>NC_141697.1:708127207-709488053 GCF_964263255.1 Lissotriton vulgaris | reverse complement strand
CTGAAGTGCCCCCCTACCTTGCTCACCCACATTGTCCGTTCTGCCAGGAGAGCCCCCGTTGCTGTGCGCAGAAGCGGTTCCCTTGCTAAAGGGATTGAGCCCCCCACCCGCCGACTCGGAGTGTCCGGTGGTTCCCTGGCGTCCTGCTGGTGAGGTGAGGGAGACGGAGAAGCGTCTTTCCGTGTGCTCAGGTCAGAAAGCTAAAGCGGAGTTCCTCCCCGGCTGTGGGCGGTGCCGTACCAAAAAGGACCAACTTCTGCGCATGCCCCAGGGAGCGAGGCGAGAAGATAGCGTCTCTTCAGCGGCGCGTCCGCAGTGAGGGTGGTGTCAAACAGCCCCCCTGCGCACTCTACGCTGAGGCCAAGTCTCTCCACCGGGCAGGGAGAGGCCCGATTTAACCCCCTGACTGAGCGGAATTCAAGCGGAGGAGGAGGGCTGATAAACGTCTTGCTGCATTCCTACTCCCCGGAGGTCTGTAAGTAAACCGAGGCCCCGGCGGCAGGAGGAGGGTGTTACACTCGCGCACCCATCAAGTAAGCTGGGCACACAGGGAGGTCTGGGGAGAAGTCAACCAGGGTGTCCTCCGAGCCCCTCCCACTGTTGAAGCTGAGGGAAGAAGTGAGGGGAGGTCGGGGAAATTCACTGGAACCCCACCCAGCAACAGGGTAACCCTTGAGAGAGCCAACCCGGGTGATCAGAGGTCTGAGGACTGGAAACCCTGCTTAAAAGACTTCACCATATCCAGATTCTCTGTGAGTCTCTTTAGGAGTCCTGGGAGCCCCCACTGACCAGATCCCCTCTTGTAAACAGGATACAGATTTGGGCTTGTGTGGGGACTGTCCCAACCAGACAAGGCAATAACCCTGGTTTGCGGAGACAGGATAAAGAAGGATTGGGAGGCTAGCACTTGGAGAGAGATCATTTAACATATCCCATGAGACATTGAATGTAGTGAAACCTTGTTGAATGAATGTAATACAGAACAGTGAAAAGTGCTTGCTAATTACAGAAACTCAAGCTACCTTATATGTATGACGGAAAGTCTATTAGAACTGTAGAAGCTCAACTCAAAGTGATTGTTAACGGTTTGACTAGTAAAAGTAGTAAATATTTGTAAGATTCTGTGATGCATTGAAATCGCATAAAAAGTCAACAAAAACCACAAAGTATTATTTTTAAAAAACAATTCGTATTTTTACACAAAGAATTGGTGTAGCGTCATTTTTGAGTGGAATTTCATGGAGTTACTGCTGGGTGTTATGCAACCTTCACACATGTTCCTCTATTAGAGATTGTCTTACCCTAGACCAGGCTACCCTAGGTGGCCTGACAACTTTAGGTTCCAACATATTGGTGTCTAGCGGTGGGATCTTGACTGTGGTTGCGACTACTCTGCAGTAACTGAGTGTAATCCATTAACCTACACCTGGAGTTTTCTCCTAGCGGCCCTCCTAATTTATACTTTTGCTTTTTCCAAATTTATTCCTGGTGGTGGGGTGGAGGTAGCTTCAGGTTGCCCTTGTAACTCTATTCTTTTTGTGTGTTTAACCTTGAATTGCCTTTTGCAAAATGGAGTTTGCACTGGAAGAACTGGACACTTATTCTGTGGCCCAGCTAAAAGATTTCTGCCAACAAATGGGGGTGTTTTTTAAGTGTGGTGCTAAGAAGGGTGAACTCCAGACCAGTTTAAGGGCTTGGGTGGAAGCACGCAGAGAAGGGAAGGAGGAGGATGAGGGGACAGACCGGGACACGGTCATAGAGGTAGAGGGATTATTCCACCCTGAGGTGGAAAACCTACTCCCAGGACCAATGACCTACTCTAGGAGGGGCAGTAGTGTGTCCGGGGGAAGCTTGACCGAAGCGTAACTTACTGACAGGAGGGAAATGAGGCAACTGAAATGGGAGTTGGCCAGGCTAGAACAGGAGAGGGAAGAGCGGAGGATGGCTCATGAATTCAAACTGAAAGAGTTAGAACTCCAGGCCCTGCAACGGGGACCCTCTCCTACTCCGAAGGGTGGCAGCGAATTTAGAGAACCAGCCAGGGAGTTCAGACCCTACTTGCCCAAGGACATACTTGCCAGCTATAGTCAGGGGGATGATATAGCCAAATGGCTGGAGGCCTATGAGGTCTCCTTAAGAGCCCATGGGATCCAGGAGAAGCACTGGGGTGGTGGGTTGTACAAGTACATGCCTCCTACCGGTCGGGACACCTTGCTAGCCTTAGAACCGGAGGAGCAGGCCAACTACCCCACCATGAAGCTAGCATTGATCCGGAAGTTTGGGTTAACCCCAGAAAAGTATCGCCAGAAGTTCAGGGGGAGCCACAAGTTAAGCACCCAGAACTGGGTGGACTTCCTAGATTATGCGAGGAAGGCATTGGAGGGCTGGGTACAAGGCAGTAAGGTGAAGGATTATGAGGGGTTGTATGATTTTTTTTGAAAGAGCATCTACTCGAGAAATGTTTTCCCGAGCTGCGCCAACACCTGGTGGACAGCAAGCTGACCAATCCCCGGAAGCTTGCAGAGGAGGCGGACATCTGGGCGAGTACCCGGGTGTCCTCAAGGGGGACTGGAGGGGATTCCCAAAAGGCCGGACAGGGCGCCCCTCAGAAGAAGGAGGGGGAGATAAAAAGCGGGAGTTCTCTAAAGGCCCCCAAAACAATTTCCAGGGAAAGGGAACAGGTTTCACCCCTAAGGCTAACCCGCCCAGAAACACTCATCCTGGCCAAAGCCAGCAGCCAAGGGTGGTCCACTGCTTCGAGTGTGGTGGTGTTGGACATTATAAGGGAGATGCCAGATGCCCAAAGAGACCACCCCCTCCCACCGGAGGAAAAACCCCTGGGAGTAGCTAGTGTAGCGCTCGGGGAGGAGTGGCCCTTAGATAAGGGGGGTGAGTGGGCGGGTGTCACTTTAGTGTCCCTGGGAGAATGGGAGATGGTTCCTAAGATCCAGTTGCCCCCAAATACTGCTAAGTATGGGCAATGGATCACCATCAATGGCCAGAGAGGGGAGGCTCTGAGAGATACAGGAGCCAGTATGACTATGGTGAGAAGTCAACTGGTGTCTCCAGAGCAGGTGGTTCCCAATGTACTCCACCCCGCTGCGATGGCTGACGGCAGAATGGGCCACTATCCTGTGGCTGAGGTTCCCTTTGAGTGGGAAGGGGTTGCAGGTTCACTTCGAGTTGCCGTAAGCCCTGCCGTGCCAGTTGATTGTCTGCTGGGGAATGACATGGAGCACAGTGCTTGGAGAGAGGTTGAATACCGGACGCACTCTGCGATGCTGGGTACACCTGACTGGGCCTGTGTAAGCACAAGGTCTGCGACTGCCCGGAGAGGGAGTTTGCCTGGGTTGGAACCTGAAACAATGGCCCAACCCGCTGCCAAAAAGGGACAGACCCGAAGACAGGAGAAGCCTGCTTCGGCTTCCACACCCCCTGTGACAGATTGGCCACCTGCGGTGGTGGACCAGGAGTCCGTGGAGGGGGAAGTAGTTTCTCTCGAGGACCTGCCCATCCCTGCTGAGTGGCATGGGGAGGGAGGGCCTACCAGAGAGGAGTTCTGTAAGGGCCAGAAGGAGTGCCCTACCCTTGAGGGACTGAGGCGACAGGCTGAAGCCCAGGCAGCAGGGGACGTTACGGGACACTACCATATTTACTGGGAGGATGGACTCCTCTACAGTGAACCCAAGGTACCCTTACCTGGTTCATCAAGGGCCTTGGTAGTTCCGCAACGATACCAAGCCTTTCTGCTGGAATTGGCTCATGCAATACCCTTGGCAGGACACTTAGGTCAGGACAAGACCTTTGCTCGGCTTGTCCCCCACTTTTACTGGCCTCAGATGAAAGTGGCGTCCAACACCTACTGTCGGACATGTGTATCCTGCCAGGCCTGTGGGAAAACAGGGGTGAAGCTGAAAGCTCCCCTGGAACCACTTCCAGTCGTTAGCACCCCCTTTGAAAGGGTGGGCATCAACATTGTAGGGCCATTGGATCCACCAAGAACAGCTGGTCACAGGTTTATCCTGGTTCTGGTGGATCATGCCACACGGTATCCAGAGGCAGTTCCTCTGAGGACTGTCACTGCACCTGTGGTGGCTAGGGCCCTAATGGGGATCTTTACCCGAGTGGGTTTCCCCAAAGAAGTTGTGTCTGACAGGGGGACCAACTTTATGTCAGCGTACATGCGGGCAATGTGGAAGGAGTGTGGAGTGACCTACCGGTTCACCACTCCTTATCACCCCCAGTCAAATGGACTGGGGGAAAGGTTTAACAAGACATTGAAGGGCATGATCAGAAGTCTGCCTGAAAGCCTGCCGAGGAAATGGGACGTCCTCCTACCCTGTTTGCTATTTTCCTACAGGGAAGTGCCACAGAAGGGAGTGGGCTTCAGCCCCTTTGAGCTTCTGTATGGACACCCTGTACGCGGTCCTCTCAGCCTGGTGAAGGATGGATGGGAAAAGTCTCCCAGGAAACCCCCCCAGGATGTGGTGAGCTACATGCTGGCCTTCAGGAGCCAAATGGCGAAGTTGTGGAAGCAAGCTTCTGACAACTTGGAGGCCAGCCAGGCAGTAATGAAGGAGTGGTATGACCACAACGCTCACCAGGTGGAATTGGAGCCTGGCCAGAAAGTGTGGGTGATGGAGCCTGGAGAGCTAAGTGCCCTCTAGGATCGCTGGACAGGCCCCTTTGAGGTGTTGGAGAAGAAGGGTAAGGCCACATACCTGGTGGACCTTAAGACCCCACGACAGCCCCTACGGGTGCTTCATGCCAACCGACTCAAACCCCACCATGAGAGGCCCGAAGTCATCTTAATGATGGTGACTGATGGGGAAGAGGAAGCGGAAAGCGAACCTCTCCCAGATTTGTTCTCGTCTCAAGAAAAGGATGGGTCAGTGGAGGGAGTGATTCTCTCTCCAACCCTAACTCCTGAACAGCGGGAAGACTGTCGCCAGATACTGGAGCAGTATTCTACGCTGTTCTCCCTTGTCCCGGGAAGGACTCACCTGTGTACCCATGATGTGGACACAGGGGACAGCCCACCAGTGAAGTCAAAGACCTACCGGCTGTCCGACAAGGTGAAGGCTAGCATCTATGGTGAGGTTGCCAAGATGCTGGAGCTAGGAGTTATAGAACATTCCAACAGCCCTTGGTCCAGTCCGGTGGTTCTAGTGCCAAAAGCCGCTCCACCAGGCACCACTCCAGAATTGAGGTTCTGTGTGGATTACCGGGGACTGAACTCAGTTACAAAAACTGATGCTCATCCGATCCCAAGGGCGGATGAATTAATTGACCGGCTGGGAGCTGCCCAATATCTAAGTACCTTTGACCTCACTTCAGGGTACTGGCAGATTTCCCTGACAGAAGGAGCAAAGGAAAGGTCGGCCTTCTCCACGCCTGAGGGACACTTCCAATTTTGTGTGATGCCCTTTGGGCTCAAGAATGCCCCTGCCACTTTTCAGCGGCTGGTGAATCAGGTCCTCTCCGGAATGGAGGGTTTCTCCGCTGCTTATCTGGATGACATTGCTGTCTTCAGTAGCAGTTTGGAGGACCATTTGCAACATTTGCAAGCAGTTCTCCAGGCCCTGAAACAAGCTGGATTGACAATCAAGGCCAGCAAATGTCAGATTGGGCAGGGGTCGGTTGTGTACCTTGGAAACTTGGTGGGTAGGGGAACAGTGCAGCCCTTCAGGCAAAGATTGAGGCAATCATGGCCTGGGAACCCCCCAAGACCCAGACTGAGGTTCGAGCTTTCCTGTGCCTCACAGGATACTACCGTCGCTTTGTGAAGGGGTATGGCACTATTGTAGCGCCCCTCACAGAGCTTACCTCAAAGAAACTACCTCGACGGGTAGTTTGGACAGAGGCTTGTCAGCAAGCTTTTGAAAAACTGAAGCAGGCAATGTCTGCAGCACCGGTCCTGAGGGCCCCAGACTTCTCCAAGGAGTTCATTGTCCAGACAGATGCATCAGAACATGGCATTGGGGCAGTGTTATCGCAACTGAATGAAGAGGAACAGAAGTGGAGTGCCATTGAGAGGGAAGCTTTCGCGGTGGTGTGGGCTCTGAAGAAGCTGCGGCCATACCTGTTTGGCTCGCACTTCCTGGTTCAGACTGACCACCGACCCCTTCGCTGGCTAATGCAGATGAAGGGGGAGAATCCCAAGTTGCTGAGATGGTCCATCTCCCTACAGGGAATGGACTTCCGGGTGGAACATCGGCCCTGAGTGGACCAAGCCAATGCAGACGGTCTCTCTAGGTATTTCCGCCTTAGTGATGAGGACTCCCAAGGGGTTGGGTAGCTCTCCCCACTTTCAGCTGGGGGGACGCGTGTTAGACCTGTCTGACCCTTTGCGTAGTCCCTCCAATTTATTATTTATTTTGTCCCCTTTTTGCCCCTCATGCCTTTGTATTCTTTGTGTCCACTAGGTTTTTATGGTATTGGCCTGGGGGATAGGTGTTCTTTTGCCCTCCTAGTTTTTCACATCAGGCCTAGGTGCCTTTCCTGACAGGAATTAATCCAGATCTACAAAATGGTGGCTACTAACTGCCACAACTGTCACACCTGAGAACTGACCCATAGGACAGAATAGGGCATTCCAGAACTTTCTGGCTCCTTCTGGACCTTTGAGGGTCAGCCTATATAAGGCGGAATGCTGGACAGCCATTTTAGAGTGATAGTGGTTGTTGTTGGTGCTTGGTGGTAGTGGAACCCTGAGGTCTGGTTGGAGCATAGACTGCTGTGAATAGGGGAAGGGAGATCCTGTCAGGGTTGATAGCCCTTATTGGTCTGCCGCCCAGGCTGAGAATCTGCCTCCCTTCCAGTCGATCTGGCCCAGCTGAAGAAATTACCCATGTGGTAGAATTGCCAGTTCAGAGCAGCTGAGAAAACCACAACAGTGAGCGCCCTCATCGGAGTTGACCTGGGAGTGTAGGAGGAAGAAAAGAGGCTGAAGTGCCCCCCTACCTTGCTCACCCACGTCGTCCGTTCTGCCAGGAGAGCCCCCCGTTGCTGTGCGCAGAAGCGGTTCCCTTGCTGAAGGGATGGAGCCCCCCCCCCGCCGACTCAGAGTGTCCGGTGGTTCCCTGGCATCCTGCTGGTGAGGTGAGGGAGACGGAGAAGCGTCTTTCCGTGTGCGCAGGTCAGAAAGCTAAAGCGGAGTTCCTCCCCGGCAGTGGGCGGTGCCGTACCAAAGCGGACCAACTTCCTTGCATGCCCCAGGGAGCGAGGCGAGAAGGTAGTGTCTCTTCAGCGGCGTGTCCGCAGTGAGGGTGGTGTCAAACAGCCCCCCTGCGCGCTCTACGCTGAGGCCAAGTCTCTCCGGCAGGCAGGGAGAGGCCCGATTCAACCCCCTGACTGAGCGGAATTCAAGCGGAGGAGGAGGGCTGATAAACGTCTTGCTGCATTCCTACTCCCCGGAGGTCTGTAAGTAAACCGAGGCCCCGGCGGCAGGAGGAGGGTGTTACACTCGCGCACCCATCAAGTAAGCTGGGCACACAGGGAGGTCTGGGGAGAAGTCAACCAGGGTGTCCTCCGAGCCCCCCCCCCACTGTTGAAGCTGAGGGAAGAAGTGAGGGGAGGTCGGGGAAATTCACTGGAACCCCACCCAGCAACAGGGTAACCCTTAAGAGAGCCAACCCGGGTGATCAGAGGTCTGAGGACTGGAAACCCTGCTTAAAAGACTTCACCATATCCAGATTCTCCGTGAGTCTCTTTAGGAGTCCTGGGAGCCCCCACTGACCAGATCCCCTCTTGTAAACAGGATACAGATTTGGGCTTGTGTGGGGACTGTCCCAACCAGACAAGGCAATAACCCTGGTTTGCAGAGACAGGATAAAGAAGGATTGGGAGGCTAGCACTTGGAGAGAGATCATTTTACATATCCCATGAGACATTGAATGTAGTGAAACCTTGTTGAATGAATGTAATACAGAACAGTGAAAAGTGCTTGCTAATTACAGAAACTCAAGCTACCTTATATGTATGAAGGAAAGTCTATTAGAACCGTAGAAGCTCAACTCAAAGTGATTGTTAACGGTTTGACTAATGAAAGTAAAAGTAGTAATGATTTGTAAGATTCTGTGATGCATTGAAATTGCATAAAAAGTCAACAAAAACCACAAAGTATTATTTTTATAAAACAATTCGTATTTTTACACAAAGAATTGGTGTAGCGTCATTTTTGAGTGGAATTTCATGGAGTTACTGCTGGGTGTTATGAAACCTTCACACATGTGCCTCTATAAGAGATTGTCTTACCCTAGGCCAGGCTACCCTCGGTGGCCTGACAACTTTAGATTCCAACAGGTGTGCACGCATCATTGTTGCATCAAGAAGAAGACGCCATTTTCTTTCATTGCACCCGATCTTCATCACATGACAGCCTTGCGGGCCGCATCGCCACAGAAGCTCAGTAAGAAAATAACGCATCACCTCTCCATGTTGAGAAGAACCGACGCATCACCGTCCTCTACGCAGCAGTAGGGAACCGCCGCATCACCGCTCTTGCGTGTAAGGAACAGACGCATCACCTTCCCTGCAACACTTTCGCTGTATAGTGTTACGCATCCAAAGGTACATTGAACTTCAAGTGTCGCATTTACCATCTAAAGAGAACTAAGCTACTTCTATCATTTTTAAAGTACAGTATCGTGGATTTTTGTTGTTGGTGGTCTTGTGTTAAGTCTATATAAAAATACTTATTTTTATACTACAACTTGTGTGGTGTCTATTTGTAGTGTTTTCACTGGGTTACTGTATGTGTTCACAAATTCTTTACACACTGCCTCTGAGATAAGCCTGCCTGCTTGTGCCAAGCTACCAAGGGGGTGATCAGGGGTTATTTTAGGAGTGTACCCTCTTACCCTGGCTAGACGTCAGGGTGCCTGTTTCATCAAAGGTACCTACCTCTGCCAACTAGAGACCCCCAAATCTAACACTTTCCATTAGCCACATTTTTGACATAGTGAAATTCATGTCTACAGCTACATGGAATAATCTAATTAAACAATGCCCCTTCTTTCATAAAGATAGTCACATACATTATTTGAGTGACAGCTATAGGTTAGTATGATACACTCCTTCATTATCTCACATTGAAATCAAAATCACGCTTTCCCAGTATTGAGAAAGTATGTGGTTCATTTGCACGTAAACCCAGACAGAATGTAATTCAAAAGGGAAGTAAGGAAGAGGAGTTTTGTGTGTTTTGTCCTGTCCACAGTGCCATCAGCTGTTACCACTTGAGACAGGCAGACATCAGCAGAGTCCTTGTGCCAAGAGACTCAATGGAGAGGAAAGAGCAGCAAATAAATAAGTGAGCTCTGGTTTTCTGTACCAAGAGTAAGCAGGCGTGAGATTTGAGTGTTTTAAAATGGAAGACAATGCCTTAGAAATGAAATTGTGATTCCCAGGTGTTCAACTCCAATAATGAGGTCACTAAAGTTATTGAGGATGGTAAATTTGTGCTCCAAGGCGATCACAGACATAGACACTCATCTGCCAGATTATAAGTGTCCTGTGTTCCCGCACCCTTTTTTTCATAGGGCCCATTTTTAAGACGTGAAGGTTCATATCGAACAAACACCAATGACCTCCAGGTAGGGGATATGGGCAGGAGCTGACCCCGGTTCCAATCGACTCCATTCCTACATGGAAAATATGCAGTACTCACCTGGCAAACACAGATATGTCGAGCCCCCAGACAACTTCCTCCCCCAACCTCCCATTTCCTGGGTCTCCAGTCCCCATGGATTCCACTGAGATTTACCATTTGCTGTATAGAATGTCTAAGCAAATAGATTTGAGGCCAAAATGAGGTGCGGTATTCACGCACCAAAAGACTTTCCCTGCAAAATGCTGCAGCTTGCATGGTGTCAGGTTTGCAACTCTAGGAACTTTGGGGCCCTTTAGGATGGCGGGCTGGGACCAGCCGCTAAAGGCGTGGTGGTCCCCCTCTGCCAATTAGGATGTGACTGCCACCGTGGCGGTCACATTTCCCATCTTTGACATTGCGGCGGATGCTGCTGTAAGCAGCACCCGCTGCAATGCCAAAGAGTCATGTTGTGCATTTCCATGCACAACGTGGCATCTTGTGCATGGCAATGAAAGGGGAAACCATAGGTACCCCCCCAAGTGCAGCCCCCACCCCCCAAGGGGGTCCAGAACGGGCCCTCCAAACCATTCCCCCACCAGCCTTTCCATGGCATCAAACCCACCATGGAAAGGCCTTTTTGAAATCTGAATCATGATGTGGATGGCAGTGCCTTCTAGGCACCGCCACCATATCATGCCCCAGCTCCGCCTCGCAGGCAATCATGATGATTACCGACCAGCAGAAAAGCGGCGGACATACTTCCTGCCTGCCGCAGTACCCCCTGCTATGATAATGTGGTGGGAGGAAAATGCAGTTGGGATGGCGGGCAGATCGCCACCGACTGCCCGGCAATGTTGATCCGTGCGCCATTGTAATCAAACCCAATGTTATGTGGACTCCATCGTGGTGGTTTATCTCATCCCTTAATAGGCAAGGATGTACATTAGTGTTGTCAGTTCCTTATTTATTTCAGCAATTTATTTTCAAAGACAAACATGAATATTTACATACTCTAAGTAGGTGTGTGGTATTGTACCTACATCTAGTGGCGCTGACCACTGTTAGGGCTGTAGTTGCGAGTTTATTTGCAATACCACAGGTCTTATTTATGAGAGGCTTGAGCTGCTGGAGCATTACTTTTTTGATACTGCGGTGGCACAAGCCACTCAATCACATTTCCTGAGGCCACACAAAGCCACTTTACATGGCTTCATATATATGGAGTGAGACAATGCAGCACAAGTCAGCGCATTGACTTACTCTGCGCCAGTGAGACATTTCATGTGCATTGCAATGGGTGTTCCCATGCACTATCCATGGATTTTGACGCTGCTCCAGATTTACTTAATCACATAAGTCAGGGGCAGCGCCAAAACCTTACGCCTCCTTAGAGCAAGCGTAACAATGAGAAATATTTGTATTTCTCCTCGTTTTATCCTCTTTCCATTTATACTGCATTCTGGAGCACACATAGACAGTGGAAAATGCCTCACGGGATTGTTTTTGTGCAGGAAGCTGCACCTCAGCACAAAACAATGCTGCAGGCAACGCAGAGGGTGCCTTCGTTGGATCTAAGCAGCAAACTGTGCACCAACGAATGAGAGAAGGACAGGAATGGACCATATTTCATAAATATGGTGCATTCTTGCCCTTTCGCATTGGTGTACGGCAGTGCAGCAAGAAGGCTTGTTGCACTGCCCTACGCCAACTCCCCGTAGCTGAAGCCCCATGTTTCATAGATGACGTTAGTCTGTCGTCCACTGAGCAATACTGCTATGCAGGACTGATTTACAGCATTTGCATCTCCCTCTGAGCCACAACAGGCCATTTCGAAATGACTTTCATTCACAAATCTTTTTTTGTTCTGGTGCTCACATAACTTTTATTTTTATTGTGTTTTTGAGTAGTTCCCATCCAGATGTTTCGGTTTCTCCCCTCCCTGACTACTTAGTGAATTCCTGTAATTCTGATGCACACTAGGGCCCCCATTAGGATGGCGGGCAGACTTTGCCCGCCCGCCATCCTCGTGCAAAACGGGACCGCCCGCCATAGAAGTGGCGGTCCCGCTTGAGCCTGTGTGGCAGGCGCATCCTGTATTTTTACCATTGCAGCGGGCGGCGCAGAAAGCGCTTCCCGCCGCAATGGTAAAAATACATGTTGTGCATGTCAACTGCGCGGTGCCTGCCATGTTGCACTTTTAAATGCAGGGGGGTACCATAGGTACACCCCATGTGCACCCCCCACCCCCCGGACTCCCAGGGGGCCCGCAACAGGCCCCCGCAGGGAGTCTCCGCATGCCTTTCCATGGTGGCATTGCCGCCACGGAAAAGCATGTCAGGAAGGGCATCCAAATATGGCTGGCGGTGTCTCATAGACACCGCCACCATATTGAACATTTTCTGCCCTGGCCGCAAGGCGACCGGGGCGGAAAAGCGGCAAATGACCTTTCCGTCCGCCGCGGTCCCCCCCGCCATTCTAATATGGCGGGGGGAATTCTGGAGATGATGTCGGGCGGATTGCCCCCGCCAGGCCGGTGGTGGCTTCCACCAGCCTGGCGGGGGCAATCCGCCCGACATCATAATGGGCCCCTTAGTCTGGAGGAGGGGTGGAAAAAGGTTTTACCTATCCCTGTGTACCTGGGAGTATTCAGGAAACTTCAGTTAGCTTCAGCAAAAAAAACTTTCCTGATTGCACCAGATGTTCCTGAGATTGAATGAAAACCCAACCAGTAGCGGTGTGTTTCATGCGAAATTTTAAGAAAATACAGTGTAATTATGCAAAAGGAAAGTATGTCATTCAATGCTCCATTTTAGCTTGAAATGAATCCTTGCATCAGTTTATGATGTGAGAACGCCTTTCATCCTAAAAATCTAGCGTGGAAAACACAAGTTCCACAAACTGTTCCACAGCCGCTTTCTGGTTATTTGTGTTCCCGCACTACTGCACTACATATAATCTGCGAATGGTAGAGTAAAATTACGATGCATGACTTTAATATTGTTGCAAAATTGTTGCAAAAATATCGTTGGACTCAAATGTCATGTCAAAAATATTGGGATGTCAATAATAATACATGATAGAATATCTCAGGAAACAATATTGTTTTTTTAAGTGCTCAGTATTTTTTTTAACACAGTTTATATACTAACATTTTCAATTATTCTGCTGTAGTGTTTTATTACTTTTTGTTTTATAATGTATTAATATTTTAATAATAATTGTGTGTAAATATTTTTTTTTATAGTTTTTTTGTTTGGTAATACATTTACAGATATTTTCTGATTTTATTTGCATTTATTTATTTATTGGTTGGTTGTCTTTGTAGGGGATTAGGGTGTGATTTTTTAAAATATGTCTTTATAATTTATTATAAATTGTTTATTGTATACATTTTAATTAATAGTTGTATCAAATATTTTATATAAAAATCATTTAATAGATAATTTTATAATAGCAAATATTTGTTTCATTAATTAATTGTTAACTTTTAATTGGTTAGTTACATTATTGATTATGTAAATGAATTATCTGCTTTAATTTTGTTTAATTTATATTTAGGGCTTGATTTCGATGTCGGGTGGAATTGCTTCCTCCCGACAATGACTCGATCCTGGTAAAGGTCCTCCCTTAAGATTACTGGCCTGCTTCCGACTGGCAGACAGCTCCTTGAGCCCGTCAGAAACCAGCTGGAATGAACGGCCGGTTTACTTTCCGACCACCAGCATCATAATGCGCCCGTCGTGAAGTAAACCGAGGAGCCCATTACCATGTGGCTCGGAATGCTGCAACCGACGGTCGGAGCGTTCCGCACCGCATCATAATCGGCCTCTAAGAGTATTCTGATCTAGTATTTGTTATAATAGTTAATTTTATAGAATTATCATTTCAATATTTAGTGTGCACTATTAATTATTTTCAAGTATTTTATTTATTTCTGTGGGTGTTGCTTTTTACGGTAGTTGGGTAGGAAATGCTTAAGACATATGTATTTAATCGTTTAATTTGGTTAATACTTTCTAATAATTTTTTATTTTGATTTTTGCATAGTTCTTGAATTTCTTTTTGTTTAATTTCATTTTTTTATTATTTTTGAGTAGGAATACCAAATATGATCTTACCAAAGTCCAACACTTTCACTATGTTGCTTACATTGCAGTGGGAATAGTTATGTTCTGTTAAGATACATGTGCTTGTATAGTGCACAACTCACCCTGCGTCTTGCAACAGGAATGATATGAGCCAAGCCAGGGCCGGTGGGAATAAATGAAGAGTCAGATTTTTAGGTTCTTGGGGAATTTGATAACTGACATGGAGGCTCTGTTGTGTAGGGACAGGTCATTCCAAACTATAAGGGAAAGGAGTAGGAGCCCAGCTGAGCGGAGGTGTCTGGTAGGTTTGTCGAAGTTTATGTAATTGTAGAGATACGTGGAAAAGCTTTGTATATTTGCATGAGGAGTTTGAATAGTGTTTGTATGTGGATTGGGGGTCTAGTGGAGCTCTTTGAGGTAGGGACATGTGAGTGAGGAACAGAAGGGTGAGGAGGAGTCTGGCAACAAAGGAATTGGTGACATTTCTGCTAGTGTTGGTGGGAAGCCATTTGAAGTTCTTCTTGAGAATATTAAGTGTGTGGAAGCAGGAGGCAGGGACTGCATTCACCTGTCTAATCATGGATAGTTGGTTGTTGATTACTATCCTTTGTGGGTTCTTGGAAGGGAAGTGTGTTTGGGTTTGACAGACCACCAGGCGGAGTCCAAAGCGAGGTGCCTTTGACTTTGCTGAAGATCACAGCTTCCATCTTGACTGAGTTGAATTTGAGGCTGTTTGTTGTGATCAATCTGGTGACTTTTTTCCTAAAGGAGGAGAAATTGGTCGGGATGTTTAGTGCATTGTTAGAGAGGGAGCATGTGAGCTAGGTGTCTTCATCATATAATACAGTGTGGAATCAGTGGGCACAAATGATGCTGTTGAATGTGGTCATGCAGGTGTTCAACAGAGTAGGTCTGAGTGAGGATCCTTGCAGAATTCCGTAGCTGAGGATGACAGTGTCCAAGGTGGAAGGGGCCAGGCTAAATGACTAGGTGCAGCATATTAGGAAGGTATGGGTCCTTGGATGCCAGCTTTGTACAGTCATTGGATAAGGATGGGATAGGAGACTGTCAAAGACTGCAGAAAGATCCACTAGGATGAAAGCTGGGGTGTCACCCTTGTCCATGATAGTCTGGATGCTGTCCACAGCCATGATGGGGGTGAACTCAGTACAGTGGTTGGTCCCTAATCTGGATTGAGATGGGTTGAGGTTATAGTTGTCGTGAAGTGGGTGGCTAAGCATTTATTATCATCTTTTCCATTACTTTTGCCAAGTAAGTAAGCAGGGGCGAAGGCCTATAGTTGGCTTGCATCTTCTTGTCTGCTGAGGGTTTTCTGAGGAAAGGGGTTACTGTGGAAAGTTTCCAGTGGTGTGGGCAAGTGGTTGTGATGAGTAAGTCTGTCAGGATCAGGGTGAGGTGAAGTCCTTTGATGAAGACGTGGTGAGGACACAGATGCGAGGGTGGTCCTGAGGGTACAAACTTCATTGTTGTTGCACTTTTTTGAGTGATGATAATGGGCCCAATGGTCAGGGTGGTCGTCTGGGTATTGGTATAGATGGGCAGGAGGGCTGCAGGGGTGTGAGGGTCCTGTTAGGGCTTGAAGTTTTTATAGATTCTGGTGATATTGTTGCTGAAGAATAGGAAGAGCTGCATGCAGAGATCCTGAGAGGGGATTACATTGGTGGAGCTTGCTGTTGGACAGATTAAATCTTTCACTATAGCAAATATTTCCTTGCCAAATTTGGCGCTGCTTTTTATGTGATGCTAGAGCAGAGAATGTTTGGTAGCTCTGATTTGCTGATGGCAGCATCTGAGGGTGAATTCTTAGGTGCTCTCATGGATGTCATTTTCACCCTCTCCATTTGTATTCAAGTTGTTTGCAGGGCCATTTTTTGAGCCTGGGCTCTTCCATGTACCAGTTTTCTTAAAGTCCGGATCTTATGGCTTTCTTGGCTTTGAGCTGAGCCAAGATATCTGCTTAGCTGGTGATCCAGGTATTAAAGTTGGAAATGGTTTTGGGATGCAGTTGCTGTATAGAGGCTGGTGGTGTAGGTGTTAGGAAGACCAGAATACTTACAGGATCGTGTTCCAGTTGTGCCATAAAGATTTGATGGTCGTGTTACTGCAATAGTGTGGGATGGGTATGCTGAAGTCAATGAGGGTGTGGTTGGACCAGGTGATTGGTGCGGGATTGTCTATAGTGATGTTACTGAAGCTGGTGAAGCTGAGTTCAAATAGGTATCTGATGCCATGTGTGGGGCATTCCAATCACTCATTTAGTCTGAGGTTGTGCATATCCTTGAGGAGTTGTGATCCTGTTGGGATCAGTGCGGTCCTCCAGGTGATGTTTAAGGTCACTAAGGAGGATGAAGGCATTGGAGTTGAGGATCAGGGGAACAATAAAGTCTGCAATGATGCTGTCAAAGTTGGCTCGTGGTCTGGGAGGACTGTAGATGAGGGTGCCACTTAGGGTGTAGGGCATAGTTGTAGGTGATGAGGAGTTTGAAAATCAAGTGTTCCATGTTTGTGGGGGTGCTTTTCAAGATGATGAAGCATTTGAGGGTTTTTCATAAAAATCTGAGAAATTCCGCCTCCAGGTCTGTTTGTTCAATACTGTCTTGCAATATTATACTCAGGTGGGATTGCAGTGGCAATGTCGGGGGCTGACAAGGGAGTCAGAAAGTCTTCTGTCAGGAAGAATAGGTCTGGTGAGCTGTCGTGTAGCAGATCCAAATTTTTGGTGGCGTTCTTAGTGGGGGAGCAACTATTGAGGATTATCCAGGACAAGGATTGGTGTGGTCTAGTGTGGATCATTGTGTGTGGTCATGTGTGTTCCGGATGTTGGGTTTGTGCAGTGTGTGGGGGTAGTGAGGTGGATGCCAAATGGTGCATGTGAAATGGGAGTTGGTGCAAGAGAACACACCCTCAGCGTTGGGAAGTAAGACACAGCAGCAGTGCTGGGAGATGCAATCCAGGATAAGGGCATGGAGAGTGTCAGTGGAGTAGCAATGGGGTTTGTGGGTAGAAGCAGAACAGGGGTCCTGGCACCAGGCACGGGAGTGGCGTGATTGAGCACAAAGGGGCTTGTCTTTGGTTTGCTTTTGGCTCACTAATGGTGCTGAAGTCTCTATAAAGATAAGACAGGAAACCAGTGATGTCACTTCCAGTGCCAATAGTAAATCTAAAATATGCAAAGTACAAAAAGTATCCCTTCAAAGTCCAGTTTCCACATTGTTGCTCAGGTTGGAATGGCAATAGGTAATCTGACCCCACCAATGTCCAACACTTTCTCTACTATTGTGCAGGTTGGACTTGGAAAAGCAAATATGACCCGTTCAATGCTCAGTGTTTGCCCTCCTAAGTTTGGAGTGTGAGTAATGAATTTGAGCTTTCAAAAGCATATTCATTTCGATTTATATCATGTGCTTTATATTTTTAACATTTTCCTAATTTAATTATAAAAGTGTGTGAAATTGTTTGTCATTTTTTAAATAGTAATATTTTGAATGTACATGTTTTGTCCATTATAAAAAATGTATATGCATTTCTAAAAATGATGTTAGATATTATTAGATTTTTTTAATTTAGCCATTAACGTTCACTTCATATTTTCCTTATTTTCTTATTAAGCATATTATGTTTTACATTTATTTTAAAAAGTATTTTTGTTTTTATTTTATATTTCACCTTTTCATAATCTAGGTATAGATTTCAGATATACTTGATTTATATATGTTTTTAAATGTGATATTAGATTTACAGTTAATATATTCTTAAAGTTAAAATGATGTTAAGTATTTAAAATTCTAGGAACATAGGTATTTGATGCCGATATTTTGGTTCACTATATTTTTGTAGTTGATATTTGTGTAGAGAGTACAAAAAGTATTAAGTAGAAAGTAGAAGGTATACATAGCCAATATTTGGGTCCTCCATATTGCTTTGGTGAAATGAATTATTTTGTTGCCAATATTATGTAATAGAGACCCATGCGAATGAGTAGAGAAACTCAGAGGAAGAAGAAAGAGGGCATATGGTGTACTGCTGCACCAGTTGTTTGAGCTCAAATAATATGAGACGCTTGAAGAGGGGGCAGCCATGCAAAAGGGACCTTGCAGAGGTGTGGATTAATACTCTGGACACTGGTGTGGTCATGGTGCAGGGAATGGCAGGCTGTTGCAAAGTGACAGAAAACAACATGTTGCCCTGCTCACCCCTTTGTAGCAGCTGGAATTGGTTATTGCAACTGCTGTATATCACTGAAGACATAGGGGCCCATTAGGATGTTGGGCGGATCGCCACCGCCATGCGGGCGGTGGCGATCTGCCCGACATCTTCAACCCGCCACATTACTATGGCGGGGGGACTGCGGTGGACTGAAAGACCATCCGCCGCTTTTCCGCCCGGTCAAGGAGTTGAATGGGCGGAAAAGGGTTTCATATGGTGGCGGTGTCTGTTAGACACCGCCATCCATATTATGGTGAAGGTGGGGACATGCTTTTCTGTGGCGGCGAAAGGCATGCTTGAATGTCTTGTGGGGGCCCGTTGCGGGCAACCTGGGACTCCCAGGGCGGGGAGTGCACATGGGGGGGTACCATACTTCACTGTACAACGTGACAGGCACCGCACGGTGCCTGTCACGTTGTGCATTAAAGTGCACAATGTGCATTTTTAGCATTGTGGCAGGCGGTGCTTTTAGCACCACCCGCCGCAATGTTAAAAATGCGGGATGCGCCCGCCAGTGTGGCAGGTGCATCCTAATAGCCCCCACGGGACCGCCGCCCTTATGGCAGGCGGTCCCGTTATACATCGGGATCCTAATGGGCCCCTTAACCTTCTGTCCTTTGCACCTTTTATTAAAACAATTCAAATTCCAACTTGTGAGTCAGTGGACTTCACTGCTTCACTCAAACCTAGGGCCTCATTAGGATAGCGGGCGGAAAATCACCGCCCGCCAGGCTCGCGGATAATCCGGCGGACAAATTATGATGAACCGCCACAAAAGACCGACTGCGGCGGTAGCGGCCCTACCAAAATCGCCCGACGCGGGCGGTAAGGTCTAAAATACTGACCGCGGCGGTCAGAAAAGTAGCGGAAAAGCAACAACCCGCCGCAAGGAAAGCGGAGACACAGCATGGGAAATTAGGATATCCCCGACTGTCCCACGGTCAGAACCGCTGTTCCAGACTGCCGCGGTCGCACACAGGAGTGAATGGGAGAGATAGCGGCATAGCCACCGCAGTGGACTGAACATGAAAAACATGGCAGACGATTCCAAAACACCGCAGTGATGCCAAACATTGCACAAATCAAAGTAGCCATGCCCCCCCAAAAAAACACATACAAATAAAAATTAATTTTGCAAATTAAAATATAAAAGCACAGGACTAGTCCCACAACACACCTGACAGCCAAATTCTACCTGGAAACACCCACACAGTTGAGAATAACAGTACCACCTTCACTGACCACAATCATTTGCAACACTCCAGAAGAGAAGGCCATACACCACATCTGACAGGAGAAGCAAAAGAGCACAGCACACACACACATCCACCACCACTATCACTACCACCATCACACCAGCACCAACAATCCCCTAGCACACAACACACCACACACACCAACACCACAACCCCACCCACACATCTGCACCCACAAACACTTCAACCACCACACTCCAGGACATCACAGAAAATGCCCAAATTCACAGAGAGTGAGTTGACAGTCATGGTCAATGAGTTTGTGAGAGTTGAGCCACAACTGTTTGGTAGCCTGGTCCAACAGACACCGTTAGCCACGAGGACACAAATGTGGGAAAGGATAGTCCAAAGGGTCAATGCTGTAGGGACCACCCCAAGATCCAAGAAGGTGATCATGAAGCGGTGGCATGATCTCAAGAGGGTGGTCAAAGAGAAGAGGAGCAAGAACTGGCATCTGGTGAACGTGACTGGCAGTAGCCCTCACATCCCACCGAAAACATTCACACCATGGGATGAGAAGGTGCTTGCCATACTGCATACTGAGAGTCACAGAGGAGTAGCAGGGGGAGCAGAGGCTGGTAAGTACAAACAAATGGCAACCAACACACTGAGAACTACTCCCTTGCACAACCCAAACCCCATTACACTGTCTGCTCACACCCAACAGGTAGCTAGCCATCTTGCATAGGAGGCCTATATGGGGGAGGGAGGTCTGTACAACAACTCACACCATACCCCCTCTACCACAGCCTACCAAGATGTATAACCGCCCCAACACCACCCAGAAGCATGTGCCAGCCATTACACTGTTCAACAAACAGACTTACAGGTAGGTATCCATCTTGTATTGGAGCACTGTTTGGGGGTGGGAGGCCTGTAGCACTAATCCCAGCATGCCCCCTGTCCCACACTCCAGCAGCATGGAGGCCTCCCCCACCCAGGAGCATGTGTCAACCATTGCACTGTTCAACAAACAGACTTACAGGTAGGTAGCCATCTTGTATTGGAGCACTGTTTGGGGGTAGGAGGCCTGTATCACTACTCCCAGCATGCCCCCTGCCCCACACTCCAGCAGCATGGAGGCCTCCCCCACCCAGGAGCATGTGTCAGCCATCGCACTGTTCTCCCTCAGCTACAGGTAGGTAGCCATCTTAACTCATCCTGATGTGTGTGCGTGAGACCTGCATCCCTACACAAAGCAACAATTTCATGCAATGCATCGACACCTGACATGTATGAATAAATGGTGTTCCTCTGCACTATGAAATTACACACAGTGTAATAATACTAGTGGAGACTTCATAATTGTGTAGTGTACAGTCAGTCAATGAAACAAAGAAGATACAATAATTGCACAGTGCACAACACTGACCATTCCCCATCTAATCCACAGGTGATGAAGAACTCACTGCTGAGGACCAGAACATCAACCAGCAGAGCCAGTCTCCACCCCCAGGTACATGGACTCTCAGATGTTGACTCCCAGGACAGTTTGGACGATGAGCTCCGGCCCGGCCCATCTGGTGTGCCACAGACCCAGAGGTCCCAGGACCCCATCCTCCGCACCACCACGTCTGCTGCACTAACAACAGCACAGCAGACTCCTGCAGTCACGGCCTCTGCCCCCACCACCGCCACCACTACCACCACCACCAGTACCACCAATACCACCAGTTCCACCTGCAGCCCCCCCCTAGTCCCAGGGGATGACCAGGCCATACCAGCAACTGTGGAGGGCAGGGAGAGTGTGCGTGGGCGCAGAGTGGCGAGGCAACAGGACCGTGGCAGCAGGGCAAGTGGGAGGGCCAGGGTCACCACCAGACCTCGGGAGGAGTGGACACCCTCTTTGGATCACTTCACCAGAGTTGTGGAGGCATAGCAAGAGGTCCAGGGGCAAAGTGGCCAGTCCAATGAACTATTAAGGGAGCTTATCCTGCTGATGAGGTCCATCGACAACCGCCTTGGACAGATGTTGGACCTCATGGGCCAGCAAATGGCGTTGCAGAGGGACAGGCTTGTGTCCCAAACAACACCACAGCCCCCTCTTGTTGGGCTGCAGGATGACAGTGCACCATCCTCCCCTACGCCAACAGAGAGGGATGAGTCCCCTGATGCCGCTGGCCAGTCAGCAGACCCCCCACCGCCAAAAAGATCAGGGGGGCGTCCAAAGAAGAGCCTGGAAGTCTCCAGAGGCAAAGCACCTGCCACACGCCAGTCACAGAGCCAGCCCTGATGGCAACCTCCTTCCCCACGGCATTGACTGTTTGAACTGTCTTTCCCCATATTTCCTTGGCAATGGAACTTGTCTGTTGGACTGGGTCACCACATCCATGTGGTGTCTACTCTTGCATCTCATCGACCATGACTGTCAACTCACTGCTCATTCCCCACATTCATGTAAATATTCACGCACAAATCACATGTCCACTTTACTAATAAAATACCTGACGCACCAGATTTTGTGCATTATCTTTTTTAGTACAATATTTTCAGTGCTGACAATGTCCATGATGTGTCCAAATGATGTACTGTATGTAGGGCAGGATTATTCAGAAGCACCTAGGGAGACACAACAGAACCACAGTAACTGGTGTCATTGTGGCATCACAGACAGAACACTACACAAAACATACACAAAACACTACTGGCATACAAGACAATGAGCTGCAGGTGTGAACAAATAGAGGCCAGCATACGTCCCCATATGGAACGTCAATGTCACATTAACCACACACAGGTGACTGTACGTGTGCCTGTCCGTTACATCTGCGCATAGCCATTCACAATAACAGCAACCACACCAGACAATGTACACGTCGTACGTCGTCACCCACCTTCAAGTGAAGTAGCGGTCGATGAGCTGTTGGCGCAGGTCAACTCCTTCCTCTTCTCCACTGTCCTCATCACTGGACTCAGGTCCTTTAGCAGATGGTGGCCTTGGTTCCTCATCATCGTCCAGGAGCAGGGGGATCCCCTTGTGGATGCCAGGTTGTGATGCATACAGCATGCCACAACGATCATGCATACCTTCCCAGGCGAGTATGCCAGTGCACCTCCTGTCCTGTCAAGGCAGCGGAATCTTGACTTCAGCACGCCAAAAGTCCGCACAATTACATGTCGGGTCCTACCATGGGCCTCATTGTACCGGATGTCAGCCGGGGTCCTGGGATTCCTGCTGAGATATGCAGAGTCAAGTGTGAATGACAAACGCCCATTGCAATGTTCCCCTGCCAGAGTGCTGCAGGTAACACACAGCACGCAACATCAGTAGACATACTCACCCACAATCCAAGCACGCTCGGGATGCAGATTTTCCATCATCCGGGGCACCATGCTGTTCCTCATGATGTACGAATCATGTGCAGAGCTAGGAAATCTTGCACACACATGGGAAATGGTCATGCCCTGCACATTGATAGAATGATAATGTTTACGATTTCTATAAAGGTGTTCTGTTGCCTGTGGTGGCACCAGACCTACATGGGTGCAATCGATGGCACCAACAACATGTGGGATGCGCCCAAGGGGATAGAAGTCACCCTTCACACCGGTCAATTCAGCTCCCCATGGAAAATGAATGTAGCGATTCCTATAGAACATCCCTCAGCACCTGGCTGAACATGGGCTGCGACATCCCTCCAGCACTGGCCATGGTCTCCTGGTAAGAACCAGTTGCAAAAAAGTGGAGGGCTGCCATCACCTTGTATGTGGGTGTGAATGCAGTTGGATAGAGACAGCGAGGCTGCAGGTGGAGCTCCAAAAGATCACACAGGATCTTCAGTGTTGGTCTGTCCAGGCGGAATTTCCGAATTATTGCAACATTCTCCATGTCCTCCAGCACTGTCAGCTGACGTAGGAGATTTGGCCTCCTCCTAGTTGAGATGTAAATTTGAAAAGGTCAGTGACAACCATCATGAGATGGCCACAGCACATACCATCAACGATATCATGGAAATACAAAGACTGCCTGAGAGATGCATAGCACACCAGGTTACATGGGTGGCCTTTTGATACGCAGAGAGGGCACACCTCTCCACTAACAATACACGAGTGCCACAAACACATTGATGAATGTGAATGCACACATACTGAACCACACATGTCACTTGTGCACCCGAGGTGCTGTGACATCCGTTAATGTGTCTGAAACTACCATGACTGTATCATACCCATATGCTGTACCTGTCACACCTCAATACCTCATGTAAAGTCTGCACACATCCATCCACACGTTCATCACAGTAGCAGGAAAACCTACAGTTGTGTGCATGTGCTGATGTGAAAGCACCAGTTTGGTACGAAACCATTCAGTGACACAAGCCTTGTCAAGGTCAGCACTTACCCACAACACATTGATTTCTTCACCATCATTGACACCAGCTCAAGAGTGTCAAGCATCATCAACCATCGAATGCATAACAAACATGGCAGGGAACACAGATCAAAGTGTGTCACACAGAACGTGCGTCCACCTGTGGATGACATGGAAGAATGGCATTGTGTGTACAAGGATGTGCCCTTCACCATGTTGCTGCTGGGTACTGATACAGTGTTCACGATGGACATAGTCATTTAAAGTAACGAAAATGGCGGTAGCTACCGCCTGGCCCCGGCGGTGTGACACCAGCACCACCCCCTTCACAAGTGCGGTAGCCATTGGCATGGAGACATGTGTAGATGGCGGTGGGCATGCTCTGCCGCATGAATCGCGGTAGCAACCGCCTGGCCCCGGCGGTGTGACACCAGCACCACCCCCTTCACAAGTGCGGTAGCCATTGGCATGGAGACATGTGTAGATGGGGGTGGGCATGCTCCAAATAACAAGAGAAGTGGGGGAGAGTCTAGGGGGCAATATTTAGAGACCAGTTGTACTCCATACCCCTAAATACAAACCTAACTGACTAAAGGAAGAACAACGGTCTGAGGAGTGTGACAGAAGGTACCTATGTTAGAGCACATACAGTTCACCAGTTATACATAACTTGTCCCATCCCAGGCTAGAGTAATCAGCCCACCCATTTGGCGGAACTTCATCATTTGGAGAACCAAGAGAGAAGGGTCACATGTAGCCAAGATAGTACACAGGCTACATGTACAAAGGTACTGGACCTCTTACTCTCTGGATGACTCAGCCTCTATGTTTATCCAAGGTATAAGGACTGGTGGAGTGCAGTGCAAGTGATAAGTGCAAGTGTGATAAAAATGACTAGAAGGACAAAAAATATGTTTATTGGGGATTGTCCTAATGCCATGTAATAAAAACCGCCTGATAGTTTTGGAAAAATGTATTACTATCATTTGGCTAGGGGTGAGGTCAACATGTTTCAGCCGATAGGGTTACTAACCTGGCTTTTTTCAGGACCTAAGAGATGTTTTGTGCTACTGCAAATATATCAATTTATGTCAAAACAAACATTAATATATTTGTGCGAAGAAAAAATGGATCAGTGGTTATTTAACCACCCTACCAGACATATATCTCATATGTGTGCGGTTCCAAAGTTATTTCTTCATCCCTGTGAAAAAATAAATATTTATCAAGGATAATACTACTCAGTTTGAGGAAGTGAACTGTAAACATTGCTCTAAGACAGGGAGGTTCAATCTGTCACACGGTCGTGCAAGCATTGTACGCGACCAGTCTCTTTAGCCATAAAGTGCTGGTGGTGGGAATTATTGTTATTATAAAAGAAAAGTACTCACCCAGCTTTTTGTGGGGGTAAGCCTCACCTCACCCGGCAATTGCTCGGTGTATGAGGCACAGCTCTAGTGGAAAAAGAAAAATCATGGGGGAACAACAAGTGATTACATAATCTTACTTATATACCCCTGGAAAACTCACTAAAAACCTCTATCTTGTATGCCCACGTGCAGTGTTTGTCCCCAAATGACGAAGACTGAATCTGTAGGCATTGGGACTGACCCGCCTTGGATTCTGCGTAGTCACACCAATTGTAATACTGATCGTGTGATTTACATGATTTCTTGCCCTTGCTCCTTGAGATACCATTCGCAAAAATAAGTTACGTATCAGTGAGCATAAAAGCACTATACGCTGCTGCAAGCAAGCTACATGTCTAACCAACCACTTCCTAAGTGCCAAACATCAGCCGACGACATGAGATGGGTGATACTTGAACGTCCAATGATTCCACAACACGTGACTGATGTCTCTAGATTTCTTTTCATCAGGGAGCAAAGATGGATTTTCAGACTTAAGACTGATACAGACGGTCTGAATGACAATATTCCCTAGGTGCAGATCTGAGTTCTATACTTGTTACATCTGAAGTGTTATATCGTTACCAAGTAACTTTCAATCATAACAATTCCGGCAGTATAACCATATCAGACACCTGCCACATTTCAAGTGTCATACTACTAGTGAGTAACTTTGAACCAGATTTAGTATTAACAACTGCCCCAGCAACGCTCTTTCATTTAACTCTAACACCGTTGTTATCCTTCCATTTGAAACACCTAATGTTTATACAACCTATGGGAGACCTTCCTAGACATAAATGCCCAACCGTCAAACCATCCTTCCATACAAATCTGTTGAGTTGCAAGACATAAATCTTATTTGAAGTGACTGAGATCTGGACTTTGATTGACATACACAGACCTTACGACACTTAGAGAACGATCTCTTATAGCTATTAACAAATTTTTCCATCTGACTGGTTAAATCCCTTGTTTAGATCCAATCCCAACCAACGCGTTTCGCCGAGGTTATTAAATACCTCTCGGCTTCGTCAGGGCTGGCAATAAAACAAAATAATATGCTTTTACTATTATGTACATTTCCATAGATTTGAAAAAGAGGATAGAGCCCCACATGGCCCATTAGAAAACCTGTGTCCATATTTACAGCAGGAGTGAGTACATGCAACTTCAAAATTCAATTTAATAACCAATTGATCAACATAAAAACAAAATCCAGTGTATAAAAACAACATCTGCCATCACCCTTTTGGTGAACACTGTTCATGCACATTGCAAGTGACAAAGACATCGTGTGAATTTGCTCCCACAATTCCTTATAATTCAATAACTGTCAAATTTATGTACCAATGTTTTACCTTATCTTCAAATTGAACCTGCCTAAAAGGGGAGACAGATCCTTACTCTCAAGTTTTGGCAAGAGGACAGACTTAGATCTATTACAATCCTATTCAATGCATTGTTCATATAGATATATCATATTGCATACCTCCAGTTTTTCACTCGGGTGCTTTTATGTATTATCTGTTGCAATTTAGCTTGGCGGAGGGAATAATATCCTTATACTCGCAAGTCCTAAAAGAAAATACGTATCCATGTGTAAAAGCAACTCTTAACATCTCTACTGGCTTTTTTACCTCTAAGTCCTGACATCACTAAAAGTTTACAAAGTTTAAAGTCTCACCTGCACTTCTATCTAAAGTCTCCAAATCAATTCCACTTGTATATGTCGCCTTTTATCTCAATTACCGCAATCCACTCTTTCTAAAAGTAAAGAGCCATCATCAGATAACCAACTCTTACAACCTGATTACATTAGCTGCAAACCTATTTATGTCAGTTCACTAAAACTCATACCTGTCGTTTATCTGCTTAGCGCTGATTTGAACACATTTCCACTCCGCTGCCCTTCATAAATCTGCACCCATTCTCTGTTAATCAAAAAGCGCGTCATTAGTATTTCGAAATTATGACCGCTTTCTATCATGTTCCAAATATTACAGCTTTAGCGCCCTTACCTCTCTTCTCGAACTGGCGTCCCGTGTACAGGCAGCGCCATCATCTCGTTTCACGCCCGTTAAGTGGCGTCCCTAGACAACAAAGAGGGACTACCCTGTAAAGTCTATGCGCCATCTTAGAGTGGGGATAGATTAGCCTCGGCGTCTGTTTACTATTCGGTTACCAAATATTGTAACCGTTAGCGAGACATTGAAACCCAAATTGAGAGTGAACAAGGAAGACCAACCAGTAAGATTAATTACCAGTTATACTCCATTGAGTAAGGTATTATTGGAGAGCATGATAAGACATTGGAATGTCCTGAGAATGGACAGGATGCTCTGTGATTTCGTGGGAGGGAGACCTCAGATCACCTACAGAAAAGGGAAGACCCTAGGGACAGTATTAAGCCCCAGTTACCCGATAGAAAAGCAACAAGCTACTTGGTTGGATGAGCATTCAAAGGGTTTCTATAAATGCGGACATTGTGGGATGTGTAGGCATGCTAAAGACAAGACAAAGGCTTTTTAAGTGCCGAATAGTAAAGACTATGAAATAAGAACCAACATAACCAACATAACCAACATAACCTGTAGCACGAAATTTGTGATATATGTTATAGAGTGCAAATGTTCAAAAATGTATGTGGGCAGCACAATTCGCATGCTAAAAGATAGAGTGAGTGAACACTTGAGAGCGGTGAAAAACAATGACATGAGGTATCCAATAGCAGAACATGTACATACATGTAAAAAGCAGGATCAGAGTAAAAACTTTAAGTTTTATGGAATTGATCATGTGAATGTGGACCCTAGAGGAGGTAACAGAGAACTGAAATTGAGGAGGCAAGAGGCAAGATGGATTATGAAATTGCGGGCCGTGGAGGACGGCTTGAATTATGATCGGGAGCTGGAATTCTTTTTAGGGGATTAGCAGACTTTAGGAACTTATATGGTTGATATCAATCGTAATCATGTCATCATATTATGGTCACTATGAAAAATGAGAGCTGATAATAACACCATTGCTATGTGGCTAACATTAGATTCTTGACATAGAATGTATTTGAAGACACAGAAAACTAATATTCTAATGTGGAAGATATTTTGGTTTCGAATTAGAGTGGGATTGTATGAATGGTAATAATAATTGAAGATAGACAGATGCATTGGAGTAATTACTACCACATTTTAAATGTTTGGGCAGAATATGAAAATATGGGGCAGATAAATTTGTAAACTGCCTCATGGATTGCATCTGCATAGACACTAAAGAACATGAATGAAGTTTTAGATTTGTTAACTTAACAGAGAAGATACGCTGAGTCGAGTTTATCCCCACTCTAAAATGGCGCTCAGGTTATTTACGGAGGTAGTCCTTTCTTGATCTCTAGGGACACCACACAAACGAGCATGAGCCAAGCTGGTGGCGTTACCGGTACACGGGACGCCGGTTCGAGTAGTGAGGTAAGGACGCTAACGGTTACAATATTTGGTAACAGAATAGTAAACAGACGCCGAGGCTAATCTATCCCCACTCTAAGATGGCGCATAGACTTTAGAGGGTAGTCCCTCTTTGTTGTCTAGGGACGCCACTTAACGGGCGTGAAACGAGATGATGGCGCTGCCTGTACACGGGACGCCAGTTCGAGAAGAGAGGTAAGGGCGCTAAAGCTGTAATATTTGGAACATGATAGAAAGCGGTCATAATTTCGAAATACTAATGACGCGCCTTTTGATTAACAGAGAATGGGTGCAGATTTATGAAGGGCAGTGGAGTGGAAATGTGTTCAAATCAGCGCTAAGCAGATAAACAACAGGTATGAGTTTTAATGAACTGACATAAATAGGTTTGCAGCTAATGTAATCAGGTTGTAAGAGTTGGTTATCTGATGATGGCTCTTTACTTTTAGAAAGAGTGGATTGCGGTAATTGAGATAAAAGGCGACATATACAAGTGGAATTGATTTGGAGACTTTAGATAGAAGTGCAGGTGAGACTTTAAACTTTGTAAACTTTTAGTGATGTCAGGACTTAGAGGTAAAAAAGCCAGTAGAGATGTTAAGAGTTGCTTTTACACATGGATACGCATTTTCTTTTAGGACTTGCGAGTATAAGGATATTATTCCCTCCGCCAAGCTAAATTGCAACAGATAATACATAAAAGCACCCGAGTGAAAAACTGGAGGTATGCAATATGATATGTCTATATGAACAATGCATTGAATAGGATTGTAATAGATCTAAGTCTGTCCTCTTGCCAAAACTTGAGAGTAAGGATCTGTCTCCCCTTTTAGGCAGGTTCAATTTGAAGATAAGGTAAAACATTGGTACATAAATTTGACAGTTATTGAATTATAAGGAATTGTGGGAGCAAATTCACACGATGTCTTTGTCACTTCCAATGTGCATGAACAGTGTTCACCAAAAGGGTGATGGCAGATGTTGTTTTTATACACTGGATTTTGTTTTTGTGTTGATCAATGGGTTATTAAATTGAATTTTGAAGTTGCATGTACTCACTCCTGCTGTAAATATGGACACAGGTTTTCTAATGGGCCATGTGGGGCTCTATCCTCTTTTTCAAATCTATGGAAATGTACATAATGGTAAAAGCATATTATTTTGTTTTATTGCCAGCCCTGACGAAGCCGAGAGGTATTTAATAACCTCGGCGAAACGCGTTGGTCGGGATTGGATCTGAACAAAAAAAGAAATAAAGGAAGAAAATCTTCATGGAAACTTTTTGGATGTCTTTTTGTATGGACTAAGCTAAATTTGGGCTATTACAAGTTGGAGTGCTTCAATCTATGTTAAATTTGAATGTGTTTAATCGTTAGATTACACAGTGAGGAGTTGGGTGTTTTCCTCCCCTGAACTTTGAAGCACCCAGTGTTTGCAATTGCGGTCGAGTAATAAAATAGAAGGTGGAATACTTCTAGAGCGCTGGTAATCTCCAACTGCACCCAAAGTTTAATTCATTGGTTAAATCCCTTGGCCCACGGTTTTGCCGATCAACTGGGCGTGCAATATATAGACTTCTAGAAGTTCCATCCCATAATGAACAACGAGTCGGGAACAATCTCTTGATTCTGCCTCCTGTACACTCTGCTCCCTGCATACAGTTAGCTTATGGTTCTGGTTGTTCGATTCTTAATTGTGATCAGGTCCATATCCGCCTAACTTCAAATGCACATCAACAAAATTCCGCCCACTCTTTCATATATACTTGACATACATGTAAGGCGTATCAATCGCCGTTTTTCCATAACTTGTGCTGACGCTGCTGGAAGGCGCACATGGGCGTCTTAATTCTGAATGCGCAGGAGCATCAGAGCAGTGTATTAATAAGCATGCATGCCTTTCCGCATTGTTTTGACAAAAAGCGCAGGGCGACAGCAGCGCATGCGCGTTGTGCAAAACTCAACGGGCATGCGTGATGTGATTAGCGTTACAGGCACACGCATGCGTAGTGTGTCCTGAAATACCATGACGAGCCGCGATATCTCAAGACAGCGGCGAGCCTGTATTGGATAAATAAATAATTAGATCTCATTGTCCAATTGTTCAAGCAAATCAATATTGCCCTCGGATATGAATTTTGGTCACCCTGTCTATCCCTCGCACGCTGTCGTGCTGCAAACGGAGATCTGTGAGCCCGGATTACCTTCCTTTCCCAATTCCAATTAGTCAGTTCTGGAAAAGCCTCCTTGAACAGCTGCACAATAAACTTGCGAGGGTCTGCCCCCTCTCTATTCTGCTTTACCCAAAATTCGCAGGTTATTGCGTCGAGATCGATTTTGTAAATCCATAAGCTTCCAATCTACATCGGATTTTGCATTCTGTAAAGACTCTACAACTGATTGTTGCTTCCCCAAAGTATCTTCTACAGAGGAGACTCTCTCCTCTACTTCCACCACACGTGATGTAACTTCTGCGCAGGTTTTTATTAACCGCCGTACATTGTTCTGCAGTTTCCTCACCGCACCTTGCGTTCGCAGACCTTCCATTTTTGTCTCATTACGATGAGTCATAATAGTCTTATATATGAGACCAAGTGTAATTGCCTCCTCTTCCAACTCTTCATCCAAGTTAATCTGAACGAATGGCTGTTCTTGATCTTGTTGTAATGTTTCACTGATATCCCTCATCTTCCTCACTGTATCCTGGGTCTGGAACTGTTCCGGTCCTCTCCTTCTTCATATTCTGGGAGATCCCCACAATCGCCAAGATTACTAGCACTGTCCAATTCTTGTTCTTTGTCAGATTAAGTAGTTAAGTCGGACATAGAGTAACATTTCCCTTCAGCCTCAGATTCAAGGGGCCTTATTTATGAAGGCCTTGCGCCGCCGGTGCGTCACTTTTAACATGGGAAAAAGTGACGCACCGGTGGCGCAAGGCCTTCATAAATAAGGCCCAAGATCTTTATCCAATGCTGTTTTTGTGCTTGGCTGGGAAGTCATATCTTCAACCACCATTATATTACGGCTCATGACTGACTCAGAGGTATTTACTTCACTTCCATCTCCATCTGCATCGTTTCTGACGTTAAGCTCATTAGTCAGCTCAATATTTGGTTCAATAATTTCTTTCGGCCTGGTTCCCTGCCTCTTATCAAAAATCGCTGCAACTGCAACTGTTTTTTGTTTAACAGGTGTCTCTTGAGACTGGTGGGCTGCGGAATCTCTGTAGTTAGTCTGTAAATCACCTAAAGCTCCTTGCCCACTCCGTGCATGTGGCTGTGAAGGAGAGTGCACTTTTGCGCTTAAAACGTTAGTCTTCCCAGCTGTGCCAGCATCTATAGCAGCCTGAGTCGAGCGACTATCCACCTCTGGACCCTTAGACTTAGAGGCAGCCCCCCTCGTTTTTGCTCCATTGTCATTTCCTTCAACAGTCACACTCCTTGTGGGGGTCCCAACCGGAGTTTCAATCACTCCTCCGCCCTTATTTTTCGCGTTTCCCCTTCCCTTTGGCGCCATTGCAAAAGCTGTATGACAGGAACGCTTGTTGATTTGTGAGATTTAAATCTTTATATTCTGTTGGAGATTTTATATAGATTTTTTTATAATAAAGCCGGCAATAAGCTTTAAAATAATAGTCCACTTTCACCTTAAATCGGCAGTGTTTCAAAGTATCTCCTCGAGCGTTCTGACTTCAGAAATTGTTTCAGGCGAGCAGTTGTAGCAATTGTAGCAGAGAAGCCACGCACATAGATACAAAGTTTTCCCCGAATAAGTCCTTTTCGAGCAGTTCAGCAACCAAACCAAGCTGCTCTCTCCGAATTCTCAGCCGTTTGTTCGTGTCAGCGCTGCAAGCAGTATGTCCCAGCCCAACCCGGCGGGATCAGGACAGGCGTTGGCTCGGCTCTCAGGAAGGCACAGCTGAAGCCTCTGAAACTGACCGCTGAAGCCGCAGAAAATCGCTGAAACTCCACTGGAAGTACATCAGCCTCGCTCAATAGCTGCCGGTTAAACCATGATTGACCGCCGTTGATCCGGAGCGAGAAAGGTAGGAGTAGCCACCCTAGGCAGGGAATTCAACCGGGGATACGACGCAGCACCTCACACAGCCGTAATGACGGCCGCCATCTTGCCCCCTCCGAAACCTATGCTCATTCCGTGGCCAGGGCTTAGATGGGGGAGGATAAAATAACTATCGGCACTTGGAATATCTGTAGCCTCAATGACACCAAAAATCTGGCTCTTTTTCGTAAAATTGTTGATTTTATGCATGTAGATATACTTTGTATACAGGAGACACATTCCATGGGGGAAGCGGGAATGTTGGAAGCTTTCTGGTTTTGAGTTGGTAGTCTGTTCTAAACAGACATTCATGATCAGAGGGGTCACTATATATGCAAGGGGCGGCTTGTGTAAATGTAAAAGGACACTGGCCGATAAAATGGGTAGGTGGGCTATAGTGGAATTGTGCATTGGTGGGAAATTGTTAACAATCTGTAATGTGTATGGATTGAATTTAGACGATCCTGAAGTGTTTGAATACTTAGATGTTGAGCTGGCAGCATGGCCTAATCCACTACTCGTTTGTGGAGATATGAACATTAAAATGTCAAGTGATATGGACTTTACGAATGTTAGTAACTATGTGGAGAGAAAACCAAAAGTTTTTAAAGCTCTTCAGGCTCTTCTTTAAGAGCATGGACTTACTGACTTATGGTATCTGCATAAGAGAACAGAAGATGGTTATACGTTCTATTCCATGCCTCATAAGAAAAATGTTAGGTTAGATTTTGTTTTTTTGTCTAAACAAATAGCAGCTGTTAGCGATATTTTTTGTTCACCACAATTTCTCCCAGACTATAATCCATTGATTGCTCAATGTCCTTGGCCTCGTGCTAGAAAACCACCTAGAGATTGGACCTTCGATAAGAAACTTTTATTTGATCGCACACATATTAAAAAATGGGTAATCCAATTTCTGAATATTAACAGAGGATCTGCTGCAGATCAAGTGGTCTGGGACACAATGAAAGCTGGGTTACGTGGTGAGACTAAAAGTTTCTCTTCTTACAGGTGGAAAGTAGAGCAAGAACGGATGCGAAATGGCGCTAGAGAGCTTCGGGATGCTGAAATAGCACTGACTTTAAAGATCAAGAGCGGAAACGATACAGCTCCCTGTTTACAAAAGATAGCGATTCTTAGGGCTGCTCCGTTGGAGCCTCTTGGGCAGGATTTCACGCTAAAATTTTTACAATATCGCACAGAAATGTTTGAGTTCGGGGAGAATTCTGGTAGGGTTCTGGCTAAGAGACTACGCCAGCGGAGCATTCAGAGCCAGGTGGTGAAAATTCAAGATGAACATGGAGTGGTACATGAATTACAGGGAAAGGTTAACGATGTCTTCTTAAGATTTTATTCTTCCTTATATAGTGAAGATACCACTCGGCTCAACACTGAGAGAGCTGCCGAAGCTTACCTAGCAGATCTTGAGACTGTCACTATTTCCCCTGAACAGGCTGAGCATCTGGCCTCCCCCATTCAATGGGAGGAGGTAGAGACTGCAGTAAAATCATTGGCTAATGGCAAGGCCTGTGGACCAGATGCAGTGCCACTGGAGTTTTATAAGGTGTTTTTACCTGAAATTGATCAGTTCTTCTTGGAGGTATTAAGAGCAGCCCAGAGGGGTACGGTACCAGAATCATGGCAAAATACAACCATAGTTTTGTTTTAAAAAAAAGGCAAACCTGAGTTATTACCATTATCATTTCGGCCTATCTCTCTAATCAATAGCGATTCCAAAATATACTCAAAAATAATGGCCGGTCGACTTGTACAGGTGATTACCCCCTGGTCTCAGTATTTCAGCATGGATTTATACCTGGCCGAGATACTGCCGACCATGTTAGACGCTCCATAGCATTACTAGATTGGGCTCAAGTCACTAATTCACCTCTCGGGTTGATCCTGTTGGACGCCGAGAAGGCGTTCGACAGGGTCTCCTGGGGGTTTATGTGAGCCGTCTTGAAGTGGAAGAGATTTCCAAAAGAATTTATACAGGCAATTTGTGCCATGTATATTTCTCCCAGGGCGCAACTCCGTATTTCTGGCCAGCAGACTCGTTCTTTTCCTATTACTAGAGGCACGCGACAGGGGTGTCCTTGTTCTCCCCTGTTGTTTGCTCTGTATATAGACCCCTTCCTTTCTAAGATTATGGCTAGTCAGCGTACAAAACCTATAAGAGTTAGCAATATGTCTTACAGTTTATTAGCGTACACAGATGGTATAGTGGTTATAACTTCCGAAGTTTCGTCTGCTTTTAGCGAACTTAAGCAACTGGCAGGACATTTTGGGGCAGTGTCGGGCTACAAGCTCAATGTCTCAAAGACGCAGGTGGTTCAGACACCTGGTATGGCCATCTCAGATGCCCCAGTGGTCCCTGATGCCATGTATTTAGGGGTGCGTATAACCTCTGTAGTGGATAGTATACCTGATTTAAACATCTTACCGGTTATAGATGAAGCCAATAAAAAACTGGAAAGACTAGATAGCCTACATCTTTCCTTATATGGATGATGCAGTGTCATTAAAATGCTAATACTACCTAAGTTTCTATATCTATTTAGGACCATTCCCCTTTTGTTTTCTCAAATAAGCCTGGCAAAGGCAGATAGAGTTTGTTATAGATTTTTGTGGGGGTATAGACGCTCACGCAGAGCAGCTAAATGGATGAGTCTTCCCAGAGATCGAGGGGGTTGGGCGGTTCCAAATCTTATTATCTATTACTGGGCAGCAATGCTGCAGGGAATGGGTGTACTGTTATGCGGGGATAAATCGAGTACACCAATATGCAACTCTCCCACTATATATGAGATTGGGCTCGGTTCAGCTGCAAAAGGTATTCTACTTGAAGCCCTCGAACCTAGCTACTATAAGAGAACCCGTTTTAAGGTCTTGTTAGCAGCATATACCATTTGGCGAAAGATTAGGAGGAAATTAACTATCCCAAATATGAATTTATATACACCTTTTAGAGCTTCCCGAATATTTCCCAGCATCTTTCAGGATTACGTTATGTACAGATGGCAAAATAAAGGTATCTATGGGCTTGGTGACATTGCCGAGGATGGTATTATTCTATCATACAGGGAAATAAGGGATACATTTCAGTTATCTCCACGTGATTTCTTTAAGTATCTACAGATCCAAAGTTTTATTCAAAAATATTTGAAGATACATTTTTGTATTTTGGAGAAAGTGTCTGTTATTGAGCTGATAAAAAAGAGAAGTAGAATAGGCATTCTGTATCATTATGTTTTATCGACATTTCCAGATGACTTTACTGCTCAAAATGCCAAGTGGGAAGCGAAATTAGGTATAGCAGGTATTGATTTAAGTTCAGTGATAGAACTTGCTAATCAGGCTATAGTATCTGGCGCTCTAAAAACTCAAAGCTATATGGCTATGCTGGACTTATATTATACGCCTGCTAAGATTGCAAAATGGGGGGCTACAAAAGGTAATACATGTCCACGATGCGGGCTGGTAGCAGCAGATGCAATACATATGTTCTATTCCTGCTTATCGCTCCGTGCCTTTTTAGACGATATCGAGCACTTTATTAATGTTACACTTAAGATCCGATGCACAATAACACAGGCACTTGTGATACTTGGGGTCAATGCAGGTAATACATTAGTTGGTGGCAACACCTTTAACGAATCAGCCCTTATATTTATCGCTATGTCACAGGTGCGTCTATGCATTACTTCTCAGTGGCTCTCGCCGGAAGCACCCACATTTGTACAGTGGCGGGCAAGATTGTTAGCCATACACTGTTTAGAATTTTCTGCATTTTCTTGTAAAGGGGGGAGACAGCGGCAATTTGCGACCCGAGTCTGGGCACCTGTGGCCTAATGGATTGGGTAACCAAATAGCGTTGTTTTGACTGTATCTTAGCACTGGTATCCGTTTCATATGTTTCCGATGTGTTTCTCTCAGCCTTATTTGATTGGAATGTTTTTGTGTTACTATCTGTCTAATATGATGAATTAATGTTTATTTCATTTTGTATGAATTTTGCATAACCAATTCTGTAACTTAATTGTAAATTGGAACTGTCTAAATGTTTGGTCTCTATAAAATAATAAAAAAATAAAAAATAAAAAAAATGATTAAAAAATGTAAAAACCTGCTGATATTTATTCATCACTAACAGCAAATGAGCCTTTGCCACAGGATGTCTCATGGGCTCCCTATCAGGCCATTCTACAGTTACTTTACATTCAGCCACAAATCATATGGGAATATAATGTCAAATATGGTATTCAAATCTGTACACACAACCTTTGATATTTTCACAAACCAATCAACCTATTATACCACTCCACTGGTTTCTCTCTCAATCTCTGGAAATCATATGTGAATGACTCTAGATCACTCCTACTCCAAGGCACATAGACATAACCTTCACCAGTTACTTATCTTAATGGAAAACTTGTCACACCGCCTTCTATAGACAGAGGCAATCCTACCCTTGGATACTTTTATTCGTTCTTCTTCACCCATTTGTTTTGCCATCTACCTAGTTCACACCATTTACGGATAAGTCCAATTAATTCCTTAATTTGTAATTTCATTCCAGATGTTCTAATGCTTATCATTAAAACATGCACTGTAGTTTTTCTGCAACGTCTAAGTCTTATTCAAGTCAACTTCTTATTTCTGAGCCAATTCGTGCCACCTTTCATAACCCTGTCCTGCATGCCTGGTAACATCTTTACACATGAACACAAGTTCCTTTTCCTGGGTTGTATCTAATATTGACAAATCAAGAGTTCCAAGTATTAAGTCTTCTGATTCAACTATAATTTGGCAGCATCCATTTTATTCTCTCTCATTGGAGGCTGAACAGTATTTCCACTCGGTCATGCACTTCTACCTTCATTCACAGTTTCTATTTGCTTAAGTCAGTCATCAAGTTCTCAGGCTGTAGCCCAGGTTTTTCTGTAGTCGTATATATGCAAAGCAATGCAATCAATTTCAACAACTACCTTTGTCCGCTCCTCTAAGGAATTTAAAGTATTCATACACACAGTCCAGAGTAACATTTTTACCACTTTCTGACCTATCCTGACTTCAACTTTAAATAAAACTTTGAACAGGGGGGTTTCTCTCGGATTGATGGAGTTCCTCCCTGTGCACTGAGATGCACTATAACAAACGCACCTCACAATCATGTAAAGTCCCTCAATTAATTGTGCTTTCAATGACATCTCTCCCTAAAACAGCAGACAACTACAATATAGTGTAATCTACACTTTTTATCTTGATCTTGTCTTGGATCAGATAACCACTTCAACTTCTCTGCAGTAAGTGCCAAATTCATACGAAAACTTAATACAACTCGACAGGACCCCTCACAATCACCTCAAAAACACAGCAAGCTAAGCATACGAATGTGAAAAACACAACCCTATTAATACTCACACCTTCACTGTTATAACTCTCTCCCAGTAAGCTGAAACTTCTTCAATACTCCAAATGAACCATGGACTTTAAGGGTTTGGACTTGGTTTGGGCAATTTCTAAATGGGACTCCCTCACTTTAGCGACAACCATTCAGCAATGCTACCAGGTAATCTGGTGCTGGGACAACCCTCTTATCATTGAGAATCTTTGCGTGCAACTGAGAGGTGATGGGAGTTGATACTTGGTCAAACACATATAAATAACAGAGTTACCCATTTGGCTACACAATAATGGACCAGGAATCAGCAAATAAAGTCAAGAAGTTTTATTACAAGTTAACAGTCAGGTTGATGTAAATGGATCGCAATGCCATGCTTTCAAGGTACAGAATAGAAATGGGATAGTCCAACCTAAAGAAGTTCAGGCGCATCAGTATGCGACAAACAAGACGTTCAATCACAGCAACACAAAGAATTAATAGCAGAGTCTGATGCTCAGAGAAGAGTATTTGATCTACTCTCCTAATAATGAGTAATATCTAAAGTCAACTAATTTAGAGTAAAAAACTGAAGAGGATGGTTAAGTAAAATAGTTTCTCTAAAGGTCTGAAAATATATGGGAAGTATGCGGGAAGTTGGGGGAAGGTGTTTGCATTTCAGAAGCTCGGTCATGAGTCTACTGGGATAGGAAAGTTAAGTGTTAACCTAAGCCACACTCAGCAAAGAATCAAAGGGTTAAGCATTGAAGTCTGTACCTCTCAAAGTCCAATGCAAAGTGGCTAATATCGACAAGGTTAATGTCACACAAATCTTTGGGTAACACCCATTGATCACACCATCAGGGACTCCATTGTCCTTTCCATTCTCACGTTGTGACCTGCAGCATTAGCGGATTCTCCTAAGGCAGTCCTGGGAATAACATTGTCCTTGGTCACCTGTGAGTCCCCCGCAACATTAATGAATACAGCCTGTCAGTTAACGCTCTGGCTCTCCATGTTCTTTTTCAAAGTCTTCTTCTCAGGCTCTCTTTCGCTAGTACATTGGCAAACTAACAAACAATGTGAACGAACTTGCAAGGAAAACGTCACATGTGCACAAATGGAAAACAGTATTTTATGCAGAAACAAATACAGACCTACTCATGTTAAGTTAAAGTGTTAACTCCATGGTGCACATTACAAATGTGTGTGCACATACATCTATAAATGAAATAAGAAATGCCAGTAAATTTGTTTCAGAATTAAATTCATGGTACATTTCAGCAAATGTGAAATACTCTGAATGCACAAATGCAAGTACAACTATACCCCTAATAGAAGCCTACGTTCTGCTATTAAGAACCTTTTATCCGTCCCTCAGACAAACAAGGTCAGATGGGGCAGAAGGGCCTTCTCATCTGTGGCCCCTAAATTGTGGAACGCCCTTCCCTCTAAGATTAAAACCCAACCCTCCATGGCCTTTTTTAAGAAAGCCCTAAATACGTGGTGTTTCACTAAGGCCTATCTGTAAGCATGTTCTCTCATTGCCTTCCAAACCTTACACTGTATTTGGCTAGGCGCCTTGACGCCCGTTGGGCTAAGTAGCGCTATATAAATCTAGGTTCATTCATTCATTCATTCATAACTGAGAACTACATTATGAATACAAATGCAAAAACATTAGTGCATACATTTACATGAATCATTCTTGTTTCTAAAGTAAATACATTTCAATAGTGTGTGGATGGTTTTTATCAAGAGTCTATGGAGTATTTATCATTGTAGTAATTTTAAGGCACACAATATAAATGAATTTCTAATTCTACAGTGAATGCACTTCTGTGCTGAGTTTAAGTGCAACACTTTACATTAATAATGTCAGGACACACAAAGTATGATGTGCTAAGTGCACATGTATATTGAATATTTGGGACGTGTAAGAGTAGAGTCAAAAGTACGCTGCTCCACCCCCCAACCACCACGTCCACCTGCAGCACCTTCGTCAGCACCTCAGACCTTCTCAGCGTCAGCCCCTACACTCTCCCTCAGCATCATCCTCTAATTTGCCTTAGTGTCAGCCTCTACTTCCCCATCAATAGAAGCTTCATTTAGCCCTTATGAGAATCAGGAAGCATCACATGCAGACATATCCAGTGCATGCCTAACCAACTAAGCTTTCTTCTCTAGACCTGTTACTGGGAGGTTACACCTGAATCTCTGAAACACTCACATTAACCCACTGAGATGTCTTAGAGGAATTGAATGCTGTTATGGTACTTGCCTGCTACATGCAATGAAGAGGAAGGAAAAGAAGAAGAAGAAAAGAAAATGTGATACGGTTATGAAGAAAAAGAAATCTCAGATTTTGAGTGAAGTTGATCAGGACAGTCAATAAGGAACTTCAAATCAAGAACTGTAGCAGTTCCCTGGAAGTGAATAATAATGGTTAGATGGGTATGTCATAAGCAGAAAGACAGTTGTTCACGGATCAGCTGTCATTTTGGACACAGCCTTGAAGCTCTTTCAGGGATCATGAAACTTCAAAAGAGATGTGGGCAGGTTCTGTAAGACATACATCCCAGTTAAAGCCAATAGAATATGAAAGTGTGGGGGGGGGGTCTCTAGAAATTGTAACAATTCCCTGAACTGTGAATTCATTGCCTATGTGATGGATACATATAATCTATGTACCCGTCTGTGTAAATTATAAGGGTATTGCAAGTCATTGAGTAGTTCCAAGTACATAAAAAAGTAAGGCCTAAGGCAGGGCTATTTTGTTCCTTATAATGCATGGTCACGCTGTCACAATTCCCACAACCAGCTTGATAGAATCATTGTTTAATGCAATTGTCAGAGGTGAAATCAGGAAATTCCTGATAATTTAATGCACATATTTCCCCGACTGCGGGTTAGAGGGTTAGGGTTCTTGGACATGCTGCTTATTCTATGTGCTGCTGGCCGAGCATAGTGGTCCAGACAGATTCCTGCGTGTTGTAGGATGACTCATGAATGCGCATGACAGATTGACTGGCTGTCTAAAGCTGGCCTACTATGCACACTTCATAGCCTGCAACCCCAGTGCCCTAAAACAGCTGAGGGATTGCAGGCAATAGACGCAGCCAGGGCCGGACTGGGAACCAAAACCGGCCCTGGCAAAGTGCTCGGGCGGCCCCCCCTCCCCACTGGGGGAGGGGGGGGGGGGAGGTGCCGCCGAGCGCTTTGCTAGGGCCAGTATTCGGCCGATTTTGTTGCAGGGCATATTTTGCAGTTATGCTGCAAAAACGGCCCTGTAACAGAATCGGCCGCTAGGGGCTCAAAACCGGCCCCACCCTTGCGGCCCACTGGGGGATTGCCCGGTGCCGCTATGGCCAGTCCAGGCAAATGAGCACTAGGGGAGCCTGCTCCAACCAATCCTGGAACTGCTGGAAGCAGCTCCAGGATTGGTTGGAGTCGTATGAAGGAAGTAAACCACCTTTCTACCTGCTCCTCGTTGTCATCGGGAGAGGGGAGACGCAACATATCTGGTGAGTTTTATGGCGCGCGGTACCCCACCGATTTTCACAGCTGCTAGCCACGAAACATGGTTACTTTCAAGCTTTGATTCTCGAGGACAGATCTTATGTTCCGTGGGGAACGGAACCGACATATGTGCAAAGGGCAAAAGATTTTCGTTTTCGCAAACCTGCCCCCTAGTATGTTACCTGTGCAGCCTTCTTGTTGCGGGCCAGGACACCGCACTGTGGAATACAGGGCTACATCAGTCTTCTTCCAATAATCCTTATCTTATCTATTTGGAACTGGCTGGAAGGAGCAGGGCTCTGGGTTATTTTGCCTGGGGAATGGGTGGAATGATTCCTTTTGAATAATAACGAATGTTTAATGCTCTCCAAAACGTGTCTGGGTGTGCAAACAGCATTATTCAGTCATTTTAAAATAACCCTCGCTTGAAAGGTCGGACCTGCATTTTACAGCCTTTGAAATGCATTAGAGTGAAGGGGTAATTTCGAGTGTCACAGCTGGAAGATTATGCTTTTCCCTTAGGGTTAACAACATATTTATGCTCTGCAGTTTCCAGAGAGGATATCAGCTCTCTCTATTTTGATAATTGAGAGTGAAGTGGTCCCAAGAATAGATTATACTTAGCCAATAAATACTTTTATAACAACTGAGACTAGGAGAGGATGTATTTCGTGATACGTGGAAAATCAACATATATTTATTCATGTTGGCTATTTAGTGTGAAGTTTATTATGTTTATTTTTGAGACTGCACTGGGATGAATAATTGGGAGCTCTGGTGGATGGATGGATGCACTGGACGAAAGGGAGCACAATGAAGCAGTTCCCCTGGGCGCCATATTGCCTCGAAGCTGCCCTGCTATAGTCAAGGAATATTAGGATTGGGACCCAACCAGTGTTTTATCGGCAGAGCTAGTATTTTCATGCCAAAAAATCGTTGAAATCCGGTCTTGAAATATAAATTCAAAGCGACAAATAGAAGAAGCAAACGCATCCAAAAACGAATAATGCTGTCTATACTAACCACATAGGCTGCAGCTTTTTAAAACCAACACCCGGTAGTGAATTGTCTCATCTATTTACCCAACTGCTCATTAAATAGTAGAGACTATTTACTATTTAGCTGACTGCCTTGTTATTTTGCTGGCCACCTTGTAATAGCAGAGAAACGTCACTATTTAGCCGAAATATTAGAGATTAAGGGCCAGATGTAGGTAGCCCTTTACCGATCGGAATCGGCCGAAAATACCGATTTTCGGCCGTTTCCGATCGGTAAAGGGCTATTGAGATGTAGGGGCACATTTTCGGTAATTTTACCGAATCGGTATCATTACCGGATCGGTAAATTTACCGATTCGGTAATATGTACCGAATCGGTAAAATAATTACCAATTCGGTAATATTTACCGATTCGGTAAAATTACCGAAAATGCAATGTAGGTAGGCAATGTACCTTCTGCACATGGCTTACAGAATCGGTATTTTACCATGGAATACAAATCCATGGTAAAATACTGATTCCGGTGTGCATGCACATGTGTGCATGCACACCTATGTCATGTGACAGGCAGACCTGCCCTTAGGGCAGGTATGCCTGCCACATGGCACCTGTGCCTGTTTTGGGGGTGCCAGAGGGTGTCAAAGTGACACCCCCTGCACCCTTGTGAATTCTTTAAATACCGAATCGGTAAATACCGAATCGGTAATGCCTAATCATTCCTATGGGCTTCAAAGCCCATAGGAATGAATGGGCATTACCGATTCGGTATTTACCGAATCGGTAATTAAAGAATTGTTAAGGATTCGGTAACGAATCCAGATGTTGGGACCTACATACCATTTACTGATTTTGAAATACCGAATCGGTAGGATTCGGTATTTCAAAATCGGTAAATGGGATTTACCTACATCGGGCCCTAAGCACTGTTGTCCAGCGGCCATCCACATAGCATTGGAACTCCATCATTTACTTATTTGCTAGCTAAATAGCAAAGATTATGTACTGTCTGGCTGGCAGTCATGGAAATAGCAAACAAACGTTACTATTTACCCGGTCTGTGGCTATACAGCAGACATTGTGTACTGGTTAGCCGTTGGTCAAGCAAATAACAAAAAAAATTCACTATTCACTCAGACACTGACTAAGGGGCATATGTATCAACATCCATGTTTGCGATTCTCAAATAGCGATTTTTTGAGAATCGCTATTTGAGATTTGCAAATAGGGATGTATGTAGAAATTCTCAATTTTTTAGTGATTTCTTAATATTCCTTAATTGCGATTAGCAAATTGCGAATCGCAATTAAGGAATATTGTCCCATTCATTTCTATGGGCCGGGAGACCCATAGGAAGGAACGGGAAGTTATTCTCAATTTGTAATTCGCAATTTAATAATCGCAAATTGAGAATAATTTCAAGGGTGCAAGGGTGTCTTAAGGACACCCTGCTGCACCCCTGAAATTTACATGTGTGCACATATGGCACACATACATGCCTTAAGGGCATGTATGAGCGCCACATGGCATCTTTACAAATGCAAAAAAGTGCACGTGATTAATGTGAATTCGCAAAACTTGATTGCTTCTTACATAGCATTTAAGGAATTGCTTTTTGCGATTCCTTAAATGCTTGTGCAAAATAAAGCAATTGCAAATTTTGCGATTCCTTAATTTTGCGATGCGATTTTCATCATACATCGCATTTGCCGATTTTTTTGTCACAAACGCTGCTTTTATGCGAATCGCAGCGTTTGCGACAAAAAAACGGATGATACATCTGCCCCCCAACAGGAAACATTATGCACTATTTGTTGAGCCACCATGTAGATCACCAAGAAGTTTCACTATTTGCCCAGCTGCTGGCAAAAAATCAGACATTATGTATAATTTGAGTAGCGCCATGCAAATAGCAAATACATTTCATTATTCAACAGACAGCTAAATAAATATCAGAAATTATGTACTGTTTTTCCATCAACCGTGCAAATAGCAAATAAATATTACTTTCTGCCCAGGTGCTGGCTAAATAGCAGACACCCTTTACTATTTTGAACATGGTTAGGCAAACAGCATAGAAACCTGCTGTCTAATCACCTGATATTATGAATGATTATGTCTAGCGCTGATTTCAATTTGCACTTAAGCACCAGGTAGTACTGCAAACAGAGTTAACAGAATGGATGTAGGATTATCAATAGGCTACATGTTATAAATTCTTTTTTTTCTGTGCTGGATTTGTATGTAAGAAATAAGTGCATTTTGGAAATTTGTAATTCTGCTTCCTTTTTTCAGTGCATAAAGTTGTACTACAGTAGTACTACTTACTAACACGAGATTGTGAAATGAAATTAAATGAAAATGAAATGAAATAAAGGTTGTATTAAGCGCGTGTATGGCGAGGTTCAAATCTCCACTGCCACCTCACCTCAGCTATCTTTTCTAGGTGGCGATCTCAACATATTTGTTTATTGGGAAACAGTCAGAACACTGCTGTCTTAACTACTCATGTTCCGACTACGCGAGCTCAAGCACGCTTTCCTTAACCACGCATATGCCTTAATCACACATATGCATGGTTGAGGCAGTGCACAGTCTAGCTGCTGACTGATGCAGGCAGCAGGGACGGAAGCAGGAAGACCTCACCAGGAAGAGAGCTGTGGTGAGGTAAGTGGGGCTGGGCTGGGTAGTTTTCTGGGCTGGGGGTCTGGTGTAGTTTTCTGGGCTGAGGTTGTCTGGGGTAGTTTTCAGGGCTGGGGGTCGGGGTAGTTTTCTGGGCTGGGAGTTGGGTTAGTTTTCTGGGCTGGGGGTCAGGGTAGTTTTCTGGGCTGGGGTTCAGGAGTTGTTTTCTGGGCTGGAGGTTCGGGGTAGTTTTCCGGGCAGTGGGGTGAAGGAGTCGTTTTCTGGACTGGGGAGGTCAGAGGTAGTTTTCAGGGCTGGGGGGTCAGAATTAGTCTTCAGGGCAGGGGGTGTTGGGGTAGTTTTCAGGGCTGGGTGGGCGGGTAGTTTTTTAAAAATTAGGCATTAGTGTATTAGGCCTAAGGGTAGTGGAAGGGGTTGGGATCGTTTTTAGGACAGTACGGGGGTGGGAGGGCATCAGGAGAGTTTTGTTAAGGGACAGGGTTTTGACCCTCAGGGCAGGGAGAGGGTGATGGGAAGTCAGGTCGTTTTTAGGGCTTAGGAGAGGGTGGGGTACTTTTTAGGGCTCGGTGGGTCAGGTAGATTTTTACAATTGGCGTTTGAGTTTCGGGCCTAAGGGCAGTGGGAGGGGTTGTTGTAGTTTTAGGGACAGCGCAAGGGAATGGGGAGGGTTTGAGTTAGTGTTTAATGGTTAGGGACTGCGTGGGGGTTGGGAGGGGGTCGGGAATTTGGACCTCGGAGAGGGGAGGGGGACAGAGGGAGTTTGTAGTTTAGGACAGGGGAGGGGGACCATGACCTTAGCCCTGCATACCCCTTTGCCATTCATGTCTTTGCCACAAAATCACATGGTAAAGGCATGCTTGGTAAAGGAATGCGTGGTTAAGGCGCATTTGTGGCTTAGACTGCTTGGTAGAGGCACATGTGGTTTAGGCGTACGTACCATTATCAAGCAACCAAGTTTATTACTCATTAGCAAATGTGGGAGGAACCAGGGGAGTGGTGGGAACATTGAGAATGTCTACTTCAAAATGGGAGGGAGTTATCGTTGAATAAAGAGGAGTTTCGGAAGGAGTTAGGAGGGGTTTAGGAAGGACATGCTAACACAAACACCGACCATAAAAGAGTAAGCCCATTGCTATTCTCAAACTACACTTCTAAAGATAACTACAGCCCAAAAGGCCACAAAACTGTTGCAAATGTACTCCAGTGCAGCCTTGGAGTAAGCTCAACACTACACATGGCCACTCACAGGTACTGCAACACACTCCTTTCTAAAAATATATATTAATTTCTTTAATGTTAAAAATTATGTATAAATGAAAAATATTTTACAATATGATTGTAGGAAGCTGGCTCTCTGTATAGTGCACTAAAATGAAGTACACTGAGCAGAGAGTCCAGTGATTCCCCATTATGTATGCAGAAGTGAAAGTAGATAATTATAATGCTCTTTTTGTGGTAGGTGGGTGCGCAGTTAGGCTTATTAGAGGGCAGTGCTAAGAATTTGTTGTCACACACAGAGGCAATAAAGTAAACACTTACCCAAGGATAAATCTGAGACCAATTTGTAAAAATCAAGACTATTTTTATGTATTTTTAGAGACCAAGAATACAGTTCCAAGGAAAGTTCTTTTTGAGTTACAATTTTTAAAAGAGTTCGAAAAATGTATTTCATTTGTGTGCAATTGCACAGCATAGGAATCAATTGGAACACAAGTGAAAAGTGCATATAAAGTCAGGTAATGCTTTCACGAAGTTCACCTTCTTGTAGGTCGATGTCGAGACCAGGTCCAAGGTTCCAGCAGGAGAAGATTGGGTGTGTCCCTGATTGGGTGGGAGCAGAGTGCAGAGGGTCTTGGAAACTGGTGTGCAAAGATGAAGGGAGCACTTGAAAATGCACTGCATAGATGGACTTTCAGGTAAGTCCGGTGGGTATCCTTTGTGGAAGGTACTTGCAAGGGCCTGAGGACCATGAGAGCAGAGCTGGTTGCTTGGTGCTGGGGCAGGTGGGGCCGGGTGCAGAGCAAACAGGTCAGCAGGGTGTCTTACGTGCTTGAGGTCTTCACAGTCGGGAGCAGGCAACTTCGAGAGGCATCTCATAACAGCTAGGCAACTAAGGAAGTGGGTCTCAGGTGTTTGTTGTCCCTCAATGGGTGCGTGCTTCTGAAGCTTTGGGAGCCTGATGTGGACTCATCTCCTTGGTTTGTCCAATTTGGGGTCTGGTACTCCAGGTATTGGTACACCGTGGCTGTGGTAGATCCTAGTGCCTCCAAAGTTGGTGACAAGACACATCTCACCCTCTAGAGCAATTGTACATTTTCCTGCTTTGATAGTGCATCAAGGTAATCAGGGAGCAGCAAGTCCACATACCAGACTTTACAAGATCAGCGTCTGCGATCTGCAGGAGACTGATACATTCACTCCAAGGTAGCTTTTCAGTTGTTTCTCAGAGGCTGGAGGTGCTCCAGGGTTCTTGGAGTCCTTTCAGGTTTCAGGACAACACAGCAGCAGCAATTGCCTAGTCCTCCTTGCAGCTGGCAGGATTTGGCACATTTTTTTCTAAAGCATGACTTCTGTTCTCCCGTAGCAGGTCTTCTTATATCTTAGTCTTCTTTGGTCCAATGAATCTGAGGTTCAGGTCTCGGGGAGCCACCTAAATACTGAACTTAGGGTTACTACAAAGGGACACAGTTAATAGCCAATTTGCTATCTACCTTTAGGGGTTCTACACCATTTAGTGACCACATCCTGTGTGAAAAGGCATTACCCTAGCCCTACTTGGAGGTTTTCCCACCATCTCAAGATGATGGTATTTCAGGAGAGTGGTTAATCTCGCCTGCCCGTGCTCTGGGTGGTGAAGTCCGTGGGGGGAATCTGCTCCTCATTTAACTAATTTCCCCACCAAATATGAAGCAACAAAGGGGGCTTGGCCTCCCCCACTATCTGAGCATTCCTGGGTAGGATTTCAAAGGTGTTATTCCTTTTGAAGCTTCCCTCCTGGAAAGGCCATCCTTTCTGGGAGGAGGTGTGAAACACCCCTGCACAGAGCTGGTATTGTTTCTTTCCTCTGAGAACCCTGTCTCTCACCCCATGATGTCAGAATCATGTCTGGTGGTGGCAGGCTGGTGAAAAGTGGCCAGAGACCTCACTAGTATTTGGGTATGTTTCAGGGGACCCTCTAAAAGGGTCTCCTGTGTGAATTTATTATTAAATCCAACACTGGAATCAGTAAGGATTTAATAAGACAGAATATATCTTAGAAATCAGTGAAGCCATCATGGAGCTAGGAAAATCGCGTTGACAAATATTCAGCTCATGTACTCTCTATGGCTTTCCTGCTTACTTAAAAAATCACAGAATGGACTGGACTGCTCATGTTGATATGCCCACACATAGGATACAGTGCATCCTGCCTTAGGGCTAAAGGCCTGCAGTAAGAGTGACTTACATATATTTTATGCAGTGTATGGCTGGCATGGCATATAGAGCTGTGTGCATTGTCAACTCTTCGGATTCTCCTGCACCAAGATACGCTGCCTGCAATGGCACAGTGCATAGCCTTGGAGAGAGGGCCCTGGAGTGGCACAACCAGTGCCAAAGCCCCAGTGGACTCTCTTCAGTACCCATGCCCCAGAGGAAGCTGAAGCTGTGCCAATTCGTGGTACAGAGTTTTGGGAAAGAGATCTGGCACAGGGAACCTGTTTAGCAGGGAACCAGTGCACTTACAGTTCCAAATATCATCAGGCATCAGTCAAAAAGTAGGGTCTAAACATGTAAAAAAAGAGGCACTTTCTACATGGATATACAAATATAATAACCTTTTTATGTATAAATGAATGTAACTATAATTATTTAAAATAACAATTAAATAATATAAATTAATTCCATACATAACTTCTAGCAATTTGTAATACAGTTTACAAAGTGGGAATTCATTTTTAAATAACTATTTGAAAATAATTTAAATTTAATATTTAAATGAATTACATGTTTAATTCCATTCATTCATAAATCTTTATTTCGGCAGTTTTAGCCATAAAAGATCAAAACATGTTTCAAATACAATGTACACGGATGACACATAAATTCATTTGACATACATAAAAGTTAATACCAGTGCTAAAAAGTAGATTTTTAAGATAGACCATAGATATTATAATATAAAAACATAAAACTTGCAGTATGTCCCTTAGTTCATTTGAAGCCTACAATTAGCTACTATACACAATTTTATGCAGTAATAATCAGAAGCCTACGCTTATACCACATAGCTGCGAGAAATTGTGAGACGGCAAATACAATGGGTCTGGATAACTCTGTTTTAAGTATTCTAAGAGCTTGCATGCAATGTGAAAAACCCAGGTTCTTGCAGAGGGGTATGAGCCAATACCTCCTGGTCTTACAGTATGCTGGACAAAAGAAGAGAACATCTAGATCATTTTATAAGTCACAGTTACAGCCAGGGCAGTTTTTTGGGGAGGATGAAGACCATCTACTAGTAAAGGCTTGATGGAGCGAGCTTCAGAAATTATTTTATTCTGACTCGTGAAGTTCATCCCCTGTAACATGAATTAATCTATTAATGAATTGTCGCATGATTTTTTTACTAATTCAACTTAGAGTAAGATTGCACACACACAAACACGTGGGACTAATATGTGCTCTTGTTGCATTTGCGAGTTTGTCATGTAGCACATGAATAATATTGTTTTGTTTGTCCTATTGCCCTTGTCACTATTAATGCGGCTGATCATTTTATGGCATGAGCTTTCATTATGTGTGCTTAAGTGTTTGTCATATGTCGTGACTGTTTGTCTATGTATTTCTCGATCATCTTTTTACTCTTTCAGATATATAAAGAATCCAGCTGGACGTTATGAAGAATGGTAGATAATAAATGTGCTGCTTTATTTGTTTGCTTCTGCTAGATGCCATTTATTAATGGGTTAATTATTAGCAACAGTAGGGTTGGTAACAGAAGGGTTTATTTTGCTTGAATTAATCATTCTTTTGTGTTTGTTTAAATACTAGCCCGAGAGAAAGGCTTGAGGCCTAGTTCTGGAGAATGTTGGTTAGCCTGTACATGAGCAGAGCCAAGCACAGTCGTATTGGAATTATTCCATGAAAGCTATTCTTCGAAATGAACCGAGGCGTAAACAAAAAAGACTTGTGCGTTATGTGCTCTGGATGTTATTTCTACAAGGCCAAGGAAGTGACAGAGATGGTTTTTCTGAGCTCTGGAGGAAATCAGTGAAACAACTTTTGAAACTGTATAGAATCCTCGGAAGCCGGTGTCGCTTCATGTCAATGAACAATGATGAAATGAATTTGGTGGTCTGACAGTCAGCAACCAATCAGGGTGCTGGAAATTATTAAAACATATCGTTTAGTTAGATTAGCGAGCAAGAAAGGTATAAAAATTAGGCCTCTTGAGGGGAGCGGGGCTGACTGTTTCCTGAGGGCGAAGTGCTGTCCGTTTTCCTATGGACACGTAAGGCATACTTGTTTGATAAATTTTGTTTTCCTTTTCAGGTCAGAAAGCTAACATAGGGATTAGGATGGATGTTTTCTTTATTTCATTATTTCTGTGTAACTTTGAAGTGCCAGACCATTTGAGCCAATGATCTAATGATGAAAGCTGATTTAATAAATGCTTTGAACTAATAAATGAGCTAATAAAGATTTATGACTTTGAAATCTTTAAATAAAAGACTTAAAACGTCAAGCTGGACTTGAATATTGAGTTGTTACCATTAGCTTAAAAATCCATTGGCCTCAGTGGCTTAATTAATGTTTTATAAACCTATGAATATAAATGTTATACTGCAGTTGTAAATATGTATATATGAGTTTAATAGTGTGATAAATTAGGCCACATGATTCAGCTCTAAGATTTTCTGTCTTGGTGCATGGGCCTAGTTATTGATTAGTTTGGTGAGTATTAGGTAGTGAATGGTGATGCATGTGAGACAGAATTTCTTTAGTGACGCTGGATCAATTCTTTTGGCAGCAGATTCCGGTTACTATGGTAACATACATGTTACATGCATATTACATAGGATACATGTCTAAAAAAATTTCTTACGTTTGTTCACTTGTTGAATGTAGTCGAAAGGATTTTTTCCAGCAGTGTGAAAAATTCCTGGTTATTTGCCGGCAAAGAGTACTGTGACTAGAAGAGTTACACAGTGCATTTGTTCTGTTTCAAAATTGTGGTATAGAATATATCACTTGTTGTGGACGTACAACACAGGTTTAGGGACCTTAGATGTGACTGGTTGAATGTAATAGTGAGGATTGCCTATGAAATCGTAGCATTAGGCATAGGGACCTGGTGAGCCCGTTTTAAAACTTTTTGTGAAAAGAGTAATAGGATTAATCCAAGCTTGAGAGAAGGGTTAGATAGCGTCGTCCATTCTTATTAACGTTTGACGCTTTCTGTGGTTGGTTCAAGTCCTGCCAAGATTTCGCGTGTGTATGATTAGGGTTTCCGTATGAATGCGTGAATGATCGTATAGAAATAGCGTCGTCTATTTTATGCGGAGAAAAAGTTCTGAATGTTTGTAAAACTATCACTTTGTTAGCGAAACAGACAAGTGGTTTGTTTATTTGTAGTTACTAATTAAAAGACATTGGAAAGTATGATTTAAAATGGCGCCGCGAAAAAGTTTTGTGAAGGAGGGGTGAGTTTACGGAGTAACACGCAGAGAAGCTGCAGCCGCACTGTACGTCATTTCGGTTTGTACTGTGATTGGTTAACATACGTCACAGAAAGCGCACTGATTGGCTCACATGACAGTGTCGAGCTGGTACCAGATTAGTCAGTTCTGAATACTGTATTACTATTGGTGGAGCAAGGTGGTGATGTAGCTTAACCTGATTGGATTGTTGGTGTCTTTCGCGCACGGATTGGCTAGAATAGCGGAACACCAAGAGAACATTTCGAAGCTTTCGGAATAAACAATTTTGTTTTAAAACATGAGTTATTGGAACGATAGTGAGATAAAGAAGCCTTCATGGTTTCATAAAGTGAAAAATTATTTTAAACCTCAGAAGAAAATTGAAACGCATGGTGGTAAATTACTTCATAAGTATAAAACACCCGCAGCCTATATGGAAGGTGAATATGGCTATTTGGTATGACAATTGGATGCATTACACTAGAAATGATGGCGTATTGGCCTGGCCGGAAGATGGGTCATTTAATATGAAAGTTTTGAGAAACTTGAGAGGAAAAATGATGGATCTTGTGCCGAAGCCTAGACCTACACAATTTGAGGCATTGGTTGAATGGGAGGTTGAGATGATGGAACTTGAGCGTGGAAGTACATGTTTGGCACCTAGAAATTCAAAGTATATTTTAAATAGAGAAACACATGAAGACAAAGTGAGACGCTGGAGAAAGGCAGACATGTATGATGGTCTGTATCCAGTGAGAATAATGATTACTGAAGATCTAGAACAAAAGAAAGCTGAAAAAAGACTTGATGAGGAATTAGATGATGCAGTTTTAGAAGACATTTATGCTACTAAACGCAAACCGCCACCTTATCAAGTAAGTTCTCAGACTACCCCGAGAGTTTCTACAGGAACTTCTCCAAGTGCTTCTCCTAGAGAAGCTGAAGAAGGTTCTCCCAGATTTTTAAAATTACCTGAAAGAGTAGGGTCAATAAATAATTGTAGTACACCTACAGAAAATAGATTTCCTCAACAAGAAAATAATTTTGTGAGAAATCAGGAAAGAATACCTGCTGACATGCAAGAAATTTCCAGTTACAATAAAGCAAAGGGAGATTTAATTCAACAATTGACAAAAAGCATGGAAGCAGTAACAGTACCAGTAACTATTTGTCCTGTTGTACCAATCTTCGATCAAGGAAAAAGTAGACATTCTGCTTTGACAGTTCCATCAAATGCAGAAATTCAAAAAGTGTCTGAGAGATTTTTTTTCGGAACTTTCAGAGATTCATAGAGAAAGATTTATGATGCCAAATTTAACTTTAAATGGGAGTTTATCAGGTTCGCAAACACCATCTGTGGCAGAATCAGATTCAGGTCTGTCAGAGAAAAGTCTAAATAGAACAGATTTGACTCAAAATGCATTGTCTCCAGAAGATTTTGATTATAAAAAGCTTGATGTTGCAAAATTAAAAGCTGATTTAGAAGAATTAATCATTGGCACAATTGGCACCGACAATTTGAAGTTGTATCAGGATGATGAACTCCTCTTTATCTGTAAAAGCATCCAGTGGAAAACGAAAAACAGGTATGAACAACTGGAAGAAATGGCTGCTGAATTAGAAATTGATTTGAGTAAACAGAAACATTTGCAGAAACACTACAGAGTGGATTTTTCTGAAAGGGATATTGATAATCTCAATGATGCTGGAAGAATGGCCCATATAAAAGAATTAATAAGTTTTCTCAGAAAATTAGGTAAATTAGGAAAATGGAGAATAAAATGGTCAAAGAATAAAGAACAAGATAAAAGATTGAGAAACGATGTGGTTTCAGAATTTCCAATGAGGGAAATAGCAGGAGGAGGGTATGTACATGTTCCTTGGTCCAGGCAGGATATTCTTCTGTTTACAAATGATTTCCCACGTTTGAGAGAAAAGCCAGTTGAGTGGTATCGACAGGTAGACAGATTTATAAAGGTGTCAAAAGTTCTGTGGATTGATCTGGATGGATTCTTTGACATTGTTGTCCCATCAGATCTTTGGACAGAATGCACAATTTCTGTAGATTGGCCAAAAGAACAGCCTCCCCGAGACCCAATTACAGGTGCCCCATCAAAAGATGTCATGGACATTTATAATAAAGTAATTTACTGGCTGAAAGGGAAAATTCCCCCGAAAGAAGTGGATTGTGTTAAAATTGACAGAACAAACCAGGAACCAAAAGAATCAGTTCATTCATTTTATGAAAGGTTACTGTTAGTCTTCAAACAGTACAGTGGCTACAAAAAATTATGTGAAAAGTACATGCGCCACTTTATATACAGATTTGTATATGGCCTGAGACCTGAAATCGGCGATATGATTAGAAATGGAATTGTGTGCTGGCAATCACTTTCAGTTGATGACATCCTGAGAAAGGCAAAATATTGCAGTGATGAGATAGATGCAAAGCAGAAAAATCTCAAGGAAAAGGCAATGTGGGCACAAGTGAAGGTAGCAGAGCAACAACAACAACAGTTAGCTTCTATGCAGCAGCAAAATCAAGGAAAATTTAAGAACAATTACAATAATAATAACAAGCCTAAATTTAATGTAAATGTTGAAGAGCTGAAAGAAAAGCTCCCATGTTTTAATTGCGGCGAAATTGGACACTGGAAGCGCGAGTGTAAAAACCCGCCCAGAAATTTTAAAAATAATTAATTGAATCCACAGGTGCAGCAGTGTGAGTTAAATCAGCAGCAACAGCTACAGCAACAGTTAAACGAGTTAAGTCAGCAGCGACAGCTACAGCGACAGGTAGCAAATCAGCAGAGCCAGTTTCAGCAGAACCAGATACAGCAGAGCCAAATTCAGCAGAGTCAGGTACCGCAAGCACCTTTCCCTAATAGTGCTAATGTTCAGAGATTTACACCTGAAACAGGTTTCTGTGGAAGTAATCAGGTAAATATTGTGTCAAAAGTTAACATGGCAAATGCTTCTCAATTTTGGCTGAAGGATAAAGAAGAGAGTGATTCATCAGAAGATTACTCATGACGGTGCCTGAGAGAGGAAGAAGAGTGTGTACTTGGACCCACTCTTGAGGTAGATCAGTCTGGTCCATTTGTAAATGGTAAAGTGAACGATGTTGATGTCACTTTCCTTGTGGACACAGGTGCTACCCGTTCTACTGTTAGATCAGCAGAAATAGAAAACCTTCCTCTCTCTGGTGAGTCCATCCAAGTTGTAGGTGTAGCTAATCAGCAAATTGAAACAAGTTTAACAGAACCAGTTAAGGTGGAAATTGGGAATTACAAAGATAAACACAGATTTTTAGTTTGTGCCAGCAGTCCTGTGATTCTGTTGGTTCGTGATATATTATGCAACATGAATTGCAAGATATATTGCTCACCAGATGGCATTGAAATGCAAACAGCAGAAGAAGATGGGCTTTATAAATTGACAATGTTGATGGTTGATGAAAAAAAAACATCATTGTTTCCTGTTTTTGATAAAAATGATTTGCCAGAAGAGCTCAAAAAGCCAGTTAATCCAGCAATTTGGAACCTAACAGGAAATGACATGGGTCTTATGAAAAATGTAGATCCAGTAAAAATTACTATAAAGCAGGGAATAGATTTTCCAAATGTTCCTCAATACAAAATGAAAGCTGAGACAATCGAAAGTGTCATTCCAGTGATTGAAAAATTCATAAGTCAAGGTGTGCTAAAAGAAATTGAGAGCAGCCCATGTAATTCACCGATTATGGGTATTAAAAAGCCAAATGGAACATATAGAATTGTTCAGGACCTGAGAAAAATTAACCAGATTGTTGTTCCATGTTGCCCAATTGTTCCAAACCCTGCGGTAATTCTTTATCAGATTCCGCATGATGCAGAATGGTACACAGTCATTGACCTGTGCAATGCCTTCTTTACAGTTCCATTGCATCCAGAAAGCCAGCAAATTTTTGCTTTCAGGTTCCAGAATCGCATATTAGCATGGTGTCGTATCCCACAAGGGTATGCTGAGAGTCCATCTATCTTTAATCACTAATTAAAGAAATCTCTGGAAGATCTGATATTGCCTGGTAATTCTACACTAGTTCAGTACATCGATGACTTGCTTGTGGCAGCAAAAACACGAGAACATCGTGTTATTGATACCATTACTCTTTTAAATTGATTGGCAGATGAGGGACATAAAGTGTCACCAGCAAAATTGCAGTTTTGTAAAGAAGAAGTAAAGTATCTTGGTCACAGAATTTCAAAAGGAACAAGAAAAGTGACAGTTGAAAGAATTAAAATGATTTGAGCAATTCAGCCACCGACAACACAAAGACAGATCAGAATGTTTCTGGGAATGGTTGGTTACTGTCGACAATGGATTTGTGGATTTTTAGTAATTGCAAAACCACTCCAGAGGTTAACAAAAGCTGACATAAAAGTTCCAATCAGATTGTCAAAAATTGAATTGGAAGCTTTTGAACAATTAAAAAAGAGCTTATGTGAAGCTCCAGCTCTGGGTTTGCCAGATTATGAAAAATAATTTGAACTATACTGCAGTGAAAGGGAAGGATGTGCATTGTCTGTGTTGATCCAGAGACATGGAAAGTTGAGAAAGCCAATTGCATATTTCTCAGCTGTTTTGGACCCTTTTGCAAAAGCTTTGCCAGGTTGCTTAAAAGCAGAGGCTGCAACAAGTGTAAGTCTTGAACAAAGTGAGGGTATCATAATGGGATTTCCTGTAAAGGTATATTCAGTTGAAATTCTTCTTACCAGAAGTAAAACTCAACATTTGACAAGTAGCAGATTAACAAAATATGAGAAAACAATTCTGGGATCAGATAACGTATCAATTGCGAGATGTGTGAACCTGAATCCTTCTACACTGTTACCAGATGGAGTCGTTACTGAGGTAAATAATGAAAATGACATTGATCATGAATGCCTGGATGTTGTATATTATTGCACAAAACCACGACAGTACATAAAAGATGTTCCTTTGCCTGACTCAGACTTAGTGTACTTTGTGGATGGGTCCTGTTTAATTAATGATGAAGGAATTCTGAGAGCAGCATATTCGGTATGTACAGTATCAGATGTTGTTGAAGGTTCACCTCTTGATGGAATTCGTTCTGCTCAAATTGCAGAGTTAATTGGTCTAATTCGAGCTTGTGAAAAAGCAGCTGGCAAAAAAGTAACCATAGTGACTGATAGTCAGTATGGCTATGGCGTAGTTCATGACTATGGACAGCTATGGTCTCAAAGAGCTTATTTAACCTCTGCAGGTACGCCAATCAGAAATGCAAAATTGATCAAGAGATTGATCGATGGCATTCAGTTACCAGAGCAAATTGCTGTTGTCAAATGTGCGGCTCATAAAAAAGGTGATGATTACATCACTAAAGGAAATGCATATGCAGATGAGATTGCAAAATACTGCGCAAAGAACAATTATTCAATCAATCGGGAAAAAGACAAAAGTCACATGTTGAATTCTCTCATGCTAATTTCTGTAGTTGAAACATGGCAGGAGGTGAAAGATATACAAGATGAGGTAGAGGATGAAGAGAAAAACTCATGGTTAAAAGCAGAATGCAGACAGCGAGAGGAGGATGGAGTTTGGGTTTACAAAGATGGAAGGCCTGTAATGCCAAACTGCATGATTGCTGACATGGCACGGATGTACCATGGTCCAGGGCATTTAGGAAGAGACTCAATGATTAGATTATTCAGAGAAAAATGGTTTAATCCAAAATTTAGGATCATTGCAGAGTCACTTTGGCAAAGATGTTTGACCTGTCAACAGATGAATCCAAACAGGAAAACTGTTGTGAGCATGGGAACCATAGGACGGGAGGGTGGTCCATTTACCAGATTGCAGAATGATTTCATTGAAATGCCAATGCATAACAGATTAAAATATGTGCTTGTGTTTGTCTGTTTGTTTTCAAGATGGGTGGAAGCTTTCCCAACTCGTCACAATGACTCAGTCACTGTGGCAAAATTGCTTTTGAGGGAGATCATACCTAGGTACGGATTTCCAGTGACCATTGAAAGTGATTGCGGAACCCATTTTGAAAACAGATTGATGAAACTGATTTGTGTAGCCTTGAACATTGAACAAAAACTGCATTGTGCTTACAGACCAGAAGCATCAGGTGTTGTTGAACAAATAAATGGAACTATCAAGAATAGAATTTCTAAAATGTGTCTAGCTACAGGAGTAAAGTGGACAGATGCTCTTCCACTTGTTCTGATGTCATTAAGAAGCACTCCAGAGAAAAAGACAGGCCTTAGTCCCCATGATATTGTAATGGATAGAGTAATGAGGCAAGCATTTGTTCCAGTTGGCAAATTATTGAGTATTAATGATAGTGCAATCATTGAATACTGCCAAAATCTTTCTGATGTAGTCAATTCTGTATTTCATCAGGTGGGAACAGATGTAATCTCAAAGGAGAAAGTGCAAGCGCATGATTTGTTACCCGGAGACTGGGTGAGGACAAAAGTCCATCGGAGAAGAAACAGTTTAGTGCCAAGGTGGCAAAAGGCATGACAAGTGATTTTGGTCACAACAAATGCTATCAAGTGCAAAGGGCGGAAAAGGTGGGTGCATGCGAGCCATACAATTCGTGTACCACCTCCTGAAAATCCTGATGAAGACAGTGAAGCAACTACTGACTCAGATTCAGAAGGAGACCCAGAAGATCCTGAGTCTGATGATAAGCAAGAAAATCAACATCAAGAAAATCTAGATGAGAATCAGAACTTGAATGAAGAAGATCTGAATATCGACACTGGGAATCAAGGTGTTGATGAAGATGACCTGCTTGGAAAAGAATCTCAAAAAGAAAAAGTAGATTCAGGAGCAGAAGATTCTGAGTAAGACGAAAATCTAAACTAGGAGAATATTGAAAAGCAAAGAAGTAACTCTTTGTGCAGGACAAAAAGCCTGAAACTGGGAAGCTGAAGGTGGTTCCTGAAGAAGAGGAAGAATTACCAAGTACCAGCTGTAAGGATATTGTTCCTAATGGAGTGAAGCTGCCGAGTAAAGAAATTCCTAGGTACAGATTTGAAGTCTCAGATACAGACACTGACGAGAGTGACGAAGAATCTGAAATAAGAAAATTCAGGAAAAGAGCTTGGAAAGCTGAATGTAACGAAAGTGTGCCAAAGAGGAAAATTCTGAGGAAAGGAGATATTTGGCCTGAATATAATTTGAAATTCAAACTGGTGAAGAAATCAAAAGTGCAGATCAACGAAATATCTAGTCAGGGAGGTGACTCTGATAAGAAAAACGAGAATAAAAAGATTGAAGTAGTCACTCGAAAGACAAAAAGAGTAATAAAGCCAAACCAAAAGTATAAGTCCCCAGAGTGGACTTATATCATTATACCGTCAATTGTGGAGGTGGAAAGCAGTCAGGAATATTTGGAAGAACTCAGTGACAAAGATTGATATTGATTAAATTTTTGATAAGGGTTTTGTTTCCTGGCATAAGGCTGAAGAAAATGTGTTAGATGACTTTAGGTCGAAGAAATTGTGTTTAGTTGGAAAGCAAATATTTATGTGACACAAGGTCGAAGAAAAGCTGTTTAGGGTTTTATTTAAAAAAATAAAAATAAAAGGGGGGATATAGTTTATTAGTTTACTTATATTTTAGTAATTTCACATTATTTTAACTTATATTTTAGTTAATTCACATTATTTTAAATTTATTTAAAATTTTTGTTTTTCAGAATGCCTAGATCAGATACTTCAAGGTGTTCAATTCTAAGAAGATGTTGCAAAATGACTTCAATTTGTGTGGTTTTATTAATCCTAGTTTGGTTGATATTAGCTGTAGTTTACCTTTTTGGTATTGAAAAGCAAAAACTCAAGACTAACATAACAAGTAAGGTAGAGCCTAAACATGAGAAACATGCTGGCAAATCTAGCAGAGTTATTGAGCATGATCCAGAGATTCATGAAGACAGATCTGTTGGAGATTTCTCAAGCAATTCATTTTCAAGGCTTTTGTCTGAATATGTTAAAGTAATGAATGTTAAAGATTGTTGTGTTTGCGTGAAGCTGCCTGCTTCTGTTTCAGAGGGGGTGACATATAGTATGTTACCTCTCACTTATGGCATTACTTGCAGTGTAATTGCTAGCTTGTTTTATCAAACTGGTCGTCTGGAATATTATTATTCAGACTTTGATGAGGTTTTTGCAAATCTCAAAGTTGTAAAAAGCTTGAACAAAGTAAAACCTGCGAAACAGATGAGGGAATTCTTTTTAGTTACTAATGAACTCAACTATGAGTATGCATATAGAAATAATTTATCATGCAAAATGAGAGCAGAAGAAAAGACTTTCCTGAACATGGTTGAGGAGAGAAAGGCTGTTTACAAGAGAAATGAAATGCTTAAACATGCCAAGTCCAAGTACTGGCAAATGGAGGATGCTAAACTAAATGGTGTTAGCACAAATGCTGCAATACATATAGATGAATCAGTTAGTGGTAAATTTTGCATTAGGAGAGATAATACGCTTTATGATAACTATTTTGTGGGTGCTAGTCAATGTGAGGATACCTATTGTATCATAGGGGGATGGGGATTTAAGGGTGGTAAGGATCCAATTTTTCCTGGAATTTCTTTTATTTGTGGTAATAAAGCATATTTTAGCCTCCCAGACCATTGGTATGGGACATGTTATCTAGGTTTAGTTTTTCCAAGAAATTTTCATGTTGACAGAAATGAAAAGGGTACCTTTGAATTTGGTGAACATCTGAATAGGTACAAAATAGAAAGTTTTACAGAAGTCCTGGGAGACTTTTTTTTTTTTTTTGGAAAACCTTTATTTGTAGAAAAAGTACACCGCTATTCAGCCATACATCCCGGAGGCCAGGCAGCATTGAGGTAGCAGTCTTATTCGTGCACCAAACGGTAGACAGGAGCAGTCAGGTTTAATTTCAAATATATGAAGACAACAGAATAAATAAACCAGAAATCAACAAATACCAGCAAGAAATAAAGAAAGGAAGAGAGAAAGAACGAGAGAAGGAGGAAAAAGGGAAAGAGGAGACTAGGCTGAGGACATATCACATACGTTGGGCTTACATCACTGGGAGAGATCGGGGGCCGCACACCCTATGCAGTTTGCAATGCAATTAGCGACTACAGGTCAGGTGGGGAGTAACGCAACAGGATAACAGTCATGGAACCACGGGTAAGGGACACTACGGAGATAGATGGGCATCAGGTTCCACCTCCTCAGGGGGCGTACAAATGTCACCTCGATACGAGTTCCAAGCACCCCACACAGATCTCCACATTCTGGGTTTGCCCCTGGCCACGTATACTGTTTTCTCGCGTAGCATGCACCAGTCCATGTTGGTCACCCACAAGCCAATCATGGAGGAGCTGGTGCACCCCATCTCTGAGCAATGTCTCTCTTGGCTATCATGTTGCCCAGAGTGACCCAGCGGGTCTGGGCAACGTTATAGTCATTCGGGCCCCATATGTTGAGTAAGCAGCGCCGGGCTTCCGCGGGTAAAGCCACACCAGTCACATCCCTCATCACCTCGTGCACACGCACCCAGAATCGAGCCACCTCAGGACATTCCCAGATAATGTGCATGAAGGTCGCAATCATCCCACATCCTCTCCGGCATGTACCATCCAGCGAGAGCCCCATGTGTATGAGTCTGGGGCCCGTGACATAAACTCTGTGTAAGATCTTCAGCTGGACAAGGCGGAGTCTCGCCGATATGGCCACCTCCCTAGGGGAAGAGACCGCCGACTGCCACTCCTCATCATCCACCTCAATGCCATCGTTCACCCAAAGCTCCCTCAACCGCCGCAGCAGGTCAGCCCGCGTGTTAATAAGCTTCTTATAGGTCAGGGAGATGGCGCTGTCCGGCATATGGCCGTCCAGCACCCTGTCCTCCAGTGGTGACGATTCGGGCACCGTCTCCCCCGCCGTTATACGGGATGAGAGAGCATGCCTAAGCTGTGCATATCGGAAATATTCCGTCGCCCCCAGTTGGAACTCAGACTTCAGTGCATCAAAAGACTTGATCCCTCCCCTGGCCATCACATCACCCACCTTAGATATACCAATGGTGTCCCACCTATCAAAGCCTTTGGTGTGCCACAGCTTCCCCAACAGGTCAGAATCATACAGTGGAGTGGCCATGGAAATCCTACCCTGCCAGCCCAGAGTCTAGGTAACCGTCCGCCACAAATGCACCGCCGTCTTAGTGGGACCTGTCAACTTCCGATCCAGAGACCTGGAATATAGCGCCCTGTAATAGTTCCCATCGTTCATGAGCCACCGATCCATGGCGTAGCCTGGGCTGACCGCCGGGCCGTAAAGGCCATGATTGATAGCCGCGAGCTGTGACGCCCAGTAATAACGCTGTATGTCAGGTAGGGCAATGCCTCCGTCGTAGCACGGTATGGTCAGCTTGGCCAGGGAGATCCGCGGTCTACCGTCCCACAGTAAAGCTCGCTGTAAGGACTCGACCTCCCCAAAATATTTAGCAGGCACCGGATCCTGGGTGTTTTGGAGTGCATAGAGGAACCGCGGCAACGCCATCATTTTGAACAGCGCCGCCCTGCCCATTAAGGAAATCGGCAGTTTTTTCCAGCCATCCACATCTCGACGCAACCTCGCCAGAGGTGGAAGCAGGTTGTGCGAGTACCGTGCTCGGGAATCCCGCGACACGTAGATACCCAAGTACCTAAAGCCCTGTTGGGCAATCTGTATTGAGCAGCCACGGGGAAGGCGCGGAGTGTCCCCACACAATGTGTACAGGGAGGACTTGGACCAGTTGATAACCAGGCCCGAGTAGGTTCCAAAGGTGCCCAGCAGATCAAACACTACTATGAGCGAGCGGCAGGGGGAGGTGAGGTACAGGAGGATATCGTCAGCGTAGAGCGACACCCGGTCCTCAAATCCCGGAGACCATGTTATCCCAGCGACATCGGGATGCACCCTGATCCACGCCGCCAGGGGTTCAAGTGCCAGGGCGAACAGGAGTGGCGACAACGGGCATCCCTGTCTGGTGCCTCTGCGTAATGCGAAGGAGGCCGACAACCGACCATTCACAGTCACATTAGCCAGCGGGTCCGAATACAGGAGCTGGACCCAACCGATGTAAGCGGGTCCAAACCCCATTTTGGCTAGCACTGCCCACAGGTAGTTCCACTCCAGCGAGTCGAATGCCATGGTGGCATCGAGCGAAGCGAGTACCGTGGGTTCAGTAAGAACGTGTGCTCGCGCCATAACCACGTGGAGTCGTCGAAGATTGAGGGCCGTGTTGCGATGTGGTATGAATCCAGACTGGTCCGGATGAACCAAGTCCGAGATCACCCCTACTAGTCGGTTGGCCAATAACTTGGCCAGAATCTTGGGTTCGGCGTTTAAAAGTGAGATGGGTCGATAGGAGCGGCAAAGATCACGTGGCTTCCCCTCCTTGTGTATCACCACTATGGTGGCGAGTCGTTGGTCGAGCGGGAGCTCTCCTGCCTCGCGGGCCTCAAGAAACATGTCTAGCAGGGGCGCGGCCACCGTGTCGGCCTTGAGCTTGTACAATTCAACAGGAATGCCGTTGGGCCCCGGCGCTTTGCCGGAGCGCAACGATCGAATCGCCAGCGCCACCTCATCAACCGTCAGGTCTCGATCCATGTCCTCCCGCTCGACATCTGAGAGGCAGGGAAGCTCGATACCCTCCAAAAGGGAAGTCGAAGCAGATTCCGGTAGGGAAGTCGCAGACGTGTAAACCGCCTCAAAGTACTCCGCGAATGACCCGACTATGGTGGCCGGGTCCGTAAGGACCAGGCCATCGTCACCCAGTATCTCCGGGACCACACGAGACGCGAGTTCTCGTCTGTCCAGCCAAGCCAACAGCTTACCGGCCTTGTCTCCAGAATCATAAATCCTGCCCTGCTGTTCCCTGCTCAAGGCCTTCGCCGCGTCGGTAGCAGTGGCCCGGAGTTCAGATTGTTTGAGGGAGAGGGCATGGAGTAGTTCAGGAGTCGGCCCCAGAGCCAGCTGGGAGTTCAAGTCGGCGAGTTCGGACTCTAGCCGCACCACGTCCTCATCCCGCCGTCTGCGGGCCTCCGCGATCAAGGATAAGGCCTCGCCGCGCAGCACAGTTTTAAAGGCCTCCCACAGGGAGACCGCAGAATCGACCGAACCGGTATTCTCAGTGAAGTATCGCTCTATAGATTTAGCTAGGAGGTCCCTAGTCTTTGGGTCCCGAAAATACCACGGATTAATAGGAGCCACTCGCGAAGTCGCGGGTATCTGAAAATCGAAGGACACCCAAACCGGGGAATGATCTGAAATGCCCCTGGCCATTAGACGGGCGGTGGATACTGACTGCGCCTGGGCTGCGGGGGTGAGGACGTAGTCGAGACGAGACAGGCTACCGTGGGCACCTGAGAGAAAAGTATACTGTCGCAGGGCAGGGTGTAACAGACGCCAGCAATCAATCAGCCCCATGGAGCCCAGGAAGTCTGGGAGCCAGGACTGGGAGGCGCGTAGGTCTCTGGATGGGAAGCGGTCTAAGTCCCCCGATACCACCGAGTTAAAGTCCCCACCCACGATCAGCAATCCATCAGGGAGATTTAAAATGGCGCTACCCAGATCTCGAAAAGTTGTCTCCTGCAGCCCCGGGGGAACATAAACAGAAACCAAAACTAGGGTGCGTCCCTCCCATTTACCCACCACCGCCACGTATCGGCCCCTCTCGTCAACAAGTGTAGACTCCACCTCCAACGGGAGGGACATGCGCACCATGATGCCCACCCCCCTGGATCCCGTGGAGAACCCCGAATGAGCCACCATCTTGAACCCCCTACTATTCAAAGCCTTACACGTATTTCCCACAAGATGGGTCTCCTGCAGGAAAACAACATCAGGCGAACAACGTTTGAGCAGTTGCAGTACAACCCCCCTTTTAATTCGGTCACCTAACCCATTTACGTTCCAACTCAGCAAGTTAAGAGATTTACCCCCCATCATCAAGGACGTTCCGCCCCTTCCCCCCCACCCGCAATGGTGCCCGCAAAGCAATCACATCATTCCAATGAGACCTCAGCCAAAACAAGGAAACAATAAAGAAAGTAGAAAAACACACCCCAACTACCCACCACCCTGCACCCCTGCATTAGACTAATAGCCACTCCAACTAGCAGTGTGCCTGTCGCCCCTTAACTAATCAACAGAAAGTCCCACAGAGGAGAAAGGAGGCATCCTATCCCCTCCCGTCACCCTCCATATAACTAACAAGGATATCCAAACCAAATGCAGCAATGTCTCCAGTCGATGCCCTTCGCAGCCGCCCCCCTTCAGAAAGTCCAAAGTCTAGGCAGTCATTCCTGAGAATCCGCTCCGCCGGTAGTCTCCTCCGTCTGGTCTGCCGGGTCGGGACGTTCTTGGGATAGAGTATCAAGCCAATCTCCTGCCGCGTCCGGAAAGTCGAAGAACAGCGTCCGATGATTTTGTTCAATGCGAAGTTTGGCCGGATAAAGCATAGAATAGCGCATTCCCAAGTCTCTTAGCCTTCGTTTTACCCCAGCAAAGCTCTGGCGACGTTTCTGTACAGCCTGGGTAAAGTCGGGGAAGAAGTTGACTTCTGAGTTCTGGAAGCGCAGCGGGCCTGCGGTCCTCGATGCCTGCAGGATGGCGTCCCGGTCCCTATAATTAAAAAGTCTTGCAATGATGGGGCGAGGGGTAGCGCCCAGCTTTGGCGGTCCACCCGGTATTCTGTGGGCCCTCTCCACCGAGAAGAACTTGCTCAGGCCCCCCGGTGCCAGGTTTTTGACCACAAGCTCCTCAACAAAGAGTTCAGCCGAGTCCTCCTCGGCCTTCTCCGGTACTCCAGTGATGCGGACGTTTTGGCGTCGCGCACGACCCTCGAACTCATCCAGTCGGCGTGCCAGCAGTCCGTTAGCCATCTTCAAGTCGCGGACCTCGGTTTGAATGTCGGACATATCGTTGACCAGGCTCGATGTCTTAAGGTCCAATGATTTCACCCGGTCATTGGTCTTTCCGAGATCAGTCCTGATGATGTTCAACTCGATCTTCAGAGAGTCGACCTTGCTGGACAGTGCCTCATGGAGAGTGTGCATCTCCGTCTTCACCCCAGTTATCGCACCCATCACGTCCCGAAGCGTGATTTCGGAGTCATCAGGGCATTCGTCCCTTCTCGGGTCCTTAGTGCGGCCCGCCAGTCCCGGTGATCCCTTAGATTGGGAGGATCGTTCTGGAATGGTGGATTGGGACTGGTTCGGCTTCCTACTGACTCTCGGGGGCTTGCCTTTGTCCGAGTCCCCTCTGCCCGCCATGTTGGCACGCCCGGGCAGGGTAGTCTAAAGGGGTGAAGAAGCTGTGTGGTGCGCACTCAGTCGGCGCGATAGGGATTCCGAAGGTCACCGAGGGAGGCACCTAGTATTCGAGTTCAGGTTCCGGTGGTATTTGCCAGGGAGATGAAGCGCGGGCAGGGAGGTCCGCAGGAAGACACCGCCGTACCCCTCGACGTTCACCAGTGACGCAGGCGGAGCCACCAGAGTTCCGACGAGCTAGCTAAGTCCAGGAATGTCGGATTTTCATTCCGAAAGCGGGCGCCGCTTCAGAACCGGCTCAGCAATAGATTCCCACAATCGTGGGACAGGATGGGTGGCAGGATAATTGCGGAGGATCGGGAGGTCTTCGGAGCTCCGAGCTCACGCGGCCATCTTGGTTGCCCGCGAAGCTCCTCCCCCCCTGGGAGACTTTTTTGGTGCTGTCATTCCTATGGTAGGAATTACCATGAATTCAATTAAAATCAGAAAGTTTCTACAATCGTAGACAGAGTGTCAACAGATACTGCAAGTGGTTTCCAATTAGTCAATACAGAAGTTGTTGCTACCAGCAGCTTGGTTATGCAGAATCGTCTTGCATAAGACATTCTGCTTGCAAAAGAGGGAGGAGTCTGTGGGGTCTTACATGTCCAACATTGCTGTACTTATATTCCTGACAAGAGTCAGAATATAGAGTCCCTTATCAAGAATATTACTGAGTTTCATGAGGAAATAGAACCCATGGAAGAAGAAAGTTTCACAGAGTGAATTGGGAAAAGAATGGAGGCTATAAAAGAATGGTTTTCAGAAGTTGATAGCTCCATCATTGGCAAAGTGCTCTATCCAGTAATTGTCATCCTTATAGTGATAATGCTGCTAAAAATTAGCTGTATGATTCACAAGAGGAAGAAGCATCAGAAGGAAAAGAGGAGAATTTACAAACTCAGAAAAGAACAGGAGAAGGAATATGAATTAGAAGAAATGCGTAGGGCTCAGTTTGAAAGAGATGACCAGACAGCAGAAACAGGAGTTTAGGGAAACTAATATCGAGAGAATTCATAATGTGATGTCTCTAAATTGGGTTCAAAATTTCCTGACATTTTTGGGTGTTGTTTGGTGATTTTTAAATCACCAGGTGAGGGAATTGATGGAGCGAGCTTCAGAAATTATTTTATTCTGACTCGTGAAGTTCATCCCCTGTAACATGAATTAATCTATTAATTAATTGTCGCATGATTTGTTTTACTAATTCAACTTAGAGTAAGATTGCACACACACAAACACGTGGGACTAATATGTGCTCTTGTTGCATTTGCGAGTTTGTCATGTAACACATGAATAATATTGTTTTGTTTGTCCTATTGTCCTTGTCACTATTAATGCGGCTGATCATTTTATGGCATGAGAGTTTTATTATGTGTGCTTAAGTGTTTGTCATATGTCGTGACTGTTTGTCTATGTATTTCTCGATTATCTTTTTACTCTTTCAGATATATAAAGAATCCAGCTGGACGTTATGAAGCATGGTAGATATTAAATGTGCTGCTTTATTTGTTTGCTTCTGCTAGATGTCATTTATTAATGGGTTAGTTATTAGCAATGGTAGGGTGGGTAACAGAAGGGTTTATTTTGCTTGAATTAATCATTCTTTTGTGTTTGTTTAAATACTAGCCCGAGAGAAAGGCTTGAGGCCTAGTTCTGGAGAATGTTGGTTAGCCTGTACGTGAGCAGAGCCAAGCACAGTCGTATTGGAATTATTCCATGAAAGCTATTCTTCGAAATGAACCGAGGCTTAAACAAAAAAGACTTGTGCGTTATGTGCTCTGGATGTTATTTCTACAAGGCCAAGGAAGTGACAGAGATGGTTTTGCCGAGCTCTGGAGGAAATCAGTGAAACAACTTTTGAAACTGTATCGAATCCTCGGAAGCCGGTGTCGCTTCATGTCAATGAACAATGATGAAATGAATTTGGTGGTCTGACAGTCAGCAACCAATCAGGGTGCTGGAAATTACTAAAACATATCGTTTAGTTACATTAGCGAGCAAGAAAGGTATAAAAATTAGGCCTCTTGAGGGGAGCGGGGCTTACTGTTTCCTGAGGGCGAAGTGCTGTCCGTTTTCCTATGGACACGTAAGGCATACTTGTTTGATAAATTTTGTTTCCTTTTCAGGTCAGAAAGATAACATAGGGATTAGGGTTGATGTTTTCTTTATTTCATTATTTCTGTGTAACTTTGAAGTGCCAGACCTTTTGAGCCAATGATCTAATGATTAAAGCTGATTTAATAAATGCTTTGAATTAATAAATGAGCTAATAAAGATTTATGACTTTGAAATCTTTAAATAAAAGACTTAAAACGTCAAGCTGGACTTGATTATTGAGTTGTTACCATTAGCTTAAATATCCATTGGCCTCAGTGGCGTAATTAATGTTTTATAAACCTATGAATATAAATGTTATACTGCAGTTGTAAATATGTATATATTAGTTTAATAGAGTGATAAATTAGGCCACATGATTCAGCTCTAAGATTTTCTGTCTTGGTGCATGGGCCTAGTTATTCATTAGTTTTGGTAAGTATTAGGTAGTGAATGGTGATGCATGTGAGACAGAATTTCTTTAGTGACGCTGGATCAGGCTCTAATCGGTAGAGTACCATATCTCCATTGTAGATACAGTTTCCTCGCTAAAATAAGGTAGATGTCATCCATGACACACTCCAAATGATAAAAATCTTTGACCCTCAAAAAGGTGTCAGTTACGGTGCCAACTTGGGGATTATGAAGAGCAGCAGTAAGTTTACTGTCGTGGAACAATCTCGATAAGTGCTTGCGAAAGACCGCATTGCAGCCAGACTCGGGATCAGACCACAGTGCAGGTACTCCCAACCTCCCGCATTCGTTCTTAATGTACATGAGCCACGGAATCTTCCCTGCATTAGGTAGACTTAGTATTTCTTTGAGTTCCAGCCTATAATTTAGTAGCTCGGGTATTGTCCAGAGCCTACGCCAGAACCTTAGGGGGTTTAAGACCTAATTCCTCATCTATTGGTCTAAGACCCAAGTCAAACCTCAGGGGTAGGAGGGGAGTACTAGGTGGTAGGGCCAGTAATTGCCTTAAAAATATATTTTTAGTTTTACTGATCTCAGTCCTACATGAGTTGCCCCAGAGTTCACCACTGTACATGACCGCCCCCCTTGCTTTCATTTTATAAATTTTCAAGGGTGGACCAATAGGTTTAATGGTCGACGTATTGGAGAGCTTGAGGATACCGACTGCAAGTTGGGCCAGTTTCAGTTGGGACTTAATTTGCTGGGGGGCCCACGTCATGCTCTCATTTATGGTTACCCCCAGATATTCGAAAATCTGAACCCTTTCCAATCTAGTTGTGCCTATGCTGGGGTTTGGACGAGTGGTGGTGGGGGGTTGAAGATCATGAATTTGGTTTTGAGAGCATTTATCTCCAAACCACGCCAGCCACAAAATGCCTCAAATCCGTCCAATACGCGTTGTATCCCAATTGGAGATTTAGACAGCAAGAGGGTGTCATCTGCGAACATAATCGCAGGCACCCTACTGCCTGCCAACTTTGGGGCATCGGTGTTCAGCACACTGTTCAACTGGGCAATTACCCCGTTGACATAGAGGCAGAACAGGGTAGGAGCCAAGACACACCCCTGCCTTACTCCCCTGTCAACAGGGAATCCAGATGATAGTGCTCCATTCTTCCCGCACCTAACTCGTGCGAAATTCGCCTCATGAATCCTCATCAGCATGTTCAAAAGTTGAGGTGGTATACCCAGCTCAAGTAGGACAGACCACAGTTTCCCCCGTGGGACCAAATCAAAGGCAGCGCGTAGATCCACAAACACCATGTAGAGGCTGCGACCCTCTATCCTGACAGTTTTCCAAAATAATAAAGTCAGACGAAAAATGTGGTCCATGGTGGATGTGTTTTTCTCTAAACCCTGCCTGATATGGGCTAAGAATTGAATGGTCCTCTATCCAGTTCTGTAGGCGATCTAGAATTAGCCTTGCAAAGATCTTCTGCGGCACATCAATAAGGCTAATAGGCCTGTAGTTGGCTGGAAGCAGAGGGGAACCCTTCTTAAATATAGGGACTATCTCTGCGCCCAGCCAAGTACAGGGTAATGCCATTCCTCTCAGGACTGCATTAAACATGATCTGTAAGGACCCCATATCTTTGGTTCGTGTTTGAAGAGGTCTCCCAGGAGTTTATCCAAACCCGGATCTTTACCAACCATAAGTTTAGCTATCGCATTGCAGACCTCCTCCATTGTAGAGTCGACTGCCTCAAGCTGCGGGGTAGGTGGTAACAGCGTAAGTTCTATATCCCTGACTACCGTACCATGGTCCGCTGAGTACAAGGCACGGAAATGCTCTTCCCACACTTCGGCTACTATGTTTGGTTCAATGGCCGATACCAGCTCACCAGAACCTGTATTGACAATAGACCAAAATTTTCGAGAGTCTCTAGCATCAAGGGCGGCAGTTAGGTTAATCAACTTGTCATGGTCCCTGTGAGAAGTTGGCCTGGTATATAATGCTCACTAATTCTTAGTGATCACTTTCTACCATGCCAAGCAACCCTTATGGTGATGGTTGTAATTCAACCTTGTAGACCAGTTATCCTAGTAGTAACGTGGACAAAGCAGTCTTAGGCCAAACTCTGAAAGGCATGTGAAGCCAGCTGTTATACCATACACAACCCCCTTGAATACCAAATGAAAGGGACACCACACAGATATATATTGAAAATATATATTGATTTATTAACTATAAAATCCCCTGGACTCTTTATGAGCACAGAAGCACAAGCGTTAAATCACATGACAGTTTAAAATACACAAAAGTTGCACAATATGGATGAGCCCTAGGGGCCACCTAAACCATATACTAAGAAAGTGGTATAAGAGATACCAATAGGAAAGGGAACAGGCCTAGGGCCTTGGGAATCGCTGGAGCTATTCGAGACTAGCAGTGACTAAGTCGGGAAAGGCCCGCGGGACTCGGGTGCAGTGTTCAAAGTGCACGCACTTTCCAATGTAAAGTCTATGGTGCGTAAAAAGTACAAAGTTAGAAAGTTAGGAACCTTCCGAGTGACCTATGGAGCTGAAACTTAAGACACAGGCCCTTGAGATGTGTACCAGTGTAGGAACACTGGCGGAGCTGAGTTACGTCACCCACAGGAAGCGGGTGCACAGGGTCGAAGTAGTGTCGGGTTTCGTCACATCGGTCGATGGTGCTTGGAGCTGAAGATGCTGCAGGCGGCTCGATGTGAAGAGTTCTGGTGGATCCAAGGGTGGATCTGAAGATGTGAAGACCTGAAAGCAGAGGGTACAATGTTCAAAGTCACTAGCCAGTGACTACCGTGGAACCAGATTGGAACCAGGCGATGTCGGGTGCAAACAGGCGTTGTTGGGTAGCTTCTCTCTGCAGCCCCGTGGATACCGGGGGTCGAGGACGTCCAGGAGTCGGTCACGAGCTGTCCCACGCAGGCTTCTTGCTGTTGGCGGTGTCGGCGACCTGATCGGAGCAAACAGGCCTTGGCTAATGCAAGCCACGCAGGAATCAAAAGATGCTTAACACTCAGACCAGCAAGGTCAGAGCGAGTGCTCCTTTTCACAGGAGCTTGGGTAGGTCTAGAGCAACCAGACCTGCTGTGTAAATTGTCAGTTTCGTCGCTAAGATGGCCGCTGACCACGTGGCTAGTGGCCGGGATGGCGCGTCGAGTGGCACAATGCAAAAGGGCCCCACGCAGATCGTGGAGATGCTGGGGGGCTGATCTTCGGTGCAAGGGCTGCTCGGTGGTGGGGGTTCTCAGTCCCCAAAGCACAACGTCGGGATGCCTCAGAAGCTGCGCAGTCAGCTTTTCGAGTGTCTTCCAAGAGGTCCGGTCCCACGTCACTCGGTGCCTCCACGGGTCCCTTCTTTGCAGGGACTGTGGATCGGGCTCTGAGAGGTCTGGGAGTCTGGTTCTTGTCGGGCTCTGGGCTCGGGCTCCGGCGGGAAGTGGCGGCAAAGCAGGCGTCGAGTTGCTGGTCAGTGCCTGTGTTCACAGGGTGGCCACTCCTAGGCCACAAGGGAGATTCTCTTCAGTCTTCTGAGCAGCAGAATGTCGAAGTCCAGTCTTCTTCTGTATTTCAAGTTGATTCAGGATGATCTGCTGTGCAATGGCACTGCTCCCACTCTTATTCCCAATCTGAGGGGTGGATCACCTACTAGGTCCCTCCTCTGGGAGGAACCAGGAAGGGGGGCGGTTACACCCCCTTTTCTTTGTCCAGTTCCGCGCCAAGCCTGGGTCTGGAAAGTCCCAGGACCAGTTTGGACTGGCCTATGCACGGGACACCTTGTGTGCCCCGGGCATGTCTGATTCTATTCAGCCCTGTCCTACCCAATACACAAAACCCTGTCTGGGGTGGTGCTCGCACCTCCCAAGGCAGGAAACCCTTTGTCCAGGCCACCATCTGCCGAGTTTCGGTCAGCAGCAGGAGGCCAGACTCGTGTCTGTGGTGGCAGCATCCATTTTGTGATGCTGAGGCTCTGGTTAACTTTAACCGGGGTTAAGGCTACACACATGTCGTGTCCCTCTAGAAGGGTGGAATGCTATCCCCGTCGACAGAACTGTCGAGGGGATAGTATTGCAGTTCGTATGACACCTTACTCGACATGTTTTGATAAAGCCAAACCAAAGATAGCATTTAACCGCGAGGATTATAATGCACTTAAGAGTATATGGTATGGCAATATCCCGGAACAGCTTAGGGAGTGGTTCCCGACAGCTGCAGACAGGCTCAGCTCATGCTAGAGCACCATCTCACATATTTCCAAGCACTCTGCCTCCAGGATTGATGAGGCCTTCCATAGGAGTGGCTGATAGGAACATATGTGTCCAGTTTAGGGTTAGGCACAGGCATACTGTACCTAAGTAAGGGGTGATTACACCGACTTACCCCAGCTGAGTGATCAGCCAGTTGTGTCAAATATGGAGGCCAGGCCAGGGGTGGCACAATACATGCTGCAGCCCCTGGTAGGCCTTGGAAACACCCATGCCCTGGGTACCTAAGGTACACTGTTACAGGGGCCTATAAGGTGAACCAATTCCAATTGTGTTATGCACCTAAGGTACATGGAGTCCATTTTAAGGAGAGAGCAATCAGCCTGGGGCCCTGAATAGCAGGATCCCAGGCCAACTAAGTCAAAAACCAGCTAAACACCAGGCAAAAAGTTTGGGGGTAACCATAGTCAGATATCCACCTTCCTACAGTCCCACTCCGCCTTTGCACACTTAATCAGCCGCTTGTATTCTGTTCTAATGGCTTGGATTTGTAGTTTATTATTATTCTGCTTCAAAGCCAGTGCTAGCTCTGTTTTAGCCTTTCCACAGGCTGCGTTGTACAATGAGCTTGTGTGACCCCTTTTATTCCGTTTGGTCACCCTGGGGTTAAGTACCTCAGCTAAGGTGCTTGCTAAATCAATATAAAGTGCCTAAAGCTTAATATGAAAGTCCGGGGGGAGAAGGTTGTGTAAGGCACAAACCTCTTCAAAATACAGGCACTATCCGTGAGTATAGTTTGCAAGCATCTTCTGGGTGTGCTACTAGTTTATCCCATCTGACTCTGCGTCTATCATTAGATACAATGATCCTAGTGGCAGGGTCAGCAGAGCCATTCAAATTGTCTTTGGTAGTTCCGGGAGGGGGGTGAGTTCCAGAATTAGCTCCTTGTGGTCACTATCGGCTCTTACAGTAACCCTAAAATCAATAACCCTGGGCCATAGCCTAATTTCGACTAGTATGTAATCCAGCCGTGACTCTTGTCCGGGCTGTTTAAACGTGCACTTGGATGGCATGTCCGAGGGCAAACGACTGTTGCAAGCCCTAATTGAGTGATTGAGAGTTAATGCCCTAATCTGAATGGCTAGGGGAGACCATGACCTTGGCAAGGGTGCCTGGGTCAATGGTATAGACCAGTGGTTCCCAAACTTTTTTGACCGGTGGCTCCCTTGACCTAATTGGCAGTTGGCCGTGGCTCCCCACCATATTTTTACCCACGCACTGGGGTGCCGCGGCGCACCCTTTGGGAACCACTGGTCTACATAAAGAATCAAGCCTAGACTTAACAAAGGATTCAGAGAGTAGCCATCACTGTCATAAAACTTTATTTGCAATGACAAAGATCTTATAAAGTACATCTCAATGCATACATAGAGTAGTATAAAGCACTCCCACTAAAAGTAACCGGCCTAGAGAAAGGCTCAAGGAGCTCTGTGGCATTACAAGAAGTTTAAGTGAGGTGGGCTCTGATCATGGGTATCCGCAGAAATGTTTTCGGGAGGGGGGGGAATTTTTTACTTCATCACCATCCCCCTTGCACCCTTTCCCCTTCTGCCTTACACCCTTCTCCCCGTCCACCATGCACCCTTCTCCCCCTTGTACCCTACTTCCCCTCAGCCTTGCACCCTTTTCTACCTTGCACCCTTCTCCCCTCTGCCTTGCACCCTTCTCCCCTCTGCCTTGCACCCTTCTCCCCTCTGCCTGGCACCCTTCTCCCCTCTGCCTGGCACCCTTCTCCCCTCTGCCTTGCAACCTTCTCCCCTCTGCCTTGCACCCGTCTCCCCTCTGCCTTGCACCATTCTCCCCTCTGTCTTGCACCCTTCTCCCCTCTGCCTTGCACCCTTCTCCCCTCTGCCTTGCACCCTTCTCCCCTCTGCCTTGCACCCTTCTCCTCTCTGCCTAGCACCCTTCTCCCCTCTGCCTAGCACCCCTCTCCCCTCTGCATTGCACCCTTCTCCCCTCTGCCTTGCAACCTTCTCCCCTCTGCCTTGCACCCTTCTGCCCTCTGCCTTGCACCCTTCTGCCCTCTGCCTTGCACCCTTCTGCCCTCTGCCTTGCACCCTTCTGCCCTCTGCCTTGCACCCTTCTGCCCTCTGCCTTGCACCCTTCTCCTCTCTGCCTTGCACCCTTCTCTACCTTGCACCCTTCTCCTCTGTCTTGCACCCTTTTACCCCTCCCTGTTGCACCCTTCTCCCCTCTGCCGTGCACCCTTCTCCCCTCTGCCTTGCACCCTTCTCCCCTCACACTCTCCAAAATGCAGCAGTCACGAGTGATGACCCCTCAATGAGGAGTGAGGCAAAGACAGAAGCTGGCAGAGTGCGGCTGCATCAGGGCATTAGGCGCCCACCCAACGCTCTCCACCAGGCCTCTCAGCCTGCACGCACCCAATGCTCTCCACCAGGCCCCTGAACTGGCACCCATCCAACGCTCTTCACCAGGTCGCCCACCCTACACCCACCCACCCAACGCTCTCCACCAGGCCCCTGACCCCGCACCCACCCACCCACCCAATGCCCTCAACCAGGCCCCCCACCCTGCACCCACCCACCCAACACTCTCCACCAGGCCCCCCACCCTGCACCCACCCACCCAATGCTCTCCACCAGGCCTCTCACCCTGCACGCACCCAATGCTCTCCACCAGGCCCCTGAACCTGCACCCACCCAACGCTCTCCACCAGGTCGCCCACCCTACACCCACCCACCCAAGGCTCTCCACCAGGCCCCTGACCCCGCACCCACCCACCCAATGCCCTCAACCAGGCCCCCCACCCTGCACCCACCCACCCAACGCTCTCCACCAGGTCTCTCACCCTGCATGCACCCAATGCTCTCCACCAGGCCCCTGAACCTGCACCCACCCAACACTCTCCACCAGGCCCCTGACCCCGCACCCGCCCACCCAATGCTCTCCACCAGGCCCCTGAGCCTGCACCCACCCAACGCTCTCCACCAGGCCCCCCACCCTGCACCCACCCACCCATCGCTCTCCACCAGGCCCCCCACCCTGCACCCACCCACCCAACGCTCTCCAGCAGGCCCCCCACCCTGCACCCACCCACCCAATGCTCTCCACCAGGCCCCTGCCCCCTGCACCCGCCCACCCAATGCTCTCCACCAGACCCCTGACCCTGCACCCACCCTACGCTCTCCACCAGGCCCCTAACCCTGCACCCACCCAACGCTCTCCACCAGAACCCTGAGCATGCACCCACCCAACTCTCCCCACTAGGCCTCTCACCCTGCACCTAACCACCCAACGCTCCCCACCAGGCCTCTCACCCTGCACCCACCCACCCAACGCTCTCCACCAGGCCCCTTACCCACCCACCCAATGCTCTCCACAAGGACCTGACCCTGCACCCACCCACCCAACGTTCTCCACCAGGCCCCTGACCCCGCATCCACCCACCCAATGAAGGTTAAAAACAGTCATTTTATGCGTATCTGTGCTCCCAGAGAGAACACTGGGATACCGCCACAGGTTTATTAAGCAGCGCACAAACACCCTCTCTCTCTCTCCCAATCATTAAATTATTCCACCATTTAAAGAATCCAAAATATATGTCATCAATAATGTGATTTTTCTGCCTGATAATTGACTTGGTACAACATTGCATATGAATTTGAAAAAGCCGTCCTAATAGGAACGTTCGTGAATGTCATTTGACAGTTGAAAAGTTTTACCCTTTTTCTGTGTTTTGGTCGGGTGGATTTTTTTATTTTTTTTTGCTGCAGATTTATATAGCACAAACTCGACCCGAAGAGCACCAGTCACGTTACACAAGGATACATTCATGTATTTTGTTTTTGTAGGCGCTGGGAGATTAAGTGATTTGCCCAGAATGACACAGGATTCTGAGCTGACGTCGAGGGTCGAATCCGGTTCCCCAGCTCCAAAATTGGCAGCTCACAGTTCCACTACATTTTGAGGATACTTATATATTTTTTTCAGACCCACATCCTGCACAGTGGCGTGGCGCCCCTGGCTTCCCTTCACGGCGCACCAGGGGGCCGCAGCGCACACTTTGGGAACCACAGGACTAGGGGGTAGTTTCATCCTCATGTAGCTGATACTGAATTGGTCCTGGCAACGAGGCTGTCGCCTTCCACTCATGCTCTGGAGAACATCTTCCACTGTCCCCCGCAACCCTCCGCCACACTCACCTTTGACATAGATGAGGACCCGCCCAGTTGGCATGGCCCTACCTCAGTGCACCGCAAGTCACTGTCCTGTGGCAGGGTGCCTGTGTCGGCTGCGGTGCATCCGGGGCCACTAACTCTGTGCTGGTCAGGTCTGAGACCCCTTCTTCTGAGATATTGAATGGCCTCTGAGGCCATTGCCTTGGGGTCATCAACACCATGTGTCTGTGGCCCTGCACTGTCCGCTGCCTCCGGCTTCTACTGCAGCCCACCAAGTCTCACTCATCAAATCAAGTCCTGACCGGCCCGGACGATGCATCACTGCAGGAGGCACATGCCACCATCGCCAGGAACACATCCAACTGCCATCTGCCAGAGGCGAAACAGTGGTATGACGGAGTTGCTTGCACCTGTTGTGGATGCCATCTTCTGCCTGATCCCCTGCTTAGCCCTCCAGGTGCCACTGAATCAGTGTACCGCAACCCATGGACCTTTACTGATTGAGTTTTGTGCTGTGGAGAGGTCGCGCAGCAATGTCAACTCAAGCAGTGTGGGGAAGCTGGGTCGTTGATGAAGGAGATGATGCAAGTCTAACACACCCCACTTCATCTGCATCAGAAACATCTTGAAGGGACACAATCCTAGACTTTTTCTTCACATGAGTGCGCTCAGCTCTAGTGCCCCAACCTCAGTGCACTGCAACCCACCAACACTTCTGTTTGCATATTGGGTGGCCTCTGTACTTGCTTCGGCTACCTCCATGTTGCTCAGCAGTTGACACTGTTATGCTGGTGTTTTCTGTTTCCTTCTTAATGGTATTCACTGTTCAAGTTGTTGCCAGCACCAAACACTCTGTGAGGGCTGGCTTACACTCACCCCACACACATCCAGCACAGGTGTCACTGTACATGTGGCCCTGCCAATAAAGGGGCTGGGTGCACAAGCCCGTGGCCAGTTCAACATAATAACTGTGTGTGTCCCTTACGGCTTGTTTTATGCATGAGGGCCCTGGGACCTACAACATTACATTGTGCAAGTGTACCGCAGGCGCAGACATGTCACCACAGGCAGGGGGTTGGACATGTAGTTTTGTCGTCACCCACTCAATTCATAAGGGGAGTGGCCTGGGCTGTCATACGCAGAGCCAACGTGGGTGTGTGACTGCTATTTGCGTGCCACTGGGTATGGTTCTGAACTGTTAATGTGCATCTGCATGTGTCTCTATGGCAGTGTGGGTCGTCTTTGTGGGGTGTAGGTGGTTCCTGAAGGATAATAGACATCAAAGTATGTGATCTAGTTCACCTTCCATAGGTTCAGACCCCACCCACACCTGTTCGACCACCTCCTTTTTGCGTGCTAACACCTGTCATTGGGGTGCTATGTGTGGGTGGGTGAAATATAATGCACCAGCTGTGCTTGCGGGTGCTTCCTGCTCTGTGGTCTGTTGCAGGGTCTGTGTTCTCCTCTAAGTTCTTTGGCTGCCCGAGTCCTGGTGGTGGGTTGCGTGGTATGTCCATGCTGTAGGGCGTTGGTGTCATAGGTGTAAGGTCCTCTCCGACATCACAAATGTGTTGTCTTCTGATCTCTGCTGGAGCTGTTGTGTGCCCCTCTGCAATGTGAAGGGGAGATGCATGTCCACATTGTGTTGACATGTATTTTGGTGAATTGTTCTTGTTCAAATGCAGACTGTATGACAATGTACATTGTGACTGTTTGGGGGTGCTGAATATTGCTGCGGGACAGTGTACATTTGGACAACATGACAAATGTGAGGTCGTATAGGTACATTTCTATTTCGCAGTTTCCAGCTCTGTCAGATGTAGTAGGCATGTTACTGTGAGTATGCGGAGCCACTTGTGTCCTCTGTTCTGCAGTGGCGGGTTTGCACATTGTACCATGTTATCATCAATGTGGGTGTGCTGTTGTTGCTGCTTAGAGCCCCTGAGGGCGAGAATTACCATTGGTGACCCGCTGCTGTTTGCGCTGGTCGCGCGCCATCTCTGCTTAGCTCATTTTTAAATAATTCCCGTTTTCTGGATTTTTGTTATTTTTATTGCCTTCTTCCCTGTTTTTAATGCGCTTCTGGGCCCTACCTTGCACCTTAATTCAGGAAACACCACCGCTGTTCGGCGGGTCCGGGTTACCGGGAGGTTGTGGGTTTGGGCGCCATCTTGCCTTGGGAGGAAGCGCGAGCGCCATCTTTGAGCGTCCAGGTCACCTGGGACGCCGAGACGACGCTATTTAGGGCGAGCTGACCGGAAGGTGAGCCTGCTTAGAGCCCCTGAGGGCGAGAATTACCATTGGTGACCCGCTGCTGTTTGCGCTGGTCTGCTGCGCCATCTCTGCTTAGCTCATTTTTAAATAATTCCCGTTTTCTGGATTTTTGTTATTTTTATTGCCTTCTTCCCTGTTTTTAATGCGCTTCTGGCCCCTACCTTGCACCTTAATTCAGGAAACACCACCGCTGTTCGGCGGGTCCGGGTTACCGGGAGGTTGTGGGTTTGGGCGCCATCTTGCCTTGGGAGGAAGCGCGAGCGCCATCTTTGAGCGTCCCAGGTCACCTGGGACGCCGAGACTACGCTATTTAGGGCGAGCTGACCGGAAGGTGAGCCTGCTTAGAGCCCCTGAGGGCGAGAATTACCATTGGTGACCCGCTGCTGTTTGCGCTGGTCGCGCGCCATCTCTGCTTAGCTCATTTTTAAATAATTCCCGTTTTCTGGATTTTTGTTATTTTTATTGCCTTCTTCCCTGTTTTTAATGCGCTTCTGGCCCCTACCTTGCACCTTAATTCAGGAAACACCACCGCTGTTCGGCGGGTCCGGGTTACCGGGAGGTTGTGGGTTTGGGCGCCATCTTGCCTTGGGAGGAAGCGCTGAGCGCCATCTTTGAGCGTCCAGGTCACCTGGGACGCCGAGACAACGCTATTTAGGGCTCGCTGGTTGCGCGCAGCGGAGCGCCTTCCCTGCGCCTGAGTCGTGCCAGAGTCCTGCCCGTCTGCGCTCGTCCGCGTCTCGGAGGCGGACGTGGCCGGACTCTGACTTTCGGCTCATGCTGGATGCCTGCCTAGTGGCTGTTTGTCTGCAGTTCCAGAATGATCGTATATAGCGCTGCTACCTTGTATGCTTTGCGTCCCCCTCGCTCTGACTGTCTGTGTCTTTTCCCCGGCGGTCGCCGACTAGGCAAGGGATGCCCCGTGTGCAATTGGCACCCCACATTATCATCTACTCGCGTTCCATCTACCCCTCCCCAGCATTGCCATTGCGCGTTGCTTAACACAAGGTCCCTTCCTCGCCATACCTCGGACATATGGAATCTTCTTGCGCATTCCAAGATCTCTTGCTTATTTTTAACTGAGACCTGGTTGGGAGTGGGTTCGGAACCCGACATTGCCTGCGCTGTTCCGCCTAACTATTCCATCTTAAGGAGGGATAGAACCTAGGAAGAGGCGGTGGGGTGGCTCTGTTAGTGGACAAGGCTTTTGATTGTTCCTCCTTTGCGGTGGACAACATTGCCGGATGTGAAGCCTTAGGTTTTACGCTCCACCTATCGGCGTCCCAGACCTGTACCGGCATTCTCCTCTACAGACCTCCTGGACCCATTGGGTCCTTTTTTGAGGATCTTCAGTCGGCCTTATCAGTACCATGCATGCGTTCAGCGAATTGCCTGCTATTAGGCGACTTGAATTTGCACATGGACTGTCTAACAGACGTTGAAGCTGCCAAACTCCGTGACATCACTGCGATGTTAGGGTTAGCCTCTTTTATCCACAGCCCCACCCACGTGAAAGGCCACACATTAGATGTGATCTTTTCCTCCATGCCTATTGAGGTGTCCCCTCCTCTCCCGGTCCTTTGGTCAGATCATTATCTGATAAACTTTGCCTTAGTGCTTGTTTCTAAGCTTAGCCAAAGGGCTCTGAAGGAAGGATCCCGGCAGTCTAGAGCCTTTCATCTAGTGACAGCAGACATGCTCTCCGATGCTCTCTGCCAATACCCGTGCCAACTGACCGGGGCTTTGGAAGCCGACCTTATCCTGGTCCAGAATTGGATGCTGGCAAGATTCGAGGAGCTGGCCCCATTGAGGGCTGTTAGAACAGCCCCTCATCTTAACTCCGCTCCTTGCTTTTCCTCCACTCTACGCATAATGCGACAAGACTGCAAGAAGCTGGAAAGGCGCTGGCGGCGCAAGTATGATATCGCGGAGAAAACGAAATACCGCGACGCGATAAAGTCTTACTACAAACAGATTGCCGCAGCTAAAAAGAGCTATCTCGAGCAGAGAATTGACAAAGCTGATAATACCAGCCGGGAACTCTTTAGAATTGTGAAGGAGTTTGTCAATCCGGTTGTAGGTACCCCTGTCCATTCACACACGGAAGAATGGATTAAACAGCTTGCCGACTTTTTTGTGGCCAAAATTTTAAAGATTCAGGACACCTTCTCTTATGTGGACTCCCGAATAGCTGACCCCGCTTTGGGGGGTAAGTCTACCTATTGGGATCCTTCACAGGCTGAATCTGGGCCCCTACTATCTGTCTTTCCCCAGCTGTCTTGTGAGACTTCGCTTGAGCTGTTATCGCGGCTGCAATCTGGCTCGCCTCTGGATGCCTGTCCGGCGAAATGCTTGGGCAGGGTGGCCTCAGCGTTGAACAGCTTGCTGAACCCCCTGCTTAATCTATCTTTGAGCTCAGGGGTGGTTCCACGACAGTGGAAACACGCACTCATTCTGCCGTTGATTAAGAAGCCTCTGCTCGACCCCCTGCAATGGGCTAACTACAGACCGATCTCCCTCCTCCCTGCTCTGGCGAAGGTGTTGGAGAAACATGTTCAGCATACTCTGTCCACCTTTATTGAGAACAACAAACTGCTGCATGACTCCCAGTCCGGCTTTCGTGCGAACTACAGCACGGAGACCGCTCTGGTAGAGGTTTCCGACGCCATCAGGGAGACGCTCGATCATGGGGGAAAGGCGTTGTTAGTCATGTTGGACCTATCGGCGGCGTTCGACACCGTCCCACACGCAGGTCTCCTCTCAAGACTCATTGAGATTGGTCTGCGAGGGACGGTGTTGGACTGGTCTCAATCCTTTCTTGCCGACAGGTGATCTGGGCTCCGCCGTTCTCGGCCGAAATGCCTTCGCTGGAGGTGGGGGTGCCTCAAGGTTCTATCTTGAGCCCCACCATTTTCAACATATATATGGCCCCTCTAGCGGAGGTAGCGGAGGCGTTTGGGGCCCGGGTCATCTCATACGCTGATGACACCCAGCTTTTGTTCACCTGCAGGAAGGGAGAGGTCTTCAACGGCGGCAGAATTAAGGACTGTCTGAGTGCAGTCTTTGCGTGGTTCCAGCGGCACAGCCTGAAATGCAACTCAGACAAATCTGAGCTGCTTTTTTTCGGCTGTGCCCCAGACCCGGGTTGGAAGACATGGTGGCCCCAGGACATGTTCCCCCCAGAGAAACCATCTACTCAGGTAAAAAATCTCGGAGTGGTGTTTGACGATGAGCTTTCCTTTCGTCCACACATCCTGGGATTAGCAGGGAAGTGTTTCAGCATCCTTAAGATGCTTAGGAAATTTCTTCCTCTGCTTTCACTGCAGTACCGTAGGAATGTAGTCCAGGCGCTTGTGGGATCCCGCCTGGACTATGCAAATGCGCTCTTTGCAGGCCTGCCTAAGTATCTGTTATCCAGACTGCAGATTGTTCAGAATTCGGCGGCCAGAGCCATCTATGGCCTGCCCAGGAGAGCCAGCGCCTCAGTGCTCCTGGCTAGGCTGCACTGGTTGCCAATCGCTGGGAGAATCAGATTTAAACTCCTTACTTTGGCGTTTAAAGCTCTCCATGCGATTGGGCCTAACTATCTGAGGAAGCGTACTGCTTTCTATGTGCCACGTAGGTCATTGCGGTCGGCGGACCTGGACAAATTGGAGGTGCCTGTGGTCAAACGTGTCCGGATGGGAGGTCGCTTCTTCCAACACGTGAAAGCCTGCTTGTGGAATGAGCTCCCACTCTCCCTTCGGAAAGCGAACAACCTCCTGGCTTTCAGGAAGGAGTTGAAGACCTTGCTCTTCACCAAGTAACTCGCAGTAACTGTAGTGTGTATGCCTTTGGCCTTCCTGTTTCTTTGGGCCTCTTTGCCAAAGCGCCGGGACACCTTTCGGGGTAGCCGTGCGCTCAAAAAGTTCGGCTTACATTAACATTAACATTAACATATGTGTGTCTGCTGCAGTGTGCCAGAGGGATCAGGGACATGATCAAGGGTAATTGTGGGTGGGCAGTGTGCTATACCTTGTTGTGCATGTGTGCCATTGCACCAATCTCCCTTGTCCCCCCAGTCCCTGGTCATTACTCACCCTGTTGATGTTGTGTCAGGTCCTCTCGAGCTCTGTCCATACTCCCTACTCCTTGCACCATCTCCACACTAATGACTATGGCCTCCATTTCCTCCAGCTCCTTCTGTGGCGCTGATCTCCCACCCCGTGTCGTCATTGCAACCTTCCTGTTGGCAGCAGGTTTTTGCCTGGTTTAGGTTGTCAAATCATGGCTCCTCGATTAGCCTCCTCTGCACTCTGACTGCATTCCAGGTGGTCTACTTGTGGGTCATTTGATGATAGTGTTCTGTCACCTCCATGGCTCTGATCTGGTTTTGCTGCGGACTGCACCCATCTACCTCTGCCTTTTCTCCTTGGGCGTCCCCGTCCTTGTTGTTCCTTGCTGGTGGTCTGCGGTGGTTGTAAAATGTAAATGTAAATTGATACTTGTATAGTGCACTACTCACCCGCAAGGGTCTCAAGGCGCTTGTAGGCTAGGCATCCTTAGCATTGTGGGGGCCGTTGTGGAGATTAAGCAAGCTATTGCCCAGAGTTGCAGAGTGGGAATCCATAATTGGAATAGGCACTGAGGCGAACATTATCAGGTCCTTGGAATTTTTGAGCCTAAGACCCGCCAAGGCTGGGAATTGAACCCTGGTCCCAGGATAGACCTCTGCATCAGGGTCTCCGCTCTAATCATTGAGCCACACTTCTCTACTTGAGCCACACTTCTCCACTTCTCTTTGGGTTGGCCTCTGTGCTCGGTCAGGGTGCACCCATGTTGCTACGTGCTTTGGATTGGTTCTGGTGTGCTGTTTCTGTAGTTTTTATGTTGCATTTTCCCACCCAACGCATAGGATTTGCTGGCCTGTCACTGGTTTTCGCTGATTCTAGTATAGCGATTGGCCTCATGGCAAGATTTTTTGTGTTCGCGTTTTGCATTTTTGCGGCGCAACGTTCATTTTAATGCGGACATTTGATGCGTTATCTGGAGACTATCACATGATACTGCTGTGTTGAGAATGCTAGGATAACAGAGCCTAATGTTCCTGTGATAGACTGCAATGTTGGAAGTTGCGTTAAGAAACTTTTGCGATGGCTATCACACGTTCTTGAGAATATACCCCTGAGTCTGTTACCTGCAGTTTGTGCGACAAGAAAACCTTCAAAGAAATGCAGGTAGTTACTACTTTTGAACATCCTCCATGCATAAGCATCTTAATGCTAGGCATGAGAAAACAGCCCAACAATGAGAAAATGAAGAGGAATACAGATCTTGAAGAGACAAGTACATCTTCTGTCACATTCCAGTACCCCATTTTTAATGGGAAGATGTTGCCTGATTACATTTTTTCAGGACCACCAGAAAGCCAATGAGACATGCTTGCAAATAAACAGCCTTGTTGTATGGTTTGCAGGTTAGTGATAAGTTGCGGAGGACAGAGCTCAGTCAAGTACTACTTCATCATCAAGGTTGGAAGAAGTAATTTTTAATCCACTTTTCCTAACTTTGTTTGCGCCCCTTTTTTAAAGCACCCGTGTTCCTAGATTATTCTTTTTTGGTTTCCTTTTCCACTTTGCTGGTTTAAAAAAGACAACGTTACATGTTTTAGTTTTGTGCGTAACTATTTATTTTTATGTGTGTATGTCTTTGTATTTAAACATTGATATATGTCAGGCCATTAGCCACAGAAACAGGCCTAAAGCCAATCTCTGTACCCACCCCTCTGTGGGTGACCAACCCCACTGAACACGGTGAAATCCTGTGCACAGCAGGGTTGTACAGAGGGCCTTGCCTCAATCCAGGGCATGTTTTTATCCCAACATGAGCAGCTTACCATGCTGCGCAAGAGCTTTGACTAGGCATGTAGGTAATTAACTCTAGACCTGGGTTCCAGCTGGACCCTGCTGCCACCCTTTGGCAGGGCTTACTGGGCTCTTGCCAGGTCCTGTGACCAACCTTCTGCGGGCATCCAACCCCTGCCTTCAGCTGTGCACATCTAGGGTAGGCCACACAGCCTGGGACTGTGCCCAACCCCTGCAGTAAAACAACATCTGCTGCAACTGCATTTGGCTGTGTGCAGGTAAGGTCATGCACAGGATCTGGCCAGGCCCTGGGACCAACATTCATATGGAGCCAACCCATATGACATTCACGTGTGCGTAGTGATTTTGACTTTAGGGTATGGCTGCCTGCCAGACATTGTCCCTAACCCACCGCCCCTGGCCATTCTTCCCTGAGCACGGTGGTTGTGTGGAAACCTGGGCTTCAGCCAATCTCTAGTATTTTGAGTATTTAAAAGAAAATAATCTATGAAAGAGGTGTCCGCCAGGGGTGCATCCTGGCCCCCATGCTGTTCTCCTTGTATATCAACTCACTGAACAAAACCCTATCTTCAGTCACTCCAGATATACCCAGCATGGGAGGGATTCCACTATCTGTCCTGTTATATGCCGATGATACGGTCTTAATTTCTAGAACCCCAAATGGCTTACAGCTGCTCCTTGATTCTTTTGGGGCCTTTATGCAGAAGTTAGATCTGGTAGTGAACATGGAAAAATCACATGTCATGTCAGTGGGGAAAGGGAAGTAAAATACAAAAACCCTACGCTGTAATTGCGTAGTGTTGTCAAAAGTCAAAATATTCACCTATCTGGTAGTAATATTCGATGGCATGGGCTCCTGGACCCCCCAGATTGCAAATAAAGCGATGGCAGTGCGAAGATCGTCGGCTGCCATACTGGGTTTTGCAAAAAGGTTGGGAGGGAAACCCACAGAAGCCATATTGACCTTGCATAGAGCTAAAACATTGGCTCTAGCAAGGTATGGTGCCGCGATATGGGGTTTTAAAGACTCTACCCTAATACAGAAAGAAGAGAATACATTTCTGCGTTTACTATTGGGCTCACCACACTCTACCCCATCCTTTGCAGTACATACGGAACTTGGGATAGGCTATATTGAGGACACACTTAAAATGGCCCCATTACTCCTCTGGATGAAAATATGGCTGAACCCAAGTTTAACATTAAACCATAAAATTATTAGCGATTGTATGGGGCGAGACAGAGTAAAAGATATACAATGGCTGACACACATTAAAGCTAATGCCACACTATTGGGCTGGCCTGAACTTTACTATAATCCCGAAAGCCTGAGCAAAGATGATATTTCCTGGGTAAAAGTACACTTCACTAATAGTAGAAACCTCTATCGTGAAGCCCAGGAAATCGAGAAATCAACAGTAAGGGCACATTACTCATTGGTATCTACTATGACAATACAACCCTACCTGACAATCGTGAATAGACCCTACCACCGATAGCTTCTCACGAAATTTCGTTTTAATCAGGTGCATTTTTTACTGGGTGAATATACAAAATGGTGCACTCCAAGGGAAAATGATCCATGTAAATGTGACAGCTTCTCGGATCAAGACTTGATACATTTAGTTTTTTTCTGCCCTTTTTTTGCAGAGGGCAGAAAGAAATATATTATACCACTTCTGAGGGATAAGGGATTTAAGCAGGTGAAACCTGCTTTGATGTTCTTACAACTTATGGTGTCCCCTATAGTGATGTTTGGGGTTGCAAACTTTTTGGTAACATCTATACGCGCTAGACGGAATAGATTGATGAGAACCCCAATGATGGAATGTATACAAGTTTAGTATAATTTTATTCTTTAAGACTAATCGGTTTTGGATTATAAGGAATTAAGTAACCCTGTAAAATGAAATTCTAGATAACTTCTGTTATCATGAGATGTCACGAGAAAATGAAGCTTTTAATGTTTTTAATTGTTTCTTATTCAAATGTTTTTTACTTGTTTTTAAATCATCGTTTCCCAGCATTTGCTCTATAATGAATTGAATTGATGACGTGTGTATATTTGTATGTGTAGTATACTTTTATGATTTTAAATTAATCGAATAAAGTATTTTTGACTCTGACTCTGAATCTATGAAAGTCAGGAAAACAGGGTTTGCAGATCAATGGTCTAGATAGATATAAAGCATAACTTCCTCATGTGCAGATGGAAAGATTTTTTAAACGCTACTTTCTCACAAACTATTGAATGGATTTACTTAAAGGCACTTTCTTCTGTAAATTACTACATTCGAATCATGTTTGGTGTTGTTCGTTAAGCCACTTTTCTGTATCGAGTAACAAATTATCCTATTGGAATTAACATTTGAAATCTTTATTTTGCCTACACCATTTCTTTCTTGGCCCTGCATGACAAATGTGATCTAAATTTACTATAAGCAGCCAAAAGTGAATGTACTCTTTTTGGAGGGCGGAAGTTTTGTGTACATTTGGCAAATGGCACCAAATTTATTAGCCAAACAAAAAATGCCTTTTTTTATTGTGAAGCCGGACCTAAACATAACTAGATAGGCACATTCAGCTTTGCGCAGCAGTGTTGGCTGCGGAGCATGTCATGTAGCCATGCCCTGTGCCTAACCTCTGTGAGTCAAACCTCACCCGTAACCAGCTAACCCCCTATGGACCACCACCCCACATTTTTAACATTTAGATTTTTTTTCTCGCAATATGACTGTAGTACCAAGTGTCACCTCAATGGTGCCACAGGACCAAACAAAGTTCACCCTGTGAAGCTTTGTATGGTCATATGGTACATCTCCTACTGATGTAATAATAATAATACCAGTATTTGTAAAGCGTGCATAATTACACAAGGTCAAGGCGCTGGGAGCTGGAAGGATAAGCAAGCTACTTACCAGAGTCATATGGTGCTGGGCTTACCTGCCGCCAGCGCCCGGGATTGAACTGTGGGCTCCCATGTTCTGGAGTCAGCCGCCCTGGCCACTGCACCACACCTCTTCCCCAAATAAGACAATACCTCACTGGAGGGCCACGCTAGGTCCCATAAGAGTATGCAACGTCTCACAAGAGGATCTCACTGGGTCCTGCCATAATGTTTAGGCTGATGTTGATTTGTAGTAACTGATGGGTGATGAAGTAAAAATACAGAAATGACAGATTTAGTGCATTTCTTGCACAAGGCTTAGGCAAGTTTACATGGTGTGCTGTTTTGTTATTTTACTTCTCAAAGAGGGCATCCATTCTGTGCATTCATTCTGCCCTGTTTGTATTTTCATGTTTATTGCGCAGACAAAAGTGAGGCACTAAGATGTTGACTATTGTGAGAAAGCATGTTTGCAGTCGAAAAGTGCTGGTGAGCTGGTTTGTCTTGGAGTGATTGATATATTCCACTCCGTCAGCAAAGTTCACAGTGTATGTCCGTCACCTCATCATGTTGCCACATCCTGGAAATTCCACAGAAGATTTTCAAGTGGATCCCACTAAACACCAGAAGAAAGGTCATCCATGCTCTTATAACAAGTAGACTTTATTAAATAAACACCCTCTATAACGGAATCCCAGCCCATGTCCCATGTCGAATCCAAATCACCCAGATATCCACAGTCAGACTCATCCCCAACTTCTCGTGAAATAACCATATCTCTCCACATCTTAACAATCTCCACTGATTCCCAGTCCAGGGAAGATGTAAGTTCAAGCAACTCACCGCCTACAAAGCTCTCCACAACACCGGTCCAGCTTACCTCAACCACGCCCTCAACTTGTACAAACGCACCAGACTCATTCAATCTGCATCCCAGGCATGATCTCCTCCTCCCACCTCAGGCCTGCCTTACTCATCACCTGGATACCCTCAATGGTGTTTAGCTGTGCTCTACAAATTCACTTAACATAACATACATTTTACACCTCAGACTGGAGTAGCCACCCAACCACTACACATACAGACACTAGCAGACCTCCTCCACCATATACACTAGACTGCTGAGGTGTCCCACCACGATAAACCTCAGTATGGAGCAGCAATCCCCACACACCAAATTATGTGATTTGATTTGATTAATTTGATTTATGGATTTATAAAGCGCACAATTTCCCATAGGCGTCTTGGCGCTGGGTAGATGCAGAGAGACCAGGGCTCTGTTAGGACCAAGAACTAACCAGAAGTTAATAGCCAGGTTTTTACATGCTTCATAAATGTAAGCAAGGAAGGGCTTTTTTTTATTGCAATTGGGAGCAGGTTCCAAGCCTTAGCTGCGTGTAGCAGAAAGTTCTCCCCCCCCCCCCCCCCCCCCCCCCATCTGACCTGTTTATATTTTGGTACCTGAATCAGTTTTTCTTGGCTAGAAGGTAGGCTCCTAAAAGGTTCATACAATTCTAGATGGGTTTTTAAAAACTGAGAGACAAATCCGTGGAGGGCTTTTCAGGCCAGGCACACAGACCTACATTTTATTCTATTTTCCATTGGAAGCCAGTGGAGGGATCTCAGTCTGTGTGCAATCGGCGCAGACCTCAGAATGTCAAGCACCAGCCTCGCTGCTGGGCCTGTATCCCCGCGTACAGAGCGTTTCCTTAGTCCAGCCTTGACAAGGCCAGAGCTGTTACCAACGTTTTAAAGGTATCAAGGGGGATACATGGCAGGAGCGTCCTTATCATTTTCAGGATGTACCAAATGGTGGATGCTGTTTTGTTTGTTTGGGCGTCAAATGATAATCTGTTGTCTAGTAACATACCCAGATTTTTCACTTTGTTGACTGGGGATGGGCAGTCGCCTAGACTAACTGGCCACCATTCTGGGGACCAGATTTTCGTGTCAGTCCCTAACAACATGACTTTGGTTTTGTCTCTGTCTAGCTTTAAGCAATTACTCTGCATCCAATGATTGACTTGCATCATACAGTTTTTAAATTTATCTGCCGTCTCTTTGGGATTATTTGCGATTGATACCACTATTTGGGTGTCGTCGGCGTAAGAAACCGGTAGGAATCCACAATTCCTTATAATTGCTGCTAAAGGAGCTACATACAAGTTAAAAAGAGTGGGACTTAAGGGCCATATGTATCAAGCCAAATTGACTTCGCAATCGCTGAAATTCGCAGAATTTCGGCGTTTGCGAATGCAATTTGGACAAATGGTATGTATCAAGAAAATCTGCTTTAAAAATAAGGAATCGCAAAATTTGCGATTCCTTATTTTGCGATTGCGTTTAAGGAATTGCAAATTTTGCGATTGCTTAAACGCAATGTAAGAAGCAAAAAAAATTCGCAAATTTGCCTTAAGGAATCGCAAATTACCACCAAGGTGCGAATTCTTTTAAAAATGCATATTTTTGCATTTTTCAAAGTGCCATGTGACGCACATACATGCCCTTAGGGCATGTATGTGCACCACATGTGCACCCATGCATATTTCAGGGGTGCAACAGGGTGTCCTTTGGACACCCCTGCACCCTTGAAATTATTCTCAATTTGCGATTAGCAAATTGCGAATCGCAAATTGAGAATTATTTCCCATTCATTCCTATGGGTCTCCTGGCCCATAGAAATGAATGGGAAAGTATTCCTTAATTGCGATTCGCAATTTGCTAATCGCAATTAAGGAATTCTAAGGAATCGCAAAAAAAATTCGATTTTGTACATACATACCCATTTGCGATTCTCAAATAGCGATTCCTTAAAAATCGCCATTTGAGATTCACATATGTATCTTGATACATATGGCCCCTTACGATGATCCCTGCGGAACCCCATACGGAGAGCTGAAAGGTTTAGATTTTGATTCTCCCAACTCAACTGTGAATGTCCTGTTAGACAGGTAAGAAGCCAAAAGCGTTTGTGCCGTCAAACGAACTCCGGCCTCGGCTAGTCGGCTCAGAAGTGTATCATGGTTTACCGTGCCAAAGGCGGCCGAGAGATCCAATAGGATCAAGGCGGCCTTTCCTCTGGCATCCAGTACACTAATGAATTCTTCTTCTGCCATGCGCAGGGCTGTTTCCCTTCCATGTCCCTCTCGGAAACCACATTGAGAGTGGTCTAAGGCATTTATCTCCGAGAGGAATTGGGCCAGCTGTTTATTCAATAATTTTTCAAACTTTTGCAGTGAATGGTATTCTCACAATAGGTCTGTAGTTCCCAGGTTCCTGTGGGTCTAGATTAGGTTTCTTTAGTAGTGGCAGTACTGAGGTGGTTTTCCATGCATCTGGGAAGTGGCTTGAATTCTCTATTTGTGAAAATAACCTTCCTAATTTCTTGCTCAGAAGCTCAGGGAATAGATGCATCACCTTCGTTGGGCAGGGGTCCATTGAACCTCTGGACTTAGTGTTCCTAACTACCTGAAGAATCTATTCCACTGAAGGTGGCGAAAATTGAAACCAAGGATTGTGCTTTATTGGGAATGATTCCTCTCTGAGTTCTGTATTTAATGGTGTGTGAAGATGTGTGTCAGTCAATTTGAATGACTCATAAACTGAGGTCACTTTATGCACAAAAATGTAGCCCTGATTCTTACAGAACTCCGAGCTAATCACTACCTGTTTGTTGCTATCAAATGTAGATAGTTTTTTTACAGTCGTGAACCGTTCTTTACTTGAATTATTTGCTTACTCTATTTTTCGAATATAATATTAACTTCTTTTAAAATACATTTTTCGTAAGTGGCCAGTGAGGTTGTATATTCGTCTTTCATCTCTTGGTTGTAATTAGTTCTCCATCTCCTTTCAATCTTTCTGCAGTTTTGTTTTTGTGCCTTAAGTGAGTCAGAGAACCAAGGTTGGAAAGGGGCTTTCCTCCAGGAGGTAACTGTTTTTTAGAGGGACTGCCACTTTAATGGCTGATTTTATCCAGCTCGAAATTTGATTTGTGGCAATGTTACCGTCTGGTTTCAGCTCCGGAGTTGACAGTGACAGCTGTTCTTTTAGTTTGGGGGAGTCTATCCTTGACCAGTCAAGGTATATGGCGCGTCTGGGTGGTGGGATGGATGTGACTACATTCTTTTTCACGTTAATGGAGAATGTTATTACCTTGTGGTCTGACCATGGAACCAGCAGGATTTCTATTATCTTGATGCCACTATTAGATTCATAAATCCCGTCAAGAGTGGGCCCGCTTTGTGGGTATCCTGCTTCACAATCTGTTCAATGGCTAGGTAGGTCAATGCATCTTTCAATGTGGCCGTGCCTGAGTCTAAGCTCTTCTCTAGGTGCAGGTTGAAGTCGCCCAAAACGGTAAAATCTGAGCTCTTCACACGGGATTCCAGATGTGGGCTAAGCAGAAGTGTCAGTGGTGATTTAGCCTTAGGTGGCCTGTAAATCAAAAGTCCTTTAAACGTATAATTACTTGTGATGTTAATCTGGAAGAATGGTGTCTTGCAGTCTGGATTACTGCCCTGGTCCGAGTCCTTCACCCTCAGTTCATTTCTAGAGATAATGGCCAGTCCTCCCCCCCCCCGTTTCCCTTTTCTGTCCGCCCTGGTGATTGCGTATCCCTCTGGGATTGCTAATGCTAGATCTACATCCGAGGCATCATCAGCCCAGGTCTCGGTGATGAAGATGAGGTCTAAGTTTTGAGAGTCTATCAGTTCTGCCATTTCTGTATTGTGTTTGACTAATGATGGAGAGTTGATTAGCTCAGCCTTAGTGATTTTGTTAAATGGCCTGATAGGAAGGGTCTGAGGTGTACTTAGACTTCTGCTTTGTGGGAATTCAAATGATCGTTGACAGATCGAACATTGTTTGACTTCCGTTAGCATCATCAATGTAGGGCAACATGGTTTAGACCTAAGTGTAAGCAGCTCATGGCTAGAGTACTTTATCCTCTCTGTAGCATCCTTTCTGTCACCCTTTCCCTGAAATCAGCATCCTCCCTGCTTACAACTGTGAACTTCATACTAAAGGTAGCACACCATGTTGCACAGCAGTATGTGACAACCCATCAATATTCACTCTAAAATAGAGCCACCAACCACCATGAAATGCAGGATGAATCTATCACCCTCCCTGTACTGTAAGGGCAGCGCCACTCTCCCTCATAATTTGATGGTGTCATGTATTTTAAACCCCAGAGATGAACTTTTCTTATACATCCCAGAATCTACCCCTCCCTAAAAAAAACACACAGACTGGAACTCCTTCATGGAAGCTATATTTCAAGCCCCACTCCCTACATAATGTCCCCCAGTCCAAATACTCATGAACAGTACCCCAAATAAGGCACCCCATTAGAAACCCCAGAGAGTTGCCTCATTCTGGTTCTTGAACATGTCACTGGGTCAGGCAAAGGCTCTAACACTAGTTGTTGCCAAATCCCCCCTCCCTGCCCCTCCTCCCAGGGAGTGCCACAAACTGTTTGGAAGGATATACTAGCACTCAACTGAAAATGTGAAAGCATGCACAATAATCTTCTCCTTAGAGGAATACTGGATTTCAAACCTTGGGGTTATTTATGAGAGTCCCATGTCACTTTTGCACCCCATAAAGTAGTATATGCATGATGCAGGGCTCTCATAAAGATTTATGAAGCTACGCGAAATCACGGTGCGTGGATTTGAGCGGCCTCATAAATCATGAGTAAGGGGAAGCGGCACAAATTACTGCATCGCCTTACTCTGCACGTGAGAGACATTCCATGGGCGTTGTGGTGGGGTTTTCCCACGCAACACCCATGGATTTTAATGCTGCCCCAGATTTAGAAAGTGATGTAGTGAAGGGTCAAATCTGTATGGGTCCCGAGGTGAGGCCTAGCAAAGTGAAATGTGTTTATTTCCCCTCATTTTTTCCTCTTTCCATGTGTGCTGCATTCTGCAGCGCACATAGAAAGAGGACAACCCCTCACAGGATAGTTTTTGTGCCGGAAGGTGCCCATTTCTCCTTTAAAACAATCCTGCCTGCAATGGAAGCACACTTGCCTCGTGGTGCAAGGGGGCAAAGTTGGTGCTAGGCTGCGGAAAAGGCACCAACACTGGCAGAAAGGATAGGAATTTACTGTATTGCTTAAACACAATGCATCCCTGCCCTTTCACTCTGGCATAGGGCAGCAAAGCAAGATGCCTTGCTGTGCTGCCCTTTGCCAAAATGCCATAAATTAGGCTCTTTGAGTCAAGCTACTTACCCAAAGAAAGAGAAGATGCAATGACTCTAGTGTCAGATGCTACCTAGACTCCAATCCTTCCAGGGTAACATCCTGTTTAATTTTTCAAAGATGCCACAGTAAGCCACTTAGGTTCATGTGAACATTAGCACTTTTAGCTCAAAACTATCAAGCCACTCAAGGGCTATTAAATGACCCTTTCTTCAAATGCAAATGTGTTCAACAGAGAGGACAGGAAACAATTACTTGTGGGAAAACCATATTAACTCTTACCCCAACTCAACTACCCTATTTCTACCAACCGTGCTGATAAGAGAGACAGGAATAAATGGAAATTGATAAAAAGCATGGAAATTCTACACCATACCACAGTGGTGTGACCCTGAGGCAGAGGTTGCAGAACAGTGTGCATGGTGTGCCGGTAAGTGACTTCACTGGCTCTATCACACAAAGCCAGTGGGATGAAGGGCGATAAAGTACATCTGAAACTTCATTGGAAGTAACAATAGCCCCTGTGCATCTGCAGAAGCCAGAGCACAGTAAGGATAAGAGGGCACCCCACTCCTCCATGTATGAACTCACACAACCACACCACCATCGAATTGGCCAAATGTATTAAAAAGGGAAACCTCCACCCATTATTCATGACCATCGCAACCAGTCACTAGTTTATGAATCTGGGATGATCAGTATGTAAATTAAACCTACATCAAACGTGACTGAGGGAGGCTGACCTTTTTATCAGTATCGATTATGTGAGCTCTGAAAAAAAGGGCTAAAGCTGTCTCTGTCCATAGCTAAAAATCAATCTCTTTGAAAGAGTAAGAATACTTTAACATTTCTATAAAAGAAACGGTTTAGGTTTTTAAGTTCAAGCATTTTATCTCCCTAATAAGCACTTGCCAAGAGAGTTTTTGAAAAGATAAAGTGTTGAAAAAATTTTGACACGAGGAAATTCATCACCAGACATGACTATCTCGGCAATTTAGAGCGGAAAGCAAGACCTTTCATTGTCTGTGAATGTCAAAGTACTTGAAGATGTGACACCCATGCAGGTGAATGGATGACATCCCCTAACTCCATAGTCAGCAAGAGTGGCTGCCGCTTCTGTAGGTGATTTCCTAAGTACAGGATTGCTCGGAAAATAATAGGGGAAAATAGGTCGGCTGTCATCCCTTACTGTGGTCCCCTAATTCATCTTTCACCGCTACTGCAGACAATGGAGGTCTGTTTCGATATTTTTTGGGAGTGCATCTGCCAAGGTATATAACTGAATCCACCCTTGTTTTTCCTTGAATGGAGGTGCCAGTTACCCAAAGGATGTAACTGAAACATGCAAAACCCATAAGATTATATTATGGATTCAGAGTACTGTCCCAGTCTGTGCCGCACAGACTGTGCACCGACTGGGACAGTGTGCTGTATTAGAAATATTTGATCCCCCTGCAGGCAGGTGTAGTGCGGGATTACGTCCACCTGCAGAGGGATCTCTGCGACATCCATGGGATCCCCTTCACCCCCTTTCAAATGGAGACTTTAGGGGTCACACTAACTGTAGGCAACTTCAATGTGGTACATAGTCAGTGTGCCCCTGACAGCTCCTTTGCCTCTGCGCATGCATCTGTTGTATGACACAAATGCAGAGTAATTCCTCATTTACATGGGTCCATACCTCCATGCAAATGAGGGAAACCATGCTTGAGATCGCGGTGGTGCCCACATAGCACCGGTGTGATCTGCATTAGAGAATGGGTCCCACAAGTGCCTCCAGCCCCTTCCTTAATACTAAATTCCCCAGGGGGAGAAAGCAGGAGCAAACACCTGTTGAACTCTGGGGCACTTAGTTTAATACTGCTGCAGATCACATTCTAATGTCACCTGTCTTTTCCTCTAGTGCCATCCCTCTCACAAGCAAAACATGTTGTGCACCATCCACCAAAACTAATTTTTGTGTACCCAGATTTCTGGGATTAGCTGGGACCTACTCCGGTTGGATGTCTTGATTTGTTAGCGAAATCACCTGCTTGAAAAGTGAGATTGAGATCCTTGATGTAGACCATAGCATATCTAGGGAATTTGTGGCCTATGTTCAAAAATCCTCACAGCTGCGAAAAACAACAAATACCCTGATTCATTCCCTGCCAGCTACTGTGATCCTTAGAAAAGACAGCAACAACCTACACAGGTGTATAGCCCACAGAAGTACTTAGAGGGGATACAAGGATGGGGGGGTCTCAATAAGCTAGAGTGGAGGTCTTAGAATGGTGTGCCTCAGAGGAGCAAGAGTAGCCACACTGACTTCAATCAGACCAGACATTGAAATTCACCTTTGCCACAATGTCAACACACTTTGAGAAATCGGATGGGTGATAGAAGCTATTGGTTAGAGCTGAGTTTCATCATTAGAGACAGCCCTTTGTGCTGCAGTGGAAATCACTGGTGTGTCCCAACTCACTGTGAATACCTGGACATCTTTGTTCCCAATAAATCTTTGTTCCAGGGGAAGGATTTGTGGTTTGTGTCCTACCAGACCGCAGATGCCGGGCCATATTTCACCCAAATAAAACATTAGGATATTCTGCTACCAGCCAAACTTACTACACTGGAGGAATATCACTGAAAAACTGCACATATTTGCATAAGTAAAAGCAAGGTCGTTACCCAACTGATATCGAGGAGCTGCTCTTATTAAGCTACAATCCCGCCCAAGCATTTGTAAAGCATATAGGTTGGGCCTTGACAAGCTGCTGTCTTGGTTATTTTTATTTTTAGCTTTTATTGTAAGCAGATGACTCAAACATAAGCAAAATATGCTGTCACCCAAAAGTGCCTTATGCATGTATTTAAGAGTTTACATTTAAATATTATTCGTAAATGCAACTATTTAACCAGGGATGTTGTTTAAATAACAAGCCCTTTAGCTGCTCAATGCATTTTATAATAATAATGATTCTGCTTCTACTTCTTCTTCTTCTTCTTCTTCTTCTTATTATTATTATTATTAGTAATAATAATAATAATAATAATTGTGTAGGAGAGTAGAAAAAATCACAATCTAAACAAGCGCTCAAACTGACGGAAGCTGCAACGTTACAATGTCACTAAAACAATTTTAACTTTAAAGATAAGTGAAGGTAAAATAAATAGCTGGTAATTAAAGTTAATAGAAAAAATAAAAAGATCAATTTGAACCGACTTTCCAACTGAAGAGAAAGAAACTGCGGGAAAAATGTGTAAGCTTTCTGAAGTCAATCAAAGCAAAGACAGCCCGTGGGCCAAATGAGCTGAGCCACTGTCCCATGCTGTATGCTGACGTGGGCGGAAGCAAAATGTGCATTAACAGAGCAATGGATGCAACCCGCTGCCTACAGCCCCTATATGAATTCATATTATGTTGGTTTTTACGCGAAAACTATAGTTTATTATGACAGCTAAAGCTGCCTGAAGACCAGACCTAAAAAAGAGGAGAAAGTTGGCGTCACTTGCAGGTGGTTCGTTTCTGATACACGCCAGCACAGTAGAGACATGTTTTGAAACTGTCACTCGACACCAAACCCTGGGATGCCTTACCACCTACAGCACGGCGGAGATATGATCAGCCTATATTTCAATGTGGTCGGTTTATATGTCTTGGCAGATCACAGAAACGTGAGAAGGTGCATGTCTTCGCTGAGCTACGATTACTGAGAGATCGTTACATGGAGATAAAGCATTTGTAGGAAGTGAAATGTAAACCTTCTCTGGGTATTATCAGGTGTTAAACGGGCCTCGTTGCTAATAAGCCATGCGGATAACAGAAAAGATCACAACTGTGGATAACGTAACAGTCTTAAATGTAAATAGTATTGTCTGCTGTTCAAATTAGGTCTCCAGGCAGCAACACGATGCCAGCCCACCCTTCGAATCCTGGCTGCAGCAAAAAACTGCGCACTCCACAACCATTCTACATGACCCCAGTTCAGACAATTGCGCATCCCTCTGGGGCTACAATCAATACGATTGAAATTTAGAACACTGGAAAGTCATATGCTCTATTGAAGACAATGGAGTTCCAGAGGGTCAACAAAGACTGGTGTATTCAACTTCAATAATGATTGATGCAGCCCTTCTGCTCAAACATTAAAATGTTTGTCTTTCTGCTTCTCTCTCTCAGCCCCCATGGGGCTTGATTCTATGCTTCACAATACGAGTAGTAATTGGAATATGGGGCTAGGATTGTTGTTCATAGTTTGCTATTCCCTCTCAAATACCCTGCAATTACAAGCTTGCAGGCCTGACATAAGGAATAATATGGGGACATATAAACGCATCATTTTGCTCAGTGGTATCGCGCTCCAGAAGCTGTAGTGAGCCACCTTGTGAGGGAATAAATAAAGGTGGAAAAGCCGCTCGTGATTAGACCCTGCTAGCACATAACTGAAGTGCAGCACGATATTTGGCAGTGTCCCATGTAGTCTGGGCCACAAGATCCAACGCGTGCGATCAGGCAGGATTGCTTCTAACGCACATCGCGAGAGAGGTGATGCGCCGCGTGCGCCGATGCAGAGCTTGACCGCAGGACTGACGTACACGCACTCCACGCGCACCAGGGCACCATCAGCCTCTGTCCCCAATGCCGATCCAGCCAGGAAAAAGAAGGACCCGGCAGGGCGGCCACCCACATTGCAGATGCGCAGAAGGTGCGATGGGCCTGAAAGGCCTGTTAGGCATGCAGGTATGTCGGCAGGTCTGGAATGCTGTTCGACAAGTATATGTGGCTGCAGTCCATCGGGAGATCTCATGCTAGTTTCCCCTGGTACGGAGAAAAGGCCTGTCTGCAGTGAATGCCCCACACCCTCAGCCACTGAAAGTTGGAAGATCACAAGGATGGACTGCAGCCACATATACCAGTCGTGACAGTAGAGTGGCAGGAGGGATTACAGACATCCTACCCCCAGCCCTGGGACACCTGGTGGAGAAGTGTGGCTCAATGATTAGAGCAAACAATGAATTTGGGGGGGGGGGGGTGCTGCACTCAATTTAATGAGTCTTAAAATGTTTGTTCGATATGTGTGCTGTACTGGTATGTAGCCTGCAAACTATAAAATGTCGAATGTATGTGGCCTGGTGATAAACACCAGGACACCAGTACGCACTACTCAATTTCAATTTAGACGTTAGTACATTCCTTTAATTTTTACAAGAGATAAACAACAACATCATCTCATTCATATTCAAATTTCATTTTTTGAGAAACAAATTCTTTGTCAACATGTCAATTGTTTACAGAATACATGAATTCATACAACTCAAAATCAATGCATTTCATCTACACCCAATGCATTTCAGGGCGAGAGCCCCTTCGTCAGGGGTCTATGTGTGGAGAAAAGAAAAGAAAAGAAAAGAAAGGAATCTCATTACTATTGATGCATGAGTACATTGAATACTAGATCTCTGTGTTATATCGACTCCTTACCGCTGGTAGAACAACATAAATGAATTCCGATAACCCGAGTAAAATAGAGTGACCTGAATGAAAAAATTGGAATTTATTTATAGATACATGTATCTATTCAGTAGGGCGTATTTTGTTTACTATTCTCTATGTTAAATGCCATGTTACCTGTATGACTATCTGTGTAAAGTCTGCAAAGAAAAATAAAAATCAGGGGAAGTTTATATATAACCACCCGATCAGCGTGAAATAATACAGCCTTTTGACCATGTAAAAAATGATGACGCTCACCTTGGTTATGTCGTCATTTTATAATGAGCCTATGCGGGACAAGAGAAAGTTACTGTCAATTACACTGAATGTGGAGATATGCGTATAACATTCACTACCGGTTCCAGGACATTCTGCAATGAATTTACCTATGAGTCTTACGTGAGGAACGTCAGTCTCAACTAGTGCTCAAAGTTTGGACAGACCTGTCAAAAAAACGATATTCCGTCAGACGCTGGCCAGCGTGCAGTAGTTTAGACGAATGGCAGTTCAAAATTGCCCTTTACAATCCTTACCGAAGCAGAGTTGTATGATAACCCGTCGTGGCGTCCTTCCCGAGTGTCAATGCAAAAAAACGCTACAGGCGCGGTTGAAATAAATGAAGGACTGAGCGTTTTTTTGCATTGACACTCGGGAAGGACGCCACGACGGGTTATCATACAACTCTGCTTCGGTAAGGATTGTAAAGGGCAATTTTGAACTGCCATTCGTCTAAACTACTGCACGCTGGCCAGCGTCTGACGGAATATCGTTTTTTTGACAGGTCTGTCCAAACTTTGAGCATTAGTTGAGACTGACGTTCCTCACGTAAGACTCACAGGTAAATTCATTGCAGAATGTCCTGGAACCGGTAGTGAATGTTATACGCATATCTCCACATTCAGTGTAATTGACAGTAACTTTCTCTTGTCCCGCATAGGCTCATTATAAAATGACGACATAACCAAGGTGAGCGTCATCATTTTTTACATGGTCAAAAGGCTGTATTATTTCACGCTGATCGGGTGGTTATATATAAACTTCCCCTGATTTTTATTTTTATTTGCAGACTTTACACAGATAGTCATACAGGTAACATGGCATTTAACATAGAGAATAGTAAACAAAATACGCCCTACTGAATAGATACATGTATCTATAAATAAATTCCAATTTTTTCATTCAGGTCACTCTATTTTACTCGGGTTATCGGAATTCATTTATGTTGTTCTACCAGCGGTAAGGAGTCGATATAACACAGAGATCTAGTATTCAATGTACTCATGCATCAATAGTAATGAGATTCCTTTCTTTTCTTTTCTTTTCTTTTCTCCACACATAGACCCCTGACGAAGGGGCTCTCGCCCCGAAATGCATTGGGTGTAGATGAAATGCATTGATTTTGAGTTGTATGAATTCATGTATTCTGTAAACAATTGACATGTTGACAAAGAATTTGTTTCTCAACAAATGAAATTTGAATATGAATGAGATGATGTTGTTGTTTATCTCTTGTAAAAATTAAAGGAATGTACTAACGTCTAAATTGAAATTGAGTAGTGCGTACTGGTGTCCTGGTGTTTATCACCAGGCCACATACATTCGACATTTTATAGTTTGCAGGCTACATACCAGTACAGCACACATATCGAACAAACATTTTAAGACTCATTAAATTGAGTTCAGCACCCCCCCAAATTCATTGTTTACTCCACTGCAACCACAGGGTGCTAGCACCGCCAGAAAAATGTCGTTTGATTCAATAGCGGCTATCACGGATAATAGAGCCAATACTAAGGCATACACGATGAAGGATGCAAATCAAATCTACAAGCTCATTAAGGAATCCAAAACTTTTGATGCACAAGGAGGATCCATTACACAACAATTGAAGCAACTCGAATACTTAACCAGGCGTGAATTAAATCAACGACTGCACGCAACGACGCTCATTCAATACCATCGAGTAAAGCGTATACCCAGAGGATTAAAACTAGCAATAAGACCTATGCTATACAGATTAAACAACAATCCCAAGTTCATGGAGAAATGGTTCGAGATTTTGAATAAATGCTCCCTGGATTTAATACTACTGCTAATAGAGGAACTCGCCAAGACAATAGCTGATCTAGAGGAGGAAATATTCAACCTAAAGCGAGATCTATCAGAAAGGATTGAGGATGACGTGTGGGGCAGAACCTTAGAAGACATCAACACAAGACTGGACAAGTACGGAAAGGAATTAGAAGAAACTAAGTTGCGTAAATTTAAGCGCGACACTATTGACTATAAATTAAACGAGGCCTACACATGGGCAGAAGTTTATGCTAGACGAAGATTTAACAACAAAAAGCAACAACCAACTTCCTCAGATGAGAGTGTAGTTTCAGACAGCGAACTGAGTTCTGTAAGACAGCCAATAGTGATTTCACAGACACAAAAACCAATGCCTCAACCTTCTGATCTAACAAGCACAGCAGCAGGACCATCGTCGGTTTCTTTTTTAGAAAAGGACTTACCACCAAGCAAACCACCGGATGTCCCAACAACTCAGATTGGAGACAAAAAACGAGAAGAGGAAAAGGAAAGGGAAAAGGAAAGGGAGAAGGACAGAGAACTATTGAAGAAGACGGGGTTGAGAAGCCAGACCAAGACCTCATAGTAAACATCTCAAGTTATTCTCTGTCGAGTTTTGAACAAAAGATATTGAACAAAGGCACATCCTTTGTAAGTACGTATCACACAAATGCACTGGAAATGGAGGTAGCACTGTTCAAGTTTATGAGAATCCTAATGTTAAAACACTTTTTTGCAGTCTTGAATCCAGCAACAGACACCATGGAAGCTGACAGACGGTTTAAACCCAAAAGCAACTTCATGGCACCAACATCCCACAAGACCCTGGATACGTTTGAAACCTTAGTGAAAGCCGACATGAACAGGATCCAATTCAAAAGGAAAACTAAGAATCTCACACGGGCAGAACATAGTGCTCTCCGAAGGCTAGCAAAAAATAAGGACTTGGTATTCCAGAGAGCTGACAAAGGCGGTGCACTAGTTCTAATGGACTCGACATTCTACAAATCCAAAGGAGATGAACATGTACACAATGTGGAAACATACGCTAAGCTTGAACAAGATCCCACAATGAACATATCCCAAAATCTGGATGACATTCTGGATAAGGCAGAGGAATCAAACTGGATTGATAATTCAACGAAGCGGTATCTACGACAAATATACCCGAGAAGACCCAAAATATACTTTCTACCGAAAGTACATAAAAACTTGAACGACCCTCCCTTTAGACCTATTGTTTCAGGGTGCTCTTCAATTTTTGAAAATTTGGGTGTTTTCATTGATGCATACATGCAACCATTCATGCAGAAATGGGTTACATACCTAGAAGACACGTCAGATTTCCTGAGGAGTCTTACTATGATCACAATGGCTGAGAACGAAGATTGGACACTATGCTCTATCGACGTAGCTTCATTATACACATCCATTCCCCACAAACAAGGTCTGGAAGCGATGGAATGGGCACTGTTGAGATCTGAAATACCAGATGAATTGAAATGCCTCATATTGCAACTATTGGAGTTCTGTCTTCAGAACAGTTATTTCCTATGGCAAGATGATTTCTATATTCAATTAACAGGAACAGCGATGGGATTTCCGGGAGCGTGTGTTTACGCGAATATCTTCATGGCAAAATTCGAGCTGGACTACATATTGGAAGACTTCACATGGCAAGAAGGCATAGTCTATTATAAACGTTATATAGACGGCATATTCATCATATGGAAACGCTCCCCCGCAGAGTTACTTCAAAACATCAAGAGCTTAAACTTGGCTAACCCACGAATACAATTCACTCATAGCATAAGCAACACTGCACTACCCTTCCTTGATGTACTTGTAGAATTACAAGATGGTTCTATCCAAACTAGATTGTTCAAAAAAGAGACAGACAGAAATACGGCATTACTCTACGAGAGTTTCCATCCTGTGAGTCTCATCAACAACCTTCCAATTTCTCAATTTATGAGGATCAAGAGGATATCCTCCAATGATACTGAATGCACAAAAAGTTTAGAGCAACAAAAGCAAAGATACCTGGACAGGGTTTATCCCAATAAGCTACTAAAGGGACACCTGGATAAAATCAAAGCAATACCCAGGAAAGACCTTTTACAAAAAAAGAACAAGGTTGACAGCAAAAGGATGGTGTTTGTCTCGAAATATTCATCTGCATCTAAGGATATCCAAAGAATTATCCTTAAAAGATGGGAAATCATAACAGCAGAAAAAGACTTTGATACACTCTTTCACGATAGACCTCTATTCGCATACAAGAGATCGCAGAATTTAAAGGAACTACTGAATAAATCAGCCAACGACCACATGACAGAGAAAATAATTCACAAAGGGACTCAAAAATGCTACAATTGCAAAAATTGCAACAATGCTATACTCGGAAATATCTTGTCTCATCCACGCACAGGAGAAAAGATACAACTAAGGCATACTACGAACTGCAACTCTGAACACGTGGTGTATTCAATAAAATGCCCATGCGGACTGTTGTACATCGGCAAAACAGACAGAAAACTGAAAATAAGGTTGACGGAACATAAGAGCCGCATCCGCAATAAAAACTTGACTGCACCTCTGGCAAAGCATTGGATTGAATCAAGGCATTCTACTGCCCAATTAAGATTCCAAGTAATAGAAATGGTCCCGCAAAGATTGGGAATAGACAATGCTAAAGTTCTTCTTCAAAGGGAGACATTTTGGATCCGCAGGCTTCAAACCCTCATTCCAAATGGATTAAATGACAAACTGGATCTCATTTGTTTTCTGTAAAAAAAACACGTACCTTGCAAGCCCGCTGGTCACCTGAAATATCATGATATTTACACTCATGAACCCACATATACAATAACCAGGAGTAAGAGTGAGTAATTCATGGATGATACACACTACAGAATGTATATAGGTAGGAATCATCATCAGTTAACATGTTTACAACCTTCTCATTGCATTTATGCCATTGGCCAATATAACCACGACTAGACATAGCTTATTCAATTGTTTGTTATCCACAAACAAATGTTAAATGTTCTCTGCAATCCACTAAGTTCTCAGGTCATTAAACATATACCGACATATATAAACATAAGCATACAGTAATTCATAGTAAGAGAGAGGTGTTCGCCACAGATATCATACCCAACAGAATGTAAATAGGCAGGAGTTATCATTTATTGAAACTTATGCAATACGTATTATCAAATACATATATGCAAATGCTATGGGCTATGATTACTACGATTCAGCACAGTCTAGTTATCTGTTTAAAATGCATGGATAGACGTTAACGTAAGGAGTGATCAAAATGTTGCATTTGATTCTTCTGTCTTCATTTTCCTGACACTTTTCCTGACACTTCATTTAGTTCAGGGTACACTGCATATATATATACTTACCCTCATCCTCCACATAAAGCAATAGGCGGATACACCAGTTTATCTATCTATTGTTGAATAGGGGATATCATTTTCCCTCACCACTTAAAGATGGCGGCTATAATCACAATGCTTGAAATTATTAATTCAGCATTAAAACTCCAATTCAGACGCCAGTATAACAAATTTCCTTTTAAAGAACGTACTAGATATTGAAGGTTCGCCCACACGACAGATAGAATCGGGAGAAATTACATTTGCAAACAAGTCTCGATCACGGCGGTAGTCCGTCATTGACAGCTACAGGCGCGGTTGAAATAAATGAAGGACTGAGCGTTTTTTTGCATTGACACTCGGGAAGGACGCCACGACGGGTTATCATACAACTCTGCTTCGGTAAGGATTGTAAAGGGCAATTTTGAACTGCCATTCGTCTAAACTACTGCACGCTGGCCAGCGTCTGACGGAATATCGTTTTTTTGACAGGTCGGTCCAAACTTTGAGCACTAGTTGAGACTGACGTTCCTCACGTAAGACTCACAGGTAAATTCATTGCAGAATGTCCTGGAACCAGTAGTGAATGTTATACGCATATCTCCACATTCAGTGTAATTGACAGTAACTTTCTCTTGTCCCGCATAGGCTCATTATAAAATGACGACATAACCAAGGTGAGCGTCATCATTTTTACATGGTCAAAAGGCTGTATTATTTCACGCTGATCGGGTGGTTATATATAAACTTCCCCTGATTTTTATTTTTATTTGCAGACTTTACACAGATAGTCATACAGGTAACATGGCATTTAACATAGAGAATAGTAAACAAAATACGCCCTACTGAATAGATACATGTATCTATAAATAAATTCCAATTTTTTCATTCAGGTCACTCTATTTTACTCGGGTTATCGGAATTCATTTATGTTGTTCTACCAGCGGTAAGGAGTCGATATAACACAGAGATCTAGTATTCAATGTACTCATGCATCAATAGTAATGAGATTCCTTTCTTTTCTTTTCTTTTCTTTTCTTTTCTCCACACATAGACCCCTGACGAAGGGGCTTTCGCCCCGAAATGCATTGGGTGTAGATGAAATGCATTGATTTTGAGTTGTATGAATTCATGTATTCTGTAAACAATTGACATGTTGACAAAGAATTTGTTTCTCAACAAATGAAATTTGAATATGAATGAGATGATGTTGTTGTTTATCTCTTGTAAAAATTAAAGGAATGTACTAACGTCTAAATTGAAATGGAGTAGTGCGTACTGGTGTCCTGGTGTTTATCACCAGGCCACATACATTCAATGATTAGAGCAGCAGACCTTGATGCAGAGGTCTAGCCCGGGACCAGGGTTCAATTCCCCGGCTCGGCGGGTCTTGGGCTCAAAATTTCACGGACCTGATAATTCTCGCCTCGGTGCCTATTCCAATCATGGAGTGCAACTCTGGGAAATAGCTTGCTTAATTTCCTCAACGGTCCCCACAACGCTAAGGATGCCTGGCCTCCACCTTGGGGGTGCCCAGGAGTGGACGCCTCACAGGGAATGCCAGGATGGGTTCCACAGCAGTATTCGTACAATGCCTTGAGCCCTTGCGGGTGAGTAGTGCGCTATACAAGTATCAATTTGAATTACATTACCTTCAAGTAAGCCACTATCATAAGGGCCACAGATTGACTCCCACTTCAAAAAAAATTATATAAATATGTATTTATTTATTTTTTTCACTGAAAAAACATAGATTTGAGGGACGTTATAGTTCGTTGGACATTTGACTCATATAAAACAAGAGAAATTCGCCAGTTATAGTTAGTTCATGAGCTAATATAACTCGCGCGCCCGCAATGCACTGCTTATGATGTCACATATTACATCACTCATGACATGGTCAGCGACATCACTCTTGACATCACTGATGACATCTCAAATGACATCACTGATGACATCGACATCATCCAGTAAATGTGTGTTTCTGTAAAGTTTAAATATTTTTCATATATATCTATGCCAAGGTGTATTGAAAAATTAGTGGATTTACAAGTGCCTGAATGGATTATTTAGTAGGTGCGTAACTGACTGTATAAGTGAGTGATTGAACGTGTCTTACTGAATACATGGGCTAGTGAATAAACTGTGTGAAACTCTGTATTAGTCTCTCAGTTGGTGTGTACGCGGCTGCATGGGTTGGTGAGTAGCTACATGACTGTCTATATGGGTTATTGATTTGTTGTCTGAGTATCTGTATGGGAGCCTGAGTGCCTTTGTGGGTCGGTGGGGGGGGGGGGGTGAATCTGTGCACAGACATCTGAATGGGTGATTCACTGGTTGTATGGATTCAAAAGCGCATCTGGGAAGGGCTGTATGGGTGAGTTAGTGTGTTTATGGGTGTATTGGTGAGTGAATCAATGTCTCAGTGGTAAATGTGTGAGTAACTATATATGTTTTAGGCAGTATATGTATGTAAGTGTTGGAGTATATAAATGACTATATGTGAGAGTAAGTTATTTGAAGAGTGGGTGTATAAATGAGTGTCTGCTTGTATCCGTGATTGTATAAGACAGTAAGTGTGTGTTAGTATCTGCATAAATAAGTGATGTGGTGTGTGAATAAATAACTCAGTTGGTTTGTATAACTGTATACATGAGTAAATGAGTATGTAATTTATAATTTGCATGACTGACTAGGTGTGTGAGTAACTCTATGGATGAGTGGTATGAGTACATATTATAGTACTGTATTGATGAGTAACTGTATGTATAAGTCACTGGATGTGTGTATAGACCTAGGAAATAGCCGGTGGCATGTAGTATCTGGCATTGTTGTGTGTATAGTTTCAAAAATAGTAGTCTGTATTTTAGAGTGGGTGTATCAAAGTTTATATTAGAGCATCAGTATGTGCATCAGATTATCACGTGGATGATGTAATCAGTGATGTCATTTGAGATGTTATCAGTGATGTCACTGACCATGTCATGAGTGATGTAATATGTGACTTCATCAGCAGTGCATTGCGGGCGCGGGAGTTATAGTTAGCTCAACTAACTCTAACTGGCAAATTTCTCTGGTTTTATATGAGTCAAATGTCCAACTAACTATAAAGTTCCTGAAACCTATGTTTTTTTCAGTGAATTTCTAAGTTTTTTTTATAAATGTTAATTTTATATTTTAATATTTACAAAACCTATATTTTTTTCTTATTGTTTTTTAATATTTTGCAACTCAATTATCCTTTTTTTAACTTTAAAAACTATGTAATATTTTATATCTTCCCCCAAAAATATGTCTATCATATTTTTTTTGTGAGAAAACTACAGTCCAGAACCAGGAGTCTACCAATCTTGAACAGCACGTGAATCCTATCCACGACATTTAAATATGCGTATTTCTTTTCCGACATGTTTGTGGCACCGTGTCCCGCCTAACAACATATACATATGAGGTCGCGCCATGTGCTACTTCGGTATGCGACAGGTACGCACTAACAAGCCGGGCGTTACGTCATGTACGTATGGGGTCGCGCCTGCTGCGTGTTGCATATGCGACAAGTGCATGCTGCCACGCCCTGTGTTACGTCATAGACGTACAGTGTTGCGCCGCGTATGCCATTCCCTCATTTTTTTGTCTCAAAACTATATCGATTCTAAGTAACTTTTAAGTGTATATGAGAACAAGCTATAATCAAAAAATATTTTAAACATGTACATATTTCTAACTGTAATAAACTTATATTATAGTAAATATATTTTCTCCAAATCCCGTTGGGTGCAGTCTCCTTGCACGCTGGGTGCGCGATTGTCATGTGACCTTAACAAAAGTATTTCATTAGTTCATAACATTTCCCATTGTAACAGTTGGAAAACGCCACCCATTTTAGTCAATCTCTGTACTGCATTTGATGAGACACCTCTTCTGCTTAGAGAGCTTGTTTCTAAACTTTTTGCTATGTACACATATCTTACACTACACACAACATGCAAGCATCATTTTCAACAACATTCATACTTTGTAAAGTTACCTTCTACCTGTGATAGCCATACACCTAAAAGTTACATAACCAAAGGTTTTTCCACTACCAGAGGTAACATGGTTGCATGCGCTGTCCACACCACAATGTAATGTGGTATGGCCAAGGGGCAATATCATGCATAGATAATGAACACAATGACACAAATAAATAGTGGAAGTGGGTACGGGCACATGCGCTCGACATCTATTTATTACCAGGGTCACATATCCAGTGACGTCTGTGCTGGATGCGTGCGGGGTGAGTGTAAAGCAGCCCTCAGGGAATGGTTGCTGCTAGCATCAACGACAACAGTAACCATTGGATCACACACAGAGATTCAATATTAAAAAAAACAATAATTTGTGCTGCAGTAAGGTAGGGACAGTGGATGAGAAATAATACAGAAAAAATTCTATTGTAAAAGAACCACAACTTGTGGTATACTGAGACCCAATCAATAGATCTGAAATAATACACATAAAGATTATATCATAAACGCTCAATCAGCTCTAGTGCACTAGTATAGCCAAATCAAAAGCATTCAATATGTGTATAGCCAGCGATGATGCGTTCTGCGGGCGGGCCGTACTAGGAGCAATATCTGTTGCCATAAACATTGCATCATCTGCAATAGTGACTCGATCTGAATTGTGAACACTGCTGTCTGTAGTGTAGGCCAGACAGAGCGGTCAGCAAAGGCCCACAGCCACGTGGCATTGTTTGAGCTCCACAGTTTGCAATACGCAAAGCAACAAAAAAGCATGTGCAGAGCCTGCATTGATGCGTATAAGTGGTGCAGACAGAGCGCACTGGAGCAATTTCTTTTCCTACAGGACTACGTCATCTACAATACCGACTCAATCTCAAATGTGAACACTGCTGTCTGCAGTGTAGGCCAGACAGAGAGCATTCAGCAAGGGCCCACAGCCACGCAGCATTGACTTGAGCTGCCCAGTTTGTCATACACGAAGCAAAAACTAAAGAAATGAATGGGCCGAGCCTGCAATGATGCATATGCGTGGTGCGGACAGAGCGCACTGGAGCAATGTCTTTTCCTACAGGACTGCGTCATCTAAAATACCGACTCAATCTCAAATGTGAACACTGCTGTCTGCAGTGTTGGCCATAGAAAGCGTTCAGCAAGGGCCCACAGCAACGTGGCATTGACTTGAGCTCTACAGTTTTCAATCTGCGAAGCCACAATAACACACCTAACACAGACTCCTCCCAGTCCAGCAAATCCCAACCTAGCATGACCAAGACTACATCCTCCCCCCCAATAGCAACTGAATCCACTCCGGGATCGACCAAAGCCCCACACCCCTCTAACATAACCCCTTCCTTAATCATCTCTCCCCTACATCATCCCCTACTCACAATAACAAACCTAACCCGGACTCCTCCCATTCCAGCCAATCCCCCACAGCTCAGATGCTTGCACTTTACGGGTCACCCCTTGACATTTCCGAAAACATATCACCCTCAGAACATTCACCGCTCCCAATCTCACTTCACACAATTGATCACCAGCCAGCCACACCCACTACTCAGCCACCCACATCAACATCCCTCCCTCACATGCACACAAGTTCGCCTACATACCCACTCACTCCCACACCAGGTCACAAACGAAACCAGTTCACATCGCAGCCACACACACTCATATCTCAGCCTCCCACCCCACTCATAACTGCTCCAGACACTAGACAGGCTGAGATCATGTCCACACTTCACCAAATCAAAGAGGACCTCCACACTTTTAAAGTGATGTTATCGAGACAACCAGGGCTCACCCGATCCTCTAGAACTTTTATACCTATCAAGCCCCCGACTCACCTTCCTATCACCCCTAAACATATTCTTCCCAGCTGGAAATCAGTACCCTCCCATAATTTATCTTCCCGCCCAATCCGAAACATCAACCCATTTTCGGAGAACGATCTTCGCTCTCTTCTACACTCCTACAAAGCCTCCCCTTCGATCCCCTTATCTCTCACACACATGCCCTTCCCTACTATCCCCCCAACTCTCACAGGTCCTCCACCCATAACAATAGAGGAATCATCGACAATAATCTTAGACGAGTCCCAATCATGCAGGACCACTCCACTTCCCTCACCACACCCCGGCTTAAATGCACACTCCTGAATTGTAGATCGGCCTCTAAACACGCAGCTGACAAAGCTGACCTCGTTATCTCTACTGATCTGGACCTGAGAATTCTAACAGAAACCTGGCTAACAGAATACTTCTTGCCTCTCATTGACATCCTAGTACCCCTTAACTACGACATCATCAGACTGTACAGGAGTGGTAGGACAGGGGGAGGAATTGCATGTATACACCGGAGCAACATCTCCGTTAACAGAGCCATATGAGAAATATCGACAACAAAAATATAGATGACTAGAATATCGACTGACAGGTAAGTAATATCGATTACAAATACATTGTTGTAATAAATATTGTTTACAAATATATATTTCACATAAATATCGATTTATTAATAATGTTATGCATGTTAGTGTTTTTAATAAGAATTGTTTGTCAATTTATTATATGTTTTAGAATTTTTCTACTTATTAATTTCTTTTAAGTTTAATTTTGCGTTATTAGTTCCGTAGCGGGGTGTGGGTTTACAGGGGAATAGGTTGGGAAGTAATTTAATTATATACAATTAACTGAATAATTGTGTTAAAATATTGATTAATAATAGTTTAATATTTAGTAGTTAATTAATTTCAATTAGTCAATTAATAATTGATTATGTTAATTGTTTAATTTATTTTAGATGTGTGTTGTGGTGTTTAAATGTGTAAATGGTGTGAAGGGTGGTAAGTAAATAATTTTTTATTGATTAATTATTACATATTTTAAAATTAATTACCATTAATTATTTAGTAATTATTAATTGTAATTGTTTCATTTATTTTAGATGTGTGTTGTGTTTATATGTGTAAATGGTGTGTAGGGTAGTAAGTAATTATTTTTTTACTGATTAATTATTAAAAATGTAAAAATAAATTACCATTAATTATTTATTAATTATTAATTGTAATTGTGTAATTAATTTTAGGTGTGTGTTGTGGTGTTTATATGTGTAAATGGTGTGAAAGCTGGTAAGTAAATACTTGTTTATTGATTAATTAATAATTAATAATACATTAATTTTTATTAATTAATTAGTAAATATTAAATGTATTGTGTAATTAATTTTAGGTGTGTGTTTTATTGATAGTATAGTGCTAACTAATGTGTAATAATTGTTTTAAATCTTTGTTAATAATAATATATTTACATTTATATAATAATTATGTTAAAATTAGAAATTAAATTTAATGAAAATATTGAAAGTTTTTTTTATTGTTTTGGGATCCCGCGCTTTCCCTACTGTTGCACTCACTGGAGTGGGAATAGTCATTCTTACCCCTACGCTATCCAGCGCTTTCCCTACTGTTGCACTCACTGGAGTAGGAATAGTAATTTTTGCCCCTATGCCATCCAACGCTTTCCCTACTGTTGCACTCTCTGGAGTGGGAATACTAATTTTTACCCCTCCGCTATCCAGCACTTTCCCTACTGTTGCACTCACTGGAGTGGGAATAGTAATTTTTACCCCTCCGCTATCCAGCACTTTCCCTACTGTTGCACTCACTGGAGTGGGAATAGTAATTTTTACCCCTATGCTATCCAGCGCTTTCCCTAGTGCTGCACTCACAGGAGTGGGAATAGTAAATGGTACCCCTGCGCTATCCAGAGCTTTCCCTACTTTTGCACTCACATGAGTGGGAATAGTAATTTTTACCCCCACGCTATCCAGCGCTTTCCCTACTGTTGCACTCACTGGAGTGGAAATAGTAATTTTTACCCTCCCGCTATCCAATATTTTAACTATTAATGTTTTTATTTTGTGATTAAATGTATGTATTATATTTTTCATTAGTTTAATGTGTTAATTAAATATAGAATATTTTATTTTATTTTAAATTATTTATATGTTTTTATGTTATTTTTATATATTTAATAAAGTTTATAAATTAAATAAAGATAATAGTTAATAATATGTATTTAAGTAAATATATGTATATGTACACTTTTCTTTTTAATATTTATTAAATTAAGTTTATTTATTATAATTAGTTAAAATATATATATTACATTTGGGGGGTCATTAGGATCGCGGACGGACTTGAGTCCGTCCGCGACCCTAGAGCATGAGGGAACGTCCGCATGGGCTGCGGCGTTCCCTCTGTGCAGATTAGGATGTGACCGCCAGGGTGGCGGTCACATCCTCTATTTTTAACATTGCTGCGGGTGGAGCTTCAAGCTGCACCCGCAGCAATGTTAAAAATGCATGCACAGCATTTGCGTGCACAAAGCGGCAGGCACCGCGCGGTGCCTGCTGCATTGTGCACGCAAATGCAGGGGGGTACCATAGGTACCCCCCATGTGCACCCCCCACCCCCCACTACACCTAGGGGGCCCGCAATGGGCCCCTGCAGTGCAGTTACACATGCTTTTCCACGGCGGAAAAGCCGCCGCGGAAAAGCATGTTTCCATGCACATCCTAATCTGGCTGAAGGTGTCTAAGAGACACCTTCACCATTTTAGTGCTTTTCCGCCGCGGTTGTAAGCCAGCCGCGGCGGAAAAGCTGCGGACCTAAACCATGACCCACCAGCCATCCTAATGTGGCGGTGGGTCCTGGTGGGTCCGCAGAGGATTTTCCGCATCCTCCGGACCGGCGGTGGCTTCCGCTGGCCCGGAGGATGCGGAAAATCCTCCATCCTAATGACCCCCTCTATGTAATTTGTTAATAATAATAACATTATTTAATTAATTTAATTTAAGTAACGTTATTTTTTAAAGTCGATATTTATTACATCTATATTTTTTATATCGATATTTTTGAGTCAAAACTATAGGGAGTCGATATTTTTGTTATCGATATTTCCACATCCATATTTTTGTCATCGATATTTTTACGTTCGATATTTTAACATGGATTCAAACCCTTGTTCAACGGCCCTCTTAACGCGGATAGATGTTCTCTCTTAACTTCAGAACACACCTGGAGATCGGTCCCATCCATAGAGCACCTCATGATTCAAAAAAGAAAGACAAGTGCTTACTACAGAAAGATCAAGAACACTAAAGCAGACTTCTTCCGCCACCAACTTGACCAAGCAAGAAATCACCCCAAAAAAGCTTTTGGAATTAATCAAAACCCAATCTAAGGATGCACCTCAATGCCCACAAGACTTAGCCCGTCCACAACCCACTTGTGAATAATTTTCCACCTTCTTTAATCTAAAGACTGAGAACATCATAAAAGATTTCCTCAATAACCTAATTTCTCTCTCTTGTCCTCATACCAAAACCTACCCACTACTCCCAACTGCATCACAACAAATCCCTTCAAAGTCTGTTTTAAGCAACAGCGCTCTATGGTCATCCTTTGATCCCTATACTGAAGATGCTATAGGCAAGATTATTAGTCCGCCCGCCATCCTTTCAGGGAATGGGACTGCCCGCCGATGCTGCAGAGATCCCATGCCTGCTATTAGGATGCGCCCGCCACAGTGGCCGGCGCATCCTGCATTCCTGACATTGTGGCGGGCGTACACTCAGTACTGCCGGTCTTCAATGCCAGGAAGGCATGGGGTGCACTTCCCTGCACAACATGGCAGGCACCGCCCGGAGCCTGCCATGTTGTGCAGGGAACTGCAGGGTGGTACCATAGGTACCCCCCATGTGCACCCCCCACCCCCCTGAATCCCAGGGGGCCCGCTAGGGGCCCCCAATGGCAAAAAGCACCTGCCTTTCCGTGGTGACAACGCCGCCATAGAAAGGCACAACCCAGCAGACATGCTAATATGGATGGCGGTGTCTCCCAGACCCAGCTACCATGTTAGCACCTTTTCCGCCTGGTTGACTCTGCGACCGGGTGGAAAACCGGCGGACGGTCTTTCCGTCTGCCGGGGTCCCCCCCGCCATGGTAATGTGGCGAGGGTAAATGGAGAGCGGGCGGAAGATTTTTGCGGGGAGATCGCCACGCCATACGGGCGGTGGCGATCCGCCCGCAAAACGAATGGACCCCTTAGTGCCCAGCAGTCTGCCAATCACCTCACCGACCCTCTCCCCGCAAACACGGTTAAAGACTTTACCCAATTGCTTCTACCTCTCCGGACCAAAATCATTAACAGTTCACTTCTACAAGGTTGGATCCCTGACACCCTAAAGGTGAGGCAGGTATCTCCCGTCCTAAAGAAACCCACAGCTGACCCCACGGACCTTAACAACTACCGCCCTATTTCCAATATTCCGACCCTGGCCAAACTTCTGGAAAAATGTGTTCACCACCAACTGACAGAACATATCGATCACTTCAACCTTCTTAACAAACACCAATCCGGCTTCCGAGCAGGTCGCAGCACAGAATCAGCCGTGACATACATTATTGATGATGCACTACAAATACTTGATCAGATCGGTACATGCCTACTCATTCTACTAGACCTTTCCTCAGCCTTTGATACAGTCAAACACAAGAACTTGATAAATCTGCTGAACCACAGAATGGGTCTATCAGGGTCAGTGCTTAACGGGTTTACCTCTTTTCTGCAAAACCGAACTCAAAAATTCAAGGTCAACAATACCCTGTCCAAACCCGTTCCATTTACGCTAGGAGTCCCACAAGGGTCCTCTCTATCCCCGACACTATTTAACTTATTCATGGAGCCACTCACTGATCTGCTACTAGCGTCCAACGTCCAATTTCACATGTACGCTGACGATACCCCTCTATACCTTAAGATTCACACACTTGAAGACATTAAATTGCTTAACACTAGGCTTAGGAGCAACCAAACATGGCTGGCAGAGAACCACCTCAAATTGAAACTCTAAAAACTGAATTCCTCCTAATTTCTCCACCCGCCAAAGTCCCCATAATGCACGACTGGGTCAAACACCTTACAGCACTCAACATTCAACCAACCATTGTAGATTCAGCGAAATCATTGGGTATAACACTTGACTGCAACCTCAATATGCAGAAACACATTAGCAACGCAACTAAGGCAGCAAACTTTCAGATAAATACCTTGAGGAAGCTGAAACCCTTCCTGCCCACCAATAACTTCAAGATGGTGGTTCAAGCTCTAGTTTTACCTCGGTTGGACTATGGAAGTGTCTCTCTATGCGGCCTACCCAAATCTACTACAGCTCCCCTAAGAGCCTCTACTAATGCTGCAGCGAAACTCATCACTGGCTCGAAAAGAAGGTCCCACATCTCCCCTGACATAAAATCTTTAAACTGGCTACCATTTGAAGCCAGAATAAACCTGATAATAGCATGCATGACGCATAAGACCATACATCACAATGCACCCAGCTATCTCTCCCAGAAACTGACATTATCTGGTGGTATAAGATCCACAAGAAGTGTGGAAAACCTACTACTGAAGCCACACAGATTTAACAAGAAAAAAATATATAAACGATCCTTCTCAGGAATGGCGCCTAGGTTATGGAATGCCCTACCACCAGAAACAAGACTGTACTCCTCCACTGCATCTTTCAAAACGGAAGTAAAAGACATTCTTATGGCAAAATTCACTTAAACACAGACTTAGGAATTTGTGAGAACATTCAAACCCGATATCCAATTAGTCAACCCAATCATTCTATTTGCCATAGTCCTGACTCATCAGGACTCTCCTGTTCTGCACCTTTGCTTTGCTTTATGTTTGCTCAAGATGTTATGTATATTTGACTTACTTGTTTTTTTAAAGTTGTTTTTTAATGTATTATATAATTAACCTCACTTACTGTAAAGCGGTCTGATACCCGCAAGGGTCTTGTCCACGCTCTATAAAACTTTCAAAATAAATAAAATAAATAAATAATTATATCCGGAAATCCACCTACTAAGTGACTCCGAAAAAGTTATATCTTAAAGACCTGGTGATCAAAAGAGACAGAGAAAAACAAATCAGCTCAAAATTACCATACTAATATTATGTGTATGGTAATAATCCACCCCCCTCGACTTACTGTATGTAATCAATGTCTCAAGTATTATTGCAGTCTTTCGTTACTCGAAAGCCCAATGATCAGTTTCATAAAGAGGTTATCACCACTATTATCGTTTTGTCATATTCATAGAACCAGTATAACAGAAGGTGTTTAACTCTGCAAAAATTTCCGAAAGGACAAGAATAACAAGTTGTTTCTAATACAGTGATGGGAAGAAAAATCCCCAAATTCTTACTCCTACTTACTTAATTTTTTTCTTGTTGGAAATAATTGTTATGCTCTCCCATGGGGATATTTGAAGATATAGGAGGTTGCTATAGGTTGAAAATTGTGATGTTCTAATTTATTGCTTTGCTCAAATAAAAAAAATACATCTTTTTTATGAACTCATCTTTGCTTGTCATCAGTAATATGTTGAGATAATGAAATGAACTCTTCCTTATAAAGGTTAGATAAATAGTAAAAACAGATATTACTTTTTGAGTGCCGGGGTACCTGTATTGTATATTGCGTTATACAGCAACTGTTCACAGTAGCTGTATGTTCATGCACCCAAGGTAGTAGGGTGCATCTGTAACCCTGAGTGGCACCATACCAATAGTTTGTTTGTCATCTATGATTAGGAAAATCAAGAATATTACTTTAACTGCTCAGTATGATTATATACTGTTCTCTGAGGTACGACCTATTAGACACTACTACCGCTTCTTTGTATTGTGTACATGTCTGTGCACTGAATCCTCAAGTTTGTCTGGCCCATCCCCTCAATACTTTACATTGTATATTTGTATAATCGAGATTTATTTGCCACCTTCGCACCTTCTTTGCTGCCATCTCTCCCCGCATTCTGCATTGTGTGACAGAGATTCCATGCCATGTTTGGTTTGTGTACATGGCTAGCCACAGTTCCCACAGTACGTAGTGTCATTGTGTCTCCTAGGTGTACATGTTGTTTGTCATGTTGTATGTGATTATATAAAGTAGCACATTTATGCACGAGCAGTGGTTTTTCCCATTTACATATCGCTGTCTTAAAGTGCACACAGAACTTTTTGTTACAGGTGAAAAGTGCGACCACAATGGCAGTCGTTCATTACTACCCAAGAATGTCTAACTATACTGCGCGTCTAAGTTTACAGCTCCCAATCTTGCATCCTTTCTTAAAAGGACGCCAACTCCCCAAATCAGACCAACATTCACACAGATTTTCAACAGCAGTTATCTGCTTCTCAATAACGTGCACTCCTACTGAATGTGAGCTGGCATACCGTATGTCCTTACTGTTTTAAACCGAGTAACTCCCTGTCACAATGTCTAGTCCCACCCACACAAACTAACTCCCAAACTTCAACTTTGCCTTCAATCCCTACTTTGAAAACAGACCTCAGTAAACAAACCAAACTGAAAGCGCTTTTGTCCACAATAGAAGTGTCTCTTACTTCTGCAAAAGAAATGTTTCGACTGCAGATACCATGAACTTCAAGTAAAATACACTCCCTTTTAAATACGAACCTCCCATTACACTTTGTGAATTGTTACACAATTTTCAACACATCTCACACTCAAGGTCTGGCACACTTCTTTAACACGGTCTCCTCCGGGCTTCTCACACGCTTTCAAACTGTTTTTCTTTTAATACCAGAATTCATTCATTCGATCATCTCCGGAATAACAGGAACAGTGCCCATAAATCTCGCTCTCTTTGCTGCCATCCTACTACTAAATTTGCTTGTAAAAAATGGCTGCGCTCTCTGTGGTAACAACCATGTCCGACAGAATATGTCTCTACATGAAGCTACATCAATACTGTAAAAAATGGAAAAACTTTTTGGCTGCTTGCCTCTATCTATTATCAGAGCCAGCTACAACATAACATTTATTTACACATATGCAATCTGCGTAGAACCATCTTTTTATTGCAAAACGTGCCCATTCGACTGATGAATGGATCTATGCCTTGCCAACATTCCAACAATCGCTCCTGATATCCAGCAGATAATGCATTATCTTGAAAACCATGAACTTGATTGTTCAGGCAGTGGAGCAATGGAGAATGCAATGCAAAAAGGTGTTGTGGCGGAATGGGATTTCTGTGCAGCCGCGAAAGATCTCCTGCAACGTGCGACCTCTCACAACATCGCAGATTGCCTGGCAATTCAAATTGCCGCTTCAACATTCGAGCAACATTCCTGTCCCTTCGAGGATATGAATTGGTTCGCTTCGCTTTTCTCTCACGATGGCAACAATAGCCTTTTGGAACATTACGCATCTCAAGCCGCTGAAAAACTTCTGGACTGGAATCTCCAAGACTTGTAAGAAACTCACCTTATTCTTGGATGGATTTTTTCCATCTTTTTTTTACTTTTTCCTTGAATTTTTTTATACACTTCAATTGTACTACTTTGATATAATAACTTTCTAAGTATACTCAGACATTTGACCTCTGTCTTAATTACTGCCTCTTATGTCTCCTCTCTAACCAGGGATCTGTGATGTATGGCCTATGCAAATATGCAATTTACTTGCTAAATTAGCCTAAACCCAACACCCATTTAGAAACCACGTCCATTCTTTCTGCACACGTTCTCTGCCTGCCTCTTATCCACAAAGCCCTTTCACCCAAATGTACTCATCCTCAGCCTCTGCTCACAACCTGGCGATCAAAATGAAAAAAGACAACATTGTTTAGGAATTGGTTGGCAAGGTGTGGTAATCGTATCCTACCTTAATTTTCATTGTACAATTTAGTCATTAATGACTAATAGCTATTGTTTATGTCACATAGAACTGTATCATGTAATGTGTAATTCACTGATGCAGGAGCTTCGGTTTGAATACAGCAGAAAGGGTTGGAGTTTGCCTCTGCTGGATGCCTTAGCTCTCTGCACAAGAATGTTTCTTTTTAAACAGCTGAAAAAATAATGTATGGTTTGACCAGAAAGGTACTGAATGTGCTTCTCAGATGTGCAATGTTTGTGTTCCTCCTCAAAGTACCGATGTGGGTAGAACTATTACCAATGCTCACAAGCACCAGATTGAATCTACTGTACAAGAGATTGCTGTCTGTTCAACTATTGATACATTTGTATTAGAAAAAAACGCAGTACAAGGTTACCTAAGAAGTTTGATAATTACATTTTACAATTTTTTTTGTGTTTGATTTCTTAAAGGATAAATGTGGTAATCGTATCCTACCTTTATTTCCATTATACAATTTAAACTCATTGAAGTGTAATAGGTATTGTTTATGCCACATGGAACTCTAACATGTAATGTGGAATTCCCTGATGCATGATCTTATGTTCGAATACAGCAGAAGCGGTTCAAGTTTGCATCAGCTGGATGCCCTTGCTCTTGCACCAGTGGGTCCATTTATGGCACTTAAATAAAGACACTTTCTATATAACTTTCAAACTCCAACGCTTTATGACACACAGCAACTTTCTTAGACACACCTCATTTCACCATTTGTCTTCTGTGGCATTGCAACATTCTGCATTATATTCTTCACAATTATTTCACAATTATTTCTTTATTCCTAAACACTGCATTTGAGTCTTCGGACCGGTAGGGATGAGTAGTTTGCTTCCCACTCCCTGTATAGTATAAACGCATACTAACACTACTTACACAAGTATGCCACAGTGGCCAGTATCCTACAGCTCCCATAGCACATCACTTTACAGCAATCAGCTCACGACTTAGACTCACAGTTTCATCCTCGAGTCTTCAGAGCGGTACCAGTGAGTAGTTTGGTTCCCACTCCCGCTATAGTCTAAACGCATACTAACACCACCTGCACAGCTATGCTATAGCGGCCAGTATGCTAGAGCACCCAGAGCACATCATTTTACGGTACTCAGCTCACAGTTTAGGTGCACTGTTTCATCCCCAAGTTTACCGGTACCTCACCTCCGCACCATCTCACTCTAGGCAAAGCAGCACTTTCACACGGGTATGGGTAAATACTTCGCTTCGGCCAGTATGCTGCAGCGCCCACAGCACATTAGTGTACAGCACTCAGCTCATGGTTTAGGCGCACGCTTTCATCCCGAGTTTACCAGCACCTCTCCTAACCACCCTACAGAGCTCACGGTGCTCCTACCCTCCTCTTTGCCACTCGGTTTGCCCTTTATTCCCCTTACTCGCTTCAACTGAGTCACAAAATGGCGGTCAACACTTCCTAGTTGCAACCGATCACACTGCTCACAGCCAATAAGCAGCAAGCTTGTGATTGTAACGCCTCAGCCAATAAGATGGCAGAATTCCCAAATATCAATATCTGTAAATTTTGAGATTTCTCCAAAACTACTGAACAAATTCACACCAAATGAACAAAAGCGTGATTTCTAGACCAAGACCCTTCTCCCTGTCAAATTTGGGGTAATTCCATTCACCCGTTCGACCTGTAGCCTTGTCTAAAGTTTCCTACGGAAATTAACATGGAGAAAACATGTTTTGCGACCCTCTTTTTTTCTCAGCCCCCCTTGACGAATCACCCCCAAAACGTTTAACATAGGAGCTGATATGAACAAAGAATTAATTTTGAGAATTTTATGAAGATTCATCAAACAACGCCAAAGTTATAATAAAAAAAATGCTTTTCCTATGTAAACTTAGTCCTAACTATAACTACCTACTGGCAACCGCCAGTAGGTAATATCTGTATATATTTAGTTGGTTGTCCAGTTTTTTACCCACTGCATTTCTTGTTCTCACGATTAGGAACATTGTTTTAACACACTGCACCATGCTCGCCAGTTCTGGGAGCAACTTTAGGGTTTACTACTCATACGTCACAGCACATCAACACTTTCCCCTGTCCTACTTCACTTACTTGCTATATTATTCATTAGTGACCCCTTTGTTTAGTAAATTAACATACTCACATTTTATGGCCATTTAGTGAACAACACACATCTCACGCAGACTTCGACATGCTACATATGACTCTTATAACACTTAGGCCCACTCAAGTACCCGCACTTAGCATACATAGCAACATGACTTCAAATGCGCTCACGCAAAATAGTTAACCGCATGGGCACTTACACGTAAAGGCTGCAATAGATGCGCTTCATCGAATGTTCCCCAGTCAGTGATGATGTCATACCTGGTTCCTTGCATTTTACCCTTGCCACATAGCATCCACTGTAGTTTTCAGGAACATATACTTGTGTTATCTCATCTAATTATAGAACTAGTTTCTATCACTGACACATCTTGGGAGGCTATCATAACACCGTTTTCCACACATTGACAATGCCTCTATCTTTGCCCAGACTTGCTTACCTCTTAACACGCTGCGCATCACTGGAGTTATAAAATACTGGGCCACTTGCACTGTTATGTAGAGCACTAGTCTTTGTCTATTTCTGTCACTGAAATTTGCTTGTTATTTTTGCGCCTAGTCATTGACTGATGCCAGGATATATTTACTAAATGCTGCAAAATTTCTACGTTTTTACCATGTCACTGAAGTTTGCTTGTCATTTTTGTGCCTAGTCATCGGCTGATGACATGATGTTTTTACTGCATGCTGCAAAATTGCCACATTTTTGCCATGTCACAATAAACATAGAAAAGTCACTAATAGATATTATAAAAACAATGTCCATTTTCAAAGCGCGCTATGTGATCAAGACCACAGGCTAGTGGTCGAAACATGCCATCCTGACATGCTAAAGCAATAAACAGATTCATTGTATCTTCAACTGGAGTCTGTGCCCTTGTTTTCCCTGCTTCGGTAATTCACTGGGATTCTGGTTTTGTATATATATATATTTTTATATATATCCTCCATCTCTCTCCTCAGGGAAAGAAACAAGCTGCACTCCAGCGAAGAAGGTAAATTCCTTTATTTGATGATACTATGTCTCCAGGCAATCCTGACGCTTTTCGGTCACACTTTGACCTTTTTCGAAGGTGAAGCCTTGGCATCAACACATCACAATGTGAATGCTGAAATTTATATTTTTTTGGCCCCTGATGGGACATTTGCAGAGCATGCTGGGACTTAGATGTATATAACCTACTGGCGGTTGCAAGTAGGTAGTTATAGTTAGGACCTAGTTTCCATAGGAAGAGCTTTTTAAATTTGCCAACATCTTTGCGCCGTTTGATGAACCTTTATGAAATTTTCAAAACCAATGCACTGTCCCGGTCAGCTCCTGTCTTAAAAATTTCAGGGTGATTCGTTAAGCGAGGGCAGAGAAAAGGGGGTCCCTAAACACATTTTCTCCATGTTAATTTTCATTGGAAACTTAAGACAAAGCTACCGCCTGAACTGTTGAACTGAATTACACCAAATTTGGCAAAAAGGTAGCTCTTTGTCCATAAGGTGTTCTCTGTTTTTCAAATGGTGTTAATCTGTTCAGTAGTTTCTGTGAAATACATACATAAAGAAATATGGAGATCTGATGACCGCAGTGGATCCTTAAACCCTTAGGAGCACAAGAATGATTCTGATTGGCTACCAACACTTCAAACAAGGAAGTGTTGTCAGTCATCTTGTGACTTGGTTGAGCCGAGTCACAAGCAAAAAGGTGAAAAGACATAAAAAAAACAAGAAAAGGGGGCAGGGTAGAAACACCCAGACCCCCTAGCCTAGGTCAGGGGATACATAATTTTTTTTAAACATTTCGGTGGGGTTTATGTACAGTACATCAATCCTACTGAAACAAATAAAAACAAAAATTATGTAGTCAGGCCCTCAGCCCCAGGGACCGCACCTCCCTGGGGCTACATTAATAATGCGCAGGGGGCTCGCAGCCACCCTCAGCCCCAGGGGCCGCCACCTCCATGGGCATTAAATAATTTTGGGTGGGGTGGCTTGTGGTCCCCCCAAGCCTTGGGGACTCCCCACCTCCCCAGGGCTTTAGTTTATTTAGGGTGTGGAGACTTGTGCCCCCTCAAGCCCCGGGGACCACCACCTCCCCGGGACTACATTGTTTAAAAGCGAGGGGCTACGCATTTGAGAAGTTGGCCTGGCATATGATGTCCACTATTCTAGTGGGCACCTTGCACCAGTCCAAACACCCTTATTGATGGTAGGTTTAAAGTCAACCTTATGGAAAGCTATCCTAGTGGTAGCTGTGGAGAGCAGCCTTCGGGCTAAGACTTAGAGGTGAGTTAAGCAACTTGTTTTACCAGATATAATCTCTTGCATGATCAAATGAAAATACACCACAAAAGATTACTTATCATATATATATATATATGTATTTATTCTAAACTCAACCCCTCTGGACTCTTTATGAGCTCAGAGGTAAAAGTACAATACAATGAACTCAATTAGCATACAATAAGTTGCACAGTATACGTTATGCCCTATGGGGCTCACAAATAATATACGAAAATAGTGGTATAAGAACCACGTGAGGGTTAGAAAGCAGGCCCAGGGCCTGTAGAACCACTGGGGCAACCAGGAACCACCCAAGGTAGGGACGCAGGAGACACACGGGTACGCATGCAGTGCCTAAACACAGCCACAAATCACCGTTGACTTTCTATGGAGAACGAACAAGCTACAATTTTAAAGATTAAGGGCACTTAGAAGTGAACTATAATGTAACCCTTTCAGACTAGGACACCTTGAGAGTCAAGAACCATGGGAGCACCGGAGTACTTGTGTTACCTCACCCAGGGAAGCCGGGTGCATAGGTGTCTTTTGGTGTCGGGTTTCGTCGTTGATTCCAATGGAGAGCTGCAAAGAAATGCTGCAGGCGACCAGAGGAAAAGTGTCCAGGTGGATCTGATGCTCTCTGTAATCTCTGGTCGACGTTTACCCACGAAGTCACCTCCCAGCTGAGACGCCCTCGCCCCTCCCCTTCCACTCTCCATATATGACAGTAGTTCCCGCGCGCAGCGTTTACGCGCAGCGTTCGCGCCCAATCCGCGCCGAAGGTGCGCCAAAGGTAAGCCCGTCTACGCCCGTCCACGCCTGGACCGCGCCCAGCGCCAGACCCCCTGCCCCTCGCGCTGCCCAACCCCCCCGCGTTACCTACGATGCCGCCACCCTCCTTGCCCTTAACCCCGGTCGCGCCCCCAACTGCGTCCAAGCCGCTCCTGGACGCACCCATGGACCGTTCTCCTGCTTCTCCTGCAAATTTAGCGGTACCACCAACATCTCCGCTACGACCACACCACTGATTCCCGACCCCAACCACCTACAATGCATCCTGCTCAACACCCGCTCGGTCCACAGACACGCCATCGACCTATGGAACCTACTAGACACCATCTCTCCAGACATCGCCTTCCTAACGGAAACATGGATGAACGCCTCCTCCGCCCCTGACATCGCCATCGCTATCCCTGATGACTATAAGATCACACGCAAGGACCGCACCGACCATACAGGAGGAGGAATCGCTATCGTCCATAAGAAATCCATCCGCATCTCTACCAGTTCCGACGCCAACCTCGCTAACTCCGAACACCTCCACTTCCAGATCCACATCGACCCCAAGACAACTCTTAGAGGCACCCTCCTCTACAGACCACCAGGACCCCGCGCAAAATTCAGTGAAGACATCACGGACTTCATCACCCCTCACGCGCTCCCCTCCAAAGACTACATCCTTCTGGGAGACCTCAACTTTCACCTTGAAAAGATCAACGACCGCAACACCGCCACCCTCCTAGACAACCTCGCCAACCTCGGACTTAAACAACTGGTCACTTCCCCCACCCACATCGCAGGCCACACTCTCGACCCCATTTTCACCTCCAGCAACCATGTCTCCTTCAGCCACACTACGGATCTCATCTGGACTGACCACAGCTGCGTTCACTTCACCTACAACAAGCCGAAACCCATCATCCACCTCCAGCCAACTCTACAAAGAAACTGGAACAAAATCACCACGGATCAGATCTCCACATCGCTCCTTCAAACCTCCCCAGCCCTCTCTTCTAACGCCAACGAAGCCGCCTCCAACCTCACCCTTTGGCTATCCAACACCGCCGACACCTTAGCTCCACCGAAAAAACGTCAAAGCAAACCTGGCAGCAAGAAGGCCTCATGGTTCAACGATGATCTTAAGAAATCCAAGAAACTATGCCGCTCCCTTGAAAAAGCCTGGAAAAAAGACCCAACCACCAGCTCCAAGGACGCCTTCAAAAGCGCCACCCGCACTCACCACCAACTGATCCGAAAAGCCAAGAAAACAGCATTCAAAGATCGACTTGACAACAACGCCCACAACAGCAAGGAACTTTTCAACATCGTCAAGGAATTTTCCAACCCCCCGGCCAACTCCAACGACATCACCCCCTCTCAAACCCTCTGCGACTCCCTAGCCTCTTTTTTCCACAACAAGATTGCAGACATCCACAACAGCTTTGACAACCAACCCGGAAGCCAACCCACCCTACCATCTGCTGACCATCCTCCCCCCGTAAACACCCTTAACGCCTGGAACCCAATCTCCACGGAGGACACCATCCGCCTGATGAATTCCATCCACTCTGGATCCCCCACAGACCCATGCCCTCACCACATCTTCAACAAAGTAGACTCTGTCATAGCTCCGCACCTCCGAGACGTCATCAACTGCTCCCTCAACTCCGCCACCTTCCCGGAGGACTGGAAACACGCTGAACTCACCGCCCTTCTGAAAAAACCAACAGCAGACCCCACCGAACTCAAAAACTACCGCCCCATCTCGCTTCTTCCATTCCCGGCCAAAGTCATCGAAAAAGCCGTCAACAACCAGCTCGCCACCTTCCTCGAAGCCAACAAATCACTCGACCCCTCACAATCTGGCTTCCGAGCCAAACACAGCACTGAGACCGCCCTCATCGCAGCAACAGACGACATTCGAACTTTACTGGACAATGGAGACACAGTCGCCCTCATCCTCCTCGACCTCTCTGCAGCCTTCGACACAGTTTGCCACAGCACCCTTTTACAACGCCTCAGAAACATCGGAATCCAAGGAAAGGCACTGGAATGGATCACCTCGTTCCTCACCGGAAGAACCCAGAGAGTCCGCCTCCCACCATTCAAGTCCGAAGCCTCTGAAATCATCTGCGGCGTACCTCAAGGATCCTCTCTCAGTCCCACCCTCTTCAACGTATACATGAGCCCCCTCGCGACCATCGCCCGCCAACACAACCTCAACATCATCTCCTACGCGGATGACACTCAACTAATCCTTTCTCTCACCAAGGACCCCAGCACCGCCAAAACTAACTTACACGAAGGAATGAAAGAAGTCGCCGAATGGATGAAACAAAGCCGTCTGAAATTGAACTCAGACAAAACAGAAGTGCTCATCTTAGGTTCATCCCCCTCTGCATGGGACGACTCCTGGCGGCCGGAAGCCCTTGGAAAAGCACCCATCCCGACAGACCACGCACGGAACCTTGGCGTCATCCTTGACTCTTCACTCTCAATGAACAGACAAGTCAACGCCGTATCCTCTTCCTGCTTTAACATTCTCCGCATGCTCAGAAAAACATTCCGCTGGATCCCCTCCGAGACAAGGAAAACAGTCACCCACGCTCTAGTCACGAGCCGACTGGACTACGGAAACACCCTCTACGCAGGTACCACCGCTAAACTCCAGAAGAAACTACAACGAATCCAAAACGCCTCAGCCAGGCTCATATTAGACATCCCACGAAACGATCACATCTCTGGTCACCTTAAAGACCTCCACTGGCTACCCGTCAATAAGAGGATCACTTTCCGACTGCTCACCCACGCACACAAATCACTCTACGACATCGGTCCAGATTGCCTCAACTCTCGACTGTCCTTCTACACCCCCTCCCGCCAACTTCGCTCTTCCAGCCAAGCCTTCGCCACTGTACCTCGCATCAACAAGACCACCATGGGAGGCAGATCCTTTTCATACTTGGCTGCCAAAACATGGAACTCACTCCCCGCCTACCTTCGCCTCACCCAGAATCACCTAGCGTTCAGAAAGCAGCTTAAAACGTGGTTATTTGACAAATAATCCTCCTCCCCTTCCTAAGCGCCTTGAAACCCTCCGGGTATGTAGTGCGCTATACAAATTTTATGACTTGACTTGACTTGACAAGCTGCTATTGCCTGAACTCCCTTCCCCTCTGCCACTAAACTCACGACTCCTCCACACCTGGCGCCGTGAATGAATCCAGATAATGTACGTAACATGGTTATGGGGATCTTGCCAAAAGTACTGAGAAGTTATCTCCACTTCTCTGTCTTCGCACACCTCCGTTTGCCAATATTAGGTTTTGTAGGGCTTCTCGTACGAGGCGTTATGTATACACGTCTCGTAGTGACCACAATGCTCCTTGTGGACAAGAATAGTTCCAGGTAAATAAGACGTTTTGATCCAATTAGAACTGATAGTAGTTAGACTACTTAACCCCAGAGTAAATGAAAACCAAAAGAATGTGCACTCCGCACATATGGGACAAAAGGTTACCAGAGAAATTAAGAGAAAACGTAGGAGGCGAGCCCGCACTCCACAGGTATACTTGCAATGCAGGATACGGCTTGTATTAACGGACCCACAGGAACTCTGACCTCGCAGGCTCTTCGTCGGCGAAGCTGGAACACAGGAACTCTGACCTCGTAGGCTCTTTGTCGGCGAAGCTGGACCACAGGAACTCTGACCTCGCAGGCTCTTCGTCGGCGAAGCTGGAACACAGGAACTCTGACCTCGCAGGCTCTTCGTCGGCGATAAGCTTTGATGCAACGAACTCCGGTGGGAACACACCATCCGACTCAATGGAGAACCCGGAAACAAATTGACAAGCACCGTACCGTTCTTAGGGATGAGTTTAAATAGAGTCCTCCCATTGTCCCAATCTCCAGCGCCGCATGGCCTTCTGGGACATGTATTATTTCCTTAAAGGACGCTCAACACGGAGTCTCTTTCTCCCTGCTACGCCGGCATTGGCGATCGCTACAACTAGCCAATGGACTAGAGATCGCAAAGGAGCCTTGAGCGGAAATGCACAAAGCAGGCCCACGGAACACTTGTGGAGTATAGGCCTCTGAGCTTTATTGAAAAGGTGCTTGGGAGAGAGGCTTCAAATACTCCAATGCACAATTTCAGGAAACTTCAGGAAGTAGGTGCAGTTGCAAAAATGCAGGATGTCCAGGAGTTCCGGCCCCACGTCTCAGCTTTGCTTGGAGCACAGGTCAGCTTCAGAGATGTCTGGAGGTCCATGTCCTGTGTTTCAGATTCTTCAGTATCCGGCGGGAGCCTCAGAAATGCAGACTGGCAAAGAAGCTTTTGTTCCCTGTTTGAACAGGGTGGTCACTCCTTGACCACAAGGGAGATTTCTTCCATCTTCCAGTCGATATGGAATGTCATTGGTCCAAGATATATGTTGCAGAGTTTCGTCCAGGGTAATCTAAAGTCCTAGGGACTCAGTTCCTATACTTATACTAAGTTTAGGGGTTGGACTAACTCTAGGGTCCCACCTATGGGAGGACATGGGGAGGGGGTGGTTACACCCCTTCCCCTTTGTCCAGTTTCATGCCAGAGCTGGGGCTGAGTGCCCCAGCAACCGGTTTGAACTGGGAAATGCAGGGAGCACCTTGTGTGCCCCAGGCAGTGTCTGAAAAGCATTCACTGAATGCAACCCACCCTGTCCAATGCACTGAACCTGTCTAGGGAGTTGCTAGCACCTCCCTGGACAGGAAACCTATTGTCCAGGCCTCCCCTGCCAGAGTTTCGTCAAGCAGCAGGAGCGCAGACTTGTGTCTGTGGCAGCAGCATCCATTTTATGATGCTGAGGTTCTGTTTAACTTTAACAGGGTATAGCAGTATGTACATGTCTTCTCCCTCTAGAAGGGTGGAATGCTACCCCTGCCGCCAGAACTGGCGGGGGGTAGTATTTCAAAGTGTTTGACACCTTACACAACATGTTTTGATAAAGCCAAACAAAAGTTAGCATTAACCGCGAGGATTATAATGCACTTAAGAGTATATGTTATGGCTATATCATAGAACAGCTATAAGGAGATGGTTCCGAAAGCTGCAGAGGGGCTCAGCTCATGCTAGGGCACCCTCTCACACAACACCAAGCACTCTGCTTAAGGATTGTCAAAGCCTGCCATAGGAGTGACTTAATAGGTTAATATGTGTCTATATATATCTATAGGTAGATATAGGTATACTATATCTAAGTAAGATGTGCCTACACCACCTTACCCAGGCTGCAAGTGCAGACCTGTGGTGTCATTTTGGTAGGCTGCCCAGGGGTGGCACAATACATGCTTCAGCCCCTGGTAGGCCTCTAGGGTAACTATGCTCTGGGTACCTAAGGTACCATATACAGGGACTCACATGGGTGACCCAGTAACCAATCTGATATGTACCTAAAGTACATGCAATCCATTTTATAGAGAAAGCAGATAGACTGGGGCCCTGGATGGCAGGATCCCAGTCCAACCATGTCAAAAACCAGCAAAACACCAGGCAAAAAGTGGGGGTAACCATATAGTCATATTCCACCTTCCTACAACACATCCCCCCACAGCCCGGGGACCACCTCCTCCCCGGGTCTTCCTTAAAAATCTAAGTGTGGGGGAGCTTGAGCATGTTTGCGGCTCCTTTTGTCCAAAAACAATGCCGGCTTCAGCACGAGGCGGGGAGCCGGCTGGGACCAAGGGGGCATTAGGGCTCACCTCGTGGTCCCCAACGAGAGGTCAAGCCCCGGGGGATGGGGTACCCAGGGCTAAAAATGGCCCTCCTCCCATTTTTATTCATTTGAAGAATAAAAAAGATAATGCCGGCCCGGGGGATGGGCTCCCCGGGGCCATAATCTGCCCAAGGAAGGTTGTCACGCCACCTTAAGTTAGATACAGCAAAATAGTGGTATTTGATTTAGGTTAACGGCGCAACATAGAAATATCTCACAAGCTATTTTCAAGACCCTATATTAGCCGGTGCTATAAGGTGAAGAGAACCACCCCACTCCTCAAAAGGGGCATATGCCTTCCTAAACAAGCAACACTCCTTAGCACACGTATCACTATTAACATAACATAAGTATGTTACATGTTTTCACTAGTTCAAACATAAATTCCGCTTAGATAATCAGTCTTTCTTCTTCTTTCGTTGTTGGTCACTTTATTATGTGCAATTCTTCCCAGATAGTTTGTTTACAGCCAACACGTGTTTCGTCGCTAAGGGGAGGTCGTCCTGCGACTTTCTCAAGGCTATCTCTGGTGTGTGAACTGTTTTTTTATGCAGTGATAATTCCAAACAACAATGGGTTTCTGGTGTGGTGGCGTTAATATTTCAAAGTGGACTGCACTGGTTACTATTTCTCCCAGTGACGAACCTCTCAGTGCTTATTTCGCTTGTGAGGGAGACGCCATCATGCCACCGAATCTCCAAGTCGAGTACGCTCAAATTATCTGGGAAGAATTGCACATAATAAAAGTGACCAACAAGGAAGATGAAAGACTAATTTACTTGTGCAAAATTTATGTGAAAACAAGTTACATACTTATGTAATGTTAATAGGGATTCGTGTGCTAAGGAGTGTTGCTTGTGTCACGCCACCCCTCTCCCTTTTTCTTAAAAGAAAAATTGGCCTGGTCCATGGGGCTGAAACCGAGTATTGGATAGCATTAGTAATATAACATTTTTTTAAAAATAAATTAAAGTTAAACTTAAAAAGTGTATTGTCTTGAATTTGTGCTTTTGTTTTGTGGATTAGCAATGGGTCTGTGAACCCAAAAATATTTATAAAAAATATGTATGTTAAAAAATAAATAAGATTCACTGCAAACGCAACACCAATTGTGCAAATGTATCCTTCATGAGCATTTCCAGTCCGACTCCAGTCAAGGCGCCTAGGTCATTGCCACCACAGTGCACAATCATGAGGTCAGGGGATTGGAGATGCAGACAGGTTTTAACAAACGGCATCAATTGGTGCCACTTAATCCTCTCTGGGCAATCCATTTAATATCCACATTTTGCAAAGCTAGGTCTTTGTCAATACCTCTGCGTTCAGCATACCTTTTGCATCAGAAAACAAAGCTGTGCCCTACAATCCATACTGTGATCTCTTGAAGGGATTTCTGGAAGTAATGAAAAGATGTCTGTAGCTGAGGTAGTCAGTTGATAGAATGAGAGGTATCTAAAATTGAGGAGAATATGCTGTTTTTGAAAAAGCAGATTAGTGATTGGCTGTTCATTAAAATTGTGCACTCAAAAATAAGATGCATGTTACTTTCCTGAAAAAGCATGTTTCTTATTTTTTATAAAAAAATGTTTGAAAGGTACAGTAGATAAGATAAGGTAATATCTTGCAAAAGTCAACCACACCTGCTATTTGCATGTATAGGCTACTGTGCTGAACTTGAAAATATGGTGAACATCTGACCTGCCAGTACTGTTGAATGTTGCAGGAATGTTTACTATGGAAATTGGGATTAAGCAGAATGGGGGAAGGGTTGAAACCTAACTGTTAATTTAAAATGTGTAATGATAACCTATATAAAAGTGATATGCTACTAAATTAAGTTTTTCCAAAACCATAGTATGTTTGGAAGCAGTGTATTGTTAAACAATAATACTAGTATTATTACAAATAGGTTTTTGAACCCCGTAAGTGTTCGAGACTCCATTACGACGCTACACTGTGACACCGCGGTGGACTCGGGACTCCAGAAAATTATAGAATCAGTTTGGACAGTTTAAGATGACAGTTAGAAAGGGTTAATATGTGTAACCAATAGAAATGTGTTTCACAATTTGAAATGATGTAGGAAGCAATTTGATTTGTTGCATTAATTTGTGTGCAGAAAGAGAGGGAAAGTTTGCCAATACTGGTTTTACCTTGTTGAGTGTGGTGCATTACATTTATTATGTGCAAAAGAAAATCTTTTATGAGTTTTTTATATTTCATATTCTGCAATACTATTTGGTAAAGGTGAGTTACACAATTGTGAGGTTATGTATTATGTAGTAGTGCTTTAGTCTTTGTAGTGATATGTTTATATTTGAAAAGCTTTCTTTTCAAACCTTTGAAATTATTTGAGAAGTATGATGCTTGAAATATGTTATGAAATGTTGAGATGTGTATTATAGTTTTTTTTATTGTACTGAAATGATGATTGAAATAGATTGTGCATAGTAATATGTGTGCATTAGTAGATGGATTAGCGATTATGGTAGTTTGTATGAGTGTGTAGAAATGTACATTTGCAGTACGTCACAAAAGTTAAGGTGACATTTTCAAATTGGAAGTACAGTCAGTCAAGTTTTAAGGTATGCATGGACTTATGACTGAGGAATGTCTCTACTTGCACTTGTATTCTCATATGTCTTATGCACTTGAAGATGCAAGATGTATAAAAGACAGGTGTTGCTGCTTTGTATTTGGCTAGGCCCAAAACTGTCATTATTACTAGAATGGCAAAGATGCAGCACAAAGGTGAGGGTTAAGACATGTTGACATGAGGGATTAGTGATTAGGCTATTTTGTATAAGTCTCTAGTGAGGTATACTTGAAATATGCAGCATTATTTTCAGTGTGTGGTTGAAACTGGAAGTGTGTTCTGTGACGTTTTAAGGTCTGCATAGACTTGTGATTGAGGTATGTCTCTACTTGCAGATGTATTCTCACATGTGTTATACATTTGAAGATGCTTTACATGTAAAAGAGAGGTATACGTCTATTTGCATGTTTCATTTATATATGGTGTCACTAGCAAAAGGTACAGACACATGCCATGCATGCGTGTTTTCAGGAATACTATGAGACTTATAATTGAGATATGTGAAGGGTAGCTGCTTTGTATTTGGTTGGCCCCAACACTCTGAGTAGTACTAGTAGAATGGTGAATCTGCAGCAGAAAAGTGAGGTTTAAGACATATTGGCAGAGGAATTAGTGGTTGCGCAGCTTGGTATGAGTGTGTGGAAAGGTTGAAGGACTGGGTTTTTTTAAGACCCAGCGGTGCCAGGGATAACACCTGAAACCTTTGTGGGTTACCTGTTCCGGCGTACAAATGACAGAGACACGGGACACTTCCTTCGGCGTCAAAGATTCGAGGTTTATTTACTACAGGGAACACAGAAGTCACGAGAAGTACATAGCATGTATGTTCAAGGAGACTGCTTCGAATTGCATCTGTGGATCGCTCCTTTTATACAGTTTTTCGTCATAAGATAACATGGCAAACAAAAGGTTACAACCCGGTTCCCACAGTAAATTTCATAGGGGGCCGCTTTCATGTATTCAGGGCCCGGAACATAATTACAGTAGCATTGCCGGTTCCCAACTGTAAAAGTACATCTTCCCACCATTAGTGCATTCCGTTCGACTGTAAACGAATCAAGGAAGAGTCAGAAACAGGTGCAGAGGAAGACAAGGATAGCGAACAGATTGAAAAGAGTGTAAAGGGGGTGGTATCAGGAACACGATTGCAGGGATCAAAGGAGACGTGCCTAATGAATGCACAACTGAGACAATAGACCGGCACGGCAAGATGAGCCTCGAGCGGGGCCATCTGCCTTACAGTGTCATCCCCCTCATCCTAAAGACACCTTCAAAGGAACACGTGTCTTCCGCAAGAGTTTGGGAATCCCAGGGTCATGAAGCAGACAGTGTCCGTTCGCTGGCTACTTGAGGGCAAGAAACAAAATGGATGCCGTATCTAAAATGGAACCCGTGGGTTCAGATAAAGAAACCCACGAAACAGACGAACGGTTTAGGCTAGCACAGCGAAAACGCGTACACCCACTAAACTCGTCATTTGCGGTTCATAGATACCAGACTCGACCATATTCGGGCGAGTCGAAAACACCACTTGTCACGGAACCTCAGACGCTCCTTTTGCCCTCATGTAGGCAAGCACTAGTCGTAATCGGAATCGATCTCGATATTCATCAGACCATCCAGATGTTGCTGCAACATCATTCTATCCATCAATGCTTCCTTGGTAACAGGTGGCCGTCTTATACACGTTGTAGCACAGAGGCCACATAAGACAGGACCACACTGCACGCAAAGACAACACATGAACAGAAATGCTACAACAACCCCAATGATCATCAGAATCTTCCAACCCCACGTCGACATCAGGCCCCAAAACCACCCTAGTAGCGTCCAATCCCCTACGTCCACGTGTATGGACTCGGAAATCTTATGCAACTTCGAGATGGCTTGATAGACAGTTGGAGCGTTGTCAGGAATGAAAATGCAGCAACTCGAATGGATCACCTTACGTACTCCACCTCTATCTGCAAGGACAACGTCTAAAACCATACGATTTTGTAACGTCATAAGCCTGTCAGCCTGAAGCTCAGCTGTAATGTTGCCAAGGGCGATCGCAGTGATATTAGCGGTCGATTCCACCACTCGAGTCAACTGTCTCAGGTTCCTACTATTGATCATAGGCCCCCAAAACGGCAAGAAACCCTTAAAGAAGTCTCCTGCTTCTTGACCGGCAGTGTCCTCTTCGCTAATCACACCTCTCACAACTCTAGTCTTGTGATAATCCGACCCAACAGTAAAGGTCGGCGGCAACAAATTCGCAATATAACATGTGCCTGAGAAGTCACGAGGCAACCATGTATATGCGCAGTCGTAGCAGACAAAGTAAGTACCCTTGGCAGTCAGAAGAACAGGGGAAGAGAGCATCGGTAAAACATACGTTTCGGTACAGGCACTCCTCCCGAGCTGAGCTCGCGGGCTTCGGCCAAGGCCTTTCAGACAGAAATTACCGAGATGGGGTACGATCCAGATCGGAGACAAGCTTTTAAGCTGCCGATCACCCACTGACATGCTGTACTCCGCCTCACTCAGATCTCTGTATGCTCGCACCTCTTCCTCTGGGATAAGCGTTGCGTCGAAGATATCCCTATCTAAATCGGCAATCGCTCTTGCCAAAGGCTTGTGGTACGGGCCAGGACCATGATCTGCAGTGCGTGGCTCTCGATGGGGGTAGGAATCTAGTGCGCTGCGAAACATTGTTTGGAATGCTCGAGCTGAACCCTGGGAACTGTAAGGAGGAACCAAGTACGGAATTCCCCTATCGGTGGTATGTGGCATTAACCCACACACCCAACAGTTGGTAGTGTTCATCACCAACTGATGCTGATGAAGGAGCTGAACGAAGGAATTGTTCATGAATTCCGCACGTCTGACCTGCTCGTGTTGGGGTAAGATGTGAAAAGAATGAGGAGAAACAGTGGAAAAGGTTTTGGTTCAGAGGAAGGGGTAGGTGAAGCAGAAGGCAATAGTGATTGTATCGCATAGTACACTCCACCCACCAGTAATGAGGAAACGGTTAGAAACAGTACGAACACCTGAAACATAAAGCATTTGGTACGTACAACCCTATGCAGTTCGGATCTTCGCGCTTGAGTCTTCTCCACTTCCGACAGCTTTGAGAATGCCATCCTCTAAAACCGTCCGCAACGTTCTTGACGCACTTCGTTCTGTGTAGCAATGGTAAATCCCCAGGAGTTCCTAGGAATCGACGGCCTTCGACCTAGTGTCAGGACCTACTAAACAGAAGGAAGTACCTCACGGCCCTACGGTCCACCCGGATGTAAGGTTCTTTTAATTAAACAATATATACAAAATCTCCTAGCTGTGGAAAAAAACACACATATGTGGAAAAGAACTCAGAATACAAACAGAAACCACGATTATTCAAAATGTTCAAGATGATAATGGGGGTAACGTGGATTTCAGAGAGGAAAAAAATTGTTTATTTGTCTCTGGTATTGGATCGAAGAAAATATCTAGTTCTTCCAGGACCAGTCTGCTCTTCAAACAATTGATCGAATTGTGGAGCAGAGTCCTGTCGGTCAGATGATAGTTCAAATCTTGAATTCTCCAATGACAAAGGTTCAACGGAGTTATCTGGCTGCGCTGAAGTATCTCCCACAGGCTGAGCGTCACTGAACGGCACAAAGTTCGGCAAAGCTTCCGTTTCAGATGCGGCGATGCCAGTCCTCACCCACGAGTCCGCTGGTAAAGGTATCGGTACCTTTTTGGTGTGGGTGGCGTGCACCCAATGCTTGCGGCCCTCCAAACGAACAGCAGTTCTCGTGGCGAGGAGCACTTGGAAGGGTCCAATAAACCTCGGCTCGAGGTTTCGCTTTCGGCCAAAGTTCCTGGTAACCACCCAGTCTCCGGGTTGGAGCTGGTGGCCTGGACCCTCCATCTGCGCCGGCAGTGCTTCAAAGACCTGTTGATGAATTAACCTCAGTTTAGCAGTCAGATCATGAAGGTAATCAATTAGCATTGGATATTCAAGATTTGTGAATGCACTGGGTCTAGGAACCCCCCAAATATTTGCTGGACGGCCGAACACAATCTCATATGGGCTAAGCACTACTCGAGAGTGTACAGTCGCCCTAGTTGACAGAAGAGCCAGGGGCAAAGCGTCAGGCCACGAGAGACCAGTCGTAGCCTGAATCTTTGCGAGTTTTAGTTTTAGAGTACCGTTGTACCCCTCAACCAAACCTGCTGACTGAGGATGATTGGCGCTGTGGAATTTTTGTGTAATTCCAAGGCCCTTACACACACTCTTCATCACACTTCCCACAAACTCACTTCCGTTATCAGACCATACAATCCGTGGCATTCCATACCAAGGAAAGTATTCCTTCAGTAGGACTTTCGCTGTGGACAAGGCAGTATTGTCTTTGAGAGGGTAAGCTTCGATCCATCGGGAGAATGCGCAAACCACAACTAAAACGTATTTCAGGTTATTACATCGCTCCATATGGATGAAGTCCAACTGAATTATTTCAAAGGGATATGTAGGACGAGCAAAGTGGCCAGGGGGTGTAGGAGTGCCCTTTCCAGGATTGTACATCATACATATCATGCAATTCTTAACCAATCTCTCAGCACACTTAGCGATACCATCATTCTTCCATACGGGGGCCAACAACTTGCAAATACCTTTCGCGCTAATATGTGACAAACCGTGTGCCATGGTCACAACAGCTAGCACATATGCATCCGGCAACATCCATCTTTGATTCTCCGACAAATCAATCCAACATCCCTTCGCATTCAATTTTCCTGTGCTCTCCTTCCACTTGGTCTTTTCAGTTTCGGTAGCCTCATTCTGAATCGCTTTCACACTTTCGACAGTATCCTCACACATACCAGTTTCTGCAGGCCACCTTACCGAACTCGTCACATACATTCTAGTTGTAAGATTTCTCGCAGTCTCCTTAGCAATCTCATCAGCAAACGCATTGCCACGACCAACATCATCCGTCACCTTACGATGCGCACTACATTTAATAATCGCCACCTGCTTGGGCAATGTAAGTGCGTCTAAAAGATCATTCACAAGCTGTCCATGCTGGATCTTCGTACCATGCGATGTCATAAAACCTCTCTCTCGCCACAATCGTCCAAAGCTATGAGTGACGCCAAAAGCATACTGGCTGTCGGTAAACACATTCACCCGCTTCCCTTTCGACAAAACACACGCTCTCGTCAATGCAATTAATTCCGCCGCCTGGGCAGAATTCTGATTCAATCTCGCAGTTTCCACAACCGTACTCAACGTTACCACAGCATACGCAGTCGTCACATCACCATTCGGCAACTTAAAACACGAACCATCCACATACAAAGTACCATCGGGTTCTTCCAATGGAGTGTTTTTTAGGTCAGCACGACCCTTCGTTTCTTCCTCAGTTCGCAAATAACAATCGTGTGGTGATACCTCGTCTGATTCCATATTGGTTGGCAACAAAGTCGCCGGGTTTAGGACATTGCAGCGCTTTATTTGAATGTGACTTGCCAAAAGCGTCAACTCATAACCAGACAACCTTGCGCTCGTCAAGTGTTGGGTTTTCGTACGATTTAAGAGAGTGTCAACTGCATGCGGAACCATCACCGTAAGCATATTATCCATGACCAATCCCGCAGATTGTTGGAGGGACACCGCAGCTGCCGCTGTCGCTCTTAAACAACTCGGCAATGCTCTAGCTACTGGGTCCAAGGTCGAGGAAAAATATGCACATGGACGCTGCTTACCGCCAAATTGCTGCGTCAAAACACTCAACGCACAACCTTCCCTCTCGTGAACGTATAGTGTAAACGGTTTACTGTAGTCAGGAGTACCTAACACAGGGGCCGAACACAACGCATCACGCAGTTCAGAAAAACTTTTCTGACATTCTTCCGTGCATGGCAAAGGAGTTGGAACATCCTTGCACGTAAGAGCTACCAATGGTTTCGCTAGCAATGAAAAATTTGGAATCCATTGCCTGCAGTATGACGTGATACCTAAAAAGGCACGCACATCTCTCTGAGTTGTTGGCACAGTCATCCGAGCGATCGCTGCAATTCTCTCTGGGGTCAACCTTCTTCCCTCCTTTGACAATAAGTGACCTAGATAGGTTACTTCTTGGCAACAATATTGCAGTTTAGAAGGTGACACCTTGTGATGTAAGTCACAGAGATGTTGCAACAAAGACACCGTAGCAGTTTTGAAAATGTCTCGTGTATCCGCAGCCACCAATAAGTCATCGACATATTGGATCAAGGCCGCACCAGCCGGTAACACAAACGCATCAAGTTGACTCTTCAGGGCTTGACTGTATATCGATGGACTCTCACAATAACCCTGAGGAGCGCGTTTAAACCTAAAGCTGCGGCCACCTAACGAGAAACCGAATAGGTCCCTGCTTTCCTCAGCAATCGGAATGCTAAAGAAAGCATTTTTCAGGTCAATCACTGAGAACCAGGAGGCAGATGCTGGAATCAGAGTCAGTAAAGCTGTAATGTCAGGCACCACAGGGAACTGAGGAACTACAATTTTGTTCACCTCCCGTAAATCAATGACAAAACGATAAACAGGAGGCTTAGATGGATCAGTGCGTTTCAGAATGGGTAGCACAGGGCTATTACACACGTTTCCCCGAGTCTCCTCGATAACATCTTTCTCGATCAAGTCATAGATGATCGCCAACAACGCTCGCTCACCATCAAGGGAGATACAATACTGGGGAATACGTGGTAATCGCACATTTGATTTCAATTGGACAACATAAGGGGAGATATCAAGCAGGCCCACGTCATTGGGACCCATTGCCCACAAAGATGCAGGAAGAGAACTCAATTCCGGTGGGAGCTTATCAATGGACAAGTACATAGGAGAGATTACTCTCTCACCCAATGTAAGCTTTACTCCCGCAGGAGAACACTACAAAGTCGTATACAAACGTTTCAGCAAATCCAGGCCCAAAAGATTTTCACCACATCCAGTAGTCAAAATCAAAGGAGCTTTCAGCTCACGAGGCCCAATTGTAAGGGGCAAAGGGCGAGAAACCGGATTGCTAACAGGGGCGCCGGAGAATCCAACGGAGACATTTGTTAAGCCAGACAAAGGTGCACCAGGGAGTTTCGAATGCATGAAGGAACTTTTCGCTGCACCAGTGTCCAACAGAAAAGGCTCAACTACGCCCGAGGTGGCAACTGCGACGTAAGGCCCTCTCTGATCAACCGGAACTGATACAACTCCCTCTCCTTGTCTATGGCTGTCCTAGTAATTACCGTCGTCAGTACCCTGATAGACGTAATAATCGTCCACATTGTACTGCACGAATCTACCTGATGATGAACCACGCTGATCAAAACAATTATTGGAATCAGAGGAATTATTAGAACGCTCATTTTGATTCTGAGTAACACCACGACCTCTATCTCGTGAAGCCTGCTGAGGACCACTACGACCTCCTCTAGATGAATTGCCATTATTTCGATCGCGCAAAACCGGACAATCAAATTTCAAATGACCCTCACCTCTACAATAGGCACACTGATTGTACCCAAGCATAGATCTCTGCGAAGGAGAGTCATTCCGCGACTGCGACCTAGTGGGCTGCGATTGTGATCTATTCCGCTGTTGATAATCGTTTTGATTTGAGCGCGGAGGATACGCTTGTTGTAACAAAACTTTCGTTTTGAGCTCTTTCGTCTTTTATCCGCACGATCATTTTCCTCCTTCTCTCTATTTTCATAATATTGAGCCGTGGCCAATATCTGAGCAGAGGTGGAAACAGCCCATGCACTTTCTGAATTTTTTAATTTGTTGCTAAGTTCGGGCTACAAATTCGACACAAATGTATCCACAAATAATCTCTGACCTCCCTCAGTGCCCATATCCTGACCACTATGATCGATGAATGCCTCCTCAAATCTCGTAAAGAAAACGGAAACACTCTCGTCCTTCTTCTGCTTACAAGCAGACAATTTGTCCCAGTTAACTTGCATTGCTGGCATAAGTGTCTTCATCAATGTAATTATTCTCTGGGGAAGATCAGTAATGAGCTGTTCAGGCTTAGCCCCTCCAACTTGTAGTCCATCAGCCGCCACAAGAGCAGCCCAATCACCGCCTAACTCGGCTGCATGATTTTCTTGACGAATTTTCACCCAAATCGGTTGCGGTACGACATTGCCGAACAACATGTCGATGTCGGCAAGATTCATTATCGTAGCATCCACTAGCTGCGACAATTCTTTATAATACCCTGCAGGATTTTTGCGAGGGTCAGGCAAAGTTTGCTTAACCTGCAAAACTTCCGATCGTTTCCATGGAAGGTGTATCCATACTCTCTGGAAGTGCGGCAGAATAGCAGGATTAGCAGCAGGATTACCAGGCATCCAGACTGGTGGAACTTCTCGCATGGGATACTGACCAGGCGTCGACATCCATTCCTCATGTTCGTCTTTAAACAATGCACGAGGCATTATAGTGGGACGAAAAGATAGTAGATGCTCGATAGCACGTCGAACATTGCTACCCACAATCATACCACTCGAAAACTGAAGCTGAAGTTCAGTTACAGCGGCCAGTACATCATCTGCCGCATCAACTGATATTTCGTCACGTAAGAGTTTGCACATCTCTTCAAACACGAATCTCTGTGTTGGCTCATTAAATTGGGAGAAGGTATCAGCAACTATGCGTGGAGGATTCTTAAGGGGATACCTAATCCAATTTTTCGCCATTTTAAATAGCGTATCACGTTCCCTACCACCAGGAAGCTGACTTTGTCTTTGGGGAGCATCAGAATCAGCAGACCCAAGAATTGGTCCAAGAGGAGAGTAAAAGTTAGCAACAATATTAGGGATACGTCGCCGAACAGACGGGGAAGAAGAGAGAAGTAAAGGGGCAACAACAGGAGGACCAAAAACAGAAGGAGCAGCAGGAGTAGCCACAAGAGTGGAAGTAGCGGGAGCAATAGCTTGAGAAGGTATAGACGGGGGAGCAGTAGGGACAGGAGCAGGTAGAGGAATAGGAACAAGAGGATTCGCAATGGCCGGAACGGCGACAAGCTGATTAACAGCTGCCGGAACAGCAGGTTGAGGAACAGGGGGAACCACGGGAACTGTGGTATCCTGTGCATATGGAGGTGGCGACTTCAGTAGATAGGACAACAAAGGGTCCTCTACTGCTTCCTCTCCCTTCTTATCAGTACCTGTTGGCAAAGCGGGATAACATTTATCCACAGTCATACGTTGTAATCTATCAAAGACTTCCTTCTCCTTCTCTTCTTTGTCTCGCTGAAACTGTTCTGCATTTCTCATCGTTGTAACGATACCCTCTCTCTTATTACGTTTAAGCTGTTTGATTTCTTTCTGCTTGGCTTCTTTGCGCCATAACCGAAAGGAATCAAACATGGCTTTCTTTTGAAACAATTTGGCTTCAAGATTATCTAAAATCGGGGTCTCAAACCTACCATGAGGTGGCCAACTAAGGACACCGTCATCTTTAGTGTAACAAACCCAGCAATCATTGAATGTGTTAGGACCCACACCATGGCGACTATATAATTCATAAATTGGAGTTCCAACTGGAGGTATCGGACATGAGTCCTCCAATCGGGAATCCGCACCACAACCTCTAAAACAACTAAACAAAGTACTACGGCTAAGTATGAGCGGAAAATCCGTTCCACTCGCGGATTTTGCGAATTTAAAAAAGTTACAACAGGCAGGCTTCAACTTTTGCCCCCGGAAAAATCCGCAGCTCGCGGATTTGCGAATTCTCGGTAAATTCGCGGGAGTTCGCGGATCGCGAATTTACCGAGAATTCGCAAATCCGCGAGCGGCGGATTTTTCCGGGGGCAAAAGTTGAAGCCTGCCTGTTGTAACTATTTTAGGATGGCGCAGGCAAGCTGTCAGCGCCATCCTAAAATAGTTACTAAGTTAGCTTCAACAGGAAGCTCTAATAGATAAAATAAAGCGGGTGCTCGATTTTATCTGTTAGAGCTTCCTGTTGAAGCTAATTTAGTAACTATTTTAGGATGGCGCTGGCAGCTTGCCGGCGCCATCCTAAAATATTTACCATGCCCTTCCTGTGACTTCTTCACAATCTACCGTGGAAAATCAGCTGTGATGCTGGATAAAGGCTTTTGCATCCGTGACTTTCACGAGCGCAATACCCGTGCTGTTTCTATGACCAGGAGCTTATTTCTCTTCATCTGCTGAACTGATCTTTCTCTGACCTTTTATACACACTAAAAGCATGTGTGAACTCACATGGTAGCCCTGCCCGTTTGGCCCAGCCCACACACTCGCGGTTTGCACCGTCTTCCCGCCATTCACCCACTATGATGGACAGCTCACTCAAGGGACCCCTGCGCCCTTCGGGGCGATTGCATAGTAGCACGCACATGGTCGCTCGAACTAGTTGATGCTCAAAATCAGTGACTCATTCATTAGCCCAAAAACAATCATGAGTGTCTTCGAGGCGGGACAGGTGTGCCTCTTCCCAAATCTACTGTGGAAAATCAGCTGTGATGCTGGGTAGAGGCCTTTGCATCCTTGACTTTCATGAGCGCAATCCCCGTGCTGTTCCTGTGACCAGGAGCTTCTTTCTCTTCATATTATTGTGTTCGCACGGGTTGCTGCAAGTTCGCACACGTTTTGTACAATTTCGCAATTTGCGAAATTGTACAAAACCCTCGCGAACTTGCAGAAACCCGTGCGAACATAAAAAAAAAAATCCGCAAATTCGCGAGAATTCGCGGATTTTGCGGATTGCGAGTTTGCAAATCCGCAAAATCCGCGAACGCGAGATCCGCAAAATTCGCCCATGTTTAACTACGGCCAGGCATCGTGCACACTAACCGAGTTTCACAAACATCAAGGGTTATTGGATTACAATGTCCCCGCAAAAGTGCAAAAACCCTCGGTTTTTGGCGACTGCAGACGTCAAATAGAACAACTAAGAGCAAAATACAAAGAACCACAAATGCAATGGAACCATGCAACAACTAAGCACCCACAACAACTAAGGATTCTTGGGAGCGACCCACAAATACTTAACTCAAAGAACAATGGCGTCACCAGGAAGGCCCGTCAATCATCTCGCTGTACCAAGGTCTACGCCAGGCGCCAAAACAGGTCTACAGTCAGGGCAGCAGTCCGTCGCAGCCGCCAGGAGGCGGGGATCTTCGCGGGAAAAGTCTTCGGGCCACTTGTTTCGACAACGGGATCGATGAAGCGGGGTGCACCTTCCCTCTGAGATTTCACACGAAGTTCCTCACGATCGTCGGGCTTTGGACCGGTACCGCTTATGCAGCCCTACGTTGGGCGCCAACTGAAGGACTGGGTTTTTGTAAGACCCAGCGGTGCCAGGGATAACACCTGAAACCTTCGTGGGTTACCTGTTCTGGCGTACAAATGACAGAGACACGGGACACTTCCTTCGGCGTCAAAGATTCGAGGTTTATTTACTGCAGGGAACACAGAAGTCACGAGAAGTACATAGCATGTATGTTCAAGGAGACTGCTTCGAATTGCATCTGTGGATCGCTCCTTTTATACAGTTTTTCGTCATAAGATAACATGGCAAACAAAAGGTTACAACCCGGTTCCCACAGTAAATTTCATGGGGGGTCGCTTTCATGTATTCAGGGCCCGGAACATAATTACAGTAGCATTGCCGGTTCCCAACTGTAAAAGTACATCTTCCCACCATTAGTGCATTCCGTTCGACTGTAAACGAATCAAGGAAGAGTCAGAAACAGGTGCAGAGGAAGACAAGGATAGCGAACAGATTGAAAAGAGTGTAAAGGGGGTGGTATCAGGAACACGATTGCAGGGATCAAAGGAGACGTGCCTAATGAATGCACAACTGAGACAATAGACCGGCACGGCAAGATGAGCCTCGAGCGGGGCCTTCTGCCTTACAGTGTCATCCCCCTCATCATAAAGACACCTTCAAAGGAACACGTGTCTTCCACAAGAGTTTGGGAATCCCAGGGTCACGAAGCGGACAGTGTTAGTTCGCTGGCTACTTGAGGGCAAGAAACAAAATGGATGCCGTATCTAAAATGGAACCCGTGGGTTCAGATAAAGAAACCCACGAAACAGACGAACGGTTTAGGCTAGCACAGCGAAAACGCGTACACCCACTAAACTCGTCATTTGCGGGTCATAGATACCAGACTCGACCATATTCGGGCGAGTCGAAAACACCACTTACAATTGTCACGGAACCTCAAGGTAAACTTCAAATACACTGCATCCTTTTTGGTGTCTGTTTTAAATGGGTAGTGCAGTCTGTGAAGTTTTAAGGTCTGCATGGTCTTGTAACTGAGGTATTTTTCAATTTGCACTTGTATTCTCAGAAGTATTATCCATCTGAAGATTGTAGATGTATAAAACACAGGTATATGTCTATTTGTATGTTTCTTTTATATATGATGCCACTAGGAACAAGCGCAGACATATGCATGCACCGCTCACCAACATCATCCGCTCACACAACCTCACCATCGTCTCCTACGCTGATGACACACTACTGATCCTATCACTCACCAAACACCCTGCCACCGCCAAATCAAACCTCCACGAAGGAAAAGGCTGTCGCCAGCGGGATGCAGACCAGCCGCCTGAAACTTAATTCGGCAAGACAGACGCCCTCATCCTCAGATCCACCCACTCAGCCTGGGACGGCTCCTGGTGGCCAGCTGCCCTGGGAGCTGCACCCACACCCACCGACCACGCTTGCAACCTGGGGGTCATCCTGGACTCATAACTCTCAATGGCCCAGCAAGTCAACGCCATCTCCTCCTCCTGCTACAACACCCTTCGCATGCTATGCAAGATCGAAAGATGGATCCCCACTGAAACCAGAAGGATGATCACACATGCCCTCCTCGGCAGCAGGCTGGACTACGACAACACCCTCTACGCAGGAACAATGGCCAAACTCCAGAAAAGACTCAAACACATACAGAAGGCCTCTGCACGCCTCATCCTCGACATACCCCACCACACCCACATAACTGCCCACCCGAACGACCTCCATCGGCTCCCAGTCAAAAAGAGGATCACCTTCAAGCTCCTCACCCACGTTCACAAAGCACTTCACAACACCGGACCAGCATACCTCAACAAGCGCCTCACCTTCTACACCCCGAACCACCAGCTGCGCTCCGCCGACCTTGCCGCCGTCCCATGCATCCAATGGTGGTAGATCATTCTCCTACCTCACGGCCAAGACTTGGAACACCCTCCCCACACAGCTGCACTAGACTCAGGACCTGCTGTCCTTCAAGAGACTTCTCAAGACCTGGCTGTTCGAGCAGCAGCTGCACCCCCACCCCCGTTTAGCGCCTTGAGACCCTCACAGGTGATTAGTGTCTCTACAAATAAGTGATTGATTGATGAGGAATATGGTGAGGCTTACAACATAAATGAGCAAAGGATTGCTGCTTTATATTTGGCTAGAACCAACACTCTGAGTAGTAGTAGAATGGTGAAGCTGCAGCAGAAAAGTGAGGTTTAAGACATGTTGGCAGAGGGATTACTGATTAGGCTACTTTGTATGAGTCTGTGGAAAGGTACATTTGAAAGACATCACATCATTTTCTGAGTCTGTTTGAAATGGGAACCGCAGTCTCTGAAGTTGTAGTGTCTGCATGGTCTTGTGACTGAGAGAGAATGTATGACATTACAATACATACATTTACAAAGCATACCATTACAACAAAACTTTTACAATGCAGGATCCATTGCAACGCATGCCATTACAATGCATGCCATTACAACATAAGTATGGGTAAGTATTTCTTTAAATTTTCATTAATGGGAATGTAATAGTAGTGTAAATGTTGGATAGTGTAGGGGTTAAAATTACTATTCTAACTCCAGGGGGGTGTAATAGTAGGGTAAGTGTTGGATAGTGTAGAGGTTAAAATTAAATTAAATACTTACCCATACTTACGTTGTAATGGCATCCCCTGATAGATGTTTCTACTTGCACATGTATTCTCATATGTCTCATGCATTTGAAGATGTAGACGTAGAGAACACAGGTAGACATTTGTTTGTATGTTTATTTTATATATAACGTCAATAGGGAAAGGTACACAGACATGCATATATGCTTTCAGGGATATAGTGAGACTTACATGAGAGAAATGCGAATGGTTGCTACTTTGTATTTGGCTAGGCGCAACACTCTGAGTAGTAGTAGTAGAATTGTGAAGCTACAGCATAGAAGTGAGGTTTAAGACATGTTGGCAGATGGATTAGTGATTAGGTTACTTTGTATGAGCGTGAGGAAAAGTACACTTGAAGTATGCTGCATGCTTTTAGGTGTCTCCTTAAAATGAGAAGTGCAGTCCGTCAAGTTTTAAGGTCTGCATGGTCTTGTGACTAAGGTATATGTCTATTTACACATCTATTTTCATACATGTTATGCATTTGAAGATGCTAGATGTATAAAATACAGGTATACATGTATTTGTATGTTTTTTTTATATATGGTGTCACTAGCAAGAGGTACAGACAGATGCATGCATGCTTTCAGGAATGTGGTAAGACTTATAACAGAGATGTGTGAAGACTTGCTGCTTTGTATTTGGCTAGGCCCAACACTGTCAGCAGCAATAGACTTGTGGAGCTGCAGCTCTTAAGTGTGGTTTACGATATGTTGGCAGACAGAAAAGTGACTTTTCAGTGTCTGCTTGTAATAGGAAGTGCATTCTGTGAAGTTGCAAGGTCTGCATGGTCTTATGAATTAGATATTTCTCTCCTTTCACATGTATTCTTAAATGTATTATGCATCTGATGATGCTAGATGTATGAAACACATGCATACGTCTATCTGTATGTTTCTTTTACACATGATGCCACTAGGAAGAGGTGCAGACACCTGAATGCCAGCTATGAACAATATGGTGAGACTTACAACATAGGTATGCAAAGGATTGCTGCTTTATATTTGGCTAGACCCAACACTCTGAGTAGTAGAATGGTGAAGCTGCAGCATAAAAGTGAGGTTTAAGACATGTTGGCAGAGGGATTACTGATTAGGCTACTTTTTTTATGAGTATGTGGAAAGGTACATGTGAAATATATCACATAATTTCCTGTGTCTGAAATGGGAAGTGCAGTCTCTGCAGTTGTGAGGTCTGCATGGTCTGGTGACTGAGGTATGTTTCTACTTGCACACGTATTCTCATACGTCTCCTGCATTTGAAGATGTAGAAATAGAAAACACAGGTAGACGGTTAATTGTATGTTTATTTTATATATAATGTCTCTAGCGAACGGTAGACAGACATGCATATATGCTTTCAGGGATATAGTGAGACTTACAAGAGAAAAATGTGAATGGTTGCTGCTTTGTATTTGGCTAGGTGTAATACTCTGAGTAGTAGTAGAATGGTGAAGCTGCAGCAAAAAACTGAGGTTTAAGAAATGTGGGCAGAGGGATTAGTGATTAGGTTACTTTGTATGAGTGTGTGGAAAGGTACACTTGAAGTATGCCGCATAAATCTAGCTGTCTCCTTTACATGAGAAGTGTAGTCTGTCAAGTTTTAAGGTCTGCATGGTCTTGTGAGTGAGGTATGTATCTATTTGCAAATGTATTCTCAGTTGTGTAATGCATTTGAAGATGCTAGATGTATAAAACACAGGTATACATCTGTAGCGGCGGGACCAGTAAAAGGCAAAAGTCTGGTTTTAGTAATGCTAGGATTTATTTGTTCATATAGGGAATCAGTACAGGTTTTACGAGTGACTCCTCGGCGTGGCGATCTGCTCCTTTCCCGCCGGGTCTTCCGAAGCACTCCCTCTTCTTTTCTCCTTACTGGGCTCCTCCTCCTGCTAGGCTCCGGAGGCTCCGTGCTGTCCGCCCTCGCCGACACCGTACAGGGGTAAAAAGAAGAGAGGCTGGTATGAGTATGACCGTCCAAGCAATGACTGGAGCACAGGGGAGGGGGACTGTGAGGGAAACACCCAGTGACGTACACAAACAGGAATCTCACTTATATGCAACTAAGAGGGTAAGTGTCAGTGTAGGAACCCAGGGGTTTTTAAGTAAAGCAGACAACCCTCTACTAGTTCCGACTAGCTCGCTTTTTGATCCAACCTATGAAACGATTACGCACCTCAGAGAGCCGTACCCCTCCTGGCGTACGGCTGGGCGGATCGTGGTGTTGGCCTCCGGGCGTGTCCAGTGCTTCTTCTGCTCTCCCGTCTTGTCCTCTTCCCGGCTCCGGGATCCTCGGTGCGTCCGCGATGTTATCCTCGCTGATCCACGGGTAGCTGTGGTCCGGCTCTCGTCCTCTGCTCCTCCAGACTTTCTCCCCTCGTCTCCAGTCGTCCTCTTCGCTCCCTCGTCCTCCGCTCCTCCAGTCCTCCTCGCTCCCTCGTTCTCCGCTCCTCCAGTCCTCCTCGCTCCCTCGTTCTCCGCTCCTCCAGTCCTCCTCGCTGCTTCCCGCCTCTCCGCCCTGCTCCTCACTGACCGCTCCTCCGGTGAAATAACACACCTGGGTCTTGTCGGACACGCCTTTTAAGGGATTTTCAGACTCCACCTCCTCCTCCAGGTCTTTGGTCCAGTTATAGGGCCCGTCTTCGTCCTCGTCGCAACTGTATCTCTCCAGCCCAGTCCATCTCGTTGCCGGTACGGGCTGAGGAAATAAGAGGGGGGGGTCACAAAAGGTTAGTTCGCGCCCTAAAGCAGGGCTGTCGCGGGGACCCCGGTTACAACATCTATTTGTATGTTTCTTTTATATATGGTGTCACTAGCAAGAGGTACAGACAGATGCATACATTTTTGCTGGAATATGGTGAGACTTATAACAGAGATATGTGAAGGGTTGCTTCTTTGTATTTGGCTAGGCTCAAAACTGTCAGTAGTAGTAAAATGGTGGAGCTGCAGCTCTAAACTGTGGTTACACCACATCATTTTTGGTGTCTACTTGAAATGGGAAGAGAAGTCAAGTTTTACGGTCTGCATCGTCTTGTGACTGATGTATGTCTCTACGTACACATGTATTCTAATACATGTTATCCATCTGAAGATGTTAGACATATAAAACACAGGCATGAATCTATTTGTAAGTTTCTTTTATATATGATGGCACTAGCGAAAGGTACAGAGATATGCATACATGCTTTTAGTAATACAGTGAGACTTATAAGAGAGAAATGTGAATGGTTGCTGCTTTGTATTTGGCTAGGCCCAACACCCAGAGTAGCAGTAGAATGGTATTGTGACTGAGGTTTGTGTATGTGCATGTGTCTATTTGCACATGTGTAGGTGCATGTGTATGTGTATATGTCTATTTGCACATTGATTTTCATACGTGTTATGCATTTGAAAATGCTAGATGTATAAATCACAGGTATACATCTATTTGTAGGTTTCTTGCACATGTATTCTCACACGTTTCTTGCACATATATTCTCATACGTATTATGCATCAGAAGATTGTAGATGCATAACACACAGGTATACGTCTATTTGTATGTTTCTTTTACATATGATGCCGCTAGGAACAGGTGCAGACAGATGCATGCATGCCATAAGCAATATGAGCAATATGCAGATAAGTTGTGGAGAACAGAGCTCAGACAAGTAACACTTCATCACAAGGCTGGAAGAGTATTCATTTTTGCTTAGTTTTCCCAGTTTTGTTTACTCCCCTTATTCTAATGCATCCATGTTACTAGTTTAGTATTTTTTGGTTTTCTTTTCCACTTTACTGGTTTAAAAAAGACAAAGTTATATATTTTAGTTTTCTATGTAACTGCTTATTTCTATGTATGAATTGTCTTTCTATGTGAACATGTATATATGCCAGGCTTTTAGCCACAGAATCAAGCGTAAGGCCAAGCTCTGCACTCACTCCTCTATGGATGACCAACAGCACTGAACATGGTTAACTTCTGTGTACAGCGGGGTTGATCTGAGGGCCTTACCTCCATCAGGCCTTGTGTTCATCCCACTATGAGCAGCCTCCCATGCTGCACAGGAACGTTGACTAGCATGATGGTGATTATTTCGGTGCCCGTTCTCCAGCTGGACCCTGCAACCAACCCTTTGGAAGTGCTTACGGGGGGTTGACCATGAGCCTGAGCTTTGGCCAGGGCCTGTGACCAACTCTCTGTGGACAGCCAACCCCCATCTTCAGCAGTGCCCATCTAGGGTTGGAAACACAGCCTGGCCCTGTGCCCAATTCCTGCAGTCACTCAACATATGCTGTGAACTGCTTTTAGCTGTGTGCAGCATAGGTCGCGCACAGGACATGGCCTTTGGCCAAGCCCTCAAACTAACATTCTGCTGGTAGTCAACCCATCTGCACTTCAGGCGTGCACAGTGAGGTTGGCTTTAGGACCCGGCCTTTTGCCAGGCCCTATCCCTAACTGGCCATCCTTCGCTGTGCGCAGTGGTTGCATGCACACCCGGTCTTCAACCAAGCTCTATTGTTTTGAGTATTTTAAAAAGATTTACAGAAGTCAGCAAAATATGTTTTGCAGGTCAATGGTCTAGATAGCTGTAAAGCGTAACTTCTTTGTGTCGAACCAAAAAGACTTTTTAAAACGCTACTATCCCAAATACTATTGAATGGATTTTCTTAAAGGCACCTTCTTGAGTAAATTCCTACATTCGTATAGTGTTTGGTGTAATTCTGTTAAGCCATTTTTCTGTATTGAGTAACAAAGAATCCTATTGGAGTCAATATTGGAAACGTTAATTTTGCCCAATCCACTTCTTCTTGGTCCTGCATAACAAATATGATCTTAAGTGCCATAAACAGCCCAAAGTGGATGTATATTCTCTTTTTTTTGGCGGGGATGGAGGAGTTTTGTATATATTTAAAAAATCGCACCAAAGTTAATAACAAAACAAAAAATTACTTTTTTAATGGGAAAACTGACCTAACATTATCTAGATAGGCGCTTTTGGCTATGGGCAGCAGTGTTGGCCGCATAGCCTGGCATGCAGTTAATTAGTCCTTTGACTAACCCCTGTGGGAATGTAAACCCCCATGTTTTACAAAGAGGTGCTGGGCTGTTCCTAGAAATGGTGAATGTACGGGTCACACCGGTGTTTGGATGTTGAAGGGTCTCTATGGAGTCCTACAGTTGGGCATCCATTTTGTTGGATGTAATGCCCTCACACACCCTTTCAGGTGTCATGCTTCATCATCTGGGCTGCTCCTCGTTGGGTCAGCGGTGCAATACCCAACGGGCGACACCTCAAAGAGGGGCTCTTTGGCTGAGATCTTTTATCCAACAGCCGTTTAGGTGAAGTGTTGGTGTGGGGCCAGAAAAGTGTAGACGTGTTTGTGAGTTTAAAATAAAGCTAGGAGTACCAGGATCAAGTTTATTCTGGGGGTCCCCTGCTTCAATTAAAAGAAGAGACTAGTCTGTACTCGATGGATTTCTATGTTTCCTTCTTTGAGACACGACTAATATATGCAGTAAAAGGTCGACATGTTTCTCGCTGTGAACAATGTCTAGACATTCATCAGGACCTTAATAAAAAGTTAGTTTATAAGGAAAACTGTCTACGTAAAAGGATCTGCCTAAGTATCAAACGTCTTATTTAGACTGTGAAGTGATCAAAAGTGGTGTACCTGTGTTGCGCAGTATCTGCCTGTGTTGGGAGACAAAAGGGAGCAAATCACAACAGGTATAACATCACAACCAAACTTGGGTGGCCTTGTACAAACAGTGCTCCATGCTAGTGAAGGGGCCAATAGCATATGGGTTAAAAACAGTTTTGAGTATATTCCTCAGTGAGCACAGTGGTCAGCATGCCCCTGTGGAAAAATACAGTTAAAAACAACAGCAGCAATATGGTAGGTGTGAAAGAACACCTCACTCACCTAAATGGTCATGTATGCGTGCAACAACAGTACCTGGCGGGTTGTACATTGGGTAAACGACCTCTGTAGTTAGGCTGGGTATGAGAAGAAAGTAGCAATAGAAAAAGTGGTACAATCGCCTACTTGTATCGCTAACGGTGAGAATTATCCTTAAGAATTGGTTATACTAAGAAGGAGTAGTAACAGACCATCAAGTAATCGGCGTGTCATCACATTGTGGAGGAAGTAGTGGGGCCGTCGAATGCTCATGGACAACACCTCGTGTTTTCAGTCTGTCGGTGTTTGTTAAGGCAGTTCCCCCGTTGTATGCCGTGCATCCGACAAATCCCTGTGGACTAAGTTTTCCAGGATGCAACATAGTCTGCTGGAGTTATTCCCCGGTAGCGTGCTTATGTAAAATGTCAACCCCTGGTCACTGGAATCGGAGCCATGCCTAAAGTCTGTGCACTGTTCCCCAGTAACAAGCTCATATATATTGTTAACACCCGGTCACTGGATTGGCCCCGTGCCCGAAGTTAGTGAAGGTGGCGTGTTCTTAGTTAAAGCTGTTACCCAGCTATATGCTCAGGTGATGTCCCCCTAACCGGTAGTTCAGAAAGAGTCAGAGACTCAAGAGGATTAAGGACTGAGTCAAAGGGGACCCGGAGGGTGCGGCGATGCCGCTGGACCTATCTACATCAACCCCCTGTCTAGGTAGTGAGGGATCTCCCGTCTGCGGGTTGGCCAACGCTGGTGAGCATGAGCTCAAGTATGGTACTTTCTTCATGTATCCCGTGAATCACTGACATAACCTCGAATGACCGAATATCGACTGGACAAAATATTGGTGACAAATTATCGACTACAAAAATATCGACTCCCAATACTTAAACAAGAAAGCACAAAATATCGACACCCGAATATCGTTAAAAATACATATCGACTACAACTATATGGACCAACAATATTATCGCATTTAAAAACATCGATTTTCACATCTTAACGTGAAACATAGCCAAAATATCGAACACAAAAATATAGAATGCAAATATATCGTCATTTAAACATTATCGATTTTACAAAAACCATAAATAATGCACTTTGTAATGAAATATAATTATTATATGCATCACAAATAACCATAAGCACTTTTATAAAATATATACAACATACAATAAATATTGCAAAGTGTTCAAAATAAACATTTACATCAAACAAACATTTTACAACACATAAACAACTTTTGCAAATTATAAAACATTTCTTACCGCACATTATAAAGATTCTTGCACTTTCAATGGAAAAAAAGGCATTAACTATAGAAAAAAAGTCCCTTACACAGAAAAAAAATAGTAATTGGCATTACCCATATAAGGAAACTAATTAACATAACATTTAAATAAATTCAAATGCACAAATAGGAATAAGCTATCAATTTAAACAACCAATAAACTTTCAGAAACAATTAAACTAATGCTATAAAAACAAGATTAAAACCAGCAAAAAATGCAGTCTAAATCTCCAAACAAAAGGAAGGGGAAACTCTGCAGGATTGCTGAAAGAAAACTGATTTACTTCACCAGAAAACCAACTAGACCTATCTAAAGTAAGTACTACCACCTTTATATATATCCAAAACCTAACTCTAAATGCTCAAACCTGTATTTAAAAAACAAATACCTAAAACATATCTTTTACTTCTACTCTATTTTCTACAGAGGAAAATAAAATAAAGAAGACCTACACAACATCTGCACTTCTAAGAAAAAATATAAAAAGTAAGTATATAATTTAAAACATGACTTAAAACCTTAATAGATAGGTAGGTAACAAAGTACAAACTAGCTAGCAGAGCATAACCAAAGAAACATAACTGCTTTAAAAAGATGGTAACACATTTTATCAATCTCCATAGGTACAAAAGAAATACACAGAAAAGAACAGTTTAAAAAAAAGCAACACCTGAAAAGAACAGTTTTAAGAAAAGCAACACCTGAAATCAACATAGAAATATACAGGTAAATAATAAATGTGCAACATTGTGTTATTAGAATACAACATACATGATTTAAAACATTCCTAATATTCAAATTTTAATTTCTCCTAGCACCAAAAGGCAAGCATGACTGAAGGAGCAAAATGTATTTATTCTCAAAAAGGGAAAATGCGTCTATGTTATATGGGAAATGTTTACACTCAAGAGAAACAGAAAGATATGAAAGTTTTTTGGAAGTGCACAAAATACTATTCTTGCAAATGTTATGGTAGAGCTATCACTCAGGAGACCACTGTTACTTATACTAAGGAACATAATCACCCACCCAATGTAACTGAAATAGAGATTAGAGGAATGCTTGATTCTCTCAAAGAAGCTAGTACTAGTACTGATCAACCAACAACTGCTATTTTGAAACAACATTTAAGTGCACTGCCCTAACATGCTTCTAGCCAACTACCATCTATAGAATCCCTTAAAAGAACTATAGCTGGACAAAAAGAGCTACATCAAGTACTCCTCCCACACCAACAACTTTCGAAGAAGTGCAAATTCCCCCTGAACTCTCTGTAACTCACAGTAAAGAACCATTTATACTATATGACAACAAGTCTAAAGATAAAAGAGTTATTATGTTTGACACAGCAAACAACATGACTAAAGTAAACCAATGCCAAACTTGGATGATGGACGGTACTTTTTCTGTATGTCCTAAACCTTTTTACCAAATGTACACTATCCACGGTCATTTCCAAAATGCAAATATTCCCTTCCTATATGCCCTCCTACCAAACAAACAGCAATCTACCTATCAGGAAATACTAACCCAAGTCAAACAACAATGACTATTTTCCACAAAGAATAATCATTGACTTTGAGAAAGCAATGATAAACAGCATCCTTAAAACATACCCACACACAGCAATACAAGGTTGCTATTATCATTTCAATCAATGTATATGGCGACACCTACAAAAATCTACATTCTGGGGCCGATTCCGATCCGGTAAAAAACGCTCTGAATCTCAGTACGGAGCGTTTTTCCCCGTACGATTCGTACTCGTAAACGTCTCCGTACGATTCTGTAAGTACGATCCCAACCCAAAGCGTCACTCCGTACGACTCGTAACAAACTCCGTAGAAATCGCAAGTCCATATGAATTGCATTCGGCTGACGCTTCACGCCACGTCCGAATGTAAATAGACCGCGTCATCCGTACCAGGAAGTACGATCCGTGTTGAAGACACTCCGTACGGCTCTTTTGCTACGAGAGTCCAATATTGCTATAAAAGCAGAGTCTGGCCCCAACCGCTCCCCGGTACGCGACAAACAAGACAAGAACCCCATTGTCCGTGTCATCCCAGTCCTGTACGTCCACCACCTCGTACATAGAAACCGACGACGGCGCAGACGGTGTGTACAACGAAGTCCAACATACCTGTACGTGGTGCCACACGCGCACATCACCATTGCACGCCGGTAATGTCGGGGTACGTTGCACCACACGCTACCGCATATCACTGGTGTAATAGTGGGACGTGCCGCACCTACGTCATCCACCTCAGGGTACGGTACGGTACCGCATATCACTGGTGCAATAGTGAGACGTGCCTCTCCTTTGTCATCGACCTCGGGTATGGTACGCTACTGCATATCACCAGTGTAATAGTGAGACGTGCCGCACCTACGTCATTCACCTCGGGGAACGGTACGGTACTGCATATCACCAAAGTAATAGTGAGACGTGTCGCATCTACGTCATCGACCTCGGGGTACGGTACGGTACCGAATATCACCAAAGTAATAGTGAGACGTGCCGCATCTACGTCATCGATCTTGGGGTACGGTACGGTACCGCATATCACCAGTGTAATAGCGAGACGTGCCGCACATACGTCATCCACCTCAGGGTACAGTATGGTACCGCATATCACCTGTGTAACAGTGAGACGTGCCACACCTACGACATCGACCTCGGGGTACGGTACGGTATGGTACCGCAGATCACCAGTGTAATAGTGAGAAGTGTGGGACATACGTCTGTAATGTCTGTGTAAGTCTAAGTGATGTGTGGAAAGCACACCCAGCAGCGCCCAGCAGTAGAGGAGTTGTGTGGCTAAGAACCCCAGCAGTGCCCAGCAGTGCCCAGCATTGGAGTGTATGTGTGGCTAAGACCCCCAGCAGTGCCCAGCTTTGCCCAGCAGTGCCCAGCATTAGAGTGTGTGTGCGGCTAAGACCCCCAGCAGCGCCAAGCAGTAAACGCAGAAACATACCATTGTTAACCTCATTACCATCAGAAAATAGACACATGCTACAATACCCAAATCTGAACATCACTCCAGCTCCCAGGCACACAGCAGTCAAAGCCATTATCAGAAAAACTAAAGTACAGAAACAAAAATAAAAACCTTTATTCAGATGCATCCAAATGGAAAACGTAAATATGAGTCCATGCTCACAGAAGGCCAATGGCCAGTCCAAATAAGTGAGAAAATAGGTTGTGCCTTCCTGGATGTTGTCACACACAAACTTGCCTGCACATAGAGTTCACTCATCTGTGGAAACAGTGGGGGCACCATCTGGGGAATCCTCTGGCACCGCAGGGACAGGAGAGGGAAGGACAAGTGTAGTGGGTGCAGGTGGTGTGGATTGCTCCACACTGGCCGGGGCATCGCAGAGTGTTGCAAGATAGACTTGGCTGCACACTTCAGCCAGTTCTGAAAAACTACCACCTGAACCCGGGGACACATTGGGGGTGGAGGTAGAGGGCTGTGAGTAAGCATGGGCGAATTTTGCGAATTTGCAATTTGCGAATTTGTGAATTTGCGATCCGCAAAATCCACGAATTTGCGGATTCACGGATTTTGCGGATTGTGTGGGTAAAGGCCGGGCAGGAAAACGGTGCACATCGCTAGTGTGAGGGGCAGGGCCAAACGGGCGAGGCTTATATGCAAGTTCACATGCCTCTTGTGTGCATAAAAGGACAGGCACGGATCAGAGAAGCTCGTGGTCACAGGAACTGCACAGGGATTGAGCTTGTGAAAGTCAATAATGCAAAGGCCTCCATCAAGCCTCATAGCTATTTTTCGACGATAGATATGGGGAGAACGCACACCTGCCCAGCCTCGACAAAACTCACATTTTTTGGGGGGCTGATTAACTTTCCATCACACCAAAGAGCGCCGGAGTCCCTCGAGTGAGCAGTCCATCAAGTGGGTAAAGGGCGCGAAGAGAAGACGGTGCACACCACTAGTGTGTGGGGAGGGGCCAAACGGGTGAGCCTTATATGCGAGTTCAAATGCCTCTTGTGTGCATAAAAGGACAGGCACGGATCAGAGAAGCTCGTGGTCACAGGAACTGCACAGGGATTGAGCTTGTGAAAGTTAATAATGCAAAGGCCTCCATCAAGCATTATAGCTATTTTTCGACAATAGATATGGGGAGAACGCACACCTGCCCAGCCTCGACAAAACTCACATTTTTGGGGGGGCTGATTAACTTTGCCATCACACCGAAGAGCACCGGGGTCCCTCGAGTGAGCTGTCCTTCATAGCGGGTAAGGGGATGGAAAACGGTGCGCATCGCTAGTTTGAGGGGCAGGGCCAAACGGGCGAGCCGTATATGCGAGTTCACATGCCTCTTGTGTGCATAAAAGGACAGGCATGGATCAGAGAAGCTCTGAGGTCACAGGAACTGCACAGGGATTAAGATTGTGAAAGTCAATAATGCAAAGGCCTCCATCAAGCATCATAGCTAATTTTCGACGATAGATATGGGGAGAACGCACACCTGCCCAACCTCGACAAAACTCACATTTTTGGGCTGTAACTATTTTAGGATGGCGCCGGCAAGCTGCCAGCGCCATCCTAAAATAGTTACTAAATTAGCCTCATCAGGAAGCACTAATAAATAAAATAAAGTAGGTGCTCGAGCACCTGCTTTATTTTATCTATTAGTGCTTCCTGTTGAAGCTAACTTAGTAACTATTTTAGGATGGCGCTGGCAGCTTGCCGGCACCATCCTAAAATAGTTACAAGTTCAACAGGCTTGAACTTTTGCCCCCCAAATCCGCCGCTCGCGGATTTCGCGGATTTTCAGTAAATTCGCAGGAGTTCGCGGATTTACCGAAAATCCACGAAATCCGCGACCGGATTTTGCGCTCACCCTTAGCTGTGAGTCTGTTGGCGTGGGTCTGTGGATGCATGTGTGATGTCTGTCCCCTCTCCCTGTGGGTGTGCCTACATCCCCTTGAGATTGGGTGCGTAGTGATTTGCGTTTTGTCTTGCGTGTGGGTGTGCTGGGTATGTCTGTTGTGGTGTCTGGCCTGTGGCGTCTGCGTGTACGTTAGGAAGGTATGGGAGAGGCTGAGGTGGATGGGTCTGAAGGATGGGGAGGCAGATGCTGCTGGGTGGACAGAGCTGTGGTCAGTGATGACACTATAGCAGCCACACTCCGACGTAGATCAGACATGGCGATGACATGCCCTCCATTAACGACAACAACTGGGTTATGATTTGTGTATGTCCATGGAGGACAGTCAACAGGGATGTCTGACCTACTACAATCTGCCGGAGTAGGTCCACAGACTCAGCACTGAGGGCAGCAGGGGACACAGGGGTAGGTGCTGCGGTGCCGTGAACAAAGGAGACACGGGGGCTAGCACGGACCCTAGGGACCCTAGCAACTGGGAGGGTTGGAGATGGTACTGGAGGAGGAGGGGCCAGGCTAAGATGAAGAAGATGCCATTGTTGCATATTCCCCCTCTTCCGTAGAGTCTGATTCCGAGCCGTCTGCATGGTAGGAGGTGTCGTGCACATGGGGTCCGGTCTGCTGACTCTCCTCACCCTCCGTGCCACTGCCTCCCTCTGACTCCTCAAAGCAGGTGGCACTGTCGCTGGGTCCCTCTGTCTGGTCCGGGCCTGTGTCTCCTCCAGATTGTGGTGATGATGCTGTTGGCAAGGAGAATAAGAAAAACATATCAGTCACCTGTACACATCAGACATATCAGCTACAAATCATTTGGCCACATTTCTAAACATGGCATGCATCATGAGTCACAAGCCACTGAACTCTGCAGAATGCTAAGCCTAGACTTGTGCAATTGGAAGAGACACAACGTTCAATGTATAGTAGGATACAAATAACAGACAAGGCAACAACTCCTATGAGAGACACATTGATGAGCCACTGCCTGACAACAGGATAGCTGGACAAAGGCCACTGAGCAGAGTCCGGCCCGAACCGTTCCCCGGTTCGCGACAAACAAGACATGAACCCCATCATCCGTGTCATCCCAGTCCTGTACGCCCACCACCGCGTACATAGAAACCGACGACGGCGCAGACGGTGTGTACAACGAAGTCCAACATACCTGTACGCGGTGCCACACGCGCACATCACCATTGCACACCTGTAATGTCGGGGTACATTGCGCCACACGCTACTGCATATCACCGGTGTAATAGTGAGACGTGCCGCACCTTCGTCATCCACCTCGGGGTACGGTATGGTACCGCATATCACCAGTGCAATACTGAGACGTGCCGCACCTATGTCATCGACCTCGGGGTACGGTACGCTACCGCATATCACCAGTGTAATAGTCAGACGTGCCGCACCTACGCCATCGACCTCGGGGTACGGTACGGTACCGCATATCACCAGTGCAATAGTGAGACGTGCCCGCATCTACGTCATCGACCTCGGGGTACGGTACGCTACTGCATATCACCAGTGTAATAGTGAGACGTGCCGCACCTACGCCATCGACCTCGGGGTACGGTACGGTACCGCATATCACCAGTGCAATAGTGAGACGTGCCGCATCTACGTCATCCACCTTAGGTACGGTACGGTACCGCATATCACCAAAGTAATAGTGAGACGCGCCACATCTACGTCATCGACCTCGGGGTACGGTACGGTACTGCATATCACCAAAGTAATAGTGAGACGTGCCGCATCTAAGTCATCGACCTCGGTACGGTACCGCATATCACCAGTGTAATAGCGAGACGTGCCGCACATACGTCATCCACCTTGGGATACATTTCGGTACCGCATATCACCTGTGTAACAGTGAGACGTGCCGCACCTACGACATCGACCTCGGGGTACAGTACAGTACCGCATATGACCAGTGTAATAGTGAGACGTGTGGGACATACGTCTGTAACGTCTGTGTAAGTCTAAGTGATGTGTGGAAAACACACCCAGCAGTGCGCAGCAGTAGAGGAGTTGTGTGGCTAAGACGCCCAGCAGTGCCCAGCAGCATAGGGTGTGTTTTTTGGTAAGACCCCCAGCAGTGCCCAGCAGTGCCCAGCATTGGAGTGTGTGTGTGGCTAAGACCCTCAGCAGTGCCCAGTATTAAAGTGTGTGTATTGCTAAGACCCCCAGCAATGGCCATCAGTGCCCAGCAGCATAGGGTGTGTGTGGCTAAGACCCTCAGCAGTGCCCAGCAGTGCCCAGCATTAGAGTGTGTGTGTGGCTAAGACCCCCAGCAGTGCCCAGCAGTGCCCAGCATTGGAGTGTGTGTGTGGCTAAGACTCCCAGCAATGCCCAGCAGTGCCCAGCAGCATAGTGTGTGTGTGGCTAAGACCCCCAGCAGTGCCCAGCAGTGCCCAGCATTGGAGTGTGTGTGTGGCTAAGACCCTCAGCAGTGCCCAGTATTAAAGTGTGTGTATTGCTAAGACCCCCAGCAATGGCCATCAGTGCCCAGCAGCATAGGGTGTGTGTGGCTAAGACCCTCAGCAGTGCCCAGCAGTGCCCAGCATTAGAGTGTGTGTGTGGCTAAGACCCCCAGCAGTGCCCAGCAGTGCCCAGCATTGGAGTGTGTGTGTGGCTAAGACTCCCAGCAATGCCCAGCAGTGCCCAGCAGCATAGTGTGTGTGTGGCTAAGACCCCCAGCAGTGCCCAGCAGTGCCCAGCATTGGAGTGTGTGTGTGGCTAAGACTCCCAGCAATGCCCAGCAGTGCCCAGCAGCATAGTGTGTGTGTGGCTAAGACCCCCACCAGTGCCCAGCAGTGCCCAGCAGCATAGGGTGTGTGTGGCTAAGACCCCCAGCAGGGCCCAGCATTGGAGTGTGTGTGTGGCTAAGACCCCCAGCAGTGCCCAGCAGTGCCCAGCATTGGAGTGTGTGTGTGGCTAAGACCCCCAGCAGTGCCCAGCAGCATAGGGTGTGTATGGCTAAGACCCTCAGCAGTGCCCAGCAGTGCCCTGCATTAGAGTGTGTGTGTGGTTAAGACCCCCAGCAATGCCCAGCAGTGCCGAGCAGCATAGTGTGTGTTTGGCTAAGACCCCCACCAGTGCCCAGCAGTGCCCAGCAGGATAGTGTGTGTGTGGATAAGACCCTCAGCAGTGCCCAGCATTAGAGTGTGTGTGTTGTAAGACCCCCAGCAATGACCATCAGTGCTCAGCAGCATAGGTTGTGTGTGGCTAAGACCCTCAGCAGTGCCCAGCAGTGCCCAGCATTAGAGTGTGTGTGTGGCTAAGACCCCCAGCAGTGCACAGCAGTGCCGAGCATTGGAGTGTGTGTGTGGCTAAGACCCCCAGCAGCATAGGGTGTGTTTGGCTAAGACCCCCAGCAGTGCCCAGCATTGGAGTGTGTGTGTGTGGCTAAGACCCCCAGCAGTGCCCAGCAGTAAAAGCAGAAACATACCATTGTTAACATCATTACCATCAGGAAAAAGACACATGTTACAATACCCAAATCTGAACATCACACCAGCTCCCAGGCACACAGCAGTCAAAGCCATTTTCAGAAAAACTAAAGTACAGAAACAAAAATAAAAAGCTTTATTCAGCTGCATCCAAATGGAAAACGTAAATATGAGTCCATGCTCACAGAAGGCCAATGGCCAGTCCAAATAAGTGAGAAAATAGATTGTGCCTTCCTGGATGTTGTCACACCCAAACTTGCCTGCACATAGAGTTCACTCGTCTGTGGAAACAGTGGGGGCATCATCTGGGGAATCCTCCGGCACCGCAGGGACAGGAGAGGGAAGGACAGATGTAGTGGGTGCAGGTGGTGTGGATTCCTCCACACTGGCCGGGGCATCGCAGAATGTTGCAAGATAGACTTGGCTGCACACTTCAGCCAGTTCTGAAAAACTACCACCTGAACCCGGGGACACATTGGGGGTGGAGGTAGAGGGCTGTGAGTCTGTTGACATGGGTCTGTGGATGTGTGTGTGATGTCTGTCCCCTCTCCCTGTGGGTGTGCCTACATCCCCTTGAGATTGGGTGGGTGGTGATTTGCGCTTTGTCTTGCGTGTGGGTGTGCTGGGTGTGTCTGTTGTGGTATCTGACCTGTGGCGTCTGTGTGTACGTTGGGAAGGTATGGGAGAGGCTGAGGTGGATGGGTCTGAAGGATGGGGGGGCAGATGCTGCTGGGTAGACAGAGCTGCCGTCAGTGATGACACTATGGCAGCCACACTCCGACATAGATCAGACATGGCAGATGACATGCCCTCCATGAACGACAACAACTGGGTTATGATTTGTGTATGTCCATGGAGGACAGTCAACAGGGATGTCTGACCTACTACAATCTGCCAGAGTAGGTCCACAGACTCAGCACTGAGGGCAGCAGGGGACACAGGGGTAGGTGCTGCGGTACCGGGAACAAAGGAGACACGGGGGCTAGCACGGACCCTAGGGACTCTAGCAGCTGGGAGGGTGGAGATGGTACTGGAGGAGGAGGGGCCAGGCAAAGATGAAGAAGATGCCATTGCTGCATATTCCCCCTCCTCCGGAGAGTCTGATTCCGAACCGTTCGCATGGTAGGAGGTGTCATGCACATGGGGTCCGGCCTGCTGACTCTCCTCACCCTCCGTGCCACTGCCTCCCTCTGACTCCTCAAAGCAGGTGGCACTGGCACTGGGTCCCTCTTTCTGGTCCGGGCCTGTGTCTCCTCCAGATTGTGGTGATGATGCTGTTGGCAAGGAGAATAAGAAAAACATATCAGTCACCTGTACACATCAGACATATCAGCTACAAATCATTTGTCCACATTTCTAAACATGGCATGCATCATGAGTCACAAGCCACTGAACTCTGCAGAATGCTAAGCCTAGTCTTGTGCAATTGGAAGAGACACAACGTTCAATGAATAGTAGGATACAAGTAACAGGCAAGGCAACAACTCCTATGAGAGACACATTGATGAGCAACTGCCTGACAACTGGATAGCTGATGATGAATCACTGTTCATTTGCCCACCCTGCCACACAAATCCAGACCTGGTCATGTTTGAATTGCTGTGACCCTGTGCTACATGGGAAAAGTCCTTAATGAACTGCCATGTGATGCCATCCTGGGACCTGAACCAAGTGTACCATCACCTCACACTGGCATCACAACTGTCTACACCCAAAGTCACATTGTGTGGCTGACCATCATTATGATTTACAAACAACATGCAAAATATTTTGAGTATATGCACACACACACTGCACAGTGTGAGTATGCACAAGCCAAAATTAGTGTACATGTACAGTATGCACCTGTAGCTAACACATGACAATTAGAAAGTTCACCATGGACAAAGGCCACTGAGGCTGACTCGTGCAGAAAACACATGTTGAGACTCCTGATCAGCGCCAAAATTTGAAGAAGGGCAGACACAGTGCACATGTGGTGCTACATGTAAGGTACCAACAAGTGTCACAGACCTCCCTCCAACATGATGATGTGCAAAGGAAAAAGCATACTAAGACATTGCACCTTTGGAGTACCTGTGAAAAAAATCTTTTAGCCAAAGCCATGGACAAATGTTGAGCAGGGCAAGGCATGTAAACAATCTTCTGCAGAAACTTGGCCATTCTTATGCCGATGCATAAAGTGCCTGTCTGACCACACCACTCCAACTGTGGGAGTGTTACCATGCCTCGGAGCAATGCAGGTAGCATGTGACACACATGACAACAAACAGACATGTACCTACCCCCTTCTTGCTGCTGTCTACCCTGCAACTGCCTATGGAGGTCTGGGAACACCACTTCCAGGACCCGGAGCATGTGGGCGGTGAGGTGGCGGGTGCCGCCATGCCGGCGTGGAGCTTCCAGCTTCAGCTGTACCCTGGCGATACGGCGGGTCCAGCACCGGATGTCCTGCCACTTCTTCCTGATGTTACTGACCCTCCTGCGAGGCCCCCCTCACTCCTGACAGCCCTGGCGATGTCCAGCCAGATGTCACCCTTCTCATAGGCAGATACCTGTCATAAATATAAAGTGAGACAACATCAGTACACCTGGTCCATGTCCCAAAGACACACATGTGCAACAAATACTCGATGACAACAGGGCATAGGATGCTGACCACACTTGCATTATTGTCCAGGTGTATGTGGCCTGTGAGCAAACAGAAATGCACTACATGCCATGGAAAGGCTACAGATGACATAAGGGGTGCAAACCACTCTTTGAGCATGGCACACAATGAGCAATATATGCTACATCAGGGTGCACTGCAGCACGTGACATGCTGTCACACACCCCACTACACCAAATAACCCTCTTCAGACAACACTGTACACACCGGCACTCACTCCAAACTACATAGCATTTCTTAACAATGCATACACAATGGCTGTAGTGTCACACACACAACAGGTGCACAGTCCAAGGTAGTGCACACATCACTCACCTGCTCCTCTGGTCTCCCAGGCAGGAGGGCATCCAGCAGGGCCTTGCTCTCCCCATCACTAAATGCAGGTGCCCTCTCCATGTCCAGCTAATCAGGGTCCAGAGGATACAGAGACAGCAGCTGTGTTTTCCACTCCAATGTTGTGCAGGCAAGTACCCTCCCCCAGCCACATGCTGCCTTATATCTGTGCTGCAGAGGGTCTGTGAGTCCAAGGAGTACTGTGTGATAGGCCCGAATAGTTTGCATCCTATATTTCATCCAATCCCATGACACATAAGGCCATGACACACATATTTATGGTTTGAAAACTGAGCCTGAGTTGAACAACAACTTTTGCAACATTGTATACTTTTGCCCAACTGAATTTTCCAGAACACCTGTAGAACACTCTAAAATCTCTGTTTTCATGACAACCTGGCTGCATTCTAACCATTCCACTGTTCCCCTAGATGTTCCCTATGTATTTGTTTGAATCCCCACACAAGTACGGTGCGATTGCCGTCACAAATGCCACTCATACAATGGTGAAATGAGGCGTGCACACGCACGTTCACTTGGGGTACGCTCTGCTCCGTATGGCTACAATGCAATAATGAAACGAGGCGTACACACGCACGTACCATTGGGGTACGCTCTGCTCGCGTATGTCTACAATGCAATAGGGCAACGACCCGTACACACGCACGTTCACTTGGGGTATGCTCTGCTCCATATGGATACAATGCAATAGGGAAACGAGGCGTACACACGCACGTACCATTGGGGTACGCTCTGCTCGCGTATGTCTACAATGCAATAGGGAAATGACCCGTACACACGCACGTTCAGTTGGGGTACGCTCTGCTCCGTATGGCTACAATGCAATAGGGACACAAGGCGTACACATGCACGTACCACTGGGGTACGCACTGCTCCGTATGGCTACAATGCAATAGGGAAACGACCTGTACACACGCACGTTCACTTGGGGTATGCTCTGGTCCGTATGACTACAATGCAATAGGGAAACGAGGCGTATACACGCACGTTTCATTGGGGTATGCTCTGCTCCGTATGGCTACAATGCAATAGGGAAACGACCCGTACACACGCACGTTCACTTGGGGTACGCTCTGCTCCGTATGGCTACAATGCAATAGGGAAACAAGGCGTACACACGCATGTACCATTGGGGTACGCTCTGCTCCATATGGCTACAATGCAATAGGGAAACGAGGCGAACACACGCACGTACCATTGGGGTACGCTCTGCTCGCGTATGTCTACAATGCAATAGGGAAACGACCCATACACACGCACGTTCACTTGGAGTACAGTGCGTAAGACATGCTCAAGTGAATGCATGTGTAGGCTGCGTTCATGACCTCATTCATGGCACCATTGGGAGAGTGACCCCAGGAAATCACAGGGCAGGGCTGTAGTCTAGACTCATGTTGACGATGTGGATGTATACAACTACATGGCATCCTTCCATCAGCAGGCCCTAGGTGTGGCAGACAGTGAAGAAGCACAGGAAATGTGATCTTGTGGCACAGTTGATGTGTGAAGAGCTGTTGAGACATGCCATTAATCATGGTGCATATGTGTTTCACATACATTCAACACTTCTCACCTGAGTAACGACATTAACATATTGTGATGCACATCAACACTGGAATGGAACACTATTCAGTACAGTCAACTGTCACATGATGACAGCAACTTGCCCACTCTCACAGATGTCAAATTTACACCCAGCATGACCCTGTGTGACCACGTCATGTGTGAGCCATGTGCGAGATTGTGCATGCAGTTTGTATCTGAAAGAAACAGGTTAGTATTAGATTCCTCACCTTAGAATATCCCCATGCGTCAAACTGGATCTGGAAATTTGTGCTTAGCAGTACCCTTGTGCGTCAGTAGGCGTCGTCTGCGGCTCCGCGTCATCGGTGTCGTGTGCGCGTGATGACGTTCTCTGAGTACTTAGCCGCTGCCTCCGCGTGATGACGTCAGGTCTTTTTTTTCCACGCCAGCAGCAGAGATCCCGAATAAGTGGTACCTTAGTAATTTTGTTACTAAACTTTGTACGATCCCTTTTGATCATTTTACTTGAGTCTTCGACTCTGGACGGTGCCAATAGGGATGGCAGGTTTCAAGCCTTGTGAGGATTGTGACCGACTGATGTCGGTGAGCGACCCTCAACGTCGTTGTCTCCACTGTCTCCACGTCAACCACGTCGCCAAGAGCTGCTCCGACTGCCGGGCCCTCACTTCTGAAGCTAGGCGGGAGCGGTTCTGCAAGCGGTTTGGACTCCAGCAGTCGGCCCCCACCGCAAGAGGTCACGGTCCGGACGGATGTCGAGGGACCGGGACCGGGGTCGGAGCCATCAGAGCTCCGGGAGTCTACATCACTCTTCCGGGTCAAAGTCGTCAGGTAAGCACAAGAAGTCAAAGAGACGTCATCGCTCTTACAACTCCCCACGATGCTCACGCAATGCAGACGGGGGTTTGGGCGACACTGCCCACGCGGCTCCGTCGGAGGCGCGGGCCTCGTCGCCTGCCCCACACCCTCCGGTCCCTGGGCAGCATGCAACGCCAGAGGAGTTAGAGCGCTTCCTCATGGCCATGAGGTCCCTCGCTCCTCCGCCGGGCTCCGCCGCGGCTTCGGGCCCAGTGGACCCGTCTGGGGACCCTAACGGGTCGGGTGCTTTGGCCCCGATGGCGTCTGGTGCTTTGGCTGAGACGCCACCGGCGCCTTCGGCCCGGCGCCGCTGGGCCCCACTGGATCCACTTCTGGATCCTGGTTGTCACTGGTTGACCTCACGACCTCACCGGCAACAGTCCCCCAGGTGTCACCCCCAGCGCCGTCCTGGGGCGGTGCCGTCCCTGATAACTCACTCGATCCGGCTCCGGCGTGGGAACGGCATCGCTGGACACCGCTTTTGACGCCGCTTGGGAGTTTAACCTCAAAGAGCCGGGCCCATCTTTTGACAACCCTGATTATCAGGGAATGGGTGATGGGGCGTATTGGGAGGGGTCAAAAGACCCTCTGACACGTGAGTGTCAGTCCCAAGAGGACTGGACAGGTGGACTGGGGGATGCGAGTGGGCTGGACACCTCGCCAGACACTGTTTTTGTCACAAATCCTACCGTGGCTTCGGAGGAGGGGGCAACCTACTGTGTGGTGTTGACACGGGCGGCCTAAGCCTTGGCCCTTCATCTCCCCGTCGCGGCCGTGAGGACCAATCTCCTCACTGAGGTCCTTTAACTGCAGTCAAGCTCGGCTGAGCCTCTGCTGCCATTTAATGTGGCATCGACTGATGCTATTTTGGGCACTAGGTCCAGCCCGCTACAGGTTTGGCTGTAGATAGTAACATAGCCAAACGCCAACACCGGGCCCCATACCACCCATGTTTCCTGTCCACCCACCCCACCCTGAGAGCCTGGGCATCCAGGCCTCCAATTCACAGACCGGATTCCCGTCGGCTCCGCCGGACAGGGAATCCAAGAGGTAGGAGCAATACTGCAAGATGGAATTATCCTCCCTGAGTCTGGGACAGTGGTCTTCCAACATCACATGCCTCTTAGTCCGCTACACCCACTCTCTGTGGGACACGGTCGCAGAACTGCTGCCAGAGTGCCCGTTGGAGGACCGGGCCAAACTTGGCCAAGCCCTTGTGGAAGGCCGAGAAGCGGCACGGTATTTGATCCGGTGTGGGCTGGATACCACCGACTCACTGGGCAGAGCGATGGCAACCACGGTGGTGATTTGTTGCTAAGCCTGGTTGAGGTCCGCCCAATTTTTGGCCGATGTCCAGAATACACTCATGGACATGCCGTTTGATGTCCGTTGCCTTTTTGGCAAGAAGGCAGACCATGCGCTTGAGCCCTTTAAGGACTCCAGGGCTACGGCCAGGTCCATGGGCCTCTCGGCCCCGCGACAGCAAAATGGTACCTTTTGCTAATTTCGTGGCCAAGGATGGGGCGCACCCACATGTGCTGCCAGTCACGCACTGCAGACTAACCTCTAACGCAGTGGCGGCCGTGGTAACCGCCGTGGCGGCGGTCGGGGACAACGGCGAGGTCAGTCCACACCTTTCCCCGCAGCATCTGCCTACAAACCCTCCTAGTCTGTGCTTTCAGGCCCATGTGACGCCAGTGGGGGGCTGGGTTTGCCATCACCTCCACCACTGCTGCACTGTCACATTGGACAGGTGGGTGCTGCAAATCGTCCCAAGGGGCTACTCCCTCCCCCTTGAGGCAACCCATCAAGCCATGCCACCGCAATACCAACACGTAGCGGGGGATCATTTTCACCTTTAGCAGGTGGAAGTTACAGCCCTCTTGGCCAAGGAGGCCATCGTGCGCGTTCCTGGGCCAGAAGTAGGGTGTGGTTGCTACTCCCACTACTTTCTGGTACCCAAGAAGGCCAATGGGGGCCTGCGCCCTATCTTGCACACAAGGAACATCAATGGCTCCCTCCGGAAGGAGAAGTTCAAAATGCCGACACTGGCTCAGGTCCAAGCTGCCCTGGACCCAGGAGACTGGATGGTAGCGTTGGACTTGCAGGACGCTTATTTCTACATCCCCGTCCTGCCCAACCACCGGTGCTACCTGCGGTTCACGGTAGGCCACAAGCACTTGCAGTTGACCGTGCTCCCCTTCGGCCTTACCAGCACACCACGGATGTTCACGTAGGTACTGGTATCCCGAGCTACTCTGTATGTCAGTCGATCCCCCGGTTTGTCTGCCTCTTCTGGAGGACCTTCTGTCGCAGCAGCAGGGGACGGTCGCCCACCCGTACCTGTACAGTCTCTACCTCCATGCTTGGAGATTGAGCGGCGACAGTAGAGGACATTTTACTTTCCTCCTGAAGTCTGTAATATCATTCTTGCAGCCAGGCATCCCTCCACAAAGTCGGAATACACCTGCAGGTGGACCAGATTTGTGGCATGGTGCACACCGAAGGCTGTGGACCCTCTTCCTGCACCTCTTCATGAAAATCATCTCTTCCTTCTTTCTCATGCCCAGCAGGGCTCTGCTCTGGGCACTATCAAGGGCTACCTTCCTGCCCTTTCAGCCTTACTAAGGCTGCCTGCTCAACCTTCTTCGATCAAGTCCCCTATTGTAACTCGTTTTCTGAAAGGCATCACACACATGTTTCCACCTATTCCGTTTGTGATGCCTCCGTGGGACTTGAACCTGGTCCTCACATATCTGATGTGGACTCCCTTTGAGCCACTTCACATTTTTCCTCTCCGCCTTCTTACTCAGAAGACTGCTTTCCTGGTTGCCATCACCTCTGCCAGGAGTGTGAGTGAGCTCCAGGCTCTTCCTTCATACCTCCTTACCTTTCTGTCCATCTGGACGAGTTTGTGTTGCGGACAATACCCTATTTCCTGCACAAGGTTGTCACGGACTTCCACATTGGGCAGCCTTTCACCTTGCCCACCTTATTTCCGCCTACGCATCCCTCAAAGGAGGAAGAGCAGCTACACCGTCTGGACCCAGAACCTGTGCTCTCATACTCTCTGGATCACACACGCCAGTTCCGGGTGGATGAACAACTCTTAGTTACGTGGCGCTGATAAGGGAAGGCCGGTACACAAGCGGACCAACTCTTGGTGGGTCGTCTTGTGTATGAAGGCTTGTTACCCCTTGCCAAAGAAGGAGCCTCCTGTTGGGCTAAGGGCCCATTCCACTCAGTCCATGGCGGCTACTGCTGCCCTGGGTCGGGGAGTCTCTTGCAGGACATTTGTCAGGCAGCTACGTGGGCCTCGATGCACACGTTTGCAAGGCACTACTGCCTGGACAGCCAAGTCCCAAGGGATGTCTTCTTTGGCCGTTCGGTCCTCCAGGACTTTCTGGTGTGATTATTGGTTTGCAGACCCACCACGGGGGTTGGTATTGCTGGGGTATCTATTCCAAGGTAGGAATATGATACTAACTACTGTTTCTTATAGATATTTAGTTAACAAAGGTAAGTAACTTGTTCATAATGTCAAGTATATCTGCTGTAGGAGCATCTATGATGGTTCTTTCCCGTGATGACAGGGTTTCACATGTACGCACACCATGCCACTTGTGCAAATGAACCGCTCATATGTGTGATACCATCATAGACCATTTGTCCAAAACCAAACATTTCTGCAGTCTGATGATGTCCATGTATTATTTTTTGAAATATCACACCTCAATCACAATATGTCTGATCTGTGCAAATGATGGCACATATGATGTGGGGGTGTGCATTGCTGTCAGCTGTCTGGATGTGCAGACAACCTCCTAATGCAATTCACGTAACGTGTGTCACTGACATGATACATTGTCCTGCTCACTCAGACCATCCCATCAGATCATTTGTATGCATGTCATATCCATTCCACAGACAACAGGTCTTTCAGTTTTCATGGAGGAGTGCCAGCCAGTTGGCACATGTTTCCTCAATGTGTAGCCCACGCCACACTCAAAATTGTCTAGATTTGTTAAAGCAGTGTTGCTTGTGCCATGCCCATTGTAATTGTCTTTGTCTGACAGTTGTACACATTTTCTCCCAAATATGTTGTGCAAGGCACCCCCTCTGCCAAGGCCGTTGCCAGACTTGGATGCCATGAGGGAACGTGATTGCATACGGCGTTACCGCTTCACCCAACAGTTGATTCAGGACCTGACGGACAGGCTGGAACCACATCTGCAACCACGACACAGGTATCCAACTGTGCTAACACCCAAGGTAAAGGTGATGGCAGCCCTACACTTCTTTGCCACAGGTATGTTCCAATTTACCATAGGTGATGTGGGGGGGATGTCCCAAACCATGTTTAGCCGGGTATTAAGTGATGTATTGGCTGCTATGTTGCTACACATAGATGAATTCATTACATTCTCTACTCATGAACAGTTCACAGATACCAAGGGGGAATTCTATGACCTGGGATGCATGCCACATGTAATTGGTGCAATTGATGGAACACATGTTACTCTGGTCCCACCACAGGCTCAGGAGCAAGCGTTCCGCAACAGGAAACATTACCACTCGATAAATGCCCCGGTAGTGTGTCTTGCCAACATGCTGATCTCACATGTTTGTGCACGTTTTCCAGGATCGTGCCATGATGCATTCATCATGAGGCGAAGCAGGGTACCACAGATGATGCTGCAGCTGCACAACCATCGGGCATGTCTTGTTGGTGGGTAAACTCTGTTAGCCATGTATGTCAGTATGTAATTACTTCATGAACTGCATCATATTACACACTCATTTCCATGATGTCAATTTGCAGGGGACGCAGGATATCCGAACATGCCGTGGCTCATGACTCCACTACGCAACCCCAGGACAGCTGCAGACCAGCGGTACAACAATGCTCATGGGAAGACCAGGCGGGTGATCGAGCGAACATTTGGATTCCTGAAGAGCCGGTTCAGGTGCCTCGACAAGACAGGCGGAGCCCTCCAATACACCCCACTCAAGGTGTGTAACATCTTCATGGTGTGCTGCATGCTACACAACATGGCAGTGGAGAAGGCCGTGCCACTCATCCTAGATCCTTTTTTTTTTTTTTAAATATTTTTATTAAGATGTTTTTCAGTTATATACAGGGCACGACAAAATTAATGAAAAAAAGAAAAATAAGTGCATGACATTGAGGAAAAACAAACAATAATACATCAACAGGCGAGATAGAGAAATCAACATCCACTTAAAACAAAGGAGTGAGGTAGTTTGATCCAGAATGTTATTCCAAATTGTATAACCTGAGTGTGGTCAAGCAAAATTATCCTTTCCTCATGTTTCCACACAGTCGAATAACTATCTCCCATTATAACCAACATACCCATTTATATCTCATATATGAACCTCATTTAACCAAATTTCAGACAAACCTCCGTTTTTAAACTGTTAAATCATCTCTCCACCTCGTTATAGGATCCCATATTATCTTGCCCAGCTTCCTTCCCCTTTTTCCCTTCCTTGCGTAAATCTCTTTCTCCACATTATACGTTGTTAATAACTTAGCCAGCCATTTATGAAAAGTATGTGGTATAGGGTCAATCCATGCTGAGGCTATACATAATCTCAAAACAGACATTGCAACAATTAGAAATTCCCTCCCACAGAATGGTCGTACGTCCTCAACATTGACTCCTAATAATATAGTTCCGGGGGTTAACGCAATGTCAGTTCCTAAAATATTGTTTATGAAACGTTCAATGTCTTTTTTTAGTAAATCTAAGTGAGGGCATGTTGCAAATACATGTTTTAAATCGGCATCTAAGCTTCCACGCCTATAGCACTTAATACCCACTGTACCTCCCCATTGTGCTATCTTAGCGGGTGTAAAGTATAAATGATATATCGTTTTATAATGTTGCGCATGCAATGGTGCTGAACGTAATAAAGAATAACCCTTTTCTAGGGAGATACCAAAGCTTTCGGAATTGATATTAAGATTATCCTTCCATTTTTCGCTCCATTTTTGGTAGTCATCCCGTTTTGTTTTTATCAGTTCAGCATATAGCCTTTTAATTGTGCAATCTTGCCCCCCTTGAATTATCTCCATAATTGAGTTACGCCTAAATCCCAAAACGCCTCCTTTTTTGTTCAGAAGAAAACTCCTGACTTGTAAGTATTTGAAGAATTGCCTAGTTTCTAGATTAAATCTAGCTTGTAAATCTGAGAATTGAAGGATTCCCTGGTCCCCCTTTACGTCCCCTATAGTTCTAATTCCCTTAATTTCCCACTCTGCAAATATAGGTCCCGAAAAGATATCTTGTAGGAGATTTAGATTATATGAGAGTCTAGTGTACGAGTTATATTTCCCCAAGCCTATTTTTTTAGCAAAGCTTTTCCAGATTTCATATGCTGCTATAAGCGTCTTAAACTTTGTCCTCTTATAATAGCTGGCCTCTGTAAATTTCAGGAAAACATCCTTCACTTCCATGCCCAAGGTTAATCCATAGATTGCTAGTGATCCATATTTGCTCCACTCCTCTGATTCTTCCCCTTCCAACATACCAATCATATTCTGTAGAGCCGCCGCCCAATAATAAGATTTTAAGTCTGGAACTCCCCAGCCTCCCCTTTCTCTCGGCAGTGTCAAGAATCTAAGGGCTCTTCTCGTTTTCCCCTTTGCCCAAATGAATCTATTTATTATACACTCCAGTTTTTTAAAAATTTTACCATCAAATAATAAAGGTATTGCTCTAAATAAATATAAAAATTTTGGGAGTATCAACATTTTGTCTATATTCGTCCGCCCCACTATTGACATATGCAACTTATCCCACCTATCCAAATCTTTTTCTACTTTCTTAATCAAAGGATTGATATTCTTTTCTACTAAGATATCCAGGTACGGCATTATGAAAACCCCTAAATAAGTACCTTCCTGCACCACTCGATTATCTGTACACGGGGTAAATGAATTTTTTATTATCTGTGTTTTAGATGTATTTAATTTATACCCCGATATCTTTCCAAATGTCATCGCCTCGAGTTCAAGGTGTTCTATAGATTCAGAGGGATTTGGAGAAATTACAGCAATGTCATCTGCGTAAGCTAAAATTTTGCACTGCCCGATGAGTGTTGTTAAAGGTGCTATCATCTCCGATGTTTCTATTCTTCGTTTTAATGGGTCCATATATATGGCAAACAATAACGGTGAGCAAGGGCACCCTTGTCTAGTCCCTCTTTTTATTTGGAATTGGCCCGTATTTCCACCATTCACTCGTAAAGTTGCTACCGGTTTTAGATAAAGAGTTTGTAAGGCTTTAATATAACCTTGTTTAATACGTGTTCTTGCTAAGGCATACCAAAGGTAGCCCCAGGAGACCCGATCCTAGATCCTGATGAGCTGGAACATCTGCCCGTTGAGGATGAAGGCCTTGGCCAGGATGCCAGTGACGAGGAGGTTGAAGATGATAGCCGGAGTCACCTCATCTGCAACTTCTTTTCATAATGGTGAGTCATAGGTGCATTTTGTTGAAGAATGTACCATTGAGTTGCATGGGTAGCATGCTGTGTATCCAGCTGACTGTATGCAATGTCACTTTGATGTTTGTTGTGCAGTGTCACACAGGTACAGATGTAATGCAACACACATACGTGCTATGTGTGAACTTGGAATGTACAAGTGTACTACAACATCAGGCTATTCAACATGACCATGTCTGAATGACATTATACGGAACTTGACCCCTTGTGTGCCTCTCATTCCCAGGTCGCCCTGCCTGTTGTTCGTTGGTGTCATCTTGGTCAGCCTGCTATTGCTCATGATGATAGCAACGTCAGTCGAATCAATGGAGCATGCACGGACATGTGGAAAAGTCAATTTGGGTAAGGACTCATATAAGGCTGTTTAGCGTTGGTATGGTTTCAATTGTGTGGTACATGTTCATGCGCATGTTGTTTGACCATGCATAAATGCAACAACATCATGTTTCCTATTACATGTAGCCCCACTCCCATGACAGGATAGTCACCCCATCTGACAGTCATCTGTCATTGTTTTAGACTCTGGTGAATGCATCAATGTGTGTAGACATTGACACTGGAACATTGCATATACCATGGTTTGACATTGTGTGGGAGGTCACAACCACAGACTCTGTGGGGGATTGCAGCCTTACTGTGTGCAGCAGGATGTGTCTGGATCATCCCCTCAACCTTGAGGGCCAGAACAGTTTGGTTTGCCAATAACCATGTCGTGTAGGTATGGCCCAGTCTATGTTCCACATGTTAAGACAACTGTCCTGTGATTCTGTTTGCATGGATGCATTGCCCCTTGTGGCAGTATGTCATGTCACTGTCATGTTGTTACCTCAGTGCAGGTAGAGAATACTGCTACGCCAGCCTGCACAGTGAGTTGAAGTTCTTTTTTCATTCACATGATGCCAGGTATGTTGCACTGATGACATCACAATGGTGGGCTGAAGCTCATGTAAATTATTCTGTGGCACCAGCAGAGTGCGGTCATTCACATGATTCTCTTGTCCCATGCAGCATCTCAGGGTGACTGTAGGGTTCTTTATGTGGCTTGGCTCCTCATTACATTCTGTTGACTTAATTTCCACCTGCTTGTCATGTTTAGCATAGTGAGGCTCCATTGCTAGAGCAAAAGACTGGCTACAGAGGGGCTTCATTGCATTTAGGTCATTAGCTTCCTCATCATATGTGATGCTCATAGCTGTTGTGGGTGATGTAAAGTTTGCCTTCATGGCCCTTACGGGTACACAGGGACATATACAGATATTACAATTTGCCTAAGTAGCACTTCCATACGTTTTGTTTTCTTTGTATGGGACACATCCTCATAGACTGTGACTTCGTTTTTGTCCACATGGATCTCATTGCATAGTAGCCGACTTGTGAGCGTTACACAAGAATCAAATAGGTGACAAACTGTCCTAGGTTTAATGTGTCCGTGTACAAGCATCTGATCTTATTTCATAGCATTATCAGTGATATCAAATTGGGTACAGTCGTTACACTTCACAGGTGTGACTGGTATAGTATATCTCATGAGGGTTTAGTAGTATGAGTGACATGAGAATGTAGTCCTAATGCTTGTTTGCCTCTGTTTCAGGTCTCCCTCCCTGCAGTTCCCATCCTCTCCTTCCCTCGCCTTATCACACTTTTGTGTCTGTCAGTTGTACTCAGACCAAGGGGCTATTTGGAGGTGGAACCCTTTGAGCATCACACCACTCTGATGAAGTGAGGTACGGCCAGTCCCTGGCAGTCTTGTGGAGAATCTTTCTGCTGCATTACAGTTTACATCATTGCATGACCTTTTTTGTATTCAGGGCAATGCCACGTACGTTTGATAATGCTGCATGTCCTCCCACGGTAAATCATCATGTTGTGTATGATGTGTGATTGCCACAGAACATTGTGCCTCTTTGATGTCAACGCACATGTCCTTCTTATGTGCATGTATTCAATATGGCCTAATGTAAGTTAATTGTTGATTGGTGTTTACGTGTACAGTGACAACATGCATGGTGTTGGTAAAGGCAAAAGTACTATATTGTGTGTGAGGTAGATGGCTGTGTAGCTGTGTAGCTGCAGTTTGGCTTGGAACACACTACGTGCATACTACACCTGCTGACGCTGTGTGTCCTGTGCCCCACTTGTCCCTAAGGGGCCTCATCCTGTGACCGTGATATTTGGTGAGTACTCTGCCATTTTGCTTGCAGTGACCGTGAGTCAAGCAGACAATCCTGCATTCACATGCACATGCAACTTTGTGGCTTGCCAATGCCCTTGTGGTATGTGCTTGTTTTGCATGTTGTCTCACCCCTTCTGCCGTCATGTGTTCACTCATTCCTGCTACTGCATCCACAGCCACAATGCAGTGCAGACTGGCCAACTCCAGGACTACACACGCCTACAGGATACTCCTCCTTCCATCCATTTGTTGAGCATGCTCCAGCCACCCTACACGCAGAGGACACCAGACAATCATCCACCTGGTATCACAATACCTCAAACTCACCCATAACAGCTTCTCTGCCTGTGTGTGCAACACATACTGGCAAGACTATTCTGACCCACATGACAGTGTCTCTACGTACCACCAGGTCATGTGCCTCGTACAGCACACACACACCTTCCAGAAGCACAATATTATACTGTGTTACCTTGTCAACACCACAGCAGCACACTTCGCCTTCCTTACAGTAAGGTGGCAGTACGCAACCTCGGCACACCACTTCAACATAGCTGTCACAGACAGTCAAGTATCTACCGGGGACACACACCAAAACCACGTCTCTTGGGTGTGGTGTGATGTGGCCGTTCTGGGGCAGAGAATTGTCAGACATAGCTAGGTGTTCTGGATGCGTTGCACCCATCACAGGAGTTTTGTTGTTGTAGCTCCTTGGGGGTGGTCACGTAATCAGGTGAGCTTGGATAGAGTGCTACAGCCCATTGCCCACAGTCTGTCCTGCCACCATTGGCCTGTGCACCATTCATCACATCCACAGTACAGCAGCATGCTGATGATAGCTCATACCTCAAGACACAGATGTAGGTACTCCCTGTGTGGACACTAAGCTTTTTAACCGTGATCTATACACCTCCAAGTGACTCTCCTGCGCCTGTCTGTAATTGCAGTTTTGTGAGGCAAACCGCCTTCCAGCATTTAGTAACCATCGCAGGTGTGTATTGCCATCCATGTATCTAGTTGTTAGGATATTGTGACCTATGTGTGTCCTCACCCGGACTCAGATCCAAGTGTGTGGATGGCTGCAGTTTGTTCAATACTCTTGCATTTCATACATTTGCACTCACATATGTTTTATACTCTGGGTACAAGATTACTACACCAATGCGTAAGATTTTTCTTATATTTATTAGGTGATCTTGTGCAGGAAATGTGAGTAGGTGCTGTACAGAAAGGGGGGAATCCAAAGTTCACTGCTGGAGATGAGATGCCTTACAGTTTCAGTCAACAGAGTCCAGGCCACAGTGCTTGGCATCATTGGGCAGACTGTGACCAGGAAGTCCATGTGGGAGAGTCTCATAGGTGATACTGTTGCACCCAAGGGCAATATGCCAGGTCAGGTGTCCTGGGAGTTGTGCATGCCCCACTGCCTCTCAACGTCTTAGCCATGGACGACCCTTCTTCCTTGGGGGACCCTCACGTGCAGGCCTGGACGATGCATGGAACGCTCCGTCAGACAGTTCCTCCTCCTCCTCCTCCTCCCTCCCTGTGGCTTGTGTTGACCTTTTCCTTGACGTGTCTGGCCTGGTGACACAGGGAGGGTGCTGCATGTTGGCAGCAATCTGAGGGAGTGATTGGCTCATATCCTGATGCACCGTCAAGAGCTCAGCCAGTGTTGCCTCCACCCGTCCATGATGTTGTACTTGCCTGGCATGTTGCTCGGCCTGCTGTTGTTTAAGTTCGTTAAGGGCCTCCACTACCTGGCTTACCTCCCTGGTGTCCCGCCGGTATGCCTCCAGGATGTTACTCAGTTCAGTCATACCGGGCCCTGCAGCTGACTGGCCAGAATCTCACCTCCGCCTTGCGCCACTCCCACCACCCTGACCCACACAAGCACGGCCTGCGCTTGTGGGCACATCGGATCGACGGGACCCCTGAGTGTTGGCAGGCTGGATGCTGTCTGCCACCTCCAGGGTGCCCGTCAAAGGGTGTCCCTCATTTTCAGACTGGCTCTCTAGTGGGTCATGGGCAGGGCTCTGACCTGTCTGCTGGGATGTGGTGGGAATGGGTCTGGTGGTTGTCGCAGATGTATCTGATACAGTTGCTGCAGGGTTTTGGGATCCAGAGGGGCCAGGTTGGTTGGGGTATTCCACGGTGCGTTGAGTGGCGTCGCTGTCAGTGGGGTCAGGGTCCTGCTGAGCCTGGGACTGGGATCCTTCTCCCCCCTGGTTGGGGGTGGTTTCCCTACATTGCCCTGTGGGTGGGTGTGAGAGACAGACACTGTTAATGCACCATCATCAAACATCTTAATTTGTTATCCATTGTCAGCATCACAGTTCCACCAGCTTTACATTGTTGTGATTGTTCAGTTGTGTATGTAGTGGGAGCAAATTAACATGTACTGAGGGGTATTTTCCATGTTCCATTCTCTTGACAATGACTGACACAGCCATTGCTGTGTCTTTTATTGCCGGCACAATACATATACAGCAGTGCTCTGTTTCACGCAACATTCAGGATACAGTGTCAATCCTTATGCCTGCGTCAAGTATGCGCAGGGTTTAGATGCAGCATGTTCATGTAAGAGACAGAGCGGAATTGTAAAGATTCAATTCAGCTACTTTTGATAGGTGTTGCTGTTCCGTGATGGCCAACCGATGCCAACCCCCCTGGACCTGTACACCTACTTCTAGATCATGGCTTTAGAACATGGCACTTCTCCAAGACGCATCACCTTGTCAATACCCATGTCCATGGTGTTACTTAAGTGCATCCACAACGTTCATTAGATGGGTCAAGTACATTGTGTGAGAGGCACAATGGACTTGAGAATCTGCACTGTGCATGTTAAATTTGGATGCGTATTCATATGAGTGATTGTTTTGTTGTGCTACATGCCAATTGTCAATAAACAAAAGAAAGTGCCAGTGCTGATGTAAATAATATTCATGCAACTAATGACCAAAACAGAACTCGAAAAAATCAAGAACGGGAGTAACTATTTAATAGTTTTTTTATTTTAACAATGTTTAGAAAAGAAGGAAATTCTCTATTTTTCATTTACAAAAGGACATATTTACAAAAGGACACATGAAACTAAGGGGAGTGTTTGGAGTTCGTCAATCATACAACATTTCAAGCATATCACATACATTCGAAACACATTCGTACCACTCAGGGACGGGGGAAGTGTGGGGCACAAATAGCAATAACATCTGTACACTGAGATATACTACAAAATAAAATAATAATGTGTTTCGAATGTATGTGATATGCTTGAAATGTTGTATGATTGACGAACTCCAAACACTCCCCTTAGTTTCATGTGTCCTTTTGTAAATATGTCCTTTTGTAAATGAAAAATAGAGAATTTCCTTCTTTTCTAAACATTGTTAAAATAAAAAAACTATTAAATAGTTACTCCCGTTCTTGATTTTTTCGAGTTCTGTTTTGGTCATTAGTTGCATGAATATTATTTACATCAGCACTGGCACGTTCTTTTGTTTATTGATATTTCGGCTCAGCCTTGCTGATTAGAGCCTCCCCGTAGTTGTTTTCCACATGCCAATTGTGACAGTGTTGCACTCCATTGCCTATCCCCAGGGGATAAGTAAATGTAAGGGGTGTGTGTGACAGGCCATGCTAGTATTTTGAGTGTGATTTGCAAGCGTCCATCCTTCGTGGTTTGGCTGTACCCCATGAAGCATGGTGCCATGATCGTAGTTGTGGGTTCCTGCACAGGATGTCTGACCTTGTCCTGGTGTTTGTGTTTGCAATGATCACAGGAGTGCCTTGTGCTGCCTACATCAGGGCCCATTGTCTACTACAGAGCTTTCCAAACTGTGTGTCCTGACACAGTACTGTATCGCCTGCAAATGGTGGGTGTGTCGCAGGCACTTAGCACATGACTGCTGGTAAATATGAGACATCCCTAAACACTCTGCTCTATGGGCTTTAATAGACCTGTGCAGTGCTCGGTGCGACTGTGTGTCTGCCCAGGAAGCTGGGGTGAGGTGACAGAGGGAGGAAAACTGAGGGAGAGATACAGAGGGAGGAGGGTGACAGAGGGAGGGAGACAGAGGGACAGAGACAGAGAAACAGAGACAGAGAAACAAAGACAGAGAAACGGAGACAGTGGGAGGGTGACAGACCTAGGCGGGAGACAGATGGAGGGAGACAGAGGGAGTTAGACAGAGGGAGGGAGGCAGACAAGAGCGAGACAGACAAGAGCGAGACTGACAAGAGCGAGACAGACAAGAGCGAGACAGCCAAGAGGGAGACAGGCAAGAGGGAGGGAGACAGAGGAAGAGAGAGGGAGGGAGACAGAGGGAGAGAGAGTGAGGGAGACAGGGACAAACAGGCAGATAGAGGCAGAGACTGAGACATGCGGAGAGACAGAGAGGCAGAGAGATGGAGAGGGAGAGAGAGAGTGGGAGACAGTAGGAGGGAGTGTGAGGAGACAGACAGAGATGGAGACAGAGTGAGGGGGGCAGAGTGAGAGAGAGGGAGAGAGTCAGGGGGTGACAGAGGGAAGGAGAGGGAGACAGACAGAGGGAGACAGACAGAGGGAGAGAGACAGAGAGAGGGAGACATAGGGAGAGGGAGACAGAGAGAGAGGGCGACAGAGATGGAGGGAGTCCAAGGGAGGGAGGGAGAGAGAGGGAGGGAGACAGAAAGAAGGAGACAGAGGGATGGAGACAGAGGGATGGAGACAGAGGGAGGGAGACAGAGGGAGGGAGACAGAGGGAGGGAGACAGAGGGAGTTAGACAGAGGTAGGAAGGCAGACAAGAGCGAGACAGACAAGAGCGAGACTTACAAGAGCGAGACAGACAAGAGGGAGACAGCCAAGAGGGAGACAGGCAAAAGGGAGAGAGACAGAGGTAGAGAGAGAGAGGGAGACACAGGGTGGGAGACAGAAGAAGGAAGACAGAGGGTGACAGACAGAGTGACACAGTCAGAGGAAGGGAGTAAGACAGAGGGAGGAGGGCAACAGAGGGATGGAGATAGGTGGTTCATGCTCGCTCGCTTGCTACACTGCTTTACTGTGTCACAAAATGATGCATCTCCAAAAAGTATGTAACCAACATCAAAAGTTTTGAAAGCTGTGGTCTACTATATTGTCTGACATTTCACAATCCCTGTGCATTTGGCATGGTGCTTGGGTGTGTTCCTGGGACGTATGGGATGAGAGCAGCCTCCTACCCTACACCTTCCACCCTTTCAGCCTCCCCCTTGCAACTACCCCCATACTGTTGGGTACTGCTAGGACTCATGGCCACCCACACCCATACTGTTGGGCACTGCTGGGACTCATGGACACCCACCCCCATACTGCTGGGCACTTTTGTAAGTCCCCCCATATTACATGTGTTTTTGTATACTCACCAGGCTCAGAGGCTCCTTCTATTCCGTGTACTCCCACCGGTGGCAGCAGGGTCATGACTTTCTCCTCCCAGGGCTGGTATACTGGAGGTCTGCGGGGACCACCACCTCCAGTGTGGTGTGTAGAGGCGTAGTCCTGGTCCATCTTCTTCTTGACCATCCTCCGCAGATCATACCACCTGGCCTGGCATTCCTGCCTGGGTGCAACAGCATTGACCTTGTCAACGATCCTCTCCCACATGCGTGTTTTTTCAGCTATGCTGGTCTGTCTGACCAATGCGCCAAACAGCTGTGGCTCGACTCTGATGACTTCATCTGTAAGGATCTCATTCTCCGGGTTAGTGAACTTTGGATTCTTTGTTGTGGTCATGGTGTGGTGTGTATGTGATTGAGGGGGTGATGGTGTGTATGGAAGAGGGTGTGTGGGTCTGATTGTGAAGGGGTGGTGTGGGTGTAGATGTGATAGGGTGTATGTGTGAACGTTAATGGTTACAGTTGTTGATGTGCTGGCAGGCTCTTCGTTTAGCACATAGGTATGTTGCAAAAGATGTTGGGTTGTATGTGTGGACCCTTTTATTGGTCCATTTGTGGGTGTGGCTTATTTTGAATTGGTGGTGTGTGTGTTATATGGGGTGGGTGTTACTTTTGCCCTCTGTTAGCCTGTTTGGATGTGGCCAGGGCATTGCTTCTCAATGGTGTGTACACAGGAGACATGTTTAGTGTTGTTTTGTGACTCGCTTGCAAAGTCCTTGTGCTTGTTTAGGGGTTTGCGTTATGTGTGCGGGTCCTACTTGTGCATGCGGATGACTTATACGGACCGTTGGGGGGTGGGGGGTTCGAGGTCGCTAGATCGGGGTGTGTGCGTGTCGTACTTGTACATGCGGCTGACTTATACCGGCCGTTGGGGGGTGGGGGGGTTCGCGGTCGCTTGATCGGGGTGTGTGCGTGTCGTACTTGTGCATGCGGGTGACTTATACGAACCGTTGGGGTGTGGGGGGCTTCGCGTAGGTTTGATTCGGGTGTGTGCGTGTCATGCTTGTGCTTGCGGGTGACTTATACAGGCCGTTGGGGGTGAGGGGGTTTGCTTAGGCTTGATCGGGGTATGTGCGTGTCGTACTTGTGTGTGCGGGGGACTTATATGGACCGTTGGGGGCGGGGGGGGTTCGCGTAGGCTTGATCGGGGTGTGTGCGTGTCGTACTTGTGCGTACGGCTGACTTATATGGGCCATTGGGGGGTGGGGGGGGTTTGCCGTCGCTTGATCGGGGTGTGTGCGTGTCGTACTTGTGCGTGCAGGTGACTTATACGGACCGTTGGGGGGTGGGGGGGTTCGTGTAGGCTTGATCAGGTGTGTGATTGTCGTACTTGTGCATGGGGGTGACTTATACGGGCCGTTGGGGGGTGGGGGGGTTCACGTAGGCTTGATCGGGGTGTGTGCGTGTCGTACTTGTGCGTGCGGGTGACTTATATGGACCATTGGGGGGGTCGGGTAGGCTTGATTGGGGTGTGTGCGTGTCGTACTTGTACGTGCGGCTGACTTATATGGGCCGTTGGGGGGTTGGGGGTTCGCGGTCGCTTGATCGGGGTGTGTGCGTGTCATACTTGTACGTGCGGCTGACTTATACGGGCCGTTGGGGGGTGGGGGGTTCGCGCAGGCTTGATCGGGGTGTGTCCGTGTCGTACTTGTGCATGTGGGTGACTTATACGGACCGATGGGGGGTGGGGGGTTCACGTAGGCTTGATTAGGGTCTGTGCGTGTCGTACTTGTGCGTGTGACTTATATGGAACATTGGGGGGTTCGCGCAGGCTTGATCGGGGTGTGTGTGTTTCATACTTGTGCGTGTGGGTGACTTATACGGGCCATTGGGGGGTGAGGGGGTTCGCGGTCACTTGATCGGGGTGTGTGTGTGTCGTACTTGTGCGTGCGGTGGACTTATACAGACCGTTGGGGGGTGGGGATTCGCGTAGGCTTGATCGTCGTGTGTGCGTGTCGTACTTGTGCATGCGGGTGACTTATACGGGCCATTGTGGGGTGGGGGGTTCGCAGTCGCTTGATCGGGGTGTGTGCGTGTCGTACTTATGCGTGCGGGTGACTTACATGGACCGTTGGGGGGTGGGGGGGTTCGCGTAGGCTTGATCGGGGTGTGTGCGTGTCGTACTTGTGCGTGTAGGTGACTTATACAGACCGTTGGGGGGTGGGGGGTTCGCGTAGGCTTGATCGGGGTGTGTGCGTGTCGTACTTATACGTGCGGCTAACTTATACGGGCCGTTGGGGGTATGGGGGATCGCGGTCACTTGATCGGGGTGTGTGCGTGTTGTACTTGTACGTGTGGCTGACTTATACGGGCCGTTGGGGGGCTTTGCGTAGGCTTGATCGGGGTGTGTGCGTTTCGTACTTGTGCGTGCGGGTGACTTATACGGACCGTTGGGGGGTGGGGGGGTTCGCATAGGCTTGAGCGGGGTGTGTGCGTGTTGTACCTGTGCATGCGGGTGACTTATACGGACCGTTGGGAGGTGGATGGGTTTGCGTATCCTTGATCGGGGTGTGTGCGTGTTGTACTTGTGCGTGCGGGTGACTTATACGGGCCGTTGTGGGGTGGGGGGGTTCACGGTTACTTGATCGGGTTGTGTGCGTGTCGTACGTGTGCGTGCGGGTGACTTATACGGACCGTTGGGGGGAGGGGGGTTCGCGTAGGCTTGATCGGGATGTATACGTGTCATACTTGTGCGTGCGGGTGACTTATACGGGCCATTGTGGGGTGGGGGGGTTCGCATAGGCTTGATCGGGGTGGGAATTGCAAAAAACACAGTTGATGGACCCCGAGTGTGCTGGGTATACTCAGACGTGAGTCCCAGGCTCTCCACACCACTGGAGTCAAGCTATCCAGGCTGATGAAGGCTGATAGCCAGAAACCAGTCCTTGGATGCTTGATTCCGGTCTGGGAAAGACATGGCTTGGTAGTTCGGACTGGACTGTTCCCATGAGGCACAGGATCAGAGCTGATTTGCATATAGCCAGTGTCTAACCCAGGGTGGTGTGGAGTGCAAAAAAACGATGGATTTAGGCCCAGATCCTTGTACTGGGGTGAATGTATGACATTGTTCTACATTCTGTCCATCAACTGTGTTTTTTGCAATTTTCACCCCGAGTGTGCTGAGTATACTCAGACGTGAGTCCCAGGCTCTCCACACCACTGGAGTCAAGCTATCCAGGCTGATAAAGGCTGATAGCCAGAAACCGGTCCTTGGATGCTTGATTCCGGTCTGGGAAAGACATGGCTTGGTAGTTCAGACTGGACTGTTCCCATGAGGCACAGGATCAGAGCTGATTTGCATATAGCCAGTGTCTAACCCAGGGTGGTGTGGAGTGCAAAAAAACGATGGATTTAGGCCCAGATCCTTGTACTGGGGTGAATGTATGACATTGTTCTACATTCTGTCCATCAACTGTGTTTTTTGCAATTTTCACCCCGAGTGTGCTGAGTATACTCAGACGTGAGTCCCAGGCTCTCCACACCACTGGAGTCAAGCTATCCAGGCTGATAAAGGCTGATAGCCAGAAACCGGTCCTTGGATGCTTGATTCCGGTCTGGGAAAGACATGGCTTGATAGTTCAGACTGGACTGTTCCCATGAGGCACAGGGTCAGAACTGATTTGCATATAGCCAGTGTCTAACCCAGGGTGGTGTGGAGTGCAAAAAAACGATGGATTTAGGCCCAGAACCTTGTACTGGGGTGAATCTATGACATTGTTCTACATTCTGTCCATCAACCGTGTTTTTTGCAATTTTCACCCCGAGTGTGCTGGGTATACTCAGACGTGAGTCCCAGGCTCTCCACACCACTGGAGTCAAGCTATCCAGGCTGATGAAGGCTGATAGCCAGAAACCGGTCCTTGGATGCTTGATTCTGGTCTGGGAAAGACATGGCTTGGTAGTTCGGACTGGACTGTTCCCATGAGGCACAGGGTCAGAGCTGATTTGCATATAGCCAGTGTCTAACCCAGGGTGGTGTGGAGTGCAAAAAAATGATGGATTTAGGCCCAGATCCTTGTACTGGGGTGAATGTATGACATTGTTCTACATTCTGTCCATCAACTGTGTTTTTTGCAATTTTCACCCCGAGTGTGCTGGGTATACTCAGACGTGAGTCCCAGGCTCTCCACACCACTGGAGTCAAGCTATCCAGGCTGATCAATCAATCAATCAATCAATCAAAGACATTTATAGAGCGCACTACTTACCCGGAGGGTCTCAAGGCGCTTGTGGGGGGGGGGGGGTGCTGCTACTGCTCGAACAGCCAGGTCTTGAGCTTCTTCCTGAAGGAGAGGTGGTCTTGGGTCAGGCGCAGGTTGGGAGGGAGGGAGTTCCAGGTCTTGGCGGCCAGGTAGGAGAAGGACCTTCCTCCTGTTGTCGTTCTTCGGATGCGGGGGACGGCGGCGAGGGCGTGACTGGCTGATCGGAGGTGGCATTTGGGAGCGTAGAAGTTGATGCGGTTGTTGAAGTAGCTCGTGCCTTGATCGTGTAGGGCTTTGTGTGCGTGGGTGAGGAGACGGAAGGTGATTCTTTTGTTGACGGGGAGCCAATGCAGGTCTCTCAGATGTCCGGAGATGTGGCTGTTTCGTGGGATGTCGAGGATGAGTCTGGCTGAGGCGTTCTGGATCCGCTGGAGTCTCTTCTGGAGCTTGGCGGTGGTTCCGGCATAGAGGGCGTTGCCGTAGTCCAGTCGGCTGGTGACGAGGGCCTGGGTGACCGTCTTCCTTGTCTCGGTGGGGATCCACCGGAAGATCTTCCGTAGCATGCGCAGGATGTTGAAGCATGACGAGGAGACGGCGTTGACTTGTCTGGTCATGGAGAGGGAGGAGTCCAGGATGAAGCCCAGGTTGCGTGCGTGGTCTGTCGGTTTGGGTGCAGTGCCCAGGGCGGGGGGCCACCAGGAGTCGTCCCAGGCGGAGGGCGAGGAGCCCAGGCTGAGGACTTCCGTCTTGTCTGAGTTCAGTTTCAGGCGGCTGGTCGTCATCCACTCGGCGACAACATTTCATCCCTTCGTGAAGGTTGGCTCTGGCGGCGGCGGGTCGTTGGTCAGGGAGAGGATCAGCTGGGTGTCATCGGCGTAGGAGATGATGTTCAGGTTGCGTTGGCGTGCGATGGCCGCGAGGGGGCTCATGTAGACGTTGAAGAGGGTGGGGCTCAGCGAGGATCCTAGAGGGACGCCGCAGATGACTTCGGTGGCCTTTGACTTGTACGGTGGTATGCGGACTCTCTGTGTTCTTCCGTCGAGGAAGGAGACGATCCATTCCAGTGCCTTCTCCTGGATACCGACGTTGCTGAGGCGCTGCACTAGGGTGCGGTGGCAGACAGTGTCAAATGCCGAAGAGGTCTAGGAGGATGAGGGCCGCGGTTTCTCCGTTGTCCATCAGGGCTCGGATGTCATTGGTGGCAGCGATGAGGGCGGTCTCGGTGCTGTGGTTGGCTCGGAAGCCAGACTGTGAGGGGTCGAGGGATCCATTCGTCTCGAGGAAGGCGGCCAGCTGTTTGTTGACGGTCTTCTCGATGACTTTGGCTGGAAACGGGAGGAGCGAGATGGGGCGGTAATTCTTGAGTTCGGTGGGGTCCGCTGTTGGTTTCTTTAGTAGAGCGCTGAGTTCGGCGTGCTTCCAGCTCTCCGGGAAGGTGGCGGTGTCGAAGGAGGTGTTGATGATGTCCCGCAGGTGGGGTGCGATGACAGCGTCGGCCTTGTTGAAGACGTGGTGAGGGCAGGGGTCGGTCGGAGATCCGGAGTGGAAGGAGTTCATCATGCGGACGGTGTCATCGGTACTGATCGGAGTCCAGGCGCGGAGGGTGGTGGTGGGCGGCGTTGCTGCGGTCGTGGCGTGCGTTGGTTGAATGCTAAAGCTGTTGTGTATGTCCGCGATCTTGTTGTGGAAGTAGGAGGCGAGGGAGTTGCAGAGGTCTTGCGATGGGGTGATGTCGTTGTTTCCGGCGCTGGGGTTGGAGAGCTCTTTCACGATGTTGAAGAGTTCCTTGCAGTTGTGTGCGTTGTTGTCCAGCCGGTCCTTGAATGCAGTTTTCTTGGTGGCGCGGATCAGTTGGTGGTGCTTCCGGGTGGCAAGCTTGAGGGTGGTCATGTTGTCCGGTGTTGGTTCCCTTCTCCAGACTTTCTCGAGGGCTCGGCAGTTCTTCTTGGAGCTCTTGAGTTCGTCGGTGAACCATGGGGCTTTCTTGCTGCCGGGTCTGCTGGGCGGGGTCCTCAGAGGGGCGAGTTCATCCGCGCAGTTGCTGATCCACATCGTGAGGTTGTCGGCGGCCTGGCTGGGGTTCGCTGAGCTGGCGGGAGGGTGCTGGCTCAGGGAAGTGGCGAGCTGGTCGGCTGTGATCTTGTTCCAGCTTCTTCGGGCAACCTGTTGCTGGTGGTGGTGGATCGTCGTTCTTCTGAAGGTGAAGTGGACGCAGCTGTGGTCCCTCCAGTGGAGTCCTGTGGTGTGGCTGAAGGCGATGTCTTTGCTGGATGAGAAGACGGCGTCGAGTGTGTGTCCCGCGAGGTGGGTGGGGGTGGACACCAGCTGCTTGAGTCCGAGGTTGGCGAGGTTGTCGAGCAGGGTGATGGTGTTGCGGTCGTTGTTGTTCTCCAGGTGGAAGTTGAGGTCCCCCAGGAGGATGTAGTCAGCGGAGGGGAGGGCGTGCGGGCTGACGAAGTCGGCGAAGTCCTCGCTGAATTGTGTGCATGGTCCCGGGGGTCGGTAGATCAGGGTGCCTCTGAGGGTGGTCTTCGGGTCGGTGTGGATCTGGAAGTGCAGGTGTTCGGCGGTGGTCAGGGTGTCGTCGGTGTTGGTCGTGATGCGGATGGTGTCCCTGTGGATGATGGCGATGCCTCCTCCCATCTGGTTGGCGGTGCGGTCCCTCCGGGTGATCTTGTAGCCCTCTGGGATGGCGATGGCGATGGCGATGTCGGGCGCTGAAGAGTCGTTCATCCAGGTTTCCGTGAGGAAGGCAACGTCAGGGGCTGTGGTGTCGAGGAGGTTCCAGAGTTCGATGGCGTGTCTGTGGACGGAGCGGGTGTTGAGCAGGATGCACTTGAGGTGGTTGCTGCTGGTGTTCGGCTTGGCGGGTGCTGGTGCGAGGCAGGTCCGGATGCAGGTGAGCTTGCAGGCGTGGCAGCTGAAGGGTCCGTGGGTGCGTCTCGGGGTGGCTCGGTAGCATCCCGGGATTCGGCCGGTGCTGAGCGCATTGAGGGTGGCGGCGGTGTATGTCCAGCGGGTGGGGTCCTCGAGGGCCAGGGGTCCTGGCCCTGGGCGCGGTCCAGGCGCGGACGGGCGCAGACGGGCTTACCTTTGGCGCACCTTCGGCGCTCAGTCGGTGCTCCCGCTGCGCGCGTCCGCTGTACGGTCGCTCCGGGGGCGTCATAAGAAGGGAGCCGGTAGGGAGGGTCTGCGGGGAGGCGGGAGCGGGCCGACCAATCGGCTGGTGGGGGGGCGGGGCCGCAGGCTGGCAGCGGCGGGAAAAGAAGACGGGCTTGGTGGGCGGCCCTGCGGCGGCTGGGGCAGTGGCAGGAAAAGCCGAGATGCGGAGGCTAGGACAGCGGTCCTGCGGCGGCTGGGGCAGCGGCACAGAAACCAGGTGTGCAGCGGGCAGCAGGGAGGCAGAGGGGGCGACCAGGCCAGAGGCGCAGTGGTGAAGGCTGATAGCCAGAAACCGGTCTTGGATGCTTGATTCCGGTCTGGGAAAGACATGGCTTGGTAGTTTGGACTGGACTGTTCCCATGAGGCACAGGGTCAGAGCTGATTTGCATATAGCCAGTGTCTAACCCAGGGTGGTGTGGAGTGCAAAAAAACGATGGATTTAGGCCCAGATTCTTGTACTGGGGTGAATGTATGACATTGTTCTACATTCTGTCCATCAACTGTGTTTTTTGCAATTTTCACCCCGAGTGTGCTGGGTATACTCAGACGTGAGTCCCAGGCTCTCCACACCACTGGAGTCAAGCTATCCAGGCTGATGAAGGCTGATAGCCAGAAACCGGTCCTTGGATGCTTGATTCCGGTCTGGGAAAGACATGGCTTGGTAGTTCGGACTGGACTGTTCCCATGAGGCACAGGGTCAGAGCTGATTTGCATATAGCCAGTGTCTAACCCAGGGTGGTGTAGAGTGCAAAAAAACGATGGATTAAGGCCCAGATCCTTGTACTGGGGTGAATGTATGACATTGTTCTACATTCTGTCCATCAACTGTGTTTTTTGCAATTTTCACCGCGAGTGTGCTGGGTATACTCAGACGTGAGTCCCAGGCTCTCCACACCACTGGAGTCAAACTATCCAGGCTGATGAAGGCTGATAGCCAGAAACCGGTCCTTGGATGCTTGATTCCGGTCTGGGAAAGACATGGCTTGGCAGTTCGGACTGGACTGTTCCCATGAGGCACAGGGTCAGAGCTGATTTGCATATAGCCAGTGTCTAACCCAGGGTGGTGTGGAGTGCAAAAAAACAATGGATTTAGGCCCAGATCCTTGTACTGGAGTGAATGTATGACATTGTTCTACATTCTGTCCATCAACTTTGTTTTTTGCAATTTTTACCCCGAGTGTGCTGGGTATACTCAGACGTGAGTCCCAGGCTCTCCACACCACTGGAGTCAAGCTATCCAGGCTGATGAAGGCTGATAGCCAGAAACCGGTCCTTGGATGCTTGATTCCGGTCTGGGAAAGACATGGCTTGGTAGTTCGGACTGGACTGTTCCCATGAGGCACAGGGTCAGAGCTGATTTGCATATAGCCAGTGTCTAACCCAGGGTGGTGTGGAGTCCAAAAAAACGATGGATTTAGGCCCAGATCCTTGTACTGGGGTGAATGTATGACATTTTTCTACATTCTGTCCATCAACTGTGTTTTTTGCAATTGATCGGGTGGGTGCGTGTCGTACTTGTGCGTGTGGGTGACTTATACGGACCATTTGGGGTGGGGGTTCGTGGTCGCTTGATCGGGGTGTGTGCGTGTCGTACTTGTACGTGCGGCTGATGTATATGGGCCGTTGGGGGGTGGGGGGGTTCGCAGTCACTTGATTGGTGTGTGTGTGTGTCATACTTGTGCGTGCAGGTGACTTATACGGACTGTTAGGGGATGGGGGGTTTGCGGTCGCTTGATCAGCGTGTGTGCTTGTCGTACTTGAATGAAATGAAATTAAATGAAACTGGATTTTTATAGCGCATGGCTGCCCGGGAGCGTCCCAGCGCTGGGATTGCATTGACAACTGAGAGGAGAAGCAGAGGGGTAGAAGGGGAGTAATGGTTATTGCGGGAAAAGGTGAGTTTTAAGATGCTTCCGGAATTTCATGTGGTTAGGTTCAGCGCGTAGCTTGGTTGGCAAGGCGTTCTATAGAGTTGCAGCTGTCACCGAAAAGCGGCGCCCTCCAGTGCGGGCCTTTTTGACTCTGTGGACAGTGGGCAGGTTACCTTGGGCGTAACGCAGGGGCCTGTTAGGTTTGTATGGGTAGAGCAAGGTCTTAAGCATCGGAGGCCCTTGGTCTTGCAATGCTCTGTGGGTAGTACATAGGGCCTTGAATTTGACCCTTTCGCGGATCGGCAGCCAATGGAGTGCCTTTAGGGCTGGTTTGGCTGATGCTCTCCGGGGGGTGCCTGTCAGAAGCCTTGCAGCAGCATTTTGTGTTCTCTGAAGAGTATTCATAGTGGATTCTGGGGTCGCCAAGAAGAGGGCGTTGCTATAGTCTAGTCTGGATAAGATTAGACCTTGAATGAGCATTTTTTGTGACTGCGGGGAGTAGTGGGAGAATCTTCCTGGCAGAGAGAAGTAGGCCCACGCAGGTACCAGCTGTTATTTTGGCCTGCGTTTTCAGAGAAAGGTCTTGTTCCAGCCAGAAACCCAAGCTTTTAAGTTCCGTCTTGGGTTGCGGAAGGGTTCCTAAGCATGCTGGCCACATGGCAATGGGAAGGGATGGTGTTTGGTGTCCCAGCAGCATGAGCTCGGTTTTAGAGCCATTTAGTTTCAGCTTTGAGTCGCACATCCAGTTATGGATTCCTTCTAGACAGTCATGGAGGTTTTTAAGTTTGTCACCTTCTAAGGAGAATGATACAACCATTTGGGTGTCATCAGCGTATGTGACGGCTTTTATCCCAAAGTGAGTGACCACATCCTCCAGGGGGGCCATGTATGTGTTAAATAGTGTAGGGCTCAGTGAAGAGCCCTGAGGAACCCCACATGTATTGTAAATGTAAATGTAAATGTAAATGTAAATGTAAATGTATTGGCATTTATATAGCGCACTACTTACCCGTAGGGTCCCAAGGCGCTTCGACTGCTGCGAAACCCTTCCTGGCTTCCCTGAGAGATGGTCCCTTAATGGGTATCTCCAGGGTGAGACCAGGCATCCCCGGAGGTCTGGTGGGGCCGTTAGTGAAGATGAGGCAAGCTAATGCCCAGAGTTGCCGAGTGTGATCGCTGATCAGAGTGGGCACCGAGGCGAGAGAATTATCGAGTCCGCTGACCCTGGCCCAGAAACCTGCCGCGCCGGTAATCGAACCCTGGTCCCGGGCCGTCCTCTGCTCTCGGGTCTGCCGCTTCTAACCAGTGAGCCCCCCTCCACACTGGAGGGGGGAAAAATCGGATCGCACACTCCCTTCACAGACCTGAAAGGTTCTGTCCTTAAGGAAGGATGAAAGCCAACAAAGTGCCGTGTCCCTCACTCCTAGGTTGAGTAGTCACTGGATCAGGTTCTTGTGGTCCACCGTGTCAAATGCAGCGCTTAGATCCAGGAGGATCAGATCCTCCTGAATCCAAGATGCATCTGGCTTCTTCGACCACTTTCAGAAGAGCGGTTTCAGTCCCCTGACCTGGGCGGAAACCTGTTTGCGAGGGGCGGAGGAGATTGTTGGATTCAAGGAAAGCCGCCAATTGCTGATTGACAGCCTTCTCTGCGATCTTACTTATGCCTGGTAAGAGAGAAATTGGGCGAAGGTTAGAAAGGTCTGAAGGGTCAATACCTGGTTTTTTCTGTAAAGCTTTAACTATTGCATGTTTCCAATTGGGGGGGACCACTCCTTGGCTTAGAGAGGCATTAATAAGGTTGGTGGCCAAGTGTGAGATGGTAGGTCCGACTTGTTTGAGGATATGAATGGGAGCTGGATCATTAGGTGAGCCGCTTTCATGCCTGATAGAGCTTTCGGAAAGTCTTCATTGGACAGCTTATTAAAACTGTCTAGAATCGGGACAGTCGAGGAGGGTAGCAAGGCAGCAGGGGGATTGTTATCGGATTTTAGTGGGAGGGTTTGTAGGATGTTTGTAATTTTGTTCTGGAAGAAGGTTGCTACTTGGTTACATCTAGCGACTGTAGGTTCCAGAGTTGAGGGGGGTTGGGCATTTTAAGTAGCTCTTTGACTATTTTAAAAGTTTCCCGGGACGAGTTAGATGCAGATTTAATTTTCTCTTCAAAGAAGGAAGCTTGGGCTGATTTCCGGGCTGATTTATAGGTCCTCATTGCTTTTTTGTATTCTTCTTTGATGAGGGGGTCCCATTCTTTCCTCCATTTCCGCTCTTGGATTTTGCAAATTTTTCTTAGGTTTCTCAGTTCTTGAGAATACCATGGGGATTTGAAGGTATTGCTCGAGGGTGACTTATACGGGCCGTTGGGGGGTGGGGGGGTTCGCGGTCGCTTGATCGGGGTGTGTGCGTGTCGTACTTGTGCGTGCGGGTGACTTATCCGGCACGTTGGGGGGAGCGGGGGTCGCGTACTCTTCATCGAGGGGTACACGGTTGGTATGTGTTGATGCCGCTTGCTGTGAGGCGATATTTTCCGTACGATACATTCTTTATGCTGGACTACTTTGGGCCGTACAAATCGCGTACTGGGTTCCCTTACAGGATCGTACTAGTGTGGTTGTATGGCATGTTTACAAATCATACGGTTCGATTCCCAATGCTAATTCGTACGGGTCTTCGACTGTGGTTCGTACGGTTCGCTGATATTCGTACGGGAATCTGCGGAAATGGATCCTACTACGCAGATCGGAAGTTTTCCATTCGTACGGATTTGGCTACGAATACGAATCGTACGGTGGAATTTTTTACCAGATCGGAATCGACCTCTAAGTGTCCGATACGCCACAGACAGCACCTTTGCTTATCAAATCAAAAAACCTAATTTCCCTAGCCTATGTGCCTGTGACAGATGTTTCAGAACACTATAACTTAATAATAGAAAGCCCCTACTATAAAAGAAACAAAGAAAGACTAAGCCCTATGCTTGACTACTTCGAGGATACATGGGTAGGAAGGCTACACCGATCTGGCCATAGAAGACAACCGAAATATCAAATAGCCTGGTGGAATGTCTACCATAGCACACTAAACAAGGAAGCTAAAACCAACAATGCAGTTGAAGGATGGCATAATGCCTTCCAATCAACTACAGGCAGAGGGACACCTACCCGACACACATTACTACAATCCTTACAAAAAGAGCAGAGTTACCAAGAACTCCGAATGGAGCAATCAGTAACTCTGATTGGACCTAAATTAAGCAAAGAAACTAAAAAAATGTATAACACACTTCAAAGCCAAGTTAACCTCTATCCAACTAGCAAAGGACTGGAATATCTCTCAATGATAGCTAAAACTATTCTATAAAATATAACATAAATATACATACTACATTAGCCACTTCTAAATATAACAATTCGTTATATCTAACAAATTGTAATTAAATTATCAAATACATCGTAAAAACATATATAATGATAATTTATTTACCAAATGTTACATATAACAGAACAATATAAGAAATTAGAACAGTTTTCCCACCCAAAAACATTTTAAATAAATACTTACATTTCCGTCGCTGCTTGACAAGTAATCCATGGTCAAAGAATCCATACCAAAGCTTTAAAAAAATCCATACAATCCAAGGAAGCCCAACAAAAAAAAAAAATACAAGCAAATCCATGGCGACTCCTCTCCAATGTAATCCACAGGATGTACCCTTCAAAACCCGAAAATAGTAATTTAAAAAAAAATAAACGCTCCTGGAAAACCCGAAAAATAAAGTATGTGTGTAAAAATAGGAGTTTATAATACTTGTCACACAACGTTTTAAAAAAAACCCCGACCTCCTCCAAAACATTAAATCGCGACGATAACCTGAAAAATAGAAATATACATACCCACCCACACAAATACACCCATACAGATATAAAAACACATATTTATGCTCTAAACATATCCATTATAAACATTTAAACATATTAGCATACCTCACACACCTACAACTGAAACGCGGTAAAAACCAAATATCGTACACTCTAACTAACACCTAAAACACAATTGAGGATAGATAATACTATCTAACTAAACCTAAACACACCACACATACACTTAAAATAACTTCATTAACTTATAATATGTAATGAAAACAAACTTACCCTCTCCAACGCTAAGCAGCATCCAACCGCGACCTGTTCCGGTACCAAATGAGCCAAAATAACATTACGCGGCAAAAAAATAGTCCCTGTATATGTGAAAAGGCTATTTAATTTCTATTTTTCAACACTTTAAAATTAAAAACATAGCCTTACATTAGATGTTATTACTGATGAATATTTTTTTAATATTTATAAAATATGCTTTGTTTAAAAAAATTATTTGCACTGTTATTTAACTAACTGTTAAAAAGAAATTATTATGTATATGTACACTGTAATGATTTTAAAAGTAAAAATTACTTCTATAGGCTTGCGGTGGCAAACCGCCCGACATCACAAGCCCAAATCCCCCGCCATATAAGGATGGAGGAGGGGAAGGTGGCGGTGCAAAATACCGCCCGCCTGTTCTCCGCCCCAGTCGCCTTGCGGGCCGGGGCGGAAAACGAGTAACATGCAGGCGGTGTCTGTCAGACACCGACCGGAATATCACAATGTGCTTTTTTCAATGCCTTTCCAGGACGGCAATGCCGCCACGGAAAGGCATGCGGTGTTCACTCTGGGGGCCCCCTGTGGGCCCCCAGAGTGAAGGCCAAAGGGGGGTGGCACACGGGGGGGGTACCTGTGGTACCCCCCTGCCTTTGCATAATCGAAGCGGCAGGCACCGCGCGGTGCCTGCCGCTTCGATTGTGCAAAGGCGTGCTTTTGTTTTTAACATTGTGGCGGGCGGAGCAGTGAGCAACGCCTGCCACAATGTTAAATTGAGGAATGCGCCTGCCACTGTGGCGGGCGCATCCTAATGTTATTTTGACAATATCCTGTTTTTAAATATATTCTGAATTATTAACCTATGTAAAAATTAATATTATTAATATTTTCAATATTAATGTTATTAATTTCTAAATTAACCTACTCCCATTTTGTAACCCACAAAAATGTTACTCTTGTAAAACATTTATAAAAATGTATCTATCAATGTTCTCTACTTTAAAAGATGAAAAAATGTCTGTACAACAAATATAGCAATTATTTTCAACATGTGTATTATTAAAATATTTCTATTTTGTATGTGATTAAAATAATTGCTATTAAATAAAATGTACACGTTTCGTTTCGTTTCGTTTCAAAAACTTTATTCGATACATAAAATGAATCATAAAAGTATTGAACATACAATTCATCTTGCCTCATGATATTAAAAGAAATACCAATTTAGAAACACAATTTTGCCCAAAATTTTAAAAAGACATGATGATAACAATACAAAGATATACAGAACATGATTTTAAAAGTTTCTATACATGTGGTACTACCCATAGTTCTTCCTAATCTTTTGTGAGATTCTAATGAAATTTAACATAGAACAGCAGATTTCTACAGAGGATAGCGATGACAGAAATTCGTACCCTTCCTTATAAGTGCAAGGTTGTCTCCCCTTCAAGATTGGTTTAATAAACCGGAGTCTTGGGTCCTTATATAAGGAGCAAAAAAGAACCAGATGTAAGGTAGTTTGCGTATCCCTGTTATTACAAGGACAAGGGGGTAGCCTCTCACACCAACCCCCTTGTTTCGGAAATGCCAGTAAAAAGTGGAGAATCTCCAGTCTAAACCTTGTTAGGAGGAATCGCCATTGCACGTTAAGGGTAAATTTTAGATAGAACTGTGGTTGGGGTTTACAGACATAGGCAATACCATTGTCAATAACATTATCCATAGACGGTTGGTTCAGTGACTTCAAATACTTTGCCTTTATGTCCACCTTATAGTTTCCCTCAATTTTTTCCGGGTTGTAAAAATAAGAACTAAGTCCAATTTTATTAAACATGTTACAAACATAAGACAACCAGGGAATCTGTTTCGAGTTTTCTAAAGCCATGCAATCGATGATAATATCTTTGGTAAGTTGCAGGTCTTCAGATTGCCAAATTTTACCCCATAACAGTAAAGGGGACAAGCGGATTATGTCAGAAACATTGACCATACCGATTTCATTGTGGCAGAAGGTGTTTGAAGAGCTTTTTGGAACTGATAGGACCCTTTTTATGAAATTATTTTCCACCACCTGTATTACAGATGGCGTTTCGGTCCCCCACACCCCTGCCCCATAGGTGGCTACGGATAAGCATTTTGAGGTATAAAGGGTTCTGAGATGCATGATGTGCTTTTTCCCCAGTTTGCTACAAAAGCGAAAGATACCCTCTATCGCCCTTGTCATATTCTGGGCTCGAACCTTCATAACCGGTGTCCAACTTAGTTTACTATCAAACAGATTACCAAGGTAATTAAAATTTCCCACTTTCCCAATGATACGATTGTTTACCACGAACTTCCTAATGGTTGACCCTTTTGGGCCACAAGACATTACAAAGGATTTTTCAAAATTTACCTTTAGGTCAAGATCAAGCATGAATGTGTTAAAAGCATCTAAACACACTTGCATGCTATTTCCTGTCAATGTCATTAGGACAGTATCGTCTGCATAAGAAAGCATGGGGATGCTTTTACCATTGATTTTTGGGAAGTCACAACCCTGATTTAATAGGTACTGTTCTAATCCATTTGTGTAAACCAAGAAGAGGAAAGGCGCCAAGATGCACCCTTGACGCACACCTTCGGTTGAAGGTATCGATTTCGTTATTTCTCCTCCTGTGCCAAATCTAATAGATACATTTGTTGCTTCATGTAACCTACGGAGCAATGTGACTAAGGGTTCCTCAAAGCCCATATCGCTCATCATCCTCCACAACTTATGCCTGCAAACAGTGTCGAAAGCACTTGTCAAGTCCATGAAGGCTAGATGTACAGGAGATTTTTTGGCCTTCATGTACTTGCCCAAGATAAGTGCCAAATTAAGGCACTGCTCATTTGTCCCCTTTCCACGTCTAAAACCATACTGCGAGTCAACTATAAATCCGGTAGATTCTGCCCAACTTTCTAGTCTCGCCAAGATTACCCTACCCAAAATTTTACATGAGGCATCTATTAAAGAGATCGGGCGGTAACAACGTGGATCAGACCTGTTACCCTTCTTAAATATTGGCACTACAGTTGCCTCCTTCCATGTGCCAGGGATACGGCCAACCACAACAGCTTTAAAAACATTCAGTAAAATGGGTGCCCACAGACTAACATTGGACTTAAAAAGATCCAGGGGGACAGCATCTGGGCCTGGGGCTTTTAGTGATGCTCCTTTCCCTAGGGCTTCCTCAATCTCGGTCAATGTAATTGAAGAGCTGAGGGTCAAAGCCGAGGGAGGTGCCACCAGATCCCCTGTCCCTTCGGTACCTGCCATTATTGCAATAGAATTGGGATTAAAAATCTTACTAAAATGTTGAACCCATTGGTCGGCAGTAACCTGCATAACTATAGATTCTTTATTATCGCTCTTAAAAAGGGGGCGATTAATAACCTCCCAAAAGAGCCTGCTGTCTTTAAGTTCTGCTGCCTTTTCAAGATCGTCCCAAGCCCTGCCTTTTAGGTCCTGCTTTCTTTTTGTGATAGCATCCCTTTAAGACTTTCTGGTAATCTTTACAAGCTCTTTATTTCTTGGCTTTTGACACAGAGCTAATTTCAACGATCGATGTGTAGCAGAACACACTGAGTCAAACCATCTAAAAGCCTTTTGGCCTCCCTTCCCTTTGGGTTTTTTTAAGCACTGTCCTATATGGCCACACAACTTCTCAAAACTTTCAATAACCTGATGGGGGTCAGATCCTGGTGCTAAACATGATTCTATTTCCGATTCACAATTTGTAACAATATCTTCCTCCAATTCAGCCACATTTACCTTCCCCCATTTCAAAGTGACACCTTGGTTCTTATTATACTTAACCGGCTGTTCCCAAGTCCTTGGTGGTTCTTTTGTTGGTACCCACAATGACAACATTAAAGGGTTATGATCGCTAGCGGGGTTCGCCACCACCTCCAACTTGTCCACATACTTGAAAAAGGTGCTTGATACCAAAACAAAATCAATTGTGCTCATCTCCCCCCTTGAACCCTGAAAGGTTGGTATATGCAGAGTGTCTGGGGGAGACCAGGGGTCTACTACACGCAGATCATTTATGATAATAATATTATTCAAGGCATCCCCCTGGGGTGTATGTCTAAAATGGTTCAGGGGCTGGGCATTCAGATCCTCTAGACCATATACATTTGATCCTCCAAAACTGCACAGCGTACAGTTAAAGTCCCCGACCCAAATAAGAGGCGAAGAAGGGTGCCTACTGCGAACTTTACCTAAAGCATCCTCCAAACCTTGAATTATTGAGATATCATATCCGTTGAAGATGTTATAGTACCAATTAATTAGTAACACTGATTCAGGGAAAAGATGTTCCAATAACAGCACTTGGTACCAATTTGTCTCTACCAATATTGAGGTTTTATGCTCCTGTAGTTTTGTTGATAGCGCTGTCATTATTCCACCTTTTGCCCTCCCCGATATAGATGGAACAGCCGAAACAGCAAATGATTGGAAGCCCTCAATGTCACAGGTGGTCCTAGACCACGTCTCCTGAAAACACAGGATTCCATGAGCTTCCACAAAATCTAACCATATCTCATCTTCTAATTTACTTATTAATCCGGAAATGTTCCAAGATAGTAAAGTTAATGGTGATGATGAAGGCCCTTGTGTTCCATGATTACTTCCCAAGGCATCTCTTGCGACGGAGGTGTTTTCTTCAGGCAATGATAACCTATTACTCTCGTGGCCCGTGGAGATGTTCCCCACCGTCATAACAGCAGTCCCTATCTGCAGATGTCCGGTATTCCCATTATCGCATTCAAGGGTTACCTGCACTAAATCATTATTGGTGCGTGTCCCTAATTCTTCATTCTGTCCCCCATTCAGAGTGGAAGGTGCAATATCTTTTATCCCGGGTGGTAGTCAGTCTACCTCATCCAAATTCATTAAAGGGTCAAAGCGATTCCTCAATGGGATATTATTGAAGTTATTATTTGGAAACCAACCAGGGTAGTCTGTGCCCCTAAACCTTGGTCTTCGTGGGTTATAAGGGACTTGTGTAAAGTTGCCTATACTTGGTGGCCCCATAAAGTGAGCTGTCTCGTGCCAAGGGGTATAATAGTGTTGCGGGCCTTGATTCATATTCAGGTTATGTGTCCAACCCATTTGATGTCTACCATTTGTGCTATGCCCTTGGTGGTAGGGGTTTTGATCAGGAATAGTCTGGTAGAGGTTGGGATAGAAGTATTCGAGACCCACACACTGAATGTCCCCCATCCTCCCGAACCTAGCCTTGCTGCAAATAATATCCTTAACCCAGTTGTCTCTAAAGTTTATCAGAATGCAATCACCCTCCAGGTCTTTTTTACTTGGTCCAACCCAGGGGACCCTCCTTACACTTAGGATTTTTGTAACAGTATCCTCAGTTAATGGCCTATTTGTGTTTAGCCAGAATGTTGTTTTATTTAAGAGGTCCTCATTTTTCTCGTATTTATTCTCTGGGATTAATGGAACACCTGTCAGGATTGCCATGTAAGGGGCAGACTCCGGGGGTATATTTACATAGATCTGTCTACCTTGTAATGGGGTTTTACTAGGTGCCTGAGGTTTGCTCGACGGATTTTCTTTCCCTTCGGTGTTAATCGGGGTCGGGACAGATATATTAACCGGTGTAGTTACCGCCAGCGAGTTACTTGGCTTAGGGCCCAATGTATTCCCCTGCTTGATTATATTTAAAGGTTCTAATACTGCACAAGGGGTAATGCAAGGAGAGACACCACTAGAATCTGCGGGTGTTACAGATTTGGGTTGATGTGTCTGGTTGGTCTTCGTGCCCTTTTTCCCTAAACTGGTATTATTACTATTAGTCTTACCGACAGTAGTAACTGGTTGTTTATTGTTTCCTACCAGACTCTCCAATAGGGCGGTGTTCTTAGATGTTAAAAACTCCAATTGATCTAATTTAGAGTTTATAATTTGGGTTTTCTCCATCAAAGGATTCAATAACCTTTTTATAAGCTTCTCAAAACTGGCCATGAGATCTTTATCTTCCTTATAAGGAGGTTTTTTCCCCGGATGCGAAAAGTTCTTTTCAATGTTTGAGAGTTGAGATCCTATCTGTAATAATCTATCCTCAAAGGGATTTAAAAGCTTTTTAAGCGTCTCCCATACCACAGTCAGGAACTCAACATCTTCCCCATTAATAACACAGAATGGTCCCTCATTATTTTCCTTCACCATTACCAGACTATCCTTATCTTGAATTATCGCCAGCGAGTCTACCTCAGCCTCTGATATCAGATCAGAAGGTTGTGTATTAATCGCTGGGGACGGGGATGGTAACTTAGTGGATAGTTGGGACTTCGCAACCTTAACTTTTTTCCTAGTGTATGATGTTGTTTGGTTACCACGCTTCCTTTTAGTATATGGCCTTTGGTGTTTGATATCAGAAATTCCCCCAATCTGCTCTGTAGATGTTGTTTTTAAGCCCAACATCGGTGGACCTCTTTTACACTCCGTTGTTTCCCCTATCAACCCAGCCATAGGCGTTTTTAAAGAGTTAGGGGAAAATGATAGTGGTGATAAGGTCTCCTTTGGTATGGGTGTAGTGGGAACAGTTGGCTGGTGAATATCTGCCGTTGTTTCAACCAATTTAAGAGGTTGCCCAGTGCAACGGTCAGGGGTTTTAGCAAAGGCAATGGCACCTAAAGAAGATTTTTTGACCGCGGCTAACTCCTGTGACAGCCTCCTTGCAGCGTCCAGTTCAATTGAAACTCGACGTTGCATTTTAGCAATCTCAGTATCTATGGCTGAATGAGTTTTGGTAATGAAATCATCTAGGGTTCCATTTTTTAGTTTAGTTTTTGCTGCCCTCTCTTTGTACTCACGTGATGACATGGTATCTAATGACAACGATAGTTCCCGTAAATTGGGACCTAGAGGGCTGGCCCAGTCCAGTCCACTCAGTCCTCGAACGGCCTCAAACGGCCCGCTCTTTGCCCGGTCTTTGCCCCGGTCGCTCCCGCGCGCTCCCGCACAGCGGTAGGCCCGCCTTGTTAAGTAGGATTTTGGCAAGACAGGGGGCGTGTCCGGCAGGGAGAGCGGCCACAGGTGTTCCAGGCAGGGACTCCTGGTCAACGGAGACCCTGCTAGGCTGCTCGCAGCCCTGCCGGTGCGGGAGTGGTCAGTTGTTCCTCTTCTCCTCTCCCTCGGTGGCTGCTGGCGCAGCGGGACCCGCGGAGCGGGTCCGGCAAGATGCAGCGTCCTTCCCCCACAGCACAAGGCACCAGGCAGCAGGCGGAGATTGCAGTCCTCCGGGCCGGTAGGCAGCACGCAAAATAGCAAGATTTCCCACAGACTGGGATCAGAAAGCAGCTTTTAGGCTGTTGGGGGCGTGTCCGGCAGGGAGAGCGGCCACAGGTGTTCCAGGCAGGGACTCCTGGTCAACGGAGTCCCTGGTAGGCTGCTCGCAGCCCTGCCGGTGCGGGAGGGGTCAGTTGTTCCTCTTCTCCTCTCCCTCGGTGGCTGCTGGCGCAGCGGGACCCGCGGAGCGGGTCCGGCAAGATACAGCGTCCTTCCCTCACAGCACAAGGCACCAGGCAGCAGGCGGAGATTGCAGTCCGGTAGGCAGCACGCAAAATAGCAAGGTTTCCCACAGACTGGGATCAGAAAGCAGCTTTTAGGCTGTTGGGGGCGTGTCCGGCAGGGAGAGCGGCCACAGGTGTTCCACGCAGGGACTCCTGGTCAACGGAGTCCCTGCTAGGCTGCTCGCAGCCCTGCCGGTGCGGGAGGGGTCAGTTGTTCCTCTTCTCCTCTCCCTCGGTAGCTGCTGGCGCAGCGGGACCCGCGGAGCGGGTCCGGCAAGATACAGCGTCCTTCCCTCACAGCACAAGGCACCAGGCAGCAGGCGGAGATTGCAGTCCGGTAGGCAGCACGCAAAATAGCAAGGTTTCCCACAGACTGGGATCAGAAAGCAGCTTTTAGGCTGTTGGGGGCGTGTCCGGCAGGGAGAGCGGCCACAGGTGTTCCACGCAGGGACTCCTGGTCAGCGGAGTCCCTGCTAGGCTGCTCGCAGCCCTGCCGGTGCGGGAGGGGTCAGTTGTTCCTCTTCTCCTCTCCCTCGGTGGCTGCTGGCGCAGCGGGATCCGCGGAGCGGGTCCGGCAAGATGCAGCATCCTTCCCCCACAGCACAAGGCATCAGGCAGCAGGCGGAGATTGCAGTCCTCTGGGCCGGTAGGCAGCACGCAAAATAGCAAAGTACACTATGTTATTATGTTTGTTTTTAAAATGTACAGTTAAAATAAATGTGAATAAACATAAATATTATTTAAATCCAATTGATTTTTTTTATAAATGTATATATTGACTTCCTATATTTTTTGTGATCATCAACAGTATCTACTTATTAATTTATACAGCTAATAAAATTATTTTGTCTACTTCCCATTTGTTTTTCCATTTCAATAAACTGTATTTCAATTGTTCCATTTAATCCTGTGTGTGTGTCTATTTTTTTTGTACCAAAAAAATAATTAAGTAATATTTTTAATATTTTGAGATAATTTTTTTAATTTCATAATAATTAGGATGTATATATCAATTTATTAGTAAAGTAACATTAATTATAATTACTACTATAGTTTTTATATTTTTATACAAATAATTCTTGTAGTATTCTACAAATCTTTTCCTATTCCCACTTCACCAATTATAAACTCAGAAGATGTACTAGACAGTAAACTCATAAAAATTACTATTCCCACTCCGTCAAACATAAACTCATGGAAGGTGCTGGACACTATAACCATATAAATTACTATTCCCACTCCACCAAGTATAAACTCAGGGAAGGTGCTGGACACTATAACAATACAAATTACTATTCCCACTCCACCAAGTATGAACTCAGAGAAGGTGCTGGACACTATAACCATATGAATTACTATTCCCACTCCACCAAGTATAAACTCAGGGAAGGTGATGGATAATCAACCCATATAAATTACTATTCCCACTCCACCAAGTATAAACTCAGGGAAGGTGATGGATACTATAACCATATAAATTACTATTTCCACTCCACCAAGTATAAAGTCAGGGAAGGTGCTGGACACTATAACCATATAAATTACTATTCCCACTCCACCAAGTATAAACTCAGGGAAGGTGCTTGACACTATAACTATATAAATTACTATTTCCACTCCACCAAGTATAAACTCAGGGAGGGTGCTGGACACTATAACCATATAAATTAATATTCCCACTCCACCAAGTATAAACTCAGGGAAGGTGCTGGACACTATAACCATATAAAATAACTATTCCCACTCCACCAAGTATAAAGTCAGGGAAGGTGCTGGACACTAGAACCATATAAATTACTATTCCCACTCCACCAAGTATAAACTCAGGGAAGGTGCGGGACACTATAACCATATAAATTACTATTCCCACTCCACCAAGTATAAACTCAGGGAAGGTGCTGGACACTATAACCATATAAATTACTATTTCCACTCCACTACGTATAAACTCTAGGAAGGTGCTGGACACTATAACGATATAAATTACTGTTCCCACTCCACCAAGTATAAACTCAGGGAAGGTGCTGGACACTATAACCATATAAAATACTATTCCCACTCCACCAAGTATAAACCCAGGGAAGGTGCTGGACACTATAACCATATAAATTACTATTCACACTCCATCAAGTATAAACTCAGGGAAGGTGCTGGACACTATAACCATATAAATTACTATTCCCACTCCACCAAGTATAAAGTCAGGGAAGGTGCTGAACACTATAACAATATCAATTACTATTCCCGCTCCACTAAGTATAAACTCGGGGAAGGTGCTGGACACTATAACCATATAAATTACTACTCCCACTCCACCAAGTATGAACTCAGGGAAGGTGCTGGACACTATAACCATATAAATTACTATTCCCACTCCACCAAGTATAAACTCAGAGAAGGTGCTTGACACTATAACCAAAATAAATTATTATTCCCACTCCACCAAGTATAAACTCAGGGAAGGTGATGGATACTAAACCCATATGAATTACTATTCCCACTCCACCAGGTATAAACTCAGGGAAGGTGCTGGACACTATAACCATATAAATTACTATTCCCACTCTACCAAGTATAAACTCAGAGAAGGTGCTGAACACTATAACCGTTTAAATTACTATTCCCATTCCACCAAGTATATACTCAGGGAAGGTGATGGATAATCAACCCATATAAATTACTATTCCCACTCCACCAAGTATAAACTCAGGGAAGGTGATGGATATTCAACCCATATAAATTACTATTCCCACTCCACCAAGTATAAACTCAGGAAAGGTGCTGGACACTATAACCATATACATTACTATTCCCACTCCACCAAGTATAAACTCAGGGAAGGCGCTGGACACTATAACCATATAAATTACAATTCCCACTCCACCAAGTAAAAACTCAGGGAAGGTGCTGGACACTATAACCATATAAATTACTACTCCCACTCCACCAAGTATGAACTCAGGGAAGGTGCTGGACACTATAACCATATAAATTACTATTCCCACTCTACCAAGTATAAACTCAGAGAAGGTGCTGAACACTATAACCGTATAAATTACTATTCCCATTCCACCAAGTATAAACTCAGGGAAAGTGATGGATAATCAACCCATATAAATTACTATTCCCACTCCACCAAGTATAAACTCAGAGAAGGTGATGGATATTCAACCCATATAAATTACTATTCCCACTCCACTCAGTATAAACTCAGGAAAGGTGCTGGACACTATAACCATATACATTACTATTCCCACTCCACCAAGTATAAACTCAGGGAAGGTGCTGGACACTATAACCATGTAAATTACAATTCCCACTCCACCAAGTAAAAACTCAGGGAAGGTGCTGGACACTATAACCATATAAATTACTACTCCCACTCCACCAAGTATGAACTCAGGGAAGGTGCTGCACACTATAACCATATAAATTACTATTACCACTCCACCAAGTATAAACTCAGAGAAGGTGCTGGACACTATACCCAAAATAAATTATTATTCCCACTCCACCAAGTATAAACTCAGGGAAGGTGATGGATACTCACCCCATATAAATTACTATTCCCACTCCACCAAGTATAAACTCAGAGAAGGTGCTGGACACTATAACCATATAAATTACTATTCCCACTCCACCAAGTATAAACTCAGGGAAGGTGATGGATAATCAACCCATATAAATTACTATTCCCACTCCACCAAGTATAAACTCAGGGAAGGTGATGGATATTCAACCCATATAAATTACTATTCCCACTCCACCAAGTATAAACTCAGGAAAGGTGCTGGACACTATAACCATATACATTACTATTCCCACACCACCAAGTATAAACTCAGGGAAGGCGCTGGACACTATAACCATATAAATTACAATTCCCACTCCACCAAGTAAAAACTCAGGGAAGGTGCTGGACACTATAACCATATAAATTACTACTCCCACTCCACCAAGTATGAACTCAGGGAAGGTGCTGGACACTATAACCATATAAATTACTATTCCCACTCTACCAAGTATAAACTCAGAGAAGGTGCTGAACACTATACCCGTATAAATTACTATTCCCATTCCACCAAGTATAAACTCAGGGAAGGTGATGGATAATCAACCCATATAAATTACTATTCCCACTCCACCAAGTATAAACTCAGGGAAGGTGATGGATATTCAACCCATATAAATTACTATTCCCACTCCACTCAGTATAAACTCAGGAAAGGTGCTGGACACTATAACCATATACATTACTATTCCCACTCCACCAAGTATAAACTAAGGGAAGGTGCTGGACACTATAACCATATAAATTACAATTCCCACTCCACCAAGTAAAAACTCAGGGAAGGTGCTGGACACTATAACCATATAAATTACTACTCCCACTCCACCAAGTATGAACTCAGGGAAGGTGCTGCACACTATAACCATATAAATTACTATTACCACTCCACCAAGTATAAACTCAGAGAAGGTGCTGGACACTATACCCAAAATAAATTATTATTCCCACTCCACCAAGTATAAACTCAGGGAAGGTGATGGATACTCAACCCATATAAATTACTATTCCCACTCCACCAAGTATAAACTCAGAGAAGGTGCTGGACACTATAACCATATAAATTACTATTCCCACTCCACCAAGTATAAACTCAGGGAAGGTGATGGATAATCAACCCATATAAATTACTATTCCCACTCCACCAAGTATAAACTCAGGAAAGGTGCTGGACACTATAACCATATACATTACTATTCCCACTCCACCAAGTATAAACTCAGGAAAGGCGCTGGACACTATAACCATATAAATTACAATTCCCACTCCACCAAGTAAAAACTCAGGGAAGGTGCTGGACACTATAACCATATAAATTACTACTCCCACTCCACCAAGTATAAACTCAGAGAAGGTGCTGGACACTATAACCAAAATAAATTATTATTCCCACTCCACCAAGTATAAACTCAGGGAAGGTGATGGATACTCAACCCATATAAATTACGATTCCCACTCCACCAAGTATAAACTCAGGGAAGGTGCTGGACACTATGACCATATAAATTACTATTCCCACTCCACCAAGTATAAACTCAGAGAAGGTGCTGGACACTATAACCATATGAATTACTATTCCTACTCCACCAAGTATAAACTCAGGGAAGGTGATGGATAATCAACCCATATAAATTACTATTCCCACTCCACCAAGTATAAACTCAGGGAAGGTGATGGATATTCAACCCATATAAATTACTATTCCCACTCCACTAAGTATAAACTCAGGAATGGTGCTGGGCACTATAACCATATACATTACTATTCCCACTCCACCAAGTATAAACCCAGGGTAGGTGCTGGACACAATAACTATATAAATTACTTTTCCCACTCCACCAAGTATAAAGTCAGGGAAGGTGCTGGACACTTACCCCATATAAATTACTATTCCTAGACCACCAATTATAATTACTTTCGTACCACACTATTAACATACTAAATCAAAAACCAATCCTAATTTTGTTAATTCAAAAACCAATAAAAATATATAAATATTTAATAAAAATATTTCTAATCTTTATTTAATTTTAAATAAATAATAAAAATATTTATACATGTTTAGGAAAGTATTCCAAAAAATATACACAAAATAATCATAAATTTAACTATTACCAATAAAAAGCACAAAATATTCCTAACTTTTACCAGTTAAATGAAGTTTCAATTTTCTAAATATTTTCAAAATTTAAATTTAAAATTTTTAAATAAATTTCTAAAATTAAAATCCCAAACTTATAAAAATAGATCCAAGCCTATTTCTCTATAATACCAAAAAACAATATTATTACAAACAATCCATACACAAATTAAAACATTACCTTTATTTTTTTATTTTAATTTATATACATTTACGAAATTATTTCTATACACAAATTAATTTTAAAATTATTTTAGAAATTTTATATTGAAATTATTTTATAAATGTTGTTTTTAAATGTTATAATATTATTTAAATTTTTTAAATTAAATTTATATTTGAAATTTTAAAATTTACATTTTTAATACACTTCCCACCCTATTTCCCTAAAAACTCACAACCCACTCCTTTCTAATTTTTTTTTAAATTTTAAATTGAAATTAATTTGGTAATTTTGATTTTGAATTTTAAATTATGTTTTAAATTTTATAAAATAATTTTTTATTTTGTATTTAATTATTTAAAATTTTAATACACTTCCCACCTATTCCCCTAAAAACCTGCAACCCGCTCATAAAACATAAATATTAGCAATATTGTACATAAATTTTAACATTTATTGTAATTTTTATCATACATTTTAAAACACTTCCCACCCTATTCCCCTAAAAACCCACAACCCGATCCCAAAAATTATTATACATTTTTAACAATGTTTTTATTATTTTTTAATTTGAACAATATTTGCTATAATTTACATTTTTTTAAATGTATCCAAATTTTTTATTAATATATTTTAAAACACTTCCCACCCTATTCCCCTAAAAACCCACACCTCGCTCCTAAACGTTATTATACATTTTTACTATATATATTTTTTTCAAATAAAAATGTATATATTTCATAACACTAAATTAACTAACATATTATTTATTTTAAACTAAAAAATCTATATTGCAACATTATAAACACTCTGCATTTAAAATATCGATATTCTGACAGTCGATATTCTCACAGTCTATATCTTAATTTTCGATATTTTTTACTAATACAAAGAAACAATATTTTTTACATTCGATATGAATTACTCGATATTTTTAACTTCGATATTTTTAACTAAACTTAAAAATCGATAAAAATAACTTCAATATTACTCGATATTACTGCAATCTCAATATTCTGTCCAGTCTCGATATTTTGACTGCATACCATATCCCGTGTCCTAGCTGCGCGACCTGCCCCTCTCCGCCGGGTCCGGGAGGTAATCCGCTACCTGGCAGGCCATGTTTTTTATTCGTAAGACGTGTCACCTGATTAGGCGGAGGAATGGGAGTAGCATTGCCGTGCCTAAAGGTCACGTGAAACGTATAGTGTAGCAAACGCCCATGATGGAGTGGTGTGGGGAGAAGATATGTCGCTCCCTTTCAAAGCTTATGAAAGTCACACTGCCGTTCCTCGCAATGTGAATGAATAGGTAGGGCGCCCCCTTGTCGCATCAATGTTGAACAGGGGCAAGGCAGTGTAGTTTAAAACCCCGGCATGGTTCAAAAACCTAAATGTGGGTACCCCTGGGAGGATTGTCGCTGCGTTGTTTATGACAAGGGGATGCATGACTAAATAAATGAGGCTATGTCAAGTTCCTTGTCAGGAAGTAATGTCCCATTATCACTTGGAGTGTTATGAGCATAATGCTGTCGAGTGGACAGAGGGGACCCTCTAGATTGCTTCATCCCTTGGGTACGGCCCGCGGCCATGATGGAGTGGGGAAAAAAAGGAGGGGGAGAGTGTCGTACCCTATGCTCGAGCTAGACAAATCAGTGTTCTAACGCCCTGCAGTAGTGATTGGGCTTGTTATGGGTACCCTTGTGGGGATTATCTCTACATTGTTCAGGACAGGGATGTGTGTTCATGCACAAACTTAATTAAAGCCGGACCCAGGCTCAAGGAACTTCTCGCTGTGTAGCTGTCATCCAGTTAGAACAGTCTGGGTTGTTATACACCAGGATGGAGTTATCCGAAAGAGTACTCCACGGTATGTCCTCATTCAGCCCAGTACTATCAGTGGCCAAGCGGTGTATCCACCTTTGTTCTTTGAAGAACAGGCTCTGCTTGGATGTCCTGGGGTTAACTTCCAGGATTAACCACTTTAGAGAATCAGCCGTGTGATTTCGTTCAATGCAGTGTCTGCACATCTTAGTGTTGTTTCTCTTGCATCGAAAATTATTTCGGTGCTCAGAAATACGTGTATTTATTGGGCGAGTTGTCATCCCCACATAGTACAATCCGCATGGGCATATCAGGAGGTATATGCAGTTAGAGCTATTGCAATTATTATGCCCCCTCAATTCCCAGGTGAAGGAGTTGGTCAGTTGGATTGTTTTGTGTGTGGTTGTAAAGGGGCATGCGCTGCACATCCCACAGGGATAGTGTCCCTTCCCTGCGGGTAATTGCCATAGAGTGGTTTGCAACCCAGCTACATACTTCTTAGGTCCGGTCTGGATCAGGATGTCCTTGATATTCTTGGATCTTTTGAACGCAAACCGGGGTGGTTCAAGAACAAGGCTGCCAGTGTTAAGGATCTGCCAGTGTCGTTTTAGGATTTTCTTCACTTCATTGGAGGCTGGTGTGAACGTTGTCACACATGTCATTGGTTCGTTCTCTGTGGGATTTTTTATCCTGCGTTCCAACAGACCTTCCCTGTGATTGTTCTGTGCTCTCTTCTGAGCTTTTGCTATTTCTCTGCGGGGGTAACCTCTATCAATCGGATTTCTGGACAGAATATTAGATTGGGTTTTGTAGTTGGCCAGACTGCTAATATTGCGCCTGACTATCAAGAACTGCCCGAACAGCAGGTTGACCAGCAGTGCTTTAGGGTGCTGACTTGTGAAATGAAGGAGACTGTTCCGATCAGTCGTTTTTCTGAACGTGGTCGTCTTGAGTTGGCCACCCTCAATCATGATTGTCAGGTCTAAAAATGAGATCTGGGAAGAGGAGGCGGTCATTGTGAAATTCAGGTATGGATTGAGTGTATTTATCCAGCCAAAGAACTCATTGTATGAATCCCTGTTGCCAACCCAGAAAATCAGGATATCATCTATAAACCTTTTCCAAAGTTTTATGTTGGTCTGGTATGGGTTGGTCTGTTGGAAGATGTGCTTCCCCTAAACGTCAGCCATATATAAGCAGGCCACGCTCGGGGCAAATGTGCTCCCCATCGAGGTGCCCTGCTTCTGATGGTAGTATTGGCCCTTAAACTCAAAGTAGTTCTCTGTGAGTGCCTGTGTCGCGCACTCCATGATGAACGCTGGAGGTGTAGGCGATATCCAAGGGCCAGCGTTCAAAACTTCCTCAATCACCCCTAGTCTGGCCCTCTGTGGGATGTTGGTGTAGAGGGCCTCCCCGTCCAGGGTGATGAGGAAGTCAATCTGGGCACTGTCCTCAAAGTTGTCCAACATTTGCAGCACGTCTGTTGTGTCCTGAATGTAGGATGGGATGTGCTTGACCAAGGGTTGTAAAAAGTGGTTGCAGAATTGTGATAATGGTTCCAGGACTGAATCTATGCCTGACACTATCGGGCGACCAGAAACCGGTGTGGTCTCCTTGTGAATCTTAGGGAGAACATAAAAATATGGCACCCTTGGGTCTTTTTTCATTAGGAACTCGGCTTCCTTCTTACTAATCCATTCCTGGCAATCCGCTGATTCAACCAATCCTGAAATAGAGCATTGCAGTCGTCCGGTAGGGTTACTGGGGATAGATGTGTAGTAACGTCTATCACCCAACTGTCTCATACACTCTGTTTCGTAGTCCATCGTGTTCATTAGGACAGTGGCTCCCCCCTTATCTGCCTGCTTGATTGTTATGGATGGGTCACTGGCTAAGGACTCCAATATCTGCATCTCAGTCTTAGAGATGTTCATGTGGTCGTTATGCCGGGGAAGTGCTCTGACTTCCTTGAGTACTGCCTGTACATAGGTCAGGATCTCGTTAGGGACCATCCCGCTGTGGGGTGAAAAGGTAAATGCGTTGTGGAGGCCTGAGTCCTCAATTTTTTCTCTAGGTTTTCCCTCAAAGAACACCTTTAGTCTAATCTTACGGAAGAATTTCTGTAGTTCGCACATTTGTTGGAAGCTGTCAATTCTAGGGGTTAGGACAAACCTGAGTTCTTTCTGTAGAATCCTTTCTTCAACCTATGTAAGTTGTAATGTGGAAAGGTTCACTACCAAACTTACTTCCTAGAGGTTCTGCTCCTGGTGTCCATCACTTGTGCTGGCGTTGCCTCCCATTATCTCTCTTGTCTGTCCGTTTCCTCGCTTGTGCCCGCGCCCTCTGCCCCAGCCTCTGTCTAAAAAAGGTTGGTTACCACCTTGTGGGGCAAATTGTGGCGGATACTGGGAGCCATATTGTGGTAGTGCGTGTGGAAACGGTGGGTACTGCCAGAAGGGGGGTCCATGGTAGAGAGGGTGCAGATAGTTGTATTGTCCACATCTCCCCCCTCTTTTACCCCTGCGTTGTTGGGGCTGCCAATCGTCGAAGTAGAGCTAGAGTCTGAGAGGTAGCCCGTTCCTGGAGGGATATAGTCCTCCTTCAGTTATGGGTATACCTTTTCTTTGGCAAATCGTTGGATATCCTTTTGTAGCTCTGTAACCTATTGCTTCATAAGGTAAACCCCCACCCATTAGCAGCTAACCCCTTATGGACCACCACCCCAAACTTTTTCCATTTAAATATCTAATTTTTTCCCAATATGACGGTAGTACAATATGTCACCTCCATGATACCACAGACCATAAAAGTTTAACAAAGTAAAGCTTCCCATGGTCCTGCAGTACAGCTCCTGCTGGTGTAAGACGGTACCTCACAGGAGGGCCACGCTAGGTCCCACAAGAATATGCAGTATTTCACAAGAGAGTCTTACTGGGTCCTACCGTAATATTTAGGCTGAATATTGTAGAAATTTCAGAGAGATATAGTGTACATTTCTTGCACCTTGTTTAGACAAGTTTACATGGTGTGCTGTTTTGTCATTTTACTTCTAAAAGTTGCGACCCATTCAGTGCATTCATTCCGCTCTGTTTCTATTTTCATGTTTTTTGCACATATAGAAGTGAAGCACTAAGATGCCGACTATTGTAAGAAAGCATGTTTGCAGTTGAAAAGCACTGGGGAGTTCTTTTGACTAGGGGAAAGATGATACATTTTGCTCCACCAGCAGAGTTTGCGGATACCCTTGTAATGCGGAGTTCTGGGAAAACTCTGCCAACAGCCATGAGGTGGAATTTTTTCTTGTACGCGTCTTGCGAACTTTAAGTTGGCGGGCGAGAATTGGCGTTCACCAGTACGATTTTCAGGCATTAGGTTGGCACCCAGTGAGATTTTCTCTATGTGGCTGGCAGGTGCGACATGTTTGCTGTGAGAAATGCTACATAAGTAGAAAATCTACTTGAGTGGCAGCAAAGAAGCAACACCCTCGGGAGTGCCACATGATGTCATTCATGTTGATTTTGCAGTGCAGACCAAGGTCCCAGGGCTAAAAACCATCACGACATGCCGATTCCCCCTACTCATGGAACTCCACGGAATCTCATGGAGTTTTTATGTAACTTCCTGGAATTTCTTGGAGTTAAACTCAGTGAGTTCTGCCCACCCCTGGTTTTGACACACCAATAAATGTATTTTGGCTGAGTGAGCAAGATTTCTGCAAATATCGTGTGTGAGTTCTCACTATATATAAATATATAGAGACACACATACACACATTCATATATTTAGTTCTATATGTATCTGTACATGCATTGATAGATAGATAGATAGATAGATAGATAGATAGATAGATAGATAGATAGATAGATAGATAGATAGATAGATAGATAGATAGATAGATAGATAGATAGATAGATAGATAGGTACCCCCATGAACAACGAGTTTCCATAATCTAGTAGGTGACCAGAGAATGAACCACTGTCTTCCTGAGATGTTTTGGTACCTTTTCCAGGATTTTCGGTAGGCTTCTCAATAGTCCAAAACAGGTTGCCTTCCTGGCCTGTGTTGCCAAACATAGCTCAGCTTCTATCCAAAATCCTAGGCTTTTTATTATGTCTGTAGGTATCGGTGCCTTACTTAAGCAAGCTGGCCAGTCAAAATTGGGCCTGGGTATCAATTTAGCTGTCTGGGGTTTTCTCCCCATACAGCTTTAGGCAGCTTCCCGTCATCTGCTCTTTTACTTTTATCAGGCAGTAAAATAGATAGATAAGCTCTGAGACTCTACCTCTGTAATCTATTGGAATCTTGGATTGCTCACTATATTGTGGGTCAAGTACTGAAAGGTGTACTTCATGCTCAGTTTTCAGTGTCTGAAGTAGACCGGAGAGTGGTGAATGACCACATCCATTCCAGTTGTGCTCTGGTAATCCTTGCCTGCCCCACCAGAAATAACAAAACCGTTCTGACTAAACAGAAAGGGAAAAGTGGCTGGGTCTGAGACATTGTAATAGGTTGTACGAAGGCCTGAAGGGCTTGGTTACAACTGAAAACTGGGTGGAGATTACTACAAAGGAGAGTCTGAGTGATGCAGGATAAAATAAGTGAACGCAGGGAAGTGGATAGGTCAGAGGACGTGGCAGGTAGGGTCCAATATGTAGCATCCTTACTGCATTAGGAAAAAGTCTCCTGTTTGGCAAGTATGACATGGTACCAGACTCTTCCTGTTTCAAATCAATGGACTCGAGCTATATCCCACCCACCACCATACACTATTGTGTATGGCCTTCTCCTCAACATGCTGCCACATTCTGAGAATTCTACGGACGATTTTCAAGTGGATCCCACTGAATATCAGACAAACTGTCACCCAGGCTATTATCACAAGTAGACTTGATTACAGAAACACCCCCTACATTGGAATCCCAGCCCAGGTCGTAGGTGGAATCAAAATCACCCAGAACTCCGCTCCCATACTCATCTCAAACACCCCATGAAATAAACACATCTCTCCACACCACAACAATGTCCTCTGACTCCCAGTCCAAAAAGATGTAAATCCAAGCTACTCACCCACGCCTACAAAACTCTTCACAACACCAGTATAGATTACCTCAACCTCAACTTGCACCAATCCACGAGTCACCTTTGATCTGTATACCAGGCAAGAGCACACCTCCCTCGCATCAGGATGACGAGGAAGTGGAGGACATTCCTTCTCCTACCTCACAGCCAAGATCTGGAACGACCTCCCGAACCACCTTAGATACTCGCCTCATCATGGACTTCCAAAGGAACCTCAAGACATGGCTCTTCAAGACAAAACAGGCATGATTGCTTCCTCCCGACACAGGCCTGCCTTACTTAAGTAATGGATACCCTCGCTAGTGATTAGCTGTGTTCTACAAATTCACATAACATACACAATACACCTCAGACTGGAGTAGCTACCCACCCACTGCACACCCAAACACTCGCAGACCTCCTCCACCATACACACTAGACTTCTGAGGTATCACACCACAATAAAGCACAGCATGGATTAGCAACCTCCACACATCCAATCATGGAGCATCAGTTATGTCACCACTCTCCAGAATTCAGTATTCTCCTTGCTTACCACTGCACACTTCATACTACAGCAGCACACCATGTTGTGCAGCAGAATGGGGCAGCCTATCAATATTAACTCTAAAACACAGCCAATAACAACCATGCACTGCAGTATGAATCCATCACCCTCCCTGTACTGTAAGGGCAGTGCCACTCTCCCTCATAATATGTTGGTGCCCCCTATTTCAAACCCCAGAGATGAGCTTTTCTCATATACCCAGAATATTTCCCTCCCTACAAAACACCACAGACTGACCCCTTCATGCACTCTACATTTCAAAGCCCCCCTCCCTACCTAATGCACCCCATTCACACACTCAAGAATATTTCCCCCATATAAGGCACCCCATTAGAAACCTCAGAGAGTTGTCTCATTCTGGTTGTTGCACATGTCACTGGGTCAGGAATAGACTAACACAAGCTGTTCCCAAATTTAGACCTTATCCCCCCCCCCATGTGTGCCACAAACTGATTGGAAGGATATACTAGCACTCTACAGAAAATGTGAAAGCATGCATGATATTTCTCTCTTTTGAAAGAATCCTTGATTTCAAATTTTGGTACCTACTTATAAGAGCCCTATGGCACTTGTGTATCACTTAAAGTGGTACATGCAGGACTCTCATTAAGAAGTATGAAGCCACGTAAAGCCACCTTGCTTGGCTTTGAGTGGCCTCATAAATCATGAGTAAGGGAAAGCAGAGCAAATCGATGCATCACCTTACTTTGCAAGTGGTAGATGCTTTGTGCAGGTAGGTACTCCTTTCTGAAGAAAAACAATCCTGCCTGCAATGTAGGCACCCTTGCAGCAGCACAGGTACAAAGGACAGGAATGCACTGTATTGGTTAAATATGGTGCATTCCTGCCCTTTCACTTTGGCATAGGGCAGTGCAGGAAGGTGCCTTCCTGGTCTGCCCTATGCCAAAATGCCATAAATGAGGTCGTTTGAGTCCAACTACTTACCCAATGAAAGAGAAGATGCACTGAATGTAGTCAGATGCTGCCTATACTCCAGTTCTTTCTGGGTAACATCCAGGTGCTTTTTTCAAAGATGCCATTCATGAGAACATTAGCACTTTCAGCTCAGAACTATCAAGCTACTCAAGGGCTTCGATGTGGCCCGTTCTTCAAATGCAAATGTATTCAATACAGAGCGCAGTAAACAGTTGCATGCGTAAAAACATTTTAACCCTTCCTCCTAACTTTACTACCCTATTTCTACCTACCGTGCTGATAAGAGAGGCAGAAATAAATGGACATGCATAAGGGCATGGAATCTCTACACCATGCCACAATGGTGTAACCCTGAGGTAGAGGTTTCAACACAGGTAGAACAGTGTGCACGGTATGATGCCAGGCTTGTGTCATCTTCCACCGTGGGAGAGAGTGGAAACCCAAACGCTATACAGACTGTGTAATAATGGTGAGGAGAACATTCTACATCTATTGTGTTTTTGCCCAGAACTCTTGCAAGAGAGAAGAACACTGCTTAAGCTTCCATTTAAGCTACGAGGCATAAGGACATGCAGGCAGGCCCTGATTAGGTGCCTTAACTCGAATGATATAATCTTGAATGCTACTTTTGTAAGGTTCTTATTGACAGTTAAAAGGAAATTAGGAGTATAATTATTTTAAATATGTATCTGACTACGAAACCGATGCATTGGTATTTTAAATGTTTTATACTTGAATATAGCTTTTACTGCTTTCTTTTTTAGATGTTTAATATTGTAAGATTTTAAATAATCAGCACAATAAACTACTTTGTATGCCGGTGAGTGACATCACTGCCTCCATCACACAAAGCCAGTAGAGTGAATGCCTATAACGTACATCTGATACTTCACTTGAAGTAGCAATGTCCCCTATGCATCGGCAGAATCCAGAGGAATAAGATGATACCCCACTTCTCCATGTATGAACTCACACAACCACAGCACCATCGAATTGGCCAAATGAATTGAAAAGGGAAAGTTCCACCCATTTTTCATGACCATTACAACCAGTCAGTTGTTTGTTAATGTGGGCTGATCAATATGTAAATGAAACCTAAAGCAAATATAACTGAGGGAGGATGACCTTTTTATAAGAATCGGTTATGTGAGCTCTGACAAATGTGCTAAAGCTGTCTCTGTCCATATCTAAAGGTCAATCTCTTTGAAAGAGAATACATTAATATGTATCTAAAAGAAATAGTTTAGTTTTTAATTTCAAGTAATTTATCCCATTATTAAGCCCTTGCCAAGAGTGTTCGAAAAGATAAAGTGCTTAGAATTTTCTGACAGGAAGAAATTCATCACCAGACAACTCCTTCGGCAGTTTAGTGCGGAAAGCAAAATCTTTCATTGTCTGTGAATGTCAAAGTACTTTAAGATGTGACACCCATGCAGGTGAATGCTTGACACCCACTCACTCCATAGTCAGCAAGAGTGGCTGCCGCTCCTCTAGGTAATTTCCTAAGTACAGGTTGTTCGGGAAAATAATAGGGAAACATTGGTTGGCTGTCACCCCTTACTGTGGCCCCCTAATCCATCTTTCTGCGCTACTGCAGACAATGGAGGTCTGTTTCGATATTTTTGGGAGTGCATCTGCCAAGGTATATAACTGAATCCACCCTTGTTTTTCCTTGAATGGAGGTGCCAGTTACCTAAAGAATGTAATTGAAACAGGCAAAACCCATAAGATTATATTATAGATTCGGAGTACTCACCCAGTCTGGGCTGCAGCACACACTCAAGTCTGTGCACAAACTGGGACAGTGTGCTGTATTAGAAATATTCAATCCCCCTGCAGGCACTGTAGTGAGGGATTGCACCGATCTGCAGTGGGAGGGAGAGCTTGGGGGTCGTACTAACTGTGTGCAACTTTAATTTGGTACTTAGGGTGCCCCGACAGCTCCTTTGCCTCTGCGCATGCATCTGTTGTACAACACAAATTCAAAATGATTCCTCATTGCATGGGTCTACGCCTCCATGCACGGGAATGCATGCTTGAGATTGGGGTAGTGTCCACGTAGCACTGGTGTGATCTGTATGAGAGAATGGGCCCCACAAGCACCTACAGCCCCTTCCTCAATAACAAAATTCCCTAGGGGTGGAGAAAGCTGAAGCAAACACCTGTTGCAACCAGGGCACATAGTGCAATACAGCCGCAGATCGCATTCAGAGGTCACCTGTCTTTTTCTCAAGAGCCACCCCTGTCACTAGCAAATCTATCCATCAAAACTAATTTCTGTGAACCCAGATTTCTGGGAATAGCTGGGAGTTACTCTGGTTGGGCTTCTTGACTTGTTAGCGATTCACCTGTTTGAAAATAATATTGAAATCCTTGCTGTAGTCCATCTTGCTCATAGCATATATAGAGAATTTGTGGCTTTTATGAAAAAATCCTCACAGCTGTAAACAGCCACAAATCCGCTGATTTCATTCCCTGCCAGCTACTGTGATCCTTAGAAAAGACAGCAACCCCCTAACAGGTGCACAGCCCACCGAAATACTTAAAGGGGATACAAGGATGGGGTGATCTCATTAAGCTAGAGTAGAGGTCTTTGTTTATTGTGCCGTCAGGGGAGGAATAGTTGCCACACTGACCTCAAGCAGACCAGACACTCAAATTCTCATTTGCCTCACTGTCAACACACTTAGAGAAATCAGATGGGTGATAGAAGCTAGTGGTTAGAGCTGAGTTTCATCATTAGAGACAGCCCTTTGTGCTACAGTGGAAATCACTGGTTGTGTCCAAACTCACTGTGAATACCTGGACATCTTTTTTCCCAATAAATCTTTGTTCCAGGGGAAGGGTTTGTGGTTTGTGTCCTACCAGACCGTAGATGCCGGGCCATATTTCACCCAAATAAAACATTAGGATATTCTGCTACCAGCCAAAGTTACTACACTGGAGGAATATCACTGAAAAACTGCACATATTTACTTAAGGAAAAGCAAGGTCGTTACCCAACTGATATCGAGGAGCTGCTTTTACTAAGCCACAAATCCCGGACAAGCATTTACAAAGCATATAGGTCTGGCCTTGACAAGCTGGTGTCTTGGTTATTTATTTAATTTTAGCTTTCATTGTATGCAGATGATTAAAAATAAAGAAAGAAACACCTAAAAGCGCCGCCTTATGCATGTAGTTACATTTTTATATTTGAATAGTATTCATCGATGCAACTCTTTAACTAGAGCTGTTTGTCAAATAAGCCTTTCAGCTGCATCATGCATTTTATTATGATTATTATTAATAATAATAATGATTATTATTATTATTATTATTATTGTGGAGGAGAGTAGAATAAATCACTAGCTAAACTAGCACTAAATCTGCCGGCAGCACCAACGTTACAATGCCACATAAACACTTTAAACTTTAAAAAGAAGTGAAGGTAAAAAAATTAGCTGGTAATTAAAGTTAATATAAAACATAAACAAAATGAAAAAGCACAATTTGAACCGACTTTCCAACTAAAGAGAAAGAAACTGCGGGAAAAATGTGTAAGCTTCCTGAAGTCAATCAAAGCAAAGACAGCCAGTGGGCCAAGTGAGCTGAGCCACTGTCCCATGCTGTATGGTGAGGTGGGCGGAAACAAAATGTGCATTAACAGAGCAATGGATGCAACCCGCTGCCTACAGCCCTATATGAATTCATATTATGAATGGTGTTTATGAGAAAACTGTAGTCTGGCATGACAGCTAAAGCTGTCTGAAGACCAGACCTAAAAAAGAGGAGAAAGTTGGCGTCACTGCATGGGCGTTCGCAGACTTTTTTCCAGGGGGGGCAAAATGTTAAGTCATCACCATACTCAGACATGATGTGTGCCAGGTGGGGTACAAGAAACACTGGGACGCAGTGTGGAAAATTAGGAAATTGATGTACATAAGCAGCGTTCATTTGCCCTTTCCCATTCCCTTCCCTGTACGTTAGCCACACCACTCCGCCAGTAAAAGCCCGTACCCACATGTGCCTGATAGCCATTTTAGACACCATGGCCTTTTGCCCACTCATCAGAATCCCCGGCTTCCCTCCTGCGCGTGTTTGAACCCCCCCCCCCCTCACATCCATAGACCATGCAACCCTCTCCCTCTGCGCGACCCTGCAATGAAAAGCAATCCTCTTGCTTGACCCACGCAAAGTCCCCCATTTCCTCTTGAAAAAGCATCCCTCGCCTCAGCTGACATAACCCCCCCAGCTGTATCTGACTGCCCCCGTTCTCTCATGTACAGGTCACAAGATCTCTCTCTCTCTCTGTGCGACTCTGTCCCTGTGCGCACCCTGGCTCTCCCCTCCTCCCTCACATGGGCAAGTCATAAACTTCCTTCTACTGCAAGACCCCGTCCTTGGGAGTCACAGCCGCACCTGACCAGCACCTCCTTTCCTTTCATGAATAACCCCTCTGTTAGTAAATCCTCCCTCCGCGATGGACTGTCTACATGTCCGAGGCCATCGCCTAAGCCGGAAGATACTGTTTATTGCCCCTTATTGTATGGAGTCACTCCTCTTCAAAGAACTCACTATTGAGCTTGGCTTCCCCACCCCTTGGGATACGATCAGGCGCACATATCCCAATAATCAGCGGAACACTCAGCTGCGTCATTGCCCCTTCTCTTATCGACAGTTCAAGGGTCTCTATTGTAAACATATGTGGGGTAGGATTGACACGAGGATTATGGGAATGTCTTTTCTTTGTTTCACAATGTCATGATTGTAATACCAAGTGTTTTGTAAGGTATAAAAGACGATGTCTCAGCTCACTTGTTAGAGCACCTCCCGACAGACACTGTGTTTCGTGTCCGAAATGACAGGCTCTCCTCATGAGTAATAAATCCTGTTCTTGTGATTCCTGCTTCCAGCGCCCGTCTCTTTATTTGGTAACTATTCAGAATGGGAACTAAGAGGCGACTTGCGCCAGCAGCCCGGGCATCGATAGTAACATGGGCTCGCATTCAACAATTGGCGTCCCAACGCGGGGCCCATCAGTGACATAAGGTCCAGTAAGAGAGATCCAGACGAAGAGGTGAACATCTAAAAGATCGGAGTATACCTGCCTTGAGAGGGCCCTCGTCCGGCTGCCGATCGAATGAACTTCACCGATTCTGAACGGACCTCTCTCGAATGACCTATTGTCCTGACTGGAATCCCACAGGAATGCTGCATGGAGTAAGAGAACGATCGGGCGCTGGAGGAGGAAGACGAAGAACTGTTCGTATGGTCCGGTCCGGGTAAGATTAAGTAGGGCGTTTTACGCCTGATTGGTAGGATGGTTTTATCCATCTGATTGTTTGATTGATTGTATTGGAATCGGTACTTGAATACTGATATTGTTTGGTTATTGGTTCATTTAGCTTTGGATGCTACTTGAAATATTGGTTCTCTTCTTGAGAACGAGACATTCTCTGTTTGCAAACAGCGGCGAATAGGAACGTTCGTCTCTCTTTGCAGATAGAGAAGGGTAGGTAATGCAGACTTTTGTCCCCGTTGTAATCCGTCATGCCTACCTTTCTCCCCACTGATTGTTTGAAATCGATTAAATAATCGATTGTTGCTCTTTGAGATCTTCCCTGTCCACAAACAGAGACAAATAGAAATATTCTGTCTCCCTTTGCAGATAGCGAAGGGCAGGTAATGCAGACGTTTGTCCCTGTTGTAATCCGTCATGCCTGTTTTTCTCCCCACTGATTGATTGATTAACTGGACATTGTTGTCCAAGGAATTGTTTGTTTGAGGTATTTTCTGTTTCCAAACAACGTGGAATAGAAATATTCTGACTAGTCTTTGCAAGCAGTAAAGGGTAGGTTATGCCCCTTTATGATTCGTCAGTCCTACCCACTCCCCGCTGATTGACTATTATTTGGGGGGTAGCTCACCTGGTCTGTCCGGGAGGCTACCCAAATGGAGGACACATGCCCCCACCCGTTGGCCATTTATTGGAAGTAACCCATCTGGTCCGTCCAGGAGGCTACCCTAGTAAGTGGAGGTACATCATTTGGTCCGTCCAGGATGATGCCCTAACACAGGGATATGTGTTCCCCTCTGGTCGATAATCTAGTTCCAACCCGGACCATTTATTGGAGGTAACTCTCCTGGTCCGTCCAGGAGTACCCCAAGTGAAAGGACATATAAAAATGAAGTGATCACCGTACCCTACTAACAGAAAACTTTAGCTCGAAACACGCTAAGGAAAGGAAGGAAAAATAAAAGAAATCGGGCTAAATCAGTAACCCCCTGATGAGCTTCCGACTTCACTAAAAATAAGAAACATTAGGAATAGTTCGTAATGAGAAATATAAAATGGCGAAAGGTTTGACAGCAAGACAGCCACGAGGTAGCTAGGCTCCATTGCCTATTCCTGCTCCAAACATGTCTGCCTCATTGCCCACCACGCCCAAATAACGCTCACATGAAACAGGAACAAACCAATAGGTACCTACCCCCATTCCGGAAGCTCCCGAAGTGCAACAGGTCCGCGGTTACGCCCATCCGAAAGGCGAGGTCTCGATGCGTGCAGGGCTCGGCTGGCCGCAGTCGGAAGGGGAGGCTGTAGGGTGGACGGCCCGAGGAATCATGGAGGTCTCTCCTTTTCCCCTCTCCTGCTGCCCTGCAGGCCACGGGGGGGGGGGGGGAGCTGTCTTGCCTCAGCCACCGACCACCCCCCACCCCCTCTCTTGCCTGATCTGGCCATCGTCGAGGACCGGAGCAAAGGCGAGGTTGGACAACCCTGAAAGTTGCAGGTAGTCCTGCCACATGACCACGCCTGAGAGTTTCAGGTAGTTCCTCCACATGTCAAAAAGGGGGGGATGTCTTGCCTCAGCCACCGACCCCCCCCCCCATCTTCATCAGCCGGCACGGCCAATACCGAAGTGCTGGAGCCGAGGAACGGCGCAGGGTCGCTGGAAGGGGGAGGCGGCGCGAACGACCCTCCCCCACCTCCCTCCAGGTGGAGGCTTCCAGCGACACCCCAACGCTCTTGCTTAAAGGGGGTCAACATCGAAAAGCGGTCTTTTGCCCAGGACGGGCACACGCCCCATGCCTTCTCTCCTCAACTTTGAAGATTCTATGAGAGCCGGGGGGCACCCTGATCCCTCCGCATGGGCGCCCCCGTCCCCCTCACTGGGAACCGCGACATCGGCGCACTCCTGCCAGCACCAGCCTCAGTTTGGAAATGGCTAAAATACAGCCAAGGTACAGACTTGTTCAGTTCTGGTGGAACACCAGAATGACCCGGTAGGAAAAAATTGTTGCCGCCCTCCCCACTCTTTGACTGATGGTCCATATTGTTAGACTGTTACTACATTGCGAAAAACTTTTGAACTACCAACGGAAGGTTCTGGTCCTACTAGAAGTCAGCGGAGGCAATCTGACTATGCAGGGACTTGCCTGACCTCGCTCAAAAATGGCGCCGACACCAAATGAAACTTGAAAGTAGATAAGAAGGATATTGAGTATGTGCTTGGAACAGAAAGCGATAAAAGATGGATATTGATTATGTGCTGGGACGATGAACTGATTTAGAGTGGGTACTAATTATGTGTTGGAAGAAATAAACTTGTATGAAATAGACACTGGTTGAGCATTTAAACAATGAATTGATATACATTAGATATTGAGCAAATAGTAGAATAATGGGATGATATTATTGAACGCTTGACACGCATTATACTTGCCGCTTAAGAAAGTTCGATATGATTTTCATTGCACTGCTGCACTTTATGAAACAAATGGCCACCGACTTCGCTCCTCATGCCCAGTTCCAGTCTGCTCCGTAGCCGGCCCACTGGGTTGTAGGCCCGTATTTGTGCGCCAACCTTTTCATTAAAGTTTTTTGAACACGCAAATATTATCGTAGCGTTTGTATTTATGAATGTTATTGAAATGTATGGCTACTGTCACCCACATAAAATACGTGCAGTATGGCTAAGGTTGAAGGTTAAAGGGGCCCGGTGCTTAGCAACTACATTCTGTGTCATAGACAGCCGGAAAAGTGTTTCAGACGCCCTTAAAACGATACCGAAGAAATGCCCCCTGACCACCACCCTTGCACATGACCTAAAAAGCCACGATCAGGTGATTCATGTAGATACGCAGACCATCAACAATAATCTATCCAACACTGCTGGTCCCTCTGGGCTTAAACGCCAAGATGGTAGAGAATGCACCCTGTGGAGATAGGTCGAGTATGTGGTAGGTAAAAATATTCTCGGATTTATGCAAGTTGATGTATTTTGGATGTTGCCCCCACCCCCTTCCTTCTCCTCCCTTCTGCAGGTCGTGTTGGAACGTCGGCTGAAGTATGGAAGAGCGATGATCGAACGACCGACGATACGGGAAGGAGGAGATTTGAGCATAGTACTTATGCTAGACTTAGATATGACTGTTCCTCCATTAGAGCATAGCGACTGGGAGAATGGACTGACATGGAAACTTGACGGGTACTGTATGACGGAAATTGACTCAAAATTAGCACGTTAGAACGACTGGGAGGATGGACTGACATAGAAACTTGACGGGTACTGTATGACGAAAATTGACTCGAAATTAGCACGTTAAATAATGCAACCATGACGTTTAACTAGATAGGGAAAGGACAAGGAAAAGTCCTGAGGTAAGGGTTACCCAGGCACCACCCATCTGGGAAGTTAGGAACGTTGTTGATGTTCGAAATGTACCACCTCCTTCTCACCCTCTTATAGATATAACGAAGCTGCCTGACTGTTCTCCTGGTCAATACCCTCTGTCGCCTCAGCCTGGAGAACCTCCAACCAAAGGAAGAAATTCAAAAGTGGTTTAAGATCCACCTATGGGCAATAGCCCGACCAGGTTAATTTCTGACCGGCTGAACGAGGTGTACGTATTGGCAATTGGGAGCACTCGCAAAAATAGCAAACGAGAAGAAAAGGAGGAAAGGTAAAAAGAGCTCAGCCCACGGATAAATAGGATATAAAAAATGCGCAGCATGCTCAAGGAGATTTTTGTCTGGCCAACAACTGCTCTATGTTTTGTCGTGAATCTTTCTTTTTGTGTAAAACACGCCACAGCTGAACCACACACTGGTATCGTCTGCATTCTGCATTCCTTTTCAGTAACGCTGCATTGTCCTTTATTTACTTAACCGCTAGCGCTGCACTGTCGCCTCATAGCGCCGAATTGTACTCGCTGATTAGCGCTGCACTGTCGCTTTAATTATTTATTTGTGCCGCACTGTCGCCCTATTTAGTTAATTGCAGCGCGTCGTCTCGGAGGCTGCTTCTCAAACTTTCCTGCTGATTTTGTGCGTTTTCACGCTGTGCATTTGCTGCCCCTGGCCTTTGACCCTCCATTTTGTGTTTAGGTTTATTTCCCCTGGTCCGCCCCTCCTCCCGCCACCGCCTCCTCCCAGCTGCTGCCCCTCCCACCCACGAGTTATACCCTTCCTCGCTCCCGAGCTCCCTGTGACCGCCTGGACCCTCATTCAGTCCGGTTGCTCCCCCACGCCACAGCTGAACCACACACTGGTATCGTCTGCATTCTGCATTCCTTTTCAGTAACGCTGCATTGTCCTTTATTTACTTAACCGCTAGCGCTGCACTGTCGCCTCATAGCGCCGAATTGTACTCGCTGATTAGCGCTGCACTGTCGCTTTAATTATTTATTTGTGCCGCACTGTCGCCCTATTTAGTTAATTGCAGCGCGTCGTCTCGGAGGCTGCTTCTCAAACTTTCCTGCTGATTTTGTGCGTTTTCACGCTGTGCATTTGCTGCCCCTGGCCTTTGACCCTCCATTTTGTGTTTAGGTTTATTTCCCCTGGTCCGCCCCTCCTCCCGCCACCGCCTCCTCCCAGCTGCTGCCCCTCCCACGCTCCGCCCCCTCCACCATCCATTTATGGCCAATGCCTCCACGCGCAGCGTCCACGCGCTACGGCCACGCCGAAGGTGCGCCAAAGGTAAGCCCGTCTACGCCCGTCCGCGCCTGGACCGCGCCCAGCGCCAGACCCCCTGCCCCTCGCGCTACCCAGCCCTCCCGCTTTACCTACGATGCCGCCACCCTCCTAGCCCTTAACCCCGGTCGCGCCCCCAACTGCGTCCAAGCCGCTCCTGGACGCACCCATGGACCTTTCTCCTGCTACTCCTGCAAATTCAGCGGCACCGACAACATCTCCGCTAAGACCACACCACAGATTCACGACCCCAACCACCTACAATGCATCCTTCTCAACACCCGATCAGTCCACAGGCACGCCATCGACCTATGGAACCTACTAGACACCATCTCTCCGGACATCGCCTTCCTTACGGAAACATGGATGAATGCTTCCTCAGCACCAGACATCACCATTGCCATCCCTGATGAATATAAGATCACACGCAAGGACCGCACCAGCCACACAGGAGGAGGAATCGCTATAGTCCATAAGAAATCTATCCGCATCTCAACCAGCTCTGACGCCAACCTCGCCAATTCCGAACACCTTCACTTCCAGGTCCACATCGACCCCAAGACCACACTCAGAGGCACCCTCCTTTACAGGCCACCAGGACCCCGCGCAAAATTCAGTGAAGACATCACGGACTTCATCACTCCGCACGTGCTCCCCTCCAAAGAATACATCCTTCTGGGAGACCTCAACTTTCACTTCGATAAGATCAACTTACCGCAACACCGCCACCCTCGTGGACAACCTCACCAACCTCGGACTTAAACAACTGGTCACTTCCCCCACCCACATCGCAGGTCACACACTCGACCCCATCTTCACCTCCAGCAACCATGTCTCCTTCAGCCACACTACGGACCTCATCTGGACTGACCACAGATGCGTTCACTTCACCTACAACAAACCAAAACCCAGCATCCACCTCCAACCTACCTTGAAAAGGAACTGGAACAAAATCACCACGGACCAAATCTCCGCATCGCTCCTTCAACACACCCCAGCCCCCTCCTCCAACGCTAACGAAGCCGCCGCTAATCTCACCCTATGGTTATCCAACACCGCTGACACCTTAGCACCTCTGAAAAAACATCAAAACAAACCTGGCAGCAAGAAGGCCTCATGGTTCAACGATGATCTCAAGAAGTCCAAGAAACTCTGCCGCTCCCTTGAAAAGGCCTGGAAAAAAGACCCAACCACCAGCACCAAGGACGCCTTCAAAAACGCCACCCGCACTCACCACCAACTAATCCGAAAAGCCAAGAAAGCAGCATTCAAGGATCGACTCGACAACAACGCTCACAACAGCAAGGAACTTTTCAACATCGTCAAGGAATTTTCCAATCCCTCGGCCAACTCCAACGACATCACCCCCTCTCAAACCCTCTGCGACTCCCTAGCCTCTTTTTTCCACAACAAGATTGCAGACATCCACAACAGCTTTGACAACCAACCCGGAAACCAACCCACCCTACCGTCTGCTGTCCATCCTCCCCCCGTGAACACCCTTAACGACTGGAAGCCAATCCCCACTGAGGACACCATCCGCCTGATGAACTCCATCCACTGAAGATCCCCCACAGACCCATGCCCTCACCACATCTTCAACAAAGCAGACTCCGTCATAGCACCGCACCTCCGAGACGTCATCAACTGCTCCTTCAACTCCGCTACCTTCCCTGAAGACTGGAAACACGCTGAACTCACCGCCCTTCTAAAAAAACCAACAGCGGACCCCACCGAACTCAAAAATTACCGCCCCATCTCGCTTCTTCCATTCCCGGCCACAGTCATCGAGAAAGCCGTCAACAACCAGCTCGCCGCCTTCCTCGAAGCCAACAAATCCCTCGACCCCTCACAATCTGGCTTCCGAGCAAAACATAGTACCGAGACCGCCATCATCGCAGCAACAGATGACATTCGAACTCTACTGGACAATGGAGACACAGTCGCCCTCATCCTCCTCGACCTCTCTGCAGCATTCGATACAGTCTGCCACAGCACCCTTCTACAACGCCTCAATAACATCGGAATCCAAGGAAAAGCACTGGAATGGATCACCTCGTTCCTCACCGGTAGAACCCAGAGAGTCCGCCTCCCACCATTCAAATCAGAGGCCACTGAAGTCATCTGCGGCGTACCTCAAGGATCCTCACTCAGTCCCACCCTCTTCAACGTATACATGAGCCCCCTCGCGGCCATCGCATGCCAACACAACCTCAACATCATCTCTTATGCGGACGACACTCAACTGATCCTTTCACTCACCAATGACCCCGGCGCCGCCAAAGCTAACCTGCACGAAGGAATGAAAGAAGTCGCCGAATGGATGAAACAAAGCCGTCTGAAACTGAACTCAGACAAAACAGAAGTCCTCATCCTAGGCACATCCCCCTCTGCTTGGGACGACTCCTGGTGGCCGGAAGCCCTCGGAAAAGCACCCATCCCGACAGACCACGCACGGAACCTTGGCGTCATTCTGGACTCTTCACTCTCAATGAACAAACAAGTCAACGCCGTATCCTCTTCCTGCTTCAACATTCTTCGCATGCTCAGAAAAACATTTCGCTGGATCCCCTCCGAAACTAGGAAAACAGTCACCCACGCCCTGGTCACGAGCCGACTGGACTACGGAAACACCCTCTACGCAGGTACCACCACCAAACTCCAGAAGAAACTCCAACGAATCCAAAACGCCTCAGCCAGGCTCATACTAGACATCCCACGCAACGAACACATCTCTGGCCACCTTAAAGACCTCCACTGGCTACCCGTCAATAAGAGGATCACTTTCCGACTGCTCACCCACGCACACAAATCACTTTACGACATCGGACCAGACTGCCTCAACTCTCGACTGTCCTTCTACACCCCCTCCCGCCAACTACGCTCTTCCGACCAAGCCCTCGCCACTATACCTCGCATCAACAAGACCACCATGGGAGGCAGATCCTTTTCTTACCTGGCTGCTAAAACATGGAACTCACTCCCCGCTTACCTCCGCCTCACCCAGAACCACCTAGCGTTCAGAAAGCAGCTTAAAACGTGGATATTTGACAAATAATCCTCCTCCTCCTCCTAAGCGCCTTGAAACCCTCTGGGTATGTAGTGCGCTATACAAATTTTATGACTTGACTTGACTTGACTCCCAACCCTTGTTTGAGTCTGTGTATGTGTAGTGTAGGGATTTATGTCTTCCCTCTGTTTTGTGTTTTCGTGTTACCTGACCTTGCTGTTCTGTGTTGTGAGCGCACTAAATGACCTATTTTCGTACACGTCTCTCTCTCTCTCTCTCTCTCTCTCCCCCTCTATCTCTCTCTCTCTCTCTCTCTCTCTCTCTCTCTCTCTCTGCATGACATACGTGTACTGAATGGCTCGTTTAGGTTGCGGACGACTCTCACTCTTTACGAGAGTCCCCCTGTTCCATCTTCCTTTTTGTATATAAAATTGTGCCCCGCTGGCACCAGTCTGATTGGATACTTATCGAACACGAAGGTGTTCAGCGAAATTGACAGAAAATAAAATGATTGTAATTTACTACCTCTCCTTTCTGCAAAATGAATGAACTTGAATTGGCTAAGAAAGAAAGGACAGGTGAGCCGACTAAGGCCCCCCCTAATCTGGCCCTCGTAAAAAGGGAACTATATGTCAATGGCACCCTATTTTTGTTGTTGTTAGAGACAAGCGTCAATGTCCAGATTGGCCCCCAATGCCCAGATTGCCCCACCCCTTTGCACCCAAGCGCGAATCTCCGAAGCGTCCCCGCCCCACTTGATTGACCCCAGCTGCTGTCCCCGATATATACATAGTGACCATGAGTAACTGTCGTCCCTCAGGAAAACGTTGTTTTTACCCTGACCTCCGACGATAGCGCCCCCACCCCAGTTTTGAAAGGGATAGCCAGCTTTGGAGGGAAATGTTAGACTGTTAAGGCCCGGGTTTGAAAGACAAATCTCCGCTGGAGGTTCCGGAAGGATGAATGTAACGAAATGCGCAGTTGATAGGAGTCTAATTTCTATCTATTTTTATGTCATGAATAAGACGATGAATAAGCTTGGCATGAGCTGAGTAGGAATGCCGACATATGCACTGCTTGATGGTGAATGCTTCTGACTATGACCAATGAGCATGACCCCCAGGTGCTAGGATTGCGAGTGGAATTCAAATGTTAAAAATCTCTTCTCCTACCAGTTCTCTAAAAACTTGTTTTTACCCATTCCAAGATATACGATCATCGGAGGAGAAGGGTCGGACGTGGCGCACAGCCTGGCTGGAGATCATGAGACACATGCGACCTCGACCAAAGGTGGCGCCGCAGCACAGCAGGAATACGGGACGAGGCAGCACTCTCCAATGTGGTAAACGAAAGGATGAAAGGCTGTCCTGAAGCCCTTTGTCCACCTACCCACGCGTGCCTGAAGCCTCCGTCCCCCTTTTCAAGCCCGGTTGATGGGCCTGCCCGCTTGTTACCCTTTGCTCCCTTGGTCCCTTTGGTGTGTCCCAGGAAAATTTGCCCCCACTCCGCCCTCTCACTCCCATCGACTATCGAAACCACACACCCTCTTTTCCACGTGACTTTTTGTCGAAAGGAAGAACAGCATCCAGGTGGAAATGGGGTACACCGCAGGAATATGGGTGCCAAGCATAAGGCGCCACTAAAAGGATTGGTTAGGGAACAGGACTGTGGTCTAACAGCAGAGGACTGACCGCACCCTGCAACGCGTAAGGATGGATCCGAGCTGGACCTATAGCTCCTCCGCCGGTGCTCAACAGCGCCAACAAAAGGATACGGACTAGAGCCTACCAGTGATGGCTCATTGCTAAAAAGACACTGTGACGAAGAGATCTTATTTGAACTGAATTCCTCCCTCAATTGCTTGGTCAAAATGTTCATTGGTCACCTTTTTAGAAAGTCGGAAGCATTTATGCTATGAAGTTCGTTTGCAGATGCAATTTCTTATGTGCTGCATTCTGCCAATCACATCAACTGTCCATGAATATATGCCATATGTTAGTATTGACAGATGCTAATTCTTTAACAGCACCCGTTTATATGTACACCCCCCCACTAATTAGGAAAATGAACTCTGTTATGTAAAAAGCGGCGACTGTGGAAAATTAGGAAATTGATGTACATAAGCAGCGTTCATTTGCCCTTTCCCATTCCCTTCCCTGTACGTTAGCCACACCACTCCGCCAGTAAAAGCCTGTACCCACATGTGCCTGATAGCCATTTTAGACACCATGGCCTTTTGCCCACTCATCAGAATCCCCGGCTTCCCTCCTGCGCGTGTTTGAACCCCCCCCCTCACATCCATAGACCATGCAACCCTCTCCCTCTGCGCGACCCTGCAATGAAAAGCAATCCTCTTGCTTGACCCACGCAAAGTCCCCCATTTCCTCTTGAAAAAGCATCCCTCGCCTCAGCTGACATAACCCCCCCAGCTGTATCTGACTTCCCCCGTTCTCTCATGTACAGGTCACAAGATCTCTCTCTCTCTGTGCGACTCTGTCCCTGTGCGCACCCTGGCTCTCCCCTCCTCCCTCACATGGGCAAGTCATAAACCTCCTTCTACTGCAAGACCCCGTCCTTGGGAGTCACAGCCGCACTTGACCAGCACCTCCTTTCCTTTCATGAATAACCCCTCTGTTAGTAAATCCTCCCTCCGCGATGGACTGTCTACATGTCCGAGGCCATCGCCTAAGCCGGAAGATACTGTTTATTGCCCCTTATTGTATGGAGTCACTCCTCTTCAAAGAACCCACTATTGATCTTGGCTTCCCCACCCCTTGGGATACGATCAGGCGCACATATCCCAATAATCAGCGGAACACTCAGGTGCGTCATTGCCCCTTCTCTTATCGACAGTTCAAGGGTCTCTATTGTAAACATATGTGGGGTAGGATTGACACGAGGATTATGGGAATGTCTTTTCTTTGTTTCACAATGTCATGATTGTAATACCAAGTGTTTTGTAAGGTATAACAGACGATGTCTCAGCTCACTTGTTAGAGCACCTCCCGACAGACACTGTGTTTCGTGTCCGAAATGACAGGCTCTCCTCATGAGTAATAAATCCTGTTCTTGTGATTCCTGCTCCCAGCGCCCGTCTCTTTATTTGGTAACTATTCAGAATGGGAACTAAGAGGCGACTTGCGCCAGCAGCCCGGGCATCGATAGTAACATGGGCTCGCATTCAACAGCAGAACTGGGATAGACTCAATTAAATGACAGGAATCCAGGACATGTGACTGACCCTGCCACAGGCCAACAAACACCGCCTGTAGGGAAAATGCTAAACTTTCTGACAAGCTGCTTTATCTCTGTCTGCTAGGTGTGCAGACTTCCGGGTCCTCGATCCAACACCAATCAAGGCTGTCTTCAGCACCGAATACTTTAAAACAGCCTATGATTAGAGCACCAGATTAAATATACTGTATGTACAGTGTATGTTAGGGATTATTTGTAGCGCACATATTTACCAATATTGGCTTCTTGGCGCTAGAATTCATGATAAATGTTATCCAAAGTTAAAGCACAACATCAAAGTCAGTAATAAATAATACAGCAATCACACATGCTAGTGATTCGCCAAGGAGTGCTCCCTTTACTAGAATTCCCCGGGCATTGCAAAATTTTACACACATTCAATTAATTTATACAAAATAAAATGTATAGGTCCAAATGTTAGCTATATTTTTTAAAGGAAACCCAGAGTCCCTCTACGTGTAGTCAATTTCAAACTGACAACGTGCACATGTTCAGGGATACAATAATGGCCAGCTCCCTTATGCGGAAGCCCTGCACCGTAAATGTGTGGCACATGCGGCGCCTGCAGCGGCGGCACATAACACAGGTCCAGGGATGCTGAGTCTTACACAGTGGTCGAAGTGGGGGATAAAAGTAGTAGAACAGTGGCCGGAGAATCAGAGGGTGGGAATAACCCTAGGATTGGATCTGTGGGTGGAGCCAGAGGTGTGGCCAGAATGCGCAGACTTCCCAATTTTTAGTATTTGTTTGGCATTTCACTGCCCAGTTTAATCAACCAATGGATACACATGATTATTTAAGGTTATAATGAGTTATTGACAATAAAATATATTCACAAAGTGAGAAATGCTTCTAATCACAGAATGTACCAAATACGATAAAATATGGAAACACCTGCCATTTGTCTCCGAGCCATGGAGTTTCTGTCATCAGCACTTCTCCCTTTTTCCACAACAGCAGTTCAAAAATGAATGGCAAAATATCCTAGTTTACAAATGTTTTCTCTAAAATTATGGCTCTGTCGTAGTTGCCTCATAATGCAAGATCTACTGCATGATCTGACCATTTAAACTAATAAATTGTTTGTAGCTTAGACATATCAAAAGTTAATAAAAAATGTGACTTGTGTTGCTGCGGAGTGGATGGCCTATTGCAAAGGTTGACTGGTCACCTTTCTCACTGCTGCGTTTGTATGTTACACCGGTACTAATAAGGCAAAATCTTTCCAGAGACTGTTAGCATGTGTGCACACGTCAAAATAATAAAATATCTGAAAATATACTTCATTACGCTGCAGACTTATTTTTAATGAATAATTAAGTCAACACTACGGCATCATTTTGTCATCCTTTGCTGCATAATTAATTCCAGTGGTCCCACAGCAGGCAGCACATGTTAAAAGTGATTGTAAATGAAGCAGGGAGACTGTGAAGTTTGTGAACCTAGGGTCAGATGTAGGAGCCCTAATACCGGTCAGTACCGGCATAATTCGGCCGTTACCGACCGGTATTAGGGTTTTCAGATGTAGGGGGCCTATATTTTACCGATTCTGTAAATTTACCGAATCGGTAAATCCACATGTAGGTGGCACTCCTAAGAGTGCCACAGGCCCTTAAGAATCGGTATTTTACCACCCAATCCTATTGGGTGGTAAAATACCGAATTCAGGTGTGCATGCACATCTGTGCATGCACACCTGTGCAATGTGACAAACAGACATGCCCTTAGGGCATGCCTGTGTGCCACATGGCACACAAGTCCGGAATTGGGGTGCTAGAGGGTGTCAAAGTGACACCCCATGCACCCTTGCAGGATTCGGTATTCACCGAATCGGTATTGCCCATTGATTCCTATGGGTTTCATGGCCCATGGGAATCAATGGGCAATACCGATTTGGTATTTACCGAATTGGTAAATACCGAATCCTACCGATTCGATAATTCTTAAATTCGAATTACCTACATCTCCCACCTTCCTATTTACCAACTCTCAAATACCGAATCGGTAAAATTCAGTATTTAAGAGTCGGTAAATATGAATTACCTACATCTGGCCCCTAGTTTGGTATGCGTGCAAATCCTGCATTGTCAATCCCTCGTGAGTTGCAGCTACTTCTGCTGAAACAAGGCCAGTGGAGGTACCTATGAGTGAGGCAGACTGGCCTCAAGGGCAGGGCCAGCCATAGCACTGGTGGTGTCCGGTGCATTAATGTTTGTTAGTGCCCCCCCCCAATGACCACCTCTGCCATGGATTCACTCACTACCACCCTTTAACTGTGCCTCCCCAAGTCTCCATAACCACTCTCTCAGATGCATTCAATTTGATTTACAGCGCCACTCATTCCATTGTAAGGTGTCAGAGCACTTTACATCACACACATTACACAGAGACAATCAATATGTGTGTAAATCACTGTCTAGAAAATGTTACATAAGACTAAGGACTACAAGGTGTAGGAGTCACATGACAACCATACTAGCAGCACGTATAGTTTTATAGTGATTGGTCTGGAGAAACACAATACCCGGAATTTAAAACATAATACCATGGTTGGGGGTTCTCCTTAATAATCAGAATTGATTTCTGTCCAAAAAAACACTTTTTGGGACATCAGGATAGTCAAATACTGGAGGGGGGGGGGGCATAACGCTCTCATTTATACCTTGCAGTTTGTATGCAGCTGTTAGATGACATTTAATAGCTCACTGTTCTAAGTTAGGATTTTAACTTATAAACGGCAAGTAACAAAAGGATCTCTCTGACAAAAGCAGTACCCACTGACCTATTTACATTATGTGCACTTTGTGATCTGCATGGGACATGTTCTTTGCAGCCGGTACATTAACCCTCTGAGCTACCTTCCCGTGAGTCAAAACTTCCACTAGACCAAATTCTGATCTCTCTCTAGGAAGAACATTAATCACCAGAGTCATCATGACATTTTTATTGTAGGAAGGAGGCAGCAAGCATTTTTAAAACCATAATATACTTGCAAACATGATGCCACCACCTAAAGTCAGCGCCCAGTGCGGTCACACTGGTTGCACCGCCCTAGAGCTGGCCCTTCTCAAGGGTTCTGTGACATCAGTGACAGAGTCACTATTGTTCTAGGGCGTGCTGCTTCAAAGTTCTGCTCGCAAGACTGGAGGTGAGCTTCAGTATGGATAGTGGTGGATAAGCCTTGAAGGTTAACCTACACTAGGGTCCACCTGCTGGTGCGAAGACACCAGGGCTTCTAAGGTGTTGTGAAGCCTTCTAAGGTCTAGCATGGGATTTTCCTCTCACAGGAGAGTGGTCTGGGGGACTGGTTATTAAGGCTGAACCTGGTTCCCAGTTCCAAATTCAGCAGCTCTGACCATAGTTCCACATCCTCTCCCCCACTGCACACCGTACTGCCCCCCTGAGAAAAACGTCCACTGTCTTCAACTACAACCCAATTGTTACCCGCTATAAACACCTGGATGCGGCTCAATTTAAATTATGCACTAAACAAGAGCAATATGCGGCCTACAAAAAAAAAAGTAACAACATCCCAGAAAAAGAAAACACTTACAGGAAATGCAACATTTAGCAAACCATGAGAAATGTAAGCAGGAACAACATGGTTACCTTCATGCTTTTACACTCACTATTCAGAAATCAGTGAGTGCTTTTGCCTGAAAAGTTAAGGACACGACTACAGGGCCCTGAATGGACCCATTTCAACATGGTCTGGGACTACCGGCCACCCCCGTCTTAACACACAGACTACGTTACCAATTCAACAAGTCAACACATGAGTCTTTGGAAGGCAGGGGGTCAGAGACCCCCTGGCCGTATTTATTAAAATATGAAACAAAATTAAAATTTTAATAAAATAAACATTTACAGAATTATTAAATGCAAACTTTAGAATATTAGATTTACATCTGTTTTGACACGATATGATGGGCTAACCTTAACAAGTAGCTAGTACAGCGTGGTTCCTAACCAAATCTAACATCCTGAAAATAGGTGTGCATTCTAATAATTTTTTGGTCCTACGGCAAGGTCGCTAACCGGTGTCAGATCCTTTTACAGCTACGCTCTCACGTCCGAGATGCGCATGCGCAATCCAGTGCCCGTTTACCCGGGTGCGCTCCCTGAACTCCATTTAACCATAACAGGAGGGCCCTTACACTCGCGCACCTTGATGACATCATAGTGTATGTGAGGGGTGGCTACCAGCCTGAGGAAAGCGTAAACTCCCTCCCCCGCACCCTTCTAAGCGATGGATATCCTGCCCCTGAAGTTCTGGGAGAGACCAGTGACCCCTCCCCCTGGGCGGCCCCTTTCGTGAATGGGCCCGCCCCCCCTAAGGCCCTTAAATTGCTGCTCACCGATTATGACCTTACCGCCAGATCCACATAATAAATACGACATTACTATTCTAAGAGGGAAAAAAGGCCTAAAGAAAAAGAGTTAAAGCCACAGCAAAACACGCAAAACATATACATAATTATGTACATTTGCCTGTAAATGGGAAAAAGAACCTAAGGAAGGAAAACATTTTACTCCTATGACCTTGCATAGCGATACACAGTATACCTACCAATGCCCTCACCAAAATTCTGCTAGAAGGAATGGAGGGTGGGGAAAATTAAACAGCCCCACGGTGGGGCGAGGAGCGAGCCTGGGAAGCGTGGGCACAAGGAGGCTGCTTCCCGCGCTCCCCAGGCTCTTAACCCCTTCCCAGCTGCGGGCCCCGCCCCCCTGCCCCGGAAGTGCAAAACCACTTCCGGGGCAAGGGCGGGGACGCGCAACCACGAAGGGATCGGCGAGAGAGGGGAGGGGCCGGGCCCCGCCATGTGTGCGTGGGGGGCCGATTGGCCCCCCTTTTCTCATGGTCTGGGACTACCGGCCACCCCCCGCCTTAACACACAGACTACGTTACCAATTCAACAAGTCAACACATGAGTCTTTGGAAGGCAGGGGGTCAGAGACCCCCTGGCCGTATTTATTAAAATATGAAATAAAATTAAAATTTTAATAAAATAAACATTTACAGAATTATTAAATGCAAACTTCAGAACATTAGATTTACATCCGTTTTGACACGATATGATGGGCTAACCTTAACAAGTAGCTAGTACAGCGTGGTTCCTAACCGAATCTAACATCCTGAAAATAGGTGTGCATTCTAATAATTTTTTGGTCCTATGGCAAGGTCGCTAACCGGTGTCAGATCCTTTTACAGCTTCGCTCTCACGTCCGAGATGCGCATGCGCAATCCAGTGCCCGTTTACCCGGGTGCGCTCCCTGAACTCCATTTAACCATAACAGGAGGGCCCTTACACTTGTGCACCTTGATGACGTCATAGTGTATGTGAGGGGTGGCTACCAGCCTGAGGAAAGCGTAGACTCCCTCCCCCGCACCCTTCTAAGCGATGGATATCCTGCCCCTGAAGTTCTGGGAGAGACCAGTGGCCCCTCCCCCTGGGCGGCCCCTTTCGTGAATGGGCCCGCCCCCCCCTAAGGACCTTAAATTGCTGCTCACCGATTATGACCTTACCGCCACAGGCCAGCATAGTTGACTATCTGGCCCCCCAAAGACTACACTGCAAAAGGTCATATCCTCCTTGCAAAGCCCTCTACCCATGCTAAGATGTTCCTTATGAATAGGGCATTCCCTGCCTCTGTTAAATGTACCCCGTCCCGCACATAAAACTGCTCTCCCCAGATGCAACCGTGAGGTATGGTCTGTAAGACCGGAGTTCGGAATAGCTTGTCTAGCTTGTTGTTGACCCTCTTTACCGAGTGATTCAACGCGCTACTGAATCCCCCCCTCTCCAGTGCAGTCTCGGTATCAGCTGTGACCATACAATAGTGCTACCTGGTAACAGTTTTGCCAGCCACCCCGCTGCTGATATGATTTCTTCCAGGAGGACCCTTCTCCCCAGATCCGTTAAATCATTCCCCCCCAGATATAGGATCACCGCTGAAGGAGATGAGGTATGCCTTCTGAGTAAGTCAGACATATAATCCCTAAGCTGACTGAGGCAAAGCCCCCCCCCTGCCATGAAAGGAGACCATACAACCCCCGCTCTCTGCCCTCCGTCTACCCGCTCCTGCAAGAAAAATTGGGTTAGCACGTTTCACATATGAGTGGCCCACTACCCACACTACCAAAGTCTTCTTTGTGTCCTCCTGGCGGTTCCGTGGTGTTGATGGGTTGTTGTGATGATCCATGGGCAGTTTCCGTCCTGCGTCGCAGGCCCGAGAAACTGTAAATAAACCAGACAAAAACAGCAGGCGTTAGACACACAAATTGGCGGCTGCTCTTACAACATGTGCAACCGCACGTAATGCTTATAGGCATTGGAGGACCATCTCCCAATCCTTTGAACACTATTAGTATTAAACACTCGAGCCGTCGCTTCTGTGGCTGCCCCTATCCGGAAGGAGTGTGTCGCAAATTCTTTGTGGTTATAACCTGCCTTGGCCATACTCATGTCTAGTACCCTTTGAAACTGAAACCTGGTCAAGGGGGTCCCATCCTTATGCATTAGCAATGCTCCCCTAGACTCCTGTGCCCGCTGCCTAATCAATTCCTCCACATGTGTCACTGGGAAGCACAGGTTGTTCTGTGCCCGGTGTAATACCAGGCTTTGGCCCCTAGCTTCCTGATCAGTCTTGGATTTCCTAATGTTAATCCGCATTGCGTCGCCCCTTATGCTGACATCATGCAGCTGAAGGCCGCCTACACTATCCAGTTTGTTGGCTGCCACCAGTTCGCCTATCCTGAAAGCCCCATAAAATGCCAAAGAAAATGCAGCTCTAAATAATCCCACTTCAGACATAGAGCTACATGTGTCAGGCAGGGCGAGGAGAACTGCTGACAACCGTTCCAAACCTATCGGTTTCCTAGCATCTATGGAAGGTGCCTGCAAGCGCCGCCACCCCTTCAACGCTTTCTGAACTAGGAAGCTATTTGTAGGATCCTTTACTCCCTTGGCACGTGCGAAAAAGGAGACTGCTGCTTTGTGTCTGCTAGCTGTCGCCGCTGTGCGCCCTTCCTTGTCTAAAGCGCTCAAGTACCTGTTGAAAATAGCTTCTAATTTCCACTCGCTCCCCCAACCCTGACCCAGAAAGTTACAGTAAGACCTGAACGCCCCTTCGTAAGCTGTCCTTGTCTTGGGCGCTAGGCTGGCTGCCACGAGGTCGTGTAGCTGGGGGCACCAATCTGCCAGAGAGTCGATGGGAAATGGGCTGGGGATGCCTCTGCCTCCGGCATGTAATCCCTGAATACCTGCATCTTAAAGCGAGAAAGGGCATCAGCTGCAATATTTTAAACCCCTGGGACATGTTTGGCCCTGAAATGTATATTCAATGTCATGCAACACAGCACAATCTCTTTCATCAGGCGCAGTATGAATGGACACCTCGCCGCTTGTTGATTGATGCATTCAACCACGGTCATGTTATCTAACCAGAAAATCACCAAGCCGTTGGCCAAATCCTCAAGCCACACTTTCAATGCCACCCAGATTGGGAAGAGCTAGAGGAACCAATGTTAGTAGTCAGCCCGCTCTCTTCCCACCAGGCGGGCCACTTCTGAGCCACCCACTTCCTGCCAAGGATTGCACCAAACCCCACACTGCCTGCCGCGTCAGTCCATAAACCCAAGTCATCTGAGGACAGCGTGGGGGCACCCCACAGCACTCTGCCATTGAAGTCCTCCAGAAATGCAATCCATATCCGCATATCCTGGCAAACCTCAACAGATAGCCGTGTACAATGATGTTTTTCCTGCAGACCCCTCATGGCTTGTGCAATTGAGCGGGAAAACGGGCGTGCCATGGGAATTACTCTCAATGCAAAGTTTAACTGACCCACTGTCTGCTGTAACAGTTGTAGAGTAACTTTCTTTGACTGCAAGCATAGTTCTAGAGTTGCCTTGAATTTCTGTATCTTTTCTGTGGGTAATCTAAAGCAGCCTTCTACTGAATCCAATTCAATTCCCAAGAATTCTAAGCACGTCAATGGCCCTACTGTTTTCCCCTGTGCCAGGGGGACCCCGAAGGTACGCATGAGCACGCAAAATTCCTGCAATGCCGATGCACACTCCAGTGATCCCGCTGGACCCAGGAAAAGAAAATTGTCAAGGTAACGCATGACATACTGGTGACCTGTAGATTGTTTCAAACACGCGTTGCTTGGGCCCCAAGCTTCACTTTCACACAGCACTCTCTGGTTCTTCATTCAATGTAAAATGAATTTCGTCACATATTATTCATGGGATTGTCTTTTATTGTTTCTCTTTTGATTTATCCTCTTTAGGTAATTATTTCATCATTACCCTCGTTTTTTCATGTAGTCATTTCATATTTAAATGTACATTTGCCCAATGCATTTCAAGCAATAAATGCCCTTCCTCAGGGGACTTCGTTCTGAAAGAATAACAATATGTCGGTACATTCTCACAACCATATTTTCTAAAGCATACACAATTAATATAAACAATTTATGTCTGTCTTTAATTTATCAACCTTATACCCCTGTGATAAAAACCGTGATTTTTGTCTGTTGGTACATGTTTTACTTTTTACAAAATTAAGATGCATGCATACGTGAACTACCCTTCACTAGGATTTGTCACTGACCTTCTCTCTAATGTTCTTGAGACGTGTGCATCTGAAAAGTAAATGAACCAAATGTTCAAGATAACTCACACTGTCAGATTTTTACACTAACGCGTTTAAAAAAATCCGCGTTCACAAACTATGCGTCTCCATCTACTAATTGCTTCTTACCGGGTGTTTTCGCTGTTCCGCGTTTACCGCGATTCCTTCTCCCTTCCGGGTTCGTGTGTGTTTTGGCGTGCGTCGCTCTATCCTTAATACTCTATGGTCGCGTAATCACGTGACATGTGCCTCAGAGGGTGAGCAAGCTAGAAAACGGACGTGGTTTGTTTATGTCTAATACTATCTTGGCTGACGTGTATGTAAAACCTCGGTTTTAATGTCAAACTGTGCAATGTGGCTAATATCGTTCACTGTGTTTAAATCAGGTGAAAAATGTAAGTGATGATAAAAATCGAATTGTAAACACTAATGATAATTAATGACAACATAATATAAATATTCATAATGAAAGTGCATATATATACTCCATGTCTTCAAGTCACATCAACCTATATTTACATCTTATGTTCATCTTTAACAGTCTATATGAAGCAACTCAGTTCCATCCGTTCATTTAGTCCTTTCGGATGTAATGTACATAGAAAATTCATCCAAAATGTTTCTCTTCTTAACAGTACATTATTTGTGTCCGTACCCGCTTGTGGTTTTATCATCTCCAATATACAAAATTTGAGTTGCGAAGGATTGTGCCTTGCTTCATTAAAATGCACTGCCACTGTGGACTTGGTGTTCTTCAGTCTGATATTACTCTTGTGCTCCGTGAGCCTGATTTTTATCTTTCTCTGGGTTTTGCCAACATAGGACAATCCGCATGGGCATCTTAGCATATATATTAGATTGCTGCTGTCACATGTTCCTGTTACTTTTAGTTTGACCGGTGTTCCTCTTGTGGGATGGTTGATAACATTCCCTTTAATTATGGCTGTACAATTTCCGCAATTGTGGCATGGCACTGTTCCTTGGTGGTTCTCCGTTTGTGATGTTTTTGGGTGTTTAATGAGCTCTTTGATGTTCTTGGTTCTCTCATATGCAAATATCGGAGAATTTGAGAAGATCCCTTTAAAATCTTCCTCCAACGCGAGTAATGGCCAATGTCTTATGATGGTTCTCTTGATGTTGTAACTGCGTGTTGAAAATTTTGACACAAATACTGATCTTTGCTCATCTTTTTTTGTTTTCGCTGTTAATAGATGTTTTCTTTGAAGTTTATCCGCTCTCTCTGCAGCGGCATTCAGAATGGGTTCCGGATATCCTCTGTTTTTGAATTTAGTGAGTGTTTCTAGCTTATGTTTGTTGTATGTTTCTTCTGTTGAGGCAATCCTTTTTATCCTTACTAGTTGCGAAAATGGCAGGTGTTTTTTCAGTGGTGGTTGGTGGAAGCTTTTATAATGTAAAAGATTATTTCTGTCTGTACTCTTCGTGAAGACGCTTGTGGTTAATTGACCTTCCTCATTCAGTATAGTCACGTCCAGAAATGTGATTGTCTTTTTGTTGATGGTGTGTGTGAATTGTATTCGCTCATTGATCTCATTCAGTTGTTGTAGTGCTTCCTTTAAGCTTTCTGTGTTTCCCTTCCATAAGATGAAAATGTCATCTATAAAGCGTTTATACAGAATTAGATTGTTTTGCCACATTTGATGACTCATTATGTTGTCCAGCTCGAATCTATACATGAATGTGTTAGCGTACGTGGGTGCCGCACAATTTCCCATGGATGTACCCGAGCATTGTACATAGTACTTGTTTTTCCATATGAAGTAACTATGAAATAGGGTGAAATGAATTAACTCCATGATGAATATTTTTAAATTCTCACTTTTCTCTTCGTTTACCAAAAAACTCTCCACTGCTCTAATTCCCAGATCATGTGGGATTGATGTGTATAGGGATTTTACGTCCACTGTAGCCATGATCATGTCTTTTGTGAAATTTCCCTTCTCTTCCTCCAAGATGGTCAGAAAGTGGGTGGTGTCTTTTAGATAAGTTGAAGATTTCTGTACAATGTTTTGTAGGTGTTTATCTATAAATTTTCCTATGGGTTCATGTATAGACCCTATGGTTGATACTATTGGACGTAGTGGCGGTTTGGTTGCGTGTTTGTGAATCTTGGGTGTCATATATATATATGGTACTGAAGGGTTGATTTTTATCAAGTATTCTTTGTCTCTTTGATTAATGATGCCCTTTTCTAGAGCTTTCTCCACAATGTTCTCCAGAATTTTCATGAATTCCTTTGTAGGATCCATTTCCATTTTCATATATGTATCCTGATCATTCACATGAATTTCCACCTGGTTGTCATAGTATTCCGTGTCCATGATAATGAGGGCGCCCCCTTTATCTGCTTGCCTTATGGTAATGTCTTGGTTGTTTGCTAGTTTTCGTAAGGTTTGTCTCTCTTTTTCAGTCAAATTTGTTTGTTTGGGTTTGGGTTTCTTGAAGGTTTCTTCTATTTCTTTCATTACGACTTTTTCAAAGGCATCCAATACCTTGTGGCTCACTGGGGCCATGAATTTGCTTTTTGTTTTTAACCCCATCATTATGTCTTCTTTAGGTTCTGTAATCGCTGGTTTTTCCACAATATTCGTAAAAAAATGTCGCAGTCTTAGTGATCTCAAGAATTTGTACATGCATATTTTTGTTTCCAGTAAATTCGAATGGTATGTGGGAACGTATGATGAACCTTTTTGTAACACTTGTATTTCGTTAGAGGTCATGGTATATTTAGATATGTTTATTACTAAGGTTTCTGACTCCTTGTGTTTTTGGCTATCGTTTCCGCTGGTATTTGTTTTTTTGCCCCTCCTGGTTCTGTTTGGGGTCCTGTAGCCTTCTCTAAAAAAGGTGCTGGTATTGTTGTGGGTTCTGTGTTGGATGTTGAGGGCATTGATTTATCTACAATGATTGATTGTTGATTCTGTGACGTTGTCCGTTGTCTCCTGTTTCCAAATGGTGTCTTTCTTTGTTGTGCATCATCTGATGATGTTTCGTCCGAAGATCTATCATAATTTGGTTTCTGTTGTCTCCTTTTCGCGTAGATGTCTGCCCATGTGTACACCTCTCCTAAACGATAATCAGTGGTGTCTCTTTTGAATTTTCTTAATTTCCGATCGTTGATTTCCTTTGTGTATTCTTCTACTTTCTTATTTGTGTCTATGAGAATTTGGTCCCATTCCTCTTTGGTTGTCATTCTACTCAAATCATCTTTTAACAAGTTAATTTCTTTGGTTAATTCTTCCAGCAGTTTAGCTAATTCTTCCACTATTAATAAAATGAGGTCTAGTGAACATTTATTTAGAATTGCAAACCATCTCTCAGTGAACCTGGCATTGTTTTTACACAGTGTAGACTTTAGTGATATCCTTAGACCACGCGGAATCCGTTGCGTTTTGTGGTATTTTATGAGCGTACTCGCATGTAGTTTTTGGTTGATGATCTTTTTAGACATGTAGAGTAATTGTTTAATATTTGATTCTTTTGATCCTGTACCTTGACATATTTCTTCAGCGTCCTCTATCAGTGCATATATTCTGTCTGTATCATCTTTGCTGAACGCCAGTGTTTCAGCTCGTTGTTCTGTGGTGTGAGCAATATCATCGAATTGCATGTTGCTGGTGCGAGAGACCACTTGCTCAGTCAAAATCAATGAAACAACCTCTGTGGGTGTGGTTCTGCACTCCTTTGTTAATTCTGATATTTGTTAAGTTCATTCAGATTCAAAAATGTGGTTGGTGCTGAATGTGATACTCCCTCTGAGCATGGGAGGTATTAGTAGATTCAAACACGCGTTGCTTGGGCCCCAAGCTTCACTTTCACACAGCACTCTCTGGTTCTTCATTCAATGTAAAATGAATTTCGTCACATATTATTCATGGGATTGTCTTTTATTGTTTCTCTTTTGATTTATCCTCTTTAGGTAATTATTTCATCATTACCCTCGTTTTTTCATGTAGTCATTTCATATTTAAATGTACATTTGCCCAATGCATTTCAAGCAATAAATGCCCTTCCTGAGGAAGGGCATTTATTGCTTGAAATGCATTGGGCAAATGTACATTTAAATATGAAATGACTACATGAAAAAACGAGGGTAATGATGAAATAATTACCTAAAGAGGATAAATCAAAAGAGAAACAATAAAAGACAATCCCATGAATAATATGTGACGAAATTCATTTTACATTGAATGAAGAACCAGAGAGTGCTGTGTGAAAGTGAAGCTTGGGGCCCAAGCAACGCGTGTTTGAATCTACTAATACCTCCCATGCTCAGAGGGAGTATCACATTCAGCACCAACCACATTTTTGAATCTGAATGAACTTAACAAATATCAGAATTAACAAAGGAGTGCAGAACCACACCCACAGAGGTTGTTTCATTGATTTTGACTGAGCAAGTGGTCTCTCGCACCAGCAACATGCAATTCGATGATATTGCTCACACCACAGAACAACGAGCTGAAACACTGGCGTTCAGCAAAGATGATACAGACAGAATATATGCACTGATAGAGGACGCTGAAGAAATATGTCAAGGTACAGGATCAAAAGAATCAAATATTAAACAATTACTCTACATGTCTAAAAAGATCATCAACCAAAAACTACATGCGAGTACGCTCATAAAATACCACAAAACGCAACGGATTCCGCGTGGTCTAAGGATATCACTAAAGTCTACACTGTGTAAAAACAATGCCAGGTTCACTGAGAGATGGTTTGCAATTCTAAATAAATGTTCACTAGACCTCATTTTATTAATAGTGGAAGAATTAGCTAAACTGCTGGAAGAATTAACCAAAGAAATTAACTTGTTAAAAGATGATTTGAGTAGAATGACAACCAAAGAGGAATGGGACCAAATTCTCATAGACACAAATAAGAAAGTAGAAGAATACACAAAGGAAATCAACGATCGGAAATTAAGAAAATTCAAAAGAGACACCACTGATTATCGTTTAGGAGAGGTGTACACATGGGCAGACATCTACGCGAAAAGGAGACAACAGAAACCAAATTATGATAGATCTTCGGACGAAACATCATCAGATGATGCACAACAAAGAAAGACACCATTTGGAAACAGGAGACAACGGACAACGTCACAGAATCAACAATCAATCATTGTAGATAAATCAATGCCCTCAACATCCAACACAGAACCCACAACAATACCAGCACCTTTTTTAGAGAAGGCTACAGGACCCCAAACAGAACCAGGAGGGGCAAAAAAACAAATACCAGCGGAAACGATAGCCAAAAACACAAGGAGTCAGAAACCTTAGTAATAAACATATCTAAATATACCATGACCTCTAACGAAATACAAGTGTTACAAAAAGGTTCATCATACGTTCCCACATACCATTCGAATTTACTGGAAACAAAAATATGCATGTACAAATTCTTGAGATCACTAAGACTGCGACATTTTTTTACGAATATTGTGGAAAAACCAGCGATTACAGAACCTAAAGAAGACATAATGATGGGGTTAAAAACAAAAAGCAAATTCATGGCCCCAGTGAGCCACAAGGTATTGGATGCCTTTGAAAAAGTCGTAATGAAAGAAATAGAAGAAACCTTCAAGAAACCCAAACCCAAACAAACAAATTTGACTGAAAAAGAGAGACAAACCTTACGAAAACTAGCAAACAACCAAGACATTACCATAAGGCAAGCAGATAAAGGGGGCGCCCTCATTATCATGGACACGGAATACTATGACAACCAGGTGGAAATTCATGTGAATGATCAGGATACATATATGAAAATGGAAATGGATCCTACAAAGGAATTCATGAAAATTCTGGAGAACATTGTGGAGAAAGCTCTAGAAAAGGGCATCATTAATCAAAGAGACAAAGAATACTTGATAAAAATCAACCCTTCAGTACCATATATATATATGACACCCAAGATTCACAAACACGCAACCAAACCGCCACTACGTCCAATAGTATCAACCATAGGGTCTATACATGAACCCATAGGAAAATTTATAGATAAACACCTACAAAACATTGTACAGAAATCTTCAACTTATCTAAAAGACACCACCCACTTTCTGACCATCTTGGAGGAAGAGAAGGGAAATTTCACAAAAGACATGATCATGGCTACAGTGGACGTAAAATCCCTATACACATCAATCCCACATGATCTGGGAATTAGAGCAGTGGAGAGTTTTTTGGTAAACGAAGAGAAAAGTGAGAATTTAAAAATATTCATCATGGAGTTAATTCATTTCACCCTATTTCATAGTTACTTCATATGGAAAAACAAGTACTATGTACAATGCTCGGGTACATCCATGGGAAATTGTGCGGCACCCACGTACGCTAACACATTCATGTATAGATTCGAGCTGGACAACATAATGAGTCATCAAATGTGGCAAAACAATCTAATTCTGTATAAACGCTTTATAGATGACATTTTCATCTTATGGAAGGGAAACACAGAAAGCTTAAAGGAAGCACTACAACAACTGAATGAGATCAATGAGCGAATACAATTCACACACACCATCAACAAAAAGACAATCACATTTCTGGACGTGACTATACTGAATGAGGAAGGTCAATTAACCACAAGCGTCTTCACGAAGAGTACAGACAGAAATAATCTTTTACATTATAAAAGCTTCCACCAACCACCACTGAAAAAACACCTGCCATTTTCGCAACTAGTAAGGATAAAAAGGATTGCCTCAACAGAAGAAACATACAACAAACATAAGCTAGAAACACTCACTAAATTCAAAAACAGAGGATATCCGGAACCCATTCTGAATGCCGCTGCAGAGAGAGCGGATAAACTTCAAAGAAAACATCTATTAACAGCGAAAACAAAAAAGATGAGCAAAGATCAGTATTTGTGTCAAAATTTTCAACACGCAGTTACAACATCAAGAGAACCATCATAAGACATTGGCCATTACTCGCGTTGGAGGAAGATTTTAAAGGGATCTTCTCAAATTCTCCGATATTTGCATATGAGAGAACCAAGAACATCAAAGAGCTCATTAAACACCCAAAAACATCACAAACGGAGAACCACCAAGGAACAGTGCCATGCCACAATTGCGGAAATTGTACAGCCATAATTAAAGGGAATGTTATCAACCATCCCACAAGAGGAACACCGGTCAAACTAAAAGTAACAGGAACATGTGACAGCAGCAATCTAATATATATGCTAAGATGCCCATGCGGATTGTCCTATGTTGGCAAAACCCAGAGAAAGATAAAAATCAGGCTCACGGAGCACAAGAGTAATATCAGACTGAAGAACACCAAGTCCACAGTGGCAGTGCATTTTAATGAAGCAAGGCACAATCCTTCGCAACTCAAATTTTGTATATTGGAGATGATAAAACCACAAGCGGGTACGGACACAAATAATGTACTGTTAAGAAGAGAAACATTTTGGATGAATTTTCTATGTACATTACATCCGAAAGGACTAAATGAACGGATGGAACTGAGTTGCTTCATATAGACTGTTAAAGATGAACATAAGATGTAAATATAGGTTGATGTGACTTGAAGACATGGAGTATATATATGCACTTTCATTATGAATATTTATATTATGTTGTCATTAATTATCATTAGTGTTTACAATTCGATTTTTATCATCACTTACATTTTTCACCTGATTTAAACACAGTGAACGATATTAGCCACATTGCACAGTTTGACATTAAAACCGAGGTTTTACATACACGTCAGCCAAGATAGTATTAGACATAAACAAACCACGTCCGTTTTCTAGCTTGCTCACCCTCTGAGGCACATGTCACGTGATTACGCGACCATAGAGTATTAAGGATAGAGCGACGCACGCCAAAACACACACGAACCCGGAAGGGAGAAGGAATCGCGGTAAACGCGGAACAGCGAAAACACCCGGTAAGAAGCAATTAGTAGATGGAGACGCATAGTTTGTGAACGCGGATTTTTTTAAACGCGTTAGTGTAAAAATCTGACAGTGTGAGTTATCTTGAACATTTGGTTCATTTACTTTTCAGATGCACACGTCTCAAGAACATTAGAGAGAAGGTCAGTGACAAATCCTAGTGAAGGGTAGTTCACGTATGCATGCATCTTAATTTTGTAAAAAGTAAAACATGTACCAACAGACAAAAATCACGGTTTTTATCACAGGGGTATAAGGTTGATAAATTAAAGACAGACATAAATTGTTTATATTAATTGTGTATGCTTTAGAAAATATGGTTGTGAGAATGTACCGACATATTGTTATTCTTTCAGAACGAAGTCCCCTGAGGAAGGGCATTTATTGCTTGAAATGCATTGGGCAAATGTACATTTAAATATGAAATGACTACATGAAAAAACGAGGGTAATGATGAAATAATTACCTAAAGAGGATAAATCAAAAGAGAAACAATAAAAGACAATCCCATGAATAATATGTGACGAAATTCATTTTACATTGAATGAAGAACCAGAGAGTGCTGTGTGAAAGTGAAGCTTGGGGCCCAAGCAACGCGTGTTTGAATCTACTAATACCTCCCATGCTCAGAGGGAGTATCACATTCAGCACCAACCACATTTTTGAATCTGAATGAACTTAACAAATATCAGAATTAACAAAGGAGTGCAGAACCACACCCACAGAGGTTGTTTCATTGACCTGTAGATTGTCTCAGGGCCCATTCAAGAAAGGAGCTGAACTTTTCGAAATATGCACATGAAATGGAACAGCCCATGGGCATGCACTTATCCATGTAGTATTTACCTTCAAAGGAGAACCCAATAGGCGCTGGTCTGCTGGATGCACTGGGAGCAGTCTAAGATTTGGCCATCAGTGCCCCAGAGCCCAAGCCCCTCAACATATCCGCTGCCTGATCAAAGGACGCATATTTAACACTACAAATTGACTCATCTATTGCATCATTCATAGATAGGCCTTTAGGTGCCTACAAATTGAGTATGAGCCTATACTCGCCCTACTCCTTCTTTGGTACCACTCCCAAAGGCGAGCAGACAAAATTCTGTGTAGGAATGACATGAAAAGGTCCCGCTACCCTACCTAAGCGCAGCTCCTTCTCTATTTTACTCGCCACCAGTGTGGGATTGGTCAGAAGTGACAACTGGTTCCTGCACTGCGGTGTCCCGATATAACCCCCAGCTGGAATTTGGAAACCATGCGTGAAACCTCTTGTAACAATCTTGCAGAAGTGTGGTTAGGATACCTATTGAGCCAGGGGATCATAGCCGTCAAAAGAATAGGGGAATGCGCCATAATGGGATGAACCTTGTTATTCTGGTTTCTTCCTTCCCCTATTACCAGACCCATTGCCTTTTGCCCGGCATGTCGTCTCTGGGTGGGAAGGATGGCAGCATAGATTGCACGCGTGCCTGAATTTGCAAGTGCCCGGTGCCCTGTTGCATGTCCGCCTGTTGAAATCCCAGCACACCCCTTTCCCGCCTGCACTGCCTCTGGTTTTATGGCCTGCCTCCCCGCCCTGCGCTGGTCGAAAGGGCTGCTGAAAGGGCTGTTGGGGCTTGGGGGAATAACCTTTGTTCCAGGCAGCGCTAGTGCTTGCGCCCTGACCCTTCTCAAATTGGGAATGCCAAGAAATGGAATCAACCTTGTCCCATGCCAAAGACTGGTTGAACTCCCTAGATTTCCTGAAAGCTATATCGTATTCTTTCCACGCGTCCCCCCCATGATTCTCATGGTGCATTGTAATCCTGCTCTGATAGCAGGCCATAACCGTTTGCATACCTGGGAAACGTTCCCCAATCACTGCACTATACACTGAAAAAGCCCTGACCCAATTGATGAGAGTCTCCTCCACCCTAAATTTGTGATGTTGTGATCTCCCTTCGCTAGGCAACATCATATCCTTCTGTGATTTTGCATATTCCCATTCCCTGTTGTCAATCAGCAGTGAAAAAATATTAACATATTTGTCAGCCCAAATTAACTCCTTCACACTTTGAGATACATGCTGCGCTAGGCACTCCCCTCTGGAGGGAATCGCGCCCTCGCCCAGCACTGGCAGGGCAACCTCCTTACCATTGTCGTTGGGTAGCGTTGCTTCCACGGTCTTGGCTGCTCCCCCATTGCTTGCTGGACCTGTTTGGGGAGAAATTGGTGCACCCGGCGTGCTGCCCCGACCACTACCCAACAATATCTGAGCGACCAATGTTTGTTGGTCAGCTGTGAGGTCTGTTGTGGCCGGCAACACTCCCCCAACTCCCAACCAAGGCAGCACTGCCGCTATCTGTGCAGCTAATTCTGTTGGCACTGGTCCCGGCGCGGGCAGAACTGGGGGAACAACACTCGGTACAGGGCTACTTGCAGGTGCGCTTAGTGGCAGTACACCCAGGGGAACCCGAGGGGGGGTGGCATAACCGGTGCTACTGGCACAGCCACTGGAATGTGAGGGACAGGTGCCGGGACGCCCGCAGGGGCCTGAGGGGTAGGAATTGGAGAGTTAGGTGTAACTGGCGGTACATTGGGAGTTGGACTCGGTGACCCCCCACCGTCCCCGGACTTCGGTGGTCGACCCACCACCTTCTTATTTCTTGCACATTTGGGTGGTGTTTCAAACTCACCCCTTGGTTTGGGGGGCACTATTGTCCGCTTAGGCCTTCCCGATGGGCCGGCCTGAGCATCCACCCTCGCTCCCAATTCTGCCACGGTCTTACCCAACTTATCAACCTTCCCCAGTCGCTTATCCATTGCTGACATTCTGCGCATCATTTTTTGAAACATCAATTCCACGCTCGCATTTCTTGGCCCCCCTCTTGCAGACATAGTGCTCTTCTCCTAGACTGCACAATAGTTTACTTATGAGCACACCGTGCTCCGTACCTGACCAAGTTGGAGGTGCACGAGCTGAGTTCCACAGTCACCCGGCAGGGATCCTAGTCTTTAGCTCCTAAAGTACAAAAATACGTTAAAATTCCAATTGTGGCTATTCATACGTGGGAAACTTCCGGTTACAGCAATGACCCAACATATACTCGGTACGTAACTGAACAAACACTGTTGAAGTTAAGAAATACAAACCCCTGCACAATAGCCTATTGCCACAGAATAATGAACCAATGAGGTACGGTTAAATGAGCACCCAGCAAGATTATGCATACATCAGACTTTGCATGTTAAAACAAATGGCTATTCGAAACATCCAGAAGCACAGCTAATTTATACCCAGATAGCTTATGTTGGAAGCACAGCCCATGTAATAGTCATCCGTTGCTCATTAAATCAAATGCGCACTCGACTTGAAGCACACGACTGTGAAAATAACTTCAATTTGGAAAACTAGCTGTAAAATTACACAAAAACGATCTCAATTTTGCCCCTTCAGTAGCAGGGCATTAACAATCCCAAAGCCTGCTCAGCGTTCATTTTTTCTGTTTAGCAAGCCCTCTGGTCTCCCTTCCACTCAGTGCCCTTGATTACCCTGCTTAACCTAACAAACTCGCCTGTATGCTGCTCACAGGCGTCCCCAAGTAACCCTGAATGCTTCTAAAAATGCCCGGCTGGAGGAGAGGCCCAGTATTCTCTGCACCGCCTCCCGCCGCTGAAGCCCACGCTTCGTGGAACCGCTTTTGTTATGCTGGCGAGTCCCCGCTTGCCCCGCACGCTACCTCCTTATTTTTTGCCCCGATGACGCCAGGCAGCGCCCTGCAATCTCCGGATCCGATTAATTGGATCAGCTGCCGCACTGCCGAGCCCCCACCTGCCCCGCACAATACCTCGTATCGCGCTGGTGCCTGACGATAACGCAGAACCTCTGTGCACGCGTAGGGTCCCGGGTGCCTCCGCTCCTAATCTCCTGCGACTCTCCGAGCCCGCGTACGGTCCCCAGGTGCCTCCGCTCCCAATCTGCTCGATCACGAATCCGGCTCAATAAACTGCTCGCTCTCCGTGTCCTCAGCTTCCCACGCGCCCGTCCACAGCAATCAGCACCGCAGAAATCAGTTCTCCTCAGATGCCGGAAGAAACCTGGAAAAATAAATAAGAAAATTAAACAGCCCCACGGTGGGGCGAGGAGCGAGCTTGGGAAGCGCGGGCACAAAGATGCCGCTTCCCGCGCTCCCCAGGCTCTTAACCCCTTCCCAGCTGCGGGCCCCGCCCCCCTGGCCCGGAAGTGCAAAACCACTTCCGGGGCAAGGGCGGGGACGCGCAACCACGAAGGGATCGGCGAGAGAGGGGAGGGGCCGGGCCCCGCCATGAGTGCGTGGGGGGCCGGTTGGCCCACCCTTTTCTTAGCCATTGCTTATATCTTTACAAAACATAAGCAGTATGGTAAAAAGACCACATCCCTGGACGTAGAGCCGCAGCACACATTTTGTTTTCCAATCCACTCATTGCAGTACCTCCAGGATTGGTGCACTAGTTCCAAGTCCAGGGAAAACAAAGACAAGAAAACAAAAATAGCGCTTCACTGGAAAACTCTGTAAAAGTGGCGCTAATGTGTTTCGGTGCAAATAAAATCAGTTTGGGCAGTTTGCTACCACTCTGTCTTACTTTATTTCGTTATTTATCTATTTTTCATATGTTTAGCCTTTTATTCCCAGTGCTGCACTTTGGAATTAAAATGTCAGAAAAATATGGCATTTCCAGCAAAAGCGTCTTTCTTTTTTGGATCCATTTCACAGGGAAGCAAATAAAAGAAAGGAGAGGAAAGAGAGTGAGAACCCCGTCTTGAAGTCACGGTTTTCATGGGCGTCCGCGGGGGGGGGGGGGGGGGGGGGGGAAGGGTGCTCCAGGGGGGGGCAAGCGCCCCTCCTCCCCCCACCTGCGGACGCTTGCGTCAATGGCAGGTGGTTCGTTTCGGATACACGGCAGCACAGTGGAGACATGTTTTACAACTGTCACTCGACACCAAACCCTGGGATGCCTTACCACCTACAGCACGGCGGAGATATGATCAGCCTATATTTCAATGCGGTTGGTTTATATGTCTTGGCAGATCACAGAAACGTGAGAAGGTGCATGTCTTCACCGAGCCACGATTACTGAGAGATCGTTACATGGAGATAAAGCATTTGTAGGAAGTGAAATGTAAACCTTCTCTGGGTATTATCAGGTGTTAAACGGGCCTCATTGCTAATAAGCCGTGCGGATAACAGAAAAGATTACAACTGTGGATAACGTAACAGTCTTAAATGTAAATAGTATTGTCTGCTGTCCAGATTAGGACTCCAGGCAGCAACGCGATGTCAGCCCACCCTTCGAATCCTGGCTGCAGCAAAAAACTGCGCACTCCACAACCATTCTACATGACCCCAGTTCAGACAATTGCACATCCCTCTGGGGCTACAATCAATACGATTGAAATTTAGAACACTGGAAAGTCATATGCTCTATTGAAGACAATGGAGTTCCAGAGTGTCAATAAAGACTGGTGTATTCAACTTCAATAATGATTGATGCAGCCCTTCTGCTCTAACATTAAAATGTTTGTCTTTCTGCTTCTCTCTCTCAGCCCTCATGGGGCTTGATTCTAAGCTACACAGTACGTAGGGGGGGGGCATTTGCAGGAATATAGGGCCAGGATTGTTGTTCATAGCTCGATATTCCCATTCATGTACCCTGCAATTACAGGTTTGCAGGCCTGAGTTAGGGAATAATACGGAGGCACGTAAAGCAGACGGAAAACGTGCATTGAAAAGCACCTGTTGAAAGGCATAATCGTCCTCGGTGGTATCTCGCTCCAGAAGCTTCATGATTGGGCCCACAAAAAAATGATGGTTATTTCTGTAATAGAGCGTCAACCTCGAGGTATACCGGTCTTGAAATACCATCCTTCAAGTTATCAGCCCGAGTTCCACAGGAGAGGTGGGGCTTCTAGCACATTTCTGTGCGCGTGGGCCCCACTGTACAAAATAATGTGGTGGTGCTTGATGGGAAGGATAATCCTAGGTTTAACAATTATAGAGATGCTAGCTTAAGTGCTAGGGATAAACTTGCTGTGTCTTACTTCACTTATGTGTCCAGCGCATCCTTCCTTGCAGGGAGTTAAGACAGCTTTGTGTATGTCCAGGGGGACTGTCCCAGAGTGGTATCCCATCTGTAGATACCGCTGAAAGGCACTGGTAATGTGGGCGGCAGTGTCTGATTTAGAGTTAGGTGGTAACTAAAAGTACAAAGCAAACACAAGGAGATGATGGACGGAGCACTGAAACTTTTCATACACTCACCGCAAGTCACAGATCTGGGTTGAATTCATCATCTTTCTTTAGCTCACTTTGCCACCCCAGTTCAGACACAGCTATATGCAAATCAGACTTGGCCCTGTGCCTCTAGGGAACAGTCCTGCCCGAACTGCCAAGCCATTTCTTCCCTGGACCAGAAACAAGCATCCTGGGACCAATTTCTGAGTAACACCCTTCATCAGCCAGGCTAGCTTGAATATAGTGGCAAAGTAAACTAAGGGACCCATATCTAGGCATACCCTGCCAACCAAGGCAAATAAAGCAAACACAAGGAGATGAAGGACGGATCATGTTTATCATGTATATCTATGTATCTATAAATATGTATGTATTTTCCTTTGATTTGTTTTTATTGTGTCTTGCAATCAACTAAAGCCTTCAGGTGTTCCTAACTGGGTCTCACAAGGGTTCTTAATGTACAAATTGCCTACAGACCGGTTTTGTCAAAGGAGATAATCAACAACATAACCCTTGTCTCTTAAGGAAATTGGTGAGATACCATATAACCCAGTTTACTTTACTTCTGCCTTTACCAGGGTGTGATAATAATAATACACCATTACGCCCTCTTGCCTTTAACATGGGATTTTCATAATACGTATGTCAAGCCTTCTGGCTTTGTTGAGCCTTTTCATGACATCAGACTTACAGCATCTAATATTATATTTTCCATTTAACCAGGTTTATATCCTTTAACATTATATTGTTGCCATAACCAGCTGCAGCCAGCTATACTGAGCATACATTCTCCTGTCAGCTGTGCAACAGAGGCCCCTGTGGCGCATGGAATTGTAGGGTGGGGCAAGGCTTCAGAGACCCCAAAACCATCAGGGGCCCCGTCCAGTCCACGACAAATGAATATCAGTGAGATATGTGGGACTTAGCTGCCCCTTTTCATATTCTGCAGATGGGCCCCATCGTTTTGAGTTATGCTACAGTCTCCCACATGGCAACCATGAGCATACAGTCAAACAATTATAAATATGTACCAAATTACAGTTGGTAAAACAATATACATCCCCTATTATGAGAGCCTAATTTGAATTCTAACAGCGCCCCAGGGTTTGTCAAAGAGGGTAACCAACACAGCCTCTTTGACTAGTACAGTGATCTTTGGCCTTTAATGTAACACATTTGTCTTCAATATTTAACACAGTATAATACTAATTCATACTTTAAAACCCTTAAGCGTTAACAAATGGCAACAAATAAGCCAGGCCTACTGTATTTGTCAAAACCATTCATCATAAATAAAATACCTTTCTATAGCCTTTAACACAGTGCAGTAACAATCTACCCTAAAATACGTGTTGGCTTTAAGAAAGAAATGTTCCACAATAAATAAGCTATGCTTATTGGCTTTGACATTACTTTTCGCAATAAACAGATCAGATGTTTGGCATTGGAAATACTTTTCTCAACAAATGAGGCCTAGACCCTTTATCACTGGCATGTCACTATAACCATCTCATGTCCACTATGTTAAACATAATTTTTCCCAGAAGGTATTCAGTCAAAAATTACAAGCATATAACAATACAGTTGACAAAACAAAAAACAATCCCTCATAAGAGGGCGTATCATCACAGTTCATATCTAATACCCCGGGTTTGTCAGTAAAAATTTTTAACATCAAAACACAAAACCTAGTATGGTAATCTGTGAGATTCTGTGCAACAAAATACCTAAGGCCTTTAACATCTTCTATTTTTCAGATGGCCTGGAGCCATCTGACGGCACAGTGCTCGGGTGCGTCGGACGGCTCCCAGCCGTCCAAGCAAATGGCACTGGAAATCCTTCTAGTGCAGGCACCGGAGGGATTTCCTTTCTCCCCAAAGAACTTCTGGAGCTTGGGAAGAGCTTCCCCTGCTCCTGAGGCTGTTTAGTTTGTTTCACTTAAATGACGATCAGTGCGCAAATATTTTGGGAAAATTCAGCCTTTCTACCCCTCTGGGGGGTAGAAGGCAAAAGTAGCCCATAATCCACCCCGAGGGGGCAGAAAGGGCACTGGATACCACAGAATCGTTGTTTTATAGTATCTAGGGGTGGAGGCTGCCCAAAATGTGCATGCCAATGCCCCCCACCCCAAACAATATCCACAGACTTTCTGCCCCCCCTAGGGGGCCAATGAATGGTATTATCCCCAAACTGCCCCCTGGGGGACAGAAAGCCCAATAGACACCAGGGATTTTTTTGTATAAAAGTGGGGTGGGAGCTGCCCACAAAGGGCAAGACTATGCCCCCACCCAAATATCTTTGGGAATAGTCTTTCTGCCCCCATGGGAAATACCTGTAACAGGAAACATCCCAAAACGTACTGTGGAGACTTACAAATTATCAATCGCAAAACTACCTGGTTTTGTTGCAGGGGTTTAGCTCATACACAGAACAATGCATAAGAAAATAGGACCTCAGTAAATAGGGGTGTACCTCCTACCACATTAGTACCCAAAATCCCAACCGATTAGCAATAGTGTCTCATTCAGTCTACTATAAATAGCAAGAAGCTACGAATAATTAGACAATCCAGAACACAAGCACTCCCGACTCACCTCAGGAATTGCAGGATCAAGGCACTCTTTCACTCCCTCGTACTTGTCCACAATGAGAATAATCAGACTCAATAAATTAGTTCAAAATGTTTATTTTGACTATAGTGATGCATAAAACAGTATGCAAACTACGAACAGCAGCAAACTGCATAAAGCTAGTATCATTAGTATTGTTACAATACTATAGAATGCAAATGGAGTCGTGATTTTATAAAGACAGTGATAAAGGCAAAACAACTAGTTCTATTCACCCTCCCCTTGGCAGTAAGAAATTATTTTATGTAAAAGGAGATCTCTAGGCGTTGTTAGCAGACCCCCTACCTGAAAGCCTAAATGCAAAGTTTACATCGTAGGAACAGCAGAGATCAGCTGCATGGAACGGCTTTCTTCAAGTGTGTTTTAAAAACATGCAACAACACTCTATCAAAGCACGATTCATTGTTTATCGACCTTGCACATTACGTTCAGACAGAATTGAAGGGAAAGCTGAGAACGTGAAAAACAATGTGTTATCATGTACAGGGCAGAGGCAAAGGGTCGCGAAAACAAACTCTAGCAGAGACGTGCGTAAAAGTGTAGTGTAGTTCCTATTTTCCCAATAGGCCCTGCGCATTGGAATAACATAAACAGTAGTATGGACGTAGAAGTGCGGATCTTCCAGGTCTCTACTGACTATGCTAAACTTAATTGGGTTTGTTACCAACTAGCTCAGAGGTCACCGGAAACTTTCTTGACTGAATAGGGAGTGATCAGCTCCCCTGGTACAGACAAGAAGGGATTCAGTTTTCCAACAACCGCATAAACATGACAACTTTGCGCCTTAGAATAAGAGTCAATCTCTAGAGTCGTGTGAAACAATAGACAGTTATTTTACTCAGTCAGTTGTGCAGATTACTTTCACCAAGATGCAGAGAAATAGAGAGACAGGCGTTTTCAATAAAAAGGTATTATTTATTGAACAGTCTTTCTTCTCATGCAAGAGAAATGAATTGCCACAATTGCAAGACTAGTTATTATAAAAAGTGCGTACAGTAAAATGAGGATTGCGAAATAATACTGTAAAAGCATTGATATGGTTTCTTAGCCATACAATGGTTAAAATGAATATAATATATACATTCATATATACATTTGACTAACGTACTCAACTGGGGCTTCTAACTACGCTTACCCCAGTGTACCTGACCTAAGCCTAATACTTGGGAGGGAGTAAGTAAGTAGCAGTTTTAGTTAAGTTGGTTTTGCCAAGGTTTGCTTCAAGAATTCTCTCTAAGGGTTTAGTCAACACCATACCTCTGAAATAGAATGTTGGAGGTCTTGTATCTCCTTCCAGGACTCGATATCCCAGTCACTCGCAAGAGTAGGCTGGAAACGCCGGAGCTGGATTTTCTCGGCAGGAGAAAAGACAGCGTCTCTCCCAGCGCGTCGAGGAGGAGGAGGGCAGCGTCCGTGGGCAGCTTGCATCTGCTGGGCTCTGTAAGGGACAGCTGTTCTGCTCCTGTGTTCACCACACCATCGCTATCATCGATGTCATTGAGGCAGCGTTTGCTTAAGGCAACGTTGGTAATATTTATACCTGAAAGGTGCCTTGTTTGACGTACGTTTTTGGACATAAGACGTCAATAAAGATGTCACTAGGAAGTGATCATCTCTTAGTGCTCATTAGAGTTCTATTACTAATCAAAACATAGCAAGCGGGGCTTTCCCAGGTTGCTGAGTTTTATCTTGTTGAAGAACTCGGAGTGTAATCTAGGAATCTTAGATAGTGGCTTTTGCTGTGTCATCTGCTCTAATGAGTTGCAGAGGAAGCGATTCTGAAATGTGGCTCTGATCGTGTTGGGCCAGAGACGAGTTTCTGAAATATCACTCTTGATCGTTTATGCCATTATGAATGAATGAATGAAGGAATCAAATATTTAATAGAGCGCACGATGGCCAAGCGGCTTCCTGGCGCTAGGGACCTGATCAAAAACTCAGCAGAGGGGACCCAGGGGAGTTTAAGAGGGGAATGCCTGAAGAAAGAGGAAGGTTTTAAGGGCTTTGCGGAAGTGAGAGTAGATGGGAATGGAGCGAATAGAAAGAGGAAGGCTATTCCAGAACTGGGGGGCAAGGACTGAGAATCGGGTTCCCCCCGTTCTGGATTTACGGAAGCGAGGGGTGTGAAGAAGAGAGAGAGAGGAAGAACGGAGGGTGCGAACAGGGGCATGAGAAGAGACAAGAGTGTTGATGAACAAGGGTGCGGATCGAGAGTGAGCCAGGAATGCTAGACAGGCCAGTTTGAAGAAGGATCTGAAACGAACAGGGAGCCAGTGAAGTGATTTAAGAGCCGGGGTGATATGAGAGGATTTAGGGAGGGAGAGGATGAGACGAGCAGCTTGGTTTTGAATGGCCTGTAGGCGGCGAGATTCGTAAGCAGGTATGCCCACGTACAGGCCATTCCCATAGTCAAGGCGAGAGATGACGAGGGCCATGACTATGGATTTAAGAGCATCAGTGGAGAAGAAGCGGGAGATTTTCTGAAATAAACGGAGGGAAAGAAAACAGGAGGACACAACAGAGCTGATCTGACTGTGCATGGATAAGTCATGGCTGACTTTGATGCCGAGAGTGCGGACAGAAGAAGAGGGAAAAGGGGGGGGACCAAAAGAAAGGGGCCAATGTGCGGGGGTCCAGGGGTTAGAAGGGCCACCGGTGAGAACAAGTTCAGTTTTATCTGGATTGAGCTTCAGTTGGTTAGCGCACATCCAGTCAGAAATGAAAACTAAGGTGGAACAGAACTTGGGAAGAGAATCAGGGGTGGAAGAAAGATCGAAAACGAGCTGAAGGTCATCTGCGTAGTTATACACAGAGACCCCCAGATCAAGAAGAGAAGTGATGAGGGGGTGAATATAAAGATTGAAAAGGAGAGGGGAAAGAGAAGAGCCTTGGGGAACACCACAAGTGACAGGATGGGGAGGAGCGGAAAAACCGGAGAGATGAACTGCCTGGGACCTATCCTGAAGGAAGGACGCCAGCCAGGAAAAGGACACGCCCCAAATGCCCGCTGCGCTGACACGGTCGAGGAGGATGGCATGGTCAACCGTGTCAAACGCAGCGGACAAGTCGAGAAGGACCAGAGCTTGGGGGAGATTGGAGTCGGCCTTCCCCTTAAGCTCGTCCAAGACTGCGAGGACCACCATCTCCGTGGAGTGGCCCGGGCGGAATCCTGCCTGGTGGGATGCAAGGAGGCCATTCTCCTCAATATAAGAGGAGAGGCAGGAAGTGACATGAGCCTCGAGGATCTTGCCGAGGTAGGGAAGGAGAGAGATGGGACGGAAATTGGAGGGAAGAGAGGGATCAAGACCAGTTTTCTTTAGAATCGGAAGGACTATGGCAGATTTGAAAGAGGAGGGGACGGATCCGAGAGCCAAAGAGGAGTTGAGGAGGGCAAGGGGAGGTCCAGAGCAATCGGTGAAGAGGGTTTTAAGAATGCGTGCTGGCGCGCAATCCATGGGGGAGCCAGACTTGATTTTGATCAGGAGTTTTAGAAATAGTTCAGTGGAAAGAGGAGGGAAGGAGGAAAAAGAGAAAGAAGGACAGATGGGAGGACAGGTGGGGCGGGGTTGAGGCAGTGTGGGAATGTTGGCTTTGATCTTTACGATCTTGTCGATAAAAAAATCGTTAAGTGAAGAACAGAGGGACTGTGAGGGAACCGGGCTGGGGGTAGAGCGATCAGAGGTGGCAAGATTGTGGACCAGAGAGAAGATTTCACGGGGTTTGTTAGTCGCGAGAGCTACTCTCTCAGAGAAATAGGCGGTTTTAGCCGCCAGGATCGCTTTTTTATATTCAGCAAGGAGTGATTTGTATTTGGCGCGCAACAAGGGGCAATAGTTCCGTCTCCAGTGACGTTCCGACCGCCTTAGGTCGAGTTTGAGAGTTTTGAGTTCTGGAGAGAACCATTTGTGCGCGTCATGTGGACGAATCGCCTTGATCTTTCTGAGCGGAGCGACAAGGTCGCAAGAAGAGGAAAGCCATGTGCCAATGGCGTTGACCTGAGAATCAAGAGAAAGATTGGTAAGGGTTGGAACAGATGAAGCCAAAGTGAGCGAGAGGGAGTCAAGGTCCGTTCGATTCCAATTACGGGCTGAGATGTTCTTAGGGAAGGGAGGCTTGTCAACCACTCCCAGGTGGATGGCGAAAGAAATGGAAAAATGATCCGACCAGACGCATGGGGAAATAAGAAGGGATGAAACAATGGGGCGGGAGGACCAGATTTGGTCCAAGATGTGACCCTGGACGTGGGTGGGGGCTGAAATATGAGATGTGAAGTTTAGGCATTGAAGAGTGCCTGAAAAATCTTTCGAGGGGAGGTCTTCCCTGGGGTCGCCCGGCCAATAATTAAAGTCGCCGAGCAATAGGACGGAGGAGTTATTGACCACGAGGGTGGCCATAAGGTCCTGAATGGAGGCTACAAAGGAGGGCATAGATTGAGGAGGACGGTACACAAGGACAACAGTGAGGGGGGCAGGTAGATTGAGAGAGCGGGCCACTAGATAGTCCACATTAGAAATAGGGGGGTGATTAAGAAGTTGGAATTTGAGGGTTGACCGAATGATCATCGCCACCCCTCCCCCCACCTTGCCGTCCGGACGATCAGCCCGGAGGGCATAATAGGTGTCTAAGAGGTCGGGAAGGGAGTCAGCAGTGAACCAGGTTTCGGTCAGAAAGAGGAAATCCGGGGAGTCGGAGGTAAGGAGATTAAAGAGAGCCGTCTGATGTTTGGCCGCTGAGCGGGTATTGAGCAGTATGGCAGAGGCTGCGGTAGAGGCAGCGGTAGAGGCAGAGAGGGAGGAGGAACAAGAGGCGGAGGGGGGATCAGCAGCTGGGGGGGTAGTGCTAGTCGGGCTAGAAAGAAACGGGGTCAGGTGAGGGGGAGGAGAGGCGAGAATACCAAGTGTGTCAAGGTGTCGCAAGAGTGGAGATGAAAGTGGGGAAACAGCAGTGAGAGCTAGGAGTTGTGCTGAGGTATAAGCCAGAAAAAGAGCAGGGGGTGTGGCCCCTGGTCCCGGCCCGTCGCGGACGGGGTCAGACGGGCTTAACTTAGGCGCAACTTCGGCGTGCCTTCGTCGCGCCCGTGCGCGCGTCCGCTGCGCGGCCGGGACTGGGTAACCATTAAGTAGAGACACATGGGGGGGAGAGTCCGGGGGTGTGGCAAGGGGGGAGGGGCCAAAGACCTGCAGCGCCGAGCCCAGACCCGCCCAAGATGGTGGAGCCGCCCGTCCCACTCCAAGAGTCAGGCAAGGAGGGGGCGATCAGCGGTGGCGGTCTGGGTCGCGAGCAGGACAGGGGCAGCCAGGAAGAGCAGAAGCGCTGGCTCCGTAGCGCCAAACAGCAAAGCAGGTAGGCGGGCTAAGAACTTGAAGACAAGTGTCCAAGTGGTTTTAAAAACAGCGTTGCTCCCGGAGTCGCCTCGGGAGTTCTGATGAGATGCAGGGTAGGCGCGCTTGCAGCTGCCCGCCTAAAGTACTTGACGAGGGGGGAGGGGCCAAAGAACTGCAGCGCCGAGCCCAGACCCGCCCAAGATGGTGGAGCCACCCGTCCCACTCCAAGAGTCAGGCAAGGAGGGGGCGATCAGCGGTGGCGGCCTGGGTCGCGAGCAGGACAGGGGCAGCCAGGAAGAGCAGAAGCGCTGGCTCCGTAGCGCCAAACAGCAAAGCAGGTAGGCGGGCTAAGAACTTGAAGACAAGTGTCCAAGTGGTTTTAAAAACAGCGTTGCTCCCGGAGTCGCCTCGGGAGTTCTGATGAGATGCAGGGGTACAAATGGATTATAGCCGTATAGGGGCATAAGGTCACAGTATTGATCGGGGTCCTAGATTAGAACGCAACACCCACTCCACGAATTTATGTCCATCAATTTACTAAAAACTATAGCAAAAGATGCATGTGTAACATTACCCACCCCAAAATACATATTTGCATTTGAAATGGCGTATTTTGAAAATACATGGAATGTACTGTACGTCTATAAGCATAGAAATCATTCAAAATTATAGCATATGCAATCAGTGAACGATTTTGCGAAAAAATTACACATGAAATATCTCTTAATACAGAAAAGAAGGGCGAAATAATTTCATCACATATAAATGCAATTGCTGTAACATGTGCTAGAGGCTGATGTAAAGCTATTATGTCTCTAGAATTACCTAAAAATAGAAGCTTCTGTTCTTTATGAATAGGTCTACTTTAAGCAAAGAATTTTTGTGCCAGAAAAAGGTAAATATTTTGAAAAAATGTTCAATTAAAAAAAAAAAAATTCATGGTGAACGGGGGAATAGAGTTCCAATGCTTTTCAGTAGTTTTTGTTGATCAAAACTGAAGGCCGAATTCAGAGTTCATGGGAACGCTGTGTGTCGGAATGCTTTTCAAAAATTATTGTTTCTGTTCAGGGGAGAACATCATATCAGACAGGCTCTCGAAGAATTGGTCTACAAAATCAGGTGACAGTTCGACCAAGTTCGATAGTGCTGTAACTTGGCAGGTGTGAGAATGATTGCTATCATCAAAGTCTGGATCAGCAATGCTCACAGAAGGTCGTACCTGGGTGATGTTGCTTTTATTTCTCGCTCCACTGTCACCACCTAGTCGTAGCACAGGAGTCTCAACGAATGCCGTCATCAGGATTGGCAGCCGCTGGGGACAACACAATGCGTGAGCCGTTATAGGACTTAGCAAAGTATCGATATCCATTGGTACTGCTGATGGAAGTGCAAGACAGATGTCCAACACGCACTCATCTCCGCATAGCATACATCGAAGCACAGGTAAGATGCAGATCTGCCATATCGGGCTGAATGAACTAAACCAGGTCATGTTCAGATCTCTCAGCCTGGCCAATCCAAGGACTCTAGTTATTCGGTCCTGGTAGCGTATTGCTAGGATCGTTTCTTTCATCCTTGTTGGAGTTATGTCTGAGTTTTGGCTTGCCATATCGGAGCAGGAGGGTCAAAAATAAAAGGCCTGCTACAAGTCCCAAAAATAGGGGTATGCCCCCAAAGTCTGAATGGACAAAATTAGGAATGATTCCTAGAATTGCTTTGAATGGTGTTAACAGTCCCATAAAAATGGTCTTAAATATGCCTGGGATGCCTATGGCACTAAACATGTTAAGAATTTGGCTAAGCATTTCTGTGAAATGCACGGGGCAATTTGTTGATAAAAGGTCATGAATCTCTGATGTTGTCCTTGCAACTTGGAGTTCATACGTCTCTTTTGATGACGTGATGGGCACTGTTGTCTGCAAAAGCACAGACTTCATTCTGCTTAAAGTATCAATTCGTATAGAAGAGAAATTCAAACAAGGCCATATGGGAGTCTCAGTGTCTCCAGGGCCGTTTGGAAACAATGCTTGCATACAGCATTTGACCATGGAAGTTTCGCTTACGAGATATGCTTTCCCTGTCAAAAGGCCACAACAGCTGCGATCCGTTATTAGAATGTAACTCCCATTTGAGAGCTGCTTAAATAAAGGCTCTATCTGTGTGACATGCTGGTGGCATGAAAGGTTGTTAGAATTTCTTTCACAGGCTCCGTGTAAATTAATACCCTGGCACAAAAGTATACCGCTAAGTGAATGTTTACAGTTTTCACCACTAAGAAATACATTTTTGTTGCTGTCACTATAGCATGTGTGTGTGTATGGTAATTTCCATGTTGACTTAATGTATCCTTTACCCAATAGTTCATACTGGCCAGTAGGTATGTATTCAAGGCAATTTTTAAATCAGAAAGTTGTTATAGGAATTGTGATAATTTCGTGTATTATCCATTCAATGACAGGACTTTCTGACATTGTCAAAGGTAATCTCTCAAGTTTTTCGATGCTCAGGATTGTGTAGTCTGCTCCTTTTTTTGCCAAGCTTATTTGTTTATCAGTAAGGTTAAAGATGGAAAACAATGACGTTGTGTTGATTAAACGCCATGGCACATAGCCTGAACAAAGATTTTGCAGCGTCCAGCCTAACTGTACAATAGAACGCAATTGCGACTGGCCATGCTGCAACATTAGCAAGTCTTTGTCTATTATATCTATGGCAGATGATACAATACTGTCCAGTGAATATATTCTTGAAGACAGAGTCATTAACCCATTGTCCACAACAGAAAGTGATTTTTCCAAATTAATATGATCATTTTCTCGTATTTTTTCAGCTATTTCAATTTGTGTAACTTTCCAAGCCTCGTTGTAAGCCGCATATATACTGGTTGCTATGAAACGTTTTTGACGCTGTTTGCGTGGTCCCAGAATAAAATCGTGCAAATCAGCACCATCTTTAAGTAAAGATAAGTGTTGCTTAATTTCTGCCAGTGTGGATGATTCTAGCCAGTCAAGGCACAGTTTCCCTACACTGTATGTTGTTACTATCCCTGGATGTTGTCTCTGGGAGTATCTAGGGTCTGGTCTGGTCATTGTTAACCCCTGTGTTTTGTTCAGGAATCTATCTTCACAGTTATTCGTGTCGGTAGGCCATATTAACCACTTTTTCCAATCAGGATGTGTTCTGTTTATATGTAAAATTTTAGATACGTCTATTTCAATATCTGTTGTTGTATTATCAGGTATTAGCTTTTGAATAGACGGTTTGTTAAGGTCTTTGATCTTAGCTAGGCCAAGACAGGTTGTTTTTTGAATAGTTTCATTTAAAAACATTATTTGCTCTGGAATCATGCAGGCTCGAAATAGTGCTTCTAGGCCTTGTACCTGCCAATCTTTTGTACCCCAGATTGTTTTTGTTTCAATGTTATTTCTCCAATAATCAAAACCAAATGTCATCATTTTTTCATAAAATGCTTCTGAATATATCAATTTAGTATTTGTCAGCATAGTTTTCAATCCTGTTTTATCCAACAGTTTGTAATAAAACGCTTCTGCATCACTGGTGTTAAACCCTGAGAAGTACTGAAATTTCTCATAGAATGTTTTAGAACTGCTTTTAGGTGGAGTACCACAATGTTCCCATTGGTTATATTTAAAAACATTTCTAGGTTGTGCAGATTTATGCAAGTAATGGTCACCATAATGTGAGAAGCAGTACATCTGTTCATAACTAGACGAATCTTGTAAATAATCATGTTCTGTAAATCTTGCTGACAACATTAACTCAGACATCATATTATTAATACTTTCAAAATCCCAATCATCAGAAAATGTACTTGGTTTTACAAAGTCACTTAGGGAAACCTTGAACTGGTGAGGATATTTCAGGATTTCGACCGGACCATATATTTCGTAGTCAGTTTTGTCCCATACTACCCCGCCGGGTATTGGAATGGCTGTGACATTTACTGTTGACAGTTCTCTTTTCTTCACGTGGGATGATCTGTGTGGTTTGAGGACTAAGTTGATGTTCTGACTTGCTGTGTCCATTGTACTGTATTTTCCCTCAATACATTTTCCCAAACAAAGTACCATGATGAGCCAAAGCAGGAGGAAAAATACACCTAGACCAAACCAGAACTCTAACCATGGAGAAATAAGGTAAATTTCCTTTAGTTGATGAAAGAGTTCTATTGCTTTTTCTTTAAAAGTCTTTGTTTCTGGCCTCACTTCGGGGTTGCTTTGATCCTCAGAAAAGTTGTCGAAGTTGATGAAGTAGCCAGAGGCAGTTCTGTCAATTGTTGGGATTGTTCTCTCAATTAGTCTTTTGGTAGCACATTCTGATGCCACGTCATTGTAGACTGGTGTTTCTTGACGAACTGTTTCTATCTGTGTTCCAAGAGGCACGAGTTCCATGGCATTATTGCATAGTCCCTCTCTGTGCACTGCAGGCTTATCGAATGTGATTAGTCTTTCAGTTTGAACCTCTTGGATTGTTGCAAGTTTGGGTATTCTGTTGTTTCTCGGGAGTCCACTGGGCCTACTGTTGATTATAGGCCACATGCTTGTGGTTTTACCAGGTCGATTGATACAACTCTGTTCTCCTTTTTACCAGCAAGGGGCGGTAGTACTACTGATCTTGTTCCGTTCATTGCTAAGACAGGTACTGCTTTTCTGTAAGAAGGCCCAAATTCCTTCTTCACCGCTATTTTTTCTCTGACTAGATCCCCAATCTTTGGAATCCAGACAGGTCTTGCTGGGGCTGGTGGTGCCTCGTCAGTGGTAGCTAGCTGTTGCTTTAACTTTATGTTGCTTAAGGATTTTCTTGTTTCATTCAAGTCCTGTAAAACAGCCAAACGGTCTTTGATGTCAAAGTCTGTATTCCTATCTTCTACCACTGATACCTGACTATCTAAGTCCTGAATGTGCATTCTAGCTCCAAACAAAAGTTCATATGGGCTGAAACCTTTTAGATAATTTCTTGGCTAATTGTTAAGACTTAACTGGACACTTATTAAATGTTTGACCCACCCATCACCCGAACCTAATACCTTCGCTGTTATAGATTGCTTTATGTCCCGGTTTTTTCTTTCTACCACACTGTTCCCTTCGGGGTGTGACGGACAAGAATACCGCAAGCCAACGCCCATGCTGGCCATGGCCTCCTTATAAGCTCGAGAGCTGAAAGCAGGACCCTGGTCAGAATGGAACATGGCAATTGCGTATGTGCTGATAAAGACTCGCAGATCTTTTATAACCGTTCTGGCGTCAGCCGAGCGCTGGGGCCACATCCATATGAATCTCGTACAGGAATCCACTGCGACCATGATATATTTATAGTTGCCGTCCCTTTGTAGGGGACCACAGTGGTCCAGGTAAACATATGCAAATGGTTTATCTGAGATGAGAAGGGGTGTCTGCACTGGTCGTTTTACTGCTGATACTTTCATTCTTTGGCATATTTCGCATTCTAATACATACTTCTTAGTTTGTATTCCCATGCGAGGCCACCAATATCTCTGTTTTAATAGTGATATTGTTGCGGAGACGCCAGCGTGTGCAGAAGCAAGCGCTTCGTGTGCCGCTTTTATTAGTCCTAACCTGTGTTCCATGTTTGGAATTACTCTATCCCCCACTCCAGGGATTCGAGCAAAAGGAACATTATTTGTATCTGTTAAATATAAGTACTTTTCTGGAAAGCCTTTTGAAAGTGTTTTCTTATCATCTTTTACTGACGCACTGACAGCTTGTAGAATGTCGCTGTCTATTTTTGTTTGTGACCGAGTAATCGCAGCTACGGAAGCCGTTTGCACAGCTGCCTTCGTGGCTTCATCAGCCAATGAATTCCCTGCAACGTGAACACCATCACGTTGATGACTCAGAGTGTGTATCACGTGAGTCTTTTGTAGTACCTTCTGTAAAAGAACTACTTGTTCCCAAAGCATTTTATGCTTAATTGTGCCACCTTTTGCATCTTTGAAACCATTTTCCACCCAATTCTGCAATTATTCATTATAAGATTGTACGCAATAATATGAATTGCACACTATAAGTGTGGGGAATTCGCGATCGGTATTTTCTAGCGCCATCTTAAATGCTACCAATTCAGCTCGTTGAGCTGAACAATCTCCTATCAATCAATCAATCAAAGACATTTATAGAGCGCACTACTTACCCGGAGGGTTTCAAGGCGCTTGGGGGGGGGGGGGGTTGCTGCTACTGCTCGAACAGCCAGGTCTTGAGCTTCTTCCTTAAGGAGAGGTGGTCTTGGGTCAGGCGCAGGTCGGTCGGGAGGGAGTTCCAGGCCTTGGCGGCCAGGTAGGAGAAGGACCTTCCTCCTGTTGTCGTTCTTCTAATGCGGGGGACGGCGGCGAGGGCGTGACTGGCTGATCGGAGGTGGCGTTTGGGAGCGTAGAAGTTGATGCGGTTGTTGAGGTAGCTCGGGCCTTGATCTTGTAGGGCTTTGTGCGCGTGGGTGAGGAGACGGAAGGTGATTCTTTTGTTGACGGGGAGCCAATGCAGGTCTCTCAGATGTCCGGAGATGTGGCTGTTTCGTGGGATGTCGAGGATGAGTCTGGCTGAGGCGTTCTGGATCGGCTGGAGTCTCTTCTGGAGCTTGGCGGTGGTTCCGGCGTAGAGGGCGTTGCCGTAGTCCAGTCGGCTGGTGACGAGGGCCTGGGTGACCGTCTTCCTGGTCTCGGTGGGGATCCACCGGAAGATCTTCCGTAGCATGCGCAGGATGTTGAAGCACGACGAGGAGACGGCGTTGACTTGTCTGGTCATGGAGAGGGAGGAGTCCAGGATGAAGCCCAGGTTGCGTGCGTGGTCTGTCGGTTTGGGTGCGGTGCCCAGGGTGGGGGGCCACCAGGAGTCGTCCCAGGCGGAGGGCGAGGAGCCCAGGATGAGGACTTCCGTCTTGTCTGAGTTCAGTTTCAGGCGGCTGGTCGTCATCCACTCTGCTACATCTTTCATCCCTTCGTTAAGGTTGGCTCTGGCGGCGGCGGGGTCGTTGGTCAGGGAGAGGATCAGCTGGGTGTCGTCGGCGTAGGAGATGATGTTGAGGTTGTGTTGGCGTGCGATGGCCGCGAGGGGGCTCATTTTTTTTTTTTTTTAATTTGTTTTTATTGCAGAATTAGAAACCACAGAATACAATGGCTCAACCAGTCCACACGTAATGCCCCCCCGTTCAAGCATCAAAACGTAAACCATACACAGCCATTCAGCCCGCATCCCGGAGGCCGGGCGGCGTAGTACCTTAAATAGCAGGAAGGCAACACGGTGAATGTCCCATTGGGACAATGGTCAAAAGATCATTTTACGTATCTGCATTTTACCCCCCCACCCACAACAAATAACATCGTCAGCCATCCCACATATGCAGGTCATTGCCACCATCCGCTTCCTGACCCGCCCCGCGCACTGTTGGGCCCTCCATACCTGATCCGCGCCCCTTGCCTCCTCCGCGCATCACCCACGCCCCACAGGCCCTTCCCAGCACAGTGTCGCCATCGCGGTCTCCCAACCTCCTGGCTTCCGGCCCACCCCGAACTCCCACTAAACAACCCCCCATTGTCCCCACCCCGGCAACTGCTGATGGAGTGTGTCCCGTCCTGATGTGTAGTATGGATCCCGCTACAGTGTCAATGACAACTCTGAGTTAGTACGCCTCGCAGTGTCCACAGGTCCCAGTCACTCAGTCCTCATCCTCCACTAAAGAGTCGCGCAAGGCTTGCACCACCAATTCCCACGCACGCGCTGCATCCAAGGCTTTCTCATTACCAAGCTTGACAACCTGTTTCATTCGGAGCACACTCTCACACTCAGACCACCGCAACAATTCATTCTTCCACCTCCTCACTGACGGCCCGCTCCTAGACTTCCAATGCCACGAGATCTCTCTTTGTGCCAGTATCAGGCCCAGGTCAATAAATTTGCTTGTCACCTTAGTATGTTTGGTGTGCGGGAACCAGAGCAACAGGCACGCCGCCATGTCGAAGTCCACCTCCCTGTCGGTCACATCGTTTAGGAGGTCCCCCACCTCTGCCCAATAGGCCTCCAAATGTGGGCAACCCCAAAACAAATGGTCCATGTCTGCCTCCGGAGATGAACACCTCGGGCACCGCGCGTCCTGCACCTGAAAGTACCACCGTATTTTTTCCGGGGTCAGATAGGCCCTATGTAGCACAAAGAAATGCACTTGTTGGAAACGCGCATTCCTCGTGCCCTTCCATGTGCGCCGCAGGATGTGGCTCCACACCGTGTCTGGGATGGGCCTGCCCACGCTCTCCTCCCATTTAGCTTTGAGCCCCTGGAGCGGTTCCAGTCCCTCGTGTAACATCCTGTTATGGAGGCAAGTCACAGCCTTAAAGGTGCCCGCCGCCATCACCACATACTGGCACGCCATAGTCGTGTCCGGTTCTATGAGCCCACCTTTCCAGTGCTTCTGTATAGCCGCTACCACCGCCGCATGCAAGAGGATCCCCCGGTCAGACAGCCCGAACTGCTCCTGAAGCACTCCAAAGGGCACCAAGGTCCCGTCGACATACAGGTCTCCCACCACCTGAAGACCCACCTCCTCCCATTCTAGCAAGGAGGACCAATCACCCCCGTGTGGTAGGGCCGTCAACATGCCAATCGGGATTTCTCTGCGCATAAGGCCGAGTCGCCCTCGCTCTCCTAAGACTCCTCTGCCAGCACTGCCTGAGCGTCCGTTCCTCCATTGTGAGGCCCCGCAGCTCCAGCCTCTGCTGCATGACGATGTAAGACAGCACATGGCGTTGGATCCCCAGCTCTCGGTCACCCTCCGGTCCCCTAAACACCCGGGCCACATGTTGCGTGAGAACCTGGAGCTGCGCCGCCAAGTAATACAGTTCAAAATCAGGAACAGCCACCCCCCCCTCAATCTTGGGGCGTAGCAACGTGCTCAGAGCCACTCTGCGGCGGCCATGTCCCCACAGAAAACCAATAATCCTCGTCCTCAAATCCCTAAAGACCCTCTGAGGAATCCAAATGGGCAACGTCCTGAAGTAGTACAGGAGGCGGGGGAGCGCCACCATTTTCAAGAGAGCAATCCTACCCAGTACCGTCAGCGGGAGGGTCGACCAAAAGGACATGCTGCCCCTCAGCGCCCGAACGCACCGGCCAATGTTGCCTTCTAATAGGTCCGTGGTCGCATGGTAGATTCGGACTCCCAGATAAGTGAAACAAGAAGGCTCCCAAACTACCCCTAGGTCACGAGCAGGGCCGGGCGTCTCCGCTCTCAGTGGAAATACACAGGTCTTCGCCCAGTTGACTTTAAGGCCCGACAACTGGCCAAACTCCGATAACAGGTCCATCGCTCCCTCCAGGGCCCGCTCCGTGTCGTCTAAGTACAGCAACAGATCATCCGCATATAGCGAGATGTGATGTAGCCGCCCGCCGCAATCTATCCCCGCGTATCTGTCACCGGTCCTGGCATGGACCGCCAAGGGTTCCATCGCCAGGGCGAACAGGAGGGGGGAAAGGGAGCACCCCTGTCTCGTGCCCCTGCCCACCGGGTACGCCGCAGACACCAAACCACCCAGGCGTACCCGCGCCTTCGCTGAGGAGTACAGGACCCTTGTCCACCGGCGGAACCCATCACCTATGCCAAACCTCTCCAGCACTCCATCCAGAAAGACCCATTCCAAACTATTGAACGCCTTCTCTATGTCCACGGATAATACCGCTTGGGTCCCATCCTCGTCCATCATGGCGTCCATTATCCCCACCAGGCGGCGGACATTCATCGCCGTGCTCCTCGTGGGTATAAACCCCGCCTGATCCCTGTGTACCAAGCTCGTCATGTGTGGGGCCAGCCGGGTGGCCAGAATCCGGCTCAAGATTTTATAGTCCACCGTCAGCATGGACAACGGGCGATAGGACTTCACATCTGTCGCATCCCTGCCGGGCTTTAGAAGCGGCACTATCAAAGCCTCCCTCATGGACTCAGGCAAACCCCCTGACTCATAAGCCTCCGTATACACCACCAGCAGTCTGGGCGCCAAGCTGTCCACAAACTGTTGGTAGAATTCCACTGGTAACCCGTCCACCCCGGGTGTTTTATTCCGGGCCATATTTTTAATGGCCACCCGTATTTCAGTAAGCGTGATCGGACCGCCCAACTCTTTCGCGTCCTCCCCATCAAGGACCGGAAGCTGCCTCGCCTCTAGGTATTCCGCAATTTCCGGGGCCTGCACTCCCAACTGACTCTGGTACAATTGCTCATAATATACTCGAAAGCACTCCAACACCGCTGCTTGAGAATATACCGTCTCCCCCAGCGCGTTGTTAATGCTAAGGACCGGGCAGCCCCTAATTTCAGGGTTAGCGAGTCTGGCCAAGAGCGTGCCCACCTTGTCGCGCTCAGCATGCGCCCTAATCGCGTATTGTCTGTAGTCGTAACACCTCAACCGTTCCGTTTCGGTGGCGACCACCTCCTTCGCTTCCAACAACCGAGCCTGTAAGTCTGGCCTGGTCGGCCTACGCCGCTCCAAGTCTCTCAGATTCTCCTCCGCCTTTGCAAGTGCATTCAACACAGTCGTACGAGCATTCGAAAACCGGCCCAAACATACCCCTCTCACCACCACTTTCATCGCATCCCATTCAGTGGACCTGCACGTGGCTGTACCCTCATTCTCGCCGAAGTAATTATGGATGCCCTGTTGGACAGCGTCACGAAACACTGAGTCCTCCAGCGTGTCTGGCCGGAGCCGCCATGTTGGGATTGCTGAGCGCTCCCGCTGCCACTGCATATGTACCAATAGGGGATTATGGTTCGAAATGGTTCTAGCCAGGTATTCTGTGTGTGATATCAATGGGGCCAAGGATCCGCCACAGAGCACTGAATCTATCCTCACATGTAGTGCATGGAGAGCTGAGTAAAAGGAATAGTCCCTGGTGTCCCTGTGCTGTTCCCGCCACACATCCCGCAACCCCCACCTGTCCTGCCAGTCCTTCCTGTGCATGGCCAACCTACGCACCGGGGAATCAACAAGGGGGGGGTGAGACCTATCCAATACCACATCCGTAATCGAGTTGAAATCCCCCCCAAGTACCACCGGGCCCGCTAGGAAAGAAGCCAAGGACCCAGAAAGGCCCTCGAAGAACCGGGCCTGATCAGCATTTGGCGCATACACACAACAGAGCACCACATTCCTACCATACAACCGCCCCTCCACCGCCACAAACCTACCCTCAGGATCCACCACTTGGTTCAGCACCTGAAACGGTATCCCTGCTCTCACCCAAATCAGTACCCCTCTGGCATAGGCTGAGTAAGTGTTGCCGAACACTTGGCCCCGCCATCTTTTTTGCAACGCAGCACATTCCTTTTTTGTCAGATGGGTCTCTTGTAGCATTGCAATCTGGACCCCCCTTCGTACCAGATATGCGTGCACCTTGTGGCGTTTGACCATGGTTCGTAACCCCCGGACATTCCACGTTAGGCATTTTAAATTAGGTAACGTCCCCATACCAGCAGCAAGCAGTCCAGGTCAAACACCTCCAGTTCACATCCCCACCGAAGCAGTTGCCCCCCGAAAGAAACTCTAGAAAGAAAAACACCCCAAACCCCACTCCCCAGGACAGAGCCTACAAACCCAGTGTCAGCCCCAATCCAAACCTCAAACCAACCACACATTCCCGAACCTGTGGTCTCCACCACAGAAGGCCTTAAGGGCCCTAGGGGGGTGAGTTATCGCCGATCCCAGCTAGCGGAGCCCACGCCCCGCACTCCCATCCCGTCCTGCCCGCGTAGCACCCTACCCGGCAACCCGCCCATAACCAACAGGATACCGCCCTACCATCAGATCATGTCCAAGTCTCAACACAGCCTCAACCGTGAAATATCCCATCAGAAGTCTGGGGGGTCACCACCGGCCCCTTCGAGCTTTCCGCTTCCGAAACGTCCTCTCCTGTCCTGCTGCCCTCACCGCCAGAGTCCGACTCCACCAGTTCACTCTCCTGCTGCCACCCCGTGATGGCCGCTGTCGCGGCGAGCGCATCCCTCTTTTCCGCAGCCATCTGGGCCTCCCGTTTCTCCCGCTGGCGCCTATTGCGGGACCGGATGCGTTGTGATTGTCTGACCTGAGGCGGCTTAGGCCGATCTCGCCTACTTTTGTGGGACCTGTCCGTCCCCGCCCTCTATGACTCCAGCCACTGCCATGCCTCGTCCGGAGTCTGAAAGAAATGCGTGGTCTCATCCAGAATAACCCGCAGCTTGGTCGGGAAGAGCAAGGAGTATTGAATGCCCTCCTCTCGCAGCTCCTTCTTCACCGCCAGGAACGACGCTCGGTTCCTTTGGACTGCCTGGGTGTAGTCCGGGAAGATTGTGACCCTGCTGTTCTCCACCTCAAACGGGCCCAACGTCCGGGCCCTCTGGATGAGGAGGTCCCGGTCCTTATAATGGAGAAGCCGCACCACCATCGGTCGGGGGGGGCGGCCAAGTCCTGGCGGGCGAGCCGGCACCCTGTGGGCTCTCTCCAGGGTAAAGAAAGGAGTAAGCCCCTTCGGCGCCACCACAGTTCGAAACCAGTCCTCCATGTAGGCCACCGCATCCTCCCCCTCAATTCTTTCCGGCAGGCCTACGACCCGCACGTTATTCCTCCTATTGCGGCCTTCCGCATCCTCCGCAAGTCGCTCCAGCGAGTCCAACCTGGCCAGTATGTCCGTGATCTTATGCTCCGCAGTCACCACCGACGGTTTCAGGTCCAACAGCAGCTGATCATGGTCCTTGACCTTATCCGCCAGCTTCGCATGGTCCGCTCGCAATAGCCCCAGCCCTGTGGCTACTTGCGCAATGTCCTGCTGCAACGCCTCCTTGGTCGAGGTAATTGCGTCAAGTATGGCATCCAGGCGTCTATTCAGTCGCTGCTCCTGGTCCAACTCCGGCGGGGGGGTCTCGCCCATCTGGGACAGCGCCGCCATGTCCCCCTGTCCGCGCTCCACGGCCACCAGCCCTCCCGAAGCCGCCATCTTAGGGTACTGCGTCACAGGCCAGGAAACCTGTCTGGTCCCGGCACTTGCGGGTCAGTGCAAACTTCCCAATATTGGACAGGATCAAGTGCCACCGCCGATGCCCCCAGCTCCAAGGGCCAAGTGGGGATACCCCGTCTGACCTGCCTCCTCGTGTGCCAGGAGGAGGAGGGGAATGGGGAGGGATAGCGGCCAGCTAATAGTCTCAAAATTTGAGCGGAGCCGGTGTCCCCGTCCCCCGATCTTCAGGACTGTCACCACAGTCCCTACTGCTTCACTCTCTCAGCTGCAGAGTCCTCCGCCAGTCGGGGCCAGGGCCGCTCAACGTCGATGCCCGGAGCCGCCCGTCTGCTCCGCCGCCATTTACTTCGCACTCTCGGTGACACCTCAGCCGTCGCTCAACATGGTCTCCTTGGGGCTAGCAGTCCCACAGCAACTTCCTACCGACACCCAGCGGCCCCCCTATACTTCGTAGGGCAGGAGTGTCGAACACGGGTCGCCCAGGGTGCAGAAATCAGGAGAATTAGCGGGATTCCGCGCGGAGCTGCGAGCTCACGCCACCATCCCGATCGGCGTCCAAGCCACCCCCCGGCCGCGAGGGGGCTCATGTAGACGTTGAAGAGGGTGGGGCTCAGCGAGGATCCTTGAGGGACGCCGCAGATGACTTCGGTGGCCTCTGACTTGTACGGTGGTAGACGGACTCTCTGTGTTCTTCCGTCGAGGAAGGAGATGATCCATTCCAGTGCCTTCTCCTGGATTCCGACGTTGCTGAGGCGCTGCACTAGGGTGCGGTGGCAGACAGTGTCGAATGCCGTGGAGAGGTCTAGGAGGATGAGGGCCGCTGTTTCTCCGTTGTCCATCAGGGCTCGGATGTCATCGGTGGCAGCGATGAGGGCGGTCTCGGTGCTGTGGTTGGCTCGGAAGCCAGACTGTGAGGGGTCGAGGGATCCATTCGTCTCGAGGAAGGCGGCCAGCTGTTTGTTGACGGTCTTCTCGATGACTTTGGCTGGAAACGGGAGGAGCGAGATGGGGCGGTAGTTCTTGAGTTCGGTGGGGTCCGCTGTTGGTTTCTTTAGTAGAGCGCTGAGTTCGGCGTGCTTCCAGCTCTCCGGGAGGGTGGCGGTGTCGAAGGAGGTGTTGATGATGTCCCGCAGGTGGGGTGCGATGACAGTGTCAGCCTTGTTGAAGACGTGGTGAGGGCAGGGGTCGGTCGGGGATCCGGAGTGGATGGAGTTCATCATGCGGACGGTGTCTTCGGTGCTGATTGGAGTCCAGGCGCGGAGTGTGGTGGTGGGCGGCATTGCTGCGGTCGGGGCGTGCATCGGTTGAATGCTGAAGCTGTTGTGTATGTCCGCGATCTTGTTGTGGAAGTAGGAGGCGAGGGAGTTGCAGAGGTCTTGCGATGGGGTGATGTCGTTGTTTCCGGCGTTGGGGTTGGAGAGCTCTTTCACGATGTTGAAGAGTTCCTTGCAGTTGTGTGCGTTGTTGTCCAGCCGGTCCTTGAATGCAGTTTTCTTGGTGGCGCGGATCAGTTGGTGGTGCTTCCGGGTGGCAAGCTTGAGGGTGGTCATGTTGTCCGGTGTTGGATCCCCTCTCCAGACTTTCTCGAGGGCTCGGCAGTTCTTCTTGGAGCTCTTGAGTTCGTCGGTGAACCATGGGGCTTTCTTGCTGCCGGGTCTGCTGGGCGGGGTCCTCAGAGGGGCGAGTTCGTCCGCGCAGTTGCTGATCCACTTCGTGAGGTTGTCGGCGGCCTGGCTGGGGTTCGCTGAGCTGGCGGGAGGGTGCTGGCTCAGGGAAGCAGCGAGCTGGTCGGCTGTGATCTTGTTCCAGCTTCTTCAGGCAACCTGTTGCTGGTGGTGGTGGATCGTCGTTCTTCTGAAGGTGAAGTGGGCGCAGCTGTGGTCCGTCCAGTGGAGTCCTGTGGCGTGGCTGAAGGCGATGTCTTTGCTGGATGAGAAGACGGCGTCGAGTGTGTGTCCGGCGAGGTGGGTGGGGGTGGACACTAGCTGCTTGAGTCCGAGGTTGGCGAGGTTGTCGAGCAGGGTGATGGTGTTGCGGTCGCTGTTGTTCTCCAGGTGGAAGTTGAGGTCCCCCAGGAGGATGTAGTCAGCGGAGGGGAGGGCATGCGGGCTGACGAAGTCGGTGATGTCCTCGCTGAATTGTGTGCGTGGTCCCGGGGGTCGGTAGATCAGGGTGCCTCTGAGGGTGGTCTTCGGGTCGGTGTGGATCTGGAAGTGCAGGTGTTCGGCGGTGGTCAGGGTGTCGTCGGTGTTGGTCGTGATGCGGATGGTGTCCCTGTGGATTATGGCGATGCCTCTTCCCATCTGGTTGGCGGTGCGGTCCCCACTGGGTGATCTTGTAGCCCTCTGGGATGGCGATGGCGATGTCGGGCGCTGAAGAGTCGTTCATCCAGGTTTCCGTGAGGAAGGCAACGTCAGGGGCTGTGGTGTCGAGGAGGTTCCAGAGTTCGATGGCGTGTCTGTGGACGGAGCGGGTGTTGAGCAGGATGCACTTGAGGTGGTTGCTGCTGGTGTTCGGCTTGGCGGGTGTTGGTGTGAGGCAGGTCCGGATGCAGGTGAACTTGCAGGCGTGGCAGCTGAAGGGTCCGTGGGTGCGTCTCGGGGTGGCTCGGTAGCATCCCGGGATTCGGTCGGTGTTGAGCGCATTGAGGGTGGAGGCGGTGTACGTCCGGCGGGTGGGCTGGGGTCCTCGAGGGCCAGGGGTCCTGGCACTGGGCGCGGTCCAGGCACGGACGGGCGCAGACGGGCTTACCTTTGGCACGCCTTCGGCGCTCAATCGACGCTCCCGCTGCGCGCGTCCGCTGCGCGGTCGCTCCGGGGGCGTCATAAGAAGGGAGCCGGTAGGGAGGGTCTGCGGGGAGGTGGGAGAGGGCCGACCAATCGGCTGGCGGGGGGCGGGGCCGCGGGCTGGCAGCGGCGGGAAAAAAGAAGTCGGGCTTGGTGGGCGGCCCTGCGGCGGCTGGGGCTGCGGCGGGAAATGCCGAGATGCGGAGGCTTGGAGAGCGGCCCTGCGGCGGCTGGGGCAGCGGCACAGAAAACAGCGGCACAGAAAACAGGTAAGCATCAGGAAGGCAGAGGGGGTGACCAGGCCAGAGGCGCAGTGGTCCTAGAGATTGTGTTTTAGTGACCATTGGTCTAAATTTTCCTTTGGGCCAACGACCTTTGGTCTAAATTTTCCTTTGGGCCAACGACCTTTAACAATCGCGCACGCAGCACTGTAAGCTTGTTTGCCTCCAACTGCGGATTGTGCTGATCCGTCAGTATATATAATACTTCCGTATTCTTCTCGAGAGCAGGATTTCAATTGGCAGAGGACATTCATATTCATATTGTAAAAATTCCTGTGTCTTTAAGTTAGGATCAAATTCGTAAACTACGTCTGTTGCAGCAAGAGAATTAACCCACTGGATCCATCTCGGATGCAAAGCTTTATCATTAGGAATGCTTGCTTTAGTTACCGCTTCTAAAGCCGGTATAGGTGTAACGATTATTATTAGTTTACCTGGTGCTAGGGCCCTTTCTTTTGCTACAGCCGTCTGAACCGCAGTTAGAATTTTCTCCTTTGAACTGAATTTTATTTCAGCCTTTGTGTACAAATGTGATTTGTAAGCTATTGGTACCTTTTCTCCCTCATTAGAGGTTAGGTACGTGAATCCGCATCTTCCTGGGATGATTCGGATTACAAGATCGCATGTGTTGTCACGTGTATCTAATTTTGTTTTTGTTAACATGTCTGTTTGCAGTGATCTCAAAATTTCCTGGTGTTTTTGAGTCCAGGTGATTGGTTTAAAATCAGGTTTAATTAGTTCGTAAAGAGGTTTAACTCTCTCCGCATAATTTAGAATGTAAATTCTTCCAAAATTCAGAAAGCCTAGAATCGATTGTAAGTTCTTCAGCATTTTTGGTGCTTGGAGTACAGTGCACTTCTCTAAGAAGTTGTCCGCTAGGCTTTTTCCTTCACTTGATAATTCGTATCCTAAAAATAATACTGTCAGATGGGCAATTTGAGACTTTTTAAAGTTGAATTTGTAACCCTCTGCTGCGAACCCAAGTATAATGGTGTTCACTCTTTTCAAGTGGGTCTCCAAGTCGTCGTCTGTGAGATAGATATCATCTACGTAAGATAATGCCTCATCATCATACATTTGTAGTAACTCTGTTACTCTGGCTGAAAATAGTCCTGGGCTGTTCTTGATCCCTGTGGGAGCCTACAGAAATTTTTCTGTGACCCCATTACTGAGAAAGCGGTCAAGTATCTGCTTTCTGGTGCAATATTTTGACAAAAGAAACCATTTGATATGTCTAATGTCGTTTTATATTTTTTCCTAACTATGTTATTCATTAGTGCAGCACTATGCGAATTTTGTACTGAAAATGTTTTGCAAAATAAGTTAAGGTGTCTGTAATCCAAAACTAAACAATATGAATCGTCTGGTTTGGAGACAGGAAACAAAGGATTGTTCATTTAAGAGGTGCATGTTTCAATCACCCCCTGGTATTCAAGTTGATCTAAAATCTCCCTGACTTGTTTTTTAGCTTCTTGCTTAATTGGATACTGCCTTTGTCCAGTCGGTTGACTTTTTAACTGGATTTTGTGAGGAGGAGAGTCCTTATCCCATCCTACATGATTTTTATATAATGCTGGTGCCTGGGCTACTGCCCATTTCCTTGCATATATATATTTAGTGTGAATCGGAATGTGATTCAAGAAGGCAGGCATAATCATTTCTTCGCCACGAGGGCACTCCCTGACAAACTCTGGGGGCCAATCCTTTTCAGCTAACAGAATGTCATAGACTTTTGAGAGTTTATCTGAAAATAGACCCCTTATTTTCCTAGTCTTATCACCCTCTATACGCAGTGGTATTTCGTATATCTTATGGGGCTCGCTAACTCTGGTGTCGGCAGTTTCTACTTGAATATATTCATTCGTGTCCACTTTCTCCAGATGACTCATCGGGATCTTGCGGGCTATGGTGATTTCTGCTGCACTGTCTAACATTGTCTGTGACCACTCCCCGTTTTTCAACTGTGTCCTCAGTATTCTCAGCATGTTCGATTACTCTAATACTGGCTACCATCTTTCTTGGAAATTGAGATTTTTTACTTTGAGCAGGTTCCTTCTCTTTGGACTTGGTGTGCTCTCCTGGGTCTGACCGTCCTCTTCTTTCCGATTTCTGCGAAAAAGATCGAGAGGGACGTGTATCAATACTTTGATATCTATCAGGCTTCTTCAAATTATCCCTATTTCTAAGGTTATATCTTTTCTCAGAGGGCTCCCTCTGGGGAGACTGGTGTTCTCGAGTCGGAGTTCTTTCCCTCCGTCGAGGAGACCTTCCTCTGGACTGGAAAACTTTTTCTTTGGGAGTGGATTGTTTATATCCACCCCAGCTCTTTTTAGGAGTATTTGAATTATTTTTAATAAATAATTTAACTAACTCTCTATATGCCTTTGTTAATTCTCTTATTTTAACTAAGAGTTCTTCACTTGACATTTTATCAATGTCCGGATGTGGTGTGTAGCTGGCTAGAACCGGCCACGTTGCTCCTGGTCTACCTAGTGGACCGAGCCTGGTAATATGATCATTGTGTTTTAGGGCGCCTTTAAACCAGAGCAGGTGCTTTTGGTATTTTAATGGGATTTCAATCTCCTCGAAAGGAGCGTACTCTTCCGGTGGATCCCCTATTTTGTAATAGTGGAACCCGTGTGTTGCGGTGTTTGCCGCTGGAAATATTATCCAAGAATAGAATACCTCTGTCTGCCGATATTCGTGTGCCTCTATCACGAAGACGACTGTGCCACCTTGTGTGGTCAGTCCATTGTCTATAAGTTTTAACGTTATAGACTTTCTTAAATGTACCGGAATGATTATTGCACCCGGTTCATTAGTACTGTCGGGACCCTGCTGAGTAACATTTACTGCACCCCCATTGGATCCGGTCTCAGTGTCTGACATTTTATTGTCAGAAATGTTTTTGCAGAGCAGGTCTCCAAGGAGACAAAGATTAGGTGCACAATATTTTGGAACACTGTATCCTTCAATGTTGAATAAACCAGAGCTTTACATAGGAATCTCTTCCTACTAAGTTTGTGCGGATTTTAACCTTTCACCCACTCCAGACGTCTATTGGAGTATTTACGGTAGAAAGAGGTCTGTGTGAAAAATGCACGACTGAGTTACTCTAACGTCTTGCGTTAGTTTTATCGACTTACCAAACCTTGGACGCCATGTAGTGTAGTTCCTATTTTACCAATAGGCCCTGCGCATTGGAATAACATAAACAGTAGTATGGACGTAGAAGTGCGGATCTTCCAGGTCTCTACTGACTATGCTAAACTTAATTGGGTTTGTTACCAACTAGCTCAGAGTTCACTGGAAACATTCTTGACTGAATAGGGAGTGATCAGCTCCCCTGGTACAGACAAGAAGGGATTCAGTTTTCCAACATCCGCATATACATGACAACTTTGCTCCTTAGAATAAGAGTCAATCTCTAGAGTCGTGTGAAACAATAGACAGTTATTGTACTCAGTCAGTTGTGCAGATTACTTTCACCAAGATGCAGAGAAATAGAGAGACGGGCGTTTTTCAATAAAAAGGTATTATTTATTGAACAGTCTTTCTTCTCATGCAAGAGAAATGAATTGCCACAATTGCAAGACTAGTTATTATAAAAAGTGCGTACAGTAAAATGAGGATTGCGAAATAATACTGTAAAAGCATTGATATGGTTTCTTAGCCATACAATGGTTAAAATGAATAAAATATATACATTCATATATACATTTGACTAACGTACTCAACTGGTTCTTCTAACTACGCCTACCCCAGTGTACCTGACCTAAGCCTAATACTTGGGAGGGAGTAAGTAAGTATCAGTTTTAGTTAAGTTGGTTTTGCCAAGGTTTGCTTCAAGAATTCTCTCTAAGGGTTTAGTCAACACCATACCTCTGAAATAGAATGTTGGAGGTCTTGTATCTCCTTCCAGGACTCGATATCCCAGTCACTCGCAAGAGTAGGCTGGAAACGCCGGAGCTGGATTTTCTCGGCAGGAGAAAAGACAGCGTCTCTTTCAGCGCATCGAGGAGGAGGAGGGGCAGCGTCCGTGGGCAGCTTGCATCTGCTGGGCTCTGTAAGGGACAGCTTTTCTGCTCCTGTGTTCACCACACCATCGCTATCATCGATGTCATTGAGGCAGCGTTTGCTTAAGGCAACGTTGGTAATATTTAAACCTGAAAGGTGCCTTGTTTGACGTAAGTTTTTGGACATAAGACGTCAATAAAGATGTCACTAGGAAGTGATTGTCTGTTAGTGCTCATTAGAGTTCTATTACTAATCAAAACATAGCAAGCGGGGCTTTCCCGGGTTGCTGAGTTTTATCTTGTTGAAGAACTCGGAGTGTAATCTAGGAATCTTAGATAGTGGCTTCTGCTGTGTCATCTGCTCTAATGAGTTGCAGACGAAGCGATTCTGAAATGTGGCTCTGATTGTGTTGGGCCAGAGACGTGTTTCCAAAATATCACTCTTGATCATTTATGCCATTATAGGGGTACAAATGGATTATAGCTGTATAGGGGCATAAGTTCACAGTATTGATCGGGGTCCTAGATTAGAACGCGACAAAAGCAGCAGCATAGGGCATGCAAAACTCATGCTAACTAAGCAATGTCGACTATGTATCTAAGGGCCACATAACACCATGTAACAGTTTTGCAAGGGAGTCACCTGTGTTTTGTTGCTGGGGTCAGCTGCTATCAAGTCAAGGAAAGCTTTATTTGACTGCATTTTTTTTACAATCATAAAAGCTCACAATTCATAAAAATACAGACAGTTCATAAAATTACACACAATCAAGTAGCAAACATGTAAAATGCAGTATAGATTTAAAAACAACAGTAATAAAAGTCAGTCCGAAAAATGGCAAATACCTGTTTGATTACAATTCATCAGTTATAATACTTTTACAATAGTAGAGTACCTTCTTCAAGAAAGTTGCAATGCACCATGCTACATGTTTGTTCTCCAAGAACTGAAGTTTGACCCAGGCCGGGCGACATTACCCTAGCCCCTTTTGTTTTAAAGTGGGAAAAATCCAAACTTACTTTAAAGCTATATAAAATTTACAAAATAAAATGAAATGTATAGTGGACTGCTCAGCTTGATTATCACATGGACAAGATTGCTGTGTCTGTGACTGGTCATTCATTGTTGGAAAAGTCACAAATCTGTGAACAGTAGCCAGCCTGAACCTGGTTAATAACCGCCTGTCAAAAGCACCCAGTACAAATGATAGGTATGGTTCTATATCTAGGGTGATTAAAATGAGCTGATGGTGTTTTACACTGGGCTTTAAAATCTCTCCTGACATTCTTATAGTGCCCAGTAGCTGGAGACCCTCCTTTCTTAGATTCTTTCTGGGGATTGCCTGCATTGATCTTGGGTCGGTAAAATATTCTGCAGCACTAGATCGTTCATAAAATTACGCACATACCTAACCCAGTGAATTTTTAAAACTCCCCTCTAGTTTAAGTCAATCCTGTAGTATCTTCCTATTTAACTTGGTTTGCTCTTTTGTCCAAATCCTGTGCCACAACAGGATAGGTTCCAGTTTTATAAGGTCGGAGATGAAGGAAAGACCCAGCTCATCATGGCAGGCATAAGAAGAGGCGCTAGCTGGGACTGATAACATTTATCTTAAAAATGAGTTTTCCACTACTTGGATTGGGTGAGTATTGACAAAACCCCAAACTCCCACCCTGTACATTGCTGTTGTGATGCATTTGGTTTTACAGATTGGAATGAGCTCTCCTGGGGGTTTCCTGCCTAGCTTCTTCGAGAAAGAGGCAAGGGCAGCTGTTGTCTTGGTGAACGCCAGTAGAATATTGAGGTATGAGAAACTCTTAGTCATTGCTTACTTCTGCCCATCCACATACATTCCCCTTAACCTTTGGATTCCATGACCATAATTCATAATGTAAGTCTTCGATATATTAATAGAGAGACCTAGATCTTTCATAAAATCAGTAAAACTGTCCAGGACCCTCTGAAGACCAATTTGAGTTCTAAACATTAGTACTGCGTCATCCGCATAGAGTAGAGCAAGTATGGGTCAACCACCTACTAGGGGGAAATCTTGATTATTCCTAAGCAGTGCCTGTTCCAATCCATTAGTATACAGACTAAAAAGAAAGGGGTCTAGTACACAACCTTGTCTGACCCCCCTTTTAATGGAAAAGGAAGCTGTGTGCTCACCCCCTAAACCAAAACGCACGCTTGCTGTGGCGTCACTATACAAAGGAAGGGGCGTAGATATGGCTCAACCTATTCTGGTAGCAGTTCCGAAGACAGTACAAATGGTTCTGAACTTCATGAGACGAACAGACAACAGTTCAGAAGTCGAGGGGGAAGATTTATTTGGAGAGGACAATCTGCACTTCATTTTCAACAATGGTGGCCTCCTACACCACGGGGATATCCATCCCAACAATTCCAGCCACCACCAGGTCCGTTCCAGATATATCAACAAGACTTCAACAATCAGTCTTTTTTTAGGTTCTGGCCCAGGCAGTTCCAGAGGCAGAAGACGAAATCGACAACCTCAAGTGCATTAGAACCAACCACCACCACCTCCCCAGCACATGGGCACGCGCAGCCAATGCAAGAAGAACCTACCGCATCCAGGAACGAGTGCAGAAGCAGTTTAATAGTCAACCTGAGTAAGAAAATCCTAACCAACGATAAAGAATGTGAACTCAATAGAGGCTTTGGTTTTGTGGCCACGTCTGATGGAGATACTTTCCAGATCCAGTGTGAACTTGCACAATTTTTCAGCAAGATACGACTGCGTTATTTCTTCAAGGATAGAGACCTGGCACAGTTACCTACGGAAATGATCAACACCAGTTTGAAGAAACAGTCTACCTTTAATCCTCCTCTACAAAGTGTACCACCACAAGTACTCACTTTTGAGAGAGCGGTGCAAGAAGAGATCACTGTTCTATGTACTAACAAAAGAGGCAACTATAGGAATCTACCTAAGAAAGAGCGATTAGCTCTACGAGTCATCATCCAAGATCATGAAATATCCATCAAGCCTGCAGACACAGGCGGAGCAATTGTCATTATAGACACTGAGCCGTATTGAGCTGAATGCTTAAGACAACTGGGAGACAGGAGATCGTATCGTTTTCTCAAGGAAGACCCGACAGAGAGAATAAGGAAAGCCATCACTGAAACAGTATGAGAAAGCCAGCAACAAGGGCTGGATTACACCGCATGAAGCTGCGTTTCTTCAAACCACCCACCCAGTGATGCCATATTTCTATACTTTACCAAAGGTACATAAAACCCACCGACCACCACAAGGGAGACCCATAATTTCTGGGTGAGGTTCAATTCTTGAGCCGTTATCTACTTTTGTACATAATTTCCTTAGGCCCATAGTTAAGCAGATGCCCACGTATCTTCAAGATACAAAGGATGTTCTGCGTCTCTTACCTAATGTGGAATTCGACAGGGAGAGAGACTTTTTAGTCTCCTTCGATGTCGAATCGTTGTATACGTTCATCCCTCAAGATAAGACTCTGGACACCATTACCTCAATCCTGAATGATACCGACCTGATTCCATCACTCCGGTCCACTTTATTATGACCCTTGCTCACTTGGCCATGAAAGAGAATTTCTTTAAGTTCGAAGAGACTATTTACCTTCAAGTCTCCGGCACAAGCATGGGAAGTGTTTTTGCGCCTAGTTTGGTGAATTTATACGTTCACACATTTGAACAAGAGCATGTGTTGACCTCCGATAATCCCTTCCATGAGTCGATTCGACAATGGAAGCGATATATAGATGACGTGCTTGTGGTGTGGCGTGGAGACTTGGATTCAATTGTACAGTTCCAGAAATGGCTTAACACACGGAATGACTTTTTGAAATTTACAGTAGAGGCACATAAGAACAGAATAGCCTTTCTTGATTTATCTATTTTTTCCACACCAACAGGGTTGGAGAGCGAACTATATCGCAAACCGATGGCCCACAACTCCCTTTTAAGGTAGGATAGTCAGTCAGTAAAAACTTTATTCGGATAAAAAAAGTATATCCATAAAAGTACACTGATAGTGAATAAATTGTACATTATAAAACCATTTAAAATATTGCACAACAAGTACAGAATATGCTATGCAGTAAGACCAGTTTTATATATATAAATAGATATCTCAGAGGACTAGTAGTAGACGTCACATAAAAGATGGTAACAGATTTTTTAAGAGTGCAAAGTACAAAGGTTTTTTGACAGATATCTGCAGGTACAAATATAAAACAGTAATGTGCAGATTACTGGGAGCATAGTGTACAAAATATTAGTACTAGGAAGCCACACTTTCTAGAGTCTTTGATTTTGGTAGGTGGCAGTACAACAGTTCCTCTTTTTAAAGTTAATCATAGTCTCTGCGATATTTAATAAAAGCTTTTAAAAAACAAGCTATGGGTTTAACACTGGACTCTGTGTCTAGGCATTGTAAAGCTGAAAGCACCGGGCGACAGCGATGCAATCCCATATGTTTGAGTAGAATATTGAGGTATGAGAAACTCTTAGTCATTGCTTACTTCTGCCCATCCACGTACATTCCCCTTAACCTTTGGATTCCATGACCATAATTCATAATGTAAGTCTTCGATATATTAATAGAGAGACCTAGATCTTTCATAAAATCAGTAAAACTGTCCAGGACCCTCTGAAGACCAATTTGAGTTCTAAACATTAGTACTGCGTCATCCGCATAGAGTAGAGCAAGTATGGGTCAACCACCTACTAGGGGGAAATCTTGATTATTCCTAAGCAGTGCCTGTTCCAATCCATTAGTATACAGACTAAAAAGAAAGGGGTCTAGTACACAACCTTGTCTGACCCCCCTTTTAATGGAAAAGGAAGCTGTGTGCTCACCCCCTAAACCAAAACGCACGCTTGCTGTGGCGTCACTATACAAAGGAAGGGGCGTAGATATGGCTCAACCTATTCTGGTAGCAGTTCCGAAGACAGTACAAATGGTTCTGAACTTCATGAGACGAACAGACAACAGTTCAGAAGTCGAGGGGGAAGATTTAATTGGAGAGGACAATCTGCACTTCATTTTCAACAATGGTGGCCTCCTACACCACGGGGATATCCATCCCAACAATTCCAGCCACCACCAGGTCCGTTCCAGATATATCAACAAGACTTCAACAATCAGTCTTTTTTTAGGTTCTGGCCCAGGCAGTTCCAGAGGCAGAAGACGAAATCGACAACCTCAAGTGCATTAGAACCAACCACCACCACCTCCCCAGCACATGGGCACGCGCAGCCAATGCAAGAAGAACCTACCGCATCCAGGAACGAGTGCAGAAGCAGTTTAATAGTCAACCTGAGTAAGAAAATCCTAACCAACGATAAAGAATGTGAACTCAATAGAGGCTTTGGTTTTGTGGCCACGTCTGATGGAGATACTTTCCAGATCCAGTGTGAACTTGCACAATTTTTCAGCAAGATACGACTGCGTTATTTCTTCAAGGATAGAGACCTGGCACAGTTACCTACGGAAATGATCAACACCAGTTTGAAGAAACAGTCTACCTTTAATCCTCCTCTACAAAGTGTACCACCACAAGTACTCACTTTTGAGAGAGCGGTGCAAGAAGAGATCACTGTTCTATGTACTAACAAAAGAGGCAACTATAGGAATCTACCTAAGAAAGAGCGATCAGCTCTACGAGTCATCACCCAAGATCATGAAATATCCATCAAGCCTGCAGACACAGGCGGAGCAATTGTCATTATAGACACTGAGCCGTATTGAGCTGAATGCTTAAGACAACTGGGAGACAGGAGATCGTATCGTTTTCTCAAGGAAGACCCGACAGAGAGAATAAGGAAAGCCATCACTGAAACAGTATGAGAAAGCCAGCAACAAGGGCTGGATTACACCGCATGAAGCTGCGTTTCTTCAAACCACCCACCCAGTGATGCCATATTTCTATACTTTACCAAAGGTACATAAAACCCAACGACCACCACAAGGGAGACCCATAATTTCTGGGTGAGGTTCAATTCTTGAGCCGTTATCTACTTTTGTACATAATTTCCTTAGGCCCATAGTTAAGAAGATGCCCACGTATCTTCAAGATACAAAGGATGTTCTGCGTCTCTTACCTAATGTGGAATTCGACAGGGAGAGAGACTTTTTAGTCTCCTTCGATGTCGAATCGTTGTATACGTTCATCCCTCAAGATAAGACTCTGGACACCATTACCTCAATCCTGAATGATACCGACCTGATTCCATCACTCCGGTCCACTTTATTATGACCCTTGCTCACTTGGCCATGAAAGAGAATTTCTTTAAGTTCGAAGAGACTATTTACCTTCAAGTCTCCGGCACAAGCATGGGAAGTGTTTTTGCGCCTAGTTTGGTGAATTTATACGTTCACACATTTGAACAAGAGCATGTGTTGACCTCCGATAATCCCTTCCATGAGTCGATTCGACTATGGAAGCGATATATAGATGACGTGCTTGTGGTGTGGCGTGGAGACTTGGATTCAATTGTACAGTTCCAGAAATGGCTTAACACACGGAATGACTTTTTGAAATTTACAGTAGAGGCACATAAGAACAGAATAGCCTTTCTTGATTTATAGATTTTTTCCACACCAATAGGGTTGGAGAGCGAACTATATCGCAAACCGATGGCCCACAACTCCCTTTTAAGGTAGGATAGTCAGTCAGTAAAAACTTTATTCGGATAAAAAAAGTATATCCATAAAAGTACACTGATAGTGAATAAATTGTACATTATAAAACCATTTAAAATATTGCACAACAAGTACAGAATATGCTATGCAGTAAGACCAGTTTTATATATATAAAATAGATATCTCAGAAGACTAGTAGTAGACGTCACATAAAAGATGGTAACAGATTTTTTAAGAGTGCAAAGTACAAAGGTTTTTTGACAGATATCTGCAGGTACAAATATAAAACAGTAATGTGCAGATTACTGGGAGCATAGTGTACAAAATATTAGTACTAGGAAGCCACACTTTCTAGAGTCTTTGATTTTGGTAGGTGGCAGTACAACAGTTCCTCTTTTTAAAGTTAATCATAGTCTCTGCGATATTTAATAAAAGCTTTTAAAAAACAAGCTATGGGTTTAACACTGGACTCTGTGTCTAGGCATTGTAAAGCTGAAAGCACCGGGCGACAGCGATGCAATCCCATATGTTTTATTAAAGGAATGTTCCACTGTCTCCGCAGATGTTCGTAAAGGGTACAAAAAAAGACTATATGCAGGAGTGATTGTTCAGAATGCTCATCGCAGGGACAGGGAGAAAGGTTAGCAGACCAATCATTCTTCTTCGGGAATGTTAAGAATCGATGGAAAATGCTAAAACGAAACCGTGTCAGTAAATATTTATCATAATCTGTGATAGTAAGTAGTAAATAAGGCTGAATCCCATATGAAGTCTGAACTGCTAAGAGATGGACATTTGAGGGCTCAGAAATCTCCTTAGTCAACCGAAGATCACGTAAATGTGATAAACATAAAGTTTTCAAATTTGATCGTGATATTTCTACGATAGTTTCTGGGTATAAAAAGTAGGGTTCTAAGTTAATATCTATCAAAAAATTACAGATATAGGCCAGCCATGCAATGTTTTTCCATTTTTCTAAGGCTAGGCAGTCTGTAATCAGAAAGCGGGTCAATTTAAATTCCTTTGTTTGCCATATACAGTGCCATAAAAGTATTGGTTGGATAGCAATAATGTCGGATATATAATCCAAACCTAATTCCAAGTGGCAGCCGTATGTCGGCGAGCTTTTTGGGACAGCCAAGAGGTATCTTATGTAACAATTTTCCACCTTTTGGATGGTGTCGGTGGCAACAAAGCCCCACACCCCTGCCCCGTATGTTGCCACTGAACAGCATTTCGCTTGGTAGATCTGGAGCATCTCCCGGGAAGGGCGCTGCCCCATATTCTGCGCAAATGTTACTAAGGCTGTAGTGGTTCTGAGGAATGATAGTTTTCTTGCTTGAATAGCTGGGCGCCAGTTTGACTTATTGTCGATTAAAATTCCCAGATAGGGGTAGGTGTTTCTGCATTCTAATTTGATGTTATTAATATAAATACCTCTTGATTGCCTTGTACTTTTTCCTACGTACATGACATAGGTTTTCTTTATATTAACCTTAAGATCTAAGCTCGCCATAAAGTGGCAGTATCTATTAAGGAGGGATTGCAACTGACAGGGAGTCCGCACCAAGATGACTGCGTCATCCGCGTAAAGCAGCGCAGGAATTGGACGACGGTCAATCATGGGCAGGTCCTGGCTCCCTTCTAGCATAGTCGCCTCCAGACCATTTGTGTAGAAATTGAATAGGAAGGGAGCCAGTACACAACCCTGTCTGACTCCCTTCACCACAGCAAATGGTGTGGTAAGCTCCCCACCTAAACCATATCTTACTTTGGCTGATGCGTCTATGTACAGGTATTGCATAAAATGGGCTAATGGGGGATCTACACCTATATTAAGAAGAATTTTCCACAGCTTGCCGTGGGAGACACAGTCAATGCTGCTGACAGGTCGACATAAGCAAGATGCAGCTTTCCCTTCTTTGCCCCCACATATTTACCCATTATTAGAGAGAGATTTAACGGCTGTTCCACAGTCCCCAGGCCCTCGCGGAATCCGTACCGTAAGTCTGATAATATTTGATTATTGGCTGCCCAGTTTTGAAGTCTTTGGAGTACTAGGCGCCCCGCCACCTTTCCGGTAGCGTCCAGTAAGGAGATGGGTCTGTAACAGGCAGGATTGTTACGGTCCCCTTTTTTAAATATGGGGAGCAGGATTGAGGTTTTCCAGGATTTGATTGGACCTATTCTGGTTACTGCTTCAAAAACCCTAGTAAGAATTGGGGACCATAGGTCTAAGTTGTATTTAAAAATGTCCACAGGAACCCCGTCGGGGCCTGGAGCTTTCCCGCACTTGGATGCCATCAGTGCGGTAACTACTTCTTCATAGTCAAAATTGAGGTTTGGTGTGGTATTTAAGCGGTTGTATGAGTTACTCCTCCCAGGTGAGTCAGTAGACTGCAGTGTAGGAACCTCTGTAAGCCCAAAGATCTTAGAAAAATGGCTGACCCAAGCAGTTTCATCCACTGCTATTTCAATTCGGGGGATAGAATTTGGGTCAGTTAAAAAAGGGGTTTTGACAGTTTGCCAGAATAAAGTAGTATCCTTCAGGACACAGCTCTGGTGCAATTTATCCCATAGTCCTTTTTAAATGTCTAATTTACACTTTTTTAATGCCTGATTATAGTCCCTTCTTAGTCTTATTATTTCTTCTTTATCTCTGACAGCCCTACGCAGTGCTTTCTTCAGGATAGAATACGCTCTCCTGGTAGCGGGATTGAACCAGCCCTTTTTAGGTTTTTTATTGCCCTTAATTTTACGTTGGAGTTCATCTTTATTTGTGTTGGTAATACCAAGAAAACAAGCCAAAACTTGATCCGGTGCGGAATCAGGGTTAAGGCAAACTTCCACTTGTGAGAGTGTACGTCTAAGCACTTTAGCTGTGAATTTAGCGGGATCATTTTTTTCCCATTTCATTGTATAACCGTTAATTTTGTCCACCTTCAATACCTCTTGAGTTAATAGGGTGGATGAATTACATTGTTTACGTAAACCAGATATTGTAATGATCATAGTGTTAGGGAAGTGGTCACTACTGGGATTGTTTCCAGTATTAAAACTAGACAGTTGTTCTTTCGCATTTAGTTAAACTAGAATGAAATGGATTAGGCTAGATAGACCTCTGCCATTAAATGTAGGAGAGAAAGCTACTGGTGGGGCTACAAGTTCATTTGCAAATCCAAGGTCCAAGTTAAAAAGGATCTCCGGTAAATGATTCCCTGTGCTGGTGTGTGGAAGGTGGGTTAAGTTAAACCCATCCTCATCTGCAATTCCTCATTTTTTGGTTCCACTTTACCTACAAAGGCTTATGTTGAAATCCCCACCCCAGATCACATTGAAGTGTGTACTCATGTGTTTCCAATAGGAAGAGGGAAATTTCTTCCAGAACAGGGAGTACGTCTTGGGACGTTATATTATTATAGAAATTAACTATATAGTACATGGATTTTTTATTAGGTGTTATTTTAATAACTTGAAAGTTAGGAGCATGGATTAGTTCCTTTGGGAGATCGTTGGAGATATATGTTGCAAGGCCACCTTTTGCTCTGCCAGAGGGAGAGGGTTGGGCAAAAGAGTTATATGTTTTGTAGACTTGCAGGTGGACAGGGGTGGTCAACCAGGTTTCTTGGAGACAGAGGATGTTATGTTGTCGTATACCAGAGACTGGTTCAGTGCATTACATGGGGCGTAAACACATCCTTGATAATCGGCACACTCTTTGGGTTCGTCATAAATCGACAGACTCCATTAAAGTTTTATTTCGAGTTGATTTATTTGTTATTCATAAATTCTTTGTCATCATTTGATCACGAATGTATTTTCAAAAAATATATTTGTAAGTTTGTAAGGAGTCAGTTATTTCACTGTTTAGTAGGGCTTTTTCTATGGCTATAGACTCCTTACAACCTTTCCTCATGGAATTACTGATTTTTACGTTGTATCACAGCTATTTCAAATTTGAACAACAATGGTATCTCCAAATGTCCGGCATGCCTATGGGCAACTGCGCAGCACCGATGTATGCTAACATCTATATAGCAGAATTTAAGTCAACTTACATCTATGCCAATCCCAACTGGTCAAACAATTTAATATTGTACGTACGCTACATTGATGACTTGTTTTTCATCTGGAAAAGCACCTGAGAAAACCTTATATCAGCTCTAAATGATCTAAACACCAAAGACAATCGAATCATCCTCACGTGGGACATCAATGAACATGAGATTACTTTCTTAGACGTTCTGATCAGAATCACAAAAAATGGATTGGAAACTGATTTGTTCAGAAAAACCACTGATAGAAACAACACAGTACATTACATTAGTTTCCATCAACAATCACTAAAAAGAAACCTACCGTTTAGCCAAATGCTAAGAGTCAAACGAATTGTATCAGACCCTGTTGCATGCACTATGAAAATGAACGAAACAGCTAAAAGATTTATCAACAGAGGGTATCCACAAGAACCAATAACAGAAGCGATCACTAAAGCATCGGCAATCACGCGCCAAGAAGCCCTCAAAGGCTCTACCAAAAATAAGGAAGAAAGAACAGTGCTAGTCTCTAGACACTCAACCTCAAGCAAGACATACAAAAACATCATCCTTAAACATTGGCGTATTTTATCTTCTGAACCGGATTTTGGAAAACTCTTTGAAAAACCACCAATTTTCGCATATACCAGGTCAATAAATCTCAAAGAGATCTTATCAAGAGAATCCATCTTACAAACTCCCAGCACTGGCACACGTCCATGTCACAATTGCAATAGCTGCAATAGCATCATCAAGGGTAACAGCATTAACCATCCCATGAAAGGATTCAAGATCAAACTACACGTGAATGCTACATGTGATTCAACTAACTTGATATACCTACTGAAATGCCCATGTGGAAAGATATACGTGGGCAAAACCAAAAGAAAAATTAAAATACGCTTAAACGAACACAAATCCAACATTCGTACTAACAACCAGAAATCTAGCATCGCTATGCACTTCAATGAATTCAATCATAATGTAGCTGAAATCAAATTTCTTGTCCTAGAAATTGTTCGCAAAGAAGAAGGAAAAGATAACAACAAAGTCCTCCTCCAGCGCGAGACCGCATGGATTTACAGACTGCAAGCTTTAAAACCTCACGGTCTCAATGATCGGACTGAACTTAGTTGCTTTTTATAGTACCTTCCTTGGTACTCATGTTTCACCCTGTATTCGTTTGTCATTTCAGCTTGAGAGTAAAGTTCTACACTATGTTTACTCGCAACTCCTTGCCTACCCCTTTCCTCACACCGTTCTAAGATGGCCGCCACATTTTCCCCCTTGAACTTTAGTCCCTTTTCCATGTTTACGTTTTAACTCCGCAACCATAACTCCGCGAAGTTCACCCACCACACGTCCCACACTTCGCTACAGCCTTTGCCAGCTTTCGGCGATTTCCCGCCATGGAACCCTGATTCGACCCGTGATTTCAAACCCAAGTAAGTCGGAGCTCCGACCGCGACCCACGTTGGCTTTGTTCAACGCTGGATCGGTACTGTTCTCTAATCCACTCAATTCACTTCTTCCCCACAGGGTCTACTCTATCCTGAGCTACCACGACATGTAAGTGCCTGTGTTCCCTGAACACTCCCCTCTCACCCCCCCCCGTACCCCACCACCAAAATCGTGCCCATTGGTTTATAAGGTTCACATATCACCCTGTTGCGTACCCGTCCCTTTGAGGCAATTGTATCCATGTGTTTGTTACTTTACATTTGTTACAGTATTGCTGATGGTAAAAGCGTTCTTTTGTGTTTTTTAGAGCTCCTAGACAAAGGGCATTCCCAGCCCGAAATGCATCGGGGCATTGTGTTGAAATTACCACAAATGATATTCTTGTGACCGAATCATAAAACTTGGAAAAACTCCTTAAAAAATATATTTTTTGAAAATACATTTGTGATCAAATGATGACAAAGAATTTATGAATAACAAATAAATCAACTCGAAATAAAACTTTAATGGAGTCTGTCGATTTATGACGAACCCAAAGAGTGTGCCCATTATCAAGGATGCGTTTACGCCCCATGTAACGCACTGAACCAGTACTTCACGACGACGTGCATGGACGGTCAGGTCACTTGTTGGAGCACCTAATCTTTCTAAAAACGGCAATTCAAACATCTTCAAAAACCTTCAATTTAACCACATACTACCTCTTGCTGTGCGCCACGCCAACAATTAAATCAGTCGTATACCAGAGAACCAGGAGGGTAAATCTATCTTTGTACGCAGCCCTGTCACATTCCAAAATATCATTTTTAAATAGGTGTCAGTTTGTTTTAGACCTCCCATAGACCTATTATCTAAAGGCACACCTGCGTTTTTTTCCAAGGTTTCACTCTGCAGAAGCGCAAGGTAGTCCACTTTAATAGGTAGCGGGTCTACTTGAACTAGGGAGTTGACCCCTGATGTCAGTTGGGGGGCTCAGATACCGTATTGATAGATATGGATTTGATTATATTATGCTCATGAATAATAGTAGCATTGGTAAGTTGATCATGCGTACACCCTGGAAGTAAGTCTGATATTGCCAGTCATTCATTGTCATCTAGGCCAGACAGGGGACTAAATCTGTTGTATGTTGGAAAGAATTGGGGCCAGGAATGCAAATCTTGGGTATTTCTCCACACTGATGGTTTCGAGTTGGTCCTGGCAGGGGGGGTAGAAGAAGCCTAATGGTAATATATTGATCCCTAGAGGATCCAGTATACAGTTGGCGCCTATTGATAATATCTCTTTTACCAGAAGGGGGAAGCAAAGGTTATTACTATACAATCCCCTCTAAACGACTTATCCCTTGTACCTATCCACTTCACTCTCTGGATCATCTTAAATTCATTGAACGGATACCTGTTTAGGCCTACCCGGGTGCTTAGCCAGTGCAGGGATTTCTTTTTTAAGGCATCAGGAGATTCCTTTTCTTGGGTAGTCAAAAAGGGAACATTTGCCAGCACTAGCACAAACGGGGTTGCTTCAGGGGGCAAGTCTAAATGCCGATGTTCTGAATTAAATGTTCGCTGATTATTAATTTGATGTAGTGGATGTTGATTTTGACTTACAATGTGTGAAGAGAATTGGTTATGGGTGCCTTCGTAGGGGATTAAAGGACTAGGCGGGTAGGAAGCATACTGCGGCGCTGTCGTGTTAATTGATCTTATTTCTATGGGTGGTCTGTGATTTGGTCCTAGAGAAAGATTCCCCTTAACATTAGTATGGTTGGTTTGTGTAGAGGAATTCTTCTTATCAAAGGAAATCTGGCTCTGTGCTGTGCCTGGCTTTGGGTTTATGATATTTGTAGTTGGTTTAACCCGTGACTCGATTAGGTAAGGAGTTTTTGCCGTAAGAAGATCCTCAATTTGGACCAGTCTGGCTGTGAGTTGGTCTAGCCTTACTCTTACAAAGATGTCCAGATGCTCAACTAGGGATCCTAGTGCCTGTAGGTCCATCTGTGATTTAGAACTACTGGAGGATGAAATCTTTCTAGCTGTTTGATGTTTTCTATTCACCTGGGATTTATTTCCTGATAATGGTGGTTTAGAGAGTTTCTTTGGAAGAGAATGGACTTGTGCGCGGGATTTCATTGTATTACTACCTGGCTCCCTAGGACTAACATCTATTAATTCAACCGGATTTTTTGATCTTTTTAAAGGGGGTTGCGAAGGCGAATCACTGGTAAGTGTAATTATGTCGTCGGGACTTGTTTGTATACAGCCACTTACAAGAGGATCTAATGGGGAACCTAAGTCTTTTTCAGCCCTACTCAATGCGACAGAGGAATCGTGACTCAGTCTAGATGTAGTACTCTCAATTGACCCCCTCAACCGAGAGAATCTGTTTATCAAGCAGCCCCACCGCCCCTGTTAGATAGTTCAAAAGCCTCTGTTATGAATGAGAAGGGGCGTCACTACTCTTTAGGGTTTTAGGACTCGTCTGCTTCCTCTTTCCCATGGTAAGTTTGGGCAGTTAGTGACTGACAGTGAATGAGAGTGCACTAATTGGATATGCACACTATAAGTACTATATATTACTGCAGAGAGATTGGAAAAGGGTATTGTAGGGAAATAGAACAAGAACAAGTGAGCTGCACTTCTCCCGCCACTGATGGTGGTGCCACTTAGTTAGGCTACAAGTCTATTTGCCAATCGGTGACCAAGATATGAGCTATTTCACGTATAACTAAGTAGTGCGTTAAGAGTCTTAGGGTTAAAAGGAACCAGCTGGAAAATATACAGTCAATCAGGGAAGTACCTTCAGTTCAACAGGTCAGGGGCCTGCCCCAACCCGACCTCCTCTGGCCTCTGATGGCCTTAGATGGCCCGCCCTTTGCCCGGGCTTCGCTCGGGCGCTCCCTCCCGCTCCCGCGACGCGGGGAGTGGTGCGGGTATTTGTGCGCCTCCTGGCGCTTCCTTCCTGCACACGTCTTCCGGCCGCAAGGTCCGATGGGGCTTGTGGTCTTTTGTGGGCCCTGGAGCTCTCCCCCACTCGGCGGCGGCAATATGATTGTGTTTGTGCGGCGGCGGGGGGTGAGCTGAAACACCAGCAGGAGGAAAGGGTTCCTGTAGCAGAGGGTCAGCGTCGAAGCGGGCAGCAGGTAGGGAACTCCGGGCAATCTAGTGTCTCTGGAAAAAGCGTCGCACTCCCCAAGAGTGATGTGGGTATTTGTGCGCCTCCTGGCGCTTCCTTCCTGCACGCTTCTTTCGGCCGAAAGGTCCGATGGGGCTTGTGGTCTTTCGTGGGCCCTGGAGCTCTCCCCCACTCGGCGGCCGCAATATGATTGTGTTTGTGCGGTGGCGGGGTGAGCTGAAACACTGGCAGGAGGAAAGGGTTCCTGTAGCAGAGGGACAGCGCCGAAGCGGGCAGCAGGTAGGGAACTCCGGGCAATCTAGTGTCTCTGGAAAAAGCGTCAAGGTAGGATAGTCAGCATCCAAAGGCCCTACGTGATAATTTGCCGTATGGCCAATTCTTACGGGTGAGAAGAAATTGTTTCACTCCTAAGCAGTACAAAGAACATGCCCGAAACCTTTCTCAACAAATGGCACCGAAGAAGTACCCTCAGAGACTAATCAAACGGCAATTCAAATGTGTCACCAACAACAACAGGGAGGCGCTATTAGAGCCTCCGTTTGCTAAACCACCCTTGGGACAATTGACCTTTGTCAACACTTACAGCATGTTAACAAATGGTATCTAGAAGTGTATTCGGAAACACTGGTGACTTTTGGATAGTTGCAAAGATAAAATTCCATTCCCCTTGTTCTCATTCAAGAGAGGGACCAACTTATGCGATAACTTGGTGCATACGCGACCAAAAGAGAATGGACCGAGGAAAGTTGGAACACTTTAGGACCTACCTGCGGTTCAAGGGCACTTTCCCTGTGGAGCATGTGTAATTTGCCCACAGACAAGACATTATAAAACCATTGACATCGGCACCAAAACACCTTGGGCACAAGGGGCTTTTTCCAACTGCAATAGTGATAACTTTATATATCTGATACAGTGCCCCTGCAAATGTCAGTATGTTGGCATGATGACCCAAAAAATCAAGCTGAGAATGTTAGAAAACAAAAGCATGTTCAGATGCAGAAAACTAACACAAAACTAACAAGACATTTCGTCGAATTTGATCATCAGGCTGATGAATTCACATGGACTGTCTTAGAGAAACCATATATACCACCTCATGTGAGTAATATAGCCACGTTTCCCTTCATAAAAGAACAGAAGTGGGTATTCAAACTTCATAGTGACGCATTAGGCCTCAGAAAGTTATACCGTGGCCAGCCCAATGAACCCCCGCTTACAGTTAATCCTAGCTTGCATATGTCGGAGCTAAGACTGCCACTGTAATTCGTATATGTCAGAACCTACATTGCAAATAGAATCAGTTAGCAAGATAACTAGAAATATCAGTAAAACTAGCTTGCATATGTCAGAGCTTAGACTGTAACTGCAGTTTGTTTATTAGAACTAACAATGCAAATGGAATCAGTCAGAAAGCAAAGTAGTATAGCGGGTATAGACTTCCTGTTTGGTTATCTTGATACCCCTATTGCCATGTTGATAAGGGTTCACAGACTAATACAATCTCCAAGGCAGGCATTTTTGTCTTCTGGTAGATACAGAGTGAACAAAACTACAGCTTCCTGTCCTAGTGAGGTCATTTTTTAGTCCACATGCAACACTGAAAAACAAAATATCGATATTCTGCTTTAGACTGGAGCAGTGTGGGTGACAACTATTTTCATTTTTGTAATCCCCATTAATTATAAAAATGAGGTCCCCACACTATTGCTAGCAGCGATCCGTGGGAGAATAAAACTATTACTACTTGACAAAAACTGCCATTTCCGCGTACCGAGACGTCATTTTGTAGTCCTAAGTAATGTAATCTGTACAAGTCGTAGTGTTCCTTTTTCACTTGCGGCGGGAAGAGTCCGGCATAAAAGAAGGTTTGAGAATAGTTCTGTCTCCTCCCATACAGCTCAGTCAGAGCCTGAGGCACCGACGGAGAGGTAAGGCTCCGTTAATTTAATCATGTGGTTTTTTTACGATGTTAGTGAATTTGGGGAGGACGTGTAGCAACATCAGTGATTCTAGCTTGTATAATAGAAGTTCGTTTGGAGGGGAGGGGCGCATGCGAGAAAGATCTGCTATCGGGCACAGCTTCATCTCTTTCGTAAGGAAGAAACCGCAGGCAATTCAAGCTGCTAATTGTTGGGCAATTTAAAGAGGTGCTTGCTGTCAATATCGCCAGAGTTACAGTTACAGTTTTACAGTATTGCTTTGGAATTGGGCGCAGCTCGTTTTTGCAGTCAAAATAACACGGAGCAGGCAAGATGCCCTATGTCCGTCACACTGATATTTCTAAGAGGTTCCCATCTGAAACTAACAAGTCCTTAGTCATAGTCAACCCGAGAGTGATCGTTATGTTCCTGTGAACATCGGAGAGAATGAGCAGTGAATTATTGTTTATTGCTGTTGTTTGAGGACAACCAACACAAAGGACAATATTTAATACAGGCCAATACTTGTCTTTCTATAAGTTGAACTCATAACGTTAAAAAGAACAGGTGTTTAGTGAGGGTGCTTATTAGATAAATAGGACAAGTACACAGCGTATGGGTCAAGTAAGGGACTCTGTATGTGTCTTGTACACAACGTATGTGTCAAGTGAGGGCCTCTAGATAGATCCGTAACCTAGGGTCTTAAAGGAGACATTCAATGTTTTTGCAATACAAATCCTAGTTGTTCAAAATCTTTTGTCAAGTCTAGCTTTGAAATACAAAATTGAGAAGTGTTAAAGGCAGAAACAATTTGAGGGACAGATTAGGATGCCATTCTTCTGTTTTCCTCCCCCTAAAAAGCGATTTCCCTCTCTGTATGGGGCGGGGCCTGAGTTGTAACCGGGTGATGTAAGGCATTATCTTTGTACTAGACAGGTGAGCACATCAGTTAAATGAAAGATGTCTTTGTGAAACATATAGAAACTGTTTGGGAGTTTTTTAGGGACTTTTTGTACAGTTTCCGTTTGAGCACAATGTGTTTTCCTGTTATAGGTGTCAAATGTACTCCACCTGTACAGAGGAAAGATAACTCATAAGGTTGTATTTATTCAAGCTTTATATAAAGATTTTTTCACTTAATTGTTAATGCAGTAGCAATACAGTTTTTCTGTTTAGGTCCTGAAGAAAGCCTATGACTAACAGTCAATAAGGCTGAAACATGTTGACCGTATTGTGATGCAGCCTATTTGTTCAAAGCTGCTTCTGCACTATTTTTAATCAGGATTAGAAGAGATATTTGGAATAAAAGTGTTTTTCTCTTCTACTTCCTTTTTAATTTCGCTAACACGCACTGCACAAAAAATTAGATCAACCATAAAATTCCAACACCCATTGCTGATGTTTATTACTGTGTGAGAATTGGTCTGTTCTTTTCTTCCTCCCCTCATGATCTTTATGACCTGGTCGAAACCCGATCTACATGGTTCTCCTCTGTGATCTAGAGGTGTAGTAGAGGGTAGAAAGGATATCCAAATGATGACACTGACCACCCTGGTAATTGATGGAAATCCTACTTTTCGCAAGGATCTTTTTTTTTGCTTTTGTGTTCCTTGTAGTATTCTTTTTGTAACTTAGTAATTTAGTCCTATTTCCTACATGTAGACCACCGGAACTAATTGTTGTTTGAAATAGCCACTATACAAATGCCATAAAAAAAGAATAATATGGGGATCCACCCCTGCGATCTAAAGAACTTCCCACAATTTTTTGTGCCTTACAGAGTCGAAGGCTGCCGTGAGGTCCAGAAATGCCAGAAACAAGGTTCCTTTCTTTACTGTGACATATTTCCCCACTAGTAGGGAAAGGTTTACACTCTGCTCGATTGTTCCCAATCCCTCTTGAAAACTATACTGTATATCTGATAGCTCCTGTCTATCATCTGCCCATACTTGCAGGCACTCCAATAAAACTCAGCCAGCAACTTTACCATGGAGTCCAGCAGCGAAATGGACCTGTAGCATCCAGGGTCATTACTGTCCCCTTTCTTGAAACTATAATGGTTTGATTGGCATATATCCAATTGACATGTTTAATTCAATCAATCAATCCATCAATCAATACACTTGTAGAGTGCGCTACACACCTGTGGGGGTCTCAAGGCGCTGGGACGGTGTGCTGCTACTGCTCGAAGAGCCAGGTCTTGAGGTGTTTCCTAAATGTGAGTTGGTCCTGGGTCAGTCGTAGGTGGGCGGGGAGGGAGTTCCACGTCTTGGCCGCCAGGTAGGAGAATGATCTTCCTCTAGCGGTGGTTCTGCGGATCCGTGGGCCGGTGGCGAGGTTGACGGAGCAGAGCTTGCGTGTTGGAGTGTAGAACGTGAGGCGGTTGTTGAGGTATTAGGGACCTATGACGTGGAGTGCTTTGTGTGCGTCGGTGAGGAGCCTGAACGTGATCCTTTTGTTGACGGGAGCCAGTGCAGGTCTCTCAGGTGGGCTGATATGTGGCTGTGGAGGGGGATGTCGTGGATGAGTCGTGCGGATGCGTTCTGTATGCGTTGGAGTCTTTGCTGAAGTTTGACTGTGGTTCCTGCATATAGGGCGTTCCCGTAGTCTAAGAAACAAAATCCCGCGCACACAGATAAGGTACAAGCAAGTGGAGTGCTGCTTAGTATGATTCACAGTAACAAAAGTCCAACGTAGGTTGATTGATGGATATCTCCTTTATTTGATCGTCACACCAGTGGAAATTCACAGCCAGCCGACACGTGTTTCGTTATAGGTCTATACACATCTAGACACTATAACTCCTCAGGGCTCAATGGCTGGATCCTTATCTGTAAGGGCCCTAGTCCGGTGATAATTCCAACCCGGCAGGGTAACCTATTAGTAGGAGAATGACGGCGTTTGTAGTTCAGATAACTTAGTATAATTCGATCTGTAAAGAAGGGAACACCAAACTTCAATAAATATGTCAAAAAAGCCCAATCATGGTCCAAGTCGTGACTTCCGGGTCGGGGACGCGAACAGTATCGAGGGTGATTCTACCCAGAATCTGGACATCACACGTACCCGTGTGTTACACTGTGAATAGTTTCCTTCTCTCCACGACTTGGACCATGATTGGGCTTTTTTGACATATTTATTGAAGTTTGGCGTTCCCTTCTTTACAGATCGAATTATACTACATTATCTGAACTACAAACGCCGTCGTTCTCCTACTAATAGGTTACCCTGCCGGGTTGGAATTATCACCGGACTAGGGCCCTTACAGATAAGGATCCAGCCATTGAGCCCTGAGGAGTTATAGTGTCTAGATGTGTATAGACCTATAACGAAACACGTGTCGGCTGGCTGTGAATTTCCACTGGTGTGACGATAAAATAAAGGAAATATCCATCAATCAACCTACGTTGGACTTTTGATACTGTGAATCATATTAAGCAGCACTCTACTTGCTTGTACCTTATCTGTGTGCGCGGGATTTTGTCTCTTAACTTTTAGATGTGAATTCTCACATTTGAATTGAGGGGTTCTTGGGGTCTCCCCTCCCTGCCAGCACCAGTGACTGTTGCAAATTGTATTCGATATATACGCAAATTTTGTTTGAGCGACAATCTTTTCCTGTATACTTAATACCCTTCAGCTGTTGTGTATAACCGTTTCAGTAGTCTAGTCGGCTAGTGAGAGGGCGTGTGTGACTGTCTTTCTAGTTCCGGTAAGGATCCACCGGAAGATCTTACGGAGCATGCGCAGGGTTTTGAATCATGAAGATGAGATGGCGTTGACTTGCTTGGTCATCGTGTGAGAGGAGTCCAGGATGAAACCCAGGTTGCGTGTGTGGTCAGTGGGTGTCGGTGCGGTGCCCAGTTCTGTGGGCCACCAGGAGTCGTCCCAGGCGGATGGGGATGGTCCGAGGATGAGGACCTCCATCTTGTCTGAGTTCAGTTTCAGACGGCTGAGTTTCATCCATGCAGCAACGTTTTTCCTTCCTTCCTGGAGGTTGAGCTTGGCAGCGGCTGGGTCTTTGGTGAGGAAGAGTATTAGCTGGGTGTCATTGGCGTATGAGATGATGTTTAGATTGTGTTTGCGTGTGATGGTGGTGAGGTGGCTCATGTAGATATTGAAGAGGGTTGGGCTGAGCGATGAGCCTTGGGGTACACCACAGATGATTTCAGTGGCTGCGGAGCGGATGGGAGGGAGGCTGACTCTCTGGGTTCTGTCGGAGAGGAACGAGGTGATCCAGTCCAGGGCTTTACCTTGGATCCCGACGTTGTGGAGGCGGGTTATTAGGGTGCCATGGCAGACTGTATCAAAGGCAGCTGAGAGGTCTAGGAGGATAAGGGCGGTGGTTTCGTCGTTGTTGAGTAGGGTCCTGATGTCGTCGGTGACTGCGATGAGGGCGGTCTCGGTGCTGTGGTTGGCTCGAAATCCGGACTGGGATGGGTCGAGGGATCCATTAGCCTCAAGGAATGCGGTCAGCTGTTTATTGACGATCTTCTCGATTACTTTCGCCGGGAAGGGAAGAAGGGAGATGGGGCGGAAGTTTTTGAGGTCTTTAGGGTCCGCTGTGGGTTTCTTCAATAGGGCGTTGATCTCTGCATGCTTCCAGCTCTCTGGGAAGGTGGCAGACGCGAGTGAGTTGTTTTTGACATTCGTAGGTGGGGAGCGATGATGGTATCGGCTTTGTTGAAGATGTGGTGAGGGCATGGGTCGGAAGGTGAGCCGGATTGGATGTGTTCATAGCATGGGCGGTGTCTTTGGTGCTGATGGGACTCCAAGCGCTGACGGTGGTTGTAGGAGGTGTTGGTTTGGTGGCTCTGGGTGGAGTCTGGGCACGAAGCTGTTGTGGATATCGGCGATCTTGTGGTGAAAGAACGTGGTGAGGGAGTTGCAGAGGTCTTGCGAGGGTGTGATGTTGTTACTGTTGGCGTTGGGATTGGAGAGCTCTTTTACGATGCTGAAGAGTCCCTTGCTGTTGTGTGTGTTGTTGTCCAGCCGTTCTTTGAACTATGTCTTTTTGGTGGTGTGGATCAGCTGGTGGTGTTTGCGGGTGGAGTTCTTGAGGGCTGCATTGTTTTCTGTCGTCTGTTCGTGGCACCAGGTTTTCTCGAGGGTTCGGCAGGATTTCTTCGATTCTTTGAGGTCGTCGGTGAACCATGTCGTTTTCCTGTTGCCGGGCTTGCCTGAAGAGTTCTTCAGTGGTTCAAGGTCATCGGCGTAGTCGTCGATCCACTGTGTGAGGTTGCGGGCTGCGTCGTTGGTGTCAGTGGTGGTGATAGGTGGGTTCTGGCTCAGTAATGTGGTTAGCTGGTCTGCGGTGACTTTGCTCCAGAATCTAAGGGGGATCTGTTGCGGGCGGTGGTGAGATGTGGTATTCTTAAAGGTGAAGTGGACACAGCTGTGGTCGGTTCAGTGTAGTCCGGTGGAGTGGCTGAAGGCAACGTGGCTACTGGCGGAGAAGATGGGGTCGAGCGTGTGGCCGGCGTAGTGGGTGGGGGTGTTCACCAGTTGCTTGAGTCCGAGGTTGGCAAGGTTGTCGAGCAGGGTGGTGGTGTTGTTGTCATTGTTGTTCTCCAGGTGGAAGTTCAAGTCCCCTAGGAGGGTGTAGTCTGATGAGGCGAGGGCATGTGGGTTGATGAAGTCGGCGATGGCTTCACTGAATTGTGTGCATGGGCCCGGAGGTCTGTAGATGAGGGTTCCTCTGAGGGTGGTCTTGGGGTCGGTGTGGATCTGGAAGTGTAGGTGTTCGGCGGTGGTGAGGGCATCTTCGGAGTTGGTTGTGACATCGATGCTGATTCTGTAGATGATGGCGATTCCTCCTCCGGTTTGGCTGATTCGGTCCTTTCGGGTGATCTTATAGCCATCTGGGATGTCTATGGCGATGTCGGGGGCTGAGGAGGCATTCATCCAGGTTTCTGTGAGGAAGGCGACGTCTGGTGCTGTTGTATCGAGGAGGTCCCAGAGTTCGGCGGCTTGCTTGTGGACGGAGCGGGTGTTAAGCAGGGTGCACGTGAGTTGGTTGTTGATGTTGCCTGGTCTGGGTGGCGGGACGTAGGTTCGGACGCAGGTGAATTTTCAGGTTTGGCAGGAGAAGGGTCCGTGGGTGCGCTTCGGAGTGGCTTGGTAGCAGGCGGCTGGTCGGCTGGTGTTGAGTGCGTGGAGGGTGGAGATGTCGTATCTCAGTCGGGTTTCTTGCTTTCGGCGGGTGCCAGGCGTTCTGGCGCTGGGCGCGGTCCAGGCGCAGACGGGCTTGACTTTTGCGCGGCCGCTGCGTGGCCTCCATAAGGAGGGTTACGGGAGGGAGGAGCAGCTGGGAGGCGGGAGCGGAGCGGCGAATGAGGCACCAGGAGGGCACCAGGGGTGCGGGGCTGCAGGGAGGCAGCGGCAGGAATCGCGAAGGAGAGGAGCGGGTGGGGGGCAGGGGGTGAAGGCACGGGCACAGGGGTAACGAGAAGAAAGAGGAGAACAGTGGAGAAAAAGTGAAGAAGGAAGTCAGAACAGGGGCACAGAAAAGAAAGGAGTCAAGAACAGTCCAAGGTAGAGGACTGCAACGAGGCAGACTACCCAGCGGGACAGCGGTGGCACAGGGGGACCGTGTGGTGGCTGAGGGGGTGACCTACCTGGTGACAGGGTCATAGGTCGCTCCCTTTACCACCAAGCGGCCTCCTTAAGAAGGGCTATGAGAGGGAGGAGCAGCTGGGAGCGGGGCGGCGAATGGGGCACCAGGAGGGCAGGACCGCAGGGAGGAGGCGGCGGGAATCGTGAGGGAGGGGTGCGGGTGGGGGCAGGGGGTGAAGGCACGGGCACAGGGGTGACGAGAAGAAAGAGGAGAGCAGTGGAGAAAAAGTGAAGAAGGAAGTCGGAACAGGGGCACAGAAATGAAAGGAGGCAAGAACAGTCCAAGACAGAGGACTGCAACGAGACAGACTACCAGCGAGACAGCGGCGGCACAGGGGGACCGTGTTGCAGCTGAGGGGGCGACCATCCTGGTGACAGGGTCAAAGGTCGCTTTTAGAGAGGTATATTACATACCCATGGCTGGCCTATAAATAAAAATGCTACTGGTGAACTTGCAGCACTGGTTCTGCCTCCACCTCAGTACCACTATACAACATGGCACAGGACTGCCATTACAGCCTGAATGCAATGTCCCATTTCCATGTTAACTGGCCTTTAAAACCCCTTGCCAAGCCTTAAGCTTCCTTTTTTTACAGAATAAACCACCCTAAGGTAGGCCCTAGGTAGCCCGTAGGGCAGGGTGCTGTGTAATTAAAAGGTAGGACATGTACTTTTAACTTTTACTTGTCCTGGTAGGGAAAACGTCCAAATTTCGTTTTTCACTACTGTGAGGCCAGCCCCTCTCATAGAATATCATTGGGGATTCTTATTGTATTTAAAAAACCGTAATTCCTAATTGAGAGTAGGTAGATCTGTTATGTTTATTACTTATGGAATTGTAATGATAAATTCTCTTTAATGGCAAGGTAGGATTTAGAGTTACATTTTTGAAAATGCCACTTTTTGAAAGTTGGCATTTTCTTGTTCTTAGCCCTGTGTGACTGCAGCCTTTCTATGACTGCTGGGTTGGGTGACACTTGGGCTTTGTGTATTTCTTCTAGACAGCCACACACAATGGGAGCTTATTTGTTACTAGATCTTAGGAGGATGGGGGAGAGGAGCTAGACACAGCCTCACACCTCGGAATCTCAGGGGTAGTATTGTCCTGGATTATTTCTTTTCTGGCGGAGAGATCACAAACTATCGCTTTAGGCCCCTTCCTATCCAAGGAAAAAAAGATCTCATCAGGAGTTCCTCAGGGCTCTATTTTGAGCCTGCTCCTGTTCAATATTTACATGATCCCTCTCATCTCCCTCATTGAATCATACGGCATACTTGTAACATCGTATGCCGATGATACTCAGCTCATTGTTCCTCTGGAGAAGAACTCTACCACTGCTGAGCAAAACCTTAAGAATTGTTTGAAGGATGTGTTTCTCTGGATGGACAAAAACCATCTTAAATGCAATGTCAGTAAAACAGAGATTCTTCCTATGGGAAAATCACAACATTTCTGTCCCAGTAAATGGTGGCCTGAAGACTTTCCTGCTCCCCCACAAACTGTGACATAAGCAAGAAACTTAGGGGTCTTATTTGACACCGAACTTTCATTTGATCAACACGAGAGGAATGTCGCAGGTAGCTGCTTTTGCATCATCAAATCCTTAAAGAAATTCTTTGACTTCCTGCCCATCGACTCACGAAAAGCCGTCACTGTAGCCCTAATTCTCGCACGCTTGGACTACTGCAATGGCCTGATGGCTGGGGTTAAGAAAACAACTCTAAAAAAACTCCAAAGTGTACAACACGCGGCAGCCAGACTGGTCCTTAAATTGCCAAGAAAATCCTCAGCGTCAGCTGCCCTAAAAACTTTACATTGGCTACCCCTCCACAAGAGGATTTTATTTAAAATCCTCATTGTTGCTGTTGGACTTGGCCCTTATGGCAGGTTCACCCCTAATCTTTTTGCTTTTTATCTGTGATATGCGTGGATGATTTTCTGGTCTGTGCGCACTTTTTCTCTGTGTCCCAGAGTAAAGTGCGTGCATGTAGTGAGGCTGGCCTGCTCTCCCATAGGAATGCATGGGGAATGTCTGTGTCCCTAGTAATTCCTGATGTGTGGGGAGTGCATGCTCGAATTTAGTATGTGCGTGTTCGTGGGAATGAATGCTTCGCAATGATGTATGTTGCGTGAATGTGGCATGTGTAGAAATGCCATTTCTAGGACTTGGCAGATTACTGGAAAATATGCCTGCAGTGTGATTGGCTGGAGCTGGCTGGTGAGCCTGGCTCCAGGAAGGCTGGATGGGTCTGCCCGGTTGTGAGTGTGAGATCAGCATGCTTGATGGCTTGGGAGGAGTGCACTTGGTCCCTGATGGGCCTGGACTTTCCCCGGACAATGCTGGCTCCACCCCCTGTAGTGCGACTGATGGCCCTAGCCCTGCCAGTGAATAGAGAGGGTGGTTGGGGTAAACAGAGTACTTCAGAACCAGCTGCGACTGGTTTTCCCCCCACCCTGCACCCTGAGACAAAGGGGTTTTCCTGTATAAGAAGGGGCTGTGTCCCCATGCAATTTGTCCTGTTCTTGGTTCTGCCTGGGATCCTTGCCAGAGGGGGCTGTTGCTGCTGCTGGGGCCAAGAGGACCGCCACTTGGCTGTCTCCCTGCCTGGAGACCCAGTGTGCTGGCTCTGGCCCTGCCTTGCCCCTCTGCCTGCCTCCAGACCCTGCTGGAGCTTTGCTGTGCCTGGAGGCACCCTGATTTTGAATTATAGCGCTAGGCGCGCTTTGTTTCCTTGAAGCGCCGAGCGCGCTTCCCTTGGCGCTTGAGAGCGCTGTGCCTTGCTCCCAGAGCGCTTGGGAGCGCTGTATTTTGCATTGCCGGTGCCACCCGGCATTGGGACCGACTTTGCCGATTTTTGTGAATAGCGAGTGCCACCTCGCTCTATCTTTTTAATTGAAGGCCGGTGCCACCCGGCATTGCCCCGTGGTATTGACTTATTTTCGAGCCGGTGCCCACCCGGCATTGCCAAGAAATCACCGCCGCTGTGGAAGCTGTTGCCGGGCCGCCGCTCTGCCTGCAGCGACCCGGAAGTCCCGCCCCTGACCCCCAGGGCCGCGCTGCCATTGGCGGCCCCGGCGGAAGTCAGGCGGAAGGACGTCGAGACGAGGCCAGGCGGGAGGCGAAGGAAGCAGCCTACCGCGTCTCGCCGAGGCTCCCGAGTGGAGGGGAGCCCGCCCGCGGTCCCCGCCGAGCCACCGAGGAGCCGTCCTGCTGCTACAGAGAGCCGGTGAGTGTGCCAGAAAGGAGGAGAGGGGCGTCGGGACACATTGTCGGTGTCCGCCCCTCCCCCATAGCGCGACCTCGCGCTTGTAGCTGTTTGGAGCCCCGAGGCTCCTGGGGGCATTACTGATTCCTGAGTCCCCCGTGAGGGACTCCAACGACCAGGGCATTCCTTACTTCGAGCCTTGCGAGGCTCTCAGCGCAGGTGTATTCACGAGCCCCGAGGCTCGAGGGGGCCATTGTTTTCCGAGCCCCGAGAGGCTCCAGAGGCCACAGTTGTTGCCGAGCCCGGCAAGGCTCATTGCCCTACCTGCATTCACGAGCCCCGAGGCTCTGGGGCACTTGATTATTTTTAAGAGCGCTGAAGCTCTATTTGCGCATTTTGCTTGGCAAGCCCCTGAGAGGCTCCTTGCCCACCTTTGTTCTTGAGCCCTCCTGGCTCCAACGTTGCTCAGTCCTATTTAACAACTGTCCAGCACTTAGTGGACAGTTGCCACGTTTAGGTTTGTGTTCTGTGCTGCCTGCACAGACCCCCTGACACTGAGACTCAGGGCATTCCGCCCCTTTCGAGGCCAGTTGGCCTGAGGGACACATTTATGAGTGTTGTGCTTTATGCACCCCGCGCATTGTAATTTCTTGTTATGCAATTCTTGCGCATGTGTTCTAACCTGTACCTCTTCTAAAAGTGACCTGATTAGGTATTTTATGTTTATACATTATGCTAAAGGTGACCTGCATAGTGAATTGTTGATTCCGCTTACCTTTTCTGAAAGTAACCTGATTAGGTATTCTTATGGTTATCCCCTTTTGCTAAATGTAACCTGCATAGAGGATTGTTTTTATTCCATTATGCTAGATGTGACCTGCATAGTAGATTGTTGATGGTTCATGTTATGTTTAGGTTTCCTTCCCTTTGCTAAAAGTGAATTGCTTAGGTGTTGGTATTCCTTCCTTAGGTCCTAGTTACCTGCGTGATTTACCTACAGTGAGTTAGGGTTGCGTAGGAGGTCCTTACTGTTCCAGTGATTACTGGATGTGTGTTGCATTTATGATTTTGGTGCTACTCATTCTATGTTTACGACATAAGTGTATATCTACCAGTATTATTATCTAACAAGTGCCTACCCCTGACAGTGGTCCATGTGGCCCTGTCCTGTACATAATTCCCCTTGTAAATTCTGCCCGTGCCTCTGGCACATTGTACAGTTTGCGTGTGTTATCTAATGTGTTTTGTTTATTATAAATACAAAGGCTATTTTTGATATATATCCTTGTGTAGAGTCTTTCTTTGTGGTGGGCCTTGGGTGTTGTTGCTGGGGTGCGTGCGCAAATACTTAACTCATACCGCCTCCAAGTTTAGCCTAGACTGCTCGCGCCACGCTACCTAGAGGGCGAGTGGGGGTTGCCTTGGTGTGTGACTCCCCTGCCCTGACTTTAGAAATGGTGATCCCTGACTGACCTCGACGCGAGTCTTGGCCGGCCAGGGTCCCGTTTCTAACATTGGCGGCAAGCGGTGAGGATAAGAATTTGTGTTTGCGCTGTACCACAGTGGCGACAGGCCACACTTCAAAGCTCTGCATTTTTTAGATAACCGCATTTTGGGGATTATTGTTTTTTAGGGAAGTTCAGTTTTGCTTCTCCTGAAAGGTGTCATTTGTATTTTGTCCAGTACCTTGTTCCCCGCCCTGCTCCCAGAGTTTGGTACCTGTGTCACTAGTGGTCAGGTTGAGAGAATCAGGGGTGGTAGAAACTGCCTTACCAGTCCGAGGGGAGGGTTGTGTGTGAATGAGTGTGTGTTACGCTGGACAGTGGAGTGCAAGTTCTCTGATAGGAATCTTGCTGAATTGTGTTAATTGTGTTCTCCTGTTTAGCTCAGACCCCCAGGTTCCCTGTGTCAAACTTTTCCCGAGAACGTCCGTCAAAATGGAGCCAGTTTTTGATCTCTGTAGTCTGTTTAGGTACAGTAGGTTAGAGCTGGTCAGATTCTGCGAAAAGGGAGGCATAGAGGTGAGTGAGTTGGTTACTCAGTCCCAGCTTAGGGACAGCCTGATCCAGTGGCAAAAGGGTCAGTGGGATCTCGAGCACAGTGAGAGAGATAGGGCCCGGGCCGCACGCCATGAGGGTGGTGAGTCTGTGGGGAGCCCTGAAGATTCTGATGATGAATGTGAGTTGGATGGTGATGACAGTGGATGGATGTCAGCAGAGAGTGAGGACCCCATAGATAGGGAGTCCCTTGCTGGGTCCAGTGTCAGTACCAGCGCCCCGTCCCTTTCCCTGTCCCCAGAGGAGTGGTTGGATAGGAAGGAAGAGAGGGAACATCAGCTAGCGTTGGAACAGCTCAGGTTGGAGCATGCCAAGCTAGAGGCTGAGAGGGCCTTGTTCAGGTAGAAGGTAGCCCAAGAGAGTAGGTTACCCCCTGAGTGCATGTGTAATTGTCTGGATTCCCCAGGGAGGGTGGAGTCCAGTGGTGGCAGCTTTTTAAGTGTTGGTGTTGACAGTCCCACTCCCAGTTCCCCGAGTATGTTGCCTGTTTCCCCCGCAGAAGAGTTTGGGTTGAAGTTCAGGAGACTTAGGAAACTGCCTCATCAGTCTTGGGAAGACTTTGAGGATGAGTGTTGTGGAGCACTGTTTGATTGGGAAAAGGCTCACGTGAACGACAAGTCTGGCGGATTGTTTTGCATGGTTGTCACAGAGCACCTGCTCAGTTATTGTGTGCCAGAGTTGCGCCAGCACCTGTTGAAGTTTGGATCGTTTAGTGCATGTGAGCTTGCAGCGGAAGCAGACCGATGGGAGGGTGCAAGAGGTTCCTTAGCACCGCTAGTGAATGATTCCAATAATAGTGGGTCAGGTTTTCTCCAACCCAGCGTGGTGGAGGAGGGTGAGAGTAGCCCAGCTAGGTCTCAGTATAGTGAGGAGGGTGTAGGGGCTTGCTGTCTGTCTCAGTGGAGCGGAAGTGAGTGTGAGACCGAGAGTCCCCAGATGCCCGAAGCCCTGCCTCAGAGCCTGGATGGTTTCTTTAGGGAACACCAGGGTGGGGATCTATGCTTACCTGTTAGTCCACTTGAGGGAGATCTCCTAGTGTGTGGAGGACCTGGAGCATCTGTGAGCGGAGCTTCTGTAGTTGTGGAGTCTGGCAGTACTGCTCCAGGAGGGAGAGTACAGAAGTCCAGTGAAAGGAGTGATTTGGGAGTGACCTGTGAGTCCTCAGAAGTCCTGGAGTGCCAGGCAGTGATTCCACCAAAGGTTCTAGACCGGAGGTTGGAGGTCCAGGTTCAGGGGTTGCCTGACCTGAAGGGTGGGAACACTGTAATCAGTGTCCTGACCAGTTCTTTCTCCAGAGGTACCGCCCCGGTTGGGAGGGAGCAGGACTCTGGAAGGGGGTGCAGAGGGTGGGAAAGCCCGCCTCTGACCCCGGTACCACCTGAGGGGTTAAACCCTAGGTTGGGAGAGTGGTGTTTAGAGGGTACCCCTCGCAGGAGGCGGAGGAACCCTAGGAGAAGAGGTAAGGGGAGGAGAGCCTTCCCTGAGACTCCTGGTCCACCTAAGGTTGTAGACCCTAGGCCGGAGAACCAGTGGCAGTCTAGCCCTGTCTTGCAGACAGGAAGAGTGGAGCATGGCTGTTATGTGCCAGGGGTTACTACCCCCCACTTGGTGAGTTGACAGGAACCAGTGGAACCTGGGTGGCCTAGGGCCTGGTCCTCGCCGAGGGCAGCTGGAGATTACCAGTGGGGTAATCCAGTGAGTCCCTACAGTAGCTTTAGAAGGAACCCTAGGGGTTCACAGTGGCGTAAAACAGGAGGGTGTCCCTGCAGTTGCGGGCCCGCGTCCGTGTTTTATCGCCCCAAGCAGGTAAGTCCATCACGGTGGTGATTGGTCTGCCCTGCGTTTTGGCTGGTAGGGGGTTGTGTTGGACTTGGCCCTTATGGCAGGTTCACCCCTAATCTTTTTGCTTTTTATCTGTGATATGCGTGGATGATTTTCTGGTCTGTGCGCACTTTTTCTCTGTGTCCCAGAGTAAAGTGCGTGCATGTAGTGAGGCTGGCCTGCTCTCCCATAGGAATGCATGGGGAATGTCTGTGTCCCTAGTAATTCCTGATGTGTGGGGAGTGCATGCTCGAATTTAGTATGTGCGTGTTCGTGGGAATGAATGCTTCGCAATGATGTATGTTGCGTGAATGTGGCATGTGTAGAAATGCCATTTCTGGGACTTGGCATATTACTGGAAAATATGCCTGCAGTGTGATTGGCTGGAGCTGGCTGGTGAGCCTGGCTCCAGGAAGGCTGGATGGGTCTGCCCGGTGGTGAGTGTGAGATCAGCATGCTTGATGGCTTGGGAGGAGTGCACTTGGTCCCTGATGGGCCTGGACTTTCCCCGGACAATGCTGGCTCCACCCCCTGTAGTGCGACTGATGGCCCTAGCCCTGCCAGTGAATAGAGAGGGTGGTTGGGGTAAACAGAGTACTTCAGAACCAGCTGCGACTGGTTTTCCCCCCACCCTGCACCCTGAGACAAAGGGGTTTTCCTGTATAAGAAGGGGCTGTGTCCCCATGCAATTTGTCCTGTTCTTGGTTCTGCCTGGGATCCTTGCCAGAGGGGGCTGTTGCTGCTGCTGGGGCCAAGAGGACTGCCACTTGGCTGTCTCCCTGCCTGGAGACCCAGTGTGCTGGCTCTGGCCCTGCCTTGCCCCTCTGCCTGCCTCCAGACCCTGCTGGAGCTTTGCTGTGCCTGGAGGCACCCTGATTTTGAATTATAGCGCTAGGCGCGCTTTGTTTCCTTGAAGCGCCGAGCGCGCTTCCCTTGGCGCTTGAGAGCGCTGTGCCTTGCTCCCAGAGCGCTTGGGAGCGCTGTATTTTGCATTGCCGGTGCCACCCGGCATTGGGACCGACTTTGCCGATTTTTGTGAATAGCGAGTGCCACCTCGCTCTATCTTTTTAATTGAAGGCCGGTGCCACCCGGCATTGCCCCGTGGTATTGACTTATTTTCGAGCCGGTGCCCACCCGGCATTGCCAAGAAATCACCGCCGCTGTGGAAGCTGTTGCCGGGCCGCCGCTCTGCCTGCAGCGACCCGGAAGTCCCGCCCCTGACCCCCAGGGCCGCGCTGCCATTGGCGGCCCCGGCGGAAGTCAGGCGGAAGGACGTCGAGACGAGGCCAGGCGGGAGGCGAAGGAAGCAGCCTACCGCGTCTCGCCGAGGCTCCCGAGTGGAGGGGAGCCCGCCCGCGGTCCCCGCCGAGCCACCGAGGAGCCGTCCTGCTGCTACAGAGAGCCGGTGAGTGTGCCAGAAAGGAGGAGAGGGGCGTCGGGACACATTGTCGGTGTCCGCCCCTCCCCCATAGCGCGACCTCGCGCTTGTAGCTGTTTGGAGCCCCGAGGCTCCTGGGGGCATTACTGATTCCTGAGTCCCCCGTGAGGGACTCCAACGACCAGGGCATTCCTTACTTCGAGCCTTGCGAGGCTCTCAGCGCAGGTGTATTCACGAGCCCCGAGGCTCGAGGGGGCCATTGTTTTCCGAGCCCCGAGAGGCTCCAGAGGCCACAGTTGTTGCCGAGCCCGGCAAGGCTCATTGCCCTACCTGCATTCACGAGCCCCGAGGCTCTGGGGCACTTGATTATTTTTAAGAGCGCTGAAGCTCTATTTGCGCATTTTGTTTGGCAAGCCTCTGAGAGGCTCCTTGCCCACCTTTGTTCTTGAGCCCTCCTGGCTCCAACGTTGCTCAGTCCTATTTAACAACTGTCCAGCACTTAGTGGACAGTTGCCACGTTTAGGTTTGTGTTCTGTGCTGCCTGCACAGACCCCCTGACACTGAGACTCAGGGCATTCCGCCCCTTTCGAGGCCAGTTGGCCTGAGGGACACATTTATGAGTGTTGTGCTTTATGCACCCCGCGCATTGTAATTTCTTGTTATGCAATTCTTGCGCATGTGTTCTAACCTGTACCTCTTCTAAAAGTGACCTGATTAGGTATTTTATGTTTATACATTATGCTAAAGGTGACCTGCATAGTGAATTGTTGATTCCGCTTACCTTTTCTGAAAGTAACCTGATTAGGTATTCTTATGGTTATCCCCTTTTGCTAAATGTAACCTGCATAGAGGATTGTTTTTATTCCATTATGCTAGATGTGACCTGCATAGTAGATTGTTGATGGTTCATGTTATGTTTAGGTTTCCTTCCCTTTGCTAAAAGTGAATTGCTTAGGTGTTGGTATTCCTTCCTTAGGTCCTAGTTACCTGCGTGATTTACCTACAGTGAGTTAGGGTTGCGTAGGAGGTCCTTACTGTTCCAGTGATTACTGGATGTGTGTTGCATTTATGATTTTGGTGCTACTCATTCTATGTTTACGACATAAGTGTATATCTACCAGTATTATTATCTAACAAGTGCCTACCCCTGACAGTGGTCCATGTGGCCCTGTCCTGTACATAATTCCCCTTGTAAATTCTGCCCGTGCCTCTGGCACATTGTACAGTTTGCGTGTGTTATCTAATGTGTTTTGTTTATTATAAATACAAAGGCTATTTTTGATATATATCCTTGTGTAGAGTCTTTCTTTGTGGTGGGCCTTGGGTGTTGTTGCTGGGGTGCGTGCGCAAATACTTAACTCATACCGCCTCCAAGTTTAGCCTAGACTGCTCGCGCCACGCTACCTAGAGGGCGAGTGGGGGTTGCCTTGGTGTGTGACTCCCCTGCCCTGACTTTAGAAATGGTGATCCCTGACTGACCTCGACGCGAGTCTTGGCCGGCCAGGGTCCCGTTTCTAACAGTTGCCTTTCGAGCTTTTCACGGTACCGGCCCGAAGTATCTTATTAAGCGTTTCCCCCATTACATTCCAACCAGGACATTACGATCAGCCGGAGAAAACCTCATTAAACTGACCAAATTCAACCTCAAAACCAAGGGGGGTAAAACCCTAACCTTTTTATCCTCCAAGGCCTGGAATGCAATGCCCAAACATCTTAGACGGCTCACTCAGGAAAAACAGTTCAGGAAACATCTGAAAACCTGGATCTTCAATCTTCCAGACGAGTACGTAATGACAGCCATTTAACTCAAAACCCGCAATTGTTTGCACTCTGTTCTATTAGCGCCAGGATGCTCCTTCCGGAGCGATAGTTGCGCTCTACAAATATCCAATACAAATACAAATACAAATACACCTGCATAGCTGTGTCCTCTCCCACACAAAGGCTGCGTACCCCCCTGTAGTGAGTCTGGAGCCAAGGCAGGAAGGGAGGGCCTCTGTGCACTCCAAAGACCCTTCTTTGAAGTTTCCCCCTACATCAAAGAAACCACTGTATATTAGAGCTAGACCTAAAACCCTATCACTTCAGTGCACTTCTGGAACTGTGGACATTCTCTGCCAAGAAGGACTGATGTGCTGCTGAAGGAGGGGCACTCTTCTGGACTGCTGTTCTGGAACAACTGCTACCTTGACGTGCTTACCTGCAGCCCTCTTGAAGGGAGAGGAAGAACTGAATCTGGAACCCTTCTTAAACCCAGAACCCCAGAGTGACTCAAAGGACTAGTCTGATGGCCTCCTGAAATGAACCTCAGGAATGCAACAGGCTCCTCTTAGCTCCTGGATCAGTTGTCAATGAGTTTTTGACCCTCAAGGGGTACTTCTCATGTCCCTGCTCCCTTGGGTGGATCTACAGCTCACAATGTCATGCTTTTGGGTTCTTCACAAATGCAAATGAGCCAATTCCCTATGGAACCTCATTGCTCAACTGAAACTCCAAAACACACAAGATGATGGATGGAATGTTGCACAATGGCAAAACATTCACCCCCAGTCACAGATCTGGGTTTAATCCATCGTTATTTTGCGCACCAAGCCACCCCAGTTCAGACATGGCCATATGCAAATCAGTCTTAACCTTGAGCCTCATGGGAACAGTCCAGACCGAACTGCCAAGCCATGTCTTCCCTGGACCGGAATCAAGCATCCTTGGACCGGTTTCGGGCTATCAAACGTCTTCAGCCAGGATAGCTTGACTCAAGTGACATAGTGAGCAAGGGACCCACGTCTGGGCATACCCTTCCCACATAGGGTGAAAAGCAAAACACACAAGATGATGTACGGAATGTTGCACAATGGCAAAACATTCACCCCCAGTCACAGATCTGGGTTTAATCCATCAGTATTTTGCTCACCAAGCCACCCCAGTTCAGATATGGCCATATGCTAATCAGTCTTGACCCTGTGTCTCATGGGAAAAGCCAGACCAAACTGCCAAGCCATGTCTATCCTAGACCGGAATCAAGCATCTTAGGACCGGTTTCTGGCTATCAGCCGTCATCAGCCAGGATAGCTTGACTCCAGTGGCGTAGTGAGCAAGGGACCCACGTCTGGGCATACCCTTCCCACCTAGGGTGAACAGCAAAACACACAAGATGATGGATGGAATGTTCCACAATGGCAACACATTCACCACCAGTCACAGAGCAGGCTTTAATCCATCGTTATTTTACTCACCAAGCCACCCCAGTTCAGAAATAGCCATATGCAAATCAGTCTTGACCCTGTGCATCATGTGAACAGTCCAGATCGAACTGCCAAGCCATGTCTTCCTTGGACCGGAATCAAGCATCCTAGGACCGGTTTCTGGCTATCAGCCGTCTTCAGCCAGGATGGCACGACTGGGAATACCCTTCCCACATAGGGTGAACAGTAAAACACACAAGATGATGGACTGAATGTTGCACAATGACAAAACATTCACCCCCCAGTCACAGATCTGGGTTTAATCTATCGTTATTTTGCTCACCAAGCCACACCAGTTCAGACATGGCCATATGCAAATTAGTCTTGACCTCGTGTCTCATGGGAACAGCCAGACCAAACTGTCAAGCCATGTCTTCCCTGGACCAGAGTCAAGCATCCTTGGACCGGTTTCTGGCTATCAGCCATCTTCATTCAGGATAGTTTGACTCCAGTGGCATAGTGAGCAAGGGACCCATGTCTCGGCATACCCTTCCCACATAGGGTGAACAGCAAAACACACAAGATGATGGACAGAATGTTGCACAATGGTAAAACATTAACCCCCAGTCACAGATCTGGGTTTAATCCATTGTTATTTTGCTCACCAAGCCACCCCATTTAAGACATGGCCATATGAAAATCAGTCTTGACCCTGTGCCTCATTGGAACTATCCAGACATAACTTCCAAGCCATGTCTTCCCTGACCGGAATCAAGCATCCTAGGACCGGTTTCTGGCTATCAGCCATCTTCATTCAGGATAGCTTGACTCCAGTGGCATAGTGAGCAAGGGACCCACATCTGGGCATACCCTTCCCACATAGGTTGAACAGCAAAACACACAAGATGATGGACGGAATGTTGGTACAATGGCAAAACATTCACCCCCAGTCACAGATCTGGGTTTAATCCATCAGTATTTTGCTTGAAAAAAAAAGAGAAAAAAGAGAAAAGAAGGCGCCGGGGGGGGGGGGGGCGGGGGGGGGGGGGTATAGTAGTATTGTCCTGCAATAGCTCGTTCCTTGCCATGGTGCGTGGGGTCGGATAGATCTACTAGTCCATGAAGGAAGAAGAAGTCCGTTATCCGAGTCTTGCTTGGCGTTGTCTTCTTTCCCCCCGTTGATCTGCCTGGTGGGTATAACACCCCGGACGATAGAGAGAAAGAAAGTGATAGAGGTTGGAGATAGGAGAGTGTACTTCCTAGCCGGTTTCTCTTGTTGGAGTGTCGGTCCCTGTGGTGTGTCCCTCAGTGGCTGTCTGGTGCCTGGTGTTCAGACAGATGGCTTTGGGATATCTTTCTCGGTGAATTAAGAGTTTATATAGCCTTTATCATTGGCTTGTTGACATAAAGCAATTGTGTTGAGCGTAAGCTTTCCCACAAGGAAACCATCAGTCGCAAAGTCATATAATTAGAAAGGTATGCAAAATTAGAGTTGGCAAAAAATAAAACCGTCTTTAGAGGTCAAACAAGGATTAGCACAGTGCAAATTGTCTACCTGTCTGAGTTTGTCAGAGTGGATGACAAACACCAAAACAGTTGCCTGCTACGGTAATCTTTTTTTTATATGCTTTCCACAATCAATAGGCCAGGCCTACTGCATGTATCATAACTTTAAAAAACAAACATATCACACCCAAAGCCTTCATTAGTGAACTGGCACAATAGTCAACCTGTTGTATTGAGAATAAGCTTTCTCAGAAAGGCAAAAAGTTCAAGTACTTTATTTCAGCTGAAGCATGCAAAGCCTGTAAAATCAAATGTAGTACTCAAGGTAATCATAATTTGCTTGGAGCCAAAGCCCCTCTCGAAGTAGCGCTCTTGAATGCTATTTTTCAGCTGATCGCATAAGATCTTGTTACAATCCCACTGTCAATCCAGACCTAGAAAGGCAATGCCTAGAGACCCTACAATGTGCAACATTACAATCAAACAATAGGGAACAACAGTCTTGGGTGTCCCAAGAACAGAACCACCTCACCTAATCAAATTAAAGTGAAATTACAGAATGCACGCACTGACCTGAACTCACCCATTGAAATCACTTAGAAAGTGAGACACCTGCTGCAGTCAGGTAACGATGGTATTCTGCACGGAGACCTTCACAAAATGAAGTTGACTCACATCTTCATCTGCTAAGTATAAGGAAGGAGGAAAGCACAATGGAGATGATGCTGCAATAATGACAAAAGCTAGCAGGTAAAGTGTACAGGAGCATCATTTTACAAATGAAGCTCATTATGAACATTTTGCATATGATTAAACAACATGAAAGTATGGATTAAAGAGATCTTGATATATAATGCACACAGAGGCTTTACTGAACACTGAAAATATACAGCGTGCAATCCCATTGTTGGATACAGTTAAGCACTGAATAAAGGAAAGATACAATGATTAATCTGCATTTACTAGGGTTTCAGAGTTTAGATGTGTCATTCCTGTTTATAAACTGAGATATTCCCTCTAAATAAGCTTTGAGGATGTGTGGCCAGTTTTTGTACTATGTGGAATTAGAGTTTGAGTTCTCATTCATGTTTAGGTCGAGCCTAGGCAGCTTGCATGCGCTGTCTACAAGACCTGCTGTATTCCAAAAGGACTTTGCTCCACCTGTTGCCTTCCCATTAGTTCAATGTGGTGTAAGTCTTCGTTGCTGCTTTCTAAATGGTTCATGCAGTGATAGGTCGCTTCTGTTTTGTAGCACAGGAGCACCAGCTAAGTACAATCTTCTTCCACTTCCATTTTTTGTGTGTGTTTGTGTGAACTCTTTTTTCTGTTTCTGGTGCAAAAATGACTTCAGGTGGGGCCACTTGGCTTTCTGCCCGTCGTTCCTTCCATCTCACTGTGGCAATCTCCCTAATAAGATGGTTGCAATCAAATGTTAGGAGCTGTGACAGCTGAGAATACAGGCGCTTGTAGTCCTGTGAGAAAAATAAAGTCTGTATGAGTGCATGTGTTCTCTTCCTCCTGTGGGCATGTTTTTCTCTCTCCCTGCAGCCTGGATAGATGCATGTCCAAGTGGCGCTCGAACCTGAGTACCTGTGTGCTGGGCAAGCTCTCACAGGAGCTGCACAAGCTGCAGACTTTCCCTTGCATGGCATCGGCACCGGAACTTCGGGCAAGAAGGAGAATGTGCCCAGCAAGGAGGAGCCCAAGCTCTACACACATTATGTCCACCCCTTGTACAGACCTATGTTACCAGTTGGAACACGGAATACGATGCTTTCAGGAAGCGCCTCCCTATAATAGATCGCGCCTTATTTGATCTGTCAACTTGCCGATTTCGAGTTTTAAATACTGGATCTGTGCCACTGAACACAACAGATAAAAACGCTGCAGATAAAAACGCTGTAGAGATCCATCTATAGTGACTCATCCACTTAAACATCTCTTCGCTATAGTGCATAGGGGCACTCATTGCAAAAAAAATTACAGTCCTGATGATGATCTTATGACATCTACAACCAAGACCGAAACGTCGACCCTTTCATCATCTCCTAATGCAATTCATCTGCGTCAAGAGCTAACCATCGTACATTATTTGATTTGGTTACTTTCCATGAATCCAAGGAGTTTGATGATCTGTTATGAACTGACCGTTTGACTTTTGCATACATCTTTCCTTAACATTTTTGCTGATACTGATTTGTTCTTCATATCCCCATATATTTATTTGTTGATTTATTCAATACAATACTTTTTACAGATAAAATTACTTTTTCGTGTGTTTTTTCCTCTTTCCCTTGACTGTGCTTATTATTTACTCTTTTTCATTCAATGAAAAGTTTCGTTGTTATCCTATGGATACATTGGGATTAGATCTTTGCTAACTAACTCATAAGTTGATCGAAAATAATATACGAACAAAATCCCTTGTAGCCACTCTTTACCTCAATTGTCTATTGCCCAAGCCTATGAGGGTTGATTGGGTTACCCATTTCTTCTTTACGTCCCCTTGTGCAAGCAGTAGCCGCACATGCCTGCCACCCCTGCTGTCCTTGCTCCATGCATGGTGGTTTCACCACCTGGCACAGCTTTTGGCAGAGATTGTTTGCAATGGTGTGCAGCACACTCATCCCAAGGCAGACATGGCACCGAGGTTAACCTTTGTAGAGTTACATACCAAATACAACCAAAAATAAGCAGCACTTTTTTGAAATTTGAGAGGATTTACTTAGAAGTTTATGACAGGAAATCTGAGCGGGACATTACATTTCTAGCTACTATATGTGAAAAAACATAAGCACTTCTTTCATGCCTAGTAATGTACTTCTTCAATAAACATACTTTTTTACAAGGAGAAAGTCTGCTGATTCATTATGTTGCAGGTTGAGATTATCAGTGAAGCTCAGACTAATGTTTAAAATATGACTCACAAGCACCATTTATATACTTTTCTACATCTGTCCCTTTTAGAAAGCACCATATAGTCACTTCAGGCTTTAATTCTAACAAGACATACTTCGCATGGTAACACAGGTAGCTCATACATAATTTACGTCACATAGCCATCTTTTGCAGTGCCTGCCACTTCATACATCTCAGGTAGGAAGTATGGAAATGATTCTTTAGTCGACAAATGTAAGCTGTTGTTTGTCAGCTGCGAAGCAGGTTTATGCACAGAGGAAAATAAGCTTTAAGGGGTGGGGCATTCCATAACATTTTTGTTGCCAGCTGTTTTTGCCTATTATTTCCAATGCCTCGCCCCCCCCCCCCCCCCGGGGTTTTTAGAAAATAATACCAAGGTGTCTTCCCCAAGACTATGCTGAGCTAGCCAATCCTCTTCAGCCTCCAATGTTTCTGTTGTGTCTGGTGCAGATGATCCGGTTGCCGGTGTCTTTAACGGCTGAGAGGTCACTTGTGCCACAGCCACAGGTGCAGAAGTGGATTGTTTTGACTGGGGATGGCCTGCTGATGCTGATGTACTGCCTTTTCCTTCAATTTTCTGCCGTTCTCTTTCAAACCTCTTGGCTGACAAGGCTAGCCAACGTTTGTACTTTGGAACATGTTCATCATCAAAAGGAAAGAATGCTCGGCCTGCCAACGCCTTTTTGTAGCGTGGATCCAGAATAGTAGCACAAATGTAATGCTGGTTTGAGTGGATCATTTTAAGACGTTCATCACCTTGTAGGCGCTCTAATAATTTCTCCGCCAAAAGAAAAGGGTCTTTGTTTTTTTCATCTTTTTGAAACACAGAACACACCTCCTTCAGTTGGTGCTCCAGCATGTACAACAATGGGATAGCTTTTCCCAAATTACAGTCCTCCTTGCTGACTGCACGCGTGAAGACCTCAAAAGGACGAAGCTTGCGTGTCAGGCTTTTAACTATGTCCCATTGCGCCGCACCCATCCTCAGGTCCTTCTGAGCTGTACCCTGTGTTAAGAAATATTGATTGAGTACCATATACTGCTCATACAGATGCTCAAGCATGTAGAAGGTTGAGTTCCAACGTGTTGCCACCTCCTGGATGAGTGCTTTCACTGGCATTCGACGTTCATGTAGCAGGCTCCTCAGATGCTTCCGGGCCTTAAAAGAATGGCTGAAATGGTTGCACATTTTTCGGCAGGTCTCCACTACCTCGTACGCTGGACTGTCTTTATCACTCAAGAATCTTTTGACAATCAGGTTTATACAGTGCGCCAAACACGGCACTCTGAAATACTGACCCAGCTCCATGGCCTTAACTACACTGGCACCATTATCCGTGGAAACATAACCCATCTGGCGTTTATTTGGGGACAGCCAGTCAAGGACCTTTGTGTTAAACTCATCCAAAATGTTTTGTGCTGTGTGACGTTTCTCCAAACCAAACATGGCTAGTGTTGCATGTTTCCGAGCAGCTTTAAAAACTTGGTCCGGGTCAACACCTGCGTTTAGCTTTGCTTTAACCCCTGAAAAAGAGACCCAGTGTGCAGTGATGCACATGTAATCAGCGCCTGCGCCACTGGTCCACATGTCTGTTGTCAGATGTATAGTGTGAACAGCACTCTTCTGCAAAGCTGCCCCAATCACCTCCATCCAGCACATCTTCATGTAGTGCTGGAACCGCAACTCTGGCAAAATAGAACCGGCTAGGAACCTTCCATTTAGGGCAGAGCGCTGCCACTAATTCTAGAAAACCAACCCCTTCTACAAAAGAAAAAGGGAGAAGGTCCAGAGCTAGCATTTTAGCCAGCTTAGTGTTATACAGACGCGTCAGTGGGTGGTTGCGTTCATATTGCGCTTCTGTAAACAACTTCTTTTTAATGTTGCCCTGGACCAAGCATTTACGGGATGATGATGATATCTTCGACCCAGTTACGCTCGCTGATGAACTTTTTCGCATTGGTGTTTCACTCTCTCCCACACTCTTAGTGTGGCTCACATGGGGTGTGCTGCTGACAGGGGTACTGGGTGTAAGTGAAGTGTTTGACACGTCTTCTTCCTCCTCGTCATCATCAGATGAAACAGCATTACGTGCAATTCGGGCTTCCTTGATCGTCTGTAGGTGCGCAAACCATTTGACAGCGTGTTTTCTTTCAAGATGACCTCTCTGGCCTCCGGTACCCTAGTTGGAACCAAACTTACCACGACTAACTGCCAACTTACAAATGCTACAAATGGCAAAGTTTTCCTTTTTTGGGCAATCACTAAAGAAGTCCCAAACTGCGGACTTGAAATGTCTTTGGGGGCCGGAGTGTTAGGATTCGGTCCCCAGTCCTCTTTTGATGACCATAGTTTTCACCATCACATGACACGCCAGCTGTATAAAAGGGAGTCCTACCATGGTGTTGTTGCTTGTTATTGCAAACCTGTGGGTTCCTGCTATTTTTGGTTCCTGGGAAGCTGTTGGTTGTTGCTGATTCTCACGGGCTCGTGAGAATCGTTGGTGTTTTACCCTTTTCCCGGATCCCTTGCCTTAATTCCCGCTATTGTGAACTACCTGTTCCCTTCCTCCTGCCCCCTTGTTTTCCCGTCCCGTGTCCCTGTAGTTAGTTAGATAGCTTATTTGTTTTATTTTTTTCCCCGTCTCTTGTTAGAGATTAGCCAACGACATCCAGGGGCTCCTGTTTGTCAGACACTATTTTAGTGTCTTTTTTCTTTTGTACCCGAGACGTTGTAAGATCCACTCGTACGGACGCTAGGCGTTCGCAGCGTTTACAAGTCTTGTGGGAACCGTCCGCCTCGTTAAGGGCGGATCTGACGTTTGAGCGGTATCCCGGCTGGGATTACTTTTTACTCATTCACCCGAGAGACGAGTGATTATCGTTTCTCTGTGTTTGGGTTATTCCCCTCACTTCCCTTTTTGTTTAAGACACAGGGGTTTTTTGTTCATGCACGATATTTTGGCATGTTTTTTACCCTGTGATATCCCTTCACGCCCAAACCTCAACACCCGATGAACTATCTTGTTTTAGCAAGATAAACCCCCTCGAAGCAAAACCTGCATTGGTTACTGGTAAGTGTAAGTGTGGTGAACTGCTGGATATGGTCTTTTGTTGCAAAGGTAGGATTGGGGACTGAAAGTTATTGTATGGTGTATCTTTTTGTTTCCTTGTCTATGCAGGTGCAGAAGGAGGAGGAGGGTGTTATTTGACTCTACGCTCTACAGGGGTGGAAGGTTTGGTGCCTTTATTTCCACGCCCTTTTCTGGTTCATCGGTTTACTCATCTGTACCATCTAGTGAGTGACCGGTGAGTCAGGGAAGTGGTTGGGACACGCCTCGTTCCTGCAGTGTGTGGGTTGGGCAGGAGCCTAACAGAATAACAAGCCCACGTTTTAATACACTGCCCGAACTTGGATGGACGTGGAGGGAGGAGCTATGGCAGGGGCTGAAGTCCCTACCATGCTTGACCTAATGGGCGCCCTAGCCGCCTTACAGGCCCAGGTGCAGGATTTAAGACAGGAGAACATAGGGTTGAGACAAGAACTGGGGGCAGTAAGGGCGCGTGAAACCGTCCAACCCCGAGGACCGACACCCATTATACAGCCGGCTACGTTCCGGTATGAAGGGGCGGGACAGAGTAACCCTGGAGGCGGTACCCCTGTTGCTATAACTGTGACATCCCCTGTTCCTGTTCCCCTGGCTCAACCTGAACGATTCTATGGAGACAGTGGGAAATTTGGTATGTTCATGAATCAGTGCCAGTTACACTTTATGTGTAGGCCGGGGGCCTTTCCTGACGATGCGGCAAAAGTAGCCTTTACGCTTTCATATTTGGCTGGTACTGCTGCCCAGTGGGCTATCCCCTTAGTTGAAGGCAAAGATCAGGTGTTGCGGGATTATGATGCTTTCAAGGAGTTGATGCGGGGGTTATTTGCCAAACATGCATTCATGCAAGCCAGCGACTCAGAATTACTGAAATTGCGACAGGGCAGACAGGATCTCCTGACATATATAGCGACCTTTAACCGGTTGATCTCAGAGACACATTGGCCAGCCGATAAGCGGACCTCATTGTTTTACCAGGGTCTTAATGATGATCTGAAGGATGTGGTGTCACAGGTAGTGGATCCACCGGAGGAGTGTGCCGCATTCATTGACCTGGTGGTTAAACTGAACCATCGGCTATCAGAGCGACGTGGGGATCGTATACGTTTTCAGGTGCCCCGAGGTAACTTCATAAAACCGGAAGTGAAACCACCCCTTGGGGAGTCGAAGCCTGAACCTATGGAAATAGGGGGAGTAAGGGGGCCTTTGACTCCTGAAGAAAGGAAAAGGAGAAGAGACAAAAATCTATGTCTCTATTGTGGACAGGGTGGTCATTTTGCAAGAGAGTGTCCAGTCAAACCATCGGGGGCAGGTTATGGAAAAAAGGTGGCATACGTACAGGTGGAAAGGTTGCCTCTTCCTGAGCATAAAAGGGGTCAGTATGAGGTGTTGGGGGCAGTGGATTTGGCGCCCAGACATTTTGTCATCTCGGCTCAACTTTTACTGGCAGCGCATAAATGGGTGCCTGTATCGGTGCTGTTAGATTCGGGTGCCACTGGCAATTTCATTGACATCTCCCTAGCTGAGAAACTAGGTGTGCCTTGCCTGTATAAGAAACAACCGGAGCCCGTACGAGCGATTGACGGAACCGAGTTGTCCTCTGGGTGCATCACCAGACAGACGGTGCCTCTACGGTTAGTATGCGACAACGAACACTCGGAGTGCCTGGTGTTTGATCTGATTGATGCGCCTTCCTTCGGTTTGGTGTTAGGGGTGCCTTGGCTCCAGGAGCACAATCCCAGGATTGATTGGGTGCAGCGTCTAGTCACTCTAGATTCGCATTTTTGTCTGAAGAATTGCTATAGCGTGGCCAGTGAGAAGGTCCCTCCGTTGTACTGTGCAGCCATGGAAGAAAGTGGAGTTCCAAGGCAGCATGTGGATTACGCCGATGTATTTGATAAAGGCTGCGCTCAGAGTTTACCACCACATCGGTCTTTTGACTGTAGAATCGATCTAGTGGAGGGGGTTCCTTTGCCCTGTAGCCGTGTCTATGCACTGTCTGAACCGGAGGAGAAACATCTCAAAGACTATCTGGATGAGATGTTAGAACTAGGGTTCATCCGTCCTTCTTCTTCGCCCGTGTCTTCAGCAATCTTCTTCATACTGAAGAAGGAAGGCACACTGAGGGCGTGTGTGGACTACCGGACATTGAATAAGGCCACCGTTAAGAACAGGTACCCTCTTCCACTCATCCCCGTGTTACTGGATCAACTCCGCAAGGCCACGGTGTTTACAAAACTGGAATTGCGTGGAGCTTACCATCTGATCCGTATGCGGCCCAGGGATGAGTGGAAGACGGCTTTTAAAACTAAACACGGGCTGTTCGAATACTGTGTGATGCCGTTTGGCCTGTGCAATGCGCCGGCGGCATTCCAGTACTTCATCAACGAGGTTCTGAGTTGGAGTTCCGGACTTTTTGGTTCCGTCCAGAGGTGTCAGGGATAACACCCGAAGACCCCGGAGTTCTACCTGTCTCGGTGCATAAATAAACAGAAACACGGGCTTCTCGATGGTGGCGTCAAAGACCAAAGGTTTATTACTGCAGGGACACAGAAGTCACAGAAACTACACACGGGTGTCTAGGAGCCTGTTCGATTTGTACAAAGAGGGTTGCTCCTTATATACTAAAAATTGAGCTTGAGGCAAATTCTTTACATGTTAGTACATTCCCAAACCTTTGTGTCCTAAACAATAAATATTTGGCGTTGCACAGGAATCGTCGACAATATCTGATGTCAAAACATTACGAACGAGGGGTTCCCACTTTTCCATCATAATCTCATGTCAACTTTTCATTCAAGACCCGGACCGCCTCATCGTAAATTTCGTTACCTCCCCCTAATAAAGGCCCAGAAGGAAAGGAGCAGAGCCAGGTGCAGAAGATAGAAAAGTAGGATAAGAGATGTTTGTGGGTCGTAAATGGGCAAGGCTACCAGCTTCGAACGCCTAATCATGATCAGGCCAACGAACACGAGAACCAGTATAGCAGGACTAGCCTCGGGCAGAGGAGGCAGCTTCTGTCGAGTCATGCAGCCATGGCGTGTTCTGTTCTAAGGTGCACGTGTCACTAGAGAGGTGAATCTCCGGCTAAAGCCTACGTGTCCTTAATCGAAATGAAGTAATCAGAGGTCATTGCGTGTCCATTGTCTATGTGAGGGCAAGAAACACAAAATGGCTGCCATAATCTAAGATGGATGCCATGGGTAGATCAGAAATGTGTTTGTAACAGGAGTACTCTTGCTCGTAGCATAGCGAAAACACCAGGATATGCTAAATGGACCATTTGCGGTTCACTGATACCAAAATTATGTATTTACGACAATGCTGAAAACACGGGTTCAGATAGTCACGGAACCTCAGACCCTCCTTTTGCCCTTACATAGGCAATTACTCAGTCTATGTCAGAGTCTAATTCTATGCTCATCAGGTCAGTGACATGCTGTTGTATCATCATCCTCTCTCGCGCCTTTTCTCCAAACGCAGGTGGTTTTCTGAAACAGGTTGCAGCACAGAGACTACACAAAGCTGGACCACACTGGATAATCAGGCAGCATGAGAATAGGAATGCTAAGATGACACCAATGACCATCAGAACCTTCCATCCCCACGCTGATATCAGAGTCCAAAACCACTCCATGAAGGACCAGTTTCCCTTATCTGCGTGTATAGAGTCGGAAATCTTGTGTAGCTTAGAGATCGCCTCATAGACTGTTGGAGCGTTATTGGGAATAAAGACACAGCAGCTCGATTGGATCATTCTGCATACCCCACCTCGATCTGCAAGTATTACGTCTAGAACCATACGGTTCTGCAACGTCATGAGTCGATCCGCCTGAAGCTCAGCTGTCAAGTTGCTAAGGGCATATATCTCAACAAAAGGAGAGAAAGGGTATTTTTAGGGCACTCTTAGTCCCCAAGCAATATACAAGTAGGACCAAATTTCAAGAAAAAATGCACTGTTTTTTCAGGAAACCCTCACTCACCCTAGTGGTGACATGCTTCATCATCGGGTCCACCGGGAGAGATCGAGTACCTCCCCGGTGTGCTGCGACGCCAGGAGACTGCGGAGCAGGTTTTTTGTGAAGATGAGGTGTGAAAAAATATTAAAGTTTAAAAATGTCAAAGGTTGTACCAAAAAAACTTTATTCACTGGTCAACCTGACATATTAAATTTGAAGCATGTCACCACTAGGGTGAGTGAGGGTTTCCTGAAAAAACAGTGCATTTTTTCTTGAAATTTGGTCCTACCTTCGGATCACTAACAACGGGCCTCAGACTTCACGTGCGACACCCACCTCTTTATACACCTTACCTTTATGGTCACTCTTCTTTTGATTACTTGTAAGTTGCTAAGGGCACCAGCAGTTTCGGTAATAGTAGATTCAACTACCCGTGTTAGCTGACGTGTTAGCTGACGTAGATTTCTACTATTGGCCATAGGCCCCCAGAACGGAAGGAAACCTTTGAAGAAGTCTCCAGCTTCCTGACCAGTAGTATCTTCCTTACTGAAGACACCTCTTGCTACTCTGGTCTTGTGATAGTCTGAAGAAGCGGTGTACGTTGGAGGCAACAGTCGAGCAATATAACATGAACCTGAAAAGTCAGCAGGCAACCATGTATACGCTCTGTCTTGACAAATGAAGTAGGTACCCCTAGCAGTAAGAAAGGCAGGGGAAGAGTTAGACGGAAACACGTAAGTCTCAACGCACTCACTCCTCCCTAGCTGAGCTCTCGGATTTCTCCCATTTCCTTGCAAACAGACCTGACGTCGGTGAGGCACGAGCCAGACTGGAGTGGAGCTTTTACGCTTGCTTTCTCCCAAACTAAGGCTATACTCTGTAGAATTCCAACTCAAATATACCCGTAATTCATCTCTAGGGTAAGATGGAGTATTATTGACGTCTTTTACCATGTCAATAATTCCCTGGATTAAAGCTTTGTTGGCAGAGTTGTATTTAGTGGAACGTGGTGGACCCGGAGGATAGGTCTCAAGGGCATAGGCAAAAATGGTCTGAAAGGCCTGAAATGATCCATTATAGCTGAATGGCAAAACCAGATAGGGAATGCCTTTATCCATAGTGTGGGGTATCAAGCCACACACCCAGCAGTCTGTAGTGTTGACTACCAGTTGGTGTTGGTGTAAGAGTTGTACAAATGTGTTATTGACAAACTCTGAGCGTCGAGCTTGTTCGTGTTCAGGAAATGAGTGAAAAGAATGCATAGGAGAAACTGTAGAAGTAGCAGGATCAAGGGGAGGTACTGTAGTTACCGGCATAAAAATTAAATTCACACCAAAAACGATTCCACCCACCAACTTTATTAAAACAATTAAAAATGTAATAGCACATTGCATCAGAAAACATTTGCAATGAAGAATTCTGTAAAGTCTGTTTCTGCGAACATAAATTACATTTTCTCGTTGCAGCTCAGGAAGCTCCATCTTCTACAATCCGCTCGCGACCACTGATGATGTGTACGTAGATGAAAATGCCTCTATCAGCCCTGGGAGTTCCCAGAACTAACAGAAAGATCGACCTTGTGTCTGACCCCCGCAGATTCAACTAGGCACACAGCCACGACCCTACGGCTACCCAGACGGCAAGGCAATTTTAAAACAATAAAACAATAGCAAACTTCCTGGCTGGAGGCAAAGTGTCAAAATTTCTAATGTGTAAAATAGGCAGTTTCCTGCTTTATTTGTCCATATTGCGAGATCGTAAATTGTATCTCAGTTTTGCAGGAGCTGTTTGATCTGGAAACAGTGTATTTTCAGCAGACGTTGCAATGTTTAAGTTCGCAGATGGCAAAGTTTCTTCTGATGCAGAGGACAAACGTTCAGAATTCAAAGGAGTAATTTCAGGAGGAGAGTCAGAGTTCGATGTGTCAGTTTTTAGTTAGGCATCGCTGAAAGGGATGAACCTGGGAATCTGTTCAAACTTAGAGGCACCGATTCCCTTCTTCACCCAGTTATCATAAGGAAGTGGCAGGGGCACACGTTTGACGTGCGTCGTGTGAATCCAGTTCTTCCGACCGGCCACACGAATAGCAGTTCTCGTTGCTAGAAGCACCTGGTACGGGCCGACGAATCTGAGTTGAAGATTTTTCGTTCTTGCAAAATTCCGTACAACAACGTGGTCCCCTGGTTTCAGCTGATGACCTGGACTCTCCGGTGGCTTTGGCAATGCATCGAAAACCTGTTGGTGAATAAGACTCAATTTAGCAGTCAAGTCGTAAAGGTAATCAATCAACATTGGATATTCCAGAGAACAGAATTCTTTTGGCCTTGGCACTCCCCAAACATTAGCGGGACGACCAAAGACTATTTCATAAGGACTAAGCCCTACTCTAGAATGTACAGTTGCTCTCGTGGATAACAAAGCCAAGGGTAGTGCATCTGGCCAGGACAAACCCGTGGATGCCTGTATTTTAGCAAGTTTTAGTTTGAGGGTGCCATTGTAACCCTCAACTAAACCATCAGACTGGGGATGGTTCGCACTGTGAAATTTCTGCTTGATCCCTAAACCGGCACACACACTCTGCATAACTTTCCCTACGAACTCACTTCCGTTATCTGACCATACAATCCGTGGCATTCCATATCTAGGGAAGTATTCTTTGAGAAGAATTTTGGCAGTTGACAAGGCAGTGTTGTCCTTCAGTGGATATGCTTCGATCCATCTGGAGAAAGCACAAACTACCACTAGGACGTATTTTAGGTTGTTGCAACGATCCATGTGAATGAAGTCTAACTGGATCACTTCAAAGGGACAAGAAGGAGGAGCGAAGTGACCAGCAGGTGTAGGGATTCCATTGCCAGGATTATGCATCAGGCATACCATGCAATTTTTCACCACTCTCTCTGCACACTTACTAATCCCATCATTCTTCCAGACTGGAGCCAACATCTTACAGATCCCTTTAGAACTAATATGCGCTGCTCCATGTGCCATCGTCACTACTGCAAGCACATACACATCAGGTAATATCCAACGCTGTTGTTCCGACAAATCAATCCAACACCCACTCAAGTCCAATTTACCCGTACTCTCTTTCCATGCAAGCTTTTCCTCCTCAGTCGCTTCCTTCTGAATTTCTTTCACGCTTTCTACCGTGTCCTCACACATTCCAGACTCAGAAATCCATCTTGCAGACATAGCAACATACATTCTACTCATCATATTCCTAGCTGTCTGTTTAGCGGTCTCATCAGCAAAAGCATTCCCACGACCAACATCATCCGTGATTGCTTTATGAGCGCTGCATTTCACAATCGCAACTTCAGTCGGCAAGGTTAGAGATTCCAACAAGTCGTTAAGTAGTTGACCATGTTGAATCTTAGTCCCATGGGACGTAATGAAACCTCTCTCTTTCCACAAACGGCCAAAACTATGGGCCACGCCGAACGCGTACTGACTATCTGTGAACACATTCACTTTCTTTCCCTTTGCTAAAACACACGCTCTCGTTAGAGCGATCAATTCTGCAGCTTGGGCAGAATTCTGACTCACTCTTGCAGTCTCCACAATCGTACTCAAAGTCGTCACTGCATAGGCAGCAGTCACATCACCATTCTCCAATTTAAAGCATGACCCATCAACATACAACGTGCCATCTGGATCTGACAACGGAGTGTCTTTTAAATCAATTCGTCCTTTTGTCTCTTCCTCGGTTCTGAAACAACAATCATGGGGTTCAGAATCACTCGACTCCTGATTAGTCGGCAACAATGTTGCTGGATTCAATACATTGCATCTTTTGATCTGTATATGACTTGCTAGCAGTGTCAGCTCGTAGCCAGATAATCTAGCACTGGTAAGGTGTTGCGTCTTAGTTCGATTCATGAGTGTGTCCACAGCATGAGGAACCATGACCACTAGCATGTTATTCATCACCAAACCAGCAGATTGTCGAATGGAAGCCGCAGCTGCTGCTGTAGCTCTCAAACAACTAGGCAACGCTCTAGCTACCGGATCTAGAGTTGATGAAAAATACGCACAAGGGCGTTGTTTATCGCCAAATCTCTGTGTCAGAACACTCAACGTGCAACCTTCTCTCTCGTGAACATAGAGCGTGAATGGCTTGCTGTAATCGGGTGTACCCAATACAGGAGCTGAACATAGTGCGTTTCGTAACTCAGAAAAACTCTCCTGACATTCAGCAGACCATGGCACCGGACTCGGAACATTTTTCCCAGTCAAAGCTACCAATGGTTTTGCTAAAAGAGAAACATTTGGGATCCATTGCCTACAGTATGAGGTAATACCTAAAAAGGCACGTACTTTTCTCTGTGTGCGAGGAACATTCATCTGCGTAATTGCTTTTATTCTCTCTGGGGTCAACTTCCTTCCCTCCTTTGACAAGAGATGACCTAGGTAGGTTACTTCTTGGCAACAATATTGCATTTTCGAAGGTGACACCTTGTGATTCAAACTAGACAAATGATGCAATAAAGAAATTGTAGCTGCTTTGCAAGTTTCCTTGTCATCAGCAGCCACTAGAAGATCATCTACATACTGCACTAAAGCAGAACCAGGAGGAAGTACGAAGGAATCTAACTGACTTTTTAGTGCCTGACTGTAAATGGATGGGCTCTCACAATAGCCTTGTGGAGCACGTTTAAATCTGAAGCTTCGACCTCCTAGAGTGAAGCCGAAAATATCTCTGCTTTCCTCGGCTATCGGAATGCTGAAAAAGGCATTCTTCAAGTCGATAACTGAAAACCATGTGGCTGTTGCAGGAATCAACGTCAACAATGCAGTGATGTCTGGAACCACAGGAAACTGTGGAATCACAATTTTATTAACCTCTCAGAGATCGATAACAAATCTATATACTGGAGGTTTTGAAGGATCAGTACGCTTCAAAATTGGCAATACAGGACTGTTACAGACATTTCCTCTAGTTTCTTCAACCACGCCTTTCTTAATCAAATCTTGCACAATCAATAAAAGTGCACGTTCACCTTCACTAGAGATTTTGTATTGTGGGATTCGTGGAAATTTTACATTTGCTTTCAAAGTGACTACATATGGTGGAATTTCTAAAAGACCTACATCGTTAGGACCAGTCGCCCAAAGAGTATCAGGGAGAGAACGCAGCTCTGGTGGGAGCGCATCCATCGACAAGTACATTGGAGAGGTGATTCTTCTACCCAATGTAAGCTGTACTCCTTCCGGAGAACAGTACAATGTCGCATATAGTCATTTTAACAAGTCTAAACCAAGCAGATTTTCATTACAACCTGTCGTCAAAATCAAAGGTGCTTTCAATTGACGGGGTCCAACAGAAATAGACAAAGGACCAGATATGGGGTTGTAAACAGGGGCGCCAGAAAAACCTACAGAAACATTTGTTAAGCCAGACAAAGGTGCGCCAGGGAGTTTCTCATGTATGATAGAACTTTTTGCTGCACCAGTATCCAACAGAAACGGTTCGACTACACCTGATGTTGCTACTGCGACATAAGGCCCACTCTGATCCACTGGAACTGATACTACTCCCTCTCTTTGTCCATGGCTGTCCTAGTACTCATTTTGCTGAAATCCCTCATCATTTTCACCATAGTCTTCAACATGATATTGCTGAGATCTATTCTGTTGAGCAGACTGTCCATTTCGCTGATCAAAATGATTAGAAGGGCGATCATTTGTTTGTGGAGGCATAGCACCTCGTCCTCGACCCCTAGAATTTTGCATAAAACCACCACGACCTCTCTGAGCTGCTGCAGCGTTATTGTGTGCTAAGACTGGACACTCATTCTTATAATGACCTTCTTTCTTACAATACGCACACTGATTCCACTGGTATTGCGGTCTCTGAGAACCATAATCTGTCCTTTGATATGACCCTTGCTGTGTATTAGTCTGGTTCGTGCGAGGCGGATATGCTTGCTGTAAAAGAACTTTAGTTTTTAAATCTTTCGTTTTCTTCTCTGACTTTTCCTTCTCCTCTTTATCCCTGTTTTCATAGTACTGGGCAGTCGCAAGAATTTGCGCAGTCGTAGAGACAGCCCACGCACTCTCGGAATCTTTTAATTTATTACTAAGTTCTGGCAACAAATTGTGTACAAATTTATCAACGAATAGTCTCTGTCCTCCTTCTGTGCTCATATCCTGACCACTGTGATCTACAAAAGTCTCTTCGAACCTTGTGAAAAAGTCGGAGACACTTTCGTCTTTCTTTTGCCTGCATGCGGACAACTTGTCCCAGTTAACGCGCAATGCTGGCATCAGAGTCTTCATTAAGTCAATTATTCTACCTGGTAGGTTAGCAATTAGAGGTTCGGGTTTGGAACCACCTATTTGCTGACCATCCGCTGCAATTATAGCTGCCCAATCACCACCTAGGGCAACTGGATGATTCTCTTTTCGAATTTTAGCCCAAATTGATTGCGGAACTACATTCCCAAATAACATGTCAATGTCCGCTAAATTCATCACGCAAGCCTCAACTGTCTGTGCTAACTCCTTATAATATCCGGCTGGATTCTTACGCGGATCAGGCAAGGCCTGTTTCACTGCTAACACTTCGGCTCGCTTCCACGGAATGTGTATCCACACTCTCTGGAATTGCGCCGGAGCGGCAACGACACCATTGACAGCATCAGCTTGTACAGCTTCGCGCCAAATTGGAGGAACCTCCCTCATTGGATATTGGCGATTCTGCTTAGTACTACTCTTCTCTAACTCCCTTGGTGAACGAAGTGATGGATCATTCCTATAACTTAAAATCAGTTCCATCGCTTCTTTTATATCCTGACCAACTATCATACCAGCAGCAAACTCTTTTTGAACACTAATTAATTCTTCTAAATTCGATTCAGAGTCATCTTCTTCTAATTCCTCACGTAAAAGGGAGCACATTTCGTCGAACACATATCGTTGTGTTGGTTCTTTCCATTGCATAAATGTATCTAATACATCTCTAGTACTATATCTCCTACTCTTCGAAATCCATCTAAGAGCTGTGGAATCTAATATTCCCCGTTCTTCAGTACTGGGAAGCTGACTACGTCTCTGTACAGAGTCAGAAGTAGGAGTCTTAATCAGATTTTTATAGAAGGGAGATAGAATATTTGAGACAGAATCAGTGATTCTCCGACGAACAGAAAGTGGAGTCATAATACTGGCAGAAGCAGAAAACACGGTAGCAGTTGGAACAGATAGAACAGAAACAGTAGGAGTATCAGGTAAAGTAGCTTGTGAACTAGCAGGTGTAAGTGATACAGGTATAGGCAAAGAAGTCGGCAACCCTGGAAGAGGGGGTGCCGAAGGAACATTAACATTGACAACAGGAGGTACAGGAGCTTGATTCTGGGGAGCAGGAGCAGGAATACCAGGTTGTCCAGCAACCGGTAATTGAACATTCGGTAAAGGTGGAGCCGTAGCACCCTGTGCATACGGTGGGGGTGACCGTAACAAGTAAGACAACAGAGGATCATTTTCGGGGTCCTCTACTATCTTAGCTGTACTCGATGGCAAGGCAGGATAGCACTTGTCTATCGCTAAATTACGCTCTCTATTGGCCACCTCCATTGCTTTCTCGGATTCGTTGACTTGCAGCTGCTTAGCAGACAGCTCTAAAGTCAACTCTTGCTCTTTCTCCTTCTGTTCTTTCTTCAACTTTTTAATTTCTCTCTGTTTAGATTCTTTTCGCCAATAACGAAGAGAATCAAACATTGCCGGCCGGGCTTTCTTCTTGAACAATTTCGTTTCTAAATTATCAATAACTTGGGGTTCAAAACTACCATGCAGAGGCACACTAAGGACACCGTCTTTTTCTGTATATCGGACCCATACCTCATTATAAGATATAGGACCCACTCCAAACTTACAATATAGATCATATAGAGGAGTTCCGATCGGAGGAACCAGACATGAGTCTTCCAACCGGGAATCACTGTTGCAACCAAAACACGATAACATACAATTTTTCCGACTTACCATTTTATAACCCGGAACACAGAACAAACAAAAACACGAACAGAAATGTGCACTCGAACCAAGAACTTAGGCCTACCAAAAGCGAACAAATGTATCGATACCCAAAACTAACCAATAGATTATCGTAACTAGAACAACCAGTGATAATCTTACGAAACCAAACCAAACCAAGAACTAAAAGGATCTTATCCAAACAGGAACAACCCTTACGAAGTAACCAACTAGCAACCACTTAATACTTAACTGAGGCAGTGAAGACGTCACCAAGGAGAAACCCGTCACGTCTCGCCGTACTAAGGACTGCACCTTGGGTCCAAGACAGGGCGACGGTCAAGGCAACGGACCACTGCAGCCGTCCTAAACGGGAACCCTCATGGAAGAGAACGTCGGGCCACTTTTGCGATATGCCGGGATCGATGAAGTGGGGCGCCTCCCTCAGGAATCTTCACACGAAGCTTCTCGAACTCTTCAGGCTTTTGGACCGGTACCGAATGACGTCGCCCTACGTTGGGCGCCAATTGGAGTTCTGGACTTTTTGGTTGAGTGAGAAGGTCCCTCCGTTGTACTGTGCAGCCATGGAAGAAAGTGGAGTTCCAAGGCAGTATGTGGATTACGCCGATGTATTTGATAAAGGCTGCGCTCAGAGTTTACCACCACATCGGTCTTTTGACTGTAGAATCGATCTAGTGGAGGGGGTTCCTTTGCCCTGTAGCCGTGTCTATGCACTGTCTGAACCGGAGGAGAAACATCTCAAAGACTATCTGGATGAGATGTTAGAACTAGGGTTCATCCGTCCTTCTTCTTCGCTCGTGTCTTCAGCAATCTTCTTCATACTGAAGAAGGAAGGCACACTGAGGGCGTGTGTGGACTACCGGACATTGAATAAGGCCACCGTTAAGAACAGGTACCCTCTTCCACTCATCCCCGTGTTACTGGATCAACTCCGCAAGGCCACGGTGTTTACAAAACTGGAATTGCGTGGAGCTTACCATCTGATCGGTATGCGGCCCGGGGATGAGTGGAAGACGGCTTTTAAAACTAAACACGGGCTGTTCGAATACTGTGTGATGCCGTTTGGCCTGTGCAATGCGCCGGCGGCATTCCAGTACTTCATCAACGAGGTTCTGAGTTGGAGTTCCGGACTTTTTGGTTCCGTCCAGAGGTGTCAGGGATAACACCCGAAGACCTCGGAGTTCTACCTGTCTCGGTGCATAAATAAACAGAAACACAGGCTTCTCGATGGTGGCGTCAAAGACCAAAGGTTTATTACTGCAGGGACACAGAAGTCACAGAAATTACACACGGGCAGTGTCTAGGAGCCTGTTCGATTTGTACAAAGTGGGTTGCTCCTTATATACTAAAAATTGAGCTTGAGGCAAATTCTTTACATGTTAGTACATTCCCAAACCTTTGTGTCCTAAACAATAAATATTTGGCGTTGCACAGGAATCGTCGACAATATCTGATGTCAAAACATTACGAACGAGGGGTTCCCACTTTTCCATCATAATCTCATGTCAACTTTTCATTCAAGACCCGGACCGCCTCATCGTAAATTTCGTTACCTCCCCCTAATAAAGGCCCAGAAGGAAAGGAGCAGAGCCAGGTGCAGAAGGTAGAAAAGTAGGATAAGAGATGTTTGTGGGTCGTAAATGGGCAAGGCTACCAGCTTCAGCCGCCTAATCATGATCAGGCCAACGAACACGAGAACCAGTATAGCAGGACTAGCCTCGGGCAGAGGAGGCAGCTTCTGTCGAGTCATGCAGCCATGGCGTGTTCTGTTCTAAGGTGCACATGTCACTAGAGAGGTGAATCTCCGGCTAAAGCCTACGTGTCCTTAATCGAAATGAAGTAATCAGAGGTCATTGCGTGTCCATTGTCTATGTGAGGGCAAGAAACACAAAATGGCTGCCATAATCTAAGATGGATGCCATGGGTAGATCAGAAATGTGTTTGTAACAGGAGTACTCTTGCTCGTAGCATAGCGAAAACACCAGGATGTGCTAAATGGACCATTTGCGGTTCACTGATACCAAAATTATGTATTTACGACAATGCTGAAAACACGGGTTCAGATCGTCACGGAACCTCAGAGTGAGTACTTGGATAGGACGGTAATCGTGTACCTGGATGATATCCTTATCTTCTCCGAGACCAGTGTAGAACATCATACACATGTGCAGCAAGTGTTGCAGAAATTGAGGGAACATCGGCTCTATGCCAAGCTTGAAAAGTGCCAGTTTGATGCGGTGGAGGTGGAATTTTTGGGATTCCTAATATCAGCTGAAGGAATACGGATGGACCCAAAAAAGATACAGGCGATTTTGACCTGGCCGGTACCAACTACGGTAAAGCACATACAGGTACTCCTAGGGTTAGCCAATTTTTACCAGCGCTTTATCGCTCGCTTTTCAGATATCGTGGCGCCGATGACACGGTTGTTGCGAAAGGGGGTCCCTTTTGTGTGGTCCCCGGAAGCTCAAGGTGCTTTTCGGCTGTTGTTGGAGACCTTTACAACTGCTCCGGTGTTGGCCCATCCTGATCCTGCTTTTCCCTTCTTTGTGGAGACGGATGCGTCCGCGGGTGCAGTGGGCGGGGTACTGTCCCAGAAGGAGGAGGGCACAGGCCATATGCATCCTATTGCCTATTTTTCGAAGACATTGCTACCTGCCGAACGCAATTACACGGTGGCGGAACGTGAGTTGTTGGCAGTGAAACTGTCTTTTGAGGAATGGCGTCACTATATACGGACCACAAGAACCTGGAGTTTTTTAGATCGGCCCGGGCGTTGACACCAAGACAGATGCGGTGGGTCTTGTTTTTTAACGAATATGATTTCATCATAACCTACAGACCCGCTGCTCAGCAGATCAAATCAGACGCACTGTCTAGGATACATATCGATCCGGAGGAAGTGAAATCAGGGAAAGAAAGTAGACCTATGCTTGATAGCAGGAGGATTGTGGGAGTGGCTTCGGTGGAAGAGTTTGCTTCCAAGGTGAAAGATCTGTTGCGCCGAATGGATTTGGCCCCATGGTTACAGCTGTCTCAGGTGGTGGTCCGGGAGGGGTTGTTATATCAGGGTGATAGGTTGTTTGTTCCACCCGAGTTGAGATCAAAGGTGGTGGAGAGGTGTCACTCCTCCTCCTTGGTTGACATCCCGGAATAGGGAAGACGAAGGAGTTGTGCTTAAGGTGGTTTTGGTGGGAGACTGTGGCACAGGATATTCAGAAATACGTGACAGCTTGTCCTGTTTGCGCCATCAATAAGCCCTCACATAGTAAGCCCTCTGGTCTATTACAGCCATTGATGGTACCCCCTTCCCCTTGGCATACCATCAGCATGGATTTTGTCACGGATCTTCCTTTGGTGTCCGACTTCACAGCCATTCTTGTGGTAGTGGACTTGTTCACCAAAATGGCCCACTTCATACCACTTAAGAAGATTCCCACAGCTAAGGAAATGGCTTTGGAATTTATGACTTCGATCGTAAGGTTACATGGGTTACCTACAGCAGTCATCTCAGACAGGGGGGCGCAATTCGTATCCCATTTCTGGACGGAGCTCTGTCTGGTGCTCAAGATGGATATACGGTTGTCATCTGCGTATCATCCCCAGTCAGATGGGCAGACAGAGCGCACCAACCAGACAATGGAACAATATCTGAGGTGCTTGACTACGTCCCTGTCGTGCGATTGGGTGATGGCATTACCCATAGCAGAATTTGCATATAATAACAGTATACACACGGCCCTGGGATTGACACCATTCTTTTGTTCTATGGGATACCATCCTAGAGCCCTAGCTATCCAACCCACTGGGCACATGCCAGCCATTGACGAAGTGAGTAAACGATTGGGTGACATCTGGGAAGTGGCTAGAGGCAGGTTACAAGAAGCCAAGGCGGCTATGAAAGTACAGGCGGATCGCCATAGGGTCTCGGCCCCTGGTTATAAGGTGGGCGATCAAGTATGGTTGGTTTCATGTAACCTGAGACTACAGGGGTCACGTAAACTACAGCCCCGGTACGTAGGCCCTTTTCCGATTGTACAGGTAGTCAACCCTGTGGCGATGAAGCTGTTATTGCCATCGGATTATAAGATCCATCCAGTATTCCACACCTCATTGCTGAAGCCCTTTGTTCCGTCAGATCAGGTCTTGCCCCCTCCTGCTCCGGTAGTGGTGGATGGAGAGGAGGAGTTCGAAGTTCAGGCCATTCTTGATTCTAGGCGAAGGAGGGGTAGGTTGTATTACCTGGTCGATTGGAAGGGTTATGCCCCGGAAGACAGGACATGGGAACCAGCTGGAGGGGTGTACGCGCCCCGTTTGGTGAGATTGTTCCATAGACAACATCCCAGGAAGCCAAGACCTGTGGGGAGGATCATTGGGGGGGGTACTGTTAGGATTCGGTACCCAGTCCTCTTTTGATGACCATAGTTTTCACCATCACATGACTCGCCAGCTGTATAAAAGGGAGTCCTACCATAGTGTTGTTGCTTGTTATTGCAAACCTGTGGGTTCCTGCTATTTTTGGTTCCTGTGAAGCTGTTGGTTGTTGCTGATTCTCACGGGCTCGTGAGAATCGTTGGAGTTTTACCCTTTTCCCGGATCCCTTGCCTTAATTCCCGCTGTTGTGAACTACCTGTTCCCTTCCTCCTGCCCCCTTGTTTTCCCGTCCCGTGTCCCTGTAGTTAGTTAGATAGCTTATTTGTTTTATTTTTTCCCCCGTCTCTTGTTAGAGATTAGCCAACGACATCCAGGGGCTCCTGTTTGTCAGACAATATTTTAGTGTCTTTTTTCTTTTGTACCCGAGACGTTGTAAGATCCACTCGTACGGACGCTAGGCGTTCGCAGCATTTACAAGTCTTGTGGGAACCGTCCGCCTCGTTAAGGGCGGATCTGACGTTTGAGCGGTATCCCGACTGGGATTACTTTTTACTCATTCACCCGAGAGACGAGTGATTATCGTTTCTCTGTGTTTTGGGTTATTCCCCTCACTTCCCTTTTTGTTTAAGACATAGGGGTTTTTTGTTCATGCACGATATTGTGGCATGTTTTTTACCCTGTGATATCCCTTCACGCCCAAACCTCAACACCCGATGAACTATCTTGTTTTAGCAAGATAAACCCCCTCGAAGCAAAACCTGCATTGGTTACTGGTAAGTGTAAGTGTGTTGAACTGCTGGATATGGTCTTTTGTTGCAAAGGTAGGATTGGAGACTGAAAGTTATTGTATGGTGTATCTTTTTGTTTCCCTGTCTATGCAGGTGCAGAAGGAGGAGGAGGGTGTTATTTGACTCTACGCTCTACAGGGGTGGAAGGTTTGGTGCCTTTATTTCCACCCCCTTTTCTGGTTCATCGGTTTACTCATCTGTACCATCTAGTGAGTGACCGGTGAGTCGGGGAAGTGGTTGGGACACGCCTCGTTCCTGCAGTGTGTGGGTTGGGCAGGAGCCTAACACGGAGGAGGTGGCGATACTGGTGGTGGTGGTCCTGCTGCTAATGCCAGATGAAGTGGAGAATGGGGATTTCCGAACTTCAGTACGTTTTGCACTTTCACCACCACTAATTGATTCGAGGTGGATGGAGGTCCCTTCTGGCGACTAAGAAATATGGAAGCTGTAGGTGTTGGTGTACTAGTTAACTCCAATGATTGTGGTGTTTCTTCCATTGCCTCCTTGTCAACAACATCATCAGGCTCAGCAGCTTCTCGGGCTAGGGTCAAAATGTCTCTTTGCTGCTTGCCCGCTGGGGCTGCAGTGACCTTTATGATGACTGGCTCGTCGTCGTGAGAGGCTTTATCAGCAGCAGTATCCGCCACTTCTTGTTGAGCCTCATCACACTCCATAACTATGAGTTTTTCGAGTACCTTCCTTTTACGCTTAAGTACCTTTGTCAGATCATGGTGTGCCTCACTCTCAGACGGCCGTGGTGGTTCCCAATTTTTATCCAGTTCATCAGAAGGAGGAGGGCTTGAAGAAGATGTAGACACCCCCCTTGATCTTTTCCTTGCTAGGGATGTAGAAGACAATGAATGATCATCAGGAGGAGTGGCTTCCTCAAATGATACCTCAGGTTGATTGTCGATTTCCTGATGTGCCCCTACTTCGGGAGGAACAACTATTGTGGGCACTTGTGACCCTCCATGCACCTCTGCTTGCGCATCTCCTTGCGCTGCCTCTCCTTCCACATGTACTTGGGCTTGTACTTGCACATGTGGTTGTTGTTGCGGCTGTGGTTGTTCAACACTTGTCAGATGAGTTACAACAACCTGTGTTGATTCAGGGACATTGCTGCTACTTTCTTGCGATGAGCCACCATCACTGGTCAATGGTGATTGAAGAAGTACACTGATTGCCTCTGCAGCACTCAAGGGCTTGGACTTAAGTTGGCGTGGTGGTAGTGGTGGAGGCACTGAGCCCAATGGAGCGGGGGTGCTGCTCCCAGCTTGGTCCCCAGCAGATCCCGCTGCTGCTGCAGGCGTACTTTTTTTTTTACTCCCAAAAAACGCGGCGGCCGGCACACCAGCCTCCTTGGTAACTTGCTTCTTCTGCTCCTTACTGGCAACTTTCTTGCTAGAGAACTTTTTTTGGGGCCATCTTCTTCAGAGCAGGTCAGAACAGCAGGCCGCAGTTGCATGAGTTGCAGAGTTGTCTGTGGCCAGACGTGACGTTGCGAGACGTTATGCTGCACACACACACTGCTGCAGGACTTCTTCCTGGCACTGGTGGTTCTCTTGAGTCTTGTGCACCTAAAAGCAATGGAAGACAGAGGAACATCCGTTCAGTTATACACCCCCAAAAAATCGAAAAAAAACAGAAAAATCAGCACAATCCCATGCCCTCCATGATGTTTAAATTCAAGACACCCCACAGAAAGACTAGGCCCATGCACCACTCACTACCCCTGGTGAAAAGGCCACAACAGGCCAAAAAAACGAAAATCACAGAAAAATCAGCACAATCCCAAGCCATCCAGCCCCTCCATGATGTTTAAATTCAAGACAACTCACAGAAAGACTAGGCCCATGCACCACTCACTACCCCTGGTGAAAAGGCCACAACAGGCCAAAAAAACGAAAATCACAGAAAAATCAGCACAATCCCAAGCCATCCAGTCCCTCCATGATGTTTAAATTCAAGACACCCCACAGAAAGACTAGGCCCATGCACCACTCACTACCCCTGGTGAAAAGGCCACAACAGGCCAAAAAAACGAAAATCACAGAAAAATCAGCACAATCCCAAGCCATCCAGCCCCTCCATGATGTTTAAATTCAAGACAACCCACAGAAAGACTAGGCCCATGCAACACTCACTACCCCTGGTGAAAAGGCCACAAAAGGCCAAAAAAACAAAAATCACAGAAAAATCAGCACAATCCCAAGTCATCCAGCCCCTCCATGATGTTTAAATTCAAGACAACCCACAGAAAGACTAGGCCCATGCACCACTCACTACCCCTGGGCATAATGGATGAAAGCTAGGCAAAATGGGTGCAGGCCTGAGAACATTGCCTGCATTCAAAATGGCCCCCTCCCTCCCAGCACATGGCCAGGGCCTGTAGCAGCACTCAAAATGGCCCCCACCCACATGGCCTGTCCCCATGAACACCCCAAAAAATCGAAAAACACAGAAAAATCAGCACAATCCCAAGCCATGCAGCCGCTCCATGATGTTTAAATTCAAGACAACCCACAGAAAGACTAGGCCCATGCACCACTCACTACCCCTGGTGAAAAGGCAACAAACAGGCCAAAAAAACAAAAATCACAGAAAAATCAGCAGAATCCCAACCCATCCAGCCCCTCCATGATGTTTAAATTCAAGACAACCCACAGAAAGACTAGGCCCATGCACCACTCACTACCCCTGGTGAAAAGGCCACAACAGGCCAAAAAACGAAAATCACAGAAAAATCAACACAATCCCAAGCCATCCAGCCCCTCCATGATGTTTAAATTCAAAACACCCCACAGAAAGACTCAGTGCACCCACCACTGAGTAACCCTGGGCAAAAGGCCCCAAAACAGCCCAAAAATCGAAAATTTCAAAATTGTAGTTGCAGCCACTGTAATGCCCCAAACAAACTTACTTGTGAAATTTCTAATCCAAAAGAAAGTAAAAAAGGCCTCAAATCCAAATATCCAGCAGCATCCGCAAAAAGTAATCCTTCCAGCTCCAGATCCAAATGAAAAGTGACCAGGAGATGGACAAAGCACTGGGAGGAGTCTGCTGAACAGGAACAGGAAGTTGAAGACTGTGGGGCACTTCCTTCCTCCCAACCCCCCTCCCCCCCCTCCCCAAAATGGACTCCTCGCAAAAAAAGTGCAGGCAAATGTCAACCTGAGGAGTTATTCAGATAAAAATCATCATTTCCAGAAGGTTTATGCTGCTTGCTGGTGGATTTCTTGTGCAGAATTGCAAATTTTGTATTTTCGCGAGTGCGAGATTGTTGCTGCTCGCCGCATCTACAAGCTCGCAATTGCAAAGTACCGCGATACATGATCACGGCGTACTCGCGTTGACAAAATCTCGCTGTGCAAGTTGGCAAGCCGCGATTACGTAATCGCGCTCGCTAAATTCCCGCGGGATCCCGCAGCAAGATCCAAATGGCGCAGCACTCGCAAAATATCAAGAAAAACAACTCGGCAAACGCTGAATGACGATAAGTAAACGCCGCGCGCCGCAAAATTGTATCACCAAGAAAAAAAAATCCGCTGCGTGCGAATTTGCGGATTTTCGGTAAATTCGCGAGCGTTCGCGGATTGCGAATTTACCGAAAATCCGCAAAATCCGCGAGCGTAACGGACTTTCCGCCCATGCTTATTAATAATAAACAGATCAGACAGATGGCTTTGGGATATCTTCTCGGTGAATTAAGAGTTTATATAGCCTTTATCATTGGCTTGTTGACATAAAGCAATTGTGTTGAGCGTAAGCTTTCCCACAAGGAAACCATCAGTCGCAAAGTCATATAATTAGAAATGTATGCAAAATTAGAGTTGGCAAAAAATAAAACCCTCTTTAGAGGTCAAACAAGAATTAGCACAGTGCAAATTGTCTACCTGTCTGAGTTTGTCAGAGTGGATGACAAACACCAAAACAGTTGCCTGCTACGGTAATCATTTTTTTATATGCTTTCCACAATCAATAGGCCAGACCTACTGCATGTATCCTAACTTTAAAAAAAAAAAACATATCACACCCAAAACCTTCATTAGTGAACCGGCACGATAGTCAACCTGTTGTATTGAGAATAAGCTTTCTCAGAAAGGCAAAAAGTTCAAGTACTTTATTTCAGCTGAAGCATGCAAAGCCTGTAAAATCAAATGTAGTACTCAAGGTAATCATAATTTGCTTGAAGCCAAAGCCCCTCTCGAAGTAGCGCTCTTGAATGCAATTTTTCAGCTGATCGCACAAGATCTTGTAACAATCCCACTGTCAATCCAGACCTAGAAAGGCCATGCCTAGAGACCCTACAATGTGCAACATTACAATCAAACAATAGGGAACAACAGTCTTGGGTGTCCCAAGAACAGAACCACCTCACCTAATCAAATTAAAGTGACATTACAGAATGCACGCACTGACCTGAACTCACCCATTGAAATCACTTAGAAAGTGAGACACCTGCTGCAGTCAGGTAACGATGGTATTCTGCACGGAGACCTTCACAAAATGAAGTTGACTCACATCTTCATCTGCTAAGTATAAGGAAGGAGGAAAGCAGAATGGAGAGGATGCTGCAAGAATGAAAAAAGCTAGCAGGTAAAGTGTACAGGAGCATCATTTTACAAATGAAGCTCATTGTGAACATTTTGCATATGATTAAACAACATGAAAGTATGGATTAAAGAGATCTTGATATATAATGCACAGAGAGGCTTTACTGAACACTGAAAATATACAGCGTGCAATCCCATTGTTGGATACAGTTAAGCACTGAATAAAGGAAAGATACAATGATTAATCTGCATTTACTAGGGTTTCAGAGTTTAGATGTGTCATTCCTGTTTATAAACTGAGTTATTCCCTCTAAATAAGCTTTGAGGATGTGTGGCCAGTTTTTGTACTATGTGGAATTAGAGTTTGAGTTCTCATTCATGTTTATGTCGAGCCTAGGCAGCTTGCATGCACTGTCTACAAGACCTGCTGTATTCCAAAAGGACTTTGCTCCACCTGTTGCCTTCCCATTAGTTCAATGTGTTGTAAGTCTTCTTTGCTGCTTTCTAAATGGTTCATGCAGTGATAGGTCGCTTCTATTTTTTAGCACAGGAGCACCAGCTAAGTACAATCTTCTTCCACTTCCATTGTTTGTGTGTGTTTGTGTGAACTCTTTTTTCTGTTTCTGGTGCAAAATGACTTCAGTTGGGGCCACTTGGCTTTCTGCCCGTCGTTCCTTCCATCTCACAGTGGCAATCTCCCTAATAAGACGGTTGCAATCAAATGTTAGGAGCTGTGACAGCTGAGAATACAGGCGCTTGTAGTCCTGTGAGAAAAATAAAGTCTGTATGAGTGCATGTGTTCTCTTCCTCCTGTGGGCATGTTTTTCTCTCTCCCTGCAGCCTGGATAGATGCATGTCCAAGTGGCGCTCGAACCTGAGTGCCTGTGTGCTGGGCAAGCTCTCACAGGAGCTGCACAAGCTGCAGACTTACCCTTGCACGACATCGGCACCGGAACTTCGGGCAAGAAGCAGAATGTGCCCTGCAAGGAGGAGCCCAAACTCTACACACATTATGTCGTCCCCTTGTACGGACTGATGTTACCAGCTGGAACACGGAATACGATGCTTTCAGGAAGCGCCTCTCTATAATAGATCGCGCCTTATTTGATCTGTCAACTCTGCCGATTTCGAGTTTTAAATACTGGATCTGTGCCACTGAACACAACAGATAAAAACGCTGCAGATAAAAATGCTGTGGAGATCCATCTATAGTGACTCATCCACTTGAACATCTTTTCGCTATAGTGCTTAGGGGCACTCATTGCAAAAAAAATTACAGTCCTGATGATGATCTTATGACATCTACAACCAAGACCGAAACGTCGACCGTTTCATCATCTCCTAATGCAATTCATCTGCGTCAAGAGCTAACCATCGTACATTATTTGATTTGGTTACTTTCCATGAATCCAAGGAGTTTGATGATCTGTTATGAACTGACCGTTTGACTTTTGCATACATCTTTCCTAAATATTTTTGGTGATACTGATTTGTTCTTCATATCCCCATATATTTATTTGTTGATTTATTCAATACAATACTTTTTACAGATAAAATTACTTTTTCGTGTGTTTTTTCCTCTTTCCCTTGACTGTGCTTATTATTTACTCTTTTTCATTCAATGAAAAGTTTCGTTGTTATCCTATGGATACATTGGGGTTAGATCTTTGCTAACTAACTCATAAGTTGATCGAAAATAATATACAAACAAAATCCCTTGTAGCCACTCTGTACCTCAATTGTCTATTGCCCAAGCCTATGAGGGTTGATTGGGTTACCCATTTCTTCTTTACGTCCCCTTGTGCAAGCAGTAGCCGCACATGCCTGCCACCACTGCTGTCCTTGCTCCATGCATGGTGGTTTCACCACCTGGCACAGCTTTTGGCAGAGATTGTTTGCAATGGTGTGCAGCACACTCATCCCAAGGCAGACATGGCACCGAGGTTAACCTTTGTAGAGTTACATACCAAATACAACCAAACATAAGCAGCACTTTTTTGAAATTTGAGAGGATTTACTTAGAAGTTTATGACAGGAAATCTGAGCGGGACATTACATTTCTAGCTACTATATGTGAAAAAACATAAGCACTTCTTTCATGCCTAGTTATGTACTTCTTCAATAAACATACTTTTTTACAAGGAGAAAGTCTGCTGATTCATTATGTTGCAGGTTGAGATTATCAGTGAAGCTCAGACTAATGTTTAAAATATGACTCACAAGCACCATTTATATACTTTACTACATCTGTCCCTTTTAAAAAGCACCATATAGTCACTTCAGGCTTTAATTCTACCAAGACATACTTCGCATGGTAACACAGGTAGCTCATACATAATTTACGTCACATAGCCATCTTTTGCAGCGCCTGCCACTTCATACATCTCAGGTAGGAAGTATGGAAATGATTCTTTAGTCGACAAATGTAAGCTGTTGTTTGTCAGCTGCGAAGCAGGTTTATGCACAGAGGAAAATAAGCTTTAAGGGGTGAGGCATTCCATAACATTTTTGTTGCCAGCTGTTTTTGCCTATTATTTCCAATGCCTCGCCCCCCTCCCCCCCGGGGTTTTTGGAAAATAATACCAAGGTGTCTTCCCCAAGACTATGCTGAGCTAGCCAATCCTCTTCAGCCTCCAATGTTTCTGTTGTGTCTGGTGCAGATGATCCGGTTGCCGGTGTCTTTAACGGCTGAGAGGTCACTTGTGCCACAGCCACAGGTGCAGAAGTGGATTGTTTTGACTGGGGATGGCCTGCTGATGCTGATGTACTGCCTTTTCCTTCAATTTTCTGCCGTTCTCTTTCAAACCCCTTGGCTGACAAGGCTAGCCAACGTTTGTACTTTGGAACATGTTCATCATCAAAAGGAAAGAATGCTCGGCCTGCCAGCGCCTTTTTGTAGCGTGGATCCAGAATAGTAGCACAAATGAAATGCTGGTTTGAGTGGATCATTTTAAGACGTTCATCACCTTGTAGGCGCTCTAATAATTTCTCCGCCAAAAGAAAAGGGTCTTTGTTTTTTTCATCTTTTTAAAAACACAGAACACACCTCCTTCAGTTGGTGCTCCAGCATGTACAACAATGGGATAGCTTTTCCCAAATTACAGTCCTCCTTGCTGACTGCACGTGTGAAGACCTCAAAAGGACGAAGCTTGCGTGTCAGGCTTTTAACTATGTCCCATTGCGCCGCACCCATCCTCAGGTCCTTCTGAGCTGTACCCTGTGTTAAGAAATATTGATTGAGTACCGTATACTGCTCATACAGACGCTCAAGCATGTAGGAGGTTGAGTTCCAACGTGTTGCCACCTCCTGGATGAGTGCTTTCACTGGCATTCGACGTTCATGTAGCAGGCTCCTCAGATGCTTCCGGGCCTTAAAAGAATGGCTGAAATGGTTGCACATTTTTCGTCAGGTCTCCACTACCTCGTACGCTGGACTGTCTTTATCACTGAAGAATTTTTGACAACCAGGTTTATACAGTGCGCCAAACAGGGCACTCTGAAATACTGACCCAGCTCCATGGCCTTAAATACATTGGCACCATTATCCGTGGAAACATACCCCATCTGGCGTTTATTTGGGGACAGCCAGTCAAGGACCTTTGTGTTAAACTCATCCAAAATGTTTTGTGCTGTGTGATGTTTCTCCAAACCAAACATGGCTAGTGTTGCATGTTTCCGAGCAGCTTTAAAAACTTGGTCCGGGTCAACACCTGCGTTTAGCTTTGCTTTAACCCCTGAAAAAGAGACCCATTGTGCAGTGATGCACATGTAATCAGCGCTTGCGCCACTGGTCCACATGTCTGTTGTCAGATGTATAGTGTGAACAGCTCTCTTCTGCAAAGCTGCCCCAATCACCTCCAGCACATCTTCATGTAGTGCTGGAACCGCAACTCTGGCAAAATAGAACCGGCTAGGAACCTTCCATTTAGGGCAGAGCGCTGCCACTAATTCTAGAAAACCAACCCCTTCTACAAAAGAAAAAGGGAGAAGGTCCAGAGCTAGCATTTTAGCCAGCTTAGTGTTATACAGACGCGTCAGTGGGTGGTTGCGTTCATATTGCGCTTCTGTAAACAACCTCTTTTTAATGTTGCCCTGGACCAAGCATTTACGAGATGATGATGATATCTTCGACCCAGTTACGCTCGCTGATGAACTTTTTCGTATTGGTGTTTCACTCTCTCCCACACTCTTAGTGTGGCTCACATGGGGTGTGCTGCTGACAGGGTTACTGGGTGTAAGTGAGGTGTTTGACACGTCTTCTTCCTCCTCGTCATCATCAGTTGAAACAGCATTACATGCAATTCGGGCTTCCTTGATCGTCTGTAGGTGCGCAAACCATTTGACAGCGTGTTTTCTTTCAAGATGACCTCTCTGGCCTCCGGTACCCTAGTTGGAACCAAACTTACCACGACTAACTGCCAACTTACAAATGCTACAAATGGCAAAGTTTTCCTTTCTTGGGCAAACACTAAAGAAGTCCCAAACTGCGGACTTGAAATGTCTTTGGGGGCCGGAGGAGGCGGCGATACTGGTGGTGGTGGTCCTGCTGCTAATGCCAGATGAAGTGGAGGATGTGGATTGCCGAACTTCAGTACGTTTTGCACTTTCACCACCACTAATTGAGGTTGAGGTGGATGGAGGTCCCTTCTGGCGACTAAGAAATATGGAAGTGGTAGGTGTTGGTGTACTAGTTAACTCCAATGATTGTGGTGTTTCTTCCATTGCCTCCTCGCCGACATCATCACGCTCAGCAGCTTCTCGGGCTAGGGTCAAAATGTCTCTTTGCTGCATGCCCGCTGGGGCTGCAGTGACCTTTATGATGACTGGCTCGTCGTCGTGAGAGGCTTTATCAGCAGCAGTATCCGCCACTTCTTGTTGAGCCTCATCACACTCCATAACTATGAGTTTTTCGACGACCTTCCTTTTACGCTTAAGTACCTTTGTCAGATCATGGTGTGCCTCACTCTCAGACGGCCGTGGTGGTTCCCAATTTTTATCCAGTTCATCAGAAGGAGGTGGGCTTGAAGAAGATGTAGACACCCCCCTTGATCTTTTCCTTGCTAGGGATGTAGAAGACAATGAATGATCATCAGGAGGAGTGGCTTCCTCAAATGATACCTCGGCTTGATTGTCGATTTCCTGATGTGCCCCTACTTCGGGAGGAACAACTATTGTGGGCACTTGTGACCCTCCATGCACCTCAGTCTGCTTGCGCATCTCCTTTCACTGCCTCTCCTTCCACATGTACTTGGGCTTGTACTTGCACATGTGGTTGTTGTTGCGGCTGTGGTTGTTCAACACTTGTCAGATGAGTTACAACAACCTGTGTTGATTCAGGGACATTGCTGCTACTTTCTTGCGATGAGCCAACATCACTGGTCGATGGTGATTGAAGAAGTACACTGACTGCCTCTGCAGCACTCAAGGGCTTGGACTTAAGTTGGCGTGGTGGTGGTGGTGGTGGAGGCACTGAGCCCAATGGAGCGGGGGTGCTGCTCCCAGCTTGGTCCCCAGCAGATCCCGCTGCTGCTGCAGGCGTACTTTTTTTTTACTCCCAAAAAACGCGGCGGCCGGCACACCAGCCTCCTTGGTAATTTGCTTCTTCTGCTCCTTACTGGCAACTTTCTTGCTAGAGAACTGTTTTTGGGGGCCATCTTCTTCAGAGCAGGTCAGAACAGCAGGCCGCAGTTGCACGAGTTGCAGAGTTGTCTGTGGCCAGACGTGACGTCGCGAGACGTTATGCTGCACACACACACCGCTGCAGGACTTCTTCCTGGCACTGGTGGTTCTCTTGAGTCTTGTGCACCTAAAAGCAATGGAAGACAGAGGAACATCCGTTCAGTTATACACCCCCAAAAATAAAAAATAAACAGAAAAATCAGCACAATCCCATGCCCTCCATGATGTTTAAATTCAAGACAACCCACAGAAAGACTAGGTCCATGCACCACTCACTACCCCTGGTGAAAAGGCCACAACAGGCCAAAAAAACGAAAATCACAGAAAAACCAGCACAATCCCAAGCCATCCAGCCCCTCCATGATGTTTAAATTCAAGACAACCCACAGAAAGACTAGGCCCATGCACCACTCACTACCCCTGGTGAAAAGGCCACAACAGGCCAAAAAAACGAAAATCACAGAAAAATCAGCACAATCCCAACCCATCCAGCCCCTCCATGATGTTTAAATTCAAGACACCCCACAGAAAGACTCGGCCCATGCACCACTCACTACCCCTGGTGAAAAGGCCACAACAGGCAAAAAAAACGAAAATCACAGAAAAATCAGCACAATCCCAAGCCATCCAGCCCCTCCATGATGTTTAAATTCAAGACAACCCACAGAAAGACTAGGCCCATGCAACACTCACTACCCCTGGTGAAAAGGCCACAACAGGCCAAAAAAACGAAAATCACAGAAAAATCAGCACAATCCCAAGCCATCCAGCCCCTCCATGATGTTTAAATTCAAGACAACCCACAGAAAGACTAGGCCCATGCACCACTCACTACCCCTGGGCATAATGGATGAAAGCTAGGCGAAATGGGTGCAGGCCTGAGAACACTGCCTGCATTCAAAATGACCCCCTCCCTCCCAGCACATGGCCAGGGCCTGTAGCAGCACTCAAAATGGCTCCCACCCACATGGCCTGTCCCCATGAACACCCCAAAATATCGAAAAACACAGAAAAATCAGCACAATCCCAAGCCATGCAGCCGCTCTATGATGTTTAAATTCAAGACAACCCACAGAAAGACTAGGCCCATGCACCACTCACTACCCCTGGTGAAAAGGCCACAACAGGCCAAAAAAACAAAAATCACTGAAAAATCAGCAGAATCCCAACCCATCCAGCCCCTCCATGATGTTTAAATTCAAGACAACCCACAGAAAGACTAGGCCCATGCACCACTCACTACCCCTGGTGAAGAGGCCACAACAGGCCAAAAAAACGAAAATCACAGAAAAATCAGCACAATCCCAAGCCATCCAGCCCCTCCATGATGTTTAAATTCAAAACACCCCACAGAAAGACTCAGTGCACCCACCACTGAGTACCCCTGGGCAAAAGGCCCCAAAACAGCCCAAAAATCGAAAATTCCAAAATTGTAGTTGCCGCCACTGTAATGCCCCAAACAAACTTACTTGTGAAATTTCTAATCCAAAAGAAAGTAAAAAAGGCCTCAAATCCAAATATCCAGCAGCATCCACAAAAAGTAATCCTTCCAGCTCCAGATCCAAATGAAAAGTGACCAGGAGATGGACAAAGCACTGGGAGGAGTCTGCTGGACAGGAACAGGAAGTTGAAGACTGTGGGGCACTTCCTTCCTCCCACCCCCCTCCCCCCCTCCCCAAAATGGACTCCTCGCAAAAAAAGTGCAGGCAAATGTCAACCTGAGGAGTTATTCAGATAAAAATCATCATTTCCAGAAGGTTTAAGCTGCTTGCTGGTGGATTTCTTGTGCAGAATTGCAAATTTTGTATTTTCGCGAGTGCGAGATTGTTGCTGCTCGCCGCATCTACAAGCTCGCAATTGCGAAGTACCGCGATACGTGATCACGGCGTACTCGCATTGACAAAATCTTGCTGTGCAAGTTTGCAAGCCGCAATTACGTAATCGCGCTCGCCAAATTCCCGCGGGATCCCGCAGCAAGATCCAAAATGGCGCAGCACTCGCAAAATATCAAGAAAAACAACTCGGCAAACGCTGAATGACGGTAAGTAAACGCCGCGTGCCGCAAAATTGTATCACCAAGAAAAAAAAATCCGCTGCGTGCGAACTTGCGGATTTTCGGTAAATTCGTGAGCGTTCGCGGATTGCGAATTTACCGAAAATCCGCAAAATCCGCGAGCGTAACGGATTTTCCGCCCATACTTATTAATAATAAACAGATCAGACAGATGGCTTTGGGATATCTTCTCGGTGAATTAAGAGTTTATATAGCCTTTATCATTGGCTTGTTGACATAAAGCAATTGTGTTGAGCATAAGCTTTCCCACAAGGAAACCATCAGACGCAAAGTCATATAATTAGAAATGTATGCAAAATTAGAGTTGGCAAAAAATAAAACCCTCTTTAGAGGCCAAACAAGAATTAGCACAGTGCAAATTGTCTACCTGTCTGAGTTTGTCAGAGTGGATGACAAACACCAAAACAGTTGCCTGCTACGGTAATCTTTTTTTTATATGCTTTCCACAATCAATAGGCCAGGCCTACTGCATGTATCATAACTTTAAAAAAATAAACATATCACACCCAAAACCTTCATTAGTGAACTGGCACGATAGTTAACCTGTTGTATTGAGAATAAGCTTTCTCAGAAAGGCAAAAAGTTCAAGTACTTTATTTCAGCTGAAGCATGCAAAGACTGTAAAATCAAATGTAGTACTCAAGGTAATCATAATTTGCTTGAAGCCAAAGCCCCTCTCGAAGTAGCGCTCTTGAATGCAATTTTTCAGCTGATCGCACAAGATCTTGTAACAATCCCACTGTCAATCCAGACCTAGAAAGGCCATGCCTAGAGACCCTACAATGTGCAACATTACAATCAAACAATAGGGAACAACAGTCTTGGGTGTCCCAAGAACAGAACCACCTCACCTAATCAAGTTGAAGTGAAATTACAGAATGCACGCACTGACCTGAACTCACCCATTGAAATCACTTAGAAAGTGAGACACCTGCTGCAGTCAGGTAACGATGGTATTCTGCACGGAGACCTTCACAAAATGAAGTTGACTCACATCTTCATCTGCTAAGTATAAGGAAGGAGGAAAGCACAATGGAGATGATGCTGCAAGAATGAAAAAAGCTAGCAGGTAAAGTGTACAGGAGCATCATTTTACAAATGAAGCTCATTGTGAACATTTTGCATATGATTAAACAACATGAAAGTATGGATTAAAGAGATCTTGATATATAATGCACAGAGAGGCTTTACTGAACACTGAAAATATACAGCGTGCAATCCCATTGTTGGATACAGTTAAGCACTGAATAAAGGAAAGATACAATGATTAATCTGCATTTACTAGGGTTTCAGAGTTTAGATGTGTCATTCCTGTTTATAAACTGAGTTATTCCCTCTAAATAAGCTTTGAGGATGTGTGGCCAGTTTTTGTACTATGTGGAATTAGAGTTTGAGTTCTCATTCATGTTTAGGTCGAGCCTAGGCAGCTTGCATGCACTGTCTACAAGACCTGCTGTATTCCAAAAGGACTTTGCTCCACCTGTTGCCTTCCCATTAGTTCAATGTGTTGTAAGTCTTCTTTGCTGCTTTCTAAATGGTTCATGCAGTGATAGGTCGCTTCTATTTTTTAGCACAGGAGCACCAGCTAAGTACAATCTTCTTCCACTTCCATTGTTTGTGTGTGTTTGTGTGAACTCTTTTTTCTGTTTCTGGTGCAAAATGACTTCAGTTGGGGCCACTTGGCTTTCTGCCCGTCGTTCCTTCCATCTCACAGTGGCAATCTCCCTAATAAGATGGTTGCAATCAAATGTTAGGAGCTGTGACAGCTGAGAATACAGGCGCTTGTAGTCCTGTGAGAAAAATAAAGTCTGTATGAGTGCATGTGTTCTCTTCCTCCTGTGGGCATGTTTTTTTCTCTCCCTGCAGCCTGGATAGATGCATGTCCAAGTGGCGCTCAAACCAGAGTACCTGTGTGCTGGGCAAGCTCTCACAGGAGCTGCACAAGCTGCAGACTTCGCCTTGCACGACATCGGCACCGGATCTTCGGGCAAGAAGCAGAATGTGCCCTGCAAGGAGGAGCCCAAACTCTACACACATTATGTCGTCCCCTTGTACGGACTGATGTTACCAGCTGGAACACGGAATACGATGCTTTCAGGAAGCGCCTCTCTATAATAGATCGCGCCTTATTTGATCTGTCAACTCTGCCGATTTCGAGTTTTAAATACTGGATCTGTGCCACTGAACATGACAGATAAAAACGCTGCAGATCAAAACGCTGTAGAGATCCATCTATAGTGACTCATCCACTTGAACATCTTTTCGCTATAGTGCATAGGGGCACTCATTGCAAAAAAAATTACAGTCCTGATGATGATCTTTTGACATCTACAACCAAGACCGAAACGTCGACCCTTTCATCATCTCCTAATGCAATTCATCTGCGTCAAGAGCTAACCATCGTACATTATTTGATTTGGTTACTTTCCATGGGCCTTATTTATGAAGGCCTTGCGCCACCGGTGCGTCACTTTTTCCCATGTTAAAAGTGACGCACCGGTGGCGCAAGGCCTTCATAAATAAGGCCCCATGAATCCAAGGAGTTTGATGATCTGTTATGAACTGACCATTTGACTTTTGCATACATCTTTCCTTAACATTTTTGCTGATACTGATTTGTTCTTCATATCCCCATATATTTATTTGTTGATTTATTCAATACAATACTTTTTACAGATAAAATTACTTTTTCGTGTGTTTTTTCCTCTTTGACTTGATTATTATTTACTCTTTTTTATTCAATGAAAAGTTTCGTTGTTATCTTATGGATACATTGGGGTTAGATCTTTGCTAACTAACTCATAAGTTGATCGAAAATAATATACAAACAAAGGGGCATATTATCAAGCCTGTGCGCTAAAATTATCGCCGCTTTATTGGCCGAAAACGGCAGATAAAGCGGCGATAATGGGCTTGATAATATGCTCTATGGAATTCCAATCGAAGCACATGTTAGATGTGAAGACATCTAAAATGGGCTTCGATTGGAATTCCACAGAGCATATTATCAAGCCCATTATCGCCGCTTTATCGGCCGTTTTCGGCCGATAAAGCGGCGCTAATTTTAGCGCACAGGCTTGATAATATGCCCCTAAATCCCTTGTAGCCACTCTTTACCTCAATTGTCTATTGCCCAAGCCTATGAGGGTTGATTGGGTTACCCATTACTTCTTTACGTCCCCTTGTGCAAGCAGTAGCCGCACATGCCTGCCACCCCTGCTGTCCTGGCTCCATGCATGGTGGTTTCACCACCTGGCTCAGCTTTTGGCAGAGATTGTTTGCAATGGTGTGCAGCACACTCATCCCAAGGCAGACATGGCACCGAGGTTAACCTTTGTAGAGTTACATACCAAATACAACCAAACATAAGCAGCACTTTTTTGAAATTTGAGAGGATTTACTTAGAAGTTTATGACAGGAAATCTGGGCGGGACATTACATTTCTAGCTACTATATGTGAAAAAAACATAAGCACTTCTTTCATGCCTAGTAATGTACTTCTTCAATAAACATACTTTTTTACAAGGAGAAAGTCTGCTGATTCATTATGTTGCAGGTTGAGATTATCAGTGAAGCTCAGACTAATGTTTAAAATATGACTCACAAGCACCATTTATATACTTTTCTACATCTGTCCCTTTTAGAAAGCACCATATAGTCACTTCAGGCTTTAATTCTAACAAGACATACTTCGCATGGTAACACAGGTAGCTCATACATAATTTACGTCACATAGCCATCTTTTGCAGTGCCTGCCACTTCATACATCTCAGGTAGGAAGTATGGACATGATTCTTTAGTCGACAAATGTAAGCTGTTGTTTGTCAGCTGCGAAGCAGGTTTATGCACAGAGGAAAATAAGCTTTAAGGGGTGGGGCATTCCATAACATTTTTGTTGCCAGCTGTTTTTGCCTATTATTTTTGGAAAATAATACCAAGGTGTCTTCCCCAGGACTATGCTGACCCACTAATAATTATCTCACCAGTCGTTTGTGTGGCTTATTGTCTAGGGCGGCTGGCTGAAGCTGAGGAGCAAGGTTCAAGTCTGCGGGAGGCTCAAACATCCTGTGATTCTGGGCAAATCACTTAATCTCCCCATGTCTAAAAATGAAAGTGTCTGTCTGTAATGCAACTGGTGCTGATATAATGTGTTCTGATAACTTCGGGTAAAGTTTGCGCTATATAAAACTGCAAAAAAAAGACCAAAGCTGAAAAATGAACTATGAAGTTATCTCTGCATCACTACTCAGGTCATTGTTTTCGCTTGGTGGTTTGCCTTTCTTTATTCATTTAGCGTCAACATAACTCACTACACCTTCTGCCATGAATAAAAGTCACATATACAACCAAATGAGAAATGAAGGGTGGTCAGTCATTTAAGAGTAATTCTCTGGCGTATTATTCAAAACATTACTTTTTTTTATAGGCTCATCGTATTTAAACAATTAGTATGACTCGTTTTTCTTGTAGGACACTGAAAACAAACAAAAAAACACATCAGCTAAATTGAGTATGTTCAAATTATTTTAAAAAAAAGGTTCCTTTTGAAATTACTTTCCTTTCACTCGATATTCCTGTCTCCGCGTGTCTCCCTCCCTTCCTCCCATCTAGTCTCTGGAAGTGGCCCAACTCCCCGTGTCACTTTACATCCTTCCTAATCCATCTCCTTATTTACCTGGCCCCAGTGGCTCAATTAGCATCTCCCAAACACTGCTCCTAAAATGTATCTCACAGTAGGACATGGACAATGGGACCCCGCCCCCCCCAAGTGGTCTTAGATAGCACACCTCTTAAACACTGCGTGGGAGACATCATGGAGACAAGAATAATTGACATGGGTTTCATGGCCATACACTATAATGAAAGATTTTTTTAAGTTGTTTTAAGTCAATTTCAATTTTGTCCAAATCACACATTACCCGCAGCCTAATTATAATTAAACAACATTAAAAAAAACAACTTAAGGAACTCTTTAAATAACTTTTTTTGCATCATAAGAGCTGTTTAGTTACTGATTCTGTGGTACTTACAGAACTGTGTATGAGGTCGCTGTTTTCTCAACTAACCTAAGGGCATGAGCAGATCGTCACAGCTGGTAATCAGCTCAGTGAACCTTCACAGAAGTGTCAATTGGGCTCAGCTAATTCAGATGTATGTGGCTCTGCATCATGTGTTCCCCGTGTGTGCTTTCTAAACTGTCTGTCTGGTGCTGATGTTGTTGTTGTTAGTATGGGCCCTGTATATGTAAGCTCATACGGAAGTAGGGCACTAACTAATAAATTAGCTCATGACTCAGAAGTGATGTTGCTTTTTACACAGCTGCAACTAACTAGAATTCTGCCTTTTCTGAATCCGCAGTACACCTACTGCTATATTTTATTTTTGTGTAACTGTATTTGTTTTTCCTTTGTCTGCACTTCTCAATGCCCCAAAAAATAATTTTATTGGGTTGCATTAAAGCAGTTCACAAATCCATTCATTCAGTCGCACAAGGTTTACTTCCAACTGAGCTCGCCCCGCAGGGGGCTCGAGGGCCCGCACCGGCGCCTTAACCCACGCCAGGCCCCTGGAAAGAAAACCAGTTCAGGGCGGCGCCCCCAGAAGCGAGAAAGTCCGTGTCACACATCCTTGCGGCCCCCCGCTAGCCTCGCCAGGTAGGCACCTTGCCCAGCAGCCAATGGGGTTGGGGCGAGGGGTAAACCCCACAATGGGAAGAAGGCCGGCTAGCCAGAGATGCTAAGTCGGGGGGCATAAGAACACCGCACCCAGGTCCAGTTGGCATCTTGGACCCGGGAACAGCGGCAGCACGGCGAAAGGATCTCGTCCCACCCACCCACACCAAAGGAACAGCAAATGTCGCAGTGCTGGAACAAAGGCTGGGAATGGACGAAATAAGGAGATAATACTTGCTACAGAGACACACCGACGGGGGGTGTGTAAGAATTGTGACTCTCACACTGGGATGCCGAATGGCAGGGTGAGGGGTCAAACAAGGAGAAGGGGGTAGCAACGGAGACGACACTTGCCGCCCAGCCCCCACCAGCTGGCAGGGCACAACAGAGACCAACATGGTGAAGAGTAAGGTCCTAACTCCGGGAAGGAACCTACCCCTGCGCAGAGGAAGCGAGGAGACAACCCAAAAGAGAGAATGAGCGAACCTCCAGTCCAAAGGGACCACAAAGTGATCTGCAAAAGGCAAGTGGATGGTTTATGACCATGCATGACAATTCATAAAATAGTGCTGTATGACAAATGCCATATGACGTATGAATATGCATGTATGATAATAAAACTGTGGCCAACATTGCCACTAAGAGAATAAAACAGTGTTGGCTTATTTATTCGGAGGACCATCGAGGGTCCCAAGCATATGGGTACATACACATGAATGGGGCGCAGTGCGGGGTTAGTGAATATCTAGAAAACTCAGCTGATTTACGGGCTCATCTCTATATTGCACTCCACTACATAAAAAATGAAAAAAATTAAAAACAATGTCATTTACAACGCCAATAGCTCTACCTTTCACAAATGCTAAACCTATTGCATTGCAAATGCTTGTTTAAATAAGGTAACATCCATCTACAGGGAATCTCATAGAGGTTTGTCCCAGACATGAGAAGATTTCGGTTGAATTTTAACGTACAGAGAACAAAAGAGGGTTTTAATTAAATATATTGTTTTTTTATGTTTTGAGTTAACAAAGCAAGTTTTCATGAGACCTGTGGAGTGTGGCGGCATTCAAAAATATTCTTCATTTCTATGACACATTGTGTGTCCTTTTAAAAGGAACGGAAATAATTTGAAATAAGCTTGAAAATACTCAAAATATTTCAGCAATGGCATGATGCATGACAATTAAGTGCTGAGCAGATATAGAAACTAAGGGCAACTGAGTGATGATCACAACAAATGTCTGCACAACACAGCCTGCTGTGCAAGCTGAATGCACAGAACCCTTCCATTCCTCCTTTAGGTGAATATCCATGAAAGATAATGAACCTTTGACCATCCCAGTAGAGAACTGAAGACCTGCAATACGGGACACCTCTTGGCATGATGCACCATCACCAGAGCTATTGCAGCTTGTCTATGCGAGTAACAAACGGAGTTAAAATAGAACGGTGAGAAGTAAGAGTAGGAAGAGGAGATTAGTTTATAACTTGGCTTAATGAAGATTAATTTGGTCATTGCCACCCTGCCTCCCTTTCAGGGCTCAGTTCTAAGCTATGATGATATAAGTAGCCAACCAGGGCATTCAGGCAACGACCATGACAGGCCGCTGCGCACATTAACCTTTATTTAGGAAAATAAATTATAACATTCACACTACCACAGAAGCAAGAAAGCTCAGCGGAACCAAAGGCAGCATCAGATACCCAAAAACTGGAGTCTATAGTGGTTAAGGAATGTAGTTGGGATGGCCGATGGCAGCATGGCAAATATCAACAATGAAGGCTCCCCGAGTTGTTTCCCGACGACAGACATGCGCCTGACTAGACTGATCTATGACAGAAGACAACTCATAGTCCTTTAATATGGCTGGTTTAACCCGAAGGCTGAGTGTAGAGATAGAAGATTTGTCTCTCAAATGAGCAGAACTTAAAGCCACAAAAAGACAGTTATAACAACAAAACCTCGAAGTGTGTTGCAGATAACATTGGAAATCCCAACTCTTAAATTCAATAAATGTTAGGCAACAGGTTTGTCAGAAATAAGTGACAGGCATAGGGCCTGATCTGAAAGCAGTCGTCTTTGAATGCTCTTCTGTTTTTGGTAGATCAGATAAGCAGCACCTTTTTTTTTAAAGTTTTTAAAAAACTACCCAGAGAAACAGAAATAAAATGTTTAGGTCCATCTAGTGGCTTGTCCAGAAAAGCTGCCTCTTGTTGATGAAAATGAAAGACTTGCTTTTAATTAAAAATGTCTAAATAAATTAAGGGAGTGCGGCCCTGCAAAGCACGGGCCCCCTCTGCTAAGCCCCTGTAAGGCAAACTCATTCTCAGACAAGAGTAAGGCCACAAATATGGAAGAACAAATTCCTGATTTAAGTAAAAGGTTAAATACATTTGGAAAACATATTGGAGAAATGTGCAATACAGATATTTGCAAACAAAATGGAGGAAGGGATCAGAAGAAAAAACAGGCCCAATTTCTCATAATCTACTAGTAGAAGTCATGACACCAAGCACACAACCTTTGCAGAAATAGTCTTGACTAGAGTTTCTTGCAATTGTTCAAAAGGAGCTGACTGAAAAGCTCCGAGTACAAGGGAAATGTCCCAGGAAGGGATGAGAAGTAGTGTATACCTGTCATTTATCAGATGGCTGTGAACGTGTGGATAGAACCATTCTATGGAATAAATTAACTCATTAGGACATTCCAACGAACTTGTTACAGGCTGTCCAAATCTTTTCTCTGAAGTATGAGTACAAGAATAGATAGGATTTAACAGCATGTGACTGATACAACCATTTGAGGATCCAATCGGTGCGTTCAAGCACCCGGGCTGTTCAACCTTTACACTGCCAATATAAACCAATGTATTTATTTAATGCATTTTTATAAAGCGCAGACTTTACCCGAAGGTGTCAGAGCACTGTACAATAGAACCAGTTACGTTATATGAGAGAACTGTTACAGGAATGGAACAGAAAAAGGTAGCAGGCCATAGAATCAAAATGGATCACTGACATAATATCGTCGACCACAATGTCGAGTTACAAAAATATCGGCGATAAAATATCGACTACAATTATATCGACATCCAATACTTAATTAAGAAACAACAAAAATATCGACTACAAATTTTCGACTATAATAATTATCGAAATCAACAATATCGAAAGACAAAATATAGAATAAACAAATATTGAGTATTAAAAAAATAAACAGTACACAACAAAAATATCGAAAGCAAATATATAGATAACACTAATATCGAAATAATGGTATATCAACACTATAAAAAATACCTAAAACATTTTAAATACAATACAACTATATATTTTAAATATATAATATACTCCAAAAGATATATAATACAGATAATAAACATTATTTGAAAAACATACAAAAAAAGGAAACATTTTAACCACATATCATCCGAACATTGCAGTGAATTTAAAAATAAACATAATACTTTTAACATATAGTTGCTAAATATCATTACATATATTTTAAATAGAACAAAGAAAAAACCAGGTTTACTGCAGAAGTCTTAAGTCAATAAAATTTCAACAACACCAAACAAAGATTGAAAAAAAATCAAACCAACCAATAAAAATCTCCCACTCTTAAATCATCCAATCAAATGAAACAACTAATCAAATACACAGTATAAAAGGATTATTTTCCTACTGCTATTTCCTGAAGGTGACACTCTGACCAACTGTTTCCTGAGAAAACTACTTTTCCAGATAAGACTCCTACAGAAATAATTCAAGTAAGTTAAACTAATTTGTAAATGAAACAAAAGTATTAGGCAAAAAGTTCAACTATTTCTCTAAACAGTTTAAATAACATTTCTTTTTTACCTTTGACATTTCTTCTACAGACATCTCCAAAACACAGCAATACACGTTTAACAGATTATTAACTAATAACTTCTAATTGTAAGTATATTTAAATGTTCTCTAATACACCAACTGCATTAATGAAACCCACATTTCTAATACACATTTTATCTTTATTCTATCTTCTTAACAGAAATTTTGAAGACATCCAAAAATTACTCCATCCCAGCTAAAGACTCCACAAATTTAAAAAGTAAGTATATATTTTAAAGTATTTAAGAACCCTAAAATGCTAACTACAAGACAGCTTCCCCCTACAAACGTCTCAAAATGTTTTAAAAGAATAGAATTACCACGTTTTTTTAAATTTCTACCAACAGAAATAAAACAACAAATAGAAGAAAAAGCTTGAAAACACCTTCTGAGCATTTCAAATTACAACAAACAATAAATGTAAGTACAATCATTGAAATATGAATGTATTAAAACATGTATAGCAGTATTTTAACTTAAAATGTATTTCTTTCTAATCTTTCCTAGCACAACAAATATAAACATGACTGAAGGGGCAGAGTTTGTTATGTCTCAGAAAAATAAGCTATTACTATGTTATATGGGGTTTGTTTATACTCAAGAAAAACAGTCAGGACGTAAAGTATTTTGGAAATGTAGTAAATACTACTCTAACAAATGCTATGGTAGAGCTACAACTGAAGAAGCTAATGTACTATCTACCAAGGAACACAATCACCCTCCTTACGTAACTGAAATTGAGGTCAGGGATGCCCTTGAACGCATAAAAGAAGCTAGTACAGGGACTGACAAACCAACAACTCAAATATTAAAAGAGGAACTCTTAAAAGTTCCTCAACATGCTTCTGGGCAACTACCCTCAATTGACTCCCTAAATCGAACAATTGCAAGACAAAAAAGAGTCACAACAACTACTCAACCTAATCCTAAAACGTTTGAAGAAGTTGCCAATCCCCCTGAACTGAGTATAACTCACAATAAGGAAACATTCTTACTATTTGACAACAAATGCCCTACAAACTGAATTATGTTTGCTACTGCAATCAATTTAAGAAAATTACAAGACTGCCAACACTGAATGATGGATGGGACTTTTAAAACATGTCCTAAACCATTTTACCAGCTCCACAGCATACATGGACTGTACCACCATTCTAACATCCCATTTATTTACTGTTTGTTGCCCAACAAACAACAAAATACATAGACAGAAGTCCTAAATACAATAAAACAGGAAACAAATAAATATTTTCCACAGAAAATAATTATTCATTTCGAACTAGCAATTATCAATAGTATATTAAAAACTTTTCCACACACAGCAATACATGGGTGTTATTACCATTTTAATCAAAGCATTTGGAGACACCTCCAAAAATCGACAATAAGCATACAGTATGCTACAGACAGCAGTTTTGCATACCAAATCAAAAAATTAATTGCCCTATCCGTTGTTCCCTGCTACAGACGTAGCAGAACATTATAACATACTAATCAATAGCCCATATTTAAAGAAAAATGAAGAAAAACTAGCACCACTCCTCGACTACTTTGAGGACACATGGGTGGGAAGGCTACATTGATCTGGCCATAGACACCAACCTAAATTTCACATAGCTTGGTAGAATGTATATTTAAGTACACTCAATCAAGAAGCTAAAACTAACAACAGTGTTGAAGGATGGCATAATGCATTTCAAGCTACCACTAGCAGAGGGAAACCTACAGTCCAAAAACTAAACAAAGCTTTACAAAAAGAAGAAAGCTACCAAGAGCTACGAATACAACAATCAGTAACCCACATAAACCCTAAACTAACTAAACAGACTGAACAAATGTTTAGACTACTCCAAAGCAAAGTCACCTTATATCCTTCTACATGAGGCCTAGACTACCTATCCCTTATAGCCAAAAGCCTACTGTGAATTATGTACACACAAATAACAGTATTCTTTTTTATTTATACAAAATCTGCTAAGTAGCATACAAATATTATATTATAACAAATATTCCATAATTGTCATACATATTTATGTGTATTTCAAAAAAACAGGATGTAGACAATGAAACAATATTTCTTATAATATAAAAAATATCAATAATAATAACAACATTTCCCACCCAAATAAAATAAAATTAATAAACTTACACTTCATGTTGCTGAAAAATATGTAATCCAACCACTTGTAATCCATGTACTCCACTGGTAATCCATTACAATTCCAATTTGTGGAAACCCTCTAAAACCCGAAAACAAGTAAAATTGAAAAAAACGCTCCTGAAAATCCCGATAAAAAAAAGTGTGGTAACTTTATTAATTAAAGTGACATACACACACTTTTAGTTTTTAAAAAATGCATGATCTTCTCCAAATTCAATTCGATACCCTTAAAATCCCGAAAACTAGTTTAAAAATTGAAGAATCGCTCCAGGAAACCCCGATAAAACAAAGTGTGGAAACTTTATTAATAAAAGTAACATACACACACTTTTAGTAAAAAAAAAAAAAAGTCATGGTCTTCTCCAAATCCAAATCGATACCCTTAAAAACCCGAAAAATTGTTAAAAAGTGTAAAAATCGCTCCATGAAACCACGAGAAAAGGAAAGAGAGTATAAAAACATTAATTTAATAAACTACTACACTATTCTTTCCAAAAAAACAAACGCACCCTTCTCCGGAACGAAACGGCAAAATCCCGTAACCTGTAAAAAATATCGAAAACAAAACCACCCACACAAACACACAAAGCCCCCAAATATTACAAAATAAACATAAACATTCATGTAAAACATTACAATCAACATATGTTTACATCAAACACAGAAAATACACTAGGCCTCAAACACTCATGACACCTCCATAAAAACCGACTAACACCTAAAACATACCAAAACCACGACAAAATACATAGAGTAATACTACACACCTCCAAAATACACTCAAACACTACTACTCTCTAACATATAATAGTTAAAATTCCCCTTACCTTTCCCAACGCGACGCAGCATCCAACCGCAAGCTTCTCCAGTCCTGAATGAAGCAAAATAACCTTACGCGGTAAAAAACATAGTCCCATTTAGACAATAATAGAAAATTAAACATATTAAATACAATATTGTAAGTAAAGATAAAATATACTACTAAACTTAAAATATTATACCTTTATTTCTATCACTTATAAAAATAATGTTAGAATAATTCTCGTTAGGAAATTAATAATAATTAATAAAAACGTATTAATAATGATTATTAATACTTCCTTTAATATATAAACAGTCTAATAAATACATAGAACAAATTAAACTTGAGTTTATATATAATTGACATTTAGCTATTATTTTTCAAGTTACTATACAATCAGGTAACATTTGTAAATTAATAATAATAATAAATAAGAACTATTACTTTTTATTATTATTAATCATATTTATGTATATAAATTGTAAATAAATTCGGAACTTAATTTACACTTGAGTGAATATTTTCCAAAAATGTTTATGTTATTTGTTAAAATATGTTATAATTAAATAACCTATGTAACTTAATAATAATAAATAATATTATATATTAATTATTATTAATAATAATTGTATTTATGTATGTAAATAATTTTAAAATACAAATCAAACATTGTACCTCACTCTATAAATTATTTTCTTTTTTCTATTGTATTAAGAATTACTTTTTAATTAAATAACCTCAGTATATACTTAATATTAATTAATTACAAATATTAATTTTTATTTAGAACATTGTATTTTATATGTATAAATGTTATAAAAAATATATTTTACATGTACAACGGGGAAACAGCGGCCCTCATCCTCCTGGACCTCTCCGCAGCGTTTGACACTGTCTGTCACCGCACCCTAGTGCAGCGCCTCAGCAACATCGGAATCCAAGACAAGGCACTGGAGTTTATCATCTCGTTCCTCACCGGAAGAACCCAGAGAGTCCACCTCCCCCCATTCAGATCCGAGGCCACCGAAGTCATCTGCGGCATACCACAAGGATCATCACTCAGCCCCACCCTCTTCAAAATCTACATGAGCCCCCCTCGCAGCCATCGCACGCCAACACAACCTCAAAATCATCTCCTACGCCGACGACACCCAGCTGATCCTCTCCCTCACCAACGACCCGCCACCGCCAGAACCATCCTACACGAAGGGATGAAAGACGTCGCCGAGTGGATGAGGAACAGCCGCCTGAAAATGAACCCAGACAAGACGGAAGTCCTCATCCTGGGATCATCGCCCTTCGCCTGGGACGACTCCTGGTGGCCCCCTGACCTGGGCACCACTCCCAAGCCAACGGACCACGCGTGTAACCTGGGCTTTATCCTGGACTCCTCCCTCTCGATGACCAGACAAGTCAACGCTGTCTCATCATCGTACTTCAACACCCTGCGCATGCTCCGAAAGATCTTCCGGTGAATCCCCACCGAAACCAGGAAGACGGTCACCCAGGCACTCGTCACCAGCCGACTGGACTACGGAAACACCCTCTACGCCGGAACCACAGCCAAACTTCAGAAAAGACTCCAACGCATCCAGAACGCCTCTGCACGACTCGTCCTGGACATCCCCTGACCCAGCCACATCTCCGGCCACCTGAGAGACCTGCACTGGTCCCCGTCAGCAAGAGGATCACGTTCAGACTCCTCACCCACGCACACAAGGCTCTCCATGACCTGGGCCCCAAGTACCTCAATGTAAATGTAAATGTAAATGTGGCATATTTGTATAGCGCGAACAGTGACCCGGAGGCATCCCGGCGCTTGTACTCCTACCACAAGGGAACCCCTCCTGGCTTTTCCTTGTGGGGTGTCCACTCCTGGGCATCCCATGGTGAAACCAGGCATCCCTTGTGTATCAGGGGGCCTTTGTGGAGACTAAGCAAGCTATTGCCCAGAGTTGCAGCGTGGGACCCATGCTTAGAATCGGCACTGAGGCGAGAATATCCGGTCAGAGGAATTTAAGCCCGAAACCCGCCGAGGCGGGAATCGAACCCTGGTCCCTGGTCAATAACCGCCTGACCTTCTACACTCCCACCCGCCAGGTACGATCAACCAGCCTCGCCCTCACCGCCGTTCCACGCATCCGCAGAGCCACCACCGGAGGAAGATCCTTCTCCTACCTGGCAGCCAAGACATGGAACTCCCTCCCCATCCACCTCCGGCTAACACAGGACCATCTCTCCTTCAGGAAGCAACTCATGACCTGGCTTTTCGAGCAGTAACGTACCCCTCTCCCCCAGCGCCTTGAGACCCCTCCGGGTGAGTAGCGCGCTATACAAATGTTATGATTGATTGATTGAAATATGTGCTTACCTGTTTATTAATTTTTGTTCATGTAAAAATGCTAAATATTTAATTCATAAAATTAATATATTATATATTAAAATTATTAATTACATAATTAAAATACCAAAAAATAAAAACTTAGTAACAATCTTAATAAATGTTAAAATTTCTTTACAATGTTTATAAGAATTCTGAAATAAAACTGTATATATTTTTTGAGAAATACTGTTAAAAAATATATATTTTTAAATATAAAAGATTTATGAATAAAAATAAATGTAATGTAATAAATTGTATTTACCTAACAATGTAACAAAAATAATATTTTTTTTTATTCTGTACTGTACATATTATAAATACAATCTGTTAATAAAAACTTTCAAACACTGCATCTCTACTTATTTTGCTAATAATAATAAAATGTTCTTTTTAAAGTGTGATTATTATGATAATATTTACATATTTACATCTATCTTTTTCCATTAAAAATATTGAATCTGTAAGTATAATATAAAATCATATGTTTTGTAACATTACTTTTATGATTACATTATAAAAAATATATAACTTACTATTCCCACTCCATTCAAATAACAGTTAAGGAATGTGCTGGACACGAACTCCATTTAATTTACTATTCCCACTCCAATGAGGTGAAAATCAGGGAAGGTGCTGGACACAGACCCATTAAAAATGACTATTCCCACTCCAGTCAGATAAAAGTCAGGGAAGGTGCTGGACACTAACCCAATTTAATTTACTATTCCCACTCCAGTCAAATAAAAGTCAGGAAAGGTGCTGGACATTAAACCAATGTAATTTACTATTCCCACTCCAATTAGGTGAAAATCAGGGAAGGTGCTGGACATAGACCCATTTTAAATTACTATTCCCACTCCAGTCAGATAAAAGTCAGGGAAGGTGCTGGACACAAACACAATTTAATTTACTATTCCAACTCCAGTCAAATAAAAGTCAGGGAAGGTGCTGGACACTAACCCAATTTAATTTACTATTCCCACTCCAGTCAGATAAAAGTCAGGGAAGGTGCTGGACACTAACACAATTTAATTTACTATTCCAACTCCAGTCAGATAAAAGTCAGGGAAGGTGCTGGACACTAACCCAATGTAATTTACTAATCCCACTCCAATGAGGTGAAAATCAGGGAAGGTGCTGGACACAGACCCATTACACATTACTACTCCGACTCCAGTCAAATAAAAGTCAGGGAAGGTGCTGCACACTAACCCAATTTAATTTACTATTCCCACTCCAGTCAGATAAAAGTCAGGGAAGGTGCTGGACACTAACACAATTTAAATTACTATTCCAACTCCAGTCAGATAAAAGTCAGGGAAGGTGCTGAACACTAACCCAATCTAATTTACTATTCCCACTCCAATGAGGTAAAAATCAGGGAAGGTGCTGGACACAGACCCATTATAAATTACTATTCCCACTCCAGTCAGATAAAAATCAGGAAAGATGCTGGACGCTAACCCATTGTAATTTACTATTCCCACTCCAATGAGGTGAAAATCAGGGAAGGTGCTGGACACAGACCCATTATAAATTACTATTCCAACTCCAGTCAAATAAAAGTCAGGAAGGTGCTGGACATTAACCCAATTTAAGTCACTATTCCCACTCCAGTCAGATAAAAGTCAGGAAAGGTGCTGGACGCTAACCCAATGTAATTTACTATTCCCACTCCAATGAGATGAAAATCAGGGAAGGTGCTGGACACAGATCCATTATAAATTACTATTCCAACTCCAGTCAAATAAAAGTCAGGGAAGGTGCTGGACATTAACCCAATTTAATTCACTATTCCCACTCCAGTCAGATAAAAGTTAGGGAAGGTGCTGGACAATAACACAATTTAATTTACTATTCCAACTCCAGTCAGATAAAAGTCAGGGAAGGTCCTGGATACTAACCCAATGTAATTTAATATTCCCACTCCAATGAGGTGAACATCAGGGAAGGTGCTGGACACAGACCCATTATAAATTACTATTCCCACTCCAGTTAGATACAAGTCAGGGAAGGTGCTTGGCACTCACCCCATGTAATTTACTATTCCCTCTCCAATGAGGTGAAAATCAGGGAAGGTGCTGGACACAGACCCATTATAAATTACTATTCCCCCTCCAGTCAGATAAAAGTCAGGGAAGGTGCTGCACACTAACCTAATTTAATTTACTATTCCCACTCCAGTCAGATAAAAGTCAGGGAAGGAGGTGGACACTAACACAATTTAATTTGCTATTCCCACTCCAGTCAGATAAAAGTCAGGGAAGGTGCTGGACACTAACCCAATGTAATTTACTATTCCCACTCCAATGAGGTGAAAATCAGGGAAGGTGCTGGACACAGACCCATTATAAATTACTATTCGGACTCCAGTCAGATAAAACTCAGGGAAGGTGTCAAGTCAGTCAAGTCAAGTCAGAATATTTATATAGCGCGCTACATACCCAGAGGGTCTCAAGGCGCTTGAGGAAGGGTGGGGAATTACTTGTCGAATATCCAAGTTTTAAGTTGTTTTCTGAATGCTAGGTGATTCTGAGTGAGACGAAGGTGAGTGGGAAGTGAGTTCCAGGTCTTAGCTGCCAGGTAGGAGAAGGATCTGCCTCCCATGGTGGTTTTGTTGATGCGAGGTACGGTAGCAAGGGCTTGGTTGGTGGATCGTAGCTGGCGGGGGGGGGTTGTAGAAGGAAAGTCTTGTGTTGAGGCATTCGGGTCCAAGTTCGTAGAGTGCTTTGTGTGCGTGGGTTAGGAGGCAGAAAGTAATCCTCTTGTTGACGGGGAGCCAGTGGAGGTTTTTCAGGTGGCTGGAGATGTGGTCTTTACGCGGGATGTCTAGTATGAGTCTTGCTGATGCGTTCTGGATGCGTTGGAGTTTTTTCTGGAGTTTTGCGGTGGTACCGGCGTATAGGGTGTTTCCGTAGTCCAGTCGGCTTGTAACCAGTGCATGGGTGACCGTTTTTCTGGTTTCGGTGGGGATCCAGCAAAATGTTTTTTTGAGCATGCGAAGAATGTTGAAGCATTTTTTTCTATGCATATTCATAAAATTGATAAAAACATTTTTAAAACACTCCCCATCCTTATCCCCTAATAACCCAACATCCCGCTCCTAAAATTTCTAATAAATATTAAAAATTTACACAAAAATTTGAAAATGTATTTACATTTTTATTTTAATTTGCATATTTATGAAATTAAAAAAATACTCCCCACCCTTATCCCTTAATAACCCAACATCCCGCTCCTAAAATTTAAAAAAACAAAATTGAAAATTTACAAAATTTTGGGGATTTACAAAAAAAAAAATTTAATTTGCACATTTAAGAAATTAAAAAAAACATTTTTAAAACACTCCCCAACCTTATCCCCTAATAACCCAACATCCCGTCCCTAAAAAATTAACATAAAATACACAATTAAAACAATAATCACATTTCAAATATTTCCAATTCAGAAAAGATTAACAATATTAACACATTTTTTATATTTATATTATTAACATTATATACATTTTTTTGATATTTTATACTATCTATATATTTTTTTCGATATTTTTTACATTCTATATACGTTAAAACGATATTTTTTACAACACTAACAAATCGATATTTTCATGACCTGATATTTTTGATTCAATAATATTTAATTCGATATTTACTTAAGTAAAACTAAAACAATATTTTTAACATTGATATAATGACATTCAATATTTCACTACACTCGATATTTTTGACTCGATATTATGCCCTTTCGATATTTTGTAGTTGATAATATGCCCAGTTACCAATCAAAACAACGCAGGCAAATGGCACACATTATCAAACACAGAATGTACAAACAAAAATATGAATATATATGACAAATTTACAATGACTTAAGAACTTCCTGGCGAAAAATAGCAGGCCATAGAATCAAAACAACGCAGGCAAAAGGAACACAATATCAAACACAGCAAACACAGAGGGCTCGATTCCGATCCGGTAAAAAAATCCACCGTACGATTCGTATTCGTAGCCCTTTCCATACGAATTGTACCCGTCCGTCCGAGTCGCGTAGTACGATCCGCATTCCGTGAATCCGTCTGAATCGTCGCGATCCGTACGTATTGCAAGGCTGAGACTGTGAACCGTACGACCCGTACACACGCCGTACGACCCGACGAGTACGATCCGGACCCGGGAATCAGGACGTGCTTCGTAAGGTCCACGTCAGGTAAGGGCGATTCGTACGGAAAAGCGCACGATTACATACACCCCGTACAGCGCGTACCCCCATGATTGCAGGGGTACGGCACGTACCCCTGCGATCATGGGGTGTACGAGCCGTACCCCCATTGTACGATCGGTGTACGAGCCGTACCCCCATTGTACGATCGGTGTACGAGCCGTACCCCCATCGTACATGGGGTACGGCTCATACACCTATCGTACATGGGGTACGGCTCGTACACCCCATGATCACAGGGGTTCGGTGCGTACCTCTGCGATCATGGGGGGTACGCACCGTACCCGGGGGGGGCGTTCCGTACCTGTTTCGGCACGAACTCTGCTTTTACGGCTGTTTTCAGCTCCCGTAGAAAAAGGCTCGTACGGTGCGTACCCGACATGTATCTTACTTGCTGGGTCGTAAAAACCAGCCGCGAACCGTACAGATGTCGCGTACAGCAGGTTCCGAGGGAGAATCGTACGGAGATTAGAGTCGTACAGTGTCTTGTACGACTCGTACGGAGTACGGCTCCTGGTACGAATCGTACTTCGTCGTACGTACGGGGGACGTTGCAGGGTACGATTCGTACGGGAAAAAACGCTCCGAACGGCTATTCGGAGCGGTTTTTCCCGAATCGGAATCGACCCCACAATGTACAAACAAAAATATAAATATATTTGACAAATTTACAATGACTAAAGAACTTCCTGGCGGGGTCTGAGAAGGAGGGAATTAGTTCTGAAAGTGCCTTTGGAATAGGAGAGATCTGAGGTCCGCTTTGAAGATCTGGATGGAGGTGATGGCACGGAGCAAAGGATAAAGCGAGTTCCAGATTCTCACCGCATTACCTGAGAGCGATTGCACTATCAATTTTTCCCTTTTGAAGCAGGGGACTCAAGCAGGAACTTTTCTGCATTCCGAGAAGGCTTTGAGTCCCCAGACAATTTCAGTTTATTGCCAGATAGCAAGGGGAGGAAGAGTGCAAATCTTTGTGTGTGATGCACGTCGCGTTGTAGATAGCTCCAGCCTCGATGCAAAGCCATCAGAGGGAAGACAGTATAGGAGTGATGTGGTCACTTCGTCTGGACCCTGAAATGAAGTGAGCTGCTAAATGGAGGACGGATTTGAGGGGAAAGAGGTGAGATTTGGGAAGGCCAGTCAGAAGAGAATTACAATAATCCAGCCTATAGCGAACTAGTGATTGGACCAAGGTTTTTAGGTCATTCTCCGGGAAGAACCAACAAATCCCCCATAGAAGGCACAGCTGATAATGTGCACTCTTGGCAATGGAATTGATGTGTAAGACTAGGTTGAATCTTTTGTCAAGTATGACACCTAAGGATTTAGCGCAGTCCACAATGACGGGTTTACTGTTGAGTAAATTCAACTGATCCATCCAGGATTGAAACAGGAGGTGGTGAGAGAGAGCTAGCTAGGAGGAGGAATAATTGTTTTGGAGGGATTGAGACTGAGTTGGTGAAATAACATCCAGATGTGAATAGAGTTGAGAGTAGAGTTGAGTAGTGAGAGATCATGAGAGGAAGACACCTTGAGGTAGATTTGGGTGTCATCGGCATAGAGATGGTAGAGGATTCCAGATTTGCTTAGGACGTTCCCTAATGGTTCCAGATAGAGATTAAACAGAGTGGGAGCAAGGCTAGAACATTGAGGGACGCCTTGACCAACCACCAGTGGAGACGAGAGATTGTCGCAATCTTGATCATTTGGGATCTGTCCGAGAGGAATGAGGCAAACCATTTGTGTACTCTGCCTTCCATGCCCATTCTCTGTTGAAGAGTGTTAAGGAGGGTGTTGTGATTAACAGTGTCAAACGTTGCAGAGAGGTCAAGAAGAATCAGAAGTCACAATTCCCTGAAATCAAGAATATGCAGCGCATCATCGATCACTCGCAACAGGGCTGTTTCAGTGCTGCAATTTTGAATAAAGCCAGACTGGAACATGTCGAGGAGATTATTGTCCATAATGTGTTGGGAAAGTGGTTTTGCAGCGCATTTTTCTGTGATCCTTGAAAGAAAAGGGAGATTGGTGATGGGGCGGAAGTTATTGAGGTCGTTTGCATCTGCAGAGGTTTTTTTTTAGAAGGGTGGTAACCTGGCCTGGTTTGAGGACAACTGGGAGGGATCCTTCGACTGAGGAAGAGATTGACTAGCCTGGTCCAGTAGGAGAGAATGTTGGTATAGAAATCAATGGCGATGCCGATGTATCAGAGGGCACTTATCCACCAAAATTGGGCAATACACAATTGAACTTTTTGCAGTATTTCAATGAAACCAGGGACGTAATTCAAACCCTTCAGGGAGCTTCCATTCCTTCAACAATGCCCATATTCCGACAAAGGGCAATACATGTCTTTAAGATGTAGGAGAATCAGGTGTCCCTCATCACATTCTTCAGGGGGGCCGGTCATGTTGTGTTACGCCACTGAATGACACCATCATTGTGGAGCAATCAGCAAGAGGTTTACATCTTGCCCTAGATGCATTACATATTTATAACATCCAAGACAAACTACATTTCTGAGCAAAAAATCTGTAGTTTTGATTCAGGGAAAAAGAAGTGCAGTATAATAGGGTGGTGTAATAGTAACGCATCAGTTGAAAGATCGTATAGATATAATTACTTGGGTGTTTAGGTGGATTATGCATCTTCTCACCTTGCTCACTTTGAAGCATTAAAAACTAAGGCCAGTTCACCAATTTACTCCCTGAAAAGACTATACAACAACTTATACTGCCCAGGGATAACATAATTTCAATCCGCTGTATCAGTCATGCTGATACCCTCTTTGACTGCCTTCCACAGAAAGCTCACTGAAAATGGGAAAATAATTCAGTGTCGAGTTTTTCATACCTTTTGTAGATTGCCACAGTCTTACAAGCACACATAAGGCTGGAATTTAATTTAATAAGGGTAACTTTCGCCCTGATGTTTTATTTTATTGCTGTGTGTTTAAAATTTAGATTGGCAAATGCAAATACTTTAATACCATTCATATCGAAAGAAGTTCTGGAGGGCATTAGAACAAAAAACCCATGGATGGTTTATCTGATTGAAGTGCTAGCGTGATTTTCTGTAGAAGATCTCTTGAATTCTTTTTTTTTTTAACAATTTTTATTGATACATTTGGTAGAGCATTTCAATGATAGTAGCAGTGCCCTGGTATGCAAATAAAATTCCATCTTAATCAAACAATTATTTGTACACCTTTCATAAAAATCATCTTGTATATCTGTCGCTTGTCTCCCTCCCACACCTGTGAATATGTACAGTAGCAGGTCGCTCAGATTACATCGTTCAAACACTTTCATCAGAGTCAGAGTCCTCGGGGGTGGAGGTTCACATATGCCACCCCGGTAAGTGTTCCAGCCTCCCAAAACCTTCTCCCACTTTTTCAGACAGCCTATCTGTATATATACTGATTGTTCTGCGACTATTGCCAGGCCTATATCCTTGCACCACTGAGTGAGCGTGGGGTTAATCTTAGATCACCAGCATTGTGCAATGTTCCATTTAGCTACGGTCATACCCATTGTTACCCAGCCCTGGGCAATTCTGTTTAAGTCTGTTGATTCCCATATATTGAGTAGGCAACACCTCGGGTTTGGCAATATAGTAACTCATGTGACATGAGAGAGAGTCCTCATCACCCAATACCCCACAATGTTAGGGAAACTCCAAATGGTGTGGTAAAATGTCCCTGCCTCACCGCACTGTCGGAGACAAAGCGGCGTGTCTGTCCTTCCTATTGAATGTAGGAGCGTCCGGGAATACATTAAGCGATGTAGAGTCAGGTCTATTGTTAACTATTTTCTTGTATGTCACCCAGATTGCCTTTTTTTGCTGGTGATCTGTCAGGAGCTGATCCTCCAACGGAGAGGACTCCTCAGGGTTTGTGTCAGGTGGTATCAGGGACTGTAGTGCATGTCTAACCTGTATGTAGCGGAACAGTTCAGTCTCCGCCAGACTATATGTGGCCTGTAGTTGAGCAAAGGCAATCACCTCCCCCTTCTGCTACAGGTCCCCAACCGTTGATATGCCTATGGAGTCCCAATTACGGAATCCCTTAGTATTGCCCAACATCCCGAGCTTTTTTTTATCCCATAGTGGCATAGGGTCAGACTGATTTGCATATAGCCATGTCTGAACTGGGTTGGCAGAGTGGGCTAAAGAACGGTGATGGATTAAACCCAGATCTTTTGACCGGGTGTGAGTGTTTGATTGATTCAGATGCTCCGTCCATCACCACCCCCTTTTGTACCGCTTTTGGCCGCCATAAGTGTGGCAGGGTATGCTCAGACGTGAGTCCCTTGCTCACTTTGCCACTGAATTCAAGCAAGCTGGGCTGAAGACGGCTGGAATGCCAGAAACAAGTCCTCGAAAGCTTGTTTCCGGTCCAGGGAAAACATGGCTTGGCAGTTCGGGCTGGACTGTTCCCATGAGGCACAGGGTCAGACTGATTTGCATATAGCCATGTCTGAACTGGGGTGGCAGAAAGGGCTAAAGAACGGTGATTGATTAAACCCAGATCTTTTGACTGGGTGTGAGTGTTTGATTGATTCAGATGCTCCGTCCATCACCACCCCCTTTTGTACCGCTTTTGGCCGCCAAATGTGTGGCAGGGTATGCTCAGACGTGAGTCCCTTGCTTACTTTGCCACTGAAATCAAGCAAGCCGGGCTGAAGACAGCTGGAATGCCAGAAACCGGTCCTCGGAAGCTTGTTTCCAGTCCAGGGAAGACATGGCTTGGCAGTTCGGGCTGGACTGTTCCCATGAGGCACAGGGTCAGACTGATTTGCATATAGCCATGTCTGAACTCGGTTGGCAGAGTGGGTTAAAGAATGATGATGGATAAAACCCAGATCTTTTGATTGGGTGTGAGTGTTTGATTAATTCAGATGCTCCGTCCATCACCACCCCCTTTTGTACCGCTTTTGGCCGCCATAAGTGTGGCAGGGTATGCTCAGACGGGAGTCCCTTGCTCACTTTGCCACTGAATTCAAGCAAGCCGGACTGAAGACAGCTGGAATGCCAGAAACCGGTCCTCAGAAGCTTGTTTCCAGTCCAGGGAAGACATAGCTTGGCAGTTCGGGCTGGACTGTTCCCATGAGGCACAGGGTCAGACTGATTTGCATATAGCCATGTCTAAACTGGGGTGGCAGAGTGGGCTAAAGAACAGTGATGGATTAAACCCAGATCTTTTGACTGGGTGTGAGTGTTTGATTGATTCAGATGCTCCGTCCATCACCACCTCCTTTTGTACCACTTTTGGCAGCCATAAGTGTGTCAGGGTATGCTCAGACGTGAGTCCCTTGCTCACTTTACCACTGAATTCAAGCAAGCCGGGCTGAAGACGGCTGTAATGCTAGAAACCGGTCCTCAGAAGCTGTTTCTGGTCCATGGAAGACAAGGCTTGTCAGTTCGGGCTGGACTGTTCCCATTAGGCACAGGGTCAGACTGATTTGCATATAGGCATGTCTGAGCTGGGGTGGCAGAGTGGGCTAAAGAACAGTGATGGGTTAAACCCAGATCATTTGACTGGGTGTGAGTGTTTGATTGATTCAGATGCTCCATCCATCACCACCTCCTTTTGTACCACTTTTAGCCGCCATAAGTGTGGCAGGGTATGCTCAGACGTGAGTCCCTTGCTCACTTTGCCACTGAATTCAAGCAAGCTGGGCTGAAGACGGCTGGAATGCCAGAAACCGGTCCTCGGAAGCTTGTTTCCGGTCCAGGGGAGACATGGCTTGGCAGTTCGGGCTGGACTGTTCCCATGAGGTACAGGGTCAGACTGATTTGCATATAGCCATGTCTGAACTGGGGTGGCAGAGTGGGCTAAAGAACGGTGATGGATTAAACCCAGATCTTTTGACTGGGTGTGAGTGTTTGATTGATTCAGATGCTTCGTCCATTACCACCCCCTTTTGTACCATGATCAATGAAATGGCATGTCCCTGGAGTACAGTTTTGTAAGCCTCCCACAGAGTTGTTGGAGAGGGAACCGAGTGCTGATTTTTTTCAAAATAACAACGAGTGCCTTTTGCAACCTTCGATCCCGAAAGTATCCAGGCCTAATGGTGAATAGCCTAGGAGTGTGTGGGGTAAACGGTGCATATGTAACGGGAATTGGGGAGTGGTCCGTTATGCCTTTGGGCATATGTCTGACGTCTATCATGCCTAGCATCCCTGTGGCTAATGTGAAGATGTAGTCAAGTCTGGAGAGACTATTATGAACACCGGAGTGAAATGTGTACTGCCTTTCCGTCGGATGTGTGGTTCGCCACACATCCAGCAATCCAAGCGCTTCCACAAAATCTTGCAACCTATGACTCGACTCACTAGCGCCTCTGGAGGGCTGTTCATCAGTCATTGTGTCCATAGTAGCATTGAAATCCCCCCCCCCATGATTAGTTCTCCGCCAGGGAGTGCGAGCAAGAATTTCCCCAGGTCTGAGAAAGCAGCCTGATGCAAAGTCGGCGGGATATAAACGGATACTATATTACATAACCTGCCGTCCCGTTGTACTGAGATTGCCGCAAACCGTCCCTGGTCATCATGGTATGTCTTAGTTACTATCAGAGGGAAGCACTTATTGATGAGGATTCCCACTCCTCTAGATCCAGAGGTAAATTCTGAATGTACCACCATCTGGAATCCCCACCTGTTCTGAGCTTTGACGGTCGTCCCTTGCAAGTGTGTCTCCTGAAGGAAGGCTACCAACGGATTTTTCCGCTTCAGGTACTGCAGCACCAGCCCCCGTTTAATTTTGTTCCCTAACCCATTCACATTCCAAGAGATCACCGATAACTGAGGTTGCTGTCCCCGGGATGCTGTGTGTAGGTGAGACCCTGTCCCCGTCACTGTGGTTCATGTTTAGCATGTAAATCTTGAGTGGACGATCCCCCTTTGCCTGCCCTAATGTGATCCATCATTCCATGCTCTACCCCAACCTTTGTCATAACATTACAAAAAAGGGAGGTTCCAACCCAAACTACGGAACCGCCCACAAACTTTTCTCTACCCCCACCTCCGTCCCTGCTTCCCTCCCAGCGGATGCTGAATTTCCGGCCTCCCCAACTCAGCAGAGTGTTAAATCCCATAACCGAGTACTTGCATGATGAAAAAAGGGGGGGAGTCTTTCCATACCCCACCACTGGCCCCGGGAAAAGCTTCCTTTGGTGTCTGCAAAAATACTTTTTGCGCCCAATGTCTATCCCTTCCAGGGAGCCACAGTCACACACAATTTGCAATACCGATCCCTTCGTCCTCTAGGTGTCCGGATATGCCACAGGCCTTCTGTTTATTCCGAGTCATAGCTCAAGATTGTCTATGGACCTGATGTAGCGCATGGGCAATATCCTGTGTGCCACCTCCGCTCCGGCCACATTCCATGGTATCATATCAGTTCCGTTCCTAGCGTCATTCAACATTGTGTTCGTGTTCGTGTTGTGTCCCCTCGTTCAGATCCTGTGTTTCCCCCTCCTTCTCGCCTTGAGCCGTTTGTGAGGGTTGCCGTCTTCATCTTGCCTCTCATCTGTGGCCCCCTTTCGCTGGTCTCCATCCCTCCAGCTAGTCCTGCGCCTCTCATGGTGACACAAAAACCAGGTTTTGCCCTCAGCCTCAACTCTCAACTTGGCGGGGTAGAGCATTGCGTAGTTAAGTTCTCTGTTGCGGAGCTCCTGCTTCACCTCCGTGAAATTGCGTCGCTGTGCAGTGACAGCAGCTGTGTAGTCTGGGTACAGGGTCACCAAACTGTTTTCAATTCGAAGAGGCGTACTGACCCTCGCCGCCTGCAACATCGCATCCCTGTCCTGGAAATTAAATTCTTGCAAGGATAGGACGTGGGGGGGTTCCTGGCTTGGGCCGCCTGCTCGGTACTCTGTGCGCCCTTTCTACTGAGAAGAATTTGGAGAGTCCACGGGGCATATCTGTGTTTGCACCAGCTCTTCAACGAAGAGATCCAATGCCGCCCCCTTATTACTTTCCGGCACACCAACCAGGCGTATATTGTTGCGCCGAGAGTGCCCTACTTGGTCGTCCAGCTTCTCCGCCAACTGTTTTTGCGCAAGCTCCAGTTGGCGCACCTGTCGCTGTGGAGTCGCCGTGTCTGCAGATAGGGCCTTCGTTGTTGTTTCTACCTCAGTCGCCCTCGAGCTGATCTTGGAGAAGTCAGCCCGTAGCAATGTCAGGTCACTCGAAATTGTTCCTATGGAGGTTTGCCTTTGAAGCGGAGTGGCCATCACATCTTGTAGGGTAATCTCCTTTGGTTGTTCAAGTTGCTGGGTGCTAGTGGCGCTCGATGCCGCATTGGGTGTCCCCTGCTGGTCTTTGGCAACGGCATATTTCTCATTGTGGTGGCTTTGCACCGCTCATGGACCTCTGGCACTCATGTCTCTGTATTAATGAAAGATGCATCAGCCGTCTAATTGGTGCCAAGTCAGTGATGTCTGTCACTTACAATTAGGTTCAGGCAACACCTGGGGGGCAGGGGCCCGCTGGTACTTTCCTGGGTAGCTCGGGTGTCAGGGCCAGTAAATGCAGTCTGTCCCCGCTGCCACACACTAAGCCTACACACCCTTCACAGGTACAACACAATCTATGAGCCCCGGTTGAGCCTGCTCACCTCCTGCTGCCTGGATCTTCTTTTCCTGTGTCTCCCACTCTCATGCTCTCATTGCCCTGCTCACTCTTTCGAGCCCTGGAGCCATCATCAGGTTACTGCCAAGATGGATCATCTGCAAGCCCCCAGGGTGTCACCTCCGGAGAGCCCATGTCTCTTCCGATGCCGCCTTGCACAGCGCTCCCCCTCCACACGGCCTCACTCGGATGTTCCCTCGATTCTGAATGTATGAGACGCTGGAACCATGCGGCTTGGTGATTTCCGCCGCACGTCGCCGGGCCCACTCAATGATCCACAGCCAGTGCCTCCCACATATTATATCGCCTCCGCGGCCCGTGCAGTGTCGCCACTAACCAGATCCGGGTCTCTGCCGTGTTCCGGTGTCTCAGCGCTATCAACGGATCTCCACACTTCAGCACCGGCGGCTTCCACAACCCTCCCGCTGCTAGCACGGCCGCCACAGACGGCAATTACCTGCACTTTAGCTCCCGGCTCCGCCGCCGGGCCTTTGCTCTGCCCCTCAGCCAAACTCAGCGCCGGTAGCTCGATTTCACCCTAACGTTCGCCGAGGGGGCAGGGGGTGCTGCAGTGTCCCTGCGTACGTTCTCGTTACACAGACTTCAGAAGTTATGCCAGGATTACTGGGCAGTATTGGTGAGTTCCGGAGCCCCTCTAAGCTGCGGTCATTTCCTTCGGTCGCAAGCCACGCCCGGATCTCTTGAATTCTTTGTGAACTTTTGCAGCATTCAAGTTTGATAAAACTAAAAATACAAGTTCTTTTATGTTGACATGGGCTCTTTTAAAAGAAGAAATGGCAAGATATATAATTGACTCTTACACAAACACTGTTGGACATTTGTATGGCCAAGTCACGCAGTGCAATGCAGCAAGTCATCTTGCTGCGCTACACCCCGTAACAGAGAAATGGCTGGGCTGCACCAGATTTAAGTCAATGCTGCACATTCCTGCCTTTTCCCCTGTGCTGGCGCCCTTTTGGCTGCCTAGCGCCAATGCATGCACTTCTGGTAAATATGGGAATGTATTAAAATCCATGGATGCTGCATGGGAAATCCAACGCAACACCCATGGAAACACCTCCCTGGCGCAGAGTAATCAACTGTCAAATCGAAATTTTAATTATGTAGAGTCATTAGGGCAATACTTTCGAAATACTGGATTATTTATTGATTCTTTGCTTAGTGTATGTATTGAGTATCTACTTTGTCCATTCTTTTTCCATTCTACTGAGAAGAATGATTAGATCGTAGTTACTGTAACAAACTAAAGTTAATATTTTATACTACCTGTTATGTGCTGATATTGGGGCATATAACCATGTATTTAGTTTTTGTACTTTTAGGACCTCTGCAAATGATCATTTGGACATTCAGCTTTGATTTTGCTGTAAAGATTTTAATTAAACAAACAATAAAGATTATTATCTGTTGACTGTTAAAAGTGCTTTAGCAAGAGCCCCATATTTTGAGAATGTTACTATGAAAAAGCAACACATTTTGCAGACTTTCATATAGACACTCATTGTGTACACATTTTAAAATTTTAACATTTAAGTGGTCAAATTTGATGAGGAGATTTCTCAAGGTACAGCCGAATTAGATGTCAGTATTTTAGCTTTGGAATGGTTATAGTGGATAAAGCCATTCACCACGAAATTGTGAACATTGAGCACTTGTGTCTAATCCAACTTTCTCAGCCAAAAGGGGAATGAAAAAAAAATAGCAGATGTTTCTTCAGTGCGTCTTTGTTTTAGTCAGTAGCATGGACATCATTTAGTGGCTGACGGGATTCCTTTTTACACTTAAACAGAAAAAGAGAGGTTGGGTCAGTCTTAGAACTGCCACAAACCTGGAGCAAAGTTGAGAAAAGTCACACACTCACTCAAGTTGAGTAGGAAGGCCCTCACACACCGACCTAGTCAGTGTCATGCTTCATCACTGAGCCCCACCAAAGAGGCCGAGTGCCTCTTTGGTGTGCTGCGACGCCAGAAAGACTGCGGAGCTGGTTGTGTGAAAAGGGCGTGACGTGAAGGTTATTACAATTAAAAGTGCCTAAGAGGGTATCAAGAAAAAATTATTTTAATGAGTGATCCCTAAGACACAGGTGAAGAGTATTTATGTGTCTGAATTTACGTGCCAAGGTTTTAGGATTGGTTAAATTCAGCTAAATACAATAAGTCAGTCAACATGTTTCTGCCATACGGGTGGTTTCAGTTTACCAAGGCATTCATCAGGACTATACCCCGGCGGTATGGACTCTCTAATCGTCCACCCTAACCTGGGGGCGTGAAAGTGAAAATAAAAAGGTGAAGAAAGTGCTTAAAAAATTAGAAGAGCAGATCGCTCATTCTAAAGAAAAAGAACTCCGAATTCAGGAGTGTCTCAGCACCTGTAAAGTGAAAATACACAGACAAACATACAAAGACATACATATAATTAATATACGCCATTGCGATTGGTCATAGTGCTCCATAGTTGGTGGCAAACAATGGTGTGCCCACAGTAGACGCTATTTTTAGCACCATCCAAGTAGCCCTGTGGGGATGATAGTGATTAACTCTGGGAAGTGAAGTGCTAGAGGTGTTTTTATTAAAACTACAACTGTAGATGTGGGGTTAAAAACACGATGTAAATTCTCCTTAAGGAGGGATCAATGGACCAAAAGGTCTGTGACCCCCCTAAGATGGTAATTTGGGTGATATCTCACTTTAAAACAGGGCGCTACTTGCACCATGGGTCTCGGGAGGGGGGTTGGAGCGCACCTGGCACATCCTGAAAAGAAAGAGGTTTGAATGTAAATGCTTCCAAAGCAAGTGGTACTTAGCTCGTTATAGTGGGATACCAGTAGTCCTGTGTCCAAAGTACACTCACGCCCTCAGCGCTCGCAGCCCGCTTTGAACCTTCGTATCACCTCAAAACCGGACCCCGACGATGGTAAACGGGGCCGGTGAATGAGCATAAATGTGTTGTTGCTGCTGAGCGCGTTGTTCCGGGTGGGCGTGTCCCGCCTAAACGAGGCTTGAAACGCATACGCCCAGACTTAGGAGGCGCGGCCCGTCTCCAAAGCGAGGCTTGGAAGTGGGAACCTATCGGGGCCCTGCCAGGATTTTAGCCGGTGGGCTCCTGTAATTATGAGGCTGTATTTTGACAGTACATTGCGGTGTCATGCAGACAACGGGGGCATTTTGGAAAAGAGATTGCCAAAGGTGTATGATGGCAATGGGTACTTTGTGCGGATTTACAGCACTGTGTGTGCTGAATTACTAATGTACTCCCTCAGCAGGGTTGCTCCTGCTTATTTACGGGAAGTGGGAAAGCGAGAGTGATATTGAGGAATTCCTAGGAAGGAATGTCCTTACAGAAGGGTACATGGAAAGGGAAAAAGAAAGAAGACGTACATGTATTCAGAAATTAGGCACATGTTACTAGAATTATTGACATTAATTCAAGGACCCAAGCTGTTAGGTTCATGAGAGGACAGTGTTCCACGGGATGTCGTCGTTGAGGCCGTTGGTGTTAGTGCCTAAACGATACACCCAGCGCTGCTTTTTTTCGAACAGTCTGCTTGTTATGTTTCTTGTGCCGTCGATTGCTTCAATGAAGGTCCACCTCATGTCATTAGTGGTGTGGTTATTGTCCAGGAAATGACTGCTTAGTTTGGTTGTTGCCTTTTTACACCTTACATTACTCCGGTGTTCGCAAATCCGCTGTTTTATCTTGCGTGTAGTCATGCCCACGTAGCGAAGCTGGCAAGGACAAGTGATTAGGTAGACCACATTCATTGAGTTGCAGTTAGTATGTTCCCGCTGAGTCCACACTCTACCTGCTTCCAGTGACAGTGTTTTAGTTGCTTCTGTCAAATGGCAGAAGCTACAGTCAGAGCAGGGATAATGCCCGGTAATTTTTGGCAAACCCCATGCCGCAGTCACTGTGGGCATCGTGTTAGATGGTTTTTCTTTTGGGCGAGTGTGGACCAATGCGTCTCGCAAACTGCGTCCTTTTTTAAAAGAAAATAGGGGTTTCTCCCAATTTTCTTTGCAAGACGTCTGAATGTTCCAATGTTTGTTAATACTTTTTTTCATCGGATTAGAGAGGCTGCTATATGTGGTAACACATGTAAGCGGCATTAGATCAGAGTTGTTCGTCTTTTCTTCCAAGAGTGCCTCCCTTGGCTGGTTTCTTGCTCTTTTAAATCCCTTGCTCAGGATAGATGCTGGGTAGCCTCTGTCTTTTAGTTTTTCTGTGAGATTCGCGGACTGATCTTTAAAGTCTGAAGTGGTACTACAATTCCTCCTTAGTCTCAGATATTGCCCGTAAGGGAGGTTCTCCTTTAGAGGGCGAGGGTAAAAACTACTGAATTCAAGGAGGTTGTTTTTTGCAGTAGGTTTGTTATGGGTTTTGGTAGTGAGTCTAGTCCCATTCACAGAAATGACCACATCCAGGTAGACAGTGTCTGGTCTACTTATAGTGTTAGTAAACCTGAGATTGTGGTCTAAGGTATTGATCCATGTCAATACCCATTGTAGTAACCATTTGACCCCTGCCCGCAGGTTTCAAAAGTAGCATCATTTTGTGTTAGAAAAGAAAAACAGCTTTAGGATGTTATGCTTTCTGCAGTCTGTAAAACAGTCGCTGTACTAGGCTGCTCTTTGCAGACACTCTGTCAGCAAATATCTTGCCACACACCTTCTCCCCTTATGAACCACTGTGGTGAACTCTCTCTCAAAAACTTCTTCTACCCAGAACGACAATAAATGGGTCAAATCATCCCTCTCTTGGAAAAACAATCTCTCGATCCTGAGAACCTGAACAACTACCACCCAAACTCCACATTTCCATTTCTAGGTTAAGTCATTGAAAGTTACGTAGCATCCCAACTAGCCTCACACATTCCAACAACCTCCTTGAAACAGTCTAATCAGATTTCCGACAGGTGATCCTCCAAACAGGTGAGGACTCCCTCAGAATCCTCAATTCTGGCAACTCCTGCCTCCTGGTCCTCCTGGATTTATCCACTCATTCAACACTGTCAACCATCTGGACCTCCTCCACACTCTTGAACTTTTTATGGGATGTGGAGGCACTGTTCTAAACTGGCTCACCTATCCAATCGTTCCCATAATATGAAAATGGGCAATTTACTCTAGAGACCAGTCAGCATTCACCAAGGTTTCCATCAAGGTTTGATCCTCTCCCCAACCCTCTATAGCCTCTACCTAGAACCTCTATATGTGATTCTCAGAAACTCTGGGATTCTCTTCCACCTCTATGCTGACGACACCCAAACATATTTGAAAATCTCTTCCCCGGATAATGTTGCACTGCTTTCAAAAACTCTCTCAAAGATTCAAAACTGAATGTCCAACAACCATTTAAAACTCATCCCAACCAAAACAGAATTTCTTTAGATCACAACCTTGAAAGCAAAAACACTAGAACAAGAATGGATGGCTAATCTTCTAGCCCTGGATGGCTGCCCCGCAATTGTCCAAAGTTTCAGATCACTCGGCATCACGCTTGATAATCATCTCAATCTTCACAGAGACATTGCTGCCATGGCCAACAGTGCACGTCTCCAACTTAGGCAGCTTTGGGGCATCTGAAAACTGATTCAAGAACAAAACTTCAAAATGGTGTTGCAGTCACTCATGCTCTCTAGGCTAGACTATGGAATTTTCCTCCTCTCAGGCATTCACAAAGTACACCAAGGCCCTCTGAGAGCAACACTACATGCTGCAGCACACTTCGTTTTAGGTCTCAAGAAATTTCACTACATCTCCCCTACTTTGTTAACCCTCCACTGACTCCCCATTGAAGCATAGGCCCAATTCAAAATTGCTTGTATTACCCACAGAGTGCTGGAATCCTCCTCTCCCTCTTATCTAAATGAGAAACTGAAAATCTCTGGGGCAAATAGGGGTTCCAGAAATGCCCAATCCCAGCTACTGGAACCCCCTACTTTCTGTTGAGAGTGATACATTAACCAGTGTTTTTCTGGAAGTACCACTAGAATCTCGAACTCTCTGCCTCCATCCCTCCATCTAACCACCTGCCTAGCCACCTTCAAAAAGGACCTCAAACTGCTTCTTTTTGACCAACATCTTGGTTAATTCACCCTCCAACAGACTTAAGTACTCGCTCAGATTGCATTTTGATCTGCCCTCACTATACAACCATACCATCTTAATCAAGTCTTAAACTGTGTATATCATCAGCCTAATTGTTGTAATTATTCTTGTGGTTACTCCTGCACACACGCATCAAAGTAACCTTCTGAGTTTGATTACTATTTATGTAGCAGCAGATGCCCTTTCTGTAAAATGCTCTGATGTATTCGAGCCATGTCCGCACTCTATAAAAATGCATATAAAGACGGTATACACCTGTTACAACGCATTCGTTACTCCGCACTACCATTACAACGCGACTTTTACAACGCATACCATTACAACGCATTGCGCTGGGGGGCGCTCTAGGATAGGGAATAAGTATAATTTACTATCCAACACCTTCCCTAGGGCCCACGGGGACTGGAGTTAGAATAGTAAATTATACTTACCACTATCCAGCACCTCAAAGCGCTATGCGTTGTAATGGTATGCGTTGTAATGGTCGCGTTGTAACGGTAGGTAGTTGTAATAGTATGCGTTGTAACATGGTACATCCTATAAAGACACTACAAAGCTGATACTTCACATTGTTTCAATTTGCCCTATCAGTCTAGTATTGCTTACCAAATATTCCTCCTAGTTCTCCTTAACCCCATGCTCAGCTAAAAATGGCTTTTCTTGTCCTAACAATCTCTTGGTTTTGGTGTGTATCACTGCATTTAGCTGCATCTAAGGTGGACACTTCTATCAGAGAAAAATAATAGCAGTTAGGTAATGTTTTAAGATGCTGGAATATTCAGGAGCTGGTGCTTCAATGAGAAGTTCTGTAAAATCATTAAATGGTTTGTTACTAGGCGAATTCTGCATCTGTCTGCTTTAATAGTCAATTAGGGGTTTGCCCAAAAGCTTTAAAATACTTCGAAGTGAATTTCTCTTGTACTTACTGTTTTGAGATGTCAAAGTGGAAAAGTACTGGCTTTGCATATTTGTTTGTGTTTTCACAGGCCATGACAAAGTAATATTTACCAGGTGTTAAAATAACATACAACACAAAATGCATCAGAGAAGGAAGGAATTTAAAACAATGGTGTCAGAAGTTTGTCCTGCCTTGTATGTATGATTTTACATCCACTTCCCAAATGTCATTCCAGGGTTAAATCATGGCTAAACGTCATATGACTTCACTTCCTGTGAAGTCCTTAGGGCTAAAGATCATGTGAGCTCACATCCTGTGAAACAACTTGGGAAAATGGGACTGTGATGGCACTTCCACTACTCCAGGCATTTTGGTGAATCGATGTCCAGGGTCATCATCTAGTTTTACCTGCTCCTATGCTGGATGCCGTTTCATCCTGAGCAGAAAGAACAAGTATGAGGAGCCACAAACAGCCATACACTTAGCTACTAATAAACATAGAGGAAAGATACCTGTTCACCTAGCCATAGTTAAGATCTTGGAGACAGCAGAGTTGAACTAAAGGTGGACAACAAAGGAACACAATTTGCCTTTGCTATGCTAAATATGAAGATGACCTTCCCCATATATTCTTCTTTAGCGAGTGATGCAAATACCTGCTAAATAACATTAAATGAAGAATTATAAAGGAAATACATATCGCTGATGCCAGCGAGTGGCACAGTATTTGTTGGGATGGATGTAAAGAAGTTTCAAGGTAAACTGCTTTCTTTCTGAAAAAGGTCTTCCATCTCAGGAACAAAAACATAAGACAGAAATATTCAATCTACCAGACGTCTGAGGTGGAAAAAAACCCATTCACAAAGGAATGTATGTCCAAAAATTGAGAAACTGGCTGCAGAAGACCCCTAACACAGAATATATGCTGCAAGATGTGGCAGTCACCTCCACTGATCGAAAGTAAAAGTTGTTCATAACAATACCTAGGCCTCCAATTGAACTTGATAGCACCCAAACTGCATGAACCTGCATTTTCCCTGACCTCGTAGTGTTGTGCAAACGAAATCTCCTCATGGGAAAAAATTGTAAAATAATGTTTTTCATTAAACATTAAATACTTAAAGGGCCTATAAATGATCCCTCAAGCATGTGAGAAACTTCTCCTACTCAAAATGCACAAATCTTTAAAGAAAAATGATTTACAAAAAAAAGGACACAACACAACCATTAACCTGTCTAAAATATATTATTTTTCATATATCAAAACATATATATCTAACTCTTTTCATATTTCTCTTTTCAATGGCTATCCAGAGAACATAAAGAACAATACCTCACATTCACGGAGACCTTGGAACCACAAATAATCAAAATGTCAAAAAAATGTTTTGTTCAGTGTATCCTTATATCTTCTTGACATATTCCAAGGATAGCTTACATAAAACATAACGAATGTCGTCGACATTTCGACCCTGTGATCAATTGTTATTCACTATACATCATGGCGGGTCTTCCGCAGGACTAAAACAGACCAAAGGGCAGTCTTAAATGTATTCATAGAAAGACACCTAAGGCACAGGAAGACAGCAGACAAGACAGGAGCTGCTGCTGTTTATTTTAAATGAAGCCACGATTGGGCCAAGAGGACTATAATTGAAGGAGGGTAATAATAACCCCATCCCACATCGAGTGAAACCCAGCTGGGGTCTTGCATGTCATGTTACATAACTAATGGATACTGGTTTGGACACGCCATATGTGTCTATCTTTGAATACATTTAAGGCAGCCCTTTGGTACGTTTTAGTCCTGAGGAAGACCCGTCATGATGTATAGTGAATAACAGTTGATCACAGGGTCGAAACGGCGACAACATTACGTTATGTCCTATGTCAGCTATAGCTATCCTTGAATATGTAAAGAAGATATAAGGATACACTGAACAAAAAATGTTGGGACATTTTGATTATTTATGGTTCCAAGGTCTCATGTTTGTGTATGTGCTCACCAGGAGATTTGTGATTTTCACTATGTATAGGTGAATGTAATGTATTGTTCTTTATGGTCTCTAGACAGTCGTTGAAAAGAGAAATATGAAAAGAGTTAGATACATATTTTTTGATATATGAAAAGTAATATATTTAAAACAAGTTAATGGTTGTGTTGTCTAGGTGGATTTTGTAAATCGTTTTTCTTTAAAGATTTGTGTATTTTGAGTAGGAAAAGTTTCACACATGCTTGAGGGATCATTTATAGGTCCTTCAACACCTTCAGCGCGGCGCGAATTTCCACGCTCTGCTGAAGGTTCTAAGAAATGGGCGTGGCAGTGACGGAACGGTTCCGTCATAAGCACAGCCCAACCGGCGCTCGTGACGGAACCGTTCCGTCACAAGCGTCAAAGGGGTTAAGTATTTCATGTTTAATGAAAAACAGTATTTTACAATTCCTCTAGAGGAGATTTAGTTCACCTGACAGAACTGTTTTTAGCTCATAACTGCATAAACAGGTTCTGAGGGACACAGGGTAACCTCATTATATTTAATCGTAGTGTTGTGCAGCAGAGTCTATGAAATAGACACTAAGGGCTCCATTAGGATGACGGGCGGACTTTGCCCTCCCGCCATCCCATTGTAAATCGGGACTGCCCGCCTAAAGGGCAGGGGTCCGGACATTGGCATTAAAATGCGCCCGCCACAGTGGCGGGCGCATTCCTCAAAGAACATTGTGGCGGGTGGTGTTCACTGCACCCCCCGTGTGCCACCCCCCTTTGGCCGTCACTCTGGGGGCCCACAGGGGCCCCCCAGAGTGAACACCGCATGCCTCGGACAGGCATTGAAAAATGCCTATTCTAATATGGCTGGCATTGTCTGATAGACACCGCCACCCTGTTATCCCTTTTCCGCCCCGGCCGCAAGGCGACCAGGGCGGAAAACAGGCGGGCGGTGTTTCCCACTGCTGCGGTCCCCTCCGCCATCGTAATATGGCGGGGGGAATGCAGGAAAGGATGTTGGGCAAATTGCCTCCACCAGGGTGGCGGTGGCCACCGCTACCCTGGCGGAGGAAATCCGCCCGACATCCTAATGGAGCCCTTATTCTTTATTTATTCATTTGTGTATAACGCTCACTAGTAGTAACCAAAGCAGCTTACTGATGTTCAATCTCTCTTATCAGTCCCTTCCTGGCAAGTTAGTAGCTGTATGTAAACATGGGAATGAGGACGTTAAGGCCTTCCCATTGCTGAGCTTTTCTTGGCGGATGGACTGTATCAGAGATGCTATATCATTTGGAGGTTAGTGGGTTATCTCAAGAGGAGAAGGCTTCTAGTCTTCAGATTTCTTTTAAAAAGCTTCAAAATCAGGTTGGTTCCTCAGGTCAGGATATACCGAATTTCTGAGATGTGTACACATTATTTGAACTGTATTGCCTCCTCAATCCTTTTGGTTCATTTTCATTTGTGTGATCACATTTGCTCTGCTTGACCTGGGGTTTCAGTTAGGTGTCTAGTGTGGAAAAAAACGTATTTTTTGTATTTTAGGTCAATGCCCTTGTGCACTATGAAGACTGAGAAGAGAAAGTTTGCTTTTAATCTGTATATCACTGGGAGCTGGTGAATCTCAAATGACCATTTTGTCAGGGTTAGATACCAGAGCTGCATTGCGAGTTATGAAATAGAGTCATAGATATTGTTCAATGATACTTTGCAGTGATATGACTTGCTATTTATAATGGTAAATCACAATTGCCTGGTCTCAGGTTTATTATTTATCAGCAGGTATGAGCTCTTTATTGAGTTTGGAGACTCATTATTACTTTAACTTATTTCAAATGTTTATCTTACTTATACGAATGAATGCTGAGATAGAATCTAACAAGGTGAGCTCCCGTAGTCTCCCGCCCGTAGCTTTAACTGATGACCGAAGCAAAACGCCAAACTAATTTGAGCGTGTGTAAATTTTGCAGCTAAAAGAAACCCAAATGAAAACGCAACCTCAGCAAGGTAAACGCGCCTAACGCGGAAAGAAAATTAATTCCTACCAGCGCCCGCAGTAGAAGACAGCGCGATTGATTCCGAATAACGTTCACACACCTTAACATTAAGTAAGTGTAGTTACTTTAAACAAATAGACATGCCCATGTGTTTTCAACAGAGTGAGACAAGGTGACAACTGACGGTCTCCTTTCTCTTGATACAGAGTCAAGGTCAGGAAACTCAACCACATAGACGACATTGCGTACTTGAAAGAAACAGGTACTTCATGCCCCAATACTATGCTAACACGTAGAGGATAAGAGAAAGAGCAGAGACTAAAATTTGGTTTTTAATTCAACAGGTACCCAGGTTTGCCCTGAGGAAAAACTCGAGTAATCACACCGGGTTTGGAAATGCGTCGGCATTTCCACACGTGATCCATTTCTAGAACTCACTACAAGGCAATAAATAGAAAAGATGTCCCGCAACGCAGGACGTTTTGAACTTTTCATAAACAATATGCCTATAGTGTGTCAGTTCTAAAAACTTATAAAAGGAATTAAGAGAAGGGACTGAACTTCAAAAATTCTGGTGTACCTTTTTACAAAGTTGATTTTTGCTATGTGTGTAATGTTCATGCAATTACTCACGTTATGATTTCTTCATGTGCAACTGATTTATGAATTATGATTTATGTGTATAAATTGTTTTAGGACGTGTTACAACCTCTTACTGAAAATGTATAAGTAAGATAAACATTTGAAATAAGTTAAGTAATAATGAGTCTCCAAACTCAATAAAGAGCTCATACCTGCTGATAAATAATAAACAGCACTGAACCCGAGACCAGGCAATTGTGATTTACCATTATGAATTTGTCCTGCCTGGTCCCGTAGGACAAAACCCCTTTAGCAAATACATGACTTGCTATTTAGGCATTTAAAGTATAGCAAAAGTAAACAAATATGAAATAAGTGAATCTCCACAATTTGGTGTATTTGTTTGTCGAGACAGTTCATCGACTGCCAAGAGAGATTCCTGCTGTCGCTACCTTGTGTGGTAGTTCACATCTGCCAGCGGGTGCTTATCAGTTCCAGCAGTCCATCCAAATCTCCGACCTTCAAAAATGTGCCATGATTTCCAAACTGACATAAAAAAGTTGTTAAACTGTTACATATGCACCAGCATTCTAATATAATCTTCTGCTACAATAATAAAGTGATATCAGCTCAGTGCTTAAAAAACATAAGTGCCAAGGCCCTTGTCAAGCGGCCACTGCAGCTTCAACCAACCTGGGCTGCTAATTATGGTACCAACTCACTACTAACATCACACTCCTACAAGTGTGACAATCTAGACTATTTCAGGATGTCAAATCTATAAGAATAGCTTGGGAGACAGGTATTAGTCATTTTTTATGTATATTGAATTAGCTAGGGTCTGCTTCTCTCAGCAGGCAGGCACTCTCATACCAGCTGAGGAGGACCGAGCCAAGTGTTCTGTCTTGCTGCCCAGTCTGTGTGCCTCTGCGCTGCAGCCCACAAGGCCTGCATTTCTACAGCATTTCTAGCCCGCTGGACACCGCATTGCAGGATCCTTGAAGTGTTTGCCCGCCGCCGCCGATAGTTGAGCCTGCCTGATGTATGAGTGTCCCTGGATCCACACCTTGCGGCAGCCCCCTTGCAGACCTGTTAAGCGAGAAACCAAAGCTCAGTAACCCACGGGCGGATGTACCCCTTGAACGCACCCGACACTCAGCAGCCCAGTGACTTGATCCACTCAGCAGTGAATCCCAAGTGAGCTGCAGTGGTTGCCTCCCCTATGCAGAATGAATGTGACCCAAACTCTCTGGTCGAATGACCTGTCCTCTCCAGTGCCTTCCTCATTACTGCTATAAATTGAAACCGGCTTAGGCAAGATCCATTCCTGCAAAAGAACAGCAGCCCGCAGCCATGGTGTCCTGCTCCGTGTAATTGCATGAGGCAAACCGGGCAGCATGCCCTGTCCTTAATGTAGTCAATTCTTGTGTGCTTCCCTCCGCCCACTTGGTCTCTCTTTGATGGTCGCAGGTGCACCACCATGTACCCACATTCCATATGTAAGTCCTCTGTGTATACGCAGGCTACTCCCATGTTTCCCCTGACCAAGGCCACTAACTCACTAATCCTGTAAGCCCCCAAGATGGCTAATGGAAATGCTGCTCTGAATAAAGCCACCTCATGTTGTCCTGCACATGTGCCCGATAATGTGCCCAGTACACCTTTTATGAATTTGAAATCATTGGGTCTCCTCCCGTCTCAAGCCCTTGGTTGTAGCCTCCCCCAGTTTTTCATCGCCGTCCTACAGAGAAATTACCCGGTTGGGTCACTCCCTGATGCCAACTTGGCATAGTGTGCGACCACGCTAAGGTGCATTTGTGCCCATGAATTGCTTTTGCTTTCTCTGGAATGCCCATTCGATGAAGGCTGCAACCTCCCCCAGAGAAACCCTGCTTACTCCTGTTGGGCTAGTTATGTTACTGAAAACCTCCCAGCACTTATGATATCTCCTCTCTGTCTTGGGGGCCAGCACATTGTTCACCAGAATTGTTATGCTGCCTCCACAAAGTGCCAGAGGTGTTCCAGTACCGGAGTCATGCACTGGTCTGCATGGGGTGCCAGCTCCCTGAATCTGTCCCACTGAAAACTAGAGATCACGTAAGCTATTGAGTTCTACACCCCGCAATGTGTCTCGCCATAATTGCTATGGTCACCCCTAGTTAGCAGCCGACTTAGCGCCAGATGTAGGAAGCCTAATACCGGTCGGTAACGGCCGAAATTACCGAATTTCAGCCGTTACTGACCGGTATTAGGCTTTTCAGATGTAGGAGGCCACATTTCAGGATTCGGTAATTTACCGACTCTGTAATTTAAGAAATCAGTAAATTACCGAATTCTTAAAATACTGATTCGTTAAATTACCGAATCTGTAATGTAGGGGGCACTCAAGTAAGTGCTTCTCACATTTAAGGATTCGTTATTTACCACCAACTATTAGTTGGTGGTAAATAATAAATTCCTTTTAAAAAGCAATTTTTTGCTTTTTTTTCAGTGCCATGTGGCAGACATACATGCCCTTAGGGCATGTATTTGTGCCAGATGTGCACCCATGCACTATTCAGGGGTGCAACAGGGTGTCAATGTGACACCCTGCCACCCTTGAAAGGGTTCCCCCTATTACCGATTCGGTATTTACCGGTTCGGTAATTCCTATTTATTCCTATGGGCCTCCAGGCCCATAGGAATGAATGGGAATGACTGAATCAATATTTACAGATTCTGTAAATACCGAATCAGTAAATACCAATTCTTAATTACCGAATCTTACTGATTAGGTAATTTTTACAGAAAAATTATCTACATCCCATTTACCTATTCTTAAATACCAAATCGGTAAAATTCGGTATTTAAGAATAGGTAAATTGAGATTACCTACATCTGGCCCTAAGTGTCACTAGAGGCTCACCACCGCCGGACATTTTGTCATTCCCAGGTTGATCGCCTGACCCACTGCGTGATTGTCTGACCAAGGTGTGATTTGCCTGTTAGCCAGTTTGCGTCCCCATATTGTAAAAGATACTATGGCGGGGAAGAGATCCAGGAGTGTCTTGTTGCCCATGATCCCTGCACTATTCCAACTGTCTGGCCGCCGTGATGCCGACAGTGCAGTCCTCAGGCTTGCCCTAAAGCTGTGATTGCCTGCTGCATCTGTGTAGCGCTCCAAATGCTCTGCAAGAATCCTGGGTTCCTGCCACATGAGAATGCCATTGAAGCCGTCTAGGAAAGCATCCCACTGCTCTAGATTCTCCTTTACCCCTTGCGTAAAGCACATCCTGTGATGTCTCTTTGACATCCCTTTGGTCAACCAAGCTAGTCGCCCGGCAAAAGGTCGCCCTGCTGGGATCACACTGTTAGTGGCTCAGTTTTTCTAGCAACTTCTGGAGCTCCTCTAGCGTTGCCTTCTTTCTCTGCAGCAGTTGCCCTATGATTTGGTGCAGCTCAGTTACCTTGCCAGAGGACAGCTTGCATATGCCTTCCACTTAATCCAACTCAATACCCAGGAATGATACTTTGGTCACTGGGCCCTTCGTTTTTCCTGGTGCTAAAGGGACTCCCAGCTCCTCTGCTAACACTTCAAACTGACAGAGTAGGTCTGCGCATTCCTCTGATCCTGGTCTGCCAATGAGCATGAAGTCATCCAAGCAGTGAACGCGTCCCCCCCTGGGTAACATGTCCCTAGCACCCACTCAAGGAAACAACTGAAGGATTCAAAGTAATCACACAATATAGCACATCCCATAGGCAGGCATTTATCGTAGTAGCAAGGCCCATCCAGTTGAAAGCCCAGCAAGTGGTAGCTGTGTGGATGCACTAGCAGGAGGCGGAAAGCTGACTCTATGTATGTTTTGGCTAAACAGGCCCCCTTCCCTGCCTGTTTAAACAGTTCCACCGCATCGTCTAACAAGGAGTGTGCCACTGAGCTGCTGTCCTGCTCCAGCCAGTCAATTATGGAATCTCCTTGTGGGAGTGACAGGTGGTGTATGAGGAGGAATTTCCCTACCTCTTTCTTTTGTACCACCTCAGATGGGGACACCATGAAATTATTCAGCGAAAAGGGCAACAAAAGGGCCTGCTACCCTCCCCAGTTGTACCTCCTTCAGCACTTTCTGCCAGGCTACCTCTGGGTTGTCCTGTATGGATATTAGATTGCGGCTAGGATGTGGGACCAGGGGGCCCTTGTAATGTATGGGGGACACATACGTGAAACCCTCTACCTGTAGCTGCTTGTCTTTCTCTTTTGGGTAACTATTCAGTAATGTCACAAATCTCCCTATCCTGTTGAGGGTAGGCAGTGTGTTCTCTTCCTACCCCATTCATGCGCTTGTTTGCGCCCTCCGCTATTTCTTGTTGCCATTCTCTCTTCTGTCCCCTGCCCCTTTTGGCTACTTGCAGTGGACTGCTGAGTGGTTTCGGCCACAGCTCCTGCAACTGTGTTTAAATCAGCAAGTGTGCCCCCCTTTGCACTCATCTTTGTTGTATTTCCAGCACGTTGCTGTGCGCACTTTCCCAGACTTTCCCCCTGGTTGGCCTTTTTTTGTTTTTCCCTGAAGCCCTCATCATAACGTAACCAAGCTTTCCCTTGGTATTTCTGTTGTGCCTCATACACTTTTTTTCACGCAGTAACAAAATTCCTAGGGGAATGTTTCTAAAAAGACACATACAAAGGTTCTAATAGTCCGCAGACAATTATCTATTAATTTCTCTATACTGGGTTTGCGCCTGTCTCTCCTGTCCTCTACCTTTTTATCCTGTCAAATCCAACCTCACCTGGTGCACTTCCAGTAAGGAAAATATATCAATGTATTCCTTCCACTAGATCCTTTCCTTCACTGCAATTGGCATCAGACTAGCAAGCCCCATCAATCGAGTTGCAGTGGGGGGGTCCCCTGGTGACGGGTGAATATAGTCTCTGGTGGGCTTGCCCACGTGACCTTGCTCCCCTCTGCCTGTTCCAGCCTTGCTCGGTTGGGCCCCACTGGTTGCACCCGTACTGTCTGGGTTGCCCTGGTTAGCCAAACCACCCTGTGCATTCCCCATGTGCCCTGTGCCCTTTGGGATCTCGGGTGCTGCTTCTGTGTGCCCCGTGGTTCCTTTCTTTTGGGTCCTGCCTGGCCTGACTTCTCATTCCTGGATCTCAGGCCATTCCCAGTGCTTCTAATTCCTAGGTGGTGCCCCCTGCCACATTGTGTGCCTGACCCCACCCATGTCCACCAGTGCATCCATACTGGTGGGTGTGGTGGTTGGTGCTGGAAGGGCACATGCATCCATGCTTCCCCCTGGAAACCTATTTTCACCTGACCGCCCCTCTGGTTTGTTGGCCAGGGATAGTGGGAGCACTAAGGCCCCTGTGGTGTGTAGTTGGTCATCCCCAGTTAGATCCCATTGTTAGCAATGTTCCCAGGTACTTTCTAAAAACCTTGGGCTCACCCCCATCCATTTGTGCACAACCCTCTCCTTTCACTTTGCACTTTTGCTCACCATTTCCTGTCATTGTGTGGTAGCTCACTGCGCTCTCTGTCCCCTTAGGGGCTGCTGTCATGGCTGCAGGCCCCTCGCTGGAGTCCTCACTGCCGTACCCCTCCAGCTCACTGTTTTCCTCCTCCTTGTCCAGAGGTCCCCATTCTATGCTCCTGCTTCTTATTGCCTGTCTTCTTATGATGGGTCTCTCCTTAGCCCGTCTCTGTGCTGTGGTGGGCTGCTGCCCTCTTGCCATTGCCCCCCCTTGCTCATCCTGGTGGGGCTGCCTTTCTGGCTGAGGCATCCTCCCGCTGGAGCCTGGGGGCCCACTCCCTGTCCATTTGTTTCTTTATTGCTCTCTGGGCTTTCTTGGCTGACCCCTCATCTGGGCCCCCTGTGACATGTGTGTAGTATAAGGGCCTAAGGCCCACAGACTTCTAAATCATCGACCCGACACCGTCAGTAGGGTACTACAACTGGCCACCAGCACGGGCACCCGGGCTCTTTTATTGACCGGGCCACGTCACTCGTGGCACCCGTGATGGATGGATTTGGGGTGCAGTGTGTCCAGCCCTCGAGGGAGTGGCTGGTATTACAGCTTATCTGGGGGACACTAGAACATGTCCCGCAGGACACTACATTCCTTTCCAACTTTATTAAAGATCAAACAAAGTGTTAGTCCAACCTGTGGGGACAAAACAATTATCTAAAACACCACAGGGTTCATCAGTCTTCTGAGACAGGTGGCAGCAAGGCACCAGATGTGAGCTGACGACTCCGCCGGCAGCAGGACCTTCTCGGTTGGCACTCGTAATTTAACCTGAGCGGTTCAGGACACGACCGATGTCTTGGAGATGTCCGCTGAATACCGACTGTTCACATGTGATGCCATGTCTTGCATGACTTCCCTTTTGTTGATGTCGGTGATGGTCTGTGGTGAATTAAAACAGTTCTTTCAATGGGACCAGTCATGAGCATGAACGGAGTTTATGGTGACGGTTTGTGGAGGTGTTGCCTGATCACTTGTCTCTGCGGACCCTTTTGGCTGCAACCGATGACCTGTTGGTGGGGCAAAGCCTCTTTTCACCCTCCCCACAGGAGAGGCCCGTTGCCAGGGTTGCTGCGGGACTGCAGGAAGGCTACGCTGGGGCCGCTTGTCTGCCCACTGGGGGCAGCTGCAGGACCACCGAGCAGCTGTTACTTGGTCGCACGCACAACCCTCTAGGGCGGAAATATCTTGGCCGATGCTTGCTCTCGCTACCGCGGTTCAGGGGTGTGCCTGGTTCACAAGTAGCCTTTGGTCTCTTTTCTTGGCTGGTGTGAAAACAGCGTGTGACTCCAGTCCATCAATACTCTGGGGGTGGTGCTTGACGCTTGTGCTGATGGCTGGCATGATGGTGGTTGCCAGCCATGTGGTGACTCTGGATGACAGGTGGTGGTGACTTGACGGAAAAGTTGGATGTCAAGAGGGACTTGCCAGCCTTGTGCCTCCGCCTTGCTGAGGTTGAGTTTCAGTGATGGAGTGACACGTAGCGTGAGTGGATCCTCTCTTGCCTGGCTTGGGGCCACTTCCGACTCCGTCACCAATGGCATCTGCAGCCAGGAGCAGGGATGCCATTTGACTTAGACTGCTGACACGCTGGAGTGGACGGTCGCCTGGGGAAGCGTTGGGATGATACACGGTTTGCATTTGCTGCGGCTTATGTACGGCTTTCCCTTGAGGCTGTATCCAGGGAAGCTGGTTGACGCTCACCTGGGGAAGCGTTGGGATGATACTCGGTTTGCGCTTTCTGCGGTTTACTCTTGACTCCCCCTTGAGGCTAAATCCAGGGACTCCGATTGACGCTCACCTGGGGAAACATTGGGATGAGGCTCGGTTAGCGCTTGCTGCAGCTTAGTCTTGGTTCTCCCTTGAGGCTGTATCCAGGGACGCCGATTGACGCTCACCTGGGGAGTCGTTGGGATGAGACTCGGTTTGCCCTTGCTGCGGCTCACGTGTGGTTCTCCCTTGGTGCTGTCGCCAGTGCCGTCGGTCCACCTTGGTGTCTGTCTGGTGTTTTTGGAGGTGTCCTTGGGTTGTGGTGCTTCGAATCCTTGGGCTTCTCCTCTCGCTGTCTTAGACGCACCTACGGGTGTCCTGCTCTTCTGGATGACACCATTTCTACTCTTCTTCTTCTTCTGGGGCAGTGACATGCCACATGTTCTTACAAGGCCAACGGGCCTATTAAATTCAATGGTCTCAAGACCATTCAGGTGAACCTTCAGACGCTCTTCTCGGCTGCATGGCAGGCAGCCACTCATCTTGGGAGCATCTTCTTCAGGTGTTCCCTCTCCAGGGGCTAGCTTCCGCGGGCAGTGGTGAGCTGTGGTGGCGGCTGGCCGCTGGTATGGTGTATGATTCTCCTCTTGTCAGCCTTGGGTCACTGACGACTCCTGCTTGCAGCAGTGTGAAGGAGGACACTGTGTTGCGTTTGACCCCTTCTGGGCTCTGTTGCTGCTGTGGAGATGTATGCAATCTCCCTGCTGGTTCCAGCAGTGCTTCTTCTCTTTTGGAGAGATCTCTTTTCCTTCTGGGCATTTACTCATGCTGGCGCACTTCTGGGTTCATTTGTCACGCATCTTGGACTGGCATGCTTCATATTTTCTTGTGCGCCCTCTTCTGGCACAGGGTGTGCCTACTCTTCCTTCTTGCGGTGGTAGTCGTTCACCAACGGGGGCGTGTGGTGCCCGCTTCTCACTTGTGGTTTCGTCAGGCAGTCGCAGGTGGTGCGCTCTCTGCACCAGGCATTCTTGCTTGCTGTGCTGTTACATTTGCCTTGGCTTGTTTGAGCTTCTCTTTCCACGCAACACACAGGGCTTTCTCTGCTTCCCCTCTGGCACATGGCAGTTCATCGTCACAGTGTCCCAGGGCTCTTAGCTGCTGATTTTGGCCACTGCGATGCTGGGGTCCTGCAGTAACTCCACGAGCACTCTGTGAACCGGTGCTTCTCTCCACCTTCCTACTTGTGGTGGCGTCAGACAGCCACTGGGGTTAGAGTGCTCTACTCATGTCTTTGTCTTCTACTTGATGATTGTGTTCATTTCCTGGCATTTCTCCTTTCCAACAGTGCCTTGGAGACAGGTGGCAGGTAAGCATTTACACATCTCTCCCTTTGGGGCCCACCGGGATGCGGGGAGGGGAAGAACCGACCGGACACAGATGTAGGTGTGATAAAGTCCGCTTTATTGGGAAACAGGTGTATCCTGAAAACATACCCCAACCTTGGCCTTTGCCGTACAAAACTAGGCCTAACTAATTATACATGTACCTGACCACAAACCCCCCACCCCCTCCCCTAAACAGTTCCCCGCCAACAACATAACATCATTATAAATTACCCAACACTTGTCTCTCTGTTTCAACATCAGCCATCTGTACACTCCCTCTCCTCAGCCATTAAAACTCCTTCCTCCTATCCTAACCCCCCTGTTTAGCTAGGAAAAGCGCCATCCGACACAAACATTGCAGCACCTGCCCCCAGCGACAACACAACCCGAAACCCTAACCCAGAAGGCACCTGCTTCACAACATCCCTTGAGAATCCCGAAAGGCATCATCCCCTGGGCCAACCAACCCATCCTCCCCCCAAAAAACCTATCCTAAGGGAGGGTGGGTGGGACAACGCTCCAAACTACGCCCCCGGCTGCTGGGTCACTGTCCCACGAAATGGTGCACAGTGACCCAAAATGGCCGGTTTTATCCCTACCAGCCCAAAAGGAGCCCAAACCCTACTGTAAAGCCCAAGCACCCATGTCCCTTCCTGTGTCCCCTCTTAATTCTTCCCCCCTCCCTTCCCCCGGGCCCCAAAATTCCCCAAGGGGGCGAGCCTCCCTCCGGTCGGCCACCCCCCCAAATCCACATTGGGGCCCATCGGGAGACGGGGAGGGGAAGAACCGACTGGACACAGATGTAGGTATGATAAAGGCCGCTTTATTGGGAAACAGGTGCATCCTGAAAACATACCCCAACCTTGGCATTTACCGTACAAAACTAGGCCTAACTAATTATACATGTACCTGACCACAAACCCCCCACCCCCTCCCCTAAACAGTTCCCCGCCAACAACATAACATCATTATAAATTACCCAACACTTGTCTCTCTGTTTCAACATCAGCCATCTGTACACTCCCTCTCCTCAGCCAGTAAAACTCCTTCCTCCTATCCTACCCCCCCCATTTAGCTAGGAAAAGCGCCACTCGAAAGCCCCCATACGGCTTTCGACCCCCCCCCCTAGGGCCCCTGCACCTTTGGATACCTGCGCACCCCTATTGCCCGGTCTAACGCCTCCTTCAATTGCACGATATACAGCTCCATCCCATATCTCAACAAATGTACACCATCCTCCATAAAAAAGTAGACCGCCCCATACTTCAGTTCTGGGTGTTCCATCCTTCCCACCCCCTCCTTGTCACAGAAGGCCCTCATCTCTCTGTTATTCTTCCTCCTAGTCCTATCTATAGCCCCTGGTCTCTCCGCCCCCTCCAACACCTCCTGGGTATGAACTCTGACCAGATGACATAGCAGCCCGCCCACTGCCTCCTGATCTCCAGCAAGTCCCTTCTCATTTGTTTCACCAGCGCCAGCCCCTTGCACTGCACCAAGTCGTTTTCTCCCAGGTGAATGACCACAACATCTGGGCAGACCCCCCCCCCCGCACAACTTTGTTCAAAACCGGCACCAACTCGTGCCAACGCATTCCCCCTTTGCCCCTCCAATGACACCTAAACAAATTCTCGTCCAGCTACAGATTGAGGTTCCTGCATTTTTCCCACTCAGCCCGCTCCGCTCTTTTTACAAACGAATGGCCCACCACATATATGGACACCGCTGCCGCCGTAGGCCCCGCCACCGCACCTGAAAAGAGACATATGTAAGCAGCGATCCCAAACATCCATTCTAATCCAACGCTACCCCTCGCAACCTAACATACGACTTATAGCAGTCTGATTTCCAGCGCCCCAGCCGTTTGATCTCCTCTTTTCCCCAACCCTTCCGCGCTGCCTCCGTCGCTGCACCGATGCGAAATGAATGCGTTCCAAACTCCCCCGGGTCCTCACCCATAGACCGCAGGGCGTGCCGCAGGACCCACAACAACTGCGCCGCTGTCACACGGCCCCCCCTCTCCCGACAAAGACCTCCGAACCATCCTGTCCCCCTGCTTCTGCCAGCCGTCTCCCCCACTCCGCCGGGCACACCGCCTCCGCTCCCCCCGGGCCCAACAACACCCACGTACCTTTTCCCCGCTGATCAGTCTTGGACCGCCGAAGCCGCACCGCTACCTCCCGGCCACCAATCTCCACCTCCCCCCACGTCAACCCCGTACCACCCCTCAAACCCACCAACTCCGACACCCGAAAGGCTCCTAAATACAACCACCACATCAAGGTGGAAAACCGCACCGTCTCCGCCCGATCCCTGCACACCCGCGGTAACTGGCCCACCAGGCCCGCCAACATTTCCTCCGTAATCGGCCGCCTCTTCCGCACTCGAGCCCCTCTCTCCCTCTCCCAACCTTCCAGCAGTCTCCTCCCCAATTCTCCCGCCGAGGGTGCATACCCCCACCACAGCTTGCCCATGAAGGCCACACCTGCCAGTTTACCCGCGATGGTCACTCTCGCCAAACCTTTGTCCATCAACCCCAGCATGAAACGCACCACCTGCTCCTCCGACACCACTTGCCCCGCTGCCTTACCGCTCCAAAACGCAGAAATTCCGTCCAGGCCTGCTCGTAACTCTTCCATGTGGACTTGCCAGAGACGTCCTCACCAACTGAACAACCCGCGCTCTCCCACCAACCACAGCTCCTTCGGCACCTCCGTCTTGACCTCCGCCGCCTCCGTGGCTAGCCCATGGAACCTCCGCCACTGCGAACGAGACAAAGCATCCGCAATGTCATTGTCCACTCCCGGCACATGCTGAGCCTGGAATAAGATATCGTGTTCCAAGCACCTCAAGACGAAAACGCGCATCAGCTTCAGCACCTGGGGTTCCCTCGCGGACTGCCGGTTCACTACCTGCACCACTGACATATTGTCCACTTTAAACAACACCCGCCTGTGCGCCAACTCCTGCGCCCACACTATCACAGCCACCACCAACGGGAAAAGCTCCAAGAATGCAATGCTCCTACCCCCTGCCTGCCACTGCTCCGGCCATTGCTCCGCGCACCATCTGCCCGCCCAGTAGATTCCAAAACCTCCAACTCCCGCCGCATCCGACGACATCGTCATGTCCCACTGCCAGTCCTCCGGGGGTGCCATGGGCACGCCATTGAAGCGCTCCAAAAATGCCAACCACATGTTCAGATCCTCCTTCGCACCCGCCGAGATCCGCACATGATGATGCGGCCGTGTCAGACCGGACAATGCCAATCCCAGCCACCGACAGAAAGTCCGCCCCGCTCGCACCACGCGACAAGCGAAATTCAAATACCCCAGCAACACCTGTACTTCGCGCACCAACACTTTCCGCCTGGCCAACATGCTCTTCACCAACTCCACCATAACCGCCCGCTTCTCCTCCGGCAGGCGTGCTTCCATGGCCGCCGAGTCGAGCTCTATCCCGAGGAACGACAGCACCGTGCTGGGCCCTTGTGTCTTCTCTGGCGCCAACGGAACCCCCAGGTGACCCATCAGTTCCGTAAAACTGTCCAGACTCTGCTGGCAGTCCGTCGAACCGGGCCGACTCACCAGGAAGAAGTCATCCAGGTAATGCGTAATCGCCTCAGAGCCTGTGCGCCAGGAAAAAGCCCACTGCAAAAAGGAGCTGAATCGTTCAAACAAGGCACACGACACGGAACACCCCATAGGAAGCGCTCTGTCCACAAAAATTTGCCCATCAAGCTGAATCCCCAGCAACTGATGATCCACCGGGTGAACCGGCAGCAACCGAAAAGCCGATTTCACATCGCATTTTGCCATGAGCGCCCCCGAGCCCGCCGTCGTCACCAAACGCCTCGCGACGTCCACAGACGAGTATGACACGGACGCCAACTCCGCCAAGATAAAGTCGTTCACCGACGAGCCCTCCGGCCACGAGAGATGCTGAATCAGACGGAACTGGCCCTGCTCTTTCTTCGGGACCACTCCAATAGGTGAGATGATCAAATCCGGCAACGGCGCCTCTGCAAAAGGCCCTACCATCCTCCCCTCCTTCACTTCCTTAAAGAGCTTTTCCCAGACAATACCTTTCTGCGCGTCCACGGACTTCAGGTTCTCCGCCACCGAGCAATCCACGGACCCTCGTACCCCAACCGGAAACCATTCCTGAAGCCCCGACGCAGCACGGCCGCATCGTCCGCCCACGGATACGCCTCCAACAACGGCTCTAGCCGATCCAGCCTAACCAGTGTACGAGCCTTTTCCCAGGGTACTCGCCCCCCCTTCCTCCTCCCCTCCCCCTGCTGGGCCCTGGAGCCGGGTACTGGGCCTGCGCTGGGCCTCCCCAAGGTCCCCAGCATCGCGCCTCTGGGTGTCGTCTCCCACATGCGGAGCACTCGTGCCGAAAACGGCACGCCTGCCGGAGACAGGAACCCCTGTTAAAATCCCAGCAGGTCCCGACACTCTGACTACTTCCGGCACCCCCCGCCCCCACCCCTCCACGGGTGGGGCGGGCCGAAAAGGGGGGCGGCGCCATTGGCAACCCACTGGCCGTGAAAATGGTGCGGCCAAACTTAGCCCCACTCATCGTCTGTTGGTAGAGGTCGGCATCCAACTCCCCCCACTTCGCCTCCGGATCAAACGCCATGTGTGCCCGAAACTCCTCATCGTAATGCGACCACGCATTACCTCCGTAAGTCACCTGTGCCCGTCACACCACGTCCATGTACTTGAACAGCGCGACCGCCCTATCCGGGTACTTCTCACAGTACACACTGGCATAGATCAGGAAAGCTGCCGACCAATTCTCAATCGTAACAGGCACTTTCGGACGCCTAGCTAATTCCTGCTCCTCTTCCTTCGACCCCTCTTTAGCCATCAACTCTCTGTGAAGCAGCCTCCAGATCCCCACATACTCCCCCTTCCATATCTTCTCTTTGGTCACCAGCGACAAATGAGCCCCCAGTGGCTTTGCCACTCCCATGTACGGCAGCTTCTTTACCGGCACGTCACAACTCTCCTTCGCCCCGGCGCCAGGCGCCACCGACCCGCGGCCTTCGCCGCTTCCCCGTCGCCGCATTCCCTGACGCTGCGCCCCCTACTGCTTCCGTACCCACCCCCACATCCGCTACGTATCTGCCCTTCACCAATCGCACTGCGTCTCCTCCGCCGGCATCTGTCCCCACTGACCTCTGGCATCCGCCATCCGCACCCCCACCCGCCTGGCCTCCATGAGGCCTGCCCAAGCCACACCCCGACCCCGTACTGGTCTTACCTGGCGTCAAGGCATGCGTCCTCACCAGATCCCGCCGCCTAACCAGGTCTGCTGGGGGGGCCGTCACTCGCGGCACCGATTGCCGGGGGCACACCTGTAAAACACTGCCAACAACATTACCGGTTTCCCCCCATCCTCCCGCAGTTCCCCCTCTTCCTCCGACTCCATCCCTCCAGCACCGCCCCCCATGACCGCTCCTGCTGACATCCTGCTCAGACCTGCTTTGTCCCTACATGCTGCCATCAACGTCCCCAAATCCACACTCTACATACTCATGTCCCCAGTTTGGTACTCAGAATTGCCTACCAGATTGCTGCTCCATCCCCGTCCCCCGGCGGCCGGAGCGACCCATCGGGAGGGGGGCGTTGGAGACCTATGACCTTGCCATCCGCTGCCCGCATGCACATGGTCCCTCGGTGGAGCGCGACCGCCCGTACTAGGCAGAGCTGGCCCATCCTCTCGGCGGGTTGGAGCCGCATGCTGCTCACCCGAGCCCCTTACCAACTGCTCCTGCCAAGAGAAAAACGGGGAAGTCCAGCATGCCGGGGCAAAACCAAAACCGTCGCCACCCCACCCCCCTCTCCCCCCTGCGGCCGAATGCCTTCCACGCCACGCAGGAAGCCCCTCCCCCCAACCCCCTTCCCCCCACCCCCATCCCCCTGACTCGCCCCGTCCCTCCCACCCGCCCCCCCTCAGCCCCCAACAATCCCCGCCCCCCCCTCAGCCCCCCTCCGCAACCCCCCGTGGCCCCCCCGAACCCAAAAACCCCTCCGCCGCACCCCCCGCATCCCTCTCCTCCGTCCCCCCCTGACCCCCGTGGCATCCCCCCCGCTCCGCTACACCCCCGCCACCTCCCCTCGCCCACCTTCCCCGTCCCCTGCCCCTCCCCCCGCCCCGTGGCGAACCCGTCCTACTGGGAGCCACCACGTCCTCATCTGCTGAAGACCCCCACTCCAAATCATCCACTCCCCCCTCACCGTCCCCCACCTCCTCCTCCGACTCCTCTACGATTACCGGCGAACCCCAACTTGCATCCCCCTGCCCCCTTGCCTCCCCCTCCCCCACCGCGCTCTCGCCCCCTTGGTCCTGCCTCCCACCATCATTGCCTCCTCGCGCCCCCTCTGTTTCCCCCCCCCACCCCCTGCCCCACTCCTCCGCGTTCTCCCACTGACTGCCCCCCGTCTCCCCCACCACCCCCCCCAGCCTGGTGCTCTTCCTGGTGGCCTGTGAGGCCTGCACGCTCCCTCGTCCCCTGCCGGGCCTTTGCCCCCCCGCGCCTCCCGACCCCCCCTCGCGTATGGTCCCGGCCCCCCCCGCCCCCCCAGGCCTCCTGCCCCCTCCGCAAAGACAAGCGGCGCCTTCCTCCGGCTACCGCGCCCCCTCGCTGCGCCTCCTCTCTTCTTCGGCGCCCCAGCCGCCTTCGGACCGCCGCCTCGCGCCGCTCTGCCCCCAGCTCCCGCCCCCTCCCCCCTCCTCGCACGCGACCGTGGAGGCTCGAACGCCGCCACCACCGCCGCGGCGCCATCTGCAGCGCGCCGCGGTGGCCTTACCCTGACGTCTTCGCGCAGGAGATCCGTCCTGCCGGCCTCTCCCAGGAGGCGCAACGCTTCCCGCATCCTGGGATCCGCCATCGCCTCAGCCGCCATTATGCAACAGGTACCTCTCTGCCGCCTCAAATACAACGTTCAAAAATCCCGCCCTGCACACACCAGTCCTCCTCGTCGATGCACCGCTCACCACCGCCACAAAACCGCTACCGCTAACAGGCCGTAAGCGACCCAAACAATGCCACCACACAACGCTCCAAACTACGCCCCCCGGCTGCTGGGTCACTGTCCCACAAAATGGTGCACAGTGACCCAAAATGGCCGGTTTTATCCCTACCAGCCCAAAAGGAGCCCAAACCCTACTGTAAAGCCCAAGCACCCATGTCCCTTCCTGTGTCCCCTCTTAATTCTTCCCCCCTCCCTTCCTCCCGGGGCCCCAAAATTCCCCGGGGGGGCGAGCCTCCCTCCGGTCGGCCACCCCCCCAAAGCCCCATTTTGCTACCGGCCAGCTTTCTGGGTTGCAGGTGTGGTGGTGGACACCAGGGTGCGCCGTCTGCCCACACTGTGGGTTGTCTTTCCTTGGGGTGATGGCCATGAGGGGCCTTCCTGTGCTTGCTTTTATCTGGGATAGGGCAGGGCTGGAGACCCCGGTGCAGGGTTTTCTTCAGTGCAGGAGCACTGTATCCTCGTGGCACTAGGTGGCGCTGCAGCCACTTTCTACACGTTGCAGGCCGGCTACTGCCTCTCGCCAGCTGTGCTGTGTAAGGAAACCCTTGTGTTCCTCTTCCCAGACCGGGCTGGATCAGTAGACATGGGACAGAGATGAAGGGTCTCACCTCTCATGTGGTAGAGCGTTGCACTTCTCTGTTGACTTTCTTCTGTTCTGTGGTGAGGTTAGCAGCAGTATTACTGGTGGTGCCTGAGTTGTATTGCAATCACTCCTTATTAGTACCGATGCGCCGGTGGCGCTGCAGGTGCTTTGACCATCTGTCTCTGGAGTCACCGGGATCGAGCGTGGAGCGCGGAGATGATCCTGCCAGTGCAGCTGGGTGTGAGCCCTTCACTTCCCTTGGGCTGTGATCCGATACTGTGGGCCACCGCTAGGGGCGCTGCAGCTGCTTCGATCGTGCCATTAGTGGACCTTGTGGTTGTCTCATGTGCCTTCCGGTTGCGACCGTGGCAGTTTTCATGACAACTGCGGGTCTCAGTGGATGTTGAAACCGTTCCTGGGCTTCTCCCCGACAGCGACTCTTCCGTACTAGGCCCCCCTTCGCTGGAGCAAGAGCTGACTGGCGGTGAGCACAAAAGCTTCTTAGCGCTGATCAGATACGAGGGCCTGGGCTTAGGTACTGCGCTGCTACTCCTTTTGTCTTGCCTTCTGGCCTCCTCGCATTGGGTTGATCTTACCCTTCAGGAGGGTATTCTCGGTGTGTGTGGGCGATGCCTCACCCAGGCATTGTTCCACTTTCCTGCGAGCACAGTATGTCGCCTCGCACAGGGTAGTGGATGCCCGCGTGGGCAGCTTGCTCATTACATCAGGTAGGAAATATTCGCCAGGAGTGAAGCAGGGTCGCTTTCCGCTCCGCTCACCTGGGCATCCCGCATTCAGTTTTTCCACGGATGGACAAAGTCTTTACACCTCCCGTGGGCGATGCTGGGGCGAGGTTAATTCTTTCTTGCTCTTGTTGCCGCCTGCCTGCGGACGCTTCGATTCTGGTGCTGGCATGAGCCTTTCACCCCTTTTTGCGGACCCCTCGCCGCTGGGTGGGCCAGGGTGGCGTGCAGCCGCCAGGTTAGAATGCTGGTGGGTGCAGGGTAAAAACAGGAGGGCGCATGTCCAGGCAGGCCAAAATTCCGGAACAACAGTCGCTCAGCAGGGATCGTGGGAGGTGCCCTTTGCTGAGGTGACACCGTCCCCCAGCAGGGCCCAGGATACGGCTGATTCCTCACTGCAGTCGCAGGTGGCTGTGAGCTGCACACCAGGGGAGGTGTTGCAAGTATGGCTCATTTCCTCCCTATAAGGAACAATGCATCACCGAGCGGCAGGCAGGGGGGTTACACCCACCTCGTTGCCATTGTGATATTTGGGCCTAAGGCCCACATACTTCTAAATCATCGACACCGACACAGTAAGTAGGGCACTACAACTGGCCGCGAGCATGCGCACCCGGGCCCTTTTATTGACCGGGGCCACGTCACTCGTGGCACCTGTGATGGATGGGTGTGGGGTGCAGTGTGGGATTGCTTAGCTGCCTTCCCCCTACCACTATGGGATGGTACAAAGAAGTCAGCCAATAGGTTAAATAGCGAGGAATGGGCGGCCTGCAGAGCCAAAAGGTAAGAGGGCTTATAATCACGTCCCCCAAGCTTGCTGGGTGTGGGGTGCAGTTTGACCAGCCCTCGAGGGAGTGGCTGGAGTTACAGCTTCCTGGGGGACACTAGAACGTGTCCCGCAGGACACTACAATGTGTACACATCCAGTCATTTCACTTCAGGGCTACTAAAGCCCTGCTTTCTCCAGCATGTCTTGTCAATCGTCATCAGTGTCTGTTTACACTGATTGTTTCTAAGGTTATAATAGAGTCTGAAGAGGTTCATTGTATTATCATATGAATGATATCATCAGTGATGTGATCAGTAATGTCAAATGAGATGTCATCAGTGATGTCATCAGTGATGTCATTTGAGATGTCATCAGTGATGTCATCAGTGATGTCATTTGAGATGTCATCAGTGATGTCATCAGTGATGTCACTGACCATGTCATGAATGATGTAATATGTGACATCATCAGCAGTGGATTGCGGGTGCGCGATATATAGTTAGTGCAACTAACTATATATGGAATTTCAATGGTTTTGTGCGAATAAAATAAGGTTTTGTAAATGCTAATCCCTAACTATATATGGTCTATAACCTATGGTTTTTTCAGTGAATTTTCAAGGTTTTGTAAATGCAAATTCCTAACTATATATGGTCTTTAACCTATGGTTTTTTCATTGAATTTCAATGGTTTTTTAAAAGCTAATATCTGTAGCTGTAAAATGTATTCTTCTTTAAATCTTAAATTTTTTTGTACATGTTTTTTAGACAATTTAAAAAAAAAAAATTTTATGTTTCGCTTCCAGTCCGCGAACCGGTCTGCTTCCCGTTAGCTCAATTTAAAGCCGCGGCTCGGTCCGCGAACCAGTAAACGTTCCTTTAGCGTAACTGTTACGTTAGCATGACGTTTTGCATTGTCGCGTAATACGTCATTGGACGCGCCAAGTTAGCGGACCCGGAAACGGACCAGAAAGCGGCGCAAAGCGCGAAACGTAAACACAGCAGGTCATGTGACTCGGTAATAACACTTTTCATTGGTTCATTTCACTTTTGGTTTCCTAATGATGTAATACTACGTCATGTGATCTAAAATTAACACTTTTCATTGGTTTAGAACTTTTGCTTTTCCCAAATGATGAAAACCCCTCCTTCTTTCCTCACTCTGACTTTCATCTTGGTGAGAGAAAGACCCTTTTTCATTGTTGAGAAATGGCTTCAATAGTTGCTTCAGCTAGTGTTCCCCCACCACCACCTCCACCTCCTCAAGGGAAGAAAGGACCACCTGCTCAAGCAATCTTTGAAGAAGAGGAAGATCAAGAAGAGGAGGAAGAGGAGGAAGAGCCTGAGTTTTTGCCAGAGGAGCCCAGGAGATACAACAGAAAAGAAAACTATATCTGGCAATTTTTTAAATTGCCAGCAGGGCAAAAAAAAGTCAATGCCAGATATGTCTTTTGCCGTATTTGCGACGATCGACTTTCAAGGGGGACTGACAAGAAATATAGCTTCGGAAATTACACGATGCACAGGCATATGAGTAGGTGGCACCCAAACAATTATAGTGCTGCCCAGCTTCGCGATGAACAGCAAAATCCCCCGGCAATGGCGAGAAGATCTGTCGTCCAAGAAGTATCGGGACCAGAGGCGAGGGAGGTGGTCCCGAACATTCAAATGGACATGGGGGAAGTAAAGCAAGTGTGCATGCGATGCAACCAATTAATATGCTACCGAGAAAGTAGCATTACTCTTATAGTGAAAGCTATTAATAATCATGTTTGCCCGAAACGCCCCAAAAAATAAATTCTTCTTTTTTTCGTTGCTCCTGTTGAGCCCTTTTCAATGAATCATTTTTGTTTCCCCCCTCCCCCCCAAAAAACAAAAAAAATACAAAATGTTCAGAAAAAACAAAAAAAATATAAAAAATGTTCAGAAAAATAATAAAAAAAATTTAACACCACAAAAACCAAAAAAAAAGTTCTTTTCAGAACTACCTCCCCATTATAAAAAAAAATGGTAGAATTTTTGAAACTCTGCCAACCTCTATTTCTTTTAGTTCGCTCCCATTTCGCACTCCGGTACGCGAACCAGGAGCGAACCAAAAATTAAAAAAAAAAAAAAAAACAGTAAGTATAAGGGAAGGAAACAGACAGTTATGTTACAAGAAAGACAGCTATAGGGAGTAAAGAAAAGATACTGTTACCCGCAATCCACTTCTGATCATGTGACATATTACATCATTCTTGACATGGTCAGTGACATCATCAGCAGTGGATTGCGAGTAACAGTATCTTTTGTTTACTTCCTATAGCTGTCTTTCTTGTAACATAAATGTCTGTTTCCTATCCTTAAACTTACTGTTCTTGTTTTAAAAAAAATTTTGAGATCATTCAGAAACAGTAACATTAATAGTGACAGAATGAGTGAATAAGAATGAAGAAGTATGAGAAGAGAGGGACTGAGAAAAATACTGGAAGGAGTAGAATAATTAAGTAATAGAGAAAGGAATGAGGGAAGTAGCAAACGCAGGAAAGTAAGGATTAAAGAAATGAAGCAGTAGAACTAATAGATGTTAAATGTGATAGATTAAATGATTGATTCAGGATGACGATAAGGTGTGTCCTCTCCAAAAGTTTGTTTAAGGTGAGGCCTACTCAGGGTTGCATATCAAATTTATGCTTGTTGAAGAATACAGAGGAGATAATACATGTGAAGGCCTACCATTGAAGTAAAACATGTCCACTTCACTCTTGAACAACGGCCAGACCTCTTCTGTGTCCATAGACAGACCTAAAGTTCATCTGCACAATGTCATTCGTAAACTTAGAAAACACAAGTAATGTAATTGAAAAACGTGGAGTTTCTTTTGCTCATTTCACAATCACATCACCTGTGTTGCCTTTGCTTAGGTATCTCATAGTGCAGATGTAGTCCAGCATATGAAACAGTACGCAGAAGTGCAGCAGTGTATGCATTAATACATGTGAAGGCCTACCAATGAAGTAAGTCATGTCCACTTATTACATCATTCATGACATAGTCAGTGACATCATCAGCAGTGGATTGCGGGTTAAAAGAGTAGAAAACATTTACCTTATAATTCTTGTTACCTTTTTCAAATATTTTTTCATACTTTCAATCTGTAAAAGAGAGAAGAAACATTTCAAAAATATTAAAACATGTATTTAAAAATTTGAAAAGACAAGGGAAAAGGTTCAAGAAGAAACAGTTTTTCAACAACTTTGACATTTACAGAAGCCTCTGCTGCTCTACGTCCCCTACACAATCCTAAAGATATATATTTTAAACAAACAGTATCTTGATGCTGATAAAGTGAGGCCTATTTTGGAACATGGTGCATCTTTTGCACTGCTGATGTCTCACAATAGTGATGCAATAGCAGCGCAAAAAAGATGTAAAGCCATCATAAAATTGTGTCTAACATTTTAAATGATTGTTTCAGGATGCAAATAAGATGTGTCCTTTCAAGAGGGTTCTTTAAGGTGAGGCCTATTCAGTTTTAAAAAAAAACAGTACCCAGAAGTGCAGCACTGTAAGCATTAACTTTGACACTTACAGAAGCCTCAGTTTCTCCATATCTACCGCACATTTCTAAATGTATATCATAAGTACAAAAAGTAGAACATTAATTATACATGTTAAATGGTTTATTTTTGCTGTTCTCAGAATGTATCAAATTTCACTTAAATCAGTGACTTGAAGGTATTCATCATGTAACAGCGGGGGAAAAAACACAATCAAAATGATTGTGTTTAAAAAACCCATACAACCTAAGAAATCTGAATTACCGGGACTACACCACTTCCGCTTTCCACATTTGCGGAGTGGTTAGCGCTCTAGCCTGCTGTTAGGAGGGGCTACTTAGCCCTCTCGTCGCCCTGAGCGTGCAGCGATCGCGCGCAGGGAAGCGCCAGTGACGCGCCTGAGACAAGCCAGAGAGAGGCCCGTCTGCGCCCGTCCGCGACAGGACGCGGCCGGGAGCCGGCAACCATGGCGGATCACCGAGCACACCGACTAAGTTACACCTCACAGGTACTACTAAATATACTGCATAACTCCGCCAGTGACTGTTCTAACAGGATGATAGACAATATTGAGGGTCCATTTTCCTGTCGTCACTGTAGAACTCAATTTGAGGCCCCCACGAGCATAGCACATACTTCTAATCCTCGCTTTCACATTTATCAACCTGAAATAAGGCATCTATCTGATGATTCCACCAATATCAAGATTAAGACCACCAGTAAAAACGCCCTCACCAATAAAAACATGCTTTGTAATATAAGGTCACTATCAAAACATGCCGTCAAGGTATGGGATCTGATCTCCAGTAGGGAGCCGGACCTATGCTTCTCGACAGAAACCTGGCTCAAACCCCACTTAACACCCGTTATAACACTGGGAATCCCTATAGGCTACAAAATAGCCAGGATGGATAGGCCATTGAAAATTGGTGGCGGGATAGCGATAGTACACAAGGAGGAAATCAATGTGAACATTCTGGATGAAATATGTACCCCTGAACTAGAACTTATGATTTTCAATCTTAATTCTTCCACAAAATCTAACAGGAAAGGAGCGTTAATATACCGCCCCCCTGGTTCATGTAAAAACACCTCTGTGACATTAATGGAAGCTCTGGCACCCTATGTATGTGATAACTCAGACTCTCTTCTCTTAGGGGACTTCAACATTCACAGTGAGGTCGTAAACAACTCCGAAGTTAAAACCTTTATTAGTGATCTAAGCTCACTAGGTTTAAAACAAGTCAACAACGGGCCCACCCATACGGCGGGACACACGTTGGACCTAATCTTCACTAACTCTTTATCTATCGAATGCTCCCTCCCTTACCAAATAGACTGGACAGATCACTATGTTCTGGAATTCTTCACCTCCCCTCCCACTCCTCACACCCAAAAACATCATACCTTACCCTGTAAAAGAAGACCCTGGCACAGATTAACTCAGGAGAACTTCTGTAAAGCATTTGGAAAGCCCACAATGAGTGGGAATGACAACATAGACATAGCCCTACAGGAATATGAAGAAATGCTGTCGCATACAATTGATAAGACCATCCCTTTGAGAACTTTTAAACCTAAGCCCACTCCTAAACAGGAGATATGGTTCTCGGAAAGTCTGAGACTATCCAAACAAGCCACACGGAAGTTAGAAAAGAAATGGAGGGTCTCCCGCCTAGACAGCGACAAACATATCTACAAAGAGTCTTTGAAGGCATACCACAAAGAAATCCGATCAGCACGGAAGAGCCACATAGCCTCACAGCTTTTGGCGGCCGGCAATAACTCCAAGACCCTGTATCAGATTTTACTGACCTTCACTAAACCCACTGCCTGTGAAAGTCCGGAAGTGGCATCGCAACAATTATGCGACAATATTTCCCACTACTTTACAAATAAAATTGATGCCATTTATGACAAAATCCTACTTTCCAACTCGACATACAGTACTACAAACAACCTCATAACAAATCCTGCTAGTCCTCTCCCTCCTGAGAACTCAACTTCTGTATTCTCCCCTATTCAGATTGAGGAAGTACTGGCGCTTACGTCCCAGATAAAGAGTGGCTCCCCCACAGACATTATCCCAGCACGTATTATGCCCACTCTAGCTAAAGCCCTAGGACCTACCATCCAGAGATTAATAAATCTCTCACTTAGTACGGGGCAGGTCCCACTTGGATGGAAAAAGGCACCGGTTAAACCTCTCAGGAAAAATACTACCATTTCCTGGAGTGAGCTTAACAATCTCAGACCAATATCCTTACTCCCCTTCTTGGGCAAAATCACAGAAAAACATGTGAATAAACATCTGTCGAGATGCATTGAGTCTGCAGGAGTACTGGATCCATCGCAATCGGGCTTCAGGCCCAAACACAGTACGGAGACCGCTTTGATGTCAGTCGCAGACGATTTGTATATGTACCAGGATGGGGGGTTTTCCGTCATCCTGGTACTACTAGATCTGTCTGCGGCGTTTGACACAGTATCTCACCCCATTCTCATGACTAGGCTGGAGAACATCGGCCTAAAAGATGAAGCCCTTCAATGGGTAAGGAGTTTCCTAACCAATCGGACCCAACAGGTAACCATGGGCAATTTTCGGTCAGAGGAAGTTGAGATCACCAAGGGGGTGCCACAGGGCTCATGCTTGAGCCCAACTCTTTTCAACATATACGTGGCACCCCTGGCCAACATCTTGAGAGCATATGGATTTGTTCCTATATCCTATGCTGACGATACTCAACTCCTCTTTCCCTTTAAGACCTTAACACCAGAAGTTAGGAACTCCTTCTCCTTGGGAATGAAAGCGGTAGCACACTGGATGTCTTCCAACTTTTTACAATGCAATGTTGGAAAGACGGAAGTCATGTTGTTTGGGGGGGTAAGACAACTCTGGACTCCGGACTGGTGGCCACAAGACCTTGGCCCAGTACCAGAGCCGAAAACATCTGTAAAAAACCTGGGGGTCCGGCTGGACCAGGAACTTTCCCTCAAGCAACACGCCAACCAGGTGGTGGGATCCTGCCTCCACATAATTGGTATGCTACGCAAAATCTTCCCCCTCCTGCCAGATGCCAGCAGAAGAACATTGGTACAGGCACTAGTCATAAGCCGTCTTGACTATTGTAACGGCCTGTTGCTAGCTGCCAATGAGTCATGGCAAGACTGCAGGTAGTCCAGAATACGGCTGCCCGTCTAGTCCTAAATGCCCCCCCTCGCTCCCCTTCTAAACCCCTACTGGAAAAGCTCCATTGGCTGCCTATCAGACAGAGGGCTAAATTCAAGGTATGCTGTACCATACATAAGAGTCTCAATGGTATGGGCCCGGCATACCTGGCCACCAAATTTGTCCCCTACAAGCCCTCCCGCCCACTTTGCTCGAGCGAACAAGGCCTTCTAGTAGTGCCTAGGGCAAGGAAGGCAAGACAGGGCAGTAAAGCTCTCTCAATAGCTGGACCGTCTCTTTGGAATAGCCTTCCTAATTCCCTAAGGCTTTGCACAGAATACCTTCCTTTCAGGAAGATGCTAAAGACCCTCCTTTTCAGCTCCTAGACAGCTCACGTTCTCTCGATCGCACTGTGGCAGACGTCAAAAGCGCGGAGATGCTCCCATGAGTCGATACCAGCACTATACAAGCCAGTAAATAAATAAAAATAAATAAAAAACTCCTTAAAATTAACTTACTTTCCATAACGTCGAAGGATGTCCTATGAACAGCGTCCACTCTGTTGTGCTATAAATATTTTCAGCCCGCCACTTTCTGAAAGAAAACCTCCATCGTTTTGAAAAATATGTTACATACAATAAAAGACTTCTCACATTCTACCACATGTTTCCACTTGGCCAAATCATGTTGCAGCGATTCACAACTCTTGTAATTCTTCCAATCAAATCCCGTCATTTTCTATTTTCGCAACTTTCAAAAAGAAAACATTTAAGATTATTTTCACAATCCTGGACTACTAATATCTTACCCTTCTTTCTCACTCATGTTCTCCTTTTCCTATGACACTGATACTGCTTACTATGAAGCAGACTTACTTGCATCAGGTTTATATAGTTGGATTTTTAAATTGACATTATAATTAAAAGTTTTGGACCAATAATCTAGATAGCATTGCAGACTTACATTCCCTCTACTTCATGAACCTTTTGCAATTCCTCAGAGGAAATCCCGAGATTCTTTCCTTAAAATGTTGGTTTTAAAAACACCAGGTAAGAATTTTTAAGGTCAAACGGCAATTTTTTTTTGAAAGTTACAACAGAATCGTTGCAGAATGACCAGCCGTTTTGAGACTTTAAATAAGCTGTGTAATGTCCTGATGTTGTTGAAGGACCATCGTGATAGATAATTGCTACAGTTACAAAAGTCCTTCCTGATATTGACAGCTGAGAAGCAACAAATATTTTTATTAAAGTTGACAATTTTGATCCATCAGGCCTACATCGTTGGATCATTAAAATGACATACTGGCCATATCTTCGTATAAATAATGTTGACATCATTTCAGATTTACATTGGCTACACTCCATGTTGTGATCCGCTGCATTTACTAGCTTATTAAAGGAGACTGATTTACTGTCTGGCAAAGTTAAATATATAAATCTTTCTGAGTCTACACTAGTAGTACTTGATACCATACAGTTCTCGCAGTCATGCTGCCATTGATAAGAAAGCCCAAACAGGTGATCTACATCTACACCCTCATCTTGCAATACATCAAGCATATACATTAAAAACTCCTGACAATCCTGCTGATTATTTTCAGAGAAGTCTGTTTGACCTGAACATTCATCTAACAGATAACGAACTTCAGACACACTTTCTACTTTTGTTCGATCAGTGCTACATTTCTCTAACACAGAATTCAACAAGCAGCATAAACTTTGTTCCGAATTGAACACAATCTGTTCTTTTAAAGTCTCTAGTGAAAAGAGAACATTAACCACTACATTTGCATAGCAGTTGACACCAGAACTGTTTTCAAATTGAAAACCGACAACATCTTCAACAGAATCCACTTTCTTTCTGCTTACAATTTTCGGTTCATCGACTTTTGGGCTTTTTGCTACAACCTCCCTACTATTACTGATATTTCTTCGTTTCCGGCCTACCACACGTTTCTCAAACAAAGGATATTGAGGCAAATGTGGCGCATACTCTTTTCTTAACCTATTGTATTCCTTAACACAATCTAGATCCGCACAACTGTTTGTGACATCACAGTCAATCAGGTACAATCCCGATAAAGTTCTAACTCGTGACAATGCCACATATGCCATACCCTCCTTGAACACAGAACTGCCAATATTCACCAATGCAGTATCTACACTTAAACCTTGCGATTTATGGATTGTCACCGCATATGCCAAGCAAACAGGAAACTGTTTACGGCGAACATATAAATCTTTAACAAGCAAAAACCTAGCAGAACAACGACCAATTAGCTGTACTTCCTCAATGCCATCAAATTTAATTTTTATAAATTCAATACCATCTCTACTTCTGTATTTCTCAAAATCAACAACATTACCCATTGATCCATTTACCAGACCTCTTTCAACATGTAAATTCCTTCTCAAAATGATTCGGCAATTTAAAAACATCATTCAAAGTCTTTTCAAAACCCGCTGTTTTAGATATAGTCTTCTCTAATGAATCCAATTTTGATTTCAAATTCTCAGACAAAATAATTGTTGATCCCATATGCTCTATTTTGTCAATAGCTTCAAGTTTCACAATCTCTTGCTTTTCTAAATTCAACGTTTTGTTGTTGAAGATGGCACATTCTGCAAGAGTTGGCATCAAACATATTCCGGATTTCTTTTCAGTAATTTTCTGAAAAATATTCTCAGGCACAATGTCTTGTTCGGGATATAAATTTGACAGTAATCGTGCATTTAAAGCTTCTTTCCCATGCTCGGTCACTTTTCCAATTCTAATATCTTGTAGAATATTCTTGTAATCTTCATCCTTCGCCTGACGCATATTTTCATGCAGTTCAGCATAATTGAAATTTAACCATATATTGACGTGGTTCACCGACGAACTCAAGAGCTCCAAGAAGAACTGCCGAGCCCTCGAGAAAGTCTGGAAAAGGGAACCGACACCGGACAACAGGACCTCCTACAAACTTGCCACCCGGAAACACCACCAGCTGATCCGCGCCGCCAAGAAAACAGCATTCAAGGACCGGTTGGACAACAACGCACACAACTGCAAGGAACTCTTCAACATCGTGAAAGAGCTTTCCAACCCCAGCGCAGGAAACAACGACATCACCCCATCGCAAGACCTCTGCAACTCCCTCGCCTCATACTTCCACAACAAGATCACGGACATACACAGCAGTTTCAACAACCAACCAACGCACACCACGACCGACCAGCCACCCCCCCCCACCACCACCCTCCACGCCTGGACCCCGATCAGCACCGAAGACACCATCCGCACGATGAACTCCATCCACTCCGGATCACCGACCGACCCCTGCCCTCACCACGTCTTCAACAAGGCCGACGCTGTCATCGCACCCCACCTGCGAGACATCATCAACACCTCCTTCGACACCGCCATCTTCCCTGAAAGCTGGAAACACGCCGAACTCAGCGCTCTACTCAAGAAACCAACAGCGGACCCCACCGACCTCAAGAATTACCGCCCCATCTCGCTTCTCCCGTTTCCAGCCAAAGTCATCGAGAAGACCGTCAACAAGCAGATGGCTGCCTTCCTCGAGACGAACGGATCCCTCGACCCCTCACAGTCCGGCTTCCGAGCCAAACACAGCACCGAGACCGCCCTCATCGCCGCCACCGATGACATCCGAGCCCTGATGGACAATGGAGAAACAGCGGCCCTCATCCTCCTAGACCTCTCCGCGGCATTCGACACGGTCTGCCACCGCACCCTAGTACGGCGCCTCAGCAACATCGGAATCCAGGACAAGGCGCTGGAATGGATCATCTCCTTCCTCGACGGAAGAACACAGCGAGTCCGCCTACCACCGTACAAGTCAGAGGCCTCCGAAGTCATCTGCGGCGTCCCCCAAGGATCATCCCTGAGCCCCACCCTCTTCAACGTCTACATGAGCCCCCTCGCGGCCATCGTACGCAAACACCACCTCAGCATAATCTCCTACGCCGACGACACCCAGCTGATCCTCTCCCTGACCAACGACCCCGCCGCCGCCAGAGCCAACCTGCACGAAGGGATGAAAGAGGTAGCCGAGTGGATGACGACCAGCCGCCTGAAACTGAACTCGGACAAGACGGAGGTCCTCATCCTGGGCTCCTCACCCTCCGCCTGGGACGACTCCTGGTGGCCTCCCGCCCTAGGCACCGCACCCAAACCGACAGACCATGCACGAAACCTGGGCTTCATCCTGGACTCCTCCCTCTCCATGACCAGGCAAGTCAACAGCGTCTCCTCGGCGTGCTTCAACATCCTACGCATGCTACGGAAGATCTTCTGGTGGATCCCCTCAGAGACCAGGAAGACCGTCACCCAGGCCCTCGTCACCAGCCGACTGGACTACGGCAACGCCCTCTACGCCGGGACCACCGCCAAGCTCCAGAAGAGACTCCAGCGGATCCAAAACGCCTCAGCCAGACTCATCCTCGACATCCCACGATCCAGCCACATCTCCGGACATCTGAGAGACCTTCACTGGCTCCCCGTCAACAAGAGAATCACCTTCCGCCTCCTCACCCACGCACACAAAGCCCTACACGACCAAGGCCCGAGCTACCTCAACAGCCGAGTCAACTTCTACGCTCCCAAACGCCACCTCCGATCAGCCAACCACGCCCTCGCCGCCGTCCCCCGCATCCGAAGAGCGACTACAGGAGGAAGGTCCTTCTCCTACCTGGCCGCCAAGACCTGGAACTCCCTCCCGTCCGACCTGCGCCTGACCCAAGACCACCTCTCCTTCAGGAAGAAGCTGAAGACCTGGCTGTTCGAGCAGTAGCGGCACCCCCCCCCCCCCCAGCGCCTTGAGACCCTACGGGTATGTAGCGCGCTTTATAAGTGTCACTGATTGATTGATTGATTGATTGACGTTGCCAATGCTCCCTAGGCACTTCCTGGTATCTTCATGCGTGAGTATTTTGAACACAGGTTGTCCTTTTACTGGTGTCAGCTGCAGAAGATCTCCAAAAACAATGATGTGTTTGCCACCAAATAACACATCATATTCAGTTTTAAGAACTTCTTGCATTCTCAAATGCACAAAGGCAAGCATGACATTGGAAACCATGCTTACTTCGTCAATGATAAGAAGTTTCATTTTCCTCAAGACTCTTGAAACTTCACAACAAGCATCCCCAGATAACTTGTGGTATTATAATTTGTTGTCATGCTCCACCGGCAGCATCAGTAGACGATGCAAAGTAATCCCTTTAATGTTATGTGCTGCCAATCCAGTAGGAGCGGTAACAACACAAGACAACGATGTCTCAGTCCTTTTCTGCAAATAACATGAAATTGCTTTAATGAGGAAACTTTTTCCAGTTCCCGCTTCTCCACTCACGTACAGTCGGACAGGCTTCAACGATGTACATGAGCACTCTTTTTTCTCATGACTTAATCCATGCTCAATTTGCTTGGTAACTTCATCATATATTTTCCTCTGCTCAACGTTGAGTTGTTTTTCCAAGTCTTCTAAGTTAACTGCATCCTCCTGAGCATGTGCCATGGCTCTTTCCACTTCATTCATAGCAGTGGCAGCTTCATTTTTGATAATAGGTCCTCCTAGTGGATCCTGACTCAATGAAACAGAACTCTGACTGTCCTGAGAACTGTCTCTGGCAATCTTGGCTGCAATAGTTGCTTCCTGCTCAATTTCCAAAGTCAACATTTCTTGATATTTGGGAAAAGCAGGACATTCTATGGTCTCCTTAGCAGCAGTGAAAGAGTCTTCGTAACAGAGGAAATCTCCAAGCAGTTCCTCTTCTGCACGCCAAGGCTTGAAAAGTTGCAAAAGTGCTAAATAGAAAAACTCCTTTTTTTCTGGAGATTCGCCACTCAATTTTCGATGGTTTACTAATTGGCATTTTCTTTGCTTGACCAGACATCCCTCACTTCCAATTACAGCATACACTCCTTTCTCAATATCTTCTTTGATGTTCCTCTTGAATATATAATTTTGTAGAACCTCATATAGACAAACATTCTCAAGGTGACTGCTTCGATTTGGATAATATGTATCCAACATGTTGGTCTTCAAAATGTCGGTACTGTTTGGTTCCTTTTCTGCCAAATACTCAATTTCCCGGACAGGTTTTAGAACTCGATTTCGCGTTGCAGCAAGACCAAGACTCGCCCAAACGATACTCCTGGATTTGGCATAGAGACTTGCTGAAGACAACCGGTCACAACATTCGTAAGCTCCGATTTCTCGATGCGACAACATCTTCAGACTGAAACTGTACAACTTCTTGCTGAGGCTCTTTTCATGGGAAATGTCCTCCCACATATCCTTCAATTCTGTCTTTTCTTTTTTGGTGATATAGGATGTCACATACCGAGCCACAGCCATACAGTTGTCAGCCACAAACTGTATATCCATGTTAGCATTCCACATGGACAAAATCACTGGGTTGTAGTCGTTGATGTACTTGGACTCTTCGTTCCTTTTCAAATTGTATGTATTTTTGGGTGATTTCCTCGTCACATTATGTCGCAGCAAAGACATCAAACTGTTCACTCTTCCTTTAGAAATCACCGGTCGTGGAAAGTTGAAACGACATTTGGTGTAGAACTTGTCCTTGTTTCTGAATTTACGACGACAGTACTTTCCACAACGATGGCTTTGGAAACGTAGAATTTGTTCTCTTAGGCTTTTCTTCTCCGTTGCGTTTGGAACAGCACACGTAGAATACTGTTCTATGAAATTCATCACTAAGTCATCCGGATCTGTTCCAAATTTAGGTGCATCCTTGATCCACAACAACATATGTATATGAGGAGCACCTCTTGTTTGGTACTCCTTTCTCCAGAAGAAATCCAACACCTCTCCAAGAGGTGGATTCTTCTTATTTGTGATGAAAGACATCATTGCTTCAAATCTATGATTGAAGTACCTGCATACATTCACTGGATCCAAAGAACACAGTTCTCCAGGTGTCTTGAATTCAATATTTTCAATATTTCCATTTGCCTCTCGTAGAAATTCAAGTAAGTCTTCCCAGCCATACTCGGCACAGCTCAGAGTAAGGAACCATGTTGGAGTTCCTAAGTTCCTCAGCATACATTTTAAATCACCATGACGACGGGACCAGTACTCATTAGTACCACGCTGACACGCCATGAGATTAATTAGGTGAGAATCCAAAATACTGTCTTGGACATTGACTTTATGCCTAAAGTCACTTGCCGAGATGTTTCGCATCTGTATACCACTTTTTAAGATGTGGTTCACTGCATATGACAGTCCAGACAGATCGCTTTCAAACAGGAGATGAAACAAATAGGGAATACATTGACGAAACCTAGGATCTTCTGCATACAATCGTAAAGTCCGGTATTCAGACGCAGGAATTTGATGAGGTCGCTCATCATATCTTCCTCCTCGACCTGTGGGAAATAGCTGTGGGAAACACCGAGCTTCCAAACTTTCCTCCCAAACACTAATGGGACTCCCTTTGGCTTGTTTCATTTGAAACAACTCAATTGCATTCCCCATGACTTCCTTGGAATGCAAAGGATGAACACTATAATGTTCATATATTTCTTCACTTTTAGAGGCCTCTACTTTCTCAATTTGGCCAGCACACAAATCGCTATCCTCTTCATCACTTTCTTCCTCTTCTGCAACATATACATTTATATAGTACTTATTATTTTTCTTCAAATACAATGTTGCCTTTTTGACTTTCCTAACATCCACTAAATCTTGCCATATTTTCTTATTCTTTGTCGGAACCCCATTAACCAAGATAACCAGAGGTTCCTCTTCAACTTTTTCTACTCCAATTGTGTTAATGTTTTTGTTCAAATCTAGAGGCAAATAAACAACTCTTCCCTTTAATCCTCTCTGTAAATCTGCTGGAGGCAACTTCCCTGTCTTTGGCTCCATTCTTACAATAGCCTGAAAGGGATGGATACTCTGAATCAAAATAGATTCATAAGTATTTAAATCCTTCAATTCAGAAGGAACCTCAACCAATTCAAGATTATTATGAACCGCCCTAGCAGGCATCTGGTTTTGGTTTAATTTGTTACAACAATAAGTACACACACGTTGATCCGATCCCAAATCAAAACAATTTTCTACCATCAAGTATGTGGCGAAATCCTTCCATTCACTATTATTTTCCCTTTCACTTTTTGCATATAAATCCACTAACTTAGTCTGATTCTTATAATAAGTGCGTCGACAACACACACAAGTGAAATTAGGCCTCTCACTTGATTTCATCTGAAACGTGGCTATTTCCTTCTGAAATTTATCTGTACTAGAAACCTGTACATTATCTTCAACATTACCTTCTACTTCTGGGTCAATTTGAACATTCTCATCTTTACTACCAAAGTAACAAAACTCAATTTCTTCACAAATATTCTTGACATCTATTTCAGAACCATGCAAAAGAGCAGCACATAATTGTTTAAGCATAATTGCTGGACTCTTAGCATAATACAACATTCTCACTAATTTTCTCACTTTATTATGATGCACTGCTAGCATCCTGAAATGATGAAAAACACTCTGGCATACTCTCCTGGAAAGACAAGCCAGTGAATGACCACGCAAACCTGTCATTTGTCTCACTCTGCAAGGATCTAAATCTTGCAACAACTTCATTTTCTGCTTCAAACTTTTCTTATTAAATGTCCGTATAAAATCACAAAGCAAATTGATGGAAACCTGTCGCACACTGCAAATAGAACTACACTTCCAAATGTACACAGGACCCTTAGGACGTCTTCCTAAAACATCATTACCTAACACCTCGTCTGTCTCTGTTGTCACAAGTTTTTCTTTTTCAACTGGACAACCATCCTTCACTTCATAAGCTCGACCACTGGTGTCAACTGCAAACACCAAATCATTATCCTGAAAATAACTCTCCTCATTAAAAAATGCCTCACAACTTGAACTATGCATCCATTCTCCGGAAAAAACTTCACAAAAGTTACTACGATTTACTACTCTCTTCCATCTACTATTTGATTTGAAATCAGAAATTACCTTGCTTAGTTTCCTAATTCTATTGATTACCAAAATAAACAACTTTCGCTTAATTTCAAAAGCATGATCAATAATTTTCTCTACATTTTTCTTCTTCTTATAAAATGCCACTTTCTGTTGGCCTTTCTTAATATTTTTTAATAAATTAACTATTATCCTGTTGCGGAACATTCGTTTTCGAATGTCCCTAAACTGTTGTTTCCTTCTACTATCATGCACAGAGTTATCTCTTGCTCTACCAGTAACATTTTTGATTGGGCTTTCCTTTCCATTTAAATTGCTTTTCTTTTTCTGGACTGAAACATTTTTTGGAGAAATACTTTTTTTACTACAAATATTTCTTAAGAATGATTTCATGCTCTTACCCGGAGCTTTCTTGGTGATTTCACAAGTATTTTGGGGAGAGGACTTCTGCAATAATAGATGATCTTGCTGTCTTTGACGTTTTCTAGCCTTTCTAATTCGATTCTTAGTTGGCATTTTTCACATTTTGAAATGATCTGCAGTTGAATCTGTGGAAAAATATAATAAAAAATGTTATTAACCACTATTACCAAACAGTAAATGAATAACAGTCATCAAAAACTTAACACCCTACTTATTATTTAACATAGCAAATATTTTGCACCAGCACTGCGTCACAAAAATGACACACAGTGGTACAAAACAGGCATACAACAATCATAAATCTCTCCCTCACATTTTAAATGATTAATTCAGGTTGACGATAAGGTGTGGCCTATCTAAAGGTTTGTTTGGGCCCAGATCTTTGGACTGGGGTGAATGTGTGTCATTGATCCACATTCGGTCCATCACCTGTTTTGTTTCTTTGAGGTGAGGCCAACACATGGTTGCAGATGAGATTTTCACTTGTTGAAGAAAACAAAGGAGATAATACATGTGAAGGCCTACCAATGAAGTAAGTCATGTCCACTTCACTCTTGAACAAAGGGCAGACCTCTTTTGAATCTGTGGTCACACCTAAACTTCATCTGCACAATGTCATTCATAAACTTAGGAAACACTAGTGATGTAATTGAAAAATGTGGAGTTTCTTTTCCTCATTTCAGAATTACATCACCTGTGTTTCCTCATTGACTTAAAATGTCCTTAAGACACATGAAAGCGTTTTTTTAGATTGCCCTGGCACCATTTTTGGGACATTTTTAACATGACTATGTAACTCCCATAATCAAAATCTAAATTTGCCAAGCACAGGTGGGAGCGTATTTACAAGAAACTTGCCCCATGAAGAACGCTTTCCATTTAAAAAGGGAAAAATAACATCATAGACACTCAAATGCTTTATAAATATGACCCAAACAACCTATGAAGCTCTAGCAGTACATATCCAGAAATGTAATTGATTTCAAAGAATCGTTTTTAAACACAGCAAATAAATCAATTGTATAACTACATTCAAGAGGAAATGACTAAAAATGTCCTTGAAACACATGAAAGCGTTTTTAGGAATGCCCTTGCACCATTTTTGGGACATTATTAACATGGCTATTTAACTCCCATAATCAAAATCTAAATTTGCCAACCACAGGTGGAAGCGTATTTACAAGAAACTTGCCCCATGAGGAACGCTTTCCATTTAAAAAGGGAAAAAAAACATTATAGACACTCAAATGCCTTATAAATATGACCCAAAACAACCTATGAAGCTCTAGCAGTACATATCCAGAAATGTAATCGATTTCAAAAAATCGTTTTTAAACACAGCATATAAATCAATTGTATACCTGCATTCAAGAGGAAATGACTGAAAATGTCGTTGAGACACATGAAAGCGTTTTATTGAATGCCCTTGCACCATTTTTGGGACATTATTAACATGGCTATGTAACTCCCATAATCAAAATCTAAATTTGCCCGGCACAGGTGGGAGTATTTACAACAAACTTGCCCCATGAAGAACGCTTTCCATTTAAAAAGGGAAAAATAACATCATAGACACTCAAATGCCTTATAAATATGACCCAAACAACCTATGAATCTCTAGCAGTACATATCCAGAAATGTAATTGTTTTCAAAAATCGTTTTTAAAAACAACATATCTGTTTCAGCTTACATGAGAGACCATGGAATGGGCTCCATGTACAACAATAACTTGTGTTACTGCATGCCAGAATGCTACACCGAATATGCAATTACAATTTCTCCCAAAAAACAAAATCTATTTGTATATCACTAGAGACAAAGCCACATTTTAAAAACACAGCTTTCTTCATCATTTTCTCCTTAAATCATACTATTCTCTATCTAAATTAAATAAATCTTTTCTCACCTTAGCAAATACTTTTTGAGTTTCAAAACAGTCTCAGAAATACTCCAAATTGTCTTCAGCAGAACAAAGAGGATGCACTCCAGAGGCTGCAGCTATTGAAAGCACACACATACAGATATTCATTACACATATCTCTCATATTAGCCAATCATAACTCTTCCCTCACTTTTTTCAAATCAAAACCCTTCCCCCCTCTGCCCTCTCTGCCTTTTTTGCTTAGCAACCACCTCCTGAAAGACCTCTCATGTTTGTAAATTCACACAACAATGTTTCAATTGAACTCTGAACTCTCAGTGCACCTGCGCATCCAGTGCAATCTTTCATTAAATGTTTCTTCCTTGACCATTCAAATTACATCTTTCAAAGAACACATCCATGCACCCTAACTTTCTGTTTTCAGAAATGGAAATGCACCAATCACTGCTAATGAATCATTAGCACTGGAAATCCACAGATTTTTTTCTTTACAAACTCCTACTGTTTCAACTGCCCTTTCATTACCACACTTCATCTGACTGCAGCACAACCTTCTCCCACCATGTTTAATGTCTGGATTGTTGGACATAGTTACATCTACTGGGCTCAAAGGTATGCTGAGAACAGAAATTTACCTAACCTCAATTTACAAGATGTGGAAATTAAGTGGTTGGGCCAAAGAGGATTGAAATGTCACCAATTGATACCATTGGTGAAAACCTTTATGCATTTGCCAAAACCTGACCTGTTAATAGTACACTGTGGAGGTAATGATTTGGGCACTTTGACTGGGGTAGGTCTGGAAATGCTTTTAAAGGACACCTTTGAGCAATTAATGGCACCTTTTCCTCAAACTGCCTTGGTATATTCCAATATATGCCAAAGACAGAAATGGAGGTGGTTCAACCAATTTTGTCCACAAATTGAGAAAGAGAGGAAGCATGTAAACAAATCTGTTTCAGCTTACATGAGAGACCATGGAATGGGCTCCTTGTACAACAATAACTTGCGTTACTACATGCAAGATATCTACAGAGGAGATGGAGTTCACTTCTCAGATGAGGGCAACAGAATTTTCATTTTGAATTTAAGACTGTGCATTGGTACCTACTTATAAGTACCAAAATGTACCATAAACCCAAAAGCTCTTCTCAGAGCTACCCTACATCTGATCACTCACAATTATTATTTTTCTCTAACTTTTTTCTGTAATTTTCAACAAACTACGCTCAAAGAGCGCTACCCGGTACGCGAACTGGAAGCTAACCGCGCAAAATTTAAAAAAAAAATGTTTTTTCCCCGCACATATGGTCCTCCTCAGCCACCCTCAGAAAACCTAGGGGGTCAAAATACTTGTACCGTGCCCCCTTCTACCCATTCTGAACATTATTTGCCCTCCATTTTATATCTCAATTCGACCGAAACACAAAATGGTGGACTTTCGTTACGCTCCTAGTTCGCGGACCGGACAGCTACCCGGAAAGCGGTCCAAAAAAAAAGGTGGGAAAGTAATTCACAGAAAAACGACTGGAGACACTCTCACCAATATAGATTAGCTCATACTACATAACAATTCCTTTCATTGTCACAAATTTGATTGAAATTCCATTTAGCCATTAAGCCTGTAGACCTCTCTAAATACCGTGAGGTAAATTACTTCACAAAACACATCTGAAGTGTTGGAATTGACAACCAATGAAAATATTACTTTCATTTTCTACTTATATTACCTGACATTTGATTGGTTATATGCCTGAATATATATAAAGGAAGAGAAGAAAACACAGCCATTTTGACTGCTACTTCTTGTTGTACATCACATTTGAATAGCTACCAAACACTTCAACTTGTTTGTGAAGGTAGGTTGTTATTTTTAAAACTGAAGTATATTGTGCACTATAACTTAATATGGTAGACTTTTTCTGATAGATATATACTATCCCTCTGTAGTAGTTATGGATTTAGATAGACTTCTCTGTTATAGTGATGAATGGAGTTAGGCTTGTCTTGGTTAAATCACATACACTTTTTTATAGTCCTATTTCCACTCCGATACTATACACTGCCAAAAGATAAATTCACTGATAAAAACTGCCTATCTAAAATGAATCCCAACAGTGCCCTATCTCTACTAATATATATATTTTTTAATCAAAATTTCAGGCAAAATGGAAGGCGAGCAACAAGTTCAATTTACAATTGTACTGGAAGAGAGCAGCCAAGGAAAAATTGATGATTTTATGGATCAAAGTAGAGACCAGGAACTACTACAATGTGTTGAAGCAGTGGATAACCTGCTTAAAAATGAGGACATGTTACACCCTATATTCAATTTTGAAATTTCTGACAATGAAATGTTAGAAAGTTTAATGAATTATGAAACACAATCAAAATAAAAAAAAATACTTTAAAAATAAAGAAAACAAAAAAAAACCAACAAAAACAACAAACAATTAACATACAGTATTAGAAAAGTCTATCATTCTTTTATCCTTATAGTACGCTGCCCAGAACGCTTTCCGGTTCGCGTACTAGGCGCTCACCACGCAAAAAAAAAAAATTTTTTTTTTTTTGGCCCTGCTGGGACCTTTTAAAACCTCCACATAAAACCTAGGGGGTCAACGAGGATCTACTATGCCCCCTTATGGTAATTTCCCCCTTTATTTTGGCCTCCTCTTGTCTCTCGATCCTACCGAGAGACAAGATGGCGGCCGCTCCGGACTGTTTAGAATGTTGACAGACACCGGAAAGCCAATCAGCTTCGCATCGCAAAGTTCCGTTACGCGAAAAGTACGCGAACCGGATCGCTACCCGGAGCGCTGTTACAGATATATATCTTACTTTGAACGTTAATTTCTCAAAATCCACTGGAGCACATATATTGAGACCTAGCAAAGGCACATCGGGCTAACAGTCCCTACAATTTTGCCAAGTTTCGTGCAAATCCATTCAGCCGTTCGAGCTAAAAGTGAGGCCAACCGCCCTATGGAAATTAACATGGGAAAAATGCGTTTTGGGACCCCCCTTTTTTCTCGGCCCCCCCTTGCCAAACACCCCCCAAATTTTCAGGGGCTGCTCAGAAACAAAATGTGCCATTTTCCTGAAAATTTCAGCCAATTCCGTCCACAAACGCCAAAGTTATTAGACATAGAATTTTCAGAAATCCCATAGGGAAAAAATCCTAACTATATATACCTACTGGCGACCGCCAGTAGGTAATATATATATATATATATATATATATATATATATATATATACATTTTTCTGTAATGCATTTTGTTCATCACTCAACCTGTTTCCTATCATCATGGCCTTCATGTTGAATAGTGATTGGGAGTTTCTACTCCTAGATCATTATTAATACAAATGTGGTACATTATATATATATTTCTTATATATGAAAAAAAAAAAAATTTCCCCTTTATTTCATTCTTTCCCCTTGGGGTAGCACACACATTCCTTTTTCCCCTTTTTTTCTGCACTTTCAATTTTGGACACAGACCTATGGGGCGTGACTATAGGTGGTCATTCATTCCTGATGAATTTCACGATGCTAATCTATCATTTTTGAAATAAATGAATAATCACAATCACAACCAATAATCAGCATTCATGCTGACATTATATCAAACAGACATATTGTCTGTTTACTTTGAGACCTCATTGGTGTATAAATATTGGCATTAGAGTTTAATGATTTGTCATTTTCTCTTTTTTGTTTATAAGACGCCATTTCATCACCATGTAACTAATTTGTGAACATTTTAAAAATTGCGATGTTTGCACAAAAGTCTCAGTTTACATGTTTTTTATAAAAGTGTATATATATTTTTATAGATTACAAATATTTATTCTTTTATCACAGAATGAATTATAACTTGATTGTGATTTTAACAAGTGCATTTAAGCAGTTATTTTATCTAACAATTCATTTATGTATGCATTGAATTAGAAGAAAGACCACCTGAGCCTAAGATATGTAGTGTGTCTTTTATGTCACTTTATCACGTGATTGCAAAGAAAAAAATGCCCGGGAAAAACTGTTTGTATTTAAGCCATGTAGAACTTACTGACAACTGATCTGTGAACAAGGGCGGACGCCCGAAACGCGTAAGATCTGGTGGCCTTGAACGCTAAATAAATCGTTTCAACCCATAACGGACGTTGGAGTGGCGTGGTTCTTTCCTTCTACTGCTGTGGCGGCTGCTGCGCTGGTTTGGGGAGAGAGCTGCATTCGCGCATATATATATATGTATATATATATATATTCACTGAAAAAACCATAGGTTTCACACCAGTTATAGTTAGGAATTAGCATTTAAAAAACCTATTAAATTCACTGACAAAACCAGTTATAGTTAGCTGGAAATTTTACTGATATAAAACCAATGAAATTCCACGTTATAGTTAGTTGGACTCACTATAACTTGCGCGTGCAATGCACTGCTGATGACGTCACATATTACATCACTCATGACATGGTCAGTGACATCACTCATGACATCACTGATGACACCATCCAGTGAATATGTGTCTTTCTGAAAAATAAATATTAGTGAGTAATGTTTAAATATTTAAATATATATATTAGTGTTTCACTTTGTGTATAAGTGGCTACATGTGTTGGTAAGTAGCTACATGCGTATGTATATGGGTTATTAGATGTTTCTCTTAGTATCAGTATGAGTGTCTATATGGTTTGGTGGGGGTATTACTTAGCACATAGATGCATGAGTGACTGACTCTCTGTTTGTATGTGTTTTGAAGACAGCATATGTGCAGGACTGTATGGGTGGATGAGTGTGTATATGTGTTTGTTAGTGAGTGAATGACTGTCTCACTAGTGTCTTTATCAGTAACTACATATGTTTTAATCTAGTATATGTGAATATTGATGTATATAAGTGAGTATATGTGAGAGTAAGAGATTGTAAGAGTTCCTGTTTAAATAAGTATGTGTTTCTATAAGTGATTGTTTAAGAGAATAAATATGTGTAATTTTCAATACAAGTAAGTTGGAAGTGTGTGTATAACTCTATATTCAAATAAATGGATGTTCAATAGTTTATTTGCACGTGTGAGTATGTGTGTGAGTAACTTTTGGATGACTGTCGGTGTGTAACAGGATGTATAGGTGTATCACTTCATATGATGAGTGAGTATATGTATGAGTGACTATATAGAACTGTTGGTGAATGACTGGATGTGCATATAGATGGTGGAATTACTGAATTGCTTGTTGTAACTGATATGGGTATCTCCATTTTTTTTTTAAATTTCAGTTTCTATTTTTGAATATGTGTTTCAAGGGTTACATTACAGTGAAAGGAGGTCTGTCACTATGTCACAAGGATGGTGTCATCAGTGATGTCATGAGTGATGTCACTGACCATGTCATGAGTGATGTAATATGTGACGTCATCAGCAGTGCATTGCACGCGCAAGTTATAGTGAGTCCAACTAACTATAACGTGGAATTTCATTGGTTTTATATCAGTAAAATTTCCAGCTAACTATAACTGGTTTTGTCAGTGAATTTAATAGGTTTTTTAAATGCTAATTCCTAACTATAACTGGTGTGAAACCTATGGTTTTTTCACTGAATTTCAAAGGTTTTTTAAATGCTAATTTCTAACTATAACTGGTGTGAAACCTGTGGTTTTTTCAGTGAATTTCAAAGGTTTTTTTAATGCTAATTCCTAACTATATAAGACCTGAAAGCCCACCAGGAATCTCCAGTATGCGCCAGGGGACTGCATTGCAGAGAGGTGTAATGAAGCCACAACCCTTTTTAAACCTCTCTGCAACGCAGCCCCCGTGCATGTTTGAAGAGGGGAAACTAATTCCCCTTGCATACTGGGGGCCCCTGGGGGCCAATTAGCCCACCTGGAACCTCCAGTATGCGCCTGGGGCTGCATTGCAGAGGTGTAATGAGACTATGCCCCTTGTTACACCTCTCTGCAACGCAGCCCACTGCCGTGTTTGCAGAGGGGGAACTAATTCCCCTTGCATACTGGGGGTCCCTGGATCATATCTGCCCAAACACCGATATTCCGAACGATTGTAAATGACTTTTCTTGAGAAACATTTGGATTTGGATTATCATGTCCTATACTTTGGAATTTTTGAAAGACTGACTTTGAGGATGCTATAAATTACTCAAGTCTGCCCGAATTGTGTGGGTAAAATTGATACCTAGTCACTTTTAATAAGAATATACTTATGTCTCGTCTAACATTTGGAAGAAATATCTAGTTATATGACAACGGGATACCGACATAACTTGAAGGAAATAAGAACGCCCTGAAGAAGTTCTGTTGTACAGAACGAAACGTTTCGGCTGGCTGTGGTACATAAACTTAAGGAAAATAAAAGCATTTGAATATACACCAAGATTCAGCGCTTCAATAAGTACTCTAAGTGATATGATTTGATTGGACTCATTGTGAAAGTGGTGCTGTGCCAAACTTTGGAATATTCTCCACTACTCTCTACTACTTACTCTCTCCCACTCTCTACTACTCACTCTCTACTGCTCTCTACTACTCACTCTACTACTTACTCTCTACTACTCTCTACTACTCAGTCTCTACTACTCACTCTCTACTACTCTCTACTACTCACTCTACTATTCACTCTACTACTCTCTACTACTCACTCTGCTACTCTCTCTACTGCTCTCTACTACTCTCTACTACTCACTCTCTACTCTCTATTACTCACTCTCTACTCTCTACCTCTCTACCTCTCTACCTCTACACCTCTACCTCTCTACCTCTCTCTACACGCACACATATAGACATATATGCATATATATATGTGCATATGCATTTATATATATGTATGTGTATGTATAAAAAAAACAACTAAACATTTTTTTTTCTAATCAGCTACTTTTAAAACTGTCATTCTTTTTCCCCATGGTACACTCCCCGGTACGCTCCCCGGTGCGCGTACCGGGCGCTCCCCCCGCGAAAATAAAAAAAAAAAAATTTTTTTTTTTGCCCCGTGGGGCCCTTTTATGGCCCCCACATCAAACCTAGGGGGTCAAGGGGGGTCTACTCTGCCCCATTATGGTCATTTCCCCCTTTGTTTGGGCCACCTCTTGTGTCTCGATCCTACCGAGACACAAGATGGCGGCCGCTCCGGACTGTTTAGAATGTTTACAGACACCCCAGAGCCAATCAGCTTTCTGCGCGCAAGTCGCGTGGCGCGCCCGGTGCGCGTACCGGGCGCTCCCCCCGCGAAAATCAAAAAAAAAAATTTTTTTTTTGCCCCGTGGGGCCCTTTTATGGCCCCCACATCAAACCTAGGGGGTTAAGGGGGGTCTACTCTGCCCCCTTATGGTCATTTCCCCCTTTGTTTTGGCCACCTCTTGTGTCTCGATCCTACCGAGAAACAAGATGGCGGCCGCTCCGGACTGTTTAGAATGTTTACAGACACCCCAGAGCCAATCAGCTTTCTGCGCGCAAGTCGCGTGGCGCGCCCGGTGCGCGTACCGGTGCGCTTACCGGAGCGCTGCTATAGATATATATATTTTTTTGAACCTTAATTACTCAAAATCCACTGGAGCACATATCTTGAGACATAGCAAAGGCACATCGGGCTACCAGTCCCTACAATTTTGCCAAGTTTGGTGGAAATCCATTCAGCCGTTCGGGCTAAAAGTGAAATCGACCGCCCTATGGAAATTAACATGGGGAAAACGCGTTTTGGGACCCCCCTTTTATCTCGGCCCCCGCTTGACGAATCCCCCCCAAACTTTCAGGGAAGGACCGGAACGCCGCGAGGCCATTTTGAGGAAATTTTCAGGCAGATTCGTCAACCGGCGCCAAAGTTATTCCAAATAGAATTTTCAGATTTAACATTGAAAAAAATCCTAACTATAACTACCTACTGGCGACCGCCAGTAGGTAATATATATATATATATATATATATATATATATATATATATATATATATATATATATATATTCCGCTCAAGGTTTCTACCAGGTTCACAATAGAAACCACGCACTCCGGGGTTAATTCCCAGATGTTATTTATTATATTTGCAACAGACGCATTTCCGCGCTCCACCTTCCTCAATGTTACAAACATTGTGAGGAGACGCCATGTTTTAACAACAATCTCTGCGTACGTTATTGGTGAAAACAAACAAGGGACTTTGATCATTCGCCATATTGGGTGCTCTACACATTGAGCATCACAATATGTTTCAGTAAAAGAATATTTACATCGTAGCTTATCTATTATACATTTAGATACGCTACAAAATGCTTGTATCATTTCATAAGCAAAAAAGGTTTTTTTTACGTGCACATTATGCATTCATGTCATACCATTATGCACATAATCCTGCGATCACGCCTTCACGCCGTATATCGGCTGCACAACACAACAGTATCTGGGTTACCTATTTTCACATAAAATTAATCCTGCCACAATAAGCTGGTTTGACATATGTTGTTCGTAAAAGCATTTCGAACTGCACTCCTGATATTTAGTAACAGTGCCTATTATCGGCAGAGCCATCTTGGTAATCCCCACCCAGATCAAGCTATATCATTTGGCCGTGTATCGGCATGATCAATATACTAAAACATATCATATGACGCTGCAGCTGATAAGGCCGTGGATCGGCAAGCCTCCCTTGACAAAAAAGTTGTTTTCCCAAATCTCCTTTACAACTTATTTTTTTCTCTTTCATGTTTCATCAGTTCAAAAATTTCCATTATGGAAGGGTCACTCACACTTTATACAGTAATGTATCAATAGTTCCAAAGAAATGAGGAATTTACGAAATTGCAAGGATTCAAAATATATGTGTCTATTCAAATATCGTTACATGTTTAAACTTCAAAAGATGTTTTTTTGTGTTTTTTTTGTGTTTTGTAAGATCAGAACTTCACACAGCCATTGATTTAATTATTTTCATATTAATGTCACACAGTGGTATAACTTGGTTTTTTGGTTCGATTGTTTATCACTCAGTTTTTTGTTCTGTTCTCCGAGTATATTCGTGTATCATTTAGAATCCAATATGAGATGCCAATTCCTCTCCCGCATTTAGTCCCTTAGGATATTTAGTCATTAGAACTATTATGTATCGGGACTCAAGACTTCTTAGCCTGTGGATTCTATCTCCCCCTCTGGGGCTTTCGGGTATGTGATCCAGACCAAAATATTGTAATTGGTGTCTGTTACTAGAATGTTTTTCTTGGAAATGTCGGGCGACAGGGAATGACTGATCATTTTTGTCGATCGCCCTTAAATGTTCCAAAATTCTAAGTTTTAAAGGCTGGATCGTACTCCCGAGACTCCACAAAGACACTTGAGACAGTACACTGCATACGGGGTGTTACAGGTGAGATATTCATTGATTGTTTTTATTATCCCTGTGTCCTGTATCTCATAACTCTTTACCCTTTTGCTGTGCGCACAAGCCTTACAGTTATGGCATGGATGAAAGCCCTTCAAATCTGCAAGCGTATTGGGTTTCCTTTCCACTTTCTTCAGGTGACTTTGCACCAACATGTCTTTTAAAGATCTAGATTTCTTGAAAGTTACCAAAGGAAAAGCAGGAATATCATCTTTTATGCAGCTGTCGGTCTTTAATATATGCCAATTTTTTTAAGCATATGTTTCAAGTAGTTGGCTTCCGCCGAATATGGGGTTACCAGCCGGAATTTTCCCATTGCCGTACTATCATCAGCAGTTATTTGCTTCTTGTCTGTTAATAGGCTTTGTCTTGGCAACGAATTCACTTTGTGCAATGCACTTTCCAAAATGGCCGCGGCATAACCTCTCATCTTGAATCTGCTGATGCACTCTGATGCTGCAATTTTGAAATCTGAATCTCTGATGCTATTGCGTTTGAGCCTAGCCTAGAATGAAGTCTGACATTCTCAGTAAAATATGTACATCCAACAAGGACAGAGACTGTCAGTTGATTCCTTTGTGTTCTACTGCAGCCTCCTAGAGTGTTCTAAAGAACAACTAGAGCGCTAACAGTCCTACTTATTACAAAGGTATAGCACACCTGAAGCCATCGTGATGGGAATAAAGTGGTAACTCTTAAAACACTTAATTTAAAAAGGAACCAAATGAGGCGGTATATTATGCCATAGAAAGTATTATTAGTGCTGCAGAAAGAAAAATTAGGGCACATTTTGAGTGACTTCTCAAATCCTCTTCTATTTCATTAAAAAATTCTGACATGCAGTCTCCCAAGATGGCCACCAGAGACAAAAGAGCCCAAATGTAGCCCAAATATCACCCAGATGTAGCCCAAGTATAGCCCAATGACAGAATGTCCCAGAGTGTTCTAAAGAACAACTAGAGCGCTAACAGTCCTACTTATTACATAGGTATGGCACACCTGAAGCCATCTTGAATTGGAATAAAGTGGTAACTCTTAAAACATTTAATTAAAAACGAAAAAAATGAGGGGGTATATTTTGCCATAGAAAGTATGATTAGTGCTGCAGAAAGAAAAATTAGGGCACATTTTGAGTGACTTCTCAAATCCTCTTCAATTTCATAAAAAAATTCTGACATACAGTCTCCCAAGATGGCCACCAGAGACAAAAGAGCCTAAATGTAGCCCAAATATCACCCAGATGTAGCCCAAGTATAGCCCAATGACAGAATGTCCCAGAGTGTTCTAAAGAACAACTAGAGCGCTAACAGTCTTACTTATGACAAAAGTATGGCACACCAGAAGTCATCTTGATTGGAATGAAGTGGTAAGTCTGAAAACATTTAATTTAAAAAGGAACAAAATGAGGGGGTTCATTTTGCCATAGAAACTATGATTAGTAGGGGGAGGCAAGATGGCCGACGCTGGATTGCGGTGAGCAGTCGCATACATCCTCTCTCCAGCCTTAAAAATTCTAGACGTACCGTAACAGAGGCTTTCTCTCTGAAAACAGTCCCACAGCACATTGAGGATATGAAGCGGTAGAGTCAGCGGAAACAGAGGCATCAGCGGAGGTGGCAAAGCCGGCAAAAATCCAGATCTCCTTGAGAACGTCCTCGAGGACGCTGAGAACGCAGAGTCTGAGGTTGCTAGGCAACGCCGCAGACCTGACTCAGAGCATGAGCCTGACTCACTTGCGGAGGTGTCTGTTACAGGACAGGCAGAACAGATAGACGTCAGGAAGCTCAATCCTACTTCCACGGTGAGCAGCAGAGACAAAACTGGTGGGGGTTTGGGCCAGGTTGAATTTGGCAATGCTGATATGATGGGAGACTTAATGTTGCTAGAGGAGGAGATGAAATCTGCAAAGGGGGGGGGACCTCTAATACATGGGGCAGTACCCTTAGCCTCGCAAGCAGAGATGGCGTGGGGGAAGGAATGGAAAAGGGCGAAGGAGGGTCTGTTGAAGGAGATTGCTTCTACTCCCTTAATGAGGAGTCCGAGCTAGATCAAACCAGTGTGGGGAGCTCAGAGGAGAACTCCGGCTCCGAGTCTAGCACGGATAAAGACACTATCCAGAAGAAGAAATCACTAAAATTAACTAGACAGCTTTCTGGGGGAATGGAGGGGACCCAAAAACGGTTTGTTTGGGACTACTCCGCAACTTCACAGTCGTACCGGGAGGAGGATGGCAACAACACGGAAATACCGCCTGGGGCTCAACGCAACAAATTCCTGTGGACCTCTTGTTTAATACCCTTAAACAAATGCAAACGGAGGCCAGGGCTGAAAGCCGGAGAGCAAGGCAAGACTCAAAAAAGATCCAGAACACAATGAGGAAAATGAACAAACTATATGATAAACTGGCAGAAAGGGTAACTGAAGTTGAAGAACGAACAGGCAAGCTGGAAGACGACGTTGGAAGCTTCAAGACCTTCAAGACAGACCAGGAAAAACTTTCAGAAGACTTCCAATGGAAATTGGAAGATTTTGAAAATCGACAGCGACGAAATAACATTAGACTCCTGGGTGTGGCAGAGGGGATTGAAGGACAGGACATGAGACGATTTGTTGTGAATTTGCTGCAGGGGGCTTTTCCTGAGTCAGAATGGCAATGGGAGAAAGAGATATAACGGGCACATAGGTTCCCATTCACAGGTAAGCAGGGGGTGAGAAAGGATGGGCAGGGCTCTTTTCCCAGAGCGATCCTAGTGAATGTGGGGAATTTCTTGCTAAGGGAGGAAATTATCGCTAAAGCTAGACCTGATAGCAAGAGAACCTTTGAAGGTACTACATTCTTCGCCAGGCCTGATTTTTGTCATGTAACAGTAGAGAGAAGGTGGAGGCTCAGGCAGCTGATCGCACCGTTACAGTCACTAGGTTCAGAAGCGTACCTCCTTTACCCTGCTAAACTAAAAGTGATAACAAAAGGGAAAACAAGAATGCTTAATTCAGAGATTAAAGCTCAGCAGTTTCTCGAAGAACTTAGAAGCGTGAAAGGGGGCTAAAATTTTGTACATGTTGGATTGAAACTGGTGTGTAATTGGTCTTTAGTAGAACTGTTTGATGAAGATGGCGGAGTTCAGGGAGTATCTCAGTTTGCGGATATGCAGGCTGAGGGGGGATGTGATTGGCGCAATTCATAAGCGGCCACACATAGGTCATTTGTGACCTATTTGCCAGTAATGGGGGGAGGGTGGGGTTGGGAGGGGAGGGTAGGGAGGGTAGGGAGTTAAGGGGGGGTGGGAGGGGGGGGAAGGTACAAATCTTTGGTATTCATTGTTTGATTCAGCACATTATCACAGGGTGTAGGTTTAGAGATATATGGTACACAAAAACAGTCGGTTTCCTCATAAGAATTTTGTTGTATTATGATGACATGTAAAATTGCTTCTATTAATGTTTGTGGGCTTAATGAGGTTAACAAGAGATTGAGAGTGGCGGCATTGTTAAAATCTTTAAAGTTGGACTTGATATGTCTACAAGAGACATATATAGAAGGAACAAGGTCATATCTATTGGAACAGCTGGGGTTTAAAGTTTTAGCAAATACTAGACAAGGGGCAAAAACAAGAGGAGTTGCAGTACTGGGCAGAAATAGAGATATAGTAGTAAGAAGAAAGAAGGAGGACCAATGGGGTAGATGGGTGATCCTCGAAATTTGCTTTAAAGGGGTAATTTTAACGTTGGTCACAATATACGGCTCCACTGAGGATGATCCAGATGTCCTGCAATTTTTGGATGTTGAACTGGCTCAATGGCCGGAGCCTATTGTATGCTGTGGGGACTTAAACATCCATGTTCCGGATAGCTCTTTTATGCAGCTGGGAGGAAAATACGTGGGGATGAAAAAGAAAGTGTATAAGGCTCTGGTAGATATGGTGTTTCACAACTCTTTGGTGGACCCATGGGTCAAGATACTTACACACTTAGATGGCAGCACATTTTTTTCAGCTCCACATAAAACCCTTGTCAGGTTAGATTATTTTTTAATCGCTAATTCGCTGATCCAGGGCTCGCAAATAGAGAAGCAACCTCAGATAGTGTCAGATCATAGCCCTTTGGTATTGACCTTGAAAATGGGCCAGGTACAAAGTAGCAGCACGCAGTGGACATTTGCAAGAGCCCTATTCAAAGATCCAACCTATAGGGAACATATGGAGGAGTGGATAACATTTTTTTGGGAGATTAATAGAGGAACTGCACCACCAGGGGTAGTGTGGGACGCCTTTAAGGCTGGGATATGGGGCGAGACCATAAGCTTTGTTTTAGCAAGGCAGAAGAAAGAGAGAGTAAGGTTGGAGGAAGTAAGGCAGAAGTTGATAAAAGAGGAAGAAGAATTGGCCACTGCTATACTACAGAATCGCTCTTTAGAAACACACCATCTCAGAATCATAGCATTAAAAGCGGAAGCCATAGAAGGCATTGCCGAGAAAGCAGCAAATAATTACCTGACTAAGAAAGAAAATGCGTATGAATTGAGCGAAAGGGTAGGGCACATTCTGGCTGTACGCACTAGACAGAGATTAGCTACATCAGACATTAAAGAGATTAAGGACTCACAGGGTAATCTGGTTGGAGAGGTTGATTTAGTTAGAGAAGTATTTAGGAATTACTATACAGTTTTGTATACTCCCGAAAAGGAAAGAAGTATTGAGGGTATAGCAAGCTACCTTAGGGAAATCATCCCCCCAACCTTGTCTGATGAAGGAAGTGAAGTTTTAGAAGCCGCATTACAATTGGACGAACTTAACGTTGCGTTGAGCAGCTTACCATCGGGTAAGGCAGCGGGGCCGGATCAGATCCCTGTAGAGTTTTATAAAGTATTTAAAGGTTCACTGCTGGTGGATATGTTTAACATCATGAGTAAGGCACAAAGAGGGGAGTCGATCCCCGAGTCATGGGGTGGGGCTGATATTATTGTAATTCTGAAAAAGGGGAAGGATCCAACAGTCCCGGGGTCATATAGGCCGATAACATTGATGAACGCCGATATTAAATTATATTCTAAAATATTAGCTATGAGGCTGTCGGGGATTATTGAGAACTTGGTAAGTCCTGCACAACACGGATTTATACCTGGCAAAGGGACAACATATTAGGACGGTGGTTACAATGTTTGATGCGGCAGGTGTCCTGGGAGACCCCATGGCAGCGCTCTTTCTAGATGCCGAAAAGGCGTTCAACAGGGTCTCCTGGGATTATCTATGGCAGACTCTGAGGTGGTGTGGTATTGGAGAAGGATTTATTAAGGCCATACAGGCTTTATATAACGAACCTGCCGCTAAAATCAGAGTTAACAGGGGGCATTCGGCAGCAGTTAAGATCGGAAGAGGGACGAGGCAAGGGTGCCCCTCATCCCCACTGTTGTTTGCACTGTATTTAGAGCCACTCCTACGTAGGTTTGAATCCAATCCACATATTTCTCCTATGAGCGTGAATGGCTGTACGGTCAAAACACTTGCATATGCCGACGACGTGGCAATACTTACTCTAGCTCCCCTATTGACAATTAGAGAGGTAGAAGCCGAAGCTGAGATGTTTGGACAGGTTTCCGGATATAGTCTTAATAGATCCAAGACACAGATTGTAGAAAATGTTTACTCTAGCTGCAATGATGTACGGGTGGTCACCTCTGCAGTTTATCTAGGGGTGGCAATTTCAGCAGATTTGGATATGGTTGTAGAAAATAATATCTCCCCATTAATTTCTAGGGTAAAGTCCGATCTGGAAAGACTGAATAATCTACATCTGTCCTTGGTGGGGACTACCAATGTTATTAAAATGCTGATCCTGCCCAAGTTTCTCTATCTCTTTAGATCTATCCCACTTTTCTTTGAAATTAAATGGTTTAACTCACTAGAGATCATTTTGAATAGATTTATTTGGGCTCAGGGTAAGACCCGGAGGGCCTATAGATTTATGTCTTTACCAAGAGAGAGAGGGGGGTACCAGATTTTAGACTGTATTATTTTGCCTCTGCTATGCAGTATATGCAGGGTTTAATAGGTGGCGGTGGTAATGAGCAAAAAGTGACAACTATGTCTACAGAAGTGTATGCAGCTGTTCTAGGAGAGGAAGCAGAAAACTGCTTCTTAAACTGCACGGAGTATGGATACTATAAGAGGACCAGATTTAAAACGCTTAACGCAGCAGTTAGGATTTGGAATGCCTTTTTGAAAAAAGCAGGACTGGGAAGATACAACAGATATACCAGGCTGTATAAGAACAGGTCATTCCCTGCGGCAGTTTTCGCTGATGGAACAATGGCTAGATGGGCTGAAAAGGGAATACTACAGATCGGCGATTTGAGGGATTCAGAAGGGATAGTACAGTTTACAGATCTTATGGTGAAATATGGTATTGATAGAAGGTCTTTTTTTAAATACCTGCAGGTTGGGAGCTTCCTGAGTAACAAACAAGGAGGGTCTGCAGGTTATGATAGTAATGAAATTATGGAGAAAATACCGGCATGTGCGGATTGCACAATTAGATCTTTTTATGCATGTCTGAGAAAGGGGAGAACGGATGATATGGAGAGACATTGTAATAAATGGGTAGAGAAGCTGGGCATTGCACCAGAAAGATTTCAGGAGTCACTTGAATTGGGTCGTACTATTTTGTGCTCTGCTCCCCTTCAATCCCAGCATTATAAAACCTTGTATTCATTATATTTCACCCCAGCGAGAATAGCCAAATGGGGGAGGCTCCACAGGTATCACCTGCCCGCGCTGCAACTCTCTTGAGGCAGATATTGTACATGTATTTGCTACTTGCCCCCAATTGCATACCTTGATTAGAAATATAGAAGGCTTTTTAGATAGGTCATTAGATATTCAAATAACCCTAACCCCCTCCTGGTTACTGCTGGGGGTAGGCCCATATGGGGGAAATTCACAGAGAGAATTTATCTTTATGGCTGCCGCAGTATATAGATTAACAATAGCCAGGGCATGGCTTGATAGAAATCCACCAGTTATGCAAAATAGGTTGGCTAATTTACTAGCGGCTTATAATTTGGAGGAACCTATATATGCTCGGAAAGGTATGAGTGGTTAGATGCGAGGATTAAGAATCTGGGAGCCTATAGCTAAGTGGAAAGACACTGTGGACCCACATTAAGACTCTTTACAATAATGTATAGATAAAAAAACTGTGCTGTATATATATAATGATATTTTGCAGCGTATGAATGACATGAAATGCTTAAATGTACAATGTGCACAATCTGGAAAAATAAAAAGATAATTAAAATAAAAAAAAGAAAGTATGATTAGTGCTTCAGAAAGAAAAATTAGGGATCTTTTTGAGTGACTTCTCAAATCCTCTTCTATTTCATTAAAAAAATTCTGACATGCAGACTGAAACATGCACTTTGAATACCAGCAGCAGACGTCCCTGGTGAGCAGTAGCTTTACTACCGTGATCTAATGAGCAACTAGAGTGCTAACATTCAGAATTTATGGCAAATGTGTGACACATCTGACTGCCTTCTTGATGGAACCAATTAAACAAGCATTGAAAATGCAATAGATCTCGCCCTCGTTTAAGTTAAAGCCATTCTGTTTGTAATGAGGTGGATTTTTAGCTTTGCTTTTATTAGTGTTTTTTAAACTTTCATGTAAATAACATGCATCTGTATGAATATATATATATATATATATATATATATATATATATATATGTATGCATGCATTTATATTTGTATTTATATAGATATACAGATTATATATGTTTATATATGTATATATATATACACATACATATATATATAAATGCATATGCATATATATGCATATATATGTGTATATGTGTGCGTGTAGAGAGAGGTAGAGAGGTAGAGGTGTAGAGCTAGAGAGGTAGAGGTAGAGAGGTAGCGGTAGCGAGGTAGAGACTAGTAGAGAGAGAAGTAGAGAGAGGTAGAGAGGTAGAGAGTAGAGAGTGAGTAATAGAGAGTAGAGAGTGAGTAGTAGAGAGTAGTAGAGAGCAGTAGAGAGAGTAGCAGAGAGTGAGTAGTAGAGAGAAGTAGAGTGAATAGTAGAGTGAGTAGTAGAGAGTAGTAGAGAGTGAGTAGTAGAGAGTGAGAAGTAGAGAGCAGTAGAGAGTAAGTAGTAGAGTGAGTAGTAGAGAGCAGTAGAGAGTGAGTAGTAGAGAGTAGTAAAGAGTGAGTAGTAGAGAGTAGTAGAGAGTGAGTAGTAGAGAGTAGTAGAGAGTGAGTAGGAGAGAGACAGAGAATAGTAGAGAGTAGTAGAGAGTGAGTAGTGGAGAGAGAGTAGTAGAGTGAGTAGTAGAGAGTGAGCAGTAGAGAGTAGTAGAGAGAGAGTAGTAGAGTGAGTAGTAGAGAGTAGTAGAGAGTGAGAAGTAGAGAGTGAGTAGTAGAGAGTAGTAGAGAGTGAGAAGTAGAGAATGAGTAGTAGAGAGTAGTAGAGAGTGAGTAGTAAAGAGTGAGTAGTAGAGAGAGAGTAGTATAGAGTGAGTAGTAGAGAGTAGTAGATAGTGAGTAGTAGGGAGTGAGTAGAGAGAGAGAGTAGTAGAGAGTAGTAGAGTAGTAGAGAATGAGTAGTAGAGAGTGAGTATTTGAGAGTAGTGGAGTAGGAGAGAGTAAGTAGTGGAGAGTAGTGGAGAATATTCCATAGTTTGGCACAGCATCACTTGCACAATAAGTCCAATCAAATCATATCACTTAGAGTCCTTATTGAAGTGCTGAATCTTGGTGTATATTCAAATGCTTTTATTTTCCTCAAGTTTATGTACCACAGCCAGCCGAAACATTTCGTTCTGTACAACAGAACTTCTTCAGGGCGTTCTTATTTCCTTCAAGTTATGTCGGTATCCTGTTGTCATATAACTAGATATTTCTTCCAAATGTTAGACTAGACGTAAGTACATTCTTATTCAAAGTGACTAGGGATCAACTTTACCCACACAATTCGGGCAGACTTGAGTAATTTATAGCATCCTCAAAGTCAGTCTTTCAAAAATTCCAAAGTATAGGACATGATAATCCAAATCCAAATGTTTCTCAAGAAAAGTCATTTTCAATCGTTCGGAATATCGGTGTTTGGGCAGATATGACCCAGGGACTCCCAGTATGCAAAGGGAATTAGTCCCCCTCTGCAAACGCGCCAGTGGCCTGCGTTGCAGAGAGGTGTAAAAAGGGGCATAGCCTTATTACACCTCTGTGCAATGCAGCCCCCTGGCGCATACTGGAGATTCCTGGTGGGCTAGTTGGCCCCCTGGGCCCCCCAGTATGCAAGGGTAATTAGTTCCCCCTCTGCAAACACGGCAGGGGGCTGCATTGCAGAGAGGTGTAACAAGGGGCATAGCCTCATTACACCTCTGCAATGCAGCCCCCTGGCGCATACTGGAGGTTCCAGGTGGGCTAGTTGGCCCCCAGGGGCCCCCAGTATGCAAGGGGAATTAGTTCCCCCTCTTCAAACATGCACGGGGGCTGCGTTGCAGAGAGGTGTAAAAAGGGGCGTGGCTTCATTACACCTCTCTGCAATGCAGTCCCCTGGGGCATACTGGAGATTCCTGGTGGGCTTTCAGGTCTAGTTAGGAATTAGCATTAAAAAAACCTTTGAAATTCACTGAAAAAAACATAGGTTTCAGGCCTTATATAGTTAGGAATTAGCATTTAAAAAACCTATGAAATTCACTGAAAAACCATAGGTTTCCCACCAGTTATAGTTAGGAATTAGCATTTAAAAAACCTATTAAATTCACTGAAAAAAACATAGGTTTGACACCAGTTATAGTTAGCTGGAAATTTTACTGACATAAAACCATTGAAATTCCCACCTTATAGTTAGCTTGACTCACTATAACTTGCGCGCCTGCAATACACTGCTGATGACGTCACATATTACATCACTCATGACATGGTCAGTGACATCACTCATGACATCATCATTTTAATTTTGTTCGTAGTTATTAAAGGAGTTTTGAACTCTGCACTAATCTGTGTTAAAATGCCATTTTTAAGCCCCCTATTTCAGAAATAAACAACTGAACAAATATCAGGGACTTTTACCTGAAAAAAAGTGCAATCCTAACTTCAGCTGTCACCTCACCTTTTTACACCCCTCCCTCCCCTTCCTTTTGTGTTCATCATCTCGTCCCCCCACGTCACCAGCCCCCCCAGCCCGATCCATTGCTAGTTGTCACCAGAGGTCATTTCTAAAGTGCTGCAGCGTTGTGCAGGGCTACTTTCACACCCATGGATCCCTCGTTGTTATGTGAATGCAGACATTAGTGTTGACGGGACATACAAAGGGAAGCAGCTCCTGCGCTGTACAAAACAAACATGAAAAGAAAACCGGCTTTGGGGAAGGTAGATGATTCTATTGAACTGCCACTCTCTTAAGTGTGGCCAGTGCAGCACCAGCCCAGGCTATTTCATGCACCTGACGGAGAGACATTAAAATCACCACAGTTAGGTGCATTTAATTTTTTAAAGCAAGTTTCAAGCTGAAAGTATCTACAGCCAACATGTTCGTTTTCGTCTTGATTCTTTTGCCTGAATTTTGAAAGAGTTTTTACTCGGTTAAAACTAGCCATTGTTGCCTAATGCTTGAAGCCTAAGGCTTTGACAAAATATCTTTGCCCAGGTGAGGGAATTATGAGTAGTGTTAAGTTTACAGCACCCAGCAGCGGGTGTGATAAAGTCCTCAGCTCTTCTATATTCCCATGTGCATAGTGGCAGGTCAAATATGCTGATATTTGGAGCAGAAAATAGCCAGAAAGCACCAATTCGTCATGCTCCATTTTGAAAGGCTTAGCTTTAGAGTAGGTGAGAATTTTCGCTCTTGTCAAATTCCAAACCTCCATTAATCATACTTTAGCAGGTGTAATATAATTTGAATCTGTATCCATGGTTATCATAATCAATGCCTTACGGAGAAAAAAATATCATGCTGGTGTTTCCTTTCAATCAATCAATCAGACATTTACAGCTGAATTTTCGTTATACGCGTAATCAACAATGCAAGGTCTGTCTAGACCCTGCTCTGTTAATCACAGCATGACACAAGCCCTCTGAAACCCCTGCAGTGTAAGGAATTGTAAGGGGGAGCCTCTGGACTTTACCAGCGTCTCTGCAAAAGTCTTTCATGGCTCAGTGTGATTGCGAAATCCGGAAGCAGATCGGCATCTGTCCTGCGTTGGAGGGTAAATGGAACCTGAGCCTGCGGTGCCAGCAATCAGGGTACCGGTACTCTCCCTGACTAAAGAAAAGTGCCGGCACTGAGGGCTAGAAAATTTGGAAGTGCCGGTGCCACGCAACCCAGTTGAGCTCGCCTGACTGTGCTCAGGCAGACCGCCGTGCTGATTCCCGGGAAGCCTGCTGCACAGCTACACCGGATCCTCGCACCTGGTCCTCTGAAGTCCGCTGTTGTGGTGTCTTCAGCCATCAGGGGGTGCGCCCATGCTGTCCCGGTTAGTCCTGCACCAGTCTTCTGCCCCCCCCCCCCCCCCCCCCCCCCCCCGATTGCTGCCTGGTGCTCCGTCGGCCCCCAGCGGGAGGGCGTCTGTGCGTGATCTGTATGCACTTCCGATGGCGCTTTCGGATTCCAATGGCACCGTCCGTTCTTGTTCTGAGGCGATGGTCAGAGAGTGAGAACACTGTGCACACCTTTTGACCTCCTTGCCTTCTCTACCCTCTTTCTGCCACTGGGGGGTTTGCAGTTTTCAAAAGGAGTGCCCAACACTGGCACGTCCCCTTTTGCTTCCTTTTTTTTTTTGTTTTCCCCTCGGGTGCTTCAGTCCCCCGTAGTTGTTTCCCATGGGTCCCTACTGAAGTGTCTGCCACATCTGTATCTGTTGCAGGGAAAGTACTGCTGTTTTGCCACCTCTAACCTGAGGAGACTGCCATCTACCTTCAGGGGCACTGCTAATAGAAGGGGGATGCCACCGCTGAAGCACCAACTGCCAATGGGGACCACAAGTCCCACAATTCCCTCCACCTGCCCATGAGTTCCATTGAAATTGTCAATAAAGATTCTGGTTATCACCTGCCTGTTTCTGTTATTACATTTTGTGACTTATTTGAGTTCAAATTATACTGGTTTTCTATCTCCTTGGTTGTAAACTATGGGTAAAAGAAAGGTTATGGAGGTAGGTCATGGAACGGGGAAAACCAAGAAATTCAGGAAGACGTATGAGTCTGCTGGGACAAATGTGTCCTTGATAGGATTGACAATCTTTTAATAGAGTGTGAACACATTTTGGTGTCTAACCTGATTGACCCCCCTCCTAGTGTACCCAGTGTTTCTCTTCATAACAAATCTGAGATTCAGCTGAAAATACATGGGATGTTTGTAAAATGTAGAAAGCAGGGTCAGGATCTCTCCACCACCGTCAAAATCGCCCTACTCCTATTTTTCCCTCATGTTTCCTCTGCTTTACCAGAAATTCCAAGCATAGAAGCAGGGGACCTTCTTATGTACTGCTTATTTGTACTAATCGGTTTGCCCTTTTATTGGAGTCTTCCGTTGTTTAGCTCATAGAAACTACTGACACCAAGGGGACAGGACAGTCACTCGCACAAACCCCAGCAAACAACCGTTTGCATGGTAGAATCAACAATAGTGGTCTGATTGCTGGGGGTCAAAAGAAACAAAAGAAGGTTTTGAAATCATGGGGTGTATTGGCTCCCAGGGGCGGTGGGTGACATTTGAAAGTGGTGGAGCGCAAAGTGATTAGCATACTGCACCGTAGCGAGTGAGCGCAGCGAGCAACCCGAAACCCAAAAGGGGGGTTTGGGGAGATTACTCCCCCACGAAAATTTAGAAAAAAAGAAGAAAAATTGTGCATTTTCAAGCAAATTTGAGAAAGCAGGAAGGTTAATAAAGCAATTGTGAAAGTGCAGTTATTACATTAATAGATGGCATAACATAGGTAGCTTCTTATTCAGTATAACCACAGAGCTTCATACATTCCGTCCTATTACGCTCAGGTGCTGAATTCAGACTATAAGACTTTCATGAAACTAGCCTAAACCACATATACCTTCCCTTATACACCCATTCATTTCAGCCAGTCCTTCACACCAGCATTTAGTCCTGGGCCCTTTGAGGCCTGGAGGAAGGGCAACTCTCTTATGGTGAGTGACCTATATAGTAATGGGAAATGTCAAGATGTGTAATAATTGCAAACAGAACTTTACCTTGCAGACACAGAAAGGTTCCACTATGCACAGCTTAGGCTTGGGTATTGCCCTCAACTATCAAGGACGCGGTTCCAGAGACCTGACATCTAGAGAAATGTATTAGGCAAGCTAAAGACCAAAAGGGATTATCTCCAAACTATACCAGTTACTACTAGTAGAGACACTATCAAACTAATACCCATACACAAATAGATGGAATGCATTGTTAGGGGAGGCGCCTACAGATCAACAATATTCACACCTAAGGTGGGACCAAACGAGGCACTCCACACTTTTCTGGCAAAGAAGCACATTTTAAATTACTGTAGGACTGGTATATACATCTGGCGAAACTCCACAAATAATACCCTAGTGCTAGTGCGCATCGCTGCGCTGGAGAGATTGTGATAACATAGGTGATAGCCACAATCTCACCTCTCACAGAGAGCTGCACTCCCACGCACAGTGCTATCGTGCACTCATCCCACAAACAGCGTGGACTCACCTGCTCAGAATATCCCTGCACTGACCTCCTGCAGGAACATGCTCCGTCCTCCTTCAGTGAGCGTGCACTCCCTCACCTGCAGTGTTCCTGCAGGCTCCTCTCACACTAACCAGGTTTTCATTCTCAGAGTATGCTGCTATAGTATGACCAGGCACTCACATTACACAGAGAGCGTGCACTCACTCACCGGCACTGTTAACCATGAAAGTGTTTAGGTGTCCCTAAACCATTATTCCTTTTCAAAGAAAAAGTAGTAACTGGGCACTTATCTTTATTGTATGTAATAACTAACCGTTAAATAAGGTATCTGACACAACATTAATACCACCTCCCATGAACTGGGCCTCGACTAATCTACACGGAGAGTCAAGTAGGTTTTGTAAACCCGAAGTTTCCATCAAGTACCAAACACCCAGATCAGATGGGAGCACATGCAGCCTCACGTTTGACACTGGGTGATGGTCCCCAAAGTTTCAAAACATAGGAAAGAAGCAGAACGCCTCTCACCTACAATTATAGTCTGGGGCAAGGTCTGTGCAAATCAGTAGTGGCAGATAATGGCTCACAAAAAGTAGCAAATTAGTAGTTGCTGCTTGCCGCTTGAGGTTCTGTTGGCATCATGTCTCCAAAGGGCAAAGAATATGTGCTGGAGAGGAGGAAACCCCCTCAAGTGTCGTAATTTAATACATGTACATGATCACTGGAGGGCCAATATTACAATTTTGAAAGGAACAACGAAACCTATGTGGACAGCATCAGGTGCACTCCTAAAATTCTATACTTTGGGCGGGAAAGGTTGACTCATCAATGATTTAATACAAGATGCATGGCTTCCCTCGACAAGTACCTTGCAGATAATAAAACATGCTGTTAAACTGTTTAAACATACGGTACCGTCAACTTTTAATGACTGTGTTGAACAATAATGACATCATGCTGGACAGCTGAGTGTGATCAACGCACTGGCAACAATAATGCAATAAAAGAAAGAGTAACTGGGTGCCATAAATGTACCTCTGCCTCTGGTCCTCTCTCCTCCATGTCCATTGCTTCATCCCCTCTCAGTGTGCAGCGGGGTACCTCTCTGTGTAGAGAACCGGTCTCGGGTTTCCTCGGGTGGTCACAGTATCACACCTTGGGGAGGTTGAGGTCACCCTGTGTACTGAAAGGCACAGTGTCAGTCCTAGGGGTGGCCCCGGTCGTTTCTCTCCAATGTCTGTGCCTATACCTGGAGAGGGCTTCGGCCACCGAATGTTCAGTTACAAACAAGGATCGGTTTCAGAACAGATCTCCCATCTTTTATGATTGGAAATTCCTTTTGGAGCAGGCATGGGTCTCTTATGTAAGGTCACAGGAGAGTGTCGATGGACTTCTCTGGTGGGGTATCCTCTTCCTTTGGGTCAGGGTGTGACGGCTGGGTGATGTTTTATACTCCGTTTGCAGCTGTCTGCTTTCTGCCTGTCTGGGTTGTGGAACTTAAACACGACTTACATTTCTAGATAATATTCGAGGCAGACGGAGCACAGAGAGGTACACAGGAAGTACAGACAGGCTTGAGGTAGAGGGAGCACAGAGAGGCGCAGGAAGCACAAAGGGACTTGAGGCAGAGGGAGCACAGAGAGGCGCAGGAAGCAGAAAGGTACTCGAGGCAGAGGGAGCCCAGAGAGGAGCAGGAAGTACAGACAGGCTCGAGGTAGAGGGAGCACAGAGAGGTGCAGGAAGCACAGAGGGACTCGAGGCAGAGGGAGCACAGAGAGGCGCAGGAAGCACAAAGGGACTCGAGGCAGAGGGAGCACAGAGAGGCGCAGGAAGTACCAACAGGCTCGAGGTAGAGGGAGCACAGAGAGGCGCAGGAAGCACAGATGGACTCGAGGCAGAGGGAGCATAGAGAGGCGCAGGAAGCACAAAGGGACTCGAGACAGAGGGAGCACAGAGAGGCACAGGAAGTACAGACAGGCTCGAGGTAGAGGAAGCACAGAGAGGCGCAGGAAGCACAGAGGGACTTGAGGCTGTCAGGTAGCACAGAGAAGTACAGACAGGCTCGTAGAGGGAGCACAGGGAAGAACAGGAAGTACAGCACAGAGGGACTCGAGGCAGAGGAAGCACAGAGAGGCGCAGGAAGTACAGAGGTGGGGACTCGAGGCAGATGTAGCACAGAGAAGTACAGGAAGTACAGACAGGCTTGAAGTAGAGGGAGCACAAAGAGGCGCAGGAAGCACAGAAGGACTCGAGACAATTTGGAGAGGCAGAGTTAATATGGTGAGGCGCAGGAGGTGGGCTTCAGGCAGTACGGAGAGGCACAGGAAACATAGAGAGGCACAAGCAGTACAGAAACACGAGGTTGATGGGCGAGTACGGAGGACAAGAGGGGCTGAGAATGGCACAGTGGAGCAGGCGCGAGCACAGGGAGCTCTGTCTAGTGCAGAAGAGCGAGAGGGGAAGGAGGGGGTGGGGGGGTGGGAGGTATGTGGTGCCTGATGCCGGTGCCCTCTGATCCAATCTCTGCTTGTGACGTTGAACTCTAGAGAGGGGCAAAGTCTTCTGGCAGATGCCTGCTGGGAGCGGCTAAAGCGCACACACCTCAGTAGACTCTCAACTGTACTGTAAGGTGGGATGGCGGAGAGGACGGAGCACAGGAGGGCAGAGTAAGTGATCCACAGCATGGCGACTATACTGAACCCTGCACGCCACCCTTTTAGTAACAACCGTTATCCCCAAGATCTACAGCACAGGACTGCTGGCACTGCTCCTGTTTCCTGTCTGAACCGGGGCCGCTGTCAGTTCCCAGCAGAGTTCTGTGTACCAGGCCCTGACCTACCGCGGGGGTCGGGACTGTGTTGCATTCGACTCCTGACCCACACGAGCTGGACACCAAGAACCGCCCTTTCTCTGTCCCGTGCGCCAGCCTTCATGATCTTTGGCCTCACCTCAGTGGTGCGTCTGTCTCTCCCAGGTCTCCTAGTCTCCTTCTTAGACTGCCTCTTACAGTCCCTGCTGGAGGTGGCTTGTCTCTGGCTGACCCGAGGCTCTCTCACTCACTCTAGCATGCTGGTCACGGACCCCTCTCTTGGGACTCCAGGACTCTACTTTCTGTGCCTCCCCTATCTGGCCATTCCTCGGGGACACAGCTCCTCTCCTCTCCCCTGCAGACGAGCTGAGCTCCACGTCATAGCACGCATCCCGGTGAAATGGCCAATCACTGCATGGCTTCACTGTGTGAAGCCATGCAGTGATTTGCCATTAAGTTGTGCTGAGGCAGTGTGTGCCACCCCCACGCGATGCTGCGCGGTGGACCAGCCAATCTGGGCGCTGCATGCAGCGCCAGGATTGGCTAGGGGGGCACATTTGCTGCTCACCCTGTCGCCCCTTGGAAAACCGGGCTACGGCAGGCTGAGAAGTACCCCTGGGTCCCGCTGGGGAACTGTAGTGCGCATGCTTGGGAAAGTTGGAACCCAACTTGCACTTGCGCACTACAGTCTGTCTGCTGCAGCCTGAGTGTACTGTCACTCAAGCTGCAGCAGGCCACCCCCCATTGCTCCGCCTCCGAAATCGCCCGGCGGCTGAATTTTACTACTGCTACACTTGTGTACAGACCAGGGCTGGTACAGACTAGAGTAATTTTGTTAATGTTAAAGGATGCCGATTGCGGCCTGCCACGATGCGGGTCCATGTGGCTGGTGGGGCTACGCCCATCCGCCCTAATGGACGGATGGGCCTATTGGTGTAGTGTCTTCCACCCCTATTGCCACTTTAGCGGATTTAAATGCCTTTGACCAACAGCTAAAATCTTTTCTGGAGTCTGTGCTTAGAGTTCTTTTTGATGATATTGTTAAATTCTTATCTGGTTCCACAGAGGACTTAAATACTAAAATGGGAATAATTGAATCATGTGTGCTTAAGCTGAAAGCTTTGGTAACAGGGGGTGGGGGTGCGCACTTGACCTCTAGTGAGAAGAATCTGCTGGGCATTTGTAATGCTCCTAGTAGTTCTCCAATGCAGCCCGCCCAGTCAGGCTTGGGCACTGCTGATACTTGCTCTGTAAGGTGGAAAGTGGTGATGGGGGCAGGGAATAGTGTACAGAGTGATGGAGCAAGGTTTCATACGGAAAGAAACTTGCTTGGATTCAGCTCTCTTGAAATAACATGTAACAAATTAATCAACATGTGTTGTAAGTACTAATAATTGCACCACATGACATTTCGAGTCTAGCAGTATTTGCCATCCCAAACTGGGAAACAGGCTGCAGATCATGGGGCTGTATCTCATAACTCAAAGTGTAAAAAAGAGGAGTCCGCTCTGGTCAATAGGATCCGACAACAACTTGAAAGACTATATCCTCCTCATAAGAAGAAATCAGTGGGTAACTCGATCAAGCTGCAGCTTACCCCAAGTAAACACCATACATTGTCATTCTGGGAGTTGTGACACCATTAAAAGATGGGGAGGATGAATCCACTCTGGCGCTAATGCACAAAGCGAGGCATCAATGTGATAACTACACATGGCAGGGGCAGCAAGCATCCTCACATTTAACAATGACTAGAAGAGTGGGGTGGGTTGGGGTAAAGGGGAAAAGGACACTAGAGTGGGACTGTATTGTTCTAAATTTTAGGCATCAAGGTCTTGTGAGGAGTGTACTTCAGCATAGGCATTGTAGTAATGGTTCTGTCACAGGCCTTAGAGTTCTCCCCTTGGGTTACTTTTACCCCCCAAGCAGTTCCACTTCTATTGAGAGGAGGCCCAGTGTAAACTGTGGGGTGGATGGTGGCTGTAGGGGCTGGCTTAGGCCGGTGCGCTCCAGTGATAGATTTCAACCTTTGAGTTGCCTGGACATTTATTAATTGACTCAACTCCAGCTGTATGGGATTGAGTTGTGTAGAGGCAAGCTGGGTGGCTGTGACTAAAAGTGTGAACAAAAGAGGTGCCTTATGCAAAGTATCATGTTGGAACATAGCTGGCTTTAACAATAAAAAAGGTGACGAGAGGTGGCTAAATGTTGTAGGACACCACTGGATCATAGTTCTGTGGTAAATTCGGGATGTGGACAGTTATTTTTTTATTTATGGGTACTCTTCCTTTTTGTTTAATGGATTCTGGTTCTGACAACTTGCTAGTTGTTAAGCTAGACTTTTAGAGAGTGCAAAGTACAGGTGTTATCAATTTTTATAATTCCTTTGTGCAGGCTCACACTAATGAGCATTAGCTTAACCTGCTTAACCTAAAAAATGTCCTGGATTCGTTGCAGAAGGGCAGCACTCCCCATGCTCACTTCTTATCCTTGGTGATTATAATGTGCATAAGTGCCCGCTAGAGTGTGCAATTAATGATGACTCATTTGCGGAGGATTTAGTGACCACTCACTTTGAAAATACACCATAAGGCAAGTTATTAGAGACCTCCTGGCGAATTGTAATCTGCAGTGCCTTATAAATAAGCAGGCAGTGGTCCCAATCCCTTCTTTTATTGGACAGGGTTGTAATTTAACAATCAACTACATTTTAATATCTAATACTGAGATTCATAGGGCTACATTTTTTTTTACTTAAGGAGAGCCAGTTTAGCGTTCACAATCCCCTTGTGTTCAATTAAGATTGGTTGACAAATGTTAAGATAAACACCGCCACCATGTGTTGACAACAAAGTGCCGGTGGTGAGCACCTGAAACCTCTGGCTCAAATTAAGTAGTGACTTTGCACAGTTTATTTGAGATGATCCACTTTGAAATTTGCTGATCTTATGTTCATTTGACTGTACTGTGGCATTAAAAAAGTTAGCCACCCCTCCCACTGTCTTTGAGACCAACAAAACGCTGGAATAGTTTTTTTTTACAACAGAAGGATTTTTCTTCAAATGTGTTTATATCTCACTGACTGGGTTGGATCATTTTGAACAGCGAGGTTCCACATATCTCACCGTCTTCAGTACTGTCATATTCAGGGAGATCTCTTCATATGCCTGCTTATTTGCTTTGAGCTAAATTTATAATCTTACACTGATGACACCTAATTATATATTCGCATTGATAGATGACCGGAACGCCATTCCACACTTTCGCAATATTTATGGGGAATAAAGCTGCGCTTCACATTAACTTGTTACAAACACTAACTGAACAGAAATAGTTTTCTTTGCTGGCAGCACGTGAGAACGTACTTTACGCCAGTTTAAAGGCATGCCTCTCTTTGAGCAAAATATTATTCTCGCTAATTCTAAATTAATTCACATTGATACCTTTAACTGTGCTATGCTGCTTGCATTTTTAACTGTATAGAAATGTAGACATTTTATTGTAAAGAATGTAATATATGTATAATTATCGTTTTACTTACTTTCGGTCTCATTGAGAGTTATAACTTATTCAACTCCCCTTGAAGCTCAGTGTAGCAGGGTTTTCTATATGTCATGCAAGAAGGACCAACTTGCATTCGTCACTGGGTGAATAGATCAGCAAGGTATGAGTGCCCTAAGTCAGTGTAGAAAGCAATAAGGAATCTCCAGACTTTGGAGAGGGTTTCCCATTCCAGAAATCTATGTGTGTGATATAAAGGGTCAGAACCTTTGTTGGAGCAGGAAGATGTGCTGAGAATACAGCAGGTAAAAGAGAAATGGGAAAAGAAGATCGTATACAATGCCATGAGCTACAGTCCTGTACCACATAGACACCAGCAACCATTCATTATTTTTAACCTTAAACATATGTCGTTATTAACTTTAGGAGGGTTGCACTAATTATTACAAACAAGTATAATCAAATCAAATCAAATCAAAAAGATATTTGTAGAGCGCGTTACTCACCAGTTAGGGTCTCAAGGCGCTACTGCTCGAACAGCCAGGTTTTGAGTTGTTTCCTGAAGGAGAGATGGTCCTAAGTCAGTCGTAGGTGGGTGGGGAGTGAGTTCCATGTCTTGGCTGCCAGGTAGGAGAAGGATCTTCCTCCGGCGGTGGTTCTGCGGAAACGTGGGACGGTGGCGAGGGCGAGGCTGGCGGAACGGAGCTGGCGGGTGGGTGTGTAGAATGTGAGGCGGCTGTTGAGGTAATTGGGGCCCTTGTAGTGGAGCGCCTTGTGTGCGTGGGTGAGGAGTCTGAACGTGATCCTCTTGCTCACGGGGAGCCAGTGCAGGTCTTTCAGATGGGCAGAGATGTGGCTGTGACGGGGGACGTCAAGGATGAGTCGTGCAGAAGCGTTCTGTATGACCTGGAGCCTTTTCTGGAGTTTGGCTGTGGTTCCAGCGTAGAGGGTGTTCCCGTAGTCCAGTCGGCTGGTGATGAGGGCCTGGGTTACCGTCTTCCTGGTTTCGGTGGGGATCCACCGGAAGATCTTTCGGAGCATGCGCAGGGTGTTGAAACATGATGACGAGACGGAGTTGACTTGCTTGGTCATCGTGAGGGAGGAGTCCAGGATGAAACCTAGGTTGCGTGCGTGGACCTTGGGCTTGGGGGCGGTTCCCAGCGCAGGGGGCCACCAGGAGTCGTTCCAGGCTGAGGGGGATGGTCCTAGGATGAGGACTTCCGTCTTGTCTGAGTTCAGCCTCAGACGGCTGAGCTTCCTCCATTCTGCAACGTCTTTCATTCCTTCCTGGAGGCTGGCCCTGGCGGTGGCGGGGCCGTTAGTGAGGGAGAGGATCAGCTGGGTGTCGTCAGCGTAGGAGATGATGTTTAGGTTGTGTCGGCGTACGATGGCTGCGAGGGGGATCATGTAGACTTTGAAGAGGGTGGGGCTGAGCGAGGAACCTTGAGGAACGCCGCAGATGATCTTGGTGGCTGCTGAGCGGAAGGGGGGGAGGTGGACTCTCTGAGTTCTGTCGGAGAGGAATGAGGTGATCCATTCCAGGGCTTACCCTTGGATCCCGGCGTGGTGGAGGAGGCGGGTTGTTAGGGTGCGGTGGCAGACTGTGTCGAATGCGGCCGATAGGTTGAGGAGGATGAGGGCAGCAGTTTCCCCGTTGTCCAGCAAGGACCTGATGTCGTTGGTAGCTGCGATGAGGGCGGTCTCGGTGCTGTGGTTTGCTCGGAAACCCGACTGCCAGGGGTTGAAGGATCCATTCGTCTCGAGGAAGGTGGAGAGTTGTTTGTTGACGGTCTTCTCAATGACTTTGGCAGGAAAAGGGAGGAGCGAGATGGGGCGGAAGTTCTAGAGGTCGGTGGAGTCCGCGGTGGGTTTCTTCAGGAGGGCGCTGAGCTCGGCATGTTTCCAACTCTCCGGGAAGGTGGCGGATGTGAAGGAGCTGTTAATGATGTTCCGGAGTTGGGGTGCGATGATGGAGTCGGCTTTGTTAAAGATGTGGTGTGGACAGGGGTCAGTTGGGGAGCCGGAGTGGATGGAGGTCATCATGCGGGTGGTGTCTTTGGTGCTGACCAAGGTCCAAACGCAGAGGGGGGTGGTGGGGGGCGCTGGTTCGGTGGTTAGGTGCGTAGTCTGTGCGCCGAAGCTGTTGTGTATGTCGGCGATCTTGCGGTGGAAGAACGAGGCGAGTGAGTCGCAGAGGTCTTGCGAGGGTGTGATGTCGTTGTTGCAGGCGCTGGGGTTGGAGAGCTCTTTAACGATGCTGAAGAGTTCCTTGCTGTTGTTGGTGTTGTTGTCCAGTCATTCTCTGAATGTTGTCCTTTTGGTGGAGAGTATCAGCTGGTGGTGTTTGCGGATGGCGTTCTTGAGGGCTGTCATGTTATCTGTTGACTGGTCGTGGCGCCAGGCTTTTTCGAGGGTGCGGCAGGTTTTCCCGGAGTTTTTGAGGTCGTTGGTGAACCATGAGGCTTTCCTGCTGCCTGGTCTGCTGGGAGGGTTCTTCAGCGGTGCAAGGTCATTGGCGCAGTTGGTGAGCCACTGTGTGAGGTTGCAAGCTGCTTCGTTGGGGTCCGTCGTGTTGGTGGGAGGGTTCTGGCTTAGGGAGGTGGTGAGCTGGTCAGCGGTGATCCTGCTCCAGCGTCTTCGGGGAACCTGTTGTGGGTGGTGGTGGGTTGTGGTTCTTCTGTAGGTGAAATGGACGCAGCTGGGATCTGTCCAGTGTAATCCGGTGGAGTGGCTGAAGGAGATGTGGTTGCTGGAGGAGAAGATTGGGTCGAGCGTGTGGCCGGCGTAGTGGGTGTGGGTGTTCACCAGTTTCTTGAGTCTGAGGTTGGTGAGGTTGTCCAGCACGGTGGTGGTGCTGTTGTCATTGTTGTTTTCCAGGTGGAAGTTGAGGTCTCCCAGGAGGATGTAGTCTGAGGAGGTGAGGGCGTGTGGGCTGATGACGTCTGCTATGGCTTCGCTAAACTGTGTGGTGGGCTCTGTAGATGAGAGTGCCTCTGAGGGTGGTCTTGGGGTCGGTGTGTATCTGGAAGTGTAGGTGCTCGGCGGCGGCGAGGGTGTCTACGGATTTGGTCGTGATGCGAATGGTGTTTCTGTGGACGATGGCGATGCCTCCTCCAGTTTGGTTGACGCGGTCCCTCCGGGTGATCTTGTAGCCATCCGGGATGGCTATGGCAATGTTGGGGACTGGGAAGGTGTTCATCCAGGTCTCTGTGAGGAAGGTGACGTCCGGTGCTATTGTGTCGAGGAGGTTCCAGTGTTCGACGGCGTGCATGTGGATGGAGCGGGTGTTGAGCAGGATGCACTTGAGGTGATTGTTGCTGGTGCCTGGCCTGGCGGGTGCGGTGCAGGTCCGGACGCAGGTGAATTTGCAGGCTTGACAGGTGAAGGGTCCGTGGGTGCGTTTCGGGGTGGCTCGGTGGCAGGCGGGGTTCCGGCCAGTGTTGAGTGCATGGAGGGTGGCGAAGTCGTAAATCCATCGACTGGGCTGGTATCGTTGAGGGCCAGGGGTCCTGGCGCTGGGCGCGGTCCAGGCAGGGATGGGCACAGACGGGCTTGCCTTTGGCGTGCAATCGGCGCGTTTGCTGCGCGTGGTCGCTGCGCGTACGCGTGGACTCTGCCATAAATGGCAAAGCGGGAGGGCGGAGCAGCTGGGAGGCGAGAGCGAGGCGGCGAATGGGAAGGGGGTACAGAAGAAAAAGGGGTGGGCCGCAGGGGAGCAGCGGCGGGGAGCGGGGGGGAGAACAGAGCGGGAAACGGAGGCGAGGGTGCAAGTCACAAATACAGTAAATACAGCGACAAATACAGGCACAGAGAAACCAAAAACACGAGGGGGCAAGTCACGAATATAGTAAATACAGCGACAAATACAGGCACAGAGAAACCAAAAACAAAGCCCAGAATACTCAGCTGCAGGGCAGCGGCGAACTCGCGGCAGTAGGGGGAAGCCTGGGCACACTCACGGGGAGTCGCGCAGTGCGAGGAGCGACCGGCCCTGAAGCAGGGTCAAGGGTCACTAATGATTGAGAGAGCTCCAATAAATACTGTCCTATTGACGAGTGCACATTAGCCCAATAGTCTCGGTCTGACAACGTGTAGTTAGGCCCATTTAAGAAGGAGGTGGTGCACTTAAAAGCTAAGGAATATGGTAGGGCTTGAGGTCAATGCAGTGGCTGAAGTGATGATGAAAAGATACACCGCGTCTGAAAGCAAATTATTTAAAACCCGGGCCCTAGCCAAATGAGAGACGGGAACCTGAAAGTTAGGGCTGGAAATAAATGATAAGCAGGATGATGCAGAGGGACTCTTGAAAAACATTTTTGGGTCGCTGCAGAAATCTCTAGGGATCACTATCAGTGCAAATTGCATTTACTCCAATATTTTTGACGTGCTTTTATGGATATTTTTATACCCGAATAAAGATTATTTGAATTTACTCCAATTATAAATTAAAAAAATTATTTTATTGGATTTTAAAGCACACATATACACAGAGGCTTCATGGGGCAAAGTTTGTTAAACAGACAGTGCATGTCGATTGTAAGCTACTTGTGGGGTCAGTCAAACCCGTGCTGGGCTGCTAGAGGTACAACCAGAAATCAACGTTTTTTCGAAATTGCCATAATACTTTTGTGCAACTAGATCTGCCAGAAGTTAGCCTCAGTTAAGCAACTTGAACTGAAAAAGCCCTTCTGTTTCTGAAATCTCCCGGGATGCAGATAATGAATTTAACTGTGCAGTTGTTACACTCCAGCAGGGACCAAATAGAAGAACATATTGCTTAAAAATCAGAGATCTAGTCCCTGGTGGGACTTGAGAGTTATACCAGGTTCTTAAATGTAATAGGTTGATATATTGATTACTGGAGAATTGAGGTCAGGGTTGCAGACATATGCAGTCCAAGGCATGCTTTTACTGATGTGTGGGCAGCTGCATTTTGTGTGTGCTTATATATCAAGCAAGAGTTCAGTAGGCCTAGATATTAGCATTAGTGAGATTTGATGAGAGATAAGAGCAACTATCTCAAGTTTGCGTGTTGGACTCTGGTAGGGAAGGTAGTGTGCTGCAGAGGTTTAGCAGTTTGCATTAAGAAATTGGGAAGTTACCCAGTCTCCCAGTATCCAAAGGGCCTCTGGGAACGTTAACTTTTTCTGTATGTCACTTTGAAGCATATTATTAAGGGTGGCGATAGGGAATTTTCCCAGCATTAGCGGCCGTTTTCGGCCGCTAAGCAGCGATAATTCTATTGCCCTATTAGCAAGCTGTTGCTAACAGCAGTTAGCGACAGCTTTTAGGTGATAGCGAGCGGTTTGGGGCCCGCTTTGCAAGTTAGCGATATTTATCGCTAATGACATGCAAAGTGGGCATACCCAAACTGTTAGCGACTGAAAACAGTCGCTAACATCACTATTGCCTATTAGCAAGGCAGGCATAGCAATGGAAAAATGAGCGCTAAGTGCGAATATCTCCAAATACTAACACCTGCCCACGCCATTTGACCTTTACTTTCAATCAAACACACATGCTTACATACATTCACTCATACACATACACTCTTACATTTGCACACTCTTACCCACAAGCACGCACAGAACATACATTTAAAAACATTTTTACTTACTTCAGCTACCAGATAGGTCATATTCTAGCTAACTGTACTTATATAATATTATTCACTATTAATGTAATAAATAAACTGACTGAAGACAAGGAAAGTGGTGCCTCAACCAACATCCATAAGGACAAGCTGCCCCTGTGTTCCTGACACTGACTTTGCCACTTTCGAGGTCAGGGGTCACAAAGGCAGTGACAGGGGTCGCAAAGGCAATTCAGGGGGTCACAGTTGCAACCCATAGCGACCCCTAAATGACGTCCATAAATAGTATGCTAAGATTTTTTTTTGCTCTAGGAGATGGAGTATTACGGGGTTCCATTGAGTCTGGCTAGAATTGTGAGTTCCTGAGTAGTTTTGCCCAAACACACAGATCTCGGACACACTTCCCTATAAATTAAAAACAATGCTTAACACCCAGTCATTTTAAATTCACAGTACAGGTCTACAGGTATCACCAACCATAGAACCGGCTTGATCAATGCTGATGGAAAGTTGGGTCTCATCGGTGTATGTGAACAACCTCTTCCCAAACGTAACAACCAAGACAGCCAGAGGTTTATGGTAGATAAACAAAAATAGTGGGCTCAGTGAGGATCCCTATTGAACTCCTCACCGATCTGTTTTTGATGCTGATCAACTGTATCTCGTCTTGATTTGTTGAGTGCATGCCTACAAGAAAAATGTGATCCAAGTGAGCACTGTGGTTTCACAATAAACTTGCATTAGGTGTTCAACTAGTCTCTCATAGTCTACATCGCTGACTCCTGGCAATGGTTAGCCCGAAAGTGTTTCCTTTGGGGCAGTCTTAACAAAGCATGAGGGCATTGAAACCGTCTGGGTGTTGTGTCACTGTTTAGGCATTTGTGCAGGGTAGCATGCAGTGATGTACACACTGAAACGGGAAGCCAGGAGGCCCCACGCAGGAGGGTATGCTAGCCAGCTACCACACTACAGGACACATACTCCAGGCTGCTCTATATATGAAAAATAAGTAATATCATTTAAAACAAAATCTGATGAACACTCTTTCCCTGGCGTGTCCCACAGACAGTTAGTCATATTTTTCCCTTTAGTAATACATTTTGCAACTAGCTACAAAACATAGATGAAATGCCTAAAATATGTTAGCGCTCCAAATCTCCCCATCCTATTTTTTGATGTTTCCAAGCATTAAACAATGTTCCAATGCAAAAAATATATTTACAGACTTAAATCTCATGGTTTAAAATTCTCTAGATGAGTTTTAGATTTTATGAGATTATCAAAACAGGCCCTCATTAGACACCTATTCTATGCAGAGACTTTTTTTTATGTTCAAGTATATTTTTGAACATAAGTATAATTAATAAGCCACCTGATGAAACTGTAAGGTTCCAAACTCCTGATAAAGGCCACCTGTGTTTCCCAATATCCTTACCGCTTTTCTGTGTCCCCAACACAGACAGTCTGCCTTTTTTGATATCTCACATTCATCCCCCTGCATATCTGTGTGACATCTGCTCTCCATGCTACATGTCCATGTTGCCTTCCCTACTCATAGGTCATGCACATGTGATCAAACTTATCCTCCAAGCCAGTCCATATCCTCAACTTACTCGTCTCATTTGTCCATGTGTCTCATTTATTGCAGGCTGCATGGTCATGTGTCCTTAATGTCTCGCACTGTATTCTCCTGTGCCTCAAGTTGTTCATAATGCATTGTTGTGTCTTAAGCTTCTTACTATTTGCCCATGTGCCCAAGTTTCTGAAATTCCATGTGTTCATACCACTTACACTGCATTTCAATATTCAAACTCATTGGACTCTTGCCACATGTCAAAGGCTCCTCGAGTGTTCTGTGTAGTAGCAAAAAACATGGGTCATGTCTGTGCACCCTAGGTTCATTCCTATTTACCCAAATCTTGGCATGTCTAAAAACTCCACCATTCTTACCATCTTTTTATGTCTCTCAAGTTCCACATGTTGCATATCCATGAGCCACAAGATTATAAACCCTCCATCCTTCATCTCAGGCTCAACCTTCCCAAGCATCATGTCACCCCAAGTTCTTCAATTTGCCATGTTCTTCACAATGATTTATTTAATGGTGGTTCATATTTTAACATGCTGCTCATAAAGAGGCTTGATAAGTACAGATGTTGCACTTCTGTGCACTCCCAAGCACAGCACTATTGTGTGGTGGGAGGGACTAGCAGTAATTAGGGGTGGGTGGAATTTGCGTAGTCGCATTACGCAAATCTCAGCGAAATTGTAACAAATCTCTGCGAGCAGGCGACATCTCTGCGAAGACGCGGAGATGCTTGTCCTGCCCGTTGGCGATGTGTTTTTGTGGGCTCGTGGCAAAATATATTGCTAACTTGTACATACGGTCGCAAATGGGCGTGGCCAACTTGTTTTTTACTTCTCCCGCCCTCTCGCATTGGTTATTTCCTGTTCCGGGTCGCATATTGCATGCTCGCTCCCGCTTGCGATGCTTTTTTTCTGTTCTGGGTCGCGTATTGTATGCTCCCGCCCATTCACGATAAGTATTTCCTGTTCAGGAACGCGTATTAGGTGTTTGTGACACTTTTTGCATGCTGGGGGGGGGGAAATATCGCACAAACTTGCCCATGTGGTCACAATTAGCGAGGCAATCTTTTTTTCACTCTATTGTTATAGTTCTGGGCCTGCTTTTCAATCCTCCCTCTATCTTTTCAATCCTTTGTTTCTGGAAACTTTTTTTTCATCTTTTTTATTTATTATCTATCTCTCTATATTCTTGATTCTATATTTTGAGTTTTTTTCTACTTTTTGTGTATTTTTCACTACTTTTTCACTCTTTTTTTATTACCTGCTTTTTTCATTTCTATTACTTACTTTTTTTATTCCTACCTTTTCTTTTTCGCCCCTGTCCTACCCAGAACCATGGCAAAGGGCCACAGGGCTCGTAGCCAGAGCCGCGACTGCCTTCCTTGCGGAAGGAGACGCCAACACAGGACTTATTCGGTGAGGCGGAGGTGGCCGCACTGTTTTTTTTTGTGCAGTGCAACCTCCCCTTAACCCTGGCAGCAGGCGGAAGGCGGCAGGTATGGTTCCGGGTACGGGATCCGGGAGCGTCAGAAGCATTGGGGAAAGGTGCGCCGGGCAGTGTTTCTCTTCTCTGTTGTCTGGCGCACCCATAACCAGTTGATGCATCGGTGATCCGATATCCTGGACCGGGAGCAGGACCTGCTGGACCTGCTAGGACTGGAGGTCCCGGGGTTTGGTGAGTAGCTATTTAATATTCTGCTCTTCTACTCTGTGTTATATATTGCAAATGTATTTTTATTCTGACCAGCAAGAATGCTGCTGCTTACTTTACAGGTAAATTACGTTTCAAAATCTTCAGTGATTGTTATGACACAGGTGCTCGGCGCTACTAATCTTACTTGTTTTGCAACTTTGTGCTGGCTTAGCGTGATTATGTAAGAGTTTCTTTTAGAGAACTTAAGTTAGGTAATGCTAGAGAGACTCTAGTCCTTCCTTTGTCCTTCCTTTGTCCATGACTAAGCAATCATGGTGGATTGATACTTAGGTTAAGTTACTCATTAGTATGAGTTGGTAATTTTTTTGTGGACTGCGTGACGCCCCCTCTGTTACGTCATGAGCTGCTGAGTGCTGCTTACCCCAGTCCTTAGTAGAACCTTTTGTAGTTTGTTTAGTGAGTGGTAATAGGCTTAGCACTAGAAGAACATCAGCAGCAACCAACCAACAATTTGGTGGATACAAAAATTTAGGCATGTGTCCTCCATTTATCCATTTTTGAGGACTAAAATGATTGGAAATACAGACTTAGTGCACAATTGGCCTGCCTGAAATAGGTGGGCTAGGTCAGGTGGTACTTAGGCTTAGTTAGTGTTCTGGAATCAGAATGGAACACTGGATTAGTATTGAATAATAATAATAAAAATAATAATAAAAATAATAATAATAATAATAATAATATTAATCCACATTTGTAAAGTGCGAACAATCACCCGTAAGGGTCTCTAGGTGCTGGGGGCCGTCGGGAAGATTAAACAAGCTATTGCCCAGAGTCACAAGGTGCTGGGCTAATCTGCTGCCAGAGCTGGGGATCGAACCGTGATCCCCAGATTCCAACATCAGTCACCCTAGCCGCAGCGCCACACCTCTCCCACTAAATAATAACTAGTCGGTCCGCGAATCCCCCGATACGACTAGTCGACCAGATTAGATAGGTACATTTTATTGCTATTGTTGTTTCCATAAATTATTTTTTGACCATTTAAAAAAATATTTTATTTGTTTCACACCAATCATCAATGTTCTTATATCTTTCATGATCAGCATCCAGGGGCAAGAAGACGGGGTCGGAGTCGGCGGAGGCAGCAGGAGAAGAACACCAGGGACCGGAGGATCAGGACCAGGACCGCTCCTCTATCGAGGGCTCTGCTGCTGGTCCCAGTAAGTCTTCCTGTTGTTAATATTAATAATCATTATTCCCTAACTTTTACTGCACCTTATTGTTTCCGAACTATTGTTTCCATTTCCTAATGCTATTTTTTACCAATTCTTCTTCGATCTAGATGATCTGTCTTTAAATTCTTGTTATAACTGCCTCTAACTGCCTCTGCTATGACTCTCTGTACTACTACTTTTAGTCTGTCTGTAGCTAAGTTTGCCCAGTGGCCACTCTTTATTTAAAAGCTTTAAAATAAAACTCAGATTCACCAATAGCACTAGCCATTGAGTCCATTCCTTTGGGTTGTCCTCTTCTACTACTTCTAGTCTTCCTAATCTTGTGGTTTTCTTAATCTTGAGGCTTATCGACAATTCCCACCAACAAAATACCCAACCAGATTTTACTATTTTTGATAGGATAGGACATACTACTACTGTTGTAGGGATTCTGTACATACAGAACTTTGCAGAAGAAAATAGGACTTTGGTGATGGGAGGCTGTACCTTCCTCACACCCCAATCAGAACCCACCACAATCCCCTGAGCGACTAGTTATAGTGTCTCATTACTATTAGCTCTCTGAACCCCCCAAGATACCCAATGAGTAGACAACCCAGAACATAACACTACCCACCTCTCAGTCGCTGAAGCACTGCACATGGAGACCCTTTCGCTCACTCACTCATGTAAGTCCACACCAAATACCACTGAGTCTATGTAAGTTCAAAATGTTTATTTTCAACTGACAAGCTCTGTACGTTGTTCTATAATGTAGCACTGTTGGAATTAGGTAGCCTGGCCTAGGGCAAGACTAACATTTAGAGGCACAGTGTAAAGGTTGCAGACCACCCAAAAGTAACTTCACGCAATAGCACTCAAAAAGAAAAACACTACACCAAAATTATATGAAAATACGTACTGCTTTATGTAAAAATAATATTCTCTCTGTTGTCAAATTTCAGTAGCTCACATATAAATAGTTCAAAGCAGTTTAAATCACTTTCAGGGTCAACAATTACGCTTTTTAAATTATTAGCAGATTATCACTTAATACATTTCAGGTTGACTTAGTAATAGTAAACACTTCTAACCGGATAAGCAATTCTCTAGATAGATTTAACATTACAGTACATTTGTCATTTAGTCAATATTAACACTCTCAGGTCTGTTAATGTAAGTTAAGCCTCAACAGTGCACTTGCTTAGACTCCAGAAATACTGTGTATGGATATTATGCAATGTACTATATGCGTCTCCCCCAGCACCAGTGTTCCCTCCTTCTTCTGATTACATAAACTCTGAGGGTTCAAATATACCAACTTTACATAGCAAGGATTACCCCAGAACTCAACTCCAGTAGAAGAAGGGGGGGGGCAAACTGTCATAAGTTATCAAGAGCCAAGGGTTCTATATCGACTTTATGCTCCTGGAACCCCCACTGGTGATCAGGCTTCTTGAGTCAGCCAGTATTTTAATTGATAAGGCTTTCGTTTCCAGGCTCTCCTCCTCTTGGTCTTAATTAGGGTCAGTGGAAGGAAGAAGCTGAACGCGTAGGAAGCCTGACCAGCTCTCCCACGCTACCCCACACTCCTCCCTGCTTACTTGAAAAGGGGGCCGGCAGACGGATCTTCCGCCCACCCCCTGTACCTTGGGACTGCTTCTCTCCACACAGCCTCGGTCTCTCCGCCTCCGGAGAGAACAGAACCGGAGCGCTGCACACAGCGCATCAGCCGCTTGCCAGGCTGCTCCTCACACCCGGATCTGTCCCTCGGCGCGCAGGTCACACACAAACACTCGCCGAAGCCGCCTCCTCACAGCGCTCCTCAGCTGAAAGTGACGACGTCGATTTCCACTGCCCCGGCCTCCACTGCGCATGCGCGGGGGAAAAGCGACTCCGCTCCGGGCCTGCTCAATCCTCGGCCCCTTCTCTCACCACAGTTCTACAATTTCACTGGGGAATTAGCGCGCTGGCGCCGGGAAGGAGCACTGCGCTCACACTTATCTCAGGATTCACCGGACGCTGACACAAAGCGCGACAGGTGCCCCCGGGGTCCCGTTTTCGGCGCTGGCCTCACAAGGTTGCCCAGGCTCAAGGGAATCCTCCACCAGGCTCCAACCACTGGTCCATCAACACAGGTTCGGCTCCTTGCCAGTTCTGACCCAGGTAAGAGGTGCCCAGTGCCACCCAGGACAACAGTTATCTTCTTGTTTCCAACAGGAAAAGGGGGATCAAAGGGGTTTCCACAGAATGAAGCTTCAGGGCGCTTTCTCCTCACTAGGACCCCAGCCCTCTTCACTGGACAGTTGATAGGAACCCTCTCAGTTCAGTTTCCAATGCTGGGCAGAGGACTGCGCTCCACTGCGCTGCAGTCTCCTTACCCTACCTACACCCTACTATTTTGAAGTTAGGGGTCAGTCAGGCGCCCAGGGTCTCCCTTAACTTTCCCAGCGGGGACAGGACAAGGAACCCACAGGAGGAATAGAGAAGTGGAATTATTAGGCTGCTTCCCAGTCCAGGAGTTCAACCCTTACACTAGTCTCCTCCCACCTGCCAGGATAGCCTGTCCTCCAGCTGACTCTCACAGGTAGACAAAATGGCTGCCCTGCATTCCGCCTTATATAGGCTGCCCTTCAGTGGTCCAGAATGGACCAGAAGGTTCTGGAATGCCCTATGTTGGGCTATGGCCAGGTTCTGTTGGTGACAGTTGGGACAGTTGTTGGCCACCATTTTAGGTGGTGCCAACTTTCCTGTCAGAACAGGCCTCTGGGCCTAAGGTAAAAGATTATGAGGGGGGAAGAAAACACCTATCCCCCTGACCAACACCTGCAAAAAGTCAGTAGACACAAAAATTAACAAGGGTATGAGGGGCAAAAAGGGGACAAAATAAATAAAAATTAGGAGGGACTTCGCCAAAAAGTCAGACAGGTCTAACACGCGTCCCCCCCAGCTGAAAGTGGGGAGAACTACCCAACCCCTTGGGAGTCCTCATCACTAAGGCGGAAATACCTGGAGAGACCGTCTGCATTGGCGTGGTCCACTCCAGGCCGATGTTCCACCCGGAAGTCCATTCCCTGTAGGGAGATGGACCACCTCAACAACTTGGGATTTTCCCCCTTCATCTGCATCAGCCAACGAAGGGGTCGGTGGTCAGTCTGAACCAGGAAGTGCGAGCCAAAGAGGTATGGCCGCAGCTTCTTCAGAGCCCACACCACCGCAAAAGCTTCCCTCTCAATGGCACTCCACTTCTGTTCCCGGGGAAGCAGCCTCCTGGATAAGAAGACTACAGGTTGATCCAGACCCTCTTCATTGAGTTGCGATAACACTGCCCCAATGCCATGTTCTGATGCATCCGTTTGGACAATGAACTCCTTGGAGAAGTCTGGGGCCCTTAGGACCGGTGCCGCACACATTGCCTGTTTCAACTTTTCAAAGGCTTGCTGACAAGCCTTTGTCCAAACTACCCGTCGAGGTTGTTTCTTGGAGGTGAGCTCTGTGAGGGGCGCTACAATAGTGCCATACCCCTTCACAAAGCGACGGTAGTAACCTGTGAGGCCCAGGAAAGCTCGGACCTCAGTCTGTGTCTTGGGGGGTTCCCAGGCCATGATTGCCTCAATCTTCGCCTGCAGGGGCTGCACAGTCCCCCTACCCACCAAGTGTCCAAGGTACACAACCGACCCCTGCCCAATCTGGCATTTGCTGGCTTTGATGGTCAATCCAGCTTGTCTCAGTGCCTGGAGAACGGCCTGCAAATGCTGCAGATGGTCCTCCCAACTGCTACTGAATACAGCAATGTCATCCAAGTAAGCAGCAGAGAAACTCTCCATTCCAGAGAGGACCTGGTTCACCAGCCGCTGAAATGTGGCAGGGGCGTTCTTGAGCCCAAAGGGCATCACACAGAACTGGTAGTGTCCCTCAGGCGTGGAGAAGGCTGACCTTTCCCTTGCTCCATCTGTCAAGGAGATCTGCCAGTACCCTGAAGTGAGGTCAAAGGTACTCAGATATTGGGCAGCTCCTAGCCGGTCAATCAATTCATCCGCCCTAGGGATCGGATGAGCATCAGTCCTTGTCACTGAATTCAGTCCTCGGTAATCCACACAGAACCTCAGTTCAGGTGTGGTGCCTGGGGGTGCGGCTTTTGGCACGAGCACCACCGGACTGGACCAAGGGCTGTTGGAAGGTTCAATTACTCCCAGCTCTAGCATCTTGGCAACTTCTCCATGTATGCTAGCCTTCACCTTGTCAGACAGCCGGTAGGTCTTGGACTTCACTGGTGGGCTGTCTCCTGTGTCCACATCATGGGTACACAGGTGGGTCCTTCCCGGGACAAGGGAGAACAACGAAGAGTACTGCTCCAGTATCTGGCGGCAGTCCTCCCGTTGCTCAGGAGTGAGAGTGGGAGAGAGAATCACTCCCTCCACTGACCCATCCTTCTCTTGGGACGAAAAGAGATCTGGGAGAGGTTCGCTTTCCGCTTCCTCTCCCCCGTCAGTCACCATCATCAGCATGACTTCGGGCCTCTCATGGTGGGGCTTGAGTCTGTTGGCGTGTAGCACCCGTAGGGGCTGTCGAGGGGTCTTAAGGTCCACCAGGTATGTGGCCTTTCCCTTCTTTTCCAACACCTCAAAGGGGCCTGTCCAGCGATCCTGGAGGGCGCTAAGCTCTCCAGGCTCCATCACCCACACTTTCTGTCCAGGCTCCAGTTCCACCGGGTGAGCGTTGTGGTCGTACCACTCCTTCATGACTGCCTGGCTGGCCTCCAAGTTGTCAGAAGCTTGCTTCCACAACTTCGCCATTTGGCTCCTGAAGGCCAGCATGTAGCTCACCACATCCTGGGGGGGTTTCCTGGGAGATTTCTCCCAACCATCCTTCACCAGGCTGAGAGGACCGCGTACAGGGTGCCCATACAGAAGCTCAAAGGGGCTGAAGCCCACTCCCTTCTGGGGCACTTCCCTGTAGGAAAAAAGTAAACAGGGTAGGAGGACATCCCATTTCCTCCGCAGGCTCTCGGGCAGACTTCTGATCATGCCCTTCAAGGTCTTATTGAACCTCTCAACCAGTCCATTTGACTGGGGGTGATAAGGAGTGGTGAACCGGTAGGTCACTCCACACTCCTTCCACATTGCCCGCATGTAAGCTGACAGGAAGTTGGTCCCCCTGTCGGACACAACTTCCTTGGGAAATCCCACTCGGGTAAAGATTCCCATTAGGGCTCTTGCCACTACAGGTGCAGTGACTGTCCTCAGAGGTATTGCCTCTGGGTACCGTGTGGCATGATCCACCAGTACCAGGATAAACCTGTGACCAGCTGCTGTTGGTGGATCCAAAGGCCCTACAATGTCGATGCCCACCCTCTCAAAGGGGGTGCTAACGACTGGAAGTGGTTCCAGGGGAGCTTTTAGCTTCACCCCTGTTTTCCCACTGGCCTGGCAGGTTACACAAGTCCTACAGTATGTGTTGGACGCCGCTTTCATCTGAGGCCAGTAAAAGTGGAGAACAAGCCGTGCAAAGGTCTTGTCCTGGCCTAAGTGTCCTGCCAGGGGTATGGCATGAGCCAATTCCAAAAGAAAGGCTCGGTACTGTTGCGGGACTACCAAGGCCCTCGATGAACCAGGCGAGGGTACCTTGGGTTCACTGTAGAGGAGTCCATCCTCCCAGTAAATATGGTAATGTCCCGTAACATCACCTGCTGCTTGGGCTTCAGCCTGTCGCCTCAGTCCCTCAAGGGTGGGGCACTCCCTCTGCCCCTTACAGAATTCCTCTCTGGTAGGACCTCCCTCCACATGCCACTCCGCAGGGATGGGCAAATCCTCCAGAGAGTCTACTTCCCCCTCCACGGACTCCTGGTCCACCACCGCAGGTGGCCGATCTGTCTCATGGGGTGTGGAAGCCGGAGCAGGCTTTCTCTGTCTCCGTGTCTGTCCCTTCTTAGCAGCGGGTTGGGCCATTGTTCCAGGCTCCAACCCAGGCGAACTCCCTCTCCGGGCAGTCGCAGACCGTGTGCTGACACAGGCCCAGTCAGGTGTACCCAGCATCGCAGAATGCGTCCGGTATTCCACCTCTCTCCAAGTATTGTGTTCCATGTCATTCCCCAACAGACAATCGACTGGCACGGCAGGGCTTACGGCAACTCGAAGTGAACCTGCAACCCCCTCCCACTCAAAGGGAACCTCAGCCACTGGATAGTGGCCCATTCTGCCGTCAGCCATCGCGGCAGGGTGGAGTACATTAGGAACAACCTGCTCTGGGGACACCAGCTGACTTCTCACCATAGTCATGCTGGCTCCTGTATCCCTCAGAGCCTCCCCTCTCTGGCCATTGATGGTAACCCATTGCCCATACTTTGTAGTATTTGGGGGGACCTGGATCTTTGGCACCATCTCCCGCTCTCCCAGGGACACTAAGGTGACACCCGCCCACTCACCCCCCTTATCTAAGGGCAACTCCTCCCCGAGCGCTACACTAGCTACTCCCGGTGACTTTCCTCCGGTGGGAGGGGGTGGTCTCTTTGGGCATTTGACATCTCCCTTATAATGTCCAACGCCACCGCATTCAAAACAGTGGAGAACCCTGGGCTGCTGGCTCTGGCCAGGATGAGGGTTCCGGGGCGGGTTTGCCCTAGGGGTGAAACCTGCTCCCTTCCCTTGGAAGTTATTTTGGGGACCTTTAGAGAACTCTTTCTTTTTCTCCCCCCCCTCCTTCTTCTGGGGGGCGCCCTGTCCGGCTTTTTGAGATTCCCCTCCAGTCCCCTTGGTGGACACCCGGGTACTTGTCCAGATGTCCGCCTCCTCTGCAAGCTTCCGGGGATTGGTCAGCTTGCTGTCTACCAGGTGTTGGCGCAGCTCGGGAAAACATTTCTCGAGGAGGTGTTCTCTCAAAAACAGATCGTACAGCCCCTCATAATCTTTTACCTCACTGCCCTTGACCCAACCCTCTAAAGCCTTTCTGGCGTAATCAAGGAAGTCCACCCAGTTCTGAGTTCCCATCTTGTGGCTCCCCCTAAACTTCTGTCGGTACCTTTCTGGGGTGAGCCCGAACTTCCTCAATAACGCCAGCTTCATGGTGGGGTAGTTTGTCTGTTCCTCTGGCTCCAGGGCCAACAAGGTGTCCCGACCAGCAGGAGGCATGTACTTGTACAAACTACCCCCCCAGTGCTTCTCCTGCACTCCATGAACCTTCAAAGAAACCTCATAAGCGGCCAGCCACTTAGCAACATCATCCCCCTGACTGAAGCTCGCTATCAGGTCCTTTGGGATATAGGGTTTGGTCTCCCTGGCTGACTCTTTCGGTTCGCTGCCACCATTCCTAACAGGAGAGGACCCCCGTTGTAGACTTTGGAGCTCCAGTTCCTTTAGCCTAAACTCGTGGACCATCCTCTTCTCCTCTTTCTCCTGTTCCAACTTAGCCAGCTCCCACTTTAGCTGTCTTTTCTCCCTCCTATCGGTGAGCTCAGCTTCTGTTAGGCTTCTCCCAGAAATGCTACTGCCCTTTCTGGAATAGGACACTGGTCCGGTGAGCAAGTTTTCCCCCTCATGGTGGAATAACTCCTCCACCCCCCCTTCTGTGCCCTGGTCAACCTCTTCATCCTCCTCCTTTGTCTCTTGGTGTGCCTCCACCCAGGCCCTAAGGCTAGTCTGGAGCTCCCCCTTCCTAGCACCATGTTTGAAAAAGACCCCCATTTGCTGGCAGAACATTCTCAATTGGGGCACGGAATAGGCTTCCAGGTTTTCCACCGCAAACTCCATGGTGAATCTGGCAAACCTGGATACACACCAGAAATTTCAGAAGGGTGAGGGTAACCTAAAACCAACTCCACCCACCACCAGGAATAAATTTAGAAAAAACAAAAAGACTAATTGGGAGGGCCGCAAGGAGAAAACTCCTGGTGTAGGTTGGGTGTATTACGCCAAATTACTAGTAAGTAGCTGCAACCAAGTCCGCAATCCCACCGCTAGGCACCAATATGTTGGAATTAGGTAGCCTGGCCTAGGGCAAGACTAACATTTAGAGGCACAGTGTAAAGGTTGCAGACCACCCAAAAGTAACTTCACGCAATAGCACTCAAAAAGAAAAACACTACACCAAAATTATATGAAAATACGTACTGCTTTATGTAAAAATAATATTCTCTCTGTTGTCAAATTTCAGTAGCTCACATATAAATAGTTCAAAGCAGTTTAAATCACTTTCAGGGTCAACAATTACGCTTTTTAAATTATTAGCAGATTATCACTTAATACATTTCAGGTTGACTTAGTAATAGTAAACACTTCTAACCGGATAAGCAATTCTCTAGATAGATTTAACATTACAGTACATTTGTCATTTAGTCAATATTAACACTCTCAGGTCTGTTAATGTAAGTTAAGCCTCAACAGTGCACTTGCTTAGACTCCAGAAATACTGTGTATGGATATTATGCAATGTACTATATGCGTCTCCCCCAGCACCAGTGTTCCCTCCTTCTTCTGATTACATAAACTCTGAGGGTTCAAATATACCAACTTTACATAGCAAGGATTACCCCAGAACTCAACTCCAGTAGAAGAAGGGGGGGGGCAAACTGTCATAAGTTATCAAGAGCCAAGGGTTCTATATCGACTTTATGCTCCTGGAACCCCCACTGGTGATCAGGCTTCTTGAGTCAGCCAGTATTTTAATTGATAAGGCTTTCGTTTCCAGGCTCTCCTCCTCTTGGTCTTAATTAGGGTCAGTGGAAGGAAGAAGCTGAACGCGTAGGAGGCCTGACCAGCTCTCCCACGCTACCCCACACTCCTCCCTGCTTACTTGAAAAGGGGGCCGGCAGACGGATCTTCCGCCCACCCCCTGTACCTTGGGACTGCTTCTCTCCACACAGCCTCGGTCTCTCCGCCTCCGGAGAGAACAGAACCGGAGCGCTGCACACAGCGCATCAGCCGCTTGCCAGGCTGCTCCTCACACCCGGATTTGTCCCTCGGCGCGCAGGTCACACACAAACACTCGCCAAAGCCGCCTCCTCACAGCGCTCCTCAGCCGAAAGTGACGACGTCGATTTCCACTGCCCCGGCCTCCACTGCGCATGCGCGGGGGAAAAGCGACTCCGCTCCGGGCCTGCTCAATCCTCGGCCCCTTCTCTCACCACAGTTCTACAATTTCACTGGGGAATTAGCGCGCTGGCGCCGGGAAGGAGCACTGCGCTCACACTTATCTCAGGATTCACCGGACGCTGACACAAAGCGCGACAGGTGCCCCCGGGGTCCCGTTTTTGGCGCTGGCCTCACAAGGTTGCCCAGGCTCAAGGGAATCCTCCACCAGGCTCCAACCACTGGTCCATCAACACAGGGTCGGCTCCTTGCCAGTTCTGACCCAGGTAAGAGGTGCCCAGTGCCACCCAGGACAACAGTTATCTTCTTGTTTCCAACAGGAAAAGGGGGGATCAAAGGGGTTTCCACAGAATGAAGCTTCAGGGCGCTTTCTCCTCACTAGGACCCCAGCCCTCTTCACTGGACAGTTGATAGGAACCCTCTCAGTTCAGTTTCCAATGCTGGGCAGAGGACTGCGCTCCACTGCGCTGCAGTCTCCTTACCCTACCTACACCCTACTATTTTGAAGTTAGGGGTCAGTCAGGCGCCCAGGGTCTCCCTTAACTTTCCCAGCGGGGACAGGACAAGGAACCCACAGGAGGAATAGAGAAGTGGAATTATTAGGCTGCTTCCCAGTCCAGGAGTTCAACCCTTACACTAGTCTCCTCCCACCTGCCAGGATAGCCTGTCCTCCAGCTGACTCTCACAGGTAGACAAAATGGCTGCCCTGCATTCCGCCTTATATAGGCTGCCCTTCAGTGGTCCAGAATGGACCAGAAGGTTCTGGAATGCCCTATGTTGGGCTATGGCCAGGTTCTGTTGGTGACAGTTGGGACAGTTGGTGGCCACCATTTTAGGTGGTGCCAACTTTCCTGTCAGAACAGGCCTCTGGGCCTAAGGTAAAAGATTATGAGGGGGGAAGAAAACACCTATCCCCCTGACCAACACCTGCAAAAAGTCAGTAGACACAAAAATTAACAAGGGTATGAGGGGCAAAAAGGGGACAAAATAAATAAAAATTAGGAGGGACTTCGCCAAAAAGTCAGACAGGTCTAACAAGCACTGACAGCAAAATGCATAAGATTAAAACAATAAACATAATTACACTTAGTTACACTTACAACTACAAGTCCATAGAAGACAACAGGCGAAATCATGAGAACTGAAAAGTGGTGGAAGCACCACCCTCCCCTTGGTAGGAATATAGTTTACATAAAATTATAAATGAAGATCTCTGAGCGAATTCTGGGGACCCCTCACCTTGGATGAACCTAGTACTGGTTACATCATAAGCTCTGCAAAGCTCTGGTTCGTAGAAGGGAATCTTCTATCTGGTATGAGAAAAATGGTGCAAGTTAGTATGTTGCAAGCATTTCTCAGTTGTACCAAAAAGTGTGGCGGATCGTTTTCCTTGATATAACGAGTTGAGCTTTTAGCAAGGGAACACTTCTCTAGGGCACTGACTCCTTGACGAGATTTTTAGAGCACTATGACATAGAGTGGTTGAGATATTTTGTCACAGAATATAGGGATACAAGTGGGTCCCACAACATCCCCACACCCCAATATTTTCCTGGTGTGAATTTGTGTCTCATGCGCCTGTTATCTTTGATAATTTCATGTTTTTGCATGTGCACACAGTGGTGGCACATGATGTGGTATCAAGGTGTTCCTGGTGCTTACATTTGGATTTGATTTGAATTCAAATTTAATTTAAATGTATATATTATTTTGTTCTTTCCTAGGTACCGATAGGAGCTGTTACAAACATGCAGCTGTAGCCAGATGTTGAGCATACAAGTTACTGCCCGCCCTGATCGATTATGAGGGTATTTTTAATCCATTTATCACGTGCACTTTACAACTTTTAATTCTGGTCCTGACGTAGCGCCAACGACCCTTAAGGCAACGCAGGCGCGAAACATGTTGACCTATGTCTCTCTATACACAGGCATAGTATGCCACTGGGGCTAGATTTTATTTAGCAGTTAAGTCTGCTCAGGGTACATGATTAGAACAATTGCTGCATGGTTACCCATTACAAATTTCACTTTACACTAGCACGCATTTTTATTACCCTCAATTGACCCACCACACCCCCCCGCACACCCGCATGCACCATCCGACAGTCCTACAAAAGATCTCCAATAAAGAGACCCTTCGGGGGACCAGTAGGGGATTGCAGCGCCGGCCCTACGAAGAGCAACTGCCCGATGATGAAGCATGACACCTTTCGAGGTGTGTGAGGGCAACAGAGGACACAAAATGTTTTCCCTGTTTTCTGTGGGTCCCCTTACCTAGGGATTCTGTTTCTTCTCCCCTTTTCCTTTTTTCACATATGGGTGACATTAGCACCCTCATGCATTGGTGACTTTTTGCACCCTGCATTAGGAACACTGTCCCTTTTTGGACATCAGTTTAAAATAGGAGCATGGACACTGGACCTTATAATAGCTCCTTGGTCCCCCACCTCTCTCTTTTGTATAGTATTTTTATGGATAAGCAATATGGACTAACACCAGAACTCCATAACAAAGTGGCTTGTTTTTCTACCTTGTACGCGGCACTCAGGCAGTAGCAGTATGAGTTAATTTGGCTCAAAGGCATCTTACACAACAACATGCGAGGTAATGTGCGCAAAAATAAAAGACACAAAGGTAAAATGGTTGCATGGCTCGAAGTAGGTAAATATTCATCTAACACGCTACTTCCGTCACCTGAGCCGCAGTCCTCATCTTCCTGTCTTGATTCATGTATTATGTAATTCAATGGTATAAAGTGCTGATTTATTTTGAGCATGGTTAACCTCTCCTCATTTTTGGGCGAGAGACTGGTCCTTCTAACTGTTACAATGGAACCAGCAGCACTGAAAACACGTTCAGAAGAGACACTTGCGACAGGGCAAACCAGATAGTTTATTGCCAGCCTGCTGAGCACTGAGAAGTGGCCCCTTTTCTCATACCAATACCGCTACGGGTTTTGATTAATGTACACCTCTGTTGGGTCATCGAGATAGGCCTGGCACATCTGCTCAATGTTCAGGAGTGCTACACTTTGTTTGGCCTCCTTTGTCTTTGCATCAGCACTGGACCTAGCAAGTCCTTGCTGTAAATACCAATCCTTTAGCGATTTTACTGGGGCTGATGATTCGGTTCTTGCTGTTGTCGATAGTGTTGGTGAGTGTTTGAGCCAACCGCACTGTCCTTAGGCTCCGAAGTTGAACTTGACGCCTGATGCCCTGCTGCAGTACTTGTTGTGGGTTTACGCAGCAGCCTTTTAATTACCAGCCATACATTTTCCAACTTACTGGCTGCCTAAGCTATCCAAGTTTTGTACCGGGCAACATCCACTTCTGAAAAAGAAATGAATGTCCTAATTTTCAGTGCTGATTTGGACCGTGGATCCAGAATTGTGGCACAAATGTAATGTTCTTGTGACAAAATCTTCTTTTGCACCCTTGTATTGTCAGCTAAGCGACGGGATAAGCTCTCCACCAACTCAAATGCTTCTTTTTTTCCTCTACACCTTTGTACGCTTCAGACACCTCCTTCAGTTGTTGCTCTAGCATGTGCAACAATAGGATAGCTTGGCCCATAGTACAGTCCTCCTTGCTGACTTCACGTGTGAAGATCTCGAAAGGAAGAAGCATCTCAGTCGGGCATTTAACTAGGCCCCATTGGTCCACCTGAAGGGTCATGTCTTTCACAGTAGTATCCCCTTTTCTCATGACATATTCATTGATTGGTCTGTACTGCTCAAACAGACAGTCAAGCATTTAATAAGTTGAGTTCCAACGTGTTGCCATCTCCTCGATGAGTGCTTTGACTAGTATTCTATTGTCACGTTGAATGATCCTCAGCTGCGTCCGAGCTTTCAAAGAATGGCTAAAATGAGTGCATTCTTTGACAGATGGTCAGTAAGTTGCTGACTATGGCTTCCTTTTTCAGTAAGTCTTGAACTATAATGTTAATGCAGTGCGCCAAACACGGGACCCTGAAATAGGAACCGAGCGGCATGGCCTTAAGTATGTTACTGCCATTATCTGTGGAAACAAAACCAATCTTAAGACTTCTAGGGCACAGTCATTCAAAGACATTGCTGTGAATCTCTTTGAAAATGTTTACAGCAGTATGAGATTTATCCATGGCGAACATGGCTTCAGTTGCATGTCTCCGAGTAACATTAAAAATCTCAGCTGTGTCAACAGCACCTACTTCAGGTAACTTATCTCTAACCCCCAAAAAAGAGAACCAGTGTGGAGTGATGCACAAGTAATCAGTGGCTTGGCAACTTGTCCACATGTCTGTTGTCAGGTAGATACTGTCAACAACACTCTGCTGCAAAGCTTGTCCAACCAATTCCAGCACATCGTGATGTAGTGCTGGAACAGCAACTCTGGCAAAATAGGACCGGCTGGGAACCTTCCATATAGGGCAGATGGCTGACACAAATTCAAGGAAACCCACCCCTTCCACAAATGAAAAAGGGAGAAGGTCCAGAGCTAACATATTAGCCAGCTTCGCATTGTACAACATGCCGTTAGGTGGTTTTGTTGGTACTGCACTCTAACCTAAGCATGCTCTCAATGGTAGGCTGGATTATTTTCCTTTGAGGTGCAGCTGTTTTCTTGAACCCAGTTAGACTCAATGGTGTACTTTTTTTCTTTGCAGTACTACTACTCGGTAGCCTTGCTGTCTCAGTCTGACTCTGAGTATGGCTCTTACGGCGGTGCCACTGAGATGTTACTGAGGTTGTGGGTGGAACCACTACACTGTTGGGGACAGGGCTAGAAATGTCTCCCTCTTGTTCACCTTCCAACGCAATCATACCTTCCCCTAATTCTTCATCCCCAACAACAGCAATGGGTTGAGATTTACTTTTCTCTAAGCGAAGTAGGTGAGCCTCCCACTGGATATTGTGGTGTATTTTGAGATGACTTGTTTGGCCTCCGGTACCATAGTTTGTACCAAGCTTACCCCGCCTAACATCATGTCGACAAATTGAGCATATAGCAATGTTCTCCTCCTGACTGCTAACTGAAAAGAAGTCCCAAACTGGGGAGGAAAACTTTCTGTCGCTGCAATATGTGCCACTTTCAATTCTAGATGAACTGGAGGGTGGGCTTAGAATGTGACTCTGTGCAGCTACACTACCACTACCTACTGAGGTTCTGGTTGAGCTGGATATAGGTCCCCGTCGGGCCTTTGCAATTGCAAAAATGGAAGCTGGAGGTCGTGGTGGTGTTACCTATGTTGGTGGTATCCGTGCTACATCCCTCGCAGCCATTTTGGATAGGGTAATACGGTTGGTCTCCATCTCCTTTGGGCCAGGAGAGGGTTGTTGACTGGCTTGTCATCTTCATCATCCCCCTCTTGTACATCTACCTCCATACTCTTAGGCTTTCTGGAACCTTCCTTTTCACTAGCCTTGTCTTGTGGCAGGCATCAATTTCAGACTGAGCTAGTGGCTTTCAAGTGGCATCTCGATCATCAGAAGCGGGGCTTGAAGAAGAAGATGATGGACTAACCTTCCTTTTCCTTTCTGGGGGTCTGAAAGACAATGGATCTTCTGAAACAGTGGCTTGCTCCACTTTGTCTGCAGGAAGCTCAATTTCCTGAAATGCCCCTACTTCAGGAGGAACAACTGCTATTGTGGGCTGTTGGTGTGGATGTTCTTGCTGCTGTTCTTTCGGCTGCAGCTGTTCTTGCAGCTGCTGCTGTACTTGCGACTGCTGCAGTTCTTGCGGCTGCTGCTGTTCTTGCGGCATGCTGCTATTCTTGCGGCTGCCGCTGTTCTTGCGGCTGCTGCGCCTGCTGCTGCCTACTTATCTGCTGAGGTTCCGCCTGCGTTGATTATGTACTACTTTGCAATAATGACATTTCAGCATTGCTGCTCGATAGTAGACTGGCTACCTCTTCGACACTCATGGGCTTGGGCCTAGTTTGGTGGGGCTGGCCCACTGATGCGGAGGTGCTGCTCCCAGCTTTGTCCCCGGAAAACGCTGCTGCAGGCGTAATATTTTTTTTCCCAAAAAACACATGGAGCAGCACACCAGTCTTGCTAAGTGCCACTTCTTTTTTCTGTTCCTGCTTCTCACTGACAACTTTCCTGGTACTGGAGGACCTGTTACCTTTCTTTGGGCCCATCTTCTTCAGATTTCAGCAGGACACAGGTCCACTTCTGTATGACAGTACAACAGGTGATGATGACACCTCCTCCTCTGTCTTTTTGTGCACCTAAAAGCAAAGAAGCCAGGAGAAGACAATCAGTGAAATGTTGCATTTGTAGTTGTGGTTCAATTACTACTAGTACAAACAAACAAATAAAATATATAGTGCAGCCATTTGTGAGACTTTGTCAACAAGGGCTTTCATGGTATACTGTGTACCCTACACTCTCAAGAAGAATAGGAAAGAAAAAGAACAACAACAAAAATACAAATGTAATGGGAGTTGACCCTGTTTGGCATTACATAATTTGCTCATCACATCATTCAGGGAGCTGTTGCTGGCAAAGGGGATGGATGGAAGCAGTAAGCAAAGAGGAAAACCATGCAGGCCTATATGACAAAAGCTTCACACTAATAACTCCCATCAGAAATGGCCACCAGTAACATGGACACTCACAAATCACAAGCAGGAGGCCTGGAAAACAATGTACTGACAAAAGGCCTATAAGAGCCCTGCAAATGATCCATGCTCAACCACACTGCTTTGCCTTTAATGCAATCAAATGCAAAAACTAAAATCTACAGGGCTAAACAAGGTCTGCAAGGCATACAACAACACACCACACACAACAAAGGCATTTATTTACCACACACCCAAAAACTGAAATACCACCAAACAACACATTTTGCAATTCAATCCAATGCCATCCATGCCCTAAATGAGGTTTAATTCAACAGAACACACAGAAGCAGTTGTTTAATGCACCTGTGACTACCTCTTAGCCTACTGGAGGAAGGGCCTGTTGGCAGACTAGGCCACAAGCTTGCAGGCCTATTGCAAAAGCACACCACCACACAACTACAAGAAACTGAAGACAGACAATGAAGGCCTATTGCAAAAATCACACTGCCTGTCTTCAAAATGGCCGCCAGCCTCATGGCCAGGCCAACAACAACAAGAAGCCCAGGCCCCAAAGGAATAACATGCAGGTCTATATGGCAAAAGCAGCACACTAATAACTTCCACCAGAAATGGCCACCAGCCACATGGATACTCACAAATCACAAGCAACAGCAGGAGGCCTGGAAAAAAATGTACTGAAAAAGGCGTATAATAGCCATGCAAAGGATTCATGCTAAACCACACTGCTTTGCCTTTTAATGCAATAAAATGCAAAAACAAAAATCCAGAGGGCTAAACAAGGCCTGCAAGGTACACAACAACACACCACATACAACAAAGGCATTTATTTAACACACACCCAAAAACAGAACTACCACCAAAAAACACATGTTGCAATTCAATCCAATGCCATCCATGCCCTAAATGATGTTAGAAATAAATTCATCAATGCACACCATAGGAACATTTGCTTCATCATGCACCCACCCATGACTAGCCCTGGGCCTAATGGCTACCCACAACAATTAAAAAAAATTATGATGAGGACCAAAATAATAGTTGCAGCAACTGCAATTCCTCAATCAAACAAACAACAACACCAACTTACTTGTAAAATATCAAATTCAAAAGTCCTCAAACCCAATGATAATGATGCAGCAGACACAAAGAGTGATCCTTCCAGCTCAAAAACCAAAGGCAGAATGAACAGGAGATGGACAACGCACTGGGAGGAGCCTGCTTGAGAACAACAGGAAGTTGGACTCCTTGCACAAAAAAGGACAGCCAAATGTCAATCTGAGGAGTTTTTTTCATCCAAATCATCATTTACAGAAAGTTTTATGTTGCTCGAGATAATATTCTTCTCCAGATTGAAAAGTTTGCGTGTTCGGGATGAGGAAATAGAAATTTTTAGGTAGTCAGTGTGACCCCCACTCGCACCCTATCCATGCTCCTGTGTCCCATGTATGTCACGTAATTTTCTTCCCGTGTCCGCCATGATAATGCAAATGCATTTCCGTCTAATGTTAGTATGTCAGTTAGTGAGCCCTTCATGTATAAAGTACCAATTCCGCATTAGGGCCCACGTTTCCAATGCATTTACATGGTGCACTTTTAAATATTACAAAGCTCACGTTTTCCACGTTTTTCTGGCTCAGTCGAGCCAGGCCCTTAATTGAGGCTCCGAGTCTCTTCTGTCTCTGAAAGCTGCAGTTTAGGTATGTATCCCTGACCTCTGCCTTACTTCCTGCTCAGCGAAGCGGTGCCCGGCTCGGCCTGGCCTGCCTGCCAAGACAGTATTTTGCCTACAGTTATCTGCTCAGCCTCCGCAAAAACGCATTCCAGTCTAGTGAAATAGGTAAACATATTCCAGCCTGCAGAGCAAAGGGCCCGGCCTTCCTGTCTCCTTACAAGTAATTTACTGCACCCGTTGCCATAGTAGGCCCATGGCCCCGCGCATTGTACCAAGACACGTGTGCACCCACTAGCATTCAGTATTGAACGTCCTCTGCCCGAGAGACCTTTTATTTCAGACAACACATCCTCCAAACATAAGATACCAGATATGCTATAGGTGCAGGTCGTTCTGACATCCCAGACAACAAGACTCCTCTACTAGTGCTAAAAGTCAAGCCCCCAGCTCTCCCCATTTGCACGTCAATACCACGTCATGCTCAGTTGCGCACGCACCCATGTTAAAGTTTTTTGCTGACCCTGCAGAATCCCTCTATGCATCCACCCACCTATGACACTTCTGTGACGTTTCCAGCACACACCTCCGTGTACGCCCCTGTACACGCCCTCTTTTACGCCCATATGTTCTTATCACTCTCTTTTTCACTTGTTACGCCTACTGTATTCATTTCAATTATATTGTTTTACTATATATAATGTGTGATGTTAATAAAATGTTGAATATCCCTTCCTGAACCTTAGTGGTGATGGAACCCGATGTCCAGTGTCTCGAGCCACTTAATTAAAGCCCGTATGACTCAGATACCACGGACTCTGCCTCTCATTTATTGAGCTATTCTTATTGTCATTTAATGTATAGAAAAATAGTCCCGGTAATTTTATTTACCACATAATCTGGCGCCCGAACAGGGACCCCTCCCCTTCCCCATGCGCCGGCGATGTAACGCAGGCCCCTGACCCCTTCTACAGCCGTGACGGACTCCTGTGCACACCTGCGGGTTTTCCTGCTATCTCCCTCAGGCCCACGGAGGAGACGGAGACTGCGGTCCGGCATCCAGACGAGGCGGTGAGGAATGCGGAGAGTCCCGACCAGAGCCCAAGCCGAGAGAGCAAGGTCCGAGGTATCTGGAGGCCCACCTGTTCCGAAGCGCATGCGTAGTAGCAGCCAGACGCCGTAGCAGTCCAGTCCAGTCCAGTGTCGAGTTTCCGAGGCCTTCAGTTTTGCTTCCCGGTGAGTACCGTTGTTGGGAACGCATCTAGACGGGTTCATTAATTTGTGCCCGGTCAAGACGGGTCTGGGTACGCAGACCCGGTCCAGACGTGTTCACTTAGGTGGATACGGTATGACGTGTCTCTTTATGGGACCGGTATGTCTGTACTGTTTTAGCAGTGCATCCAGTAATTCAGTATTCTAGTATTGTTTCTCGAGTTTTTCAGAATTATGTTTTTCTATGTACCAGGTAGTATCAGTCTGAAATGTTTTAATGTGTTTAATGTCGTGGTATGAATGATTGTTTGCTATTCATTACTGTGTTTATTGTGTTCACGTTCAAGTAAGTTCAAATATGCCGCTGTTTTCGAAATTACGTCAGATAGGAACCAGGAAAGGGATACTCGAAGAAGCAGTTCCCGTCCCGCCTAGGGACACTCCCGGACATTTTATGTACCATAAACATGGCTTAGATGCCATACTGTACTTAGACTTATGGGTTGACTATACCAAAGATCTGGAAGAGAAATATAGATGGCCTGTCTCAGGGACATGGGATGCTGATTGCATCATGAGAGTAGAGGAAGCATTGTGGAAAAAGAAAGCCAGACAATCCCAGAAAGATGCCATAGAATTGTGGCGTAAAGAAGCGCATAGAAGAACAGAGAAAGAAATCAGGAAAGCAGAGAAAAGTAGAGAATCATCAGAAAAAGCCCAAGAAAAAGAACTACTAGAAGAAGGTGAACGAGTTAAAGCAGAACAGTTAGACCGATAAAGAAATGCCCTTATGAAAGGCATGTACCCCCTTCTCGCCGAGGGCCTACCTAAGGCTACCCCGGAAGTACCCCGTAATTTACCGCCACCACTGGTTCCAACTAAACTCCGTCATAAACAGACCGCAGCGGATATTTTCCTTTCTTCTTATTTAGATGACACTGTCCCAGAATATGTAAATACAAATCCTCTTCCAAATATTAATCTTCACAACCCTGTTCATGACACGATTCCCCCCACTGTCTCTCCTGCCATTGGTCCTGGCAATCCTTTTAATGCACCTGTAACCCAGGGCCAACCTACATTACCTACACCTACTTTACCAGCTACATTACCACCAGCGACAGCACAGCCACTAATAGTTGACGATCACACTTCAGGAGGAGCAGTAGGAGGTATCCCTGTCACCCCGCCTCAAGTAAAACGAACAACATTAAGAGAAGCAGCATTACAACGTACACCAAAAGTAACTACATACGCAGCCCTTAAGCAGTACCTTACTGATTGCAGATATGATCCAGTACCAGGCGAAGACCAGATGATATTATATTCAATACGTATTCGACGTGTTACAAATTATTTGACTATTTTACCAGACATGAGGGAACATTTAGACAACATATATCATTTTATTAGAACGGGGGAGAGACCAGAAAGTATTCACGAGGCCATGGCACACAGGAAGGTGGAGACTCAAAATATGATCTTACAGTTTTTGATAAATTGTTTGATAAGGGAACAAGATCAGCCAGGTAAAAACAAAGAAGAGATGAAAGTCCTGATAAAATGGAGTGACAACATAGCTGATGGAAAGCATAGTAAACAAGGTTGTATAGAATCCATGTATAGAAAGATTCGTAAAGAAATTCTAGACATACACGAAAGGGAAAAAGCAGCGAGAGAAGCCGAGAAAGCGGATGATGAAGTCTCAGAAGACGATGATATAGCAACTGCGGGTGCAGGTAGAATAGCGTACGTAGGTAGGGCGAGACCCTTTGACAAACCCATACGCCTAGACTGTAAGAAACGTTTTCTTTCTCCCATAACAGAACAATGTTCTCTTGAACATCTATTCCAAGCCACTGATAAAGTACTGAAACAACGAATAGGTTATAGTGAACTTAGTACCATGCATGAACAGGAACTAGCCCGGTCAGCAGTCCAATGGGCTGGCAATACTAGCGTATATAAAGATGACATAGTAGCGCAAACATTTTTGAATCTTTCCCCAGACGAACAGCGACTAGCTGGTATGTACATGATTCAACATCTCATTACACTGTACGAAATTCAGCATTCTGATCCAGGTCCCTTATATAATATATTGGAAGAGTTACTGCTAGGTAGATGGAGAGCCCTAGGTACCGATTTAATTAATGTCATTCTAGAACAGCGACACAAATACAGAACTTTCCTGACTCCACATTTCATTCCTGTTCCACCCCCAGTAAGGAAAACATTTTACATAGACAGACAGAATCCCTTACGAGAAGTTCATCCCGTCCGGACAGAAGGGGGTGAGCTTGAACGAGTATTCGTATACACACCTTTGACCAAAATGGAATTATTGGAAATGAAAAAATTAGTGCCGCGTCATGATAAAGATCCAGCAGGATTCCACCGTGAATTAAAAGACATGCTCCGCATGGGGGAGTATACGTATCCCGATATCACTAAAATGTTAAAGGTACTGTTGCCAGCCGGCATTTACGAAAAACTTAAAGAAAAAGAATGGGAAGTGGGAGAGAAAAAGATTGATTGGGCAGAATTAGAACACGAAGAAAATACACGAGTCCCTGGTACTGGTCTTGGGGAAAAAGCTAAAGCATTACCAGAGTTATTAGTACAGGTTCTGCCGAGGTTATTGACAACTAAAAAGGAAGACTGGGATGCTATCTCAGCCTGCAAACAGAAACAAGACGAAGACACTAGCGATTTTTATTCCAGATTCGAAAAATGTTTCATTATTAATAGCGGTCTGAAAACAAGTAGTGAATCATATCCACATCTGTTTGTGACCAAATTAGTAGAAAATTCCTTACCACAGGTTAAAAATAGAGTACTGAAAGTTGAGAGTACATGGCAAGCTAATACCCCTTCCCAAATGTTACAAATGTTACAGTACCACCAGAACCGAATTAGAGAAGAACACGAACATGAACAGAGACGCATGAAAGACACGAAAATGAAAGTACTAGTTTCTCAGTCTGTCCCAGCTGATGGTCAGAAGAGGGGTATGGCACCGACCAGTCAATCTGCAGCTCCTGTTAAAGGGACGTGCAATTATTGTAAACAGCCAGGTCACTATATAAATGAATGTGCTGTCCTGAGACATAATATAGCCACAGACAAGACGAAAGAAAGACCACGTCCTCCTAGACAAGAACATGTTCCACAAAATATTCCGCAGAACACGCAACCTCCTCAGAACACGCAACAGACAGTAGCTGTACCCCAACCCCAGCCGATAGCCGCCACACAACACGTTACACAACAAATGTACCAGTATGCACAGTCAGATTACCCCGATTATCAACAGTACTCATGAAACAGCCTAGAGAGGGAGGTTGGCTTGCCCCTTATCGAGGTTCCTGTAGATCAAGAGGGTCCCTATGTACATAGCCAGGTACTAGGGAAAGACAGAAAAATTTTGATTGACACAGGGGCGAGCAGAACTACCATCAGTCATGACGAGGTTCCAGGGGTACCCCTCTCAGGCTCACAGAATGTTTCCCTGGGATTTTCAGGAAAGCCAATTGTTAACGAAGTGTCAAAGCCAGTTTCCCTAGAAGTTGGTCCATTGTCCCGTACTACTGACTTGTTACTTACGAAATCATGTCCAGAAAACTTGCTTGGTATAAAAACATTGAAAGCGCTAGGAGCAGTGATTTGTTGTTCTCCGGAAGGAGTGAGATTGTTTTTACGTGATTTTAAAGGACATTATGTGTTGAGAGATTTTGATCCAAGATTGCAGAATGTACCACAGCATTTATGGGCACAAGGTCCAACTGATGTAGGTTGTATGCACATTACACCATATCATGTTACTCTTAAACAAGAAGTTGTACTGCCCCGAATCCGACAATACAAGTTACCACCTGAAGCTGTAGTTGCCTTACTGAAAATTATTGACGAGCTCATTGCTCAAGGAGTGGTTGTAGAAACTGACTCCAATGTGTGTAATTCTCCAATTATCCCGATTCTTAAACGAACTGACCCGAATACACCTCCGGTCTACAGACTGGTGATCGATCTTCGAGAATTAAACAAATGTATAATACCCCAGTACCCAGTGGTCCCAGACATTTCTTCCCTATTGACTGCCATTGATTCCGAAGCTGCGTTCTTCACTGTAATCGATCTCAAGAACGCCTTCTTTAGTGTCCCCATTCATCCAGAAAGCCAGTATCTCTTCGGATTCTGTTTAAATGGCCGAAGCTTCAAATTTGCACGTGCTCCTCAAGGGTTCACAGAAAGCCCTAGTATTTACAGTCAAGCACTGAAACGACAACTAGACAGTATTCACATGCCTACTGACACTGCCCTGCTCCAGTATGTTGATGATCTATTGATCACAGCATGAACTGAACGAGATTGAGAACGTGCATCACTGACAGTCTTGTATTTTCTGGCCGAAAAGGGGCATAAAGTGTCCCCTTCGAAGCGACAATTCTGTGCCCAGCAAGTGGTTTACCTTGGACACTTGCTGTCCAAGAGGGGTAGACAGTTGACACCTGACCGCATTCAGTTAATTGCACATCTTCCACAACCCAAGACACAAAAGGAAGTACGGGCCTTCATTGGCCTCACTTCTTACTGCAGACAATGGATTCCTCAGTATGCATATCTAGCCAAACTACTCATACAGGTGACAACACAGGAGGCAGCGACTTCGACTGTCCTCCCTTGGACTCAGGAACATACACTTGCTTTTGACGAACTGAAAAAAGCCCTATGTCAAGCACCTGTTTTAGCGACACCATGTTACAGCAAACCTTTTACACTTTTTGTCACTGAACGCGATGGTACAGCATTATCTGTTCTCACACAAGATCAAGCAGGAAAACACAAGCCTTGTGCTTATTTTTCTAGTACATTGGATCCAGTAGCCCAGGCTCTGCCTGCGTGCCTGAAATCACTTGCCTACAGCTATAGCCATCATGAAGTGCAAAGCACATACTAAAGTTACTGACACTATTTCCCAGGGTAACGACCTGGCAGATCGAACAGCCAAGCTTACAGCTCAGACTCAAACAGACATATCGACTGACACGACAAAGACTGAAGTAACTCCACTGACACATTGCATGACAGTCAGGGATCCCACACAAGATGTACTCGACATACAGTCACATGCAACTTCAGACGAAATCAAGAAATGGACAGAACAAGGAGGGGTCCAGACAGATCAGGAATGGATGACGAAGGGAAAAGCCACATGGTTTCTCCCCGACTCTATGGTTCAAGTTATCATTCATACAGCACATAGTCCAGCTCACTTAGGAGAAAAAGCCATGCTAGACAGCATCCAGAATATTTGGTTCAACAAGCATTTACGTGCAGCAGCAAAACAGAAAGTACGTACCTGTATGATCTGTTGTCAGTTCAATCCAGGCAAAGGCATTCCCGTGGAACAAGGTGGATTTCATCCTCCTGACCATCCTTTTGAAGTCCTCCAGATGGATTATATCCAGATGGACAGATGCCGAGGATTCAAGTATGTCCTCGTAGTTGTATGTGCCCTATCTCGATGGACAGAAGCTTACCCAGTCCCAGATTACACTGCTGTAACCACTGCCAAAAAGTTGGTCCGTGAATTTTTCCCGCGATACGGCTTGCCCCGTGTCGTGTACTCAGATAATGGACAGCCATTCTCGTCCGAGCTCATGAAACAGGTATCACTCCTGTTAGGATACCAGTGGAAATTCCACTGCGTACGACACCCCGAAGCAGCTGGTCTCGTCGAGAGACATAATCAGACTCTGAAAACACGGTTAGCGAAGGTCTGTGCAGAAAAAGGTGTAGATTGGATGGTAGCCCTGCCGGTTGCCCTCTTTTACATGCGTATGGTAGCTCATTCCAGAACCGGACTATCTCCTTATGAGGTAGTCTTCGGCAGACCACCAAATATGTGGGGTACGCCTATGCCGCGTAAAATAACAGATGTTGATAGTAATATGCTGACAGATTACCTGGCTTCCTTGATGTCTGCACTACTCTCTTGTCGTTCACAGGCCGCGGCTGCCTTCCCAGAAAACACCCAAGTGAAACCGCATGAAATCGTTCCAGGCGACCTGGTATGCATACAGAACTTCGATCGCTCAAGCCCTCTGGAGCCCAGTTGGAGGGAACCGAAGCTGGTGTTGATGACCACGAGGACCGCTGTGAAGGTTGAGGGAAGAAAAGGGTGATTCCATTCCAGCCACATCAAGCGTTTTCATGGACTGTGTCCAGAGACATTTCCCAAGGACTGCCCCGATACTGATACCGACACTAAACTCCCCTTGTTAGAGAAAACTCTGCAACAGGAGTATAAAACAAAGTTAAGGTCTAGTAAGTCAGACAGCGTGTAATTGTTTAAGTCCCCCTCGGGTGAAGCGGTTAGACAGGTTTCTGACATGTATGAGATAGACCCAAATAGTGAGAGAGATAGACAGAAAATTAAGAAAATGAAATACTGTAAAAATCTACACAGTAGATGCATCATTACACTGATTTTTATGTTTTTTCTGAGTATTACGATCATATGTATAAGCTGGACGTTACATGTTTTCTTTCCTCCTCTTGGTTCACATGTACATTCTTCTTTCAATGACACCATAGAGCACACTTTCAGTGACCTGCCCCCTCACGAACTATCCTATCATCTAGCACTGCGCAACAACACTTTTATCCGTATGTTACACCATTCTCACCAGACCAGCAATGTCACGAATTGCTGGGTATGTGGCCGACTCCCACCTTACCAGAAAATGAAGGGAGCTCTGCCTATCTTTCCCTATCCGTTTACACATAATGGTTCGTGCGGAGCATGGTTTGCATTAATGTCCTCCCTAGACAGTAAGTCCACAGTTTCCCAGAGCAATTGGATATGGGGAGACCTGAATACAGTTATGAATAAAGCCTGTTTCCCAGACAAGAACGGTCTTCCCCAAAGGACAGGGACCGATCTAGAAAATGAAGTGTATGGACTAGGAAATTTTACGCTTAACCTCATGATTCTGAACGTTCAGTCCGAGACTAATTCGAACTTGCCGTTTATAACAGTTTTACCAGTGAAAGGTGAATTATGCGTCAGAAAAATTGGTTCAGTACACCTAGGACACAGTGATTGTAATACTGTGGTCGAATTCAGTGATAAAGGAAAGTCTACTTTCAAAGCTTCCCGCCATTCTTATTTTATTTGTGGTCAGACAGCTTATGTACGTCTGCCATTAGATTGGGATGGAACATGTTATATTGCGTTCCTATTACCACCTGTTTTTCTAGCCCCATCCAATTATCATCGAAATTCACACCTTGTACATATAAGACATAGAAGGGGGATCGAGTCCCCAATTGTTGATCAGACTGAGACAGCGTGGGAGCAATATTAACCCTGGGCGGAGTTGGCGGAGTGGGGCTTCGCGGAGCTACGCGAAGTGGGCGAGAAACTATGCCCACCTCCGCACTCCGCGTAGCCCCACTACGCAAACACCACTGGCCGCCAGCTCCGCCACCCGCCTCCCTCCCGCCCTCCCTAAATACTTTAAATTAAAGGAGTCAAATAATTTAAAACGCACTTACCTTGCCCGCCGCTGCCCGCTGCGTCCCCGGGGCTCGCTATCTTCCGTCTTCCGTCTTCTTTACTAATGCGCGGCCGCCCGCGCATGCGCATTAGTAAAGAAGACGGAAGACGGAAGATAGCGAGCCCCGGGGACGCGGCGGGCAGCGGCGGGCAAAGTAAGTGCGTTTTAAATTATTTGATTCCTTTAATTGAAAGTATTTAGGGAGGGCGGGAGGGAGGCGGGTGGCGGCCAGCTACGCTCCGTCTGCGGAGCGTGCGTAGTGCCGCCTGGCTCCGCCCGCTCCGCAAAATGCGGAGTAGGCGGCACTACGCACACTCGGAGCGTAGCTGGCCGCCCACCCCTAAGCAATATACAGATTTCAATAAAGGATTCTTTTTCTTTGTAGGTCCTGTCCAAAACAGTAAACTGATACGGAAATTAACACGAACTCTTGAAGCAGTAGTGAATGAGACTACTTCTGCTTTAGGTAACCTGACCGAAGAGCAGTCTGCTATGAGGCTTGTTGTTCTTCAAAACCGTCTTGTACTTGATGTCATCCTGGCCGATAGGGGCGGAGCTTGTAGAGTGATTGGCTCTAGTTGTTGTGTGTTTATTCCTAATAACGCACCATCAGTATATAAAGCAATAACAAGGCTTCATAACATAGCTCACCAGATGCACCAGAATCCTGACCCCTGGACTTGGTCTGGTTGGCTCTGGAGTGTGATATCCGCCTGGGGATGGAAAGTACTGTCCTTCCTAGGAATAATACTGCTTATAGTATTCAGTTGTTGTCTCTGTCTGCAATGTGGGCCAGCGATTTGCGGCTTGTGCGCCACAGCCTGTATTCCCCATCCACATTCACGTTCCCGCTCCAGAATGAAAAAAGATGAGCAAATGATGTTATACGAACAGATAGATGGTCTCATGAAAATAGATATATCCTAAAAGGGCGCAGCAGGGGCCAAGGAGGGAGTGAGGAAATAGAAATTTTTAGGTAGTCAGTGTGACCCCCACTCGCACCCTATCCATGCTCCCGTGTCCCATGTATGTCATGTAATTTCCTTCCCGTGTCCGCCATGATAATGCAAATGCATTTCCGTCTAATGTTAGTATGTCAGTTAGTGAGCCCTTCATGTATAAAGTACCAATTCCGCATTAGGGCCCACGTTTCCAATGCATTTACATGGTGCACTTTTAAATATTACAAAGCTCACGTTTTCCACGTTTTTCTGGCTCAGTCGAGCCAGGCCCTTAATTGAGGCTCCGAGTCTCTTCTGTCTCTGAAAGCTGCAGTTTAGGTATGTATCCCTGACCTCTGCCTTACTTCCTGCTCAGCGAAGCGGTGCCCGGCTCGGCCTGGCCTGCCTGCCAAGACAGTATTTTGCCTACAGTTATCTGCTCAGCCTCCGCAAAAACACATTCCAGTCTAGTGAAATAGGTAAACATATTCCAGCCTGCAGAGCAAAGGGCCCGGCCTTCCTGTCTCCTTACAAGTAATTTACTGCAACCGTTGCCATAGTAGGCCCATGGCCCCGCGCATTGTACCAAGACACGTATGCACCCACTAGCATTCAGTATTGAACGGCCTCTGCCCGAGAGACCTTTTATTTCAGACAACACATCCTCCAAACATAAGATACCAGATATGCTATAGGTGCAGGTCGTTCTGACATCCCAGACACCAAGACTCCTCTACTAGTGCTAAAAGTCAAGCCCCCAGCTCTCCCCCGTTACACGTCAATACCACGTCATGCTCAGTTGCGCACGCACCCATGTTAAAGGTTTCTGCTGACCCTGCAGAATCCCTCTAAGCATCCACCCACCTATGACACTTCTGTGACGTTTCCAGCACACACCTCCGTGTACGCCCCTGTACACGCCCTCTTTTACGCCCATATGTTCTTATCACTCTCTTTTTCACTTGTTACGCCTACTGTATTCATTTCAATTATATTGTTTTACTATATATAATGTGTGATGTTAATAAAATGTTGAATATCCCTTCCTGAACCTTAGTGGTGATGGAACCCGATGTCCAGTGTCTCGACCCACTTAATTAAAGCCCGTATGACTCAGATACCACGGACTCTGCCTCTCATTTATTGAGCTATTCTTATTGTCATTTAATGTATAGAAAAATAGTCCTGGTAATTTTATTTACCACAGGGATCGCGAGCTTCACCACACTTCTGCCGGATGTCAGATGGCGCATACAAAGGACGTGTTTGTGATCTCACGCTCACTCTTGAGGTGGTGAATGTGTTTGCTATCACAGACTCTCGCGGTGTCTGATGGCGTGGCCAATGATGTGTTCACGATCACAAACTTTCGCGGGATAGCGCGACCGGCTACCAACATCTTTTGATTAGAAAACTCGTCGGTTAACGCAGGGATCCTGGTAAGTTGCCCGCCTGTGCGAGAAAGCATTTTTAAAGCACTGACATGAAAAGAATCTCCGCTATGCCGCTGATTGCGGAATTATTGACATTTCCACGTTCTCCGCAGAACGAAAATTGCCTAAATCTCACAAATTCCGCGAGCGGAACCGAATTTGCCACCCACCCTTAGAAGTAATACCGATTTACCTAGAAAGTAAAATAGTCCTGTTATAATATACTGCTACGTAAAGGTAATTTTGATGTACTTACATGTTTTAACAAATCCAATTGTAACAGCTTGCAAAGTAACAACTGATAGTTGTCAGACAAAGTGCCAAAAAATGTCTTTATTTCTGTCCATATAACTCAGGATGCTCATCCTCCACGCACATCCTACCACGTGTCTCACACTATCTGGGTATGTAAACAGAGTTCCTCATGCTACAGTGCCTTAAAACGCTCACTATTCGTATGGTAATCTGTTCCCTTCCAGTTATATTCTTCACAACAAGTATTATATTGATTTTAAATTTTAATTAACCCTGGGCGTAGTTCGCGTAGCCTCACTCCGCGGAGCTACGCGAAGATACACTTGCACTCCGCGAAACTACGCATAGCTCCGCGAGCATGCGTAGTAGCGTGCTTGACCCGTTCGCGAGCCATTTTTCGTCTTCGGGAGCGCCGTGGAACTCTGGAACCTGCTCGACACCACATCTCCAGACGTCGCCTTCCTCACGGAAACATGGATGAACGCCTCCTCAGCGCCCGACATCGCCGTCGCCATCCCGGACGGATACAAGATCACCCGGAGAGACCGCGTCAACGAGACAGGAGGAGGCATCGCCATCGACCACAAGAACACCATCCGCATCACGACCAACTCAGACGACACCCTCACAGCCGCTTAACATTTTCACTTCCAGATACACACCGACCCCAAGACCACACTCAGAGGCACCCTCATCTACAGACCCCCAGGTCCTCGCACACAATTCAGTGAAGACATCGCAGACTTCATCAGCCCGCACGCCCTCGCCTCCACTGACTATATCCTCCTAGGGGACCTCAACTTCCACCTGGAGAACAACAACGACAACACCACCACCACCCTCATGGACAACCTCGCCAACCTCGGACTCATGCAACTGGTGAACACCCCCACCCACTACGCCGGACACACGCTTGACCCAGTCTTCTCCTCCAGCAAGTACATCTCCTTCAGCCACTCCACCGGACTCCACTGGACAAACCACAGCTGCGTCCACTTCAGCTTCAGAAAGACCACGACTCACCACCACCCGCAACAGGTTCCCCGCAGGAACTGGAACAAGATCACCACCGACCAGCTCACCACTTCAGTGAGCCAGAACCCTTCCGCCAGCTCAACATACCCCAACCAAGCAGCCAACAACCTCACACAGTGGATCACCAATTGCGCTCGCCCAACCAGCCTCGACCACTCGCAGTCCGGCTTCCGCGCCAACCACAGCACCGAGACCGCCCTCATCGCAGCCACTGACGACATCCGAGCCCTGCTCGACAACTGGGAAACAGCGGCCCTCATCCTCCTGGACCTCTCCGCAGCATTCGATACGGTCTGCCACCGCACCCTAGTGCAGCGCCTCAGCAACATCGGAATCCAAGAGAAGGCACTGGAGAAGATCATCTCGTTCCTCACCGGAAGAACCCAGAGAGTCCGCCTCCCCCGTACAGATCCAAGGCCACCGAAGTCATATGCGGCGTACCACAAGGATCATCACTCAGCCCCACCCTCAACGTCTACATGAGCCCCCTCGCAGCCATCGTACGCCAACACAACCTCAACATCATCTCCTATGCCGACGACACCCAGCTGATCCTCTCCCTCACCAACGACCCAGGAACCGCCAGAACCAACCTACACGAAGGGATGAAAGACGTAGTCGAGTGGATGAGGAACAGCCGCCTGAAACTGAACTCAGACAAGACGGAAGTCCTCATCCTTGGATCATCACCCTCCGCCTGGGACGACTCCTGGTGGCCCCCTGCCCTGGGAAGCGCACCCAAACCAACGGACCACGCACGCAACCTGGGCTTCATCCTGGACTCCTCCCTCTCGATGACCAGACAAGTCAACGCCGTCTCATCATCATGCTTCAACATCCTACGCATGCTCCGAAAGATCTTCCGATGGCTCGCCACCGAAACCAGGAAGACGGTCACACAGGCACTCGTCACCAGCCGACTGGACTACGGAAACACCCTCTATACCAGAACCACAGCCAAACTCCAGAAAAGACTCTAACACATCCAGAACGCCTCCGCATGACTCATCTTGGAAATCCCCTGACACAGCCACATCTCCGGACACCTGAGAGACCTTCACTGGCTCCCCGTCAGCAAGAGAATCACGTTCCAACTCCTCACCCACGCACACAAGGCCCTCCACGACCTGGGCCCCAGGTACCTCAACAACCGCCTGACCTTCTACACTCCCACCCGCCAGCTACGATCGACCAGCCACGCCCTCGCCGCGGTGCCACGCATCCGAAGATCCACCATGGGAGGAAGATCCTTCTCCTACCTGGCAGCCAAGACTTGGAACTCCCTCCCCATCCACCTCCGCCTGACCCAAGACCACCTCTGCTTCAGGAAGCAACTCAAGACATGGCTATTCGAGCAGTAGCGGACCCCCCTCCCCCAAGCGCCTTGAGACCCTCTTGGTGAGTAGCGCGCTATACAAATATCCTGATTGATTGATTGCCTGCATGCTCGGGATGTGTAGCGCGCGAAGTTACTCATGAGGTTTGTCCCGCCCGCTTGAGTCCCCTTATTTCCGGTCACTACTAACGTGTTCACAAGTTATTCTGTGCCAGATTGCAGTTTCTGCGTGTTCTGCAACTCGATCTTACCGACAAGCATCCTCGCGCACGCGAAAATGCTATTGAGTGCGCGAGAACTACGCTACGCAGCAGTTTGCGGAGTATTCGAGAACTTCGCGTTCTCCGCGGAGCACGGAGTTGCCGAAACTCCGCAAACTCCGCGATCGGAGCGTAGTTCTTCGCCCAGGGTTAATTTTAATGCATGTTAGATTCATTTGAATATTACCTATATTCTTTCCAAAGTGTGCCTGTAGTTTGTAATCTTGACTTCAATGCAAAGTAATGCTTATTTCCACTTGTGTGCTTTCATGGTACAAAGTATGGCTTTAGTCTGTAATCTTTACTTCAATGCAAAGTAATGCTTATTTCCGCTTGCCTTATACTCTTTTCAATATATGCTATGTTAATTTCAGTGTGGGATCATTCATTACAATTTGGAGAGATACAAAAAGGGACAGGGTCAAATACCAGTAAGAAAAAGAAAGAAGGGGTGTTCCCTTCCTAACTGAGTACGCAAATGAATGTATGAATATTTTGTGACCGCCATTGCGGTTGCAAAAAATGTGTAAATTATCACCATCTTCAAGAGGATGCTAATGCAGTCGCATTTTGGTAGGGGCCTATGGGGACCCCTTCCACTTTATGACTGTCTCTAAAAATATTTTTTAAGGGTAGGCACTGGTTCCCATAGACTACTAACTGCCCTTAAAAAATGTAACAAAAACGTTTAATTTTTTTTAAAAACGCATCCCGTTTTCCTTTAGGGTTAATGGGCTTGTGAATCGCAATTAGGAAGGGGTGTTCCCCTTCCTAATTGAGTACGCAAATCAATGTATGAATATTTTGTGATCGCCATTGCAGTAGCAAAAAATTCTTAAATTACCACCCTCTTCAAGAGGATGCTAATGCAGTCGCAATTTGGTAGGGGCCCATGGGGACCCCTTCCACTTTATGACTGTCTCTAAAAATATTTTTTAAGGGCAGGCACTGGTTCCCAGAGACTACTAACTGCCCCTAAAAAATGAAACGAAAACGTTTCATTTTTTTTACAAACGCATCCCGTTTTTCTTTAGGGTAAATGGGCTGCATTTAAAAAACTGCTTTATTTAAAAGCAGTCCCAGACATGATGGTCTGTTGAGCCCAGCAGACCACCATACCTGGGAGGACCTGTCATTCCCAAAGGGCTCGCAGCTTGAGAGAGGCTCATTAATATTAATGAGCCTTGCAATTTGCGACCCATTGGGAATCGCAAACAGTGTTAAACATACTGTTGTACATGGTAAATTGCTCCTCACAAATTGAGACTCGCAAATGAGTCGCAATTTGCAAAACAAATTTTGCTGGTTGTACATCTGACTTAAAGTCTTTTGTCATTTTACAGCCCGGCATGGATAGCACTGTGCTAGTCCTATGCTTACTGACTGAACAGTGATTAAAACAATCTTGGCGGAACAGTTTGAAATAATAACTAGAATGAGTAGTGTATATGGATAATAATCAGTTTTTAGGGTTCAGTGATGGGCAGTGCATAGCAGTGGAAAAGAGTTTTTAAAGTTCAGGAATCTCTAGTTTATAGGGCCAGTAAGAGGTTTTTAGGGTTTAGGATTGAGTAATCTAAAGGGAAAGTTAGGGAATTTTTGGTTGCAGGACTGAGTTATGTGTGTCCGCAGTAAGGAGCGTTTAGGGTTATGGGATAGTTAGTGAATAAGTGTGTAAGGAGTTTTTAGGTTTGAGGAATGAGTAGTACATAGGGGTGGTAAGAAGTATTTGGGTTCAGTGCTGGGAGGTGTATAGGGAGAGTAAATAGTTTTTTATGGTTTAGACATAGGTAGTAATGGAAGCAGCATGGAGGATTTTAGGGTTGGGATTGGCAGCCTTTAGGATAGAAAGGAGTGTTTAATGTTCAGGGATGGGTAGTCTTCAAAGGTAGCATAAACGTTTTAGGGTTTTGAGATGGTAGTGGATATAGGCATTATAGAAATTTTAGGCTTTAGGCACGTATCATATGTTGGGGTTGCAAGGGATTTTTATGATCCAAAGTGTTTTTAAGTTTCAGGGATGTGTATTTTATACTGAAAGTATGGAGTTCTAGGGTACAGAAAAAGGGTAGTATATAGGATGGTAAAAGGATTTTCCATTTAAGGGATGGTAGTGCACAGGGTAGTAAGGAGTGGTTATGTTTCAAGGATGAATAGTGTATAGAGTAGTAAAGAATGTTTAGGGTTCGTTGATGGGAGGTGAATAGGGGAAGCAAGAATATTTTGGGGTTCAGGGATGGCTAGTATTTTGGCGGTAGAAAATACTTTGGTTAAGTGTAGCATGGAGTTTCTAAGAGTTCAGCCATTGGTTATTTAAAATAAATTTAAAGAAATTATATTAAGTTCAATAAAAATGGAAATTGTATTAAATTAAAATTAATTGCATTTAAATAATTGACCATATAAGCGCTATTGTTATTTTAAACCTTTCCTAAAAAAATACGTTTAAAAATGAGATTTTATTTTTGGAATTAAAACATGTGTGTGTGTGGTGGGAGGGACTAGAAGTAATTAGGGGTGGGTGGAATTTGCGTAGTGGCATTACGCAAATCTCAGCGAAATTGTAACAAATCTCTGCGAGCAGGCAAAATCTCTGCGAAGACGCGGAGAAGCGTGTCCTGCCCGTTGGCGATATTTTTGTGTGCTCGCGGGAAAATATATTGCTAACTTGTACATACGGTCGCAAATGGGCGTGGCCAACTTGTTTTTTACTTGTCCTGCCCTCTCGCAGTGGTTATTTCCTGTTCCGGGTCGCATATTGCATGCTCGCGCCCGCTTGCGATGCCTATTTTCTGTTCTGGGTCGCGTATTGTATGCTCCCGCCCATTCACGATAAGTATTTCCTGTTCAGGAACGCGTATTATGTGTTTGTGACACTTTTTGCATGCTGGATGGGAAATATCGCACAAACTTGCCCATGTGGTCGCAATTAGCGAGGCAATCTTTTTTTCACTCTATTGCTATAGTTCTGGGCCTGCTTTTCAATCCTCCCTCTATCTTTTCAATCCTTTGTTTCTGGAAACTTTTTTCATCTTTTTTATTTATTATCTATCTCGCTATATTCCTGATTCTATATTTTGAGTTTTTTTCTACTTTTTGTGTATTTTTCACTACTTTTTCACTCTTTTTTTATTACCTGCTTTTTTCATTTCTTTTACTTACTTTTTTTTATTCCTACCTTTTCTTTTCTGCCCCTGTCCTACCCAGAACCATGGCAAAGGGCCACAGGGCTCGTAGCCAGAGCCGCGACTGCCTTCCTTGCGGAAGGAGACGCCAACACAGGACTTATTCGGTGAGGCGGAGGTGGCCGCACTGATTTTTTTTGTGCAGTGCAACCTCCCCTTAACCCTGGCTGCATGCGGCAGGCATGGGTCCGGGTACGGGCTCCGGGAGCGTCAGAAGCGTTGGGGAAAGGTGCGCCGGGCAGTGTTTCTCTTCTCTGGTGTCCGGCGCACCCATAACCAGTTGATGCATCGGTGATCCGATATCCTGGACCGGGAGCAGGACCTGCTGGACCTGCTAGGACTGGAGGTCCCGGGGTTTGGTGAGTAGCTATTTAATATTCTGCTCTTCTGCTCTGTGTTATATATTGCAAATGTATTTTTATTCCGACCAGCAAGAATGCTGCTGCTTACTTTGCAGGTAAATTACGTTTCAAAATCTTCTGTGATTGTTATGACACAGGTGCTCGGCGCAACTAATCTTACTTGTTTTGCAACTTTGTGCTCGCTTAGCGTGATTATGTAAGAGTTTCTTTTAGAGAACTTAAGTTAGGTAATGCTAGAGAGACTCTAGTCCTTCCTTTGTCCTCCTCTCACTAAGCGATCGTGGTGGATTGAGACTTAGGTTAAGTTACTTATTAGTATGAGTTGGTAGTTTTTTTGTGGACTGCGTGACTCCCCCTCTGTTACGTCACGAGCTGCTGAGTGCTGCTTACCCCAGTCCTAAGTAGAACCTTTTGTAGTTTGTTTAGTGAGTGGTAATAGGCTTAGCACTAGAAGAACATCAGCAGCAACCAACCAACAATTTGGTGGATACAAAAATTTAGGCATGTGTCCTCCATTTATCCATTTTTGAGGACTAAAATGAATGGAAATACAGACTTAGTGAACAATTGGCCTGCCTGAAGTAGGTGGGCTAGGTCAGGTGGGACTTAGGCTTAGTTAGTATTCTGGAATCAGAATGGAACACTGGATTAGTGTTGAATAATAATAATAATAATAATAATAATAATAATAATAATAATAATCCACATTTGTAAAGCGTGAACAATCACCCGTAAGGGTCTCTAGGTGCTGGGGGCCGTCTGGAAGATTAAGCAAGCTATTGCCCAGAGTCACATGGTGCTGGGCTAATCTGCCGCCAGAGCTGGGGATCGAACCGTGATCCCCAAACTCCAACATCAGTCACCCTAGCCGCAGCGCCACACCTCTCCCACTAAATAATAACTAGTCGGTCCGCGAATCCCCCAATACTACTAGTCGACCAGATTAGATAGGTCAATTTTATTTCTATAGTTATTTCCATAAATTATTTTTTGACCATTTAAAAAAAATATTTTATTTGTTTCACACCAATCATCAATGTTCTTATATCTTTCATGATCAGCATCCAGGGACAAGAAGACGGGGTCGGAGTCGGCGGAGGCAGCGGGAGAAGAACACCAGGGACCGTAGGATCAGGACCAGGACCGCTCCTCTATCGAGGGCTCTGCTGCTGGTCCCAGTAAGTCTTCCTGTTGTTAATATTAATAATCATTATTCCCTAAGTTTTACTGCACCTTATTGTTTCCAAACTATTGTTTCCATTTCCTAATGCTATTTTTTACCAATTCTTCTTCGATCTAGATGATCTGTCTCTAAATTCTTGTTATACCTGCCTCTAACTGCCTCTGCTATGACTCTCTGTACTACTACTATTAGTCTGTCTGTAGCTAAGTTTGCCCAGTGGCCACTCTTTATTTAAAAGGTTTTAAATAAAACTCAGATTCACCTTCATTCACTTTATTGCAGTACTACTACTCGGTAGCCTTGCTGTCTCAGTCTGACTCTGAGTATGGCTCTTACTGCGGTGCCACTGAGATGTTGCTGAGGTTGTGGGTGGAACCACTACACTGTTGGGGACAGGGCTAGAAATGTCTCCCTCTTGTTCACCTTCCACCGCAATCATATCTTCCCCTAATTCTTCATCCCCAACAACAGCAATGGGTTGAGATTTACTTTTCTCTAAGCGAAGTAGGTGAGCCTCCCACTGGATATTGTGGTGTATTTTGAGATGACTTGTTTGGCCTCCGGTACCATAGTTTGTACCAAGCTTACCCCGCCTAAAATCATGTCGACAAATTGAGCATATAGCAATGTTCTCCTCCTGACTGCTAACTGAAAAGAAGTCCCAAACTGGGGAGGAGAACTTTCTGGCGCTGCTATATGTGCCACTTTCAATTCTAGATGAACTGGAGGGTGGGCTTAGAATGTGACTCTGTGCAGCTACACTACCACTACCTACTGAGGTTCTGGTTGAGCTGGATATAGGTCCCCGTCGGGCCTTTGCAATTGCAAAAATGGAAGCTGGAGGTGGTGGTGGTGTTACCTATGTTGGTGGTATCCGTGCTACATCCCTCGCAGCCATTTTGGATAGGGTAATACGGTTGGTCTCCATCTCCTTTGGGCCAGGAGATGGTTGTTGACTGGCTTGTCATCTTCATCATCCCCCTCTTGTACATCTACCTCCATACTCTTAGACTTTCTGGAACCTTCCTTTTCACTAGCCTTGCCTTGTGGCATGCATCAATCTCAGACTGAGCTGGTGGCTTTCAAGTGGCATCTCGATCATCAGAAGCGGGGCTTGAAGAAGAAGATGATGGACTAACCTTCCTTTTCCTTTCTGGGGGTCTGGAAGACAATGGATCTTCTGAAACAGTGGCTTGCTCCACTTTGTCTGCAGGAAGCTCGATTTCCTGAAATGCCCCTACTTCAGGAGGAACAACTACTATTGTGGGCTGTTGGTGTGGCTGTTCTTGCTGCTGTTCTTGTGGCTGCAGCTGTTCTTATAGCTGCTGCTGTACTTGCGACTGCTGCAGTTCTTGCGGCTGCTGCGGTTCTTGCAGCATGCTGCTATTCTTGCGGCTGCCGCTGTTCTTGCGGCTGCTGCGCCTGCTGCTGCCCACTTATCTGCTGAGGTTCTGCCTGCATTGATTATGTACTATTTTGCGATAATGACATTTCAACATTGCTGCTCGATAGCAGACTGGCTACCTCTTCGACACTCATGGGCTTGGGCCTAGTTTGGTGGGGCTGGCCCACTGATGCGGAGGTGCTGCTCCCAGCTTGGTCCCCGGAAAACGCTGCTGCAGGCGTAATATTTTTTTCCCCAAAAAACACATGGGGCAGCACACCAGTCTTGCTAAGTGCCACTTCTTTTTTCTGTTCCTGCTTCTCACTGACAACTTTCCTGGTACTGGAGGACCTGTTACCTTTCTTTGGGCCCATCTTCTTCAGATTTCAGCAGGACGCAGGTCCACTTCTGTATGGCAGTACAACAGGTGATGATGACACCTCCTCCTCTGTCTTTTTGTGCACCTAAAAGCAAAGAAGCCAGGAGAAGACAATCAGTGAAATGTTGCATTTGTTGTTGTGGTTCAATTACTACTAGTACAAGCAAACAAATAAAAGATATAGTGCAGCCATTTGTGAGACTTTGTCAACAAGGGCTTTCATGGTATACTGTGTACCCTACACTCTCAAGAAGAATAGGAAAGAAAAAGAACAACAACAAAAATACAAATGTAATGGGAGTTGACCCTGTTTGGCATTACATTATTTGCTCATCACATCATTCAGGGAGCTGCTGCTGGCAAAGGGGATGGATGGAAGCAGTAAGCAAAGAGGAAAACCATGCAGGCCTATATGACAAAAGCTTCACACTAATAACTTCCACCAGAAATGGCCACCAGTAACATGGACACTCACAAATCACAAGCAGGAGGCCTGGAAAACAATGTACTGACAAAAGGCCTATAAGAGCCCTGCAAAGGATGCATGCTCAACCACACTGCTTTGCCTTTAATGCAATCAAATGCAAAAACTAAAATCTACAGGGCTAAACAAGGTCTGCAAGGCATACAACAACACACCACACACAACAAAGGCATTTATTTAACACACACCCAAAAACCGAAATACCACCAAAAAAACACATTTTGCAATTCGATCCAATGCCATCCATGCCCTAAATGAGGTTTAAATTCAACAGAACACACAGAAGCAGTTGTTTAATGCACCTGTGACTACCTCTTAGCCTACTGGAGGAAGGGCCTGTTGGCAGACTAGGCCACAAACTTGCAGGCCTATTGCAAAAGCACACCACCACACAATTACAAGAAACTGAAGACAGACAATGAAGGCCTATTGCAAAAATCACACTGCCTGTCTTCAAAATGGCCGCCAGCCTCATGGCCAGGCCAACAACAACAAGAAGCCTAGGCCACAAAGGAATAACATGCAGGTCTATATGGCAAAAGCAGCACACTAATAACTTCCACCAGAAATGGCCACCAGCCACATGGATACTCACAAATCACAAGCAACAGCAGGAGGCCTGGAAAAAAATGTACTGAAAAAGGCGTATAATAGCCATGCAAAGGATTCATGCTAAACCACACTGCTTTGCCTTTTAATGCAATAAAATGCAAAAACGAAAATTCAGAGGGCTAAACAAGGCCTGCAAGGTACACAACAACACACCACACACAACAAAGGCATTTATTTAACACACACCCAAAAACAGAACTACCACCAAAAAACACATGTTGCAATTCAATCCAAAGCCATCCATGCCGTAAATGATGTTTGAAATAAATTCATCAATGCACACCATAGGAACAGTTGCTTCATCATGCACCCACCCATGACTAGCCCTGGGCCTAATGGCTACCCACAACAATTAAAAAAAATTATGATGAGGACCAAAATTGTAGTTGCAGCAACTGTAATTCCCCAATCAAACAAACAACAACACCAACTTACTTGTAAAATATCAAATTCAAAAGTCCTCAAACCCAATGATAATGATGCAGCAGACACAAAGAGTGATCCTTCCAGCTCAAAATCCAAAGGCAGAATGAACAGGAGATGGACAAAGCACTGGGAGAAGCCTGCTTGAGAACAACAGGAAGTTAGACTCCTTGCATAAAAAAGGACAGCCAAATGTCAATCTGAGGAGTTTTTTTCATCCAAATCATCATTTACAGAAAGTTTTATGCTGCTCGAGATAATATTCTTTTCCAGATTGAAAAGTTTGCGTGTTCGGGATCGCGAGCTTCACCACACTTCTGCCGGATGTCAGATGGCGCATACAAAGGACGTGATCGTGATCTCATGCTCACTCTTGAGGTGGTGAATGAGTTTGCTATCACAGACAATCATCAGAAGCGGGGCTTGAAGAAGAAGATGATGGACTAACCTTCCTTTTCCTTTCTGGGGGTCTGGAAGACAATGGATCTTCTGAAACAGTGGCTTGCTCCACTTTGTCTGCAGGAAGCTCGATTTCCTGAAATGCCCCTACTTCAGGAGGAACAACTACTATTGTGGGCTGTTGGTGTGGCTGTTCTTGCTGCTGTTCTTGTGGCTGCAGCTGTTCTTATAGCTGCTGCTGTACTTGCGACTGCTGCAGTTCTTGCGACTGCTGCGGTTCTTGCAGCATGCTGCTATTCTTGCGGCTGCCGCTGTTCTTGCGGCTGCTGCGCCTGCTGCTGCCCACTTATCTGCTGAGGTTCCGCCTGCATTGATTATGTACTATTTTGCGATAATGACATTTCAACATTGCTGCTCGATAGCAGACTGGCTACCTCTTCGACACTCATGGGCTTGGGCCTAGTTTGGTGGGGCTGGCCCACTGATGCGGAGGTGCTGCTCCCAGCTTGGTCCCCGGAAAACGCTGCTGCAAGCGTAATATTTTTTTTCCCAAAAAACACATGGGGCAGCACACCAGTCTTGCTAAGTGCCACTTCTTTTTTCTGTTCCTGCTTCTCACTGACAACTTTCCTGGTACTGGAGGACCTGTTACCTTTATTTGGGCCCATCTTCTTCAGATTTCAGCAGGACGCAGGTCCACTTCTGTATGGCAGTACAACAGGTGATGATGACACCTCCTCCTCTGTCTTTTTGTGCACCTAAAAGCAAAGAAGCCAGGAGAAGACAATCAGTGAAATGTTGCATTTGTTGTTGTGGTTCAATTACTACTAGTACAAGCAAACAAATAAAAGATATAGTGCAGCCATTTGTGAGACTTTGTCAACAAGGGCTTTCATGGTATACTGTGTACCCTACACTCTCAAGAAGAATAGGAAAGAAAAAGAACAACAACAAAAATACAAATGTAATGGGAGTTGACCCTGTTTGGCATTACATTATTTGCTCATCACATCATTCAGGGAGCTGCTGCTGGCAAAGGGGATGGATGGAAGCAGTAAGCAAAGAGGAAAACCATGCAGGCCTATATGACAAAAGCTTCACACTAATAACTTCCACCAGAAATGGCCACCAGTAACATGGACACTCACAAATCACAAGCAGGAGGCCTGGGAAACAATGTACTGACAAAAGGCCTATAAGAGCCCTGCAAAGGATGCATGCTCAACCACACTGCTTTGCCTTTAATGCAATCAAATGCAAAAACTAAAATCTACAGGGCTAAACAAGGTCTGCAAGGCATACAACAACACACCACACACAACAAAGGCATTTATTTAACACACACCCAAAAACCGAAATACCACCAAAAAAACACATTTTGCAATTCGATCCAATGCCATCCATGCCCTAAATGAGGTTTAAATTCAACAGAACACACAGAAGCAGTTGTTTAATGCACCTGTGACTACCTCTTAGCCTACTGGAGGAAGGGCCTGTTGGCAGACTAGGCCACAAACTTGCAGGCCTATTGCAAAAGCACACCACCACACAACTACAAGAAACTGAAGACAGACAATGAAGGCCTATTGCAAAAATCACACTGCCTGTCTTCAAAATGGCCGCCAGTCTCATGGCCAGGCCAACAACAACAAGAAGCCTAGGCCACAAAGGAATAACATGCAGGTCTATATGGCAAAAGCAGCACACTAATAACTTCCACCAGAAATGGCCACCAGCCACATGGATACTCACAAATCACAAGCAACAGCAGGAGGCCTGGAAAAAAATGTACTGAAAAAGGCGTATAATAGCCATGCAAAGGATTCATGCTAAACCACACTGCTTTGCCTTTTAATGCAATAAAATGCAAAAACGAAAATCCAGAGGGCTAAACAAGGCCTGCAAGGTACACAACAACACACCACACACAACAAAGGCATTTATTTAACACACACCCAAAAACAGAACTACCACCAAAAAACACATGTTGCAATTCAATCCAAAGCCATCCATGCCGTAAATGATGTTTGAAATAAATTCATCAATGCACACCATAGGAACAGTTGCTTCATCATGCACCCACCCATGACTAGCCCTGGGCCTAATGGCTACCCACAACAATTTAAAAAAAATTATGATGAGGACCAAAATTGTAGTTGCAGCAACTGTAATTCCCCAATCAAACAAACAACAACACCAACTTACATGTAAAATATCAAATTCAAAAGTCCTCAAACCCAATGATAATGATGCAGCAGACACAAAGAGTGATCCTTCAAGCTCAAAATCCAAAGGCAGAATGAACAGGAGATGGACAAAGCACTGGGAGAAGCCTGCTTGAGAACAACAGGAAGTTAGACTCCTTGCATAAAAAAGGACAGCCAAATGTCAATCTGAGGAGTTTTTTTCATCCAAATCATCATTTACAGAAAGTTTTATGCTGCTCGAGATAATATTCTTTTCCAGATTGAAAAGTTTGCGTGTTCGGGATCGCGAGCTTCACCACACTTCTGCCGGATGTCAGATGGCGCATACAAAGGACGTGATCGTGATCTCATGCTCACTCTTGAGGTGGTGAATGTGTTTGCTATCACAGACTCTCGCGGTGTCTGGTGGCGTGGCCAATGATGTGTTCAGGATTACAAACTTTCGTGGGATAGCGCGACCGGCTACCAACATCTCGTGATTGGAAAACTCGTCGGTTAATGCAGGGATCCTCGTAAGTTGCCCGCCTGTGCGAGAAAGCCTTTTTAAAGCACTAACATGAAAAGAATCTCCGCTATGCCGCTGATCGCGGAATTTTTGACATTTCCACGTTCTCCGCAGAACGAAAATTGCCTAAATATCACAAATTCCGCGAGCGGAACCGAATTTGCCACCCACCCTTAGAAGTAATACTGATTTACCTAGAAAGTAAAATAGTCCTGTTATAATATACTGCTACGTAAAAGTAATTCTGATGTACTTACCATGTTTTAACAAATCCAATTGTAACAGCTTGCAAAGTAACAACTGATAGTTGTCAAACAAAGTGCCAAAAAATTTCTTTATTTCTGTCCATATAACTCAGGATGCTCATCCTCCACGCACATCCTCCCACGTGTCTCACACTATCTGGGTATGTAAACAGAGTTCCTCATGCTACAGTGCCTTAAAACGCTCACTATTTGTATGGTAATCTGTTCCCTTCCAGTTATAAATGTAAAAAAAATGGTAATGTAGTTTCTTATATAGCGCACGTATCACCACAAAGGGTATCTCGGCGTTTGCTTTGGGAACCCGTCCTGGTTTTTCCCTGTGGGATAGCCAGCTGGGCACCCCCAAGGTGAAAGCCAGGCATCTCGCCGCCGGGGCTGTAGTGGAGATTGAGCAAGCTATTGCCCAGAGTTGCAGAGCGTGAACCCCTGATTCAAGTAGGCACCGAAGTGAGAATTATCAGGTCCGTGGACATTTTGGCTCCAAACCCTGCTGCGTCGGGAATTGAACCCTGGTCCCGGGCCGATCTCTGCTTCTGGGTCTGCCTCCTCTAACCGGTGAGCCACACTTCTCCACACAGTTTTACTCTTCACAACAAGTGTTATATTGATTTTAAATTTTAATGCATGTCAGATTCATTTGAATATTTCCTATATTCATTCCAAAGTGTGCCTGTAGTCCGTAATCTTGACTTCAATGCAAAGTAATGCTTATTTTCACTTGTGTGCTTTCATGTTACAAAGTGTGCCTTTAGTCTGTAATCTTTACTTCAATGCAAAGTAATGCTTATTTCCGCTTGTCTTACACTCTTTTCAATATATGCTATGTTAATTTCAGTGTGGGATCATTCATTACAATTTGGAGAGATACAAAAAAGGACAGGGTCAAATACCAGTAAGAAAAAGAAAGGATCCCTTTTGTGTCTCACACTCTTACTGCCACCACTATATATTTGTATCATCAAAAGAAAATTCAACATTCATTTACCATCCACACACCTGCCTTGACACTGAACACTGGTTACTGTAAAAATGTCTGATTTATTAAATATTAACAATACTTTTTCAATCATAGTAACCCTCAAAATTAAAAACATACTTTGTCCAGTATTGCCTTCCTATAATACAATATTATTGCAATTCTTAAAAATAACATTATTCATACTTTATACAACATTTCCTCACTGTAAAACATCTCCCTAACATAGTAATCTAATATTTTATTATAAAAACGAGTTTCTCTGATCCACACAATCATAGAACTGACTAATATAATGATATTAAAAAAACACAAATAGAGCTTCGCGGGCAAGCAAGATGGCCGCGTAAGCTCGGAGCTCCGGAGACCCTCCGACCCTCCGCATAAATCCTGATGGAAATCCAGAACCACGGCAGTGGAATACTGTTGGTGAACGGTTGTTGAGACGGAGTTACATCGTGTTGAAGAGTTGTGCCAGTGACGTGCTATTGCCTCTGTGGTGGCTGACGACGGCGACACTGTAACACATGAACGATATGCTGTGAGAGTGACTACTCCGCTGGCCCTACGAAGCACGCGGAGTTACGGAGTGGTCCATCGCTGAGGAACCACTGGTGGCCACGACACTTCGAAATCGCTTTGCATTGCCGGGGTGGCCTTGGTGTACGACCCATTGTTCTGGTCTCCGACACCATCATGGCGGGCAAGGGCGAGCCAGACAAGACGACGAATCGAGTAAGTAGGAAAACTGCTTATTCCCAGTCGAACAAAATTGAGCGCTACGCCCAGCAGAAGAATTCACCAGGTGCGGCTACCCGGCCAAAGGACTCTCATCGAGAAGAGTCGCCAGACACGTCGGACCCGACACTTCGAGATGTTATGGGCGCCATTGCTGGCATTAAAACGGAGATGCACAAACAACGCGAGGTCCTGACACATAAAGTCGACACTTTGGCGATTGAAATCAATCTGATTAGAGCCGATCTGGGCAAGACCAATGACAGGGTCAAATCGTTGGACATTAAAACCAGAAGCCTCACAACTGATGTATCGGACATACAAACAGAGGTCCGAGACTTGCTGTCTGCCAACGATCTTTTCTCGAGGCGACTGAATGATTTTGAGGGACTTGCCAGGCGACAGAACGTTCGAATCATTGGTGTACAGGAAGGGGCAGAGGAATCGGACACTGATCTCTTTGTGGAAGACTTGGTGCAAACTCATCTGGCTCCTGCAGGCCTCAGCTGTTTCTTCTCAGTGGAGCGAGCTCATAGACTGCCGGGGGGACGCCCGAAACTGGGTGCCCCGCCGAGACCCATTATAGCACGGCTGTTTAATTTCAGGGATCGGGACGCTATCCAGCAGGCCTCAAGACGGAACGGGCCGCTCAAGTTTCAGAGTGCGGACATAAACTTTTATCCGGACTTCACTCGGTCTGTACAGCGGCAGCGACAAAGTTTCGCGGGGGTGAAGCGGCGCCTTAGAGACCTTGGGATGAAGTACTCGATGATGTTCCCTGCGAAACTGCGCATCGAACATGATGGCCGTGCTATATTTTTTGATTTGCCTGAAGTGGTGAGTGAGTGGCTGGACACTTTGCCGCAAAGACATGAAGTACGTAGGAACATTTGGAGGGCGCCTCGGGAAGCCCTGAGCAACAAGAGTAGAGTTCACTTTCATAACTTTATCGGACGGTGAAACTGTTGGCGACAACCGATGTCACACTACTGCACTTTATAATGCATATGCTTAGCTTCGTTATGGAGGGTGGCAGGGGGGGCCTGTGCGATCTCCTTTCTCCTCTAGGGTCTTTTTGTAGCATAGTTTTTGGGGCGACAGGCACACTGCTGGTTGGGGGGGGCTTCTTAGTCTGATGCAGGGGTGCAGGGTGGGGGGTGGTGTGATTGTTGGTTGTGTGTTTTCTCCTCTTTTCTCTTTCTCTTCTTCAAGGCAACGTAATGACTGTAATCTTTCCACATGTGTAACTATGATGCCTGGCGGGATCGGCAAGGGCCCACGATTTGACGATGGGGGTAGGAAACTAAAAGTACTGTGTTGCAATATCAACGGGCTGGGGGATCGCATAAAGAGAGGTGTGGTTCTACAACTGTTTAAAAGATGTATGCCTGACGTAAGAGACACACTTGGTGGGAAATACGTGCCAAGCGCTTAACAGGAAGGGATTCAAGATGGTGGCACACTCAGGGTTCTCTTCGGGATCCCGGGGGGCGGGGATCATGGTGCGCGCATCTCTCCCTCTTGAGATTAATTCTAGTGTTGTTGATGAGAGGGGGCAGTACGTTGCTGTCTCGGGGAGATGGGAGGGACGGTCTCTGGTTTCGGTTTACGTTCCCCCCGGGTTGCAAAACAACAGGTTTCAGGATCTTGGGAGCGCCATTTTGGGTCTACCCGAGGGTATGCTTATTATAGGGGGCGATTTCAATTCAGTTTGTTCGGGGACCCTAGACAGACATCCACCCAGAGATCTCCGAAGTTCGCAATCGTGGCTACCCGACTTCCTGGACACTATGGGACTTATTGACTGCTGGCGGCTCATGCATCCTACCCAGAGTCAATACTCATTCCACTCAGGGGCACATGGAAGCCTCTCCAGAATCGATTATGTTCTGGCTCTAGCGGCCCACGCGTCGGCAGTTTCTGAGGCCCGATTGCTGGCTAGGGGCATCTCAGACCATTCCCCGGTCTGGGTGTCCTTTGACTTCGACATTGTGGTGACCGAGAGGGTGGTATCGGTTAATCCATGGTACTTCCGCAACCCCAAGACTCGTTGACTCATGTCCAAGGCTATTGAGCTCTATTTTTCTGAAAACTCAGGGTCGGTTGCATCGGATGTCACCCTATGAGAGGCATTTAAGACGGTCTTGAGGGGTGAGGCGTTCTCTCTTATTGCTGATGTTCGGAGACGCAGAGACGCGGACGTGGTGCGTATCGAATCTGAGATTAAAGACCTGGACTCCCGACTGGAAGTCGACCCGACACCGGACCTACTCCATGTTCTCTCACTTAAACAGTCAGAATATCGGGCTACTGTCACTGACTCTGCCAAGGTCATGGGTAGAGAGCAACAGGGTAGGATCTACGATGTCGGAGATAAGGCGGGCAAGCTCATCGCTTGGCTGGATAAAAAAGAGATAGCCAGCCTGGTGGTCCCGGAAGTGTTGGGGGAGGACGGCGTGACTGTCACCGATCCGAGTGCCATTGTCGCGACGTTTGTGGACTGTTTTGAGGCCGTTTACACCTCGGTCTCTGACCAGTCCGAGACCGATTCCGGGGAGCTTTTGGCAGAGGCGGAACTCCCGTGTCTGTCGGAAGCGGACCGGGACGACTTGGATAGAGATATTACCGCCAATGAGATTGCCCTCGCCATTCGCTCCCTTAGGTCCGGCAAGGCGCCCGGCCCCAATGGTATACCCGTGGAGCTTTATAAAATTAAGCCTGATGTCATCTCCCAGCCCCTGCGGAACATGTTCCTGGAGGCGCGGGAGAGGGGCATGCTTCCCCTTGACCAGAGACTGGCCAACATTGTGGTCATTCATAAGGAAGGGAAACCCAGAGACCTGTGTCGATCGTATCGTCCCATTTCTCTGTTGAATGCTGAACCCAAGATTCTTGCTAAATTGCTGGCCAACCGTCTGATTGGTGCGATTGGTGACTTGGTGCACCCGGACCAGTCGGGCTTTATTCCACACCGCAACACTGCCCTTAACCTTCAGAGACTGCATGGGGCCCTTGCCAGGGCCCACACGCTCAGGGAGCCAGCCGTCCTGGCGTCATTGGATGCTACGATGGCGTTCGACTCCCTTGAATGGAACTACCTGTGGGCAGTGTTGGCGAAGTTCGGATTTGGTTCGGAATTCATAGGGTGGGTCAAGCTTCTGTACGCTAGCCCGCTGGCCAATGTAACGGTTAATGGTCGTGTGTCTGCGTCCTTTGCTCTCCGCAGGGGCACCAGGCAGGGTTGCCCCCTGTCGCCCATGTTGTTTGCATTGGCGCTTGAACCGTTGGCTGCATGGCTGCGACACCACCCAGATATAAACGGAATACGCTGGTCCCCTGGTGTCGCTATACGCTGATGACATCTTGCTATATCTCACCTCTCCTTGTAAGTCTCTCATTGTGGTGTGTGATGTGCTCCGTCTCTTTGGTCGGCACTCCGGGCTGGTTATCAACTGGTCGAAGTCGCACCTGTATGTGCTGAGAGGGGGGACGCCTCGACTTCCAAGGGACTGCGCATACAGGTCTCGCGGCAGGGTTTTAAATACTTTGGGATCTATATTTCAACGGATCCCAAAGTCCCCTACATGAATAACCTGCTTCCCCCCTCGTCCGTCTCCGGCGTGACGTAGAGGGCTGGCGCAAGCTCCCGCTTTCCCTGCCTGGGCGTGCGGCACTGTTTAAAATGATGTCCCTGCCTAGGTTCCTGTATGCTCTACAAAATACCCAGGATCCGGTCCCATCCAGTTACTTTAGGGAGGTCGAGGGTTTGCAACGGGCCCTTCTCTGGGATGGCAGACCACGCATCGCTATTACGAAGCTTACGCTCCCGTGGTATGATGGGGATATAGCATTGCCTGACATCCGGAGATACTATTGGGCTTCCCAGTTGGCAGCCCTTAATCACGGCCTCTACAGTCCAGCAGTAAGCCCAGGTTATGCCATGGATCGGTGGCTCCTGGACGACGGGAAGTATCATAGGGCGTTATACTCGAGATCTCTGGATGGTCGAATGTCGGGGCCAACGAAGACAGCTGTACACATATGGCGGGCGATCACAAAGTCGCAGGGATGGAAGGATAGGCTCACAATGGCAACCCCTCTTTTTGATTCTGAAATACTGGGCAAATTATGGCACACTAAGGGATTCGACAAGTGGGACATGATAGGCATATCCAAGGTGAAAGACATGATTGTGAAAGGGGAGATAAAATCCTTTACTTTTCTACAGACAGAGTTCCAGCTGGGTGGAACGGAATATTTCCGGTATGCCCAGCTGCGTCATGCCCTTCTAGCAGCTATGCCAGAGGGCGAGAGAATCCCTGAGTATTCCCCTTTGGAGGATAGGGTGCTGGACGGCCACATGCCGGACAGCGCCATTTCCCTAATTTATAAAAAACGTATTAATGTCCGTACTGACCTCCTCCTTGGGGTGAAAGACCAGTGGGTGCGAGATGGGATAGAGCTAGACGATGAAGACTGGCAATGTGCAGTCTCCTCCCCCAAGGAAGTGGCTATCCCGGCCAGGCTGCATCTGGTTCAATTAAAAATTCTTCATAGAGTTTATGTGACGGGTCCCAGATTGATACACATGGGTCATTCAGTGGACGGCCTCTGTAGGCGTGGCTGTGGTGCTCTAGCTACCTTTATGCACATTATCTGGGAGTGTAGTGCAGTAGCCTCCTACTGGAGGCGGATACATATGATTATGAGTGAAGTGACCGGGGTGGATGTTCAGGCGGAAGCCCGACGCTGCCTCCTGAATGTGTGGGGCCCTACTGATTATAACACTGCACAAACCCAATGGGTCACCCTGGGAAACATGGTCGCGAAACGAGATATTGCACAGATGTGGGGTGCTGCTACAGCCCCAAAGGTGGTACAGTGGAAGGCCAACATGGATTGGTGTATGTTCCGAGAGAAAACAGTCTATGTGGCCAGGGGTAAACCTAAAAAGTGGCAAAAGATATGGGGGGCCTGGAACGAGTATAGGGGTGACATTTGCATACCGCCTGACACCGCCCCCCTGGAAGAAGGACTGACCCCGTAGTCTATGACTCCAACACACGTTCTATTTGCAGATCTATCCTGTATCCCCCCCCCCCTCTATGGTCTTGCAAATGGGTACTGTTCTGACTGTCTTTTAGGTTATTTGGCCTAGCCCTCCCCATGCTCGGGCTCTGTTGCACAAATTTTTAAATTGCCTTGCTTCTTAGCACTAGTTTCGGTGCTTTCTCTTTCTTGTCTTCGTTAATTTTTACAAAAACAGAAAATTAAAACCTTGATATGCTTTGGTAACATGATTCTTGTACACTAGCCTTCTGATTGATGATATGCTGCCTAGCCTCCGGGATGTATGGCTAAATAGCTGTGTGCACTGACTTGAAAATAAAGGTTTTCAAAAAATTAAAAAAAAAAAACCACAAATATCTTCACAAGTAATCGACACATAATTTCAGTGGTATTTAGATGGTTCATCCCACACTCTCCAGGACAATGTTATATAAGAAACTGGATTATCTAAAAATATAGAGAACACTTTTCAGACATACAGTCTGATAATTATGAAAGACCAATTTGCTTAAACAGGCTCAGTGTGTAACTCTCCTCATTTTTCACTCACAACTTTTCAAGCCTAGTCTCTCTCCCTGCACTTCCCTTTTTTCACCACTCATGTATTCGCTTATCACTTGTAATTGAACATTACATCCACACAGAGCCTTCCCTTAATATTTACCAAAGGCTCTGGGATACTACCTAATCACTGCCTCATGAGCCATTCTTTTTCATATGTTGATATATTCATATTTTTCTTTTTTATATATCTATTATTATTAACAGGGTTCTGAGAGCTGCTCTCTCATGATTAGTAAACTCCTTTAATATATGGAACATATAAATTTGATATTTTTTTAACATACAGTAAAAGAAAGGGACTTTTTTAATTTTTTTTATTTTTTTGGTAATCCTCATATATCATAGATGGAACTCTTGATGGGAAACTGGCTCCTCCATGCACCAATGGTCGTTCTGTACCGGCCCTCGTTGATTTCGGCCTGATGCAAGTTGGTTTACCCGTACCCTCAAATAGCCACTACCTTCCCCTCCATTCTCCTTTTTTCGCCGATCTTTGAGCGCCCCATGCTACTTAGGAGATCGGGGAACCAGCAGGGCTCCAGACAAATCATTGGAATACCAATCATCGAGATTGCCATGCCGCCAAGGCCGCCCAAACGTTCGTCTCACTTCTGGGATCACATGCCACATCTGATTTACTAGTTATCATAATCTGCCTCAGGCAGTTAGCAAAAGTGGGGGGAGTTGGATCTTTCCATGCCCTGCAAATCTCACGTCTTGCTAACAGGATAATGTAAAATACAAATTTCGTCGGAAGATCATTCACCTGATAGCTCGTGACAAGCCCAGACATTATTGTAAACCTTGGGACTGATATAGACATTAAGAGGACTTCTTCCAGGAATTCCCTTATCTTGCTCCAATAATCCACCAATTCAGGGCAATCCACGAACATGTGTACATCATCTGCCTTCAAAAGGCCACACCTTGGGCAGTTGTAGTCTATATTTGAAAATTTGGCCAGTTTTTTAGGAGTTATATAAACCCTGTACATAGTGTATATGTGATTTCTTTTCAGCGCTGCCGGCTTAATTACAGCGTTTAACACCCTGAAAGAGTCATGCCAAAAATCCATGAAGGACCCGCTGGCCAGGGTAAAAGCGTTGCACCACAATTTGCTAATTTCAGCCTCCATGACATCCTCACCCTCTAACATTGCCGAATACCAAAAAGATCTTTTATTCTTCCACTTACCCCTTCTAGCTACCGCATCAAATTTGGGGTTAGGGGGGTTATTATCTCCGGGTGTCACAGGTCTCGTTGCCCACCAACCTGATAGTTGATAATATTTAAACCGCGTCAGGGATCCTCTAGTTAGATTCGACAATATATCCCAACTTAAAAGTTGGCCATCTCCCTGCAAGTCTCCCCACCTCTCTAGCCCTGCCTGTTTCAATGGTAATGATAGTTGATCATTTAGACAGGCTGGAAGGCCTGGTGAGTCCCATATGGGTGCCTGCGGCGCATAATAAGAAATGTTTAGTTTGTTCCTCACAAATACCCAATTTTTTAAAGCTGACCTCAAGATCTTCAACCTCACTTTTTTAAAGAATTTTGGGTCCCCGAACTTATAAAGGAAGAAACTTAATCCCTGAGGGACCTCTTTTAACAAAGCAGAAAATAGCAAACCCATCGATGATTGGTCCAAACGGCCCGCCATGGTTCTAAAATGCTTAAAATGAAAAGCGTGGCAATACAACAGTAGGTCAGGGAAGGCTAGCCCTCCTGTCTTGAGACCTCTTCTTAATTTTTTCCACGCTATTCGAGGGCCTTTGGCATTCCAAATAAATGAACCCAATTTTCCTTGGAGTTTTTTGTTTAAAGGTACTGGAAAAGATAATGGGATAGCATTAAATAAAAAAGTAATTTTAGGAAGAACTATCATCTTCAAGAGGTTCACTCTCCCATAGATATTTAAAGGTAGAGCGGACCAGCGTTGTAATAGAGCGATTGTGTCTTTCATGACCCTTTCTAGATTAGTTTTGGGGATTTCTTCAATTTTGTTGACTAGATGGATTCCCAAATACCTCATTTTATTCTTTTTCCCCATCGAGCTAGTCAGCTGATTCCATTCCGTTATTTCAGTTTTTTCAGCATTGATGGAATACCCTGAAATATTACCAAACCCCTTAGCAAGATCTAATAGTCTGGATATTGCTACATCCGGATTTGTTGTATACATTAGCAAATCATCAGCATACAATGCAAGCTTCAACTCCATATCCGCGATCTTAAAGGGTTTAATTAATGGACCCGCTCTTAAGAAACAAACAAAAGGCTCTATATACAAATCAAACAAAAGGGGGGATAGGGGACATCCCTGTCGCGTGCCTCTGGAAATAAAAAACTGCTCAGTCAGTGAACCATTTACTAGAACCTTCGCTGTCGGGGCTGAGTATAGGAGCTTAATGGCCGTTATGTAGCTCATTGGAAAGCCAAATTTTTCCATGGCAAGAGCAAATAATATTATTTGCTCTTGCCATGGAACCTTTTATTAATGCTATACAAGAGCAGGTATTGATAAAACCATTCACATCTGGGTTAAGATCGCTTAAAATTACTGCTTATGCGGATGATTTGGCAGTTTATACATCTGACGTGATGGAAGCTATGGCAGGAATCATCAAAGAAGCAGATACATTTGGTGAAGTATCAGGATATAAAATAAATCTAGGCAAGAGCCAAATTATAGCCAATTATAAACCTCAGATACCAGTAACAGGAATATGCCACACCGCCACCTATCTAGGTATCAAGTTAACATCTAACATCAAGGATATAATGGCATTGAACTATGATGTATTACTTAAAGACACTCAGGCTCTTCTAAAAAAATGGCATAAGGTGCCTTTAAACCTCATAGGGCGAAATAACCTTATCAAAATGAATATTTTGCCAAAATTTTTATACTTATTCAGATGCATTCCTTTGAAGATAAATAAAATATTTTTTAGGAAACTCGACGGCATATTGGGCAGTTTTATATGGGGCTTTAAAAAGAATCGCAGAGCACTTTTCTCCCTGAAATTACCTTTTATTAAAGAAGGGCTTGACTTTCCGGATTTCAGAATGTACTACTTTGCATCATTTTTGGGACGGTTACGGAGCTTGTTTAATTCTAATAATCCATATTTTTTCCACCAATTTATGTTAGGATCAGATTCCTTACAATTTTTGGCCAGAAATAATGACCCGAATTATTTTAAAAGAGTTAAGTTCAAGACTGCAAAAGATATAATCAGCATATGGAAGATGGTATTGACTCAGAATGAAGCAACATTCTATCATTCTCTTTTAACTCTTTGGAATAATCCGGGATTACCAAGTATTTTTAGTGATTAAGGATGTAAAATATGGGCAAAGCGAGGTTAAGTAATATTGGGGGACCTATATGGGTCTGCAGGTTTCTTGGACTTTGACAACTTATGCTATTATATAAATTACCTGCAAATGCTTACTTTAAATATATACAAATACGCGACTTCCTTATAGGGAAATTAAACCTTAAGGAGATTGTTGACTCAAACTTATGGTTGTGCATGTATAAAGGAGTAGGGAACAATAAAAACATCATTAGTCAAGGATACAAATGCTTTATCGAAGGCAAGATAGATGATTGCCCCAAATTAGCACAGAAATGGACTCTAAGGTTTACGACCGGTATCTGTTCAAATGATATTTCTTCTTTTTTAAACAAAATCGATATATTAGTCCACTCTTCAAGCTTAAAACTCCAAGCATATAAAACGATATGTCAACTTTACTATACCCCTTTACAAATAAGCAAATGGGCCCCCAACAACAACTTTAACGATCGTACCAAAGGCCCAAAGTGTCATACTCAGGCTACTGATTTAGAACATATGTTGGTTCTCTGCCCTGTTCTTACTCCATTCTGGGACGGCATAGAAAATATTCTGAGATCAAAACAACTAATTGAGGTACCATTATCATCAGACATGATCCTTATAGGCTTACAACTCAACTCTTTTCCATTTCAAGACTTAATTTTTATTTTATTAGCATGTGCAAGGCTGGTCATTGCTCGAGCATGGACAGAGGAACAATCACCTCATGTAAACGAATGGTGGTGCTTGGTGACAGAGATATATGATATGGAACTACTGCTAGCTAGGAAAAGAGGTGCTAAAGCACTGGCTAAAATAGTTAGAATTTGGGGTTGTTTGTTTCCTACTTGTGAATTGAACTAATGTGAAATTGAGTCCTGTTTTTTTTCTTTTTTACTATTCTGCAAACTCATTTACCTATTTTATTTTCCTTTTTGCTTTCTTCTTTTACTGTTTCTTGTGATATTTACGCAGATTTTGGAATTTATGTTAAACGAAATAGTTTGTATGTGCTTAAAATGCTTGTGTCACCTTTAAATAAAAATGTTAAAAAATTTTTTTTTTTTAAAAAAGGAAAGCCACATTTTTCCATCGCCATCCAAAGGTAGTCCCAGTCTACCTGGTCAAATGCCTTTGCGGCGTCGACTGCTACTATGGTCAGGGGCTGCTTCTTTTCTTGAGCAACATTTATCGCTGCCACAACTCTAAAGGTCAATTCGTTGAGCTGCCTAACCGGAATGAAGCCCTTTTTGTCACAATGTACCACCGATTTTACTACCTCTGCTAATCTCGTTGCCAGTACCCCCGAGAAAATCTTATAGTCCACGTTTAATAATGAAATGGACCTATAGGACTCTATCCTACTCGGGTCCTTATTTGGCTTCAACAATAATGTGACCGTCGCCTCAGCCCATGACCTAGGGACCTGCCCCCCCGAGTAAGATTTTGTTAAACAATAGAGTCAGGACCCCTATAATCTGCTCTAAAACGATCTTGAACAGTTCCACTGGAAGCCCATCTGGACCTGCGGCTTTGCCCTTAGCCATTTTCACCAACTGAGCCCTGACTTCCCCTTCTTTAATTTCTGAACTGAGATAAAACCTGTTTGACTCCGACAACTCAGGGAGCTGTACATTTGCAAACCATGATTCTGCTTGTTGCCTACCCAGAGAAGGGTTAGTTCCGTATAGAGACTGCATGTATCTCTTTGCTTCTTCCCTGATGCGGTCGTCCTCGTTGGATTTTTCCCCTGTGCGTGTTAACACCAGACTGTCTATCTGGTTTCTAGTTCTGTCTGCTCGGTCCTTCCAGGCTAGGAGACGCCCGCACTTCTCACCATAGGCAAACTGTTGTAGATTACTTGTGTCCCACTTTTCATTCAGAGCCTTATCCATCCTCGCTTGGAATTCTGCTCGCAGACCATCCAGTTCCCTCTGGAGGATTGGCCTGTTATCCGACTCTTTGGCCGATGCCTTCTGCAACTCCAACTCCTTGAGCTTGATTCTTAAAATCCATGCTTCCCTTTTCTCTTTCCACAGTCTGTTCCTCCTGATCATCAGGGTTGTTAACAAACCTCGGGAAAAGGCTTTATACATTTTCCACATGATTTGTTTACTTGCTGACCCGGTATTGACCCTAAAAAACTCTTCAGACTGGGTCACTAAGTCCTGTCTGACCCCTTCTTCTAGTAGCAACGTCCAGTCCAATGTCCATCTCCTTTGATGTTTTTCCTGTTTCAAATTGAACACCGTTTCCACCATTGAATGGTTTGACAGGATTGCCGGAACATATGATATGGAGTCGACTGCCGATGAGAGATTATTATCTAGCAGGAAAAAATCTATCCGAGAATGATGCCCATATCTTCTGCTGTAGAAAGAGTAATCTCTTCCCCCCTGGTTTTTAAGTCTCCAAATATCTATCAGGTTAAAATCCCTCATAATGTTCTTCAGTTCCTGACTTGTTTTTTTGGGGGGGGAAAATCTCACTATTGATGTTCTATCTAGATCTCTATCGAATATTAGGTTGAAATCTCCCCCTAAAATTATCGGGCCTGCTGTCTCTATTAAGTTGGTTTTAAGTTTCATCAGAGCCCCCGGAGCATCTAAATTCGGGCCATAGTAGACTGCACAAACAAAAGGGGTACTTCCTGCAATCAGGGAAGCTATCAACCATATGCCTGAGTTATCTGTTTCATGTTTAATCAGCCTGATCCCCATGCCTGCTCTGATAACTATTGCCACTCCCCGTGTACTACCACTTTGTCCCGAGGAGACAACGTCCTGGACCCATCTACATCTCCCAAAGATTTGATTACATTCTTCCCTTTCCATATGCGTCTCCTCGAGTAGACAGATATGTGCCCCTGATCTAAACAAAAAATCAATAATCCTTCTTGCTTTCTTCCTATCCCTTAACCCATTAACATTCCAGCTTATTAGTTTTATACTACATATCGTATTGGCCATAATTCTCTATGATCAATCTATGCATTCTGAGTCGGTTCCCTACCTGTGTGTGATTTAATTTCAAACATATATGAGGATGAATTTTTTTCTTTTTCCCCCTGCTCCCCACCCTCCTCCCCCCCTCCCCTGAGGAACCCCTCCCTTTACTCCTACGGCGATCCTGTCGCCAGTCGGGAGCTCACCAGACCCCTGGATGGTGACCCTTGTGGTTTATTTGACTTTGTGAATATGACAAAAGCTGAATAAATTAATTTATTAGTTGACCAATGAAAAAGTTCAAAAACAAAAATGACAAAAAAAAGGATTATCTTGCTAATCTTCCTACCCTACTATGATCCCCCGACCGTCTGACCGTCTGACCGTCTGACCGTCTGACCGTCTGACCGACTGGTTATATTCAGATTCAGCTCATTCCCCTTTTTCCTTTTTTTTCTTTTTTTTTTCTTTTTTCCTTTCTCCTCTTCTTCCCTTTTCTTCTCTCTTTCCTTCATCCCCTTTTCCCTTCTTTTTCAAATTATATTTTCCCTTTATATATATATATTTTTTTTTCTTTTCTTTTTTTTTTCCCCTTTCTCTCTTTTCTTCTTCCCCCTTTTTTCCTTTTCTTTCCTCACTCTCCATAAACTACTTACACCCATTAACCCCCACACACCCCATTGATAACCTTGATACATGTGTTACTTAAATTCTGAACTATTTTTCTAGCTGATTATAATCTCTATCCCCCTGGGGCTTCCTAGGTCTTTCTACATTTTACCAATTTAGAATCTCTTACTAAGACGTATTCTCTGGCATCAAGGTGAGAAAGGAGTCAACATCTTGTGCTGAAGTAAAATTGTGTGTTTTGTTTTTCCAAACCACTTTCAGAAAAGCAGGGAACTTCATCTGCACCTGCGCCCCTAAACTCCTCAGCTCAGGCATTCAGCTCCCCAACTCCCACTGCCTCTGTGCTGTTACCTTCCCCACATCAGAACGGATCACATAGTTAGATGAACCGAATTGTAGGGATTTTTCCTTCAAAGCTTTACTCAGGATTAATTCCTTGACCGAAAAGGTCAGAAAATTCACCAAGATCTTTCGTGGATCTGACCTCCCTGAACGCTGCCTACAAGGATCTCTGTGGGCCCTCTGTATCTCGCCCTCAAGGTCTATTTCTGGACTATCCTTAAGGACACCCTCTCTGAGAATTTTGCAAACGAGGGCCCTGACATCCCCATTTTCCATCCCTTCCGGTATTTTCAAGAATTTCAAATTATTCCTTCTTGAGTGAATTTCAAGTCTTTCCACGTCCATCTGTAGATCCCTATTTCGCACTCTTAGTGTCTCAATGTCCCTGTCATGTCTTTGAGAAGCCCCTTTTAACAGACTTACTTCTTCCTCAAGCACCTCTGTGCGTTTACTAACATCCACCAATTTTTGTTCTAAAGTGGCACATTGGTCGTGAATAATTTTTTGGTTTGCCTCGGATGTATCAAATTTCTGATCAAGTTTTGTTAGAAGGTCCTCTCTGAGACTTAAAAGGAGGGCCCCAACCTGTGACAAGCCTGCATCGGGGGTTGTTGCCAGCGATCTTACAGGAGGCAAGGGGCTAGCTTGAGCTGCTTGTGACGGCTTCTGTCCTATGGGTATTCCCTCTATTCTATCTTCATCTACTTGCGCTAGCTCTTCCTCCAACCTCTCCTGACTTATAGCATCCTCTAACTCTGCCAACACCGTATAACTGTTTTTGAGAGGCACTGCAAAGGAAACACCTGGTATATTGGGAGAAGTATGATCTGGTAGACTGCAGACACTCGGTGCGACTGTTCCTTTCGGGTCATCTGACGGAGGGTGACTGGGTGGGCCAGGGGAGCCGGAGGGGCTGGGGTAAGGGACACTCCCCCCCCCCCGTTGTAGTATCAACCACCTTCTCCATAATTCTAAAATAGGCCTTTAAGGAAGGGGTGGGCTTTGGGACTGTCCTGCGCACCTTCAGGGGCTTCTGCTTTTGTTTGTTCACTTCCCCCGCAATATTGCTCCTCCTGCCCCTCCTTCTTCCTATCGGGTAGATTGGGATGGCCCCTGTCCTAGCAGTGCAAGGGACCTCAACTCCTGTCTTCTGTAGCGCGAGTCTCGACCTCAGCTGATACCTATTCCTGGCTGGTGGGATGGGGGTGCGTTAGGAGGCTCCTCATTCCTTCCCCTATCCTTATCTATAGTCTTATTCTTATGCTCCTCCCCAACCAGGGTCTCCGAGAGAACAACTATCTCTTCTTCTTGCCGAGGATATGTGTGTAAATTCACTGTGGCTGAGCTTGCTCCTAAGTCCATGCCCTTGTCCCGTGACAAACTCTGCAACTCACATAATCCCCCTCCACTGCTCAGTCTTAGCACAACAATACCCCCCAGATGCTCAAACGCTTGATCCCCCTTCTTCTCCCCCTCCTTAGACGATGCGCGGTAGAAAAAATTGTTAATTAATGGCGAGCTGAGGCTTACTCTTGCCAGCAGCCACCTAGCATGCCCCCAAGCACAAGCCCAGTCACCCGGACCCCACACTGTACCGCCGGAATACCTCCTCTCCTTCGACGGGGCAATACCTGCTCCTATCGTTTCACCAGCTGTGGGTCCGAGCTCGGGTACGGGAAGGAGCCTGAACACGCTCATATCATACCGCCGAGAGCGTTTTGTGACTGCCTCACCCGCCGGCTCCCTTCACGTTCTGACTCCGTCTTCGTCTCTCCGTCTCTCCTAGGTCCTAGTGCCGGGTGTGCTCCGAAGGGGTGCGGACGCCGCCTCTTGCTCGTTTCTCCGTATGCGAAGGATAGAAACAGAAACAAACGCCTTATCAAAATATTGCCTCACAACGAACTATCAAGTCATCCGCTCTGCCCTCACCGTTTTAGAGCCTTTGTCGCAGCCTTCTCTACGGGGAAACCACCTCCCGGTCTGGAGCTCCCACGGCAGACGTCAGCCTGCTGCCATGTTCCTCGTCAGTAAAAGAAAGGGACTTATGTCAAACCTCTTCCACGTCACTATAAAAACTCAACATGTATTTTGGGAATGTCTCTAGTTTTCCTCTGCAAGAAAAAAATTAACTGTATTAATATACACCTCACTTTAATAGCGACTCCTCACAATCTATGGTGAGTTACCAAGCCAAACTTTCTTCAGGTCTGTAGATCTAATCACTTTGTATTCCAATCTATATATATAGATTAACTGTCCCCGTTGTTTGAAACTGAGTATCGCCTTTTGCTTCTTATCTGCCCGCTTATCACCGGGACAATGTTCTACATTGGGATAAAAAAATATCTTTTTTATATTGTGGCAAGTTATACCTCAAATTGTCAATAGCAGATTGCATAGGAGAACCTCTCCTCTGAGCCCCCTTGTTGTGCCTATTGGCAGGCAGCCTCGCTTCTATTTTCAATTTATTATCTCTGCAAAAATATACGGGACTCCTAATCTGCGTCCTCCCTCGCATTCTGTTAATATTTCAAAATACAACATTGTTTGGCACTTCATATTATTATACTCTTCAGAACAGATATTTATCCCTTTTCTTATTTAAATACAGCTTTCCTAGTTGCAGATATCTATTTTAAAATACTTATATAATAGTAATTTGATAAAATATTTATATAAAATTTAAAACACACACGAAGCTTGCAGTGAACCAGTAATCTCCCTTAGCTGGGAACCACAGGTATAAAGCAATGAGGTATGCACAGTCATTAAAACAAGAGGCTAAACTGCCAGGTTGCAGAACAAGTGTACGCGAGTCCGGAGTCTTTTTAACGGCCTCATTTGTGAGCCTTCCGGGAAACAAAGCACCTGATTTCTAGAGCAAAATACATAAATAAGTTGCCATTCCGATAGCAAGTTAAAGTCCTACCATCTATCATATATTACCCCCAGGTCCCAAAGTCCTTGTCCCATTCATTGACAATGTGGAGATAACCATCTCCCCGACAGAAAAAAAAGACCAGAGGAATGCTGGGACCCTAATACTGCCCCTCCCACCGGGAGTACATAAGCAGTACTTACAAAGCATCCCGCCTGTTTTTTTTTTCTGTCTGTCGACAGAATGGACTTGGATGTGCTGGTGCTGCTCCTGCTGGGCAGGGGTGGCGATTCTTCTCTCCTCCCCGCCTGGCTCCCCGGCTGTGCGGATGGGGGGTGTTTCCTGGTCTGCATCCTGGCCTGCTGGGCTTGCTGGGAGGCAGGACTGTTCATGGCCGTCTCTACGCTTGCCGCCCGATCCTTTGTGGCTGGTGCGCGGCCTCCCGGTTGCTTACGGGTCTCATGCGCATTTCCGTTGGCCCGGACAGGCGAGAGATGCCCATGCTTGCTGAATTCCTGGCATTCCGGCTCTGATGGGACCGCCAGCTTGGATCCTTTGGGCGGGCTGTTGGGAGGGGGGCTGTGTTCTTGGTGGTGTCTCATCCCCCGCTTCGTGTGAGTATCGTGTAGCGGACTTGTTCCCCTTTCTTACGCTCCCTGTTGTGCATACTTCGTGCCCACTTTCCTGTTTATTCCTTTGTTTGGGAGTGGGTGTGGCACTGGGAGACAGTAAATGTACTTGTGCTGTAACCGAGTTGCTCATGCTGTTGCCATTGATGCATCTGACACGAGCTGGTGCATTTTGTGTGGTGCTCATGTATGGTTTCACTGTGCTGACCATCCTCATGCACCGATTACGTGATTGGTGTTAGGCGTTTTTCACATTCCATTGTTGTGCACACTAGTGGCAGTACTGGTGGTATTCGCCTCGCATAACATTACCATTTGTTGGGTTTGTGTGGCTCCCACGGACTGTTTCCTCCACAGTGTGTGCTCCGTGCTGAGTTGCACCCTTGGAGTTCGTTGTTCTCGATTCTGGACTCAGCGTCCCTGCTTGGCTTCCTACATCCTCCTGCTGGGTCTAGTGGCTTAGTCAACTAATGCAGGGGCTTGTGGTTGATCTCATGGTCACAGGTTCGAATCCCAGTGTGCTCACTCAGCCTTTCATCCTCCTGATGTTGGTAAAATTAGTTCCATTGAGTTGGGAATCTCTGCGGTGCTCCCACATTGGTCTGTGGCCCTGCTGCCCTGTGGGTTCCTGCTCTCTGGGTTTGCTAGGGCTCCTTTCTTATGGAGTGGTTTTCTCTTGCTTGCTGTGGTTTGCGTGTTTCTGGTCTGGTACCTTGCTCCTGGGTCCCTCTGTTTTGGCCCTCCTGTTCGTGCTCTGGTGATCCCGGGCCCAATCTTCGGTTGTGGCGGCCCTGTTGTCTTGGTCTGCGGTTCGTCATGCTGTCGGTCCCGGTCGGTCTGTGGCTCTGTGCCCGCTGGACGTGACGTGGCGTGGTCAGTCTTCTCTTTGGAGGGGCTGGCTTTCCTTTCTTGTCCCCTCCTGCTGCGCTGGCTTCTAGTGCTCCTGTCCTTGGGAGCCCTATGTGGCCTGTGGGTGCCGGGGTTTGTTCCCAGGCCCCCTCTGCGTGTGGGGTGCTCTTTTCTTCTGCCCTGGTTTGGCTACGGGTGACTCTTCAAGCTTAAAACTCCAAGCATATAAAACGATATGTCAACTTTACTATACCCCTTTACAAATAAGCAAATGGGCCCCCAACAACGACTTTAACGATCGTACCAAAGGCCCAAAGTGTCATACTCAGGCTACTGATTTAGAACATATGTTGGTTCTCTGCCCTGTTCTTACTCCATTCTGGGACGGCATAGAAAATATTCTGAGATCAAAACAACTAATTGAGGTACCATTATCATCAGACATGATCCTTATAGGCTTACAACTCAACTCTTTTCCATTTCAAGACTTAATTTTTATTTTATTAGCATGTGCAAGGCTGGTCATTGCTCGAGCATGGACAGAGGAACAATCACCTCATGTAAACGAATGGTGGTGCTTGGTGACAGAGATATATGATATGGAACTACTGCTAGCTAGGAAAAGAGGTGCTAAAGCACTGGCTAAAATAGTTAGAATTTGGGGTTGTTTGTTTCCTACTTGTGAATTGAACTAATGTGAAATTGAGTCCTGTTTTTTTTCTTTTTTACTATTCTGCAAACTCATTTACCTATTTTATTTTCCTTTTTGCTTTCTTCTTTTACTGTTTCTTGTGATATTTACGCAGATTTTGGAATTTATGTTAAACGAAATAGTTTGTATGTGCTTAAAATGCTTGTGTCACCTTTAAATAAAAATGTTTTAAAATTTTTTTTTTTTAAAAAAGGAAAGCCACATTTTTCCATCGCCATCCAAAGGTAGTCCCAGTCTACCTGGTCAAATGCCTTTGCGGCGTCGACTGCTACTATGGTCAGGGGCTGCTTCTTTTCTTGAGCAACATTTATTGCTGCCACAACTCTAAAGGTCAATTCGTTGAGCTGCCTAACCGGAATGAAGCCCTTTTTGTCACAATGTACCACCGATTTTACTACCTCTGCTAATCTCGTTGCCAGTACCCCCGAGAAAATCTTATAGTCCACGTTTAATAATGAAATGGACCTATAGGACTCTATCCTACTCGGGTCCTTATTTGGCTTCAACAATAATGTGACCGTCGCCTCAGCCCATGACCTAGGGACCTGCCCCCCCCGAGTAAGATTTTGTTAAACAATAGAGTCAGGACCCTTATAATCTGCTCTAAAACGATCTTGAACAGTTCCACTGGAAGCCCATCTGGACCTGCGGCTTTGCCCTTAGCCATTTTCACCAACTGAGCCCTGACTTCCCCTTCTTTAATTTCTGAACTGAGATAAAACCTGTTTGACTCCGACAACTCAGGGAGCTGTACATTTGCAAACCATGATTCTGCTTGTTGCCTACCCAGAGAAGGGTTAGTTCCGTATAGAGACTGCATGTATCTCTTTGCTTCTTCCCTGATGCGGTCGTCCTCGTTGGATTTTTCCCCTGTGCTTGTTAACACCAGACTGTCTATCTGGTTTCTAGTTCTGTCTGCTCGGTCCTTCCAGGCTAGGAGACACCCGCACTTCTCACCATAGGCAAACTGTTGTAGATTACTTGTGTCCCACTTTTCCTTCAGAGCCTTATCCATCCTCGCTTGGAATTCTGCTCGCAGACCATCCAGTTCCCTCTGGAGGATTGGCCTGTTATCCGACTCTTTGGCCGATGCCTTCTGCAACTCCAACTCCTTGAGCTTGATTCTTAAAATCCATGCTTCCATTTTCTCTTTCCACAGTCTGTTCCTCCTGATCATCAGGGTTGTTAACAAACCTCGGGAAAAGGCTTTATACATTTTCCACATGATTTGTTTACTTGCTGACCCGGTATTGACCCTAAAAAACTCTTCAGACTGGGTCACTAAGTCCTGTCTGACCCCTTCTTCTAGTAGCAACGTCCAGTCCAATGTCCATCTCCTTTGATGTTTTTCCTGTTTCAAATTGAACACCGTTTCCACCATTGAATGGTTTGACAGGATTGCCGGAACATATGATATGGAGTCGACTGCCGATGAGAGATTATTATCTAGCAGGAAAAAATCTATCCGAGAATGATGCCCATATCTTCTGCTGTAGAAAGAGTAATCTCTTCCCCCCTGGTTTTTAAGTCTCCAAATATCTATCAGGTTAAAATCCCTCATAATGTTCTTCAGTTCCTGACTTGTTTTTTTTGGGGGGGAAAATCTCACTCTTGATGTTCTATCTAGATCTCTATCGAATATTAGGTTGAAATCTCCCCCTAAAATTATCGGGCCTGCTGTCTCTATTAAGTTGGTTTTAAGTTTCATCAGAGCCCCCGGAGCATCTAAATTCGGGCCATAGTAGACTGCACAAACAAAAGGGGTACTTCCTGCAATCAGGGAAGCTATCAACCATATGCCTGAGTTATCTGTTTCATGTTTAATCAGCCTGATCCCCATGCCTGCTCTGATAACTATGGCCACTCCCCGTGTACTACCACTTTGTCCCGAGGAGACAACGTCCTGGACCCATCTACATCTCCCAAAGATTTGATTACATTCTTCCCTTTCCATATGCGTCTCCTCGAGTAGACAGATATGTGCCCCTGATCTAAACAAAAAATCAATAATCCTTCTTGCTTTCTTCCTATCCCTTAACCCATTAACATTCCAGCTTATTAGTTTTATACTACATATCGTATTGGCCATAATTCTCTATGATCAATCTATGCATTCTGAGTCGGTTCCCTACCTGTGTGTGATTTAATTTCAAACATATATGAGGATGAATTTTTTTCTTTTTCCCCCTGCTCCCCACCCTCCTCCCCCCCTCCCCTGAGGAACCCCTCCCTTTACTCCTACGGCGATCCTGTCGCCAGTCGGGAGCTCACCAGACCCCTGGATGGTGACCCTTGTGGTTTATTTGACTTTGTGAATATGACAAAAGTTGAATAAATTAATTTATTAGTTGACCAATGAAAAAGTTCAAAAACAAAAATGACAAAAAAAAGGATTATCTTGCTAATCTCCCTACCCTACTATGATCCCCCGACCGTCTGACCGTCTGACCGTCTGACCGTCTGACCGTCTGACCGTCTGACCGTCTGACCGACTGGTTATATTCAGATTCAGCTCATTCCCCTTTTTCCTTTTTTTTCTTTTTTTTTTCTTTTTTTTTTCTTTTTTCCTTTTTCCTCTTCTTCCCTTTTCTTCTCTCTTTCCTTCATCCCCTTTTCCCTTCTTTTTCAAATTATATTTTCCCTTTATATATATATATTTTTTTTTCTTTTCTTTTTTTTTTCCCCTTTCTCTCTTTTCTTCTTCCCCCTTTTTTCCTTTTCTTTCCTCACTCTCCATAAACTACTTACACCCATTAACCCCCACACACCCCATTGATAACCTTGATACATGTGTTACTTAAATTCTGAACTATTTTTCTAGCTGATTATAATCTCTATCCCCCTGGGGCTTCCTAGGTCTTTCTACATTTTACCAATTTAGAATCTCTTACTAAGACGTATTCTCTGGCATCAAGGTGAGAAAGGAGTCAACATCTTGTGCTGAAGTAAAATTGTGTGTTTTGTTTTTCCAAACCACTTTCAGAAAAGCAGGGAACTTCATCTGCACCTGCGCCCCTAAACTCCTCAGCTCAGGCATTCGGCTCCCCAACTCCCACTGCCTCTGTGCTGTTACCTTCCCCACATCAGAACGGATCAAATAGTTAGATGAACCGAATTGTAGGGATTTTTCCTTCAAAGCTTTACTCAGGATTAATTCCTTGACCGAAAAGGTCAGAAAATTCACCAAGATCTTTCGTGGATCTGACCTCCCTGAACGCTGCCTACAAGGATCTCTGTGGGCCCTCTGTATCTCGCCCTCAAGGTCTATTTCTGGACTATCCTTAAGGACACCCTCTCTGAGAATTTTGCAAACGAGGGCCCTGACATCCCCATTTTCCATCCCTTCCGGTATTTTCAAGAATTTCAAATTATTCCTTCTTGAGTGAATTTCAAGTCTTTCCACGTCCATCTGTAGATCCCTATTTCGCACTCTTAGTGTCTCAATGTCCCTGTCATGTCTTTGAGAAGCCCCTTTTAACAGACTTACTTCTTCCTCAAGCACCTCTGTGCGTTTACTAACATCCACCAATTTTTGTTCTAAAGTGGCACATTGGTCGTGAATAATTTTTTGGTTTGCCTCGGATGTATCAAATTTCTGATCAAGTTTTGTTAGAAGGTCCTCTCTGAGACTTAAAAGGAGGGCCCCAACCTGTGACAAGCCTGCATCGGGGGTTGTTGCCAGCGATCTTACAGGAGGCAAGGGGCTAGCTTGAGCTGCTTGTGACGGCTTCTGTCCTATGGGTATTCCCTCTATTCTATCTTCATCTACTTGCGCTAGCTCTTCCTCCAACCTCTCCTGACTTATAGCATCCTCTAACTCTGCCAACACCGTATAACTGTTTTTGAGAGGCACTGCAAAGGAAACACCTGGTATATTGGGAGAAGTATGATCTGGTAGACTGCAGACACTCGGTGCGACTGTTCCTTTCGGGTCATCTGACGGAGGGTGACTGGGTGGGCCAGGGGAGCCGGAGGGGCTGGGGTAAGGGACACTCCCCCCCCCCCCTGTTGTAGTATCAACCACCTTCTCCATAATTCTAAAATAGGCCTTTAAGGAAGGGGTGGGCTTTGGGACTGTCCTGCGCACCTTCAGGGGCTTCTGCTTTTGTTTGTTCACTTCCCCCGCAATATTGCTCCTCCTGCCCCTCCTTCTTCCTATCGGGTAGATTGGGATGGCCCCTGTCCTAGCAGTGCAAGGGACCTCAACTCCTGTCTTCTGTAGCGCGAGTCTCGACCTCAGCTGATACCTATTCCTGGCTGGTGGGATGGGGGTGCGTTAGGAGGCTCCTCATTCCTTCCCCTATCCTTATCTATAGTCTTATTCTTATGCTCCTCCCCAACCAGGGTCTCCGAGAGAACAACTATCTCTTCTTCTTGCCGAGGATATGTGTGTAAATTCACTGTGGCTGAGCTTGCTCCTAAGTCCATGCCCTTGTCCCGTGACAAACTCTGCAACTCACATAATCCCCCTCCACTGCTCAGTCTTAGCACAACAATACCCCCCAGATGCTCAAACGCTTGATCCCCCTTCTTCTCCCCCTCCTTAGACGATGCGCGGTAGAAAAAATTGTTAATTAATGGCGAGCTGAGGCTTACTCTTGCCAGCAGCCACCTAGCATGCCCCCAAGCACAAGCCCAGTCACCCGGACCCCACACTGTACCGCCGGAATACCTCCTCTCCTTCGACGGGGCAATACCTGCTCCTATCGTTTCACCAGCTGTGGGTCCGAGCTCGGGTACGGGAAGGAGCCTGAACACGCTCATATCATACCGCCGAGAGCGTTTTGTGACTGCCTCACCCGCCGGCTCCCTTCACGTTCTGACTCCGTCTTCGTCTCTCCGTCTCTCCTAGGTCCTAGTGCCGGGTGTGCTCCGAAGGGGTGCGGACGCCGCCTCTTGCTCGTTTCTACGTATGCGAAGGATAGAAACAGAAACAAACGCCTTATCAAAATATTGCCTCACAACGAACTATCAAGTCATCCGCTCTGCCCTCACCGTTTTAGAGCCTTTGTCGCAGCCTTCTCTACGGGGAAACCACCTCCCGGTCTGGAGCTCCCACGGCAGACGTCAGCCTGCTGCCATGTTCCTCGTCAGTAAAAGAAAGGGACTTATGTCAAACCTCTTCCACGTCACTATAAAAACTCAACATGTATTTTGGGAATGTCTCTAGTTTTCCTCTGCAAGAAAAAAATTAACTGTATTAATATACACCTCACTTTAATAGCGACTCCTCACAATCTATGGTGAGTTACCAAGCCAAACTTTCTTCAGGTCTGTAGATCTAATCACTTTGTATTCCAATCTATATATATAGATTAACTGTCCCCGTTGTTTGAAACTGAGTATCGCCTTTTGCTTCTTATCTGCCCGCTTATCACCGGGACAATGTTCTACATTGGGATAAAAAAATATCTTTTTTATATTGTGGCAAGTTATACCTCAAATTGTCAATAGCAGATTGCATAGGAGAACCTCTCCTCTGAGCCCCCTTGTTGTGCCTATTGGCAGGCAGCCTCGCTTCTATTTTCAATTTATTATCTCTGCAAAAATATACGGGACTCCTAATCTGCGTCCTCCCTCGCATTCTGTTAATATTTCAAAATACAACATTGTTTGGCACTTCATATTATTATACTCTTCAGAACAGATATTTATCCCTTTTCTTATTTAAATACAGCTTTCCTAGTTGCAGATATCTATTTTAAAATACTTATATAATAGTAATTTGATAAAATATTTATATAAAATTTAAAACACACACGAAGCTTGCAGTGAACCAGTAATCTCCCTTAGCTGGGAACCACAGGTATAAAGCAATGAGGTATGCACAGTCATTAAAACAAGAGGCTAAACTGCCAGGTTGCAGAACAAGTGTACGCGAGTCCGGAGTCTTTTTAATGGCCTCATTTGTGAGCCTTCCGGGAAACAAAGCACCTGATTTCTAGAGCAAAATACATAAATAAGTTGCCATTCCGATAGCAAGTTAAAGTCCTACCATCTATCATATATTACCCCCAGGTCCCAAAGTCCTTGTCCCATTCATTGACAATGTGGAGATAACCATCTCCCCGACAGAAAAAAAAGACCAGAGGAATGCTGGGACCCTAATACTGCCCCTCCCACCGGGAGTACATAAGCAGTACTTACAAAGCATCCCGCCTGTTTTTTTTTTCTGTCTGTCGACAGAATGGACTTGGATGTGCTGGTGTGGTGCTGCTCCTGCTGGGCAGGGGTGGCGATTCTTCTCTCCTCCCCGCCCGGCTCCCCGGCTGTGCGGATGGGGGGTGTTTCCTGGTCTGCATCCTGGCCTGCTGGGCTTGCTGGGAGGCAGGACTGTTCATGGCCGTCTCTACGCTTGCCGCCCGATCCTTTGTGGCTGGTGCGCGGCCTCCCGGTTGCTTACGGGTCTCATGCGCATTTCCGTTGGCCCGGACAGGCGAGAGATGCCCATGCTTGCTGAATTCCTGGCATTCCGGCTCTGATGGGACCGCCAGCTTGGATCCTTTGGGCGGGCTGTTGGGAGGGGGGCTGTGTTCTTGGTGGTGTCTCATCCCCCGCTTCGTGTGAGTATCGCGTAGCGGACTTGTTCCCCTTTCTTACGCTCCCTGTTGTGCATACTTCGTGCCCACTTTCCTGTTTATTCCTTTGTTTGGGAGTGGGTGTGGCACTGGGAGACAGTAAATGTACTTGTGCTGTAACCGAGTTGCTCATGCTGTTGCCATTGATGCATCTGACACGAGCTGGTGCATTTTGTGTGGTGCTCATGTATGGTTTCACTGTGCTGACCATCCTCATGCACCGATTACGTGATTGGTGTTAGGCGTTTTTCACATTCCATTGTTGTGCACACTAGTGGCAGTACTGGTGGTATTCGCCTCGCATAACATTACCATTTGTTGGGTTTGTGTGGCTCCCACGGACTGTTTCCTCCACAGTGTGTGCTCCGTGCTGAGTTGCACCCTTGGAGTTCGTTGTTCTCGATTCTGGACTCAGCGTCCCTGCTTGGCTTCCTACATCCTCCTGCTGGGTCTAGTGGCTTAGTCAACTAATGCAGGGGCTTGTGGTTGATCTCATGGTCACAGGTTCGAATCCCAGTGTGCTCACTCAGCCTTTCATCCTCCTGATGTTGGTAAAATTAGTTCCATTGAGTTGGGAATCTCTGCGGTGCTCCCACGTTGGTCTGTGGCCCTGCTGCCCTGTGGGTTCCTGCTCTCTGGGTTTGCTAGGGCTCCTTTCTTATGGAGTGGTTTTCTCTTGCTTGCTGTGGTTTGCGTGTTTCTGGTCTGGTACCTTGCTCCTGGGTCCCTCTGTTTTGGCCCTCCTGTTCGTGCTCTGGTGATCCCGGGCCCAATCTTCGGTTGTGGCGGCCCTGTTGTCTTGGTCTGCGGTTCGTCATGCTGTCGGTCCCGGTCGGTCTGTGGCTCTGTGCCCGCTGGACGTGACGTGGCGTGGTCAGTCTTCTCTTTGGAGGGGCTGGCTTTCCTTTCTTGTCCCCTCCTGCTGCGTTGGCTTCTAGTGCTCCTGTCCTTGGGAGCCCTATGTGGCCTGTGGGTGCCGGGGTTTGTTCCCAGGCCCCCTCTGCGTGTGGGGTGCTCTTTTCTTCTGCCCTGGTTTGGCTACGGGTGACTCTTCAAGCTTAAAACTCCAAGCATATAAAACGATATGTCAACTTTACTATACCCCTTTACAAATAAGCAAATGGGCCCCCAACAACGACTTTAACGATCGTACCAAAGGCCCAAAGTGTCATACTCAGGCTACTGATTTAGAACATATGTTGGTTCTCTGCCCTGTTCTTACTCCATTCTGGGACGGCATAGAAAATATTCTGAGATCAAAACAACTAATTGAGGTACCATTATCATCAGACATGATCCTTATAGGCTTACAACTCAACTCTTTTCCATTTCAAGACTTAATTTTTATTTTATTAGCATGTGCAAGGCTGGTCATTGCTCGAGCATGGACAGAGGAACAATCACCTCATGTAAACGAATGGTGGTGCTTGGTGACAGAGATATATGATATGGAACTACTGCTAGCTAGGAAAAGAGGTGCTAAAGCACTGGCTAAAATAGTTAGAATTTGGGGTTGTTTGTTTCCTACTTGTGAATTGAACTAATGTGAAATTGAGTCCTGTTTTTTTTCTTTTTTACTATTCTGCAAACTCATTTACCTATTTTATTTTCCTTTTTGCTTTCTTCTTTTACTGTTTCTTGTGATATTTACGCAGATTTTGGAATTTATGTTAAACGAAATAGTTTGTATGTGCTTAAAATGCTTGTGTCACCTTTAAATAAAAATGTTTAAAAATTTTTTTTTTTTAAAAAAGGAAAGCCACATTTTTCCATCGCCATCCAAAGGTAGTCCCAGTCTACCTGGTCAAATGCCTTTGCGGCGTCGACTGCTACTATGGTCAGGGGCTGCTTCTTTTCTTGAGCAACATTTATCGCTGCCACAACTCTAAAGGTCAATTCGTTGAGCTGCCTAACCGGAATGAAGCCCTTTTTGTCACAATGTACCACCGATTTTACTACCTCTGCTAATCTCGTTGCCAGTACCCCCGAGAAAATCTTATAGTCCACGTTTAATAATGAAATGGACCTATAGGACTCTATCCTACTCGGGTCCTTATTTGGCTTCAACAATAATGTGACCGTCGCCTCAGCCCATGACCTAGGGACCTGCCCCCCCCCCGAGTAAGATTTTGTTAAACAATAGAGTCAGGACCCCTATAATCTGCTCTAAAACGATCTTGAACAGTTCCACTGGAAGCCCATCTGGACCTGCGGCTTTGCCCTTAGCCATTTTCACCAACTGAGCCCTGACTTCCCCTTCTTTAATTTCTGAACTGAGATAAAACCTGTTTGACTCCGACAACTCAGGGAGCTGTACATTTGCAAACCATGATTCTGCTTGTTGCCTACCCAGAGAAGGGTTAGTTCGGTATAGAGACTGCATGTATCTCTTTGCTTCTTCCCTGATGCGGTCGTCCTCGTTGGATTTTTCCCCTGTGCTTGTTAACACCAGACTGTCTATCTGGTTTCTAGTTCTGTCTGCTCGGTCCTTCCAGGCTAGGAGACGCCCGCACTTCTCACCATAGGCAAACTGTTGTAGATTACTTGTGTCCCACTTTTCCTTCAGAGCCTTATCCATCCTCGCTTGGAATTCTGCTCGGAGACCATCCAGTTCCCTCTGGAGGATTGGCCTATTATCCGACTCTTTGGCCGATGCCTTCTGCAACTCCAACTCCTTGAGCTTGATTCTTAAAATCCATGCTTCCCTTTTCTCTTTCCACAGTCTGTTCCTCCTGATCATCAGGGTTGTTAACAAACCTCGGGAAAAGGCTTTATACATTTTCCACATGATTTGTTTACTTGCTGACCCGGTATTGACCCTAAAAAACTCTTCAGACTGGGTCACTAAGTCCTGTCTGACCCCTTCTTCTAGTAGCAACGTCCAGTCCAATGTCCATCTCCTTTGATGTTTTTCCTGTTTCAAATTGAACACCGTTTCCACCATTGAATGGTTTGACAGGATTGCCGGAACATATGATATGGAGTCGACTGCCGATGAGAGATTATTATCTAGCAGGAAAAAATCTATCCGAGAATGATGCCCATATCTTCTGCTGTAGAAAGAGTAATCTCTTCCCCCCTGGTTTTTAAGTCTCCAAATATCTATCAGGTTAAAATCCCTCATAATGTTCTTCAGTTCCTGACTTGTTTTTTTGGGGCGGGGAAAATCTCACTCTTGATGTTCTATCTAGATCTCTATCGAATATTAGGTTGAAATCTCCCCCTAAAATTATCGGGCCTGCTGTCTCTATTAAGTTGGTTTTAAGTTTCATCAGAGCCCCCGGAGCATCTAAATTCGGGCCATAGTAGACTGCACAAACAAAAGGGGTACTTCCTGCAATCAGGGAAGCTATCAACCATATGCCTGAGTTATCTGTTTCATGTTTAATCAGCCTGATCCCCATGCCTGCTCTGATAACTATGGCCACTCCCCGTGTACTACCACTTTGTCCCGAGGAGACAACGTCCTGGACCCATCTACATCTCCCAAAGATTTGATTACATTCTTCCCTTTCCATATGCGTCTCCTCGAGTAGACAGATATGTGCCCCTGATCTAAACAAAAAATCAATAATCCTTCTTGCTTTCTTCCTATCCCTTAACCCATTAACATTCCAGCTTATTAGTTTTATACTACATATCGTATTGGCCATAATTCTCTATGATCAATCTATGCATTCTGAGTCGGTTCCCTACCTGTGTGTGATTTAATTTCAAACATATATGAGGATGAATTTTTTTCTTTTTCCCCCTGCTCCCCACCCTCCTCCCCCCCTCCCCTGAGGAACCCCTCCCTTTACTCCTACGGCGATCCTGTCGCCAGTCGGGAGCTCACCAGACCCCTGGATGGTGACCCTTGTGGTTTATTTGACTTTGTGAATATGACAAAAGCTGAATAAATTAATTTATTAGTTGACCAATGAAAAAGTTCAAAAACAAAAATGACAAAAAAAAGGATTATCTTGCTAATCTTCCTACCCTACTATGATCCCCCGACCGTCTGACCGTCTGACCGTCTGACCGTCTGACCGTCTGACCGACTGGTTATATTCAGATTCAGCTCATTCCCCTTTTTCCTTTTTTTTCTTTTTTTTTTCTTTTTTCCTTTTTCCTCTTCTTCCCTTTTCTTCTCTCTTTCCTTCATCCCCTTTTCCCTTCTTTTTCAAATTATATTTTCCCATTATATATATATATATTTTTTTCTTTTCTTTTTTTTTCCCCCTTTCTCTCTTTTCTTCTTCCCCCTTTTTTCCTTTTCTTTCCTCACTCTCCATAAACTACTTACACCCATTAACCCCCACACACCCCATTGATAACCTTGATACATGTGTTACTTAAATTCTGAACTATTTTTCTAGCTGATTATAATCTCTATCCCCCTGGGGCTTCCTAGGTCTTTGTACATTTTACCAATTTAGAATCTCTTACTAAGACGTATTCTCTGGCATCAAGGTGAGAAAGGAGTCAACATCTTGTGCTGAAGTAAAATTGTGTGTTTTGTTTTTCCAAACCACTTTCAGAAAAGCAGGGAACTTCATCTGCACCTGCGCCCCTAAACTCCTCAGCTCAGGCATTCGGCTCCCCAACTCCCACTGCCTCTGTGCTGTTACCTTCCCCACATCAGAACGGATCAAATAGTTAGATGAACCGAATTGTAGGGATTTTTCCTTCAAAGCTTTACTCAGGATTAATTCCTTGACCGAAAAGGTCAGAAAATTCACCAAGATCTTTCGTGGATCTGACCTCCCTGAACGCTGCCTACAAGGATCTCTGTGGGCCCTCTGTATCTCGCCCTCAAGGTCTATTTCTGGACTATCCTTAAGGACACCCTCTCTGAGAATTTTGCAAACGAGGGCCCTGACATCCCCATTTTCCATCCCTTCCGGTATTTTCAAGAATTTCAAATTATTCCTTCTTGAGTGAATTTCAAGTCTTTCCACGTCCATCTGTAGATCCCTATTTCACACTCTTAGTGTCTCAATGTCCCTGTCATGTCTTTGAGAAGCCCCTTTTAACAGACTTACTTCTTCCTCAAGCACCTCTGTGCGTTTACTAACATCCACCAATTTTTGTTCTAAAGTGGCACATTGGTCGTGAATAATTTTTTGGTTTGCCTCGGATGTATCAAATTTCTGATCAAGTTTTGTTAGAAGGTCCTCTCTGAGACTTAAAAGGAGGGCCCCAACCTGTGACAAGCCTGCATCGGGGGTTGTTGCCAGCGATCTTACAGGAGGCAAGGGGCTAGCTTGAGCTGCTTGTGACGGCTTCTGTCCTATGGGTATTCCCTCTATTCTATCTTCATCTACTTGCGCTAGCTCTTCCTCCAACCTCTCCTGACTTATAGCATCCTCTAACTCTGCCAACACCGTATAACTGTTTTTGAGAGGCACTGCAAAGGAAACACCTGGTATATTGGGAGAAGTATGATCTGGTAGACTGCAGACACTCGGTGCGACTGTTCCTTTCGGGTCATCTGACGGAGGGTGACTGGGTGGGCCAGGGGAGCCGGAGGGGCTGGGGTAAGGGACACTCCCCCCCCCCACCCCTGTTGTAGTATCAACCACCTTCTCCATAATTCTAAAATAGGCCTTTAAGGAAGGGGTGGGCTTTGGGACTGTCCTGCGCACCTTCAGGGGCTTCTGCTTTTGTTTGTTCACTTCCCCCGCAATATTGCTCCTCCTGCCCCTCCTTCTTCCTATCGGGTAGATTGGGATGGCCCCTGTCCTAGCAGTGCAAGGGACCTCAACTCCTGTCTTCTGTAGCGCGAGTCTCGACCTCAGCTGATACCTATTCCTGGCTGGTGGGATGGGGGTGCGTTAGGAGGCTCCTCATTCCTTCCCCTATCCTTATCTATAGTCTTATTCTTATGCTCCTCCCCAACCAGGGTCTCCGAGAGAACAACTATCTCTTCTTCTTGCCGAGGATATGTGTGTAAATTCACTGTGGCTGAGCTTGCTCCTAAGTCCATGCCCTTGTCCCGTGACAAACTCTGCAACTCACATAATCCCCCTCCACTGCTCAGTCTTAGCACAACAATACCCCCCAGATGCTCAAACGCTTGATCCCCCTTCTTCTCCCCCTCCTTAGACGATGCGCGATAGAAAAAATTGTTAATTAATGGCGAGCTGAGGCTTACTCTTGCCAGCAGCCACCTAGCATGCCCCCAAGCACAAGCCCAGTCACCCGGACCCCACACTGTACCGCCGGAATACCTCCTCTCCTTCGACGGGGCAATACCTGCTCCTATCGTTTCACCAGCTGTGGGTCCGAGCTCGGGTACGGGAAGGAGCCTGAACACGCTCATATCATACCGCCGAGAGCGTTTTGTGACTGCCTCACCCGCCGGCTCCCTTCACGTTCTGACTCCGTCTTCGTCTCTCCCTCTCTCCTAGGTCCTAGTGCCGGGTGTGCTCCGAAGGGGTGCGGACGCCGCCTCTTGCTCGTTTCTCCGTATGCGAAGGATAGAAACAGAAACAAACGCCTTATCTAAATATTGCCTCACAACGAACTATCAAGTCATCCGCTCTGCCCTCACCGTTTTAGAGCCTTTGTCGCAGCCTTCTCTACGGGGAAACCACCTCCCGGTCTGGAGCTCCCACGGCAGACGTCAGCCTGCTGCCATGTTCCTCGTCAGTAAAAGAAAGGGACTTATGTCAAACCTCTTCCACGTCACTATAAAAACTCAACATGTATTTTGGGAATGTCTCTAGTTTTCCTCTGCAAGAAAAAAATTAACTGTATTAATATACACCTCACTTTAATAGCGACTCCTCACAATCTATGGTGAGTTACCAAGCCAAACTTTCTTCAGGTCTGTAGATCTAATCACTTTGTATTCCAATCTATATATATAGATTAACTGTCCCCGTTGTTTGAAACTGAGTATCGCCTTTTGCTTCTTATCTGCCCGCTTATCACCGGGACAATGTTCTACATTGGGATAAAAAAATATCTTTTTTATATTGTGGCAAGTTATACCTCAAATTGTCAATAGCAGATTGCATAGGAGAACCTCTCCTCTGAGCCCCCTTGTTGTGCCTATTGGCAGGCAGCCTCGCTTCTATTTTCAATTTATTATCTCTGCAAAAATATACGGGACTCCTAATCTGCGTCCTCCCTCGCATTCTGTTAATATTTCAAAATACAACATTGTTTGGCACTTCATATTATTATACTCTTCAGAACAGATATTTATCCCTTTTCTTATTTAAATACAGCTTTCCTAGTTGCAGATATCTATTTTAAAATACTTATATAATAGTAATTTGATAAAATATTTATATAAAATTTAAAACACACACGAAGCTTGCAGTGAACCAGTAATCTCCCTTAGCTGGGAACCACAGGTATAAAGCAATGAGGTATGCACAGTCATTAAAACAAGAGGCTAAACTGCCAGGTTGCAGAACAAGTGTACGCGAGTCCGGAGTCTTTTTAACGGCCTCATTTGTGAGCCTTCCGGGAAACAAAGCACCTGATTTCTAGAGCAAAATACATAAATAAGTTGCCATTCCGATAGCAAGTTAAAGTCCTACCATCTATCATATATTACCCCCAGGTCCCAAAGTCCTTGTCCCATTCATTGACAATGTGGAGATAACCATCTCCCCGACAGAAAAAAAAGACCAGAGGAATGCTGGGACCCTAATACTGCCCCTCCCACCGGGAGTACATAAGCAGTACTTACAAAGCATCCCGCCTGTTTTTTTTTTCTGTCTGTCGACAGAATGGACTTGGATGTGCTGGTGCTGCTCCTGCTGGGCAGGGGTGGCGATTCTTCTCTCCTCCCCGCCCGGCTCCCCGGCTGTGCGGATGGGGGGTGTTTCCTGGTCTGCATCCTGGCCTGCTGGGCTTGCTGGGAGGCAGGACTGTTCATGGCCGTCTCTACGCTTGCCGCCCGATCCTTTGTGGCTGGTGCGCGGCCTCCCGGTTGCTTACGGGTCTCATGCGCATTTCCGTTGGCCCGGACAGGCGAGAGATGCCCATGCTTGCTGAATTCCTGGCATTCCGGCTCTGATGGGACCGCCAGCTTGGATCCTTTGGGCGGGCTGTTGGGAGGGGGGCTGTGTTCTTGGTGGTGTCTCATCCCCCGCTTCGTGTGAGTATCGCGTAGCGGACTTGTTCCCCTTTCTTACGCTCCCTGTTGTGCATACTTCATGCCCACTTTCCTGTTTATTCCTTTGTTTGGGAGTGGGCGTGGCACTGGGAGACAGTAAATGTACTTGTGCTGTAACCGAGTTGCTCATGCTGTTGCCATTGATGCATCTGACACGAGCTGGTGCATTTTGTGTGGTGCTCATGTATGGTTTCACTGTGCTGACCATCCTCATGCACCGATTACGTGATTGGTGTTAGGCGTTTTTCACATTCCATTGTTGTGCACACTAGTGGCAGTACTGGTGGTATTCGCCTCGCATAACATTACCATTTGTTGGGTTTGTGTGGCTCCCACGGACTGTTTCCTCCACAGTGTGTGCTCCGTGCTGAGTTGCACCCTTGGAGTTCGTTGTTCTCGATTCTGGACTCAGCGTCCCTGCTTGGCTTCCTACATCCTCCTGCTGGGTCTAGTGGCTTAGTCAACTAATGCAGGGGCTTGTGGTTGATCTCATGGTCACAGGTTCGAATCCCAGTGTGCTCACTCAGCCTTTCATCCTCCTGATGTTGGTAAAATTAGTTCCATTGAGTTGGGAATCTCTGCGGTGCTCCCACGTTGGTCTGTGGCCCTGCTGCCCTGTGGGTTCCTGCTCTCTGGGTTTGCTAGGGCTCCTTTCTTATGGAGTGGTTTTCTCTTGCTTGCTGTGGTTTGCGTGTTTCTGGTCTGGTACCTTGCTCCTGGGTCCCTCTGTTTTGGCCCTCCTGTTCGTGCTCTGGTGATCCCGGGCCCAATCTTCGGTTGTGGCGGCCCTGTTGTCTTGGTCTGCGGTTCGTCATGCTGTCGGTCCCGGTCGGTCTGTGGCTCTGTGCCCGCTGGACGTGACGTGGCGTGGTCAGTCTTCTCTTTGGAGGGGCTGGCTTTCCTTTCTTGTCCCCTCCTGCTGCGCTGGCTTCTAGTGCTCCTGTCCTTGGGAGCCCTATGTGGCCTGTGGGTGCCGGGGTTTGTTCCCAGGCCCCCTCTGCGTGTGGGGTGCTCTTTTCTTCTGCCCTGGTTTGGCTACGGGTGACCTGGGGTGTTTGTCCTCTGCCTTTGGGCTGTTTCATGAAGTCTGGCTGTCTGCCGCTGTGTCCAGATGCTTGTCTCTTCTGGGCCTGGGGCTGATGACTCTGGCGGTTGCATGGTTCCAGGCTTCCGGGGGATCCTTGGCTTGGCCCTTGTGTTCCCCTTCTGTTGTGCTCTGATTGCTTCTCTGGGATTGCTCTGGTTCATCTTCCTGGCGTTCTGAGCTCTCGGCTGTTCACATGCTTGTGTTTGTTGGCTGGGGCTTGCTTCCGTGGCCTCTGCCTTCTCTTTGGGTCAGGCTTCACCTGTCTCCTGGTTCCCCCGGTGGTGCTGCTCAGTCTGTGGTTGCTCCTGCTTTGGCCATTTTCTGCTGGGTGCTTCCGCCTGTTGCATGTGCCCTCCGGTTTGGCAGCTGGTGCTGGTGTTCGGTCTCTGTAGTTTTCGGGGCCCTTTTCCTCTGTGTGCTCTTCCTTTCAGTGGTTGGGCGGTGTGCCTCGGGTCTGCTTCTGGCTTTCCGTTAGGGGCCTTGGTGGCACGGGCCCCCTCGCCGCCTGGTTCTTGGCTGTGGTTTGGCTTTTCTTTCTCTGGGTGCCTGCACCCAGGGTGTGTGCCCCTTCCTGTCCAGGTGTTTTGGCTGGTGGTGCGCCTTGGGCTGGTATGGTGTTGGGTGCCATTGTTCTTGCTCCCGTTCCCCTCCCCTTGTGGTGTGTTCAGTGTGGTGGTTCGCCTGTGTTTGCTCCCTTTTTGGGGTCCCTAGGGATCCGGGATCCCTGTCTCTGCTGTTTGGGCCGGGCTGTTTTACGCAGGTGATTTGTTCTGGTCCTTGGCACCTCGTTTTCCAGCTCCTCTGTTGTTCTCCCTGTTGGAGGTCCGCTTGGGGTTCTGGTGTGGTTACTTGGCCTTGTGCCTGTTTCCCCCTCGGTTATTTCCTCCCTGGGAGACTTCTTTTGGCCCTGCGTCCTTGCCCTGTGTGTACTCGGGGTGTCCTGGCCTGTCACGTCGGTGTTTGGGCTGTGCCCTTGTGTGCACTCTTGGGCCTCGTCCTGCCCGCTGTTCTTCACGGATTTGGTTCGTTGGGCTGGTGTTGGGCTCCGGTTTCGTCCATTGCCTAGGCTCTCCCACTTCGTTTGGCCCTTCTTGTGGCTGGCAGTGTTTCTGCTCTGTTTGCCCCTGGTTTGCATCTGGTCTCATTCAGGCTTGTGGGGGTCCTGGTGTTCTGTGGTCCCTTCTGGCTCCCGCTGGCTCTGCTGGGTGAGTGGCCTTCGCCTCATCCTTCTGCTTGAGTTGTTGGTGCTGGGTTCGTGTCCTTTGCTTTCCTTCTGGGTTGTCGTGTCCGGGGTTGCCTCCTGTTCCTCCTGGTCTGCCGGCTGCGGGCTGGTTTGGCTTGGCCTCCGGCTGTGCCTCCTGGGTTTTGGCTGACTGTGCCGTGGCTTCGGTGCTGCCTCTGGGGTGTGTTTCCTGGTTTCCCCGGTCCCTTCCTGGTAGTTGGTGTCCTGGCACACTCCTGTCTTCCCTGCTGGCTCACCCGGGTTCTGCTCCCAGTGTAGGGTGCCTTTCGGCGTGCTCCCCCTCCCATGTTGGGGTGGGTTTGGATGGTGTTGTCTTGCTTGCTCTGGGGGTGTGTTCTCCTGGCGGCTGGTTGTACGGTGTCTGGTGCTGCTTGTGCATATGGCTTCTCTGCTTCCTCCGGGTTCCATTTTGGCTGTTTATTTTTGTTTAAATATCTTTATTGGTATTTTCGTATTTTATCATAACTGGCATCATATTTTTATACAGCATTTTCAGTTGTCCACCGCAAAAATATAAAACACATGCGACTTACAATAGGACATGTGACAACAACAGAAAAATAATTCTAACACAATATTCCTGCTGATAGGTACGTACATTGTGTAGGATACATATGAAGACGTCTCAGTGTGCCATTGCTCGCATGTACTGCTTCATCATGGTCTATGAATCTAAAACAAGGCCATACACATCATAATCAGTACATAACTTATCCGGTCCAGTGCCACAATACCTGAAATATAAGCAATCCTAAGACATAAAAATAGCCTGTTGTTCAGGCTTAAATAACATTATAAATAAAATATTATAAATTGTCAATGCATGATAGGAGGTCACTTGTGGATACCAATAAGACCTGTTTTTTCAAAAAACATATAATCAAAACCAAAACTTACAATAATACAAACTGCCATCAAAACTATGTAAATCGGGTCGCTGTTTCAAATCTGAGCATGATGATTTATTGTCTACACAGCAGTACCTTACGGCTTGCCAACCCAGGGGTTAAATAAAGGCGTGTACCTACATACAACTATAAAAACAGCAACGGGCACCTTCCCTCCCAGAAGTATGTGGTGGGGCCCTGGTGATTACTACTGATGCATCAGGGATCTTATGGATGTGTGATTGTCTGTGCATCAGAGTGTAACAGCGTCACGTAATATCATACGGCTAGACACTATTGTGTCTGTTGCAGGTCAGCGTACTGCGCATCCTCATCGTTCATTGTGACACCACCTTGAAGGGCAGTTAGTATATTGTCCCAGCCCTGCGCTATAGGGTATTTGCGAAGCCCTGCCGTCTCCTCCCTGTGCAGCGCCGTGCTCTCCTCCTGTGCCCATATTACAAGTGAGCACTTCCAGCCCGCCATTTCTAGTGGATCCGCATGTTTCCATCTTTCAGTTATTAGTCTTTTCGCAGTGATTAAACCCAGATCCCAGAATCTCGGGGTGACCTTATTGTTTTTTGATCTGGCATAGTGTCCTAGAAGGCAGATCTCCCATGACAGAGGTAGGGGCATGTCTGTGAATGAGGCTAGTGATGTAACTACCTCCCACCAATAATGTTGCAGGGATGCGCAAGCCCAAAGCATGTGAAGCAGATCCGCATCTAGCTGCTTGCAGCGTGTACATACAGAGGTGGCAATATGGAAATATCTATTTATCTTATCAGGTGAGAGATACGCCCTCTGTATGATAAACGTCTGTATAAGTTTGAATATGGAGTTCCTCGGTATGTGTCTGGAGCTTACCAGCACAGCGTCCCATTCCTTATCAGTCTATGGTCGGCCTCTGTTTGCCAACTAACGAGGAGCCTTGACATCGGCTTGAGAGTGTGCGTGAGGAGCCCTTCCACTAACCAATGCACCACGTGGGAGCCCGCCCCATCACATGCAGGTATTGAAGTAGCAGGTGTGTCAGTGGTTTGACTGTTAAGTCACCCAAGGCAGCCGATAGTGCCTTCAGAAGGGAGGTGTGTAAGAGGAATTGGCCTGCCGGCAACTCAGCGTCTTCAGCTAGTGTCGCGAACAGCAGTAGTGCACCGTCACTATAGAGATCACCCAGTGTGGCCAATCCTGTGGTGTGCCAGGTTACCAGGGCTGTATCTGATGTATCCAATCTGCCTTGTGGTGTACCGAGTCGCGGCAGGACAGGGGCATATGGAAGGGTCGCACGGATAAGATATAAGCTCCTCTTATAACATTGAAGTGCCAAACCTAGATGTAGTTGTTTTGGCCTTGGAGGTTTCGTGACGGGGTGAAACAGATGACAGACCTTAGAGCGGGTCCAAGGCTGAGTCACAGTCGCTGTGTCCTCCAGACACATACCATCAAGCCATTTTGTTGCCCATTGGAGTTGGGCAGCCAAATAATACAGTTCCATATTAGGGACAGCCAGCCCGCCCTGATCAGTGGGAGCGTACAGTTTCCACAGAGCACCTCGCAGCCTCCCGTTATTCCATATGAAGTCCCGGAATAGCCGTTCTAACTCTCGAAAGAGCTTGGCCGGAATATAGAGAGGGAGGTTTGAAAAATAATACAACTTAGGCAACACAATCATTTTCAACACATGACGTTTAGAGGAAACGTCTTCCAGAACCGCATTTGAGCTTGGAGCGCCGAGATTGCTCTCGTCAAATTACCCTCAAATAGGTTGTCAGGTATCCGATATATAAAAATCCTGAGGTATCTAAATGTGGTGGGGTACCATGTGAGAGGTGAGCCATTTAGGAACACAGCTTCATCTGCTATGGCAGTGCTGAAGGGATAAATCCCTGACTTGGGCCAGTCAACCCGGAGTCCAGATATTTCCTCAAAGGTTCTGAGTATATCTGCAATGGAAGTCGGGATCGCAGTGACATCCCAAAGGTATAATAATAGGTCATCCGGGTACAAAGAAATAGAGTGTAGCCCATCCCCTAACTGTATGCCCCATGCTTCCCCATCTCCCCGGAGCATCATCGCCAGTTGCTCCATTGCAAGAGAGGCAACACCTAAATAGAAGGGGGACACCCGGCATAAATAAAGGCAGGTGAGCAGGGGTAAAAGGAATCACCAAAAGGCAAAGAATAAATCTGCCAACAATGATTTCAAATAAGGCTCAGCAGAGGAGTCCTTTTACTGATTCACTATTATCGGAGCAGACAAGAGCTTAATCAAATCATCACATCAGAGGTAGCAACTATATAGTGATTTTATTGTTGAAAAAATATTAGTTCTAGTTTAATCAACAACACATGATAGATATCAAATAGTACAATCATTTAAAACTTTCAAATCAGTACACATCGACCCACACACCAGGCCATACATCACATTCACACCATCATACATTCCAAAATACAGCATAATGCATACTCCATGCCTACACAGTATCAGAAACAGTACATAGCAGCCACAGGATGATTTAGATGACAAGATGGAGACAGATCATCAAAGGGGTGGAGATTTAATCAGTCCAAATGCCCCCAAACGAAGAATGCCAACACGCGTTTCGGTGTGTTGCCCCAGCCGGGGCGACACCTTCATCAGGGCGGAGATGTACAAAGAAGTGTGGGACAAGGTATCCGATTAGAACAAAGAGCGCCAGATGTAGGGGGTTAAAATTATCCCCAGGAGCAAGGCGACGTGAGGCCCCTGCGCCACATACTTTGCAGTCACACTCAGAGGTGCTCCTCGCAGGCGTTAATTAAAGGCAGGCATGGATGTATCCCCAGCGTAGCAGTGAATGAATCCACAACGTCTGTAGGTCGAGAAGCTAGAAGATCCTATACTCAAGCTCCTCATCCACTGGATAATAACAGATAGGGATCGGAGGTTTCCACAGGATGGAATAATCAAGAGGCAGTACAGGCAGCGGTCCCGTGCACATCCCGCATTTATTATTATTTTTTTTTAATTAAATTAATATTATTACTGAAACACATAAGTTCTGTTTAATGCATTTGCAGAGAGTTATATTGAAAAGCAACTTTCAACTGATATTTATACGTAGGGGAAGATCCCAATATGTAACCTCGCCCTAATTTTCTCCCCACATTTTTTCGGGGTACTATCTATCATGCTCATCTTCTTTACTACCACTTGTCTATGTCCTATAATATCTCAACAGCCATTCCCATTCTTCTTGGTTGTTCAGGCCATAATTATATGTACTAAATTTACTCCTATAAAACTGTTATCTTTTTTTCTTTTTTATTTACATCACCCCGTTTACTGTGTTCTGTATACTCTCTATGATACACCATTTCAAATCGCACTCTTTCTTTCTATATTCTAACCAATGCTCCATCAAAGGTACTTTCTTCTTTTCAGTTCTGATCACTGATCTCTGTTCATTTAATCATATTCGTACCTCTCTTGCTGTGTCACCTGCATTATTTTTCTTACAAGGACAAATTATCAAGTATATTGTATTTTCTTTGTCCTGCAATTAATCATTTTATTCATGTGATGTTTTACATCATTCAATTCTATATCCCTACCTGTCATCGTAGTGCTACAACTGCCACAATGATCACATGGAAAATAGTCTGGAACTTTATTTCCACTAATAATGCTCCTCTGTTATAGCCCTTTGAGTTCTCTATATGTGTGGACAGGACAATATCTGATTGTTCTATTCCTCCTATATGGAAAGAGAGATTTTTCTACACATTCCTTCCCAGCCTCATTCAGTAGAGACCAGCTCCCATTGATCAAGTTTTTAATTTTGTTTTTAATGCATTGGAAATTCATTATATAGACTATCCTCTGCTGACCTTCCTGCTTTTTAAAATATGTTTCAAAATGACTTTACCTATTATGATATATCGCCCTCTTATAGGCTTGTCTAATTAATATTTGGGGATAACCTCTATTAAGATGTTTTCCCTTCAGGACTTCAGTTTGTGCCTCAAAACTAACCCTGGTTGTACAATTTCTTCTGAGTCATAAGAATTGCCCAATGGGTATATTATCCTTCTGACGATTCAGGTGATTGCTGGTATAATGGGGGTCATTTTTTCGATCTGAGGGTTTGGTAAATAGTTACACATCTAATATACCCTCTATAGTTTTAGGGGCACATGCATCATTGTTTTCTGCGGTTGCTTTGCAACTGCAATTTATGCATTTGGGATGGTATACAACATTTACAACGGAATTTTTACAACGCACTACCATTAGAATGCAGGCATTACCACACATACCATTACAACACATTGCGCTGGGGGGCGCTCTAGGATAGGGAATAAGTATATTTTATATCCAACACCTTCCCTAGTGTCCACGGGGACTGGAGTTGGAATATAAAATTATACTTACCACTATCCAGCACCTCTAAGCGCTATGCGTTGTAACAGTATTTGTTGCAAATACCGCGTTGTAAAGGTATGCGTGGTAACAGTATGCGTTGTCACGTTATACATCCATTTGGGATGCATCACCCCAAATACAAAAATCCCTATTTAAGTAATCGGTAAATTTATGATTACTTAAATTGGATTGCATTTAGGGAATCATAACTTGCGATTCCCTAAATGCAATGCAACCACATTTTTTTTTAGCAATTTTGCTTTTAAGAAACGCAAATTACCATCAACTTAAAGTTGATAGTAATTTGCGAAAACTTTGAAAAATGCGCAAAAGTGCATTTTTCAAAGTTCTGTGTTGCATATGTGTGTGCAACATGTTTTTTAATTGCACTTTTAGGGGTTCAGGGTTGCATCAGGGTGTCCTTGGGCACCCTTGAAATTGCATGCGCAATTTGCGAGTACCTATTTGGAGCTCGCAAATTACACATGCAATTCCTATTGATTTGGAATGAATGGGAAGCCATTCCTTATTTTTGATTTGCAATTAGCGAGTCGCAAATAAGGAATGTGCAGGAATCGCACATTTTTTCGCGATTACTACATGCATAAGGAATTGCGATTCCTAAATTGTGATTTCTTAATTGCAATTTAGGTATCGCAATTCCTAAGTCTGATGCATGTGGACCTTAATTTTGATATCTATAAATATACAATGGGATTGAGTAATTGTAAAAGTAAATTTTAATTTTGAAACTCCACAATTTAACCATTCTATAAAGGCTTCTAAATCTTTCTTATTGCCATGCCAAATAAAAAACACATCATCAATGAAGCATAAACAATGTAGTATGTTCTCCAAAAAAGGCGCCATTTTATTGAATGCATGCTTTTCCTCAAATGCTCCTACATTGCTAGCCTTTTGAGTCCGACAGTAATACTCATCATTGAAAAGGAAGATATTATTCTTCAAAATAATCTCTACAAATTCAATGTTTAAAATAGCACGAGGTGATAGATATCCTTCGTCATCATTAAAATGTTTCTAATCATCTCTACTGCCTCTGGTTGAGGAATATTTATATATAGGACCTCATTGACTAGGGAGATCAAGCATTCTGTTTCTGGATCAAACCTTGTGCCCTCTATTTTCTTAATCATGTTGAATGTGTCCTTTATGTAGGAGGTGTGTTTTGAGACTAACAGGCTAAAAAAACAATCCACATGCTTACTCAGTGGCTCAGTGAGAGAATTAAGACTAGAAACAATTGGTTGCATCGTGGGATCCACATGTTTTTTATGTATCTTTGGCAAGCCATATAGAGCAGGAAACATTGGGTGTTCATTGTAGAGAAATTCATATTCATTCTGGCAGATTAGTTCATTATCCTTGGCCAGTGTTAACAACCTAACTACTCTTGCCTTTTACACTCCTCTCTACTGGATCTCCTATAGTGAGCCTTGACTCCGAGGAGAGCATACATCTGGTTGTTATAATCAGCAGTAGCCATTACCACTATACCCCCCTCTTTGTAACCAGGCTTGATGGTAATGTTATCACAGCTTTCCCATTCCTTCGAAGGCACATGATTTTTTTAGTAAATAGATCTTCTATATCCTTCTCTAGAACCTTTTCAAAAACCTCTACCTCCTTACCTACCATATGTCTTAGTGGAGTCAAGTAGATATTTCTAACCCTGGCTGATTTTCTTAGGTACTCTCTCTTACCATTAAAACATTTCTTAAATGTAATCTTCTTGAATAGATCGCTTATGTAAGCCTGGGTAATGAACTCTGCTCCACTCACGGAGTTTGTGGAGTTTTCTGCAATCCTCTTAGCTCGCAGAGTTTTGAAAAACTCCACTCCGCTCCGATGAGTTTTTTTCCTTGCTCACACTCATCAACATCAAGTTGGTGAGTGCAAATGAGAAAAATCCACCTCCCGGCGAGATTTTTCCTCATTCGCGCTCGTCAACGTCAAGATGGCGAGCGCGAGCGAGGAAAATCAACCTCCCGTTGAGATATCGCTACGCGGGCGGTTGAATTTCTCAATGTGAGTAGCCGCGTATGCTCCCAAACACTCTTTTAGAGAAACCTTCCATTTCTTTTGAGAAAGCTGCTGCTCATGTAGAAAATCTACTCGAGCGGCAGAATGGAAGCATTTTTCTAATGCACTCTGTAGCTTGCGGAGCACAGCCTAGCAGAGTTTTTATTTGCACTTCACAGAGATCTGCATAGTGGAACTCCTCAAACTACACCCAGGATTAATATTATGTCTTTTTCTATCTCAAATTTGTTAGGTAGTGCTGTGGGCACAATCCTTAAACCTTTCTATAACCCTTGGGTTTCTTCTATTCTTAGAACCATAAAGAATACATTCATTATGGGTGCCTACTCAGCTGTTAATCCCAATTCTTTTGACTGCGGGTTCTCATATTTAGATTTTTTGGGCACACATTCTGACGTTGGTAATTTCCCCTCCTCCTGCATCTCCCTCTCGGGTTTAAGTTGTGTGTTGACTGTTGTTGGTCTAAAAACATGGGATTTTCTTCATTCGGTCCCAATCCTCCTTCTCTATTTTCCCTATTATATCTTTGATCCTCTGTGTTCTCTACCTCTGAATCCGTACTTGTATAGGAGGTGGCAGAGAAGGGTATATGTTTTTAAGCACCTGTGATATTATTTGGGATCCATCTTCTATTTTGTCCCACTTCGTTTAAAGGTGTATCATGGTAATCTTTTTGAAGGAATGGCTATACCCTTTCGATATTGTACCTACTTAAATCCTTTCTTAATGTATTTCCCTTTGTGTTCACCAGGTATTCTTTATATTCTAATATACCTTCTTGTATTTCATCTAACTTACGTTTTGCCTCTTCAAGGGCTGTATTTTCTTACAATTGTGACTCCAGAGTTTCAATTTCACATTTTTCTAATATATTTTTTTTATTGTGCAGTCTCGATGATAAGTAGCATCCAATTACAGCTGTTCCTGTTGGCAATTAGTATGCAAAATTCCTTGAACATTTCATTTTTTGCAAATTAATCTTGCTCATTTTTAATTTGAAGCCCTATTTGAATAATTCCTTTCTTACAATATTCTATTCAAATTTCGGAATGTAATTTGGCACACATTAACTGCTTCTTTGGGTTCCATAATGTATTCTATCTCTCAATGTCACAATTAGATAAGGTGGGAGTATTAATACTTTTTGCATTTCCACTAATGATCATGTTGAAATGATCTTCTGAAATCCCAAATGTTTTAAGTTTGTCCATTTGGGCTGATTATGTATCTAACTTACACTTTTGTAAGCTACTCTCCAGCCGACAAGCTGAACATAACTAAACAGGCATGGGAGAGATACCCTTCTAACAAAAAAGGGAAAGGGTCAAATACCATTAAGAACAAGCAAGGGTCCCTTTTGTGTCTCACACTCTTACTGTCACCACTATATATTTGTGTCATCAAAGGGAAATTCAACATTAATTTACAAGCCACACAACTTTCTTGACACTGAACAATGTTATCCCCAAAATTAAAAACATACTGTGTCCAGCATTGCCTTCATATAATACAATATTGTTGCAATTCTAAAAATGCTTTAAAAACATTATTCATACTTTATACATCATTTACTTACTATCAAATATCTCCCTAGTAGAGTAGCCACCTGTGCAGCTGCTTGTGGAGAAATACAAGAACCAGAGCACTGACACTTACCACCACATGGGAGGACTACACTTCCCGATCTCCTCTTCTGCTGTGCTTCCTGCCTCCGTGCACAAATGAGTGTTGTGAACCTGTGGCGAGGGACAGGCGCGGAGACGTGCCCGGGCCACACCCAGGCACTGCTTGGGCAAAGGGTGGCTCCGTCCGCACCCGTTGGAGTCTTGAGGAGGCTGGGCTTGGCCCCCCCTCTGAGAACTGCCATACAAATACAGGTCAGTAAATTTCAGACTCTATTGTCACAAGCAACTGTTTAGATATGGGGAAGAGGAAAACAGTTATTAGCACCGGCACAGACCAAGCAAGAGAGTAGGGTTATTGAACACTTTGGATGCATTCTTAACAAAAGCAACAAATGTGTTGACACAGGAGATTGAGCTTACCGAGCGGAGGCTTTCGCTGGAGAGTGGGACACAGAATATTGAACAATCTCTAATGCCTTCGGTTCAAAGTGTAGACCCTGCAACAGGATTGGAAAAAGCACTGACACAGCCACTTACAAATAGTCTACCGAACAGACAGACTGATATTAACCCACCCTCATCTTCGATCCAAGGTACTCAGTCATCCACAAAAAAGGAAGAGAGCCGGGAGACAGTTGCGATAGCAACCTGTCAAAGTTATGAGGGGACTGGCTAAGGAGAATGACCCAAAACCTTATGTGAAGGACACTCCTTGCGGACACTCCTGTGGTCACTTTCCCAAAGTCTGCCAACGATGAAGCACTTTGGGAAAAAATAGAAATCCTGATTGCTTGCTCATTATAGCCTATACTACTAAATAGACAAGATGAAAGTAATACCACAATTCTTAGCTGAGAATATGGTGCTCGTCCTAAAATGCCTAGAGCATAATGCAATACTTCCTTTTTATCCTCTTCTTTTGAGACCCTACTGAAGAAAATAAATTTGGCCCTGACAACACTAAAGCTCCATCAAAAAAACAGGAGATAGGGTGGTTTGATGGAGTTTGTTCAAAAGCCCCAAACAGTTTGCATAAGGCTCTAAACGATCAACCAAAAGATATGGACCAGATCAAGCTGTTTCCTAGGGCATATGCGGTGGCCAGAAAGGATAGAGAAAATGTTATAATAGAAGAAGCATGGGAACAACTGGAGATAGCGGCCACCTCCAAGAATTCAACAGACTTGTGGAGAGTGATCAATGCTCCTTACTTAAAAACAAATAGTGACCCTTCTCTAGATATTCAGGTAAGTGAAGATCAATGGCTAGCCCACTTCAAAAAGATCTTCGACTCAAATAACCTCTCCGGGTCTAATGGTCCTGATATAGAAATACCATTAAATGAATATCTGACCTGAAGTGTACCAGTGGCAAGGCACCAGACCCCAATGGTGTCCCCATAGATTTCTTTCTCAACCACCAGGAATTATGGGCCCCTCTATTAACCAATGTTTTTAATAAAATTGCTAAAACCACCCCACTAGCCTCATGGAACATTAGTATTATTGTTCCAATATATAAAAAGGGAGATAAATTAAGACCACATAACTACAGACATATCTCATTACTAACCCTGGGCAAAGCAGTACGCTACCCTCGTGTACTTTGCGAAGTTTGCGCTACTTCGTGCTACGCGAACTGCACGTAGCACAGTGCAAACTAGCGTAGCGTAGTGCAGCAGTCATTTTTTGCTTGCTCACGGTCCTCAACGTCAAGTTGGTGACCGCGAACAAGCAAAATTATATCCCGGCGAGACTTTTTCCGATCGCGAGCGTGGAAAACAAACCTCCCGGAGATCTTCTCAACACAGGGAGGTCAAGCTTCTCATTGCGAGGGGTCGCGTATGCTCGCGACCGCGCGCGATGAGAAACTACCAGTCCGCGTTGAGAAAGCTGCCGCTCGAGTAGAAATCTACTCGAGCTGTAGAAAACGACTGCTTGCACTGTGCAAGATGCAGTTTCCACTTATTCACAGTAGGGACAAGCATCCGATACTGTGCAATCAGTGCGAACAGCATCTTGCACAGTGCACTACGCAGTTTGCGAAGCTACGCGTAGCTCACGTATTGCGAAGTGCACTTCGCTTAGCTACGGGTAGCACTACTTTGCAAATTACGCCCAGGGTTACTCATTACTGGATACTACGGCAAAACGAATGGGACACCTATTGTTAAATAGGTTAGAAGAGTGGGCAAAGGAGAATAAGATCATGATGCAGGCCCAATATGGTTTTCAGGCTGGTGGAGGCACTATAAACCAGTGCCTCAACCTAGCTATGATAATTAATATATATACCAGAGCAAAACAGGGGCAAATCTTTTGGGGTTTTATGGGCATAATTTCTGCCTTTAATTGCGTGAACCATCCTTGTTTGCGGGAGATAATGGAGGAAATGGGAGTGGCCTCCGAACTCACCCTTTTTATTCGCCAGCTGTGCTCAAATGCAAATGCCAGTGTTAGGTACAGGAAGGACGGGGAGTGCACCCGCTTATTCAAGATTGCCAGGGGTGTTAGGCAGGGGTGCGTTCTCGCTCCCTTCCTCTTTTCTTTATACACAAACGTATTGGTGCTGCATTGACTGGATAAATATTAGACGTGCCCACCTTTGATTCCCAAACTATCCCGATTCTCGCATATGCGGATGACTCGGTATTAATAGCTCGAACGATTGATAACTGCCTATGCTTCACATATGGCTTCAGTGGGTCCAACAGTAAATGAGGCAAAGTCATTTGTACTTATAGTAGGTACCCCTGTGGTAAAGAGATCACAATCCTCCCTAGGTCCAAGGAGACTAGAGGTGATTGACTCTTTTTCATATCTAGGGGTCCATTTTGGTAGAAAACAGTCCTGGGCTAACATGGTGGAAATAGAGCTCCGAGGAAGGAAAGGAGCATAGAAGCTATAAATTGTTTCACTAGTAGACTGGGCAAAAAAACACAAGCCGTTATAAAGTCAATATACCTTGGTTGGAGAGTTTCCTCGCCGGGAGATCACAATTTACCAGCCTGGGCCCCTTTCGTTCCATCTCAAGGGGGCTCACGAAGGGGGTGCCACAGGGCTCATGCCTTAGCCCTACATTGTTCAATGTCTATGTGGCCCCCCTTGCTGAGATTGTGCGAAAATATGGGTTCATACCGGTTTCCTACGCTGATGACACTCAGCTCCTCTACCCTTTCAGCTCCCTTGACCCTAAAACCAAGGGGAATTTTGCTGAGGGTATGAGAGCGGTGTCACACTGGATGGCGAGGAATTGCCTCCAGTGCAATGTAACAAAGACTGAGGTCTTGCTCTTTGGCAAAGCAAATATCCTCTGGACCCCTGACTGGTGGCCACTCGACCTTGGCCCAGTACCGGTACCCAAAACACACGTTAAAAATCTTGGAGTGAAGTTTGACCAAAAACTGACCATGAAAGAACACACCAACTACATCGCTTGTCTGTGTTTTTACACCATTGGTTTACTCAGGCGTGTCTTTCCTTTCCTTCCTGCCACATGCAGAAAGACACTTGCACAGGCCTTGGTAACCAGCCGCCTGGACTACTGTAACGGCCTGCTGACATTAGCCAGTACGGATGCAGTAGGCCGTTTGCAGGTGGTCCAGAATACGGCAGCCAGACTGGTCATGGGTGCACCTGCCAGGACTCCTTCCAAGCCCTTGCTGAAAGAACTGCATTGGCTTCCCATACGACAGCGCATCCACTTTAAGATCTGTTGTACGGTACACAAATGTCTGTATGGAGTAAGCCCCAAATACCTAGCCCAGTCTCTTGAACTGTACCAGCCTAGCAGGTCCCTGCGCTCCTGCAACCAAGCCCTGTTAAAACCCCCCATTACAAAGAAGACTAGACAGGGTGACCGTGCTTTCTCCGCTGTTGGTCCTGCCCTTTGGAACAACCTTCCCACTGACCTAAGAACCACCATAAACCACCTGTCCTTCAGAAAGGCATTAAAAACCCTCCTTTTTCAAGAAGCATTCCCACCTACATAAACCACATAAACCTCAGGCTGCTCTACCTAATAAACTGTCTTAGCTGGCAAAGCGCGGAGATACCCCTCCGGGATTGATTCCTGCGCTCTACAAGAAATTAAATAAATAAATAAATACCAGGCAAAGACACTCTCTGCAGCCACATATGGGGCAGGTATATGGGGAATGGTCCCGGTAACGCAACTTCAAAATCTAGAAGACCGATTTTTTAAAGAAAGTACTTTCTCTTCCCAGATCGTGCTAAAATTATATTTGCCACACAGAAGCAGGACTACCCTATATAACAGATATTATTAAGGTCCCCCATACTTTTGTGGCATTCAATATGGCGCAGAGACCCTGTATACTTAACACAGCTTATAATTAAAAATTGTATTGCTAAGGAAAATCCATGTAAATTCCCATGGCTTCAGTATGTGAGGGTAAACCTAGCTTATTTAGGTTTAGAGGAACTGCTCACCACTCCCAACTTGTGCAGAATAACTCCGAAAAACACAAACTAAAGGAAATGTTCTTCTCAAAGGCTGCATATGAGTGTGAGGAAGGAAATCGGTAGAAGAAATGAGTAATGCTATACTTCCAATTACCACCTATTATTGTGGGCGATATTTCCTATTTATAACATATCAGAAATAAACAACATAGATTTATTTTGCTGAGATTCCAATTAAACTTAACTACATTCATGCTCGGACATCCTTCTAGAAGGTATAGGAGCTGTGATCTCTCGGCATGCCCTTGTGATAGAGAGTCTATGCAGTCAGACCTTCACACCTTCTTTTTTGTGGGCTTTATAAGAAAGAGAGAGTCAGATTTATACTCCCAATCCTAAAAAAGCTAAGGTTTACGCAATGCCGTCTCGCATTATTGTATATAAAACAACTTGAGGATCCTAATATCTGTTTTGCAACATCCTCTTTTTTGCTAGCTTACCTAAGAAGCAGGAAAAACATGGCTCTCATTGCACATGAAGCATGATAAGTAAGTTATTTTTATTGGCTAACTATGCACGGGCTATTATATAATTACATGTGAATGATTGATTGTCATGCTGTTTTTAATAATGAAATTGTTAATTATTATGTCTTATATATCCTCAAGTGGGTTCTAAAAGACTTAGATGATGTGATGTTTTACCTTAACTAATTATTTTGTCAGACTGTAACTAAATTAGATCTATTTAACTTAATATGGTTTTAAATGTATTTACCATTTTTTGTACTTTTATGATCTGTAGATCACAAAACAGATCGAATAAAGTAATTATTAAGTCTAAGACTAATCTAACTTTTTATTATAAAAATATATTTCTTTGTTGTTTAAAGTTTGAACGATATGTTTAGAATTTTATTTTAGAATTGTAACAATATTTTATTATATGAAGGCAATACTGGACACAGTATGTTTTTAATTTTGAGTATAACTGGATTGACAAAGAATTATTTATATTTAATAAATTAGAAATTTTTACAGAAATCAGTGTCAAGACGGTTGTGTGGATGTTAAATTCAGTTGTGTGGATGTTAAATTAAGGTTGAATTTCCTTTTGATAATATCAATAATAGTGGTGAGGGCGTAAATACCATCTTCCAATTCAAACAAGCAAGCACACAACGCTGGAGAGCACAGCCTATGGCAAGGGTTCTCCGTAGGCAAACCTTTTGTAAAAAATAGGGACAAATTGTTCATTTTGGAGCCCAATCTCCACATAAATTAGCTTGAAGTCTAGATGATTTGAAAGGACACTGATGACATACTCAAATATGTTTGTGATGTGCCAGGCAAGCCTTGCCTTTTCTAGGTATATTAGGACTCACCTGCTGCATTTGGTTGCACTAAATGCATCACATTACCGTTTTTTCATTCATCATTCACTAGGTTGATTTATAGTGGGGTCGCTTCAGCCTTTAGTTGTCTGAGAATCTAACAATGGCTGTTGTACATGAGTTTGAAAAAGTTCCCCTTAGCACTTCTCTGGTAAATAGTAAAAACCAGGGCTGGCTTTAGCGCTCATGACCCCTTGTGCAATCATCTTTTTTTGCCCCCCAACCCTACTCTATGGATTCCCTCACAACAACATATCGCCCATCATCTCTCCATAGCCCCTCTCTGACATGCATTTGTCATATGTCCCTTGTAGGCCCATTGTCATTTTCCCTATGTTAGCATGAGCACATTGCAGACTGTCCTCTGCTTTGGGCACGTTACTCTACAGACATATTTTACGTTTTGCCACACTGTACTTTCACACAGAACCCACTGTTGTTTTTTTGTTCTGTTCTTCGCTGGAATTTAGTCTGAACATGTAGACAAGATTGTACAACAATGCCCCTTGGTATTCTGTTCTGGTCAGGCCCTAGCACCGGAACAGAACACGCAAATGCAGCTGTTGTTTGGGAATACATACTTTTGTCATATAGGTATACACAGATAGGTAACACATACTTGGAGAGGGACCTTTCCAGGAAAAAGATCATGACAGCACCTGAGATGTAGAATCCTCATCTGTGTATACTAAGATACAGGGTCTGCTGCTAACACCTAGAGATCTTTTAATATATATAATTGTTTTGCTTATGTAGAAGGGGAGGAAGGTTAGGCTACACTGTCATATATATTGACAGCTGCATTTTAGATTCATGGATTACTTGCTATGCTAACCGTATTCGTGTTAGGCATTTTCCAACTTGTTGTGACACGTATACTGCATACTAGAGCACAATAGTTAAAATAAACATTTTAAACTCTCCTTTTGTCACTGCCAGAACTTATTGTGGAATAATATGAGTGTGAGAGCAAAAAGTTGTGTTGTGTAACCACGATTCCTGAAAGGGTCGTGAGTGTTGTGATCTGGGGTATCTAAATGCCTGTTCGTCTGTGAGTGAGTAAGAGGGCAAGTGAGACACTGTAGCTAATTGGTCCAAGGCTGATGGGTACACAGGTGGTAGGATGACTCAGTTCCTGACTACTAAGGTTTTCTAATCCCCAGCATAGTTCTGTGACTCTGCATTATCGGCATTACCTACTTAAGGGCTGATCGAGAGAGTAGCAATTTGTTAGGCTCCTCACTACTGCGCGCTGTGCTTTGTGTTAAGACGCTTCAGTGATTTAAAATTTCCCGTTTTGTCTTTTTATTTGTACTTGGTTGGGCACTATATTTTACCTTGTTTTTAATCCCCCCTCCGCATTGCCGCACCTTAATTGTGCCCCGCACCGCTATTTGGCGGCTTGTCCTTCGCGCTTTCCATCCTGGTGAGCGCCATCTTGGGGGTAACTTAGGAAAGCTCACGACTCACTCTGCGCTCTAGCAGTCAGGTGGACTGGCTGGAGCCCTACTTAAACCCGATATGATGGCGCGCAGCGTGTGCACCGCAGTGACGCCGGAGTCACGCCAGAGTCCAGCCCGTCTGCGCCCGTCCACGCTGAGGACAGGCTGGACGGCTGGTTGCCGGGTCGTTACGAGGACAAATCTACGGCTATCAGGTACTCGAGTCATGATCTGCTTAGGCTTAAACCACCCCAGCTCCCTTGTCATTATAAAATTTCACCGGAAGATCTTCTACATCCCCTATTTTGCGGGTCTTCCCTTGCGGGTTCTGGAGACTCTAGTCCCCCTTTGTCTCATCACCCTACGGGACTCCATTCTAACAAAGGAGGCAGCACTGTGAGAGAAGACGGCTTCCTCATCAATGCTCGCTCACTTATTAAGCATAATATCGCCTTTAAGGACTTTGTGCTGGACAGAAAGCCCTCATGGGTATTCGTCACCGAAACGTGGGCAAAGGATTCGTCTGGCCCAGACCTTGTTGAGGCAGTACCAGAGGGATATTTCCTGGCCCGGCTGGACAGAATAGGGCGGGTAGGAGGAGGGTTGGCTATCCTTTATAAGGATAGTTTTCAGTGTCACACCTTACCCTTACCGGACCCTCAGGACAACTTTCAGGCCCTCTACTTCTCCCTAAAGGGTGTTCATGAATCCCCATTTAATGGGATTCTGATTTATTGTCCTCCCGGCCCTAGAGCTGATTTTGGACAACAGTTATTTCACATCCTTGAACCTTACTTTGGTCGTGAACATCTAACAGTTCTGGGTGACCTGAACTTTCATTTAGAGAATTCGGAGGTTAATGATACTTTCACCCTGCTGGATTCCCTGTCCTCCTGTGGGCTGTCTCAGCTGGTGAGAGCTGCCACCCATCAAGCTGGTCATACGCTTGATGGGGTCTTCTCCAATGACATCAGGCTGACTGTAAAGGACCCCCTTCCCCTCTCTTGGTCGGATCACTTCGCCGTGCCGATCGAAGTGACCTCTCTGATTGTCGAGAGGAAAGAAAAGGTCCCGAGCAAAATGGAATCACAGAGGAATTTTAAAAATATTTCTAATATCTCTCTTGCCCCCTGGATTTCTAGTATGTCCACTCCCCAGGAGGCAGATGTCCATCTGGCGGTTTCGCAATTTGATAATGCTGTTACTATGGCATTTGACGAACTGGCCCCTGCCCGGTTGCGTTACTCGGCGAGGAAAAAAACGTCGGCTCCATGGTTCTCTGAGCACCTAAGACTCCTTAGACAAGGAGTCAGGAGACAGGAGCATCTCTGGCATACCAGCTGGGATCTAAGGAATAAAGAGGCGCATAAGATCTTATTGAGGGGCTACAAGGCGGAGGTTATAAGGGTGAAACAGGAATATTTCACTGCTCTTACCATTTCACTCTCCTCCCCGAAAGAGCTCTTCAAGATTGTCGACTCTCTGACATCCCTGCAGACCCCAGATCCTGTTATTGCCTCCCGGCTACTTTGCAACAACATAGCGCTCTTTTTTAAGACCAAGATTGCGGATATTTATTCAGCTTTAGAGCTACAGAGGTCTATAACCGCTGAGCCCTCTGTCCCCTCTGTTCCCGCATCAGCTTCTGCTGAGAACTCTCCATTGGGGTGCCTGGCCTCTTTTCCTCCTCTCTCCTTTGAGGAATTAGAAAACCTCCTGGATAAAACCAGGTCTGGCTCCCCTTTAGATGCCTGTCCGCTTAAGATCCTCAAGCAGTGCAGGGAATCCCTCCTGCCCCCACTTGTTGAGATCATGAACAGGGCTATGAGGGACGGCATCTTCCCTCAGCAATGGAAGAGGGCAGTGGTAAAGCCGCTGCTCAAGAAACCATCTCTCGATCCTGGGGTGTTAAAGAACTTCCGCCCCATCTCACTGCTCCCTGCTCCTGCGAAGATGCTGGAAATCCATCTGAATAAGCATCTTGCGGGCTTCGTGGAAAGCTCAGGTCAGCTGGACCACTCGCAGCACGGCTTCAGTAGGGAACACAGCACCGAGTCTGCCCTCACCATAGTGTTGGATAATATCCGCACACGAGTTGTTGGGGGTCAGACCACCCTCCTGATCCTGCTAGATCTCACAGCTGCCTTCTACACCCTTTCTCCCTCAGTTTTAACATCTCGTCTGAGGGAGATTGGGGTTGAGGGGTCTGCCCTACGCCTGCTGACCTCCTTCCTCGATCAGAGAGAGCAGAGGGTGAAGCTGGGGGATTTTCTATCTCCATCCCTGTCTGTGCAGTGTGGGGTCCCTCAGGGGCCGGCATTAAGCCCGACCCTTTTTAACATCTATGTGACCCCACTTGCCAGACTCATAAGATCTTTTGGGATGGAGGTAGTTTCCTACGCCGACGACACCCAGATCCTCGTCTCTCTCTCCCAGTCTGTCAGTTCGGCTGCCTCCAACTTTAGATCTTGCATGGAGGCAGTCGCTCAATGGCTGATCACAATTCATTGAAATTAAACGGGGAGAAGACGGAGGTGATGGTGTTCTGAGGAAAGGAAGAGGCATGGTTGGCGGATTGGTGGCCGGATTCTCTGGGAGCTTGTCCTGTTCCTGCTATATCAGCTAAAAATCTAGGAGTCCTGATTGACCCCACCCTCAGCATGCGTCAACAGGTCAATAGGACAGTCTCAACCTGTTGGGGAATTATCCATGTTTTGAGGAAGATCAGACACTATCTCTCTCAGCAGGCCAGAAAACAGATAGTGACTGCACTCATTGGCTCCCGTCTGGACTACTGTAATGCGCTGCATGCAGGACTAAACAAGGGTCTGCTGCAGCGATTGCAAATGGTCCAGAACGCGGCGGCCAAATTTGTTTTAGACCTGCCTAGACGTGCCTCGGCCACATCCGCAAGAAAATCGCTACACTGGCTCCCCATTGAAGACCGGATCCTCTTTAAAACATTGTGCATGACCTATGGGGCTTTGGCCAGAGGTAGTGCCACTGGGATCGGATCCATCCTGTCTCCCTATAGCCCCTCGAGGAATCTACGCTCTAGCGACAAATCTCTTTTATCAGTGCCCCACATCCGTAGAGCTAAATGGGGTGGCAAAGCCTTCTCCACTCTGGAACGCCCTTCCGGTGGATCGTAAGTCCCTTCCCACCATGCAGTCATTCAGAAAGGCTCTGAAAACTCAGCTTTTTGCGAAGTCATACTCGTAGTTGTGTTCTGCCTTTCTATGTTTTGATCTGTTTTGTTAGGCGCCTTTATGCCTCCATGTTTTAGTTGCGCACTATAAATTTTATTTCATTCATTCATTCACTCTACAGAATCCCTGCAACCTGGCACTGCCAACATTTGGTCTGGTACTTATCCAGTAGCTTGTGTGCTTGTAGGCTTTACTGTACTGATGAATAAATAATGAGTTGACTCGAATTTGTTGGGAGTCGGTATTGGATATATAGATTGCTTCGAGTGGTTTTGAAGTTTACTAAGAAGGAAGCAAGTGTTAACAGGAGCCATCATTCCTTGCACAAAGCTGAGTCCTGAAGATGGCCATATAAAGACAGAAGCGTCATTAACGTTCCCTTATTTCATTGAAAGATCTTTACTGAATTGACAATTGATCTGCATAAATATTTGAATGCTTGATCTAATGGACTTGTAAATTGTATCTGCATTGTCCTAAGTGGAAATAGGGTTATTACACTCTCATCAACCTTTTGAGAGAATTAAGAGAAAGTTGTAGGTATTGTTTTGGTGTTGTCAGTGTTGCTATCCTTGTATTTATTTTGTATATAATGCTTGCATCAAAGCATTTTGCATGTTATGTAAGGAAAACTAAATTTAATGAGATAAATGAAGTAAAGATATTTGAATGCATCCGTAAATGTAACTTTTTTGTATTGAAATTAAACAAATTGTTAAACTTAGTTGGGATATAAATAATTCCTCAAGTCATATTCTGTAAAAAAGTATGTCCACCATACATATCACACCATTTTCCGGAGACATCTATGGTGGGAGGGCTTTGCCTCCTCAGTTTTTAGGGCTCACCTATTGCTGTAGGGTTTTCAAGCTTGAAGTTTACAAGGTTTTAGACCCAGTTTGGGCTCCGTTTGTTTCCATTGTCTTTCAGTGATGGCACAGCCGATTGCGATTCCAGCTCATTGCTATGCAGCACTTACTCAACATTTGTTATAGCATCGAGTCCCCAATGCAGGGTCTCCAGTTGTGTTTTTTGGCGAAACAGATCCTGCGTATTGTTTAAAAGTCTTCTACTCCTGGGTTTCATTTCCCTCAGTGGATACAAATGATGATTCTTTCCATGCTTAAACTCCTGCTGATGTTATGGCAGATTTTCGCGGTTGTTGAAGTTCGTCTTATGGCCTGGGAGCACAAGATTTGGTTTAATGGGGCCCTTCCCCATCCTATTTATTTTGCTCGTATAGTCCACTTGAGTATTGATGGGGCCACTTGGCCTGTTTTGGCCAGCTTTACTGCATATCTTAATGCTAACTTGGTGGAAATTCATTTGTCGTATGATCAGGTAGTTCTTCTTTATGGACACCTGATCAAGTTTGGTGCCCGTGCTTTTCTGGTGGCTCCACCTGGAGCTGTGCCTATGGTGCAGGCTGCACTTGGTGGTGGTCTTGTGATTAGCCCCATTATTATTAATATGGTGATGGGCAAACGTCCTCGGAATCTTGAGGACTTGCCGTTTTGAATTGCCCAGACCGCTACTAACTTACCTGCCACGCCGTACAGCAGACACAGAAGCCGCCACCGCCAAGAGTCATCCTGCCACCGAGACCCGCGCCGCCGCTCCGGGAACTACAATACCCGGCAGGCCTCGCGGCGGCGCGTTGCGTGACGCGCCTGAGAGCGCGAAGGACAGCTTAAAGCAGGGGAGAGACCGGCAGAGCGGGGGGACCGCTTCTAACTTACCTGCCACGCCGTACAGCAGACACAGAAGCCGCCACCGCCAAGAGTCATCCTGCCACCGAGACCCGCGCCGTTGCTCCGGGAACTACAATACCCGGCAGGCCTCGCGGCGGCGCGTTGCGTGACGCGCCTGAGAGCGCGAAGGACAGCTTAAAGCAGGGGAGAGACCGGCAGAGCGGGGGGACCGCTACTAACTTACCTGCCACGCCGTACAGCAGACATAGAAGCCGCCACCGCCAAGAGTCATCCTGCCACCGAGACCCGCGCCGCCGCTCCGGGAACTACAATACCCGGCAGGCCTCGCGGCGGCGCGTTGCGTGACGCGCCTGAGAGCGCGAAGGACAGCTTAAAGCAGGGGAGAGACCCGCGTCGCGGGACACGTGCGGGACGCCCGGGGCTAAGCCCGGGCAAAGGGCGGGCCCTCTACGGCCCTCAACGGCACGAGTAGGCCAGGCTAGGCCACCCCCCTAAATCCTTTCTTTATGCACCAGGGATTGATTCCTGTTAGCTCATTGTGAGTGGTGGTGTTACTGTTGCCGGTTGACCGCCTCCTAAGTCCTAGTTATCCAGACGGGGGTCGGTAAGCAGGCTGTATAGCTGTTATCGAATCGCCCAGGAGCCTGGGAAAAGGAGGGGGCCTACGTGGAAAACTCAATAGCAGTCAAACACACCAAGAATCTGGAAAGGAGTCAGCTGGATTTATGCACAAGTTATTGAAGTAAGACTTTTTGTTTTCACTTTAAGAACTATTCTTTGTTATCTCATCGAGCTGTGGGTGTAAGACTTTCACACACCTTTGTATAATTATGCGTAAAAGAAATCATCACATGGCATCCGAAACACCAAAGAACACCATAGAAAACTACCTTGTCCAAGTGGTCAGTAAAATAAACAGCGAACGCAGACAATCATTAGGTCTGTCTCAATCACCTATTCTCCCTCCCATGAGCCCACCCACTTCCTCGCAAACTAATGAGTCTCTGTTATTAGACTCTAACAACGATCCCCATACAATAGTTTCCCCAGTAGCTGTTAACATTGATGCTAGCACAGTGAATGTGGGGGACATTGAGCAACATGTGGATAATGACTCAGATGCACTGGTTGTCATTGAGGTTGAAGGAAATGAAGGAAAAGAAGACGTGGAGGATGAACCACCAGTAAAACAGACCTCAAGGGCAGTCAGAGCCTGTCGTAGATTGCAAAGTAAACGAGGGGGGACACGTTCTGGAAAAAACAAGGTCATATCACCACCAAAGTCAAAAAGCACCTGCCAGAATAATGAGGAAAACAATCCGAGGGACACATTGGATGAGGACCTAATGTCTAGAATAGCAGAGCTGTTGGAAATAAAAATTCAGACAATTATTAAGCCACTTATCAGTAAGATTGATAAACTTTCTGCAGAGATAAAGAAACTTGGAAGTACACAAAATGTTTTAGCAGATGCAATAGGCAATGCTTTAAGTAATGCGAACAAAGGTCGTGATTCCCCAAAGGAAGATAATGAATCCAGGGTAACATCAGATGCTACCCCACTAGGAACAATTCCTCCAGAATGCCCACAAACTGGCCATATTACCAACGACTTGCTAATAGAAGCCCCAACTGCCCACTTAACTGATCCACCACATGTTACAGTGCCCTCTAGTTTTGAAGAAAGTCCAATACAATTCGTAGTTGAAGCAGCACCGTTGGTGCTAGTGCTAGCCAATACACCAACCCTATCACCAGACCAAACTGAGTCAGCCTCGTCATTAAAAAGCAAGGCACTATACTGGCTGTCAAATAACATGCGGATAGCACAGGGGGGCGAACAGCGCCTGGCTGACGAAATTAAAACGGCAAGGAGGGTTGGATGGATAGGAAATAATCAAAAAAAATGGAAGGGCGACTGTGTGATATTAAATTTTTCAACTCAAGCTACTCTTCCCGATATTCTATCAAATATCCTTCCACCACAAAAAAGAAGTAGCTCTATAATCCCTCTTACATTAGAATTTTTCTATAATGAGTCACAAAAGGCCAACAATCAAAAGCCCCGGAAGCCAGCTTGGTCAGTGAGAGATAATGGTTGGGGTGGGGGACCATCAGCATTTGACACAAACTATGCTCCCAAAAATAGGGCAGGTCCATGGCTAGTAAACCAACACAATACTCCTCACCACACTACCTCAGGGCCCAACTGGAACCAAATGGGCAGACGAGGACTTGGATTTTTAGCTAATAATTGTGGGCCTTTAGGTAATGTTGACTACAATGGAGGATGGCCTGGCATACAGCAGAATGTATTGTATCCTAATACCCCAGCACCCACAGGTAATGTTGACTATAATGGAGGATGATTGGGTTCTCATCAGAATCCACCCTTTTCTATTACTCCTGCACCTAGATGGAACGCCCCTGTAAATGGTTGGGGCTTCGGGGCCCCATCCTACAACTGGGGAGTCAGCACCTCAAATAGGTTTGAAGCTTTAGCTGGTTTAGCTGATTGCGACTGACTTGATGGAGGGGCCCGACAATGTCATGCAGTACAAATCATATACATCCTAGGTTGCATCCTGAAGTTGAATCAAAGCAGATTGCACCTGTAAAAATTAAGCAACAGTCATTGCTTTAATGACACAACAATTGCATTTAGACACAACTGGGGCAACTACTCCATGTCAGGTAGTAGGGAAATTAGGTGTTTTAGGAAGCACAAAAATTATCTGCTGGAACATTGCGGGTCTGAAAAAAAATCTCTCAGATCCGTCCTGGCATGATTATCTGGCCAGTGGGGATTTAATTATGTTCCAGGAGACCTGGGGGCTTGAAAACTACTTTAAGGTTGATTATAGATCTTTTTTTATACCCGCAGTAAACACAAATGGGGGGAGACCCTCTGGCGGGCTAACAATTTGGGCGAAAATCACAGGAGGCTTGTCCTTTAAGCAAATTGACACAAATAATCCTGACCTCTTATTACTTGAGCTAAAAAATACTAAGGGTTGTAGCACTTACGTGATCAACATCTATAGTAGACCACATCGATCATGTAAAGAATCAACAGTTGTAACCCACCTGAGTAATCTTGTGGCGGGGTTTGATCAAAATGCACAAATGATTATAGGGGGTGATTTTAATAGAGGTTTTGAACCCATAATAGGTCTAGAAGACATCTATAAGGACGAGGACAGTGCCAACAATATTCCCTTAGTAGATACGAACTACAAAGCACCTTGCACAGTGAGCGCCTTACAACTACTGAACTTGACATTAGAATCAGGCCTACGTGCATGTAATGGGCGGTTGCCATCAGACTGCCCCAGTAGACCAACATTCACTAGAGGGACACATTCCAGCCACCTAGACTATCTACTAGTTTCCCTGAACTTGTGGCCCATGACCATCGACCTAATGGTGGATGATCGCACGGAAAGCGACCACTATCCTCTGATCTTATTTGTCCAAACCCAGATTTTTAAAACCGTTGACAAAAGTGCTAACAGCACAGTGTCCTTGCCACAGGATCCCCTAGTGGCAAATAACCGTAGGTCCCTGAAGTGGCCAGTGGTATTAGACAACTCAAAAATCATTAGTCAAATTTATAATGTATTTGTGAGGCATATGTCTTCTCTCTTAGGTAACAGTACTATCATCCAAAATCCTAGTCTGATAGAATCCCATGAACATTTAATTAACCAACTTGGCGGGATCCTGACCAGGGCGGTAAAAAGATCACATAACGCCCAAAAGAGTAAACAAACCGGGATTACCTGGTATAACCAGGATTGCCGGAAACCCACGACAGATCTAATTACAGCGGTCAGGGGGGGTTCAGCGGATATTGTGAGAACTAAGAGAGCCCAGTATAAAAGTATTTTATTAAAGGCCAAGAAAGAGTGGGACGAAAGGGTTTGGTCCGATTTGTTGGACGCATGTAAGTGCAAAGACCAGACCTCCTTTTGGAGCCTCATTGCTAGAGGTACCAGGGGGGTGACTGAATGTAAAGATAAATATCTAGATGAGAAAACATGGGTCGACCATTTTACTTTGTTATATTCCTGTGTAAGTTCAGGTGAGAGTGGAGGCTGGGATAGTTTGCAGGCTCCCTTGGCTGTGCATGACGTTCCCCTAGTTTTTTCTCTAACAGAAACAATTTCAGCAATCAAGGCAGTTAAGCCAGGGAAAGCGCCAGGCCCTGACAGAATACCAGGTGATCTTTGGAGACATGAAAATTACATCTGGGCTCCTTATATTAATTTATTATCCAATGATATTGCCTGAGGAGCTCCTATTCCGGAAACCCGGAAGGGGGCAGAGATTGTAACTCTGTTCAAGAAGGGTGATTGGTCAAATCCTTTGCACTATCGGCCTATCAGCCTAATTGACGTGTTACAAAAATTTTTTGCACGACAGGTTCTTGGTCGGCTAACCTCTTGGATTGAAGAGCACTCTATCTACACAAAATACCAGGCAGGTTTTAGATGCAAGATAAGCACTGTAGACCAGGTTTTTAGATTTTTATGTTTAGTCTGGAAATATACGATCATAAGGAGTTCCCATATATACGTGGCTTTTGTTGATTTGAAGGCAGCTTTTGATATGGTTCCAAGGGCAGCCCTATGGAAGACATTACATAGAATGTGTGTCCCTGGAAATATCCTTCAAATTTTAATCAGACTCCATGAGAATAATTATTACGCACGAGTCAGATGGGGACCAAATGGTGAAGTCAGCGAGAAAATAAAAATAGCAAAAGGGGTAAGGCAAGGGTGCGTGATGGCACCCACCTTATTCTCTTTATACGTCAATGACATCCCCGATACTCTTTTGGGCTGCGAGCATGACTCTCCCAAATTGAGCGGGCAAGCCGTTCCGGCATTATTGTTTGCAGACGATACAATTTTAATTTCTCAGACACCCAGGGGGCTCCAAAACCTTTTAAATACATTTAGTTTGTATTGCCATGACAAGGAATTAGAAATAAACTCCTCTAAAACAAAAGTTATGACAATCAACACCCACAAAGGCTTTAACAAGGTTTTTAAGATAAACAATGAACCTATTGAAGAAGTCCCCAATTTTAAATACCTGGGCATTATTTTAGACAGTGACGTTAAATGGAAAACACAACTGGAGAATTCAAAACTAAGGCTGACTCAAAACCAGGGCCCGATCTTAAAGAAGCACAAGAATAGCCACTTCAAAGCAGTCTCACCAGCTATGGAATTATTTAAATATAAAGTGCAATCATCTTCACTTTATGGTGCGGACCTTTGGGCCTATGCTTTAAAGGATACCTTCCGAGTGAGGGAAAACTCCTTCATTAGGCAACTTTTAGGGATACCTGGGTCAACACCACTAACACCCGTACTATGGGACCTTACCTTTAGACGTACTGATGACTATGCCTCTCTTCGTCGCTGCTCTATTGGGTCCACTTATGGTCCACTGAAGAGCTGGCTGATTACAGAGAAGCATTGAAAGAGATATTGGCTATAAAGAACACCACGCACTTACCATGGCTGGAGTACGTCAAAAAATGGTTTGAAAAACTAGGGTTAAGTGACTTTTGGTTTGACCCTGATTCTCTTACAAACATCTCAAAAAAGATCTTGAAGCAAAGGTACTGGGATTATATTAGAGATTCAGTGCTTTTGAATCCCAGAACAGGGACTCTAACTTCGAAATTTTTTGAAATCAAAATGAATATGCAACTAGAGCCCCTCATGGATGAAATACACCCTCCATTGGCTAAAAGCCTATATTTAAAGTTCCGGTATAGTACCTTGCAACTAAAAGAAAGAACAACTAGATGGAACTGTAATAAGGGGTTGATCGGGGCTGCTGGCTCCGACATATGTGAGTTCTGTGAGATGGGGATGAAAGAGGATGAATCTTATGTTTTATTCATATGCCCAGCATACCTTAAAGCAAGGAAAAAATGGCTTAAGCCAATTTGTAATAGGTTAGGCCTTAGACAAATTAAGGTTGGTCTCAGAATATTCAAAGGAGACACTGCGCACCGATTGTGTTCAGCGTAAGTCGTTTTCTCCTATGTGTAGCCTTGATTAGGAGGAAGAAAAATCAAAAAATCTAATGTAATAGGCCATTTCATCATGCTATTGATTTATTTATTAGTTGCTACAGTTCTGCCTGCTTTACCGCTATGGTATACCTTTTTAAAAAAACAGACATTTAATTTAATATTTTATCACTATGTATATTTATTCAGTGCTCTCTATAGAAGAGGGACCGATCAAGATTCTGCCAACCCCAATGTAGATGTTTTGGAAAATGTATTGATTTTTACGTATTTAGTGTAAATGAGATGTGATGATATTCTTACTAACCGCTGTTTTTTACTATGCACCGTAATATGATGTATTATGATTTTAATGTGTTGTATCTTACAAGGTTTTTTAAACCGAATAAAGATTGAAATGAAATTGAAATGAAATGAATTGCCCAGAAAATTGAACAACTTGACACAGTTTTCCCTCTTACGGGTCCCATTGAAGAGGCAAAGGATCCTTACAATGTGCTTGCCTAATGGTTTGATTCCTCCATTGGCCAACTGCAACACCTGGTGGATGGTGTTTGCCTCAGTGTATACACTTTGATAAAGCACCCGCTTGAGGAGCGTTCTTCCGAGTGTTCCTAAACAGATACAGGATGAACATGGAGCAGGTCCTACACTAGTTCTGGGGATGAAGTTAATGGGAATTTTCTCATTGTTCTCTGGAATGATTCTTTCTAATGTTAGAGGTGAATCAGTGGCTTTGATGGTTCGTCAATGCATTTCGGTGATGCCTGGTCTGGATCAGGAGCGTGAGTTGCTGATAATTATTGCTGGCATTTATTCGTCCTTGGGACACAATAATTTGGGGGTTAGACCTTCTCTTCAGTCTCAAGGAAAGCCCCCTCCTGCAAAGGAGGGATGTCAAGTATTTCCTAGGAAAAATGGGACAATATTAATCAGTTACAGAAGCCTAGGTCTTGTGGTGGTATGCCACCACAGGAAGGTTCTGAATGGGAGTATGATTTACGTGATTGCTCCAAGATTAAAACTCCTTAGAGGTTTCATATTCCTGATTCTCGTTCTCCTAGTGCCTGTCAGGAATCGTCTGATCAACAGTATGACTGAGGAGGGCGGCAAGATAGCAGACAAGGTGAGTCCACGCAACCCCAGCATGGCCTGCAGCGTTCTTTTGACGTGAAAGTCAAGAGAGAGGAACCACCTCCATATAGAGCTCCTTCATAAGAAAACAATTGCAGCATTGACAGCAAAATATGCCTCAGATTGTGAGCACCCTCCTCCTGGGCAGGAGTTGGGCAGTTACTCTCCACGACAGTGTGGCAGAAATTACTGTAGTGCGCCAGACACTCCAACCGTTTCTGGAGGCAAGAACAACTGATACCTTTGTGACAGTTGAAACTGCAGACACCTGCCTAGCACCTAGATTATACAGCCAAGAACGCATGCACCCCTATTCTAAGGAGGATTATATTGCCAATGAGATCACCTCAGATACAGATTCTGCAGGGTGGTCCTCTGATGGCTCAGAAGGAAATCAGGACCCACAAACATCGAGGAGGGGACGTTACACCCCAAGATTCAGAGGTCCACGACGTGGAAATAGAGGGAACAGATGGCATAGACCACCATTTTTTCCAGGAAACCCTATGCCTTTTTTCCAACCGTTTATGCCCCCATATGGAGGTTGGATGAACCCCTACACCCAGGGGGTGGACCAACAACAACAAATGGGAAACCAAATGATGCATAACCAGATTCCACCCCTTCAATCGACACAAGCTTTTTTAGGGAGAGGCCAAAATCTACAAAGAGGCAAAAAGAAAAACATAACATGGCAAGACCGTCCTCTGAATGTACAAACTCGCAGCATGTCTTCAGCCCAGACGGAACAGAACAAGAAGAATCACTAATAGTGAACTTAACTGATACGATCATGTCCCAAGAACAAACTACAGTCTTAAACAAAGGCCTAGGCTTCGTCCCAACCCCCACCCTGGACTCCTTTAAACTTAAATGCGAACTGTCTGAATTTTGTAGGACATTAAAACTTAAGGCATTCTTTGATGGCTCCCCCCCAACCAACAATGAGGGAGACACCACATTAAGGAGGAAGTCTAAATTCTTACTCCCCACAAACAATGTACCAATCGAAATATTAGCCTTTAAACAGGCAATCTTGAAAGGAATAGACCACCTTGAAAAAAAGAAAAAACCCTTCCAAAATCTTACCAAAAAGGAAAGAATTGCCCTCAATGAGCTGAAAGACAATGAAGACATAATTATAAAACCAGCAGATAAGGGCGGAGGGGTTGTGATCCTTACAAAAGAAGGTTATGACCAACAATGTCTTGCCCTACTATCAAATGAAACCTTCTACAGGAGGTTGGACTCTGATCCAACTGCAAGACTAACGAACACCATCGCCATAATGGTTCATGAGGCAGAAGTAAACGGATGGATATCCAAAAAAGAAGCCGATTTCCTGACCCCACGAGTTCCAAAAATACCATTTTTTTACTCGTTACCTAAAACTCATAAAAACAAGTTGCCACCACCAGGCCGTCCAATTGTGTCGGGAATTGGTTCTCTTTTGGAACCTCTTTCAAAATTTGCGGACGAATATTTGAAACCGATGGTCCAGCGAACCCCGACATATCTCAAAGACACCGCGACCTATTAATACAGATTGCGGATAAAGAATTCGACCCACTGAACATGATCTTAGTAGGATTGGATGTCGAATCATTGTACACGAGCCTACCACAAGATGATACCATGCAGATGCTCGAAGACCTACTCTTTCAGGAAGAATGGTCCCACCGGACTCCTCGCCACTTTGTCCTTGAGTGCTGTAGGTTAGCCTTAAAGGAGAATTATTTTGAGTACAATGGACTCCTCTTCCTACAGTGCCACGGGACTTCCATGGGCAGTGCCTTCGCGCCGTCAGTAGCGGGACTGTATGTCAGTCAATTTGAACAGAAGTTTGTCCTTAACAACGACAACCCATTCGTTTCCAGTATTAAATACTGGAAACTCTACATTGACGATATCCTGCTAATCTGGGAAACAAAACAAGACCTAACCACATTCTTTGAATGGCTGAATAGGAGAGATCGCTGGCTGAAATTCACCTTTTCAGCTAGCCAGACCAGCATTGATTTCCTCGATCTGACCATCTTCGCAGATAACGGGAAACTTGAGACAAAAACTTATACTAAACCTACGGCCAAGAATAGCCTTTTGTCTTATTATAGCTACCATCCTTGCCCACTTAGAGACAACCTTCCATATAGCCAATTCCTCCGACATAAGCGCAATTGTAGTAAAGAACATGATTACAAAGAACAAGCTACAGTCCTGAGTAAAAAGCTACGAGCAAGAGACTACATGCCCCAAGTGATTGCAAAATGTAAAAAGAGAGCAAAGAATCAACCTCGGGAATGCCTACTCCAACTGCATGAAAAGGAACCAATAAAAGACCTGGTTACTTGTGTCACCACCTATTGCCCTGCCAGCTATGAAGTACAAAAGTTGATAAGAAAAAACTGGAAAATAATAACGTCAGGCGTGTATGATTGGCCAAAACCAAGATTCGCCAACAAGAGAACAAAGAATCTGAAAGATGTCTTGGTGCACACTCGACCAAAGAAGAACAATTTCACGACACCTACCATCAGGAACATCAACATGGCTCCTGTCACAGGGCATTTCCCCTGTGGTACCTGTGGCGTTTGCAAATTCACTAAAACCACCAAAATATTACAGTTGTCTGATGACTTCATTTGGACCCAAAGATCCCACACGAATTGCAACTCCACCCATGTGGTGTATATGGTCACATGCCCTTGCCATCTCAAATATATTGGCATGACCTGCAGAAAAGCTAAAATCCGCATAGGTGAACACAGAAGTAATGTGAGACTGAAGAAAAATACCACCAAACTCAGCACACACTTTTTGGAAGCTGGGCATACATGCGATGAACTGAGCTGGACAATACTCGAGATGCTCCATGATAAGAATCAAAATGCTGAACAGATCCTTTTTGAAAAGGAACAGCGATGGGTAAATCGCCTTAAAACCCATGTATTGGGATTGAATGATAATATTCCCTGGCATCAGTTTTCTTAATCTGTTCTCAAAAAACAATGACATTTTCCCCAAAAAAGAATGTTCGTTTTTTTTTTGATTTTCCCAAAAAGATTATGTAATATACAGATGTATAATTCCTTTTGACAAAAATTGTTCTACCATCACAGGCTCCACTGATGTCTATTTTTACGATTCATTTGCGAGTGAATTTCGAGCAGAGCCACCATCTTGAAGTAAGCGCTTTGACCTGGTTATCCCTTGTTTATTTTTACTTTTTCCACTATAAACAGGAAACTGAACTAAGGCCTCCTCTTCCAGGGGCAGAGTCAGCACAAGCAGCACATGCTTCTGAACACACGGGTAAAAATGGCGGTTAGGACTTCCTCTATGAACCTTGTGATTTCCTAGTTATGACATTACTCTTATTGAGTCACTTTTGTTAATTACTACCTCTGCTCTCTAACCTTTCAGCAAAGACCGCGTTACTAGCGACTCTTTTTTGCAACCTGATGTGGAACTTTGAACCACTTACGAAGGTATGTTGTGTAAAAACCCTCACAATGTCGCCACGTTGCACGCTGTTTTAGACATATGGAAATCCTGTGACTTTCTTCCTTTTTGTTAATTTTAGATAATTTCATCACTGTTTACAAAATCCAACTGACCGATACAATTGTAAATAATTCCAGTGTAGCGAACCTCCTGAACTTCCTCCCATTCAGACCCTCCTCCCCAATAGGTGCCCGTAATTAGGTGCGTTTTCATTGAAGAACTAATGTTGTTCGTATCCAGCTCAAAACTTTGAGCCACGCTTGCGTGCTAGGTGCCATTATCCTTTAATTAATGCTTATTAGCAATACCTTGTTTGTTTTACTATTACAGGAATCTCAAATTGAGAACTTCGTACAAACCTTTGAAAACTACACTAATAGTGTGAGTACTTTCTATGTCCTTTTTTTGTGTTTTGTCCTGACGAAAGCTCCATAGACCTTCTGGCCCTAGGTGAGCTGAAACATGTCGACCTGTCTTTAAGAGTTATATGATAATCCGGTAACTCAATTACTTAATATAACCATTACTTTTTTATCTAACGGTACTCACCTTCTTTGAATAAATATTATTGTTACGGGGAACTACCATTTTTTACAACTCCTCAAACCCCCCCCCTTGTTTTATTCATCACCTCCTGAGATCTGTCCCCCTATCTCTGGACACTTCTACACTAACTGGAGGTTGCCTCGGGTGAGGCAGGCATACATCACGTTATTTTGACAACCCAATGACTATGCCCTGACGCTTGACTAAGGGGCGGACCAAAAGATATACTGCACGTTTTCAACAACCGATTGTGTCAGCGTCTATGAGGGTTGTCAAAGAGTAACCAATGGTTATTGTAGAGACTAGTGTCCATTCCCACTGTTGATTAATTAATGACTTCCTAAGGGGAACTGAATGGACTACAATTCCTCTTCCCTCCCTTTTGATGAAAACCTGCCTAGCACCCCCTGATAGTTTTTATCATGCAGACATTCAGATTGATGGTGACATTAGGCGCACTGTTACTGCTTTTTTTGGCACAACTTCACGCCTTCTAATGACATTTTACTGGCGGAGGTCGATTGCCCTCCTCCATATGTTCTTGCTTGTCCTCGAGGCGAGGATGTAATTATGCCTTCCTTTTCACAATATGTCATGAGACTAAGCATGTTTATGCTTCTGAATGAGCTCTTGCCTTAGCCCCGGCCTTATACCGCAACCAAATTGGTTAGGATAAGGATTCTCCCTAGCATGTTGTGCCTGTTCACTCTGTTCCTCAGAGTCAGCCTCAATATCCAATTAAACGTGATGCAAAGGCGTCCATTAAGGAGATTCTGACTTATTTGGAGTATCAGGGTGTAATTGAACCCTGTGTATCTGAGAGGAATAATCCTCTCTATCCAGTTTTTAAACCTGATGGGTCATATCACATTGTTTTAGATTATAGACATTCAAATAGTAATACCCGTACTTATGCAGTACAAAACACGCAGAGTACATCATTGATCAATAATATTGTACGTAAAATATTAAAAACTACTTTGAATATTTCCAATGGTGTTTTTAGTCACAACCTGGCTCCTGAGATCCGGGACGTGTCCACATTCAGCGCCCTGGCACTAAGAAGTGCTAAGCGAGATTGCCGAAGGGGTCTAAGACTAGCCCCTGTGTTTTTATGGCACGTATAGTGTCACTTTTGGATGAAATTGACCTTGATACGCTTTCTTATGTCATATACCTGACAGATGATGAATTGGATCCCCATCTTGCGTGAGTGGAACGCATCATAACATTATTTGCAGATCTGGGCTGCAAATTCTAATTTTCAAAATCACATATTGCATTTTACTCGCAGTTCTCTTTCTTGGCTATGAACTGAACAACGACGGTAGGGGATTAGCCCCCCATTACTTAGAAAAGTGTGGTCAATTCCAACCTCCTCTACACTCAAAATACTGCAGTCACTGATAGTTTTTTTTTAACTTCAGCAGTACTTGGCCGGCGTATCAACCTCTTTATGCTTTGATACACCCATCCTTTTCTACTTCCTCTTGGCTTCCAGAACACACCACTGTGCCGTGTGCTTTGCAGCCTGACTTACTTGCAATGCAGTAGTTACAAACTAGATTAAATACTACAAATTTGGTGATCAGGATTCTGCCCAGAGCGATCGGTTTCACTTATGTGGCTTCCCATTAGGGTTACACAGTCCCAATCGCTTGTAAATAAGGCTCCATGTTTTCCATTTTTACTGATTTTTACAGATAAATACAGACAGAAACCATTTGTTTTCTTGTCTGTATTTATTTTTAAATGTGGATAAAAACAGAAGTTGCTTTGCTTTTTGAGTAATTCTAAATACTGTCTGCCATGACAGCCAGGCCAATAGCTGCGTGAATTGATAGGTAAGGGGGCTAAAAAGAGCGGAATTTTAGTACGAAGGCTTTAACAGCAGTAGATATGCACAAGGTTGATGCTGTAATGTGCATATTTTCTTATAAGCACATTGATTTATGTTCTGTGGGTGTTTACAGCATTGAAGCCTGATAGACGTATTTACTGGTTAAATAAATGTGGAAATATACAAATTTCAGCTTAATTTTTCTATAAAACCTCAAATAAATATGGATAATACAGAGAAAATTAGCAAAAAATAAATATGGAAAAATAAAGAGGGAAATGCCCCAAAAATAAATACCATATAACCGGGAGCCCTACTTATAAATCACATCTGTATACTACTTTGGAAATGAATTTCTCTTCTCCTGAAAAAATTCTCACTGCTGTGCAGATGGCTGTTCTGAAAGAACACCCTCTGGCATAAGGTAAATGCTTTTTGGTCATTTCTTCCATGCCCTCTCTGGAGGCAGTCATGAAAGCCAGTCTCACTAATTCCAAAGCTCTACATCCTTGTTGGATTGAATGGGCTATGTCATTGACTTTGGCTGATGTCAGTTTTTTTATTTACCTTTCTCTGCAAACACAATAATTTTTTCAGTATGAACATGCTCACCCTCTCCCTTCTTCCATTCTTCCTTTGGATGAGTACAAATGTTTCATTTACACTGATAGTTCAGCTCAACCAGTCATTGGTTCTAAGCAGGTTACCTTTTTAATAAACATTTATATAGCGCAAACAAGACCCAAGACATCAGGTATCAGAGCGCTTTACATGAGCACCATTTTCATTACAGATGGACACATTCATTTTTTTTTGTTAGGCATGGGGAGATTATGTGATTTGCCCACAATCACAGGATGTTGAGCATCATTGCCGAGACTCGAACCTGGTTCAAAGCTTTGAGGTTGACCGCCTAGCCGTAAGGCTACATCCTCTCGCCTTGGTGCATGCACAGTCTCTTTGAGACTGCACAGCCCAGTTAGCTGAGTTGCATGCACTCCTCTTAGCTCTTGAATAGGCTGATCCTGAATTACCCACCCTTGTTGTGTGTGATTCTTTTTACTGTGTACAATCATTTAACAACAATTTGTTTGTCTAGGAACCATATCGTTTTTTGGGATTCTAAAGGTGGAAGAATAAAACATAAAATGCTTTTGGCTCGGGTGCCAGCCCTTAAGGCATGCTTGCCCCTTGCACATGTTATCCATATGTTAGGATATCAACGAGGGAGCTCACGCTGTTGGTAATTCATTAGCTGATGAGGCAGCCAAATTTGCAGTAGACACAGTTGAAGTAGCCATTGTTACTCGTTCTATGATAACTTTTTTTTCCGCCATTGCTGCAACTTGGGAGGGCACTCCTTTTCCACAAGGCTTCACTTTTCACTATACTTATCAGTTGACTTCTGACAAAGTTCATTTTGTTTATAGTACTACAGTTAGCGATCGCTTGCATCAAACCCTTGATTGCTGACATTCTCTTATAGTGGCCACTCATGAAGGCATGGCTTCTAATCACGCTGGCTGGTGTTGCAGCTACTGTTTCTCTTTTACAACAATGCTATTGGTGCCGAGGGCTATACCAGTAAACTTGCAAATATGTCCTTTGTTGTGATGTTTCTCAACAAATTAAGATTTACACTATGTTGTGTCCACCAGCAAACTCATCTGTTTATTTCTAATCATCCTTTTGGTTGTATTTACCTTGATCATACAGTCCTATAACATCAGATACTGCTTTTAAGTATATTTTTTATTGCAGTGGTTTTTTGCACTAGGTTCCTCTGGGTATGGCCGCAGCGCTCTTCTGACACTTGCACTGTTATAAAGGATTTGCATGTCTTTTGTCGGGACATATGCCTGTGGTACTTTCCATTTAGATCAAGGTCCGGCTTCTGCCTCTAAGGCTTACCGCGATTTGACGAACTCCATGGGAGTGCAGGTGCATTTCTCGTCTCCATATCAGCCCGTGGGCAATTCTGTTGTAGAGCGAATGAACCGTGACTTAAAACAATCTTTGACAGCAAGGGTATTAGGTACGGCCCGTGGCTGGTTAGCTCAAAACTATGGGGTTTAACGTGCTCTCAATAATCTCCCAAGAAGATCTCTAGGTAGGTGGATCCCATACAAAATGCTTCCTGGTATCAAGATGTTTGTTCCAGACCTTAAAGGCCTAGACTTTATGGTGCCTGCCATAACATTTGATGTAGATAACCAATGTGCTGTCTTACAGGATCTACAAAGGTGTTGAGATACACTGGCAAAATCTCATTTGCCCTCAACTTTACCTGAGGAAACCGTAGTTCTGATTCCTCTTTCAGGCTGACTACCTAAAGTTGGTGATCTGGTTCGTAAAAAGGTGGCAATCGAGAAATAATTCTGTCCATCCTACAGTGCTCCTGTTACACTGCTTGGTAATCAGGGTACTCAAACTGTGATCTTACCTCCTCTGCAAGGATCCAACGATAATCGTTTTATTTATTTTGACCATGTCAAGCTACACCATATGGCAAATACTGAATAGTATGCCTCGGGTGACCCAGGATGGGATATTGCTTTACAGCCTGTGAGACAATTTATTTTCAGATAATTCTTCATTATCTTCAGCTTTATCCCCACCACCAGCGAGGATTTGTGTATTCATATCTTGGTTAAAATACACTTATCTAGTTCCACCTTGGACGCATGTCTGGCTCGTGCTTTCCATGGTATTTTTGTTCATGTGGATTGGATTTGGGACTGTTTGTTTCTTCTTGATTAATTTAAACAACAACTGAGATTGCATGTGCTGCCAATCCTTTCACTCACTTGTTTGAAGTTGGAACACCTGACCCTTAAACAAATGTTCCTGAGACCACAAGATGTCTTTTTATTTCCATTTTATTTTGAAAAAAGGCGATATTTTATTATTAGAATATCCGCGAGATTTTTTAAGAATTTTCAAGAAGAAATTTTTGACCTTATGTACAATTAACAACTCATCATTATTTCAACATAACAAAACTTTTTCAATAGAAGTCTTTTTAACACTTTATAAACAACATATCATACAAAACACTCAGTCATACTACTCACACACCACACTATTTACATATCAACAGACAATACAAAAAGGAAGAAAACATATAAATTGTATCTGCAATGTAATCACTTGATTTACAATGAAGCCTAGAACCTAATTATATATTTACAAAGCTATTTACAAGTAAATATCATCCATTTCTTGGTTTGTTAAAGGCTTGAGAAGTCTACGCGTTTCGAACTCATGTGAGTGAATGAGTTCTCATCAGGACCAAGGTCTCTTAGTCACTTAGAAACCAGAGTAACAACAGCAAGTAGTCTGGGCACCCAGCCGTATGATTCAGGAGGGGCCAGGCTTTTCGAGGTGATCCGCCTACACTCCCAGGATCCTTTGCGGACCCGGAAGACTCGGACGACTGGAAACAGAACGCTGCCCGGTTCGGAAAACCCCGCCGTCAGAATTATTTCCAAGTGCCACGGACCATTGGCTGACCCGACACTAAACTGGCTTCTTGATGACACAGCATTAAGACCCGAGCCGGACCACACGCGCCCAGATTCGTCGAAAAGCCTGGCCCCTCCTGAATCATACGGCTGGGTGCCCAGACTACTTCATTGTAAATCAAGTGATTACATTGCAGATACAATTTATATGTTTTCTTCCTTTTTGTATTGTCTGTTGATATGTAAATAGTGTGGTGTGTGAGTAGTATGACTGAGTGTTTTGTATGATATGTTGTTTATAAAGTGTTAAAAAGACTTCTATTGAAAAAGTTTTGTTATGTTGAAATAATGATGAGTTGTTAATTGTACATAAGGTCAAAAATTTCTTCTTGAAAATTCTTAAAAAATCTCGCGGATATTCTAATAATAAAATATCGCCTTTTTTCAAAATAAAATAGAAATAAAAAGACATCTTGTGGTCTCAGGAACATTTGTTTAAGGGTCAGGTGTTCCAACTTCAAACAAGTGAGTGAAAGGATTGGCAGCACATGCAATCTCAGTTGTTGTTTAAATTGCTTGTGGCAAGCAGTGCTGTTGGGAGCCCGAACCCAGTAGTTTTGTTGTTAAGGTCTTCTTGATTAATGGCCACTACTTGCAGGAATGTTCTCCTGCAGAACTTGCCAATGCAATGGGGTGTTGGCCACTCATTTATCCTTGCATAAAATTAAAAAAGATCAGTCTCTTGTTAACATTTCAGTGGTCCCAGTCACTGATGGAATTGTAAGGGACAAAAAGTACCATTCGATGTATTTGATTCTAAGGAGACCCTACAGATACCATATGCATTTGGTGTGGCTATGGGTGATGTGATAATACTTGGGTTGGAATCAGATTGTTTTTAATACTGAAGATTTATATTTGAATTCTGCTAAATATGCCATTTATTTCTGCTATTATTGTTATGGTCAACATTTTCTGCACAGAGCAAATGGACAGCATCCCCACTTTAACTATACTCAATGGGAGCATTGCCCAACTCCATCACAGGGTAGTTCCAACACACAAAAAATGAACTACACTTATTTTACTGATTATAAACTTTTGGATCGGGTATCATATTATTTTTACTCTGCTTCCATTTGTTCCAAAAAATGCATGTTTACTCAGACCAAGTTAAGTTATTCATCTCATTTTATTGACAAATTAGCACTGAAAAGATGCAATTATTGGAAAGAAAATATCGATTTGAAATCATTATGGGGTACAAAGTCCTGGCAGGTCCAAGGTATTTGATCTTTATTCCATGCATGTCTCATACCTGCTCAAATTATTTTTCTTAATGACATGGTCCAACAGACTACTTGTCTAGGGTTGGCTGGGATTGAAGAATTGGATATTCCACTATTCTGCCCTTGGCCGTATTTGACAATTGGTAATCTTAAAGCAATTATACTGCAGACAACAAAATAGTATGATACAAAATGGTACATTTAATAATACTGCTATATCTCTATCTGGATGTCCATTATGGCTTCTGAACACACATGTTTGTCATTCTCGTTTCTGGAACACTACTTCAGGGTTTGCATTAAATAGACCTGATCCACGTTACCCACATTCCAACTCTGTTACCATTTATTCTGTAGGTAAATTATGTCAACCATGGTTAGAAAAGTCCACTTTGTATGCTGTGAAACAACATCTTTCACTGCTATCAGAAGACATAAACCTTTCTGATTTCCTTTTGAGTCCAAAATCCCCTCGATCGAAACAATTTGTTTATGCTGCATTTAATGTGTTTTGTAAATAGTCACAAATGGAAGTTGCTGTGCATTTACGCCAAATTGATCAGGACAATTCAGACAAAGTGCTTACAGTTGTCGACAACAGCATTAATATTTTATCCTCTCATACTTATACTTTAGATAATATTGTGTCTTCTGTTATTGATATTGTACCGAATTAAGTGTCTACCTTGTATCATGGTCAACATCAACTTAGATTGGTTATGCAATTTGGTCGGACACTGCTAACACTGAAAAATGGGCGCATGCCATGGCATTACCTGAACTGCAGCTCGTTATTTTTACCATTCAACTTAACACATAAACAACAACTAATGGTGATGAAAGATAAGAGTTATACCATGCTACATATAGAAAAACTTGAGCAGCTCTCCTTCACTGGTACAGAAACTTATTCAGCTGTTTGGTTAATACACTGGGATATCTCATTGCCCATCTCGAAATCTCAATTTACATTTACTGTCTACATGAAACACTTCCCTATAGGTACCCCTTGGGAGCAGTTACATACATGAATTAGTGTCCCTGCCTTTTACATTTCATTGTCAATGGGCTGAAAGATAAGTTTTTCTAACTGGAGAAATATGTGATTCCAGTGCTGGATATTCCCTTGTCTGTCAACAAGTAAAAGTGCATGACACCTGAAATGTTTCTGCACCTAATTAGGCTTGTGATTTAAAAAGAACTCTGGTTCTCGTTATTATTGCCACTTTCGCATTGCTTTCAAATGGCAGTTATCTTGTCCATAATAATCACGACTGCTGCTGTCTGTGGTTGGGAATCCTTTACGTAGTGTCTGTTTCCCAATTAGTTACTTGTTGCATAAACGTCCTGTTTCCCCCTCTACATGGGAGTATAGATAGCTCCTTGTGACCTTCCATTCAAACCCTGAAATAGACTTCAATAAGATAAGCAGACTCAAAGTGCTATTCTTTCTACAAGAAGTTACACTCACTTCAGAATGCAAAACCTTCGAATGGTAGGTGGCAAAATTGTCTAATAAAATACAATCATAACTGAATACAAATATCTGAAAGAAAGAGGTTAGTGTTGGATTCCTTACCTTAGAATATCCCCAGCCGTCAGACTGGATCCGGAAAGTTTTGTGTAGCAGTACCCCTGCGTGCCGGACAACGGACGCGGAGCCGCAGACTACGCGTCCGTTGTCACCGGGATGACGTCGTCAGAGTACTTAGACGCCGCCCTCGTGCTCTGACATCAGTTCTTCTTTTCTCTGCGCCAGCAAGCGCAGATCTGGGAAGAGCAGTACTCTAGCAATTTTTTGACTAACTTTTTGATCTCTTTTGATCATCTTTTTCTAGTCGACATTGACTCCTGGTGCCGATAGGGATGCCTGGGTTTAAACCTTGCGAGGCATGTCACCACTTGATGTAGGTGACCGACCCCCACCGTCGGTGCCCTTACTGCCTCAGGGCCGACCACGACGGCTAGGCAGGAGAGGTCCCGCAAGCTGCTCGAGCTCCGGCAGTCGGCTCCACGCCGCTCGAGATACCAGTCGAGGAGGAAGTCAAGCGACCGGTCGCGGAGCCCCAGTCATCGCTCGTCGAGTCCTCGTCACCACTCGTCCGGCTCCAAGTCCTCCGGTAAGTCAAGGCATTCAAAAAAGAAGTCAAAGAGATGACATTTCTCTTCTGACTCCCCCCGCCGCTCACGCGACACGCCGGGGGATCGGGCGACACACCCACGTGACTCCACCAGAGCCTCAGGAACCGCCTCCAGCCCCACAACTTCCGGTCTCTGGGCAGCATGCGACGCCGGAGTAGATAAGTGCTTTCCTCGTGGCCATGAGGACTCACTTCCCTCTTTCGGTGTCTGTAGTGGTGTCTTCGGACCCTGCAGGCCCAACTGGGGGCTTTAAAGGCCGGTGGCTCTGGCCCCGGCGCCGTCGGGTGCTTCGGCCCCGGCGCCGTCGTCAACTCCGCAGGGCCCCACAGGATCCAGACCTGGATCCGGGCCATCGCCAGTCGGCCTCACGACTCCTCCACTGGCGCCGACCCCCATGATGTTGCTCCCGGTGCCGTCTTCGGATGACGCGGTCCCCGATTTCAGCCCCATTCCGGATCCGACGCTGGTGCGGCACCGCTCGGCGCCATCTCCGACGTCGATGGGTGAGGCATTCACCTTTGACCTGGCTCCAAAATGTTTGCCTGAATATCAGCATACGGATAAAGGGGAGGACTGGGAGGGGTCTATGGACCCTCTGACACAGCAGTGCCAGTTGAGTAAGGACTGGGCAGATGAGCTGGGGGAGGTCAGTGGTCTAGACACTTCGCCTGACACTGGATTCAACTCTCCTCCCTCCGTGGCTTTGCCCATACTCTAGTATTATAAATAGCCATTCCAATATGGTGGCGATGCAGTACGCCGGGATTTATTATGGACTGGGAGCGAAACATTGAGGTGAGCCTCAGGACTAACCCTCGGCGTAGTGTGCGGAGTGGGGCTACGCGGAGCTACGCGAAGTAGGCACAAAACTAAGCCCACCCGCGCACTCCGCATAGCCCCACTACCCGCCGCCCGCCTCTCTCCCGCCCTCCCTAAATACTGCAATAAAAGGATAGAAAGCTTTTAAAAACACTTACCTTGTCGGCCGCGTCCCCGGGGCTCCCTCTCGCCGTCCCTGGATTCGCGCCACCATTTCGAATACTAATGCGCATGCGCGGGCGCCCGCGCATGCGCATTAGTATTCTAAATGGCGGCGCAAATCCAGGGACTGCGAGAGGGAGCCCCGGGGACGCGGCGGACAAGGTAAGTGTTTTTAAAAGCTTTCTATCCATTATTGAAGTATTTAGGGAGGGCGGGAGAGAGGCGGGTGGCGGCCGGCTACGCACCGTCTGCGGAGCGCGCGTAGTGCCGCCTGGCTACGCCCACTACGCAAAATGCGTAGAAGACGGCACTACGCACACTCCGTGCACGGAGCGTAGCTGGCCGCCCACCCTTACTCAGGACCAGATGGGTTGATACGGGGGACATAATATTGCTGATTATGCTGCTTACATGCAACTCTACTTATTTTTAGGACACGGGCACGTGGTTTAGACGATTTTTGAATTCATTATACACTGGGAACGAAATATTGAGGTGAGCCTTGGGACCAAATGGTCTGATAAGGGGGATATATTATTGACGATTTTGTTACTTATATGCAACTTTACTTATTTTTAGGACACGGACACATGGTTTAGACGATTTTTTGAATGGTGATACGAAGTTTGGTACATTTGATTATTTAGGTGAGCTTTATGCAATTTCGTAACTGAAAGAACTGATACAGACCTGTGGGGGACAACAAATTACAGAAGTTTTAATTCCTTTTTAGACTTATACTGCTGCGCTACAGAGACATTATCAAGATGAGATGATATTATTCTCATACTTTCTATTTTTGGTGAGTTAGCTTAGGGTGCTTTAATAGTTGTTTTTAGACAATGTAACTTGATTTGATACTTATTAGCTGACATATGGTTTACGAATATGTCTAGATTTTGGATAAGTGAGGAACTATTGACTTATATGAATATCTCCTATAAACGTACATTGCGGAGATAAAGTAGTTATTTTTGTCAGTACTATTACTTGTTACACACTAGTGCACATGCTTTGGTGATTTTGGTTTGAATTTGGCCTTTGACATTTTTCTTTTTCTTTACTTCATCTTGTAATGACACTGGGTGATGTAAGGGTGTTTTCTGTGAAATTGAGATTAAATACTACATTACGATGTAGTATTTCAATGATGGTTATTATTTGTCTTATATATTTTTGTTTAGGTTGCAGCCCTGAAGAAGTCTAAAGTCAATTACTGACTAGACGAAACACGTGTTGGCTGCACTGCCCCTATTTTAATGCGCTTTGAATCTATTGGAGAAAATAAAACTTGGATACAGACAACTGAAAACTGAAGTGGAGGACTGTTGTTCTTATTTACTACAAGTGCTCGGAAGAATTTTTTGTCATATGTACAAATATGTCACCATGTGTGCCTGTAACTTTGCCAGCGCGCCAAAAGGTGCCGAGGTCCCTTGAGTGAGCTGGCCATTATAGTGGGGATGGGCAGGAAGACGTTTCATACCGCTAGTGTGTGGTGGACGGGACAAAACGGGCAGGGCTTCTATGCGAGTTCACATGCATCTTGTTTATAAAGGGTCAGAGACCGAGCAGAGCAGCAGATGAGGAGAAAGCAGCCCCCTGGTCTCAGGAGCTACAAGGGGATGGCGCTCGGGAAACTCATGGATGCAAAAATACGTTTGGCACAGGACCCCAGTATCCTTCAGATGTCCAAGATAGCTCTGCTGCGCGTGTTGGTATAAAGCCATTCTCATCCTGCTAAGTGGGTTCAGGCGCATGCAGATGCTGCTGCTGGACAATGTCCCATCTCATGCTAAACTGCCCCGTACAGGCATATGCTGGTGCTGGGCAGTAGGGGGCAGTGGCATGCGGGTGCTCCACGACTGGTACATGCGCATACCGGTGCCAGGTGGGACACGTGTTTATTGGTGCTGTGTAGCAAGTTATGACTTTACATTTTGACTGCACCAGAAGGTGGTACCACCTACATGGATCAGGAGCATCCAGGCACCAGACTTCATGGTGCAAAAGCATAATGGTGCTGTACGGTACGGGTATATATGTACTGGGGGCAGGAGGGCACTTAGCACAATGTGTACTCACACCCAGAGGGCTCCCAGGCAATTGAGCACGAATGATTTTCACACTGAGAGGGCTCCGGGGCAGTTCAGCAGCACGGGGGCTCACACCCACTGGGCCCCGGGGCAGTTCAGTAGCACGTGGGCTCACGACATCTGGGCAGCTAAGCAGCGTGGGGGCTCACACCCACAGGGCTCCTGGGCAATTTAAAAGCACCACCCTCTAGTTCATCACTGCCACCCTCTGGTTCATCACTGCCACCCTCTGGTACACCACTGCCACCCTCTGGTTCATCACTGCCACCCTCTGTTTCACTACTGCCACCCTCTGGTTCACTACTGCCACCCTCTGGTTCATCACTGTCACCCTCTGGTTCATCACTGCTACCCTCTGGTTCATCACAGCACCCTCTGGCTCACCACTGCCACCCCCTGGTTCATCACTGTCACCCTCTCGTTCATCAATGTCAATCAATCAATCAATCAATCAATCAATGACATTTATAAAGCGCACTACACACCCTCTGGTTCATCACTGCCACCCTCTGGCTCATCACTGTCACCCTCTGGTTCATCACTGCAACCCTCTTGTTCATCAAAGCACCCTCTGGTTCATCACTGCCACCCTCTGGTTCATCACTGCCACCCTCTGGTTCATCACTGTCACCCTCTGGTTCATCACTGCCACACTCTGGTTCACCACTGCCACCCTCTGGCTCATCACTTCCACCCTCTGGTACACCACTGCCACCCTCTGGTTGATCACTGCAATCCTCTGGTTCATCACAGCACCCTCTAGTTCACCACTGCCACCCTCTGGTTCATCACTGCCACCCTCTGGTTCACCACTGCCACCCTCTGGTTCACCCCTGCCACCCTCTGGTTCACCACTGCCACCCTCTGGTTCATCACTGCCACCCTCTGTTTCACTACAGCCACCCTCTGGTTCACTACTGCCACCCTCTGGTTCATCACTGTCACCCTCTGGTTCATCACTGCTACCCTCAGGTTCATCACAGCACCCTCTGGTTCACCAGTGCCACCCCCTGGTTCATCACTGTCACCCTCTGGTTCATCAATGTCACACTCTGGTTCACCACTGCCACCCTCTGGCTCATCACTTCCACCCTCTGGTACACTACTGCCACCCTCTGGTTCATCACTGTCACCCTCTGGTTCATCACTGCTACCCTCTGGTTCATCACAGCACCCTCTGGTTCATCACTGCCACCCTCTGGCTCATCACTGTCACCCTCTGGTTCATCACTGCAACCCTCTTGTTCATCAAAGCACCCTCTGGTTCATCAATGTCACCCTCTGGTTCATCACTGCAACCCTTTTGTTCATCACAGCACCCTCTGGTTCATCACTGCCACCCTCTGGTTCATCACTGTCACCCTCTGGTTCATCACTGCCACCCTCTGGTTCACCACTGCCACCCTCTGGTTCATCACTGCCACCCTCTGGTCCACCACTGCCACCCTCTGGTTCATCACTGCAATCCTCTGGTTCACCACTGCCACCCTCTGGTTCATCACTGCCACCCTCTGTTTCACCACTGCCACCCTCTGGTTCATCACTGCCACCCTCTGGTCCACCACTGCCACCCTCTGGTTCATCACTGCAATCCTCTGGTTCATCACAGCACCCTCTAGTTCACCACTGCTACCCTCTGGTTCATCACTGCCACCCTCTGGTTCACCACTGCCACCCTCTGGTTCACCCCTGCCACCCTCTGGTTCACCACTGCCACCCTCTGGTTCATCACTGCCACCCTCTGGTTCACCACTGCCACCCTCTGGTTCACCACTGCCACCCTCTGGTTCACCACTGCCACCTTCTGGTTAATCATGTCTGAATCCCCGCGCCAGGGGTCATACCTGCAGCACGCCGCCTTCACGCCGCCTTCCCTGACATCCCTGCTTGCCTCCGCCGCCGCAGGACACACGCGGACGCCGAGAGGGGCGAGCAAGGAAAACCACAGCTCCCAGCGTCCCCTGCTTCGCGGGGACGCCGACTGCCAGCTGGGGCTTCCGCGGGGAGGCGCATAATAACGAGCCCTTCCTCCAGTGGAGCGGGGGACTGAATCACCACGCCAGGGGTCATACCTGCAGCACGCCGCCTACACGCTGCCTTCCCTGACATCCCTGCTTGCCTCCGCCGCCGTAGGACACACGCGGCCGCCGAGAGTGGCGAGCAGGGAAAACTACAGCTCCCAGTGTCCCCTGCTTCGCGGTGACACCGACTGCCAGCTGGGGCTTCCGCCGGGAGGCGCATAATAAGGAGCCCTTCCTCCCACGTCGCGAGACGCGTGCGGGCAGCGCCGGGCTGGGGGTGGTCTTCGATCAGAATGGTACCTGGCGGGCACAAAATCATAGCCGCTCGGTGGCATTCACGAGAACAGTCTCAGGGCTTATGGGGTTCAGTAAAAAATTGGGAGCTAAACCGATTAAGGCAATTTTGAAAGTATATGAATCTAAATGTCTGTCGGTTGCAACCTATGGGTGCGAAATTTGGGGATTATACTAGAGAAGAGAAACTACAATTAGTGGAGAACAAGTTTCTAAGAAGCGTACTCTCAGTTCCCCAATCTACCCCTACTTTCTCAACCCATACAGAACTGGGACTTGGGTATATTTCTGATCGGATCAAAATCGCACCCTTGATTTATTGGCTAAAAATATGGGTGAACGATGAGATCCCCCTAAATCATTCAATAATCAAGGATTGCCAGGCACTGGACAATGCACATAAAATCCCCTGGTTGGCATATATAAGAACTGGATTCCAGAGAATAGGGCGTATTGGTTTATTCACATCCCCAGAAACCATAACTAATAAAGATATTAGCTTAACGAAGAAAGCCCTCTTGGATCTTTTTTCTTTAGAGCGGGAAGGGATAGAGATGGGAAAACCCAGGGTAAGAGAAAATTATGCACTGGTCACCTGTATAGGGCCGGAACCGTATCTGGTCATAGTAAATAAACCCTATCATCGGTTTCTTCTGACCAGATTCCGGCTCAACCTAATTCATTATACGTTGGGTGTATATCATAAATGGTGCTCCCCTGAACAAGCAGCCCCCTGCTCTTGTGACAATTTCTCATCCCAAAATACCCTACATTTCCTGATGTTCTGTGAACATTTTATCGAGTGCAGGAGGAAATATCTGTTGCCAATCCTACGAGATGCAGGATTTTTACAAGTTAGACCGGCATTAGTGTACCTAAAACAACTTGGTTCACCAAAAATATTGTTTCATGTTGCCAGTTTTTTAATTGCAGCAAATCGAATAAGGAGGAGAAATGTTACACTTCCACCGCTCTTAAACATTTGTGATAAATAGATGCCTTGATTATGTATACTTCCTTTTATATGATATGAAATGAGTTTTAAGGAAAACATTGCTCTATTTTTATGAAATGTTTAATCCCATTGAGATTTATTGTAATTGTAATTGACTGTACATTTTTTATCCAATTTCATCGTAATTGTTTGTATGTTTAAATGACTGTGCTTTCTGTCTTTATATGATATTAATTTATCGAGAATAAAGGAATTGACTGACTGACTGACTGACTGGTTCATCACAGCCCCCTCTGGTTCACCACTGCCACCTTCTGGTTCATCACAGCCCCCTCTGGATCACCACTGCCACCCTCTGGTTCACCCCAGCCAACATCTGGTTCATCACTGCCACCCTCTGGTTCATCACTGCCACCATCTGGTTCACCACTGCCACCCTCTGGTTCATCGGTGCCACCCTCTGGTTCCCCACTGCCACCCTCTGGTTCATCACTGTCACCCTCTGTTTCACCACTGCCACCCTCTGGTTCATCACTGCCACCCTCTGGTTCACCACTGCCATCCTCTGGTTCATCACTGTCACCCTCTGGTTCATCACTGCCACCCTCTGGTTCATCACAGCACCCTCTGGCTCACCACTGCCACCCTCTGGTTCATCACTGACACCCTCTGGTTCACCACTGCCCCCTCAGGGTTACCACTGCCCCCCTCTGGTTCATCACTGCCCCCCTCTGGTTCACCACTGCCACCCTCTGGTTCACCACTGCCACCCTATGGTTCACCACTGCCACCCTCTGGTTCACAACTGCACCTTCTGGTTCATCACAGCACCCTCTGGTTCACAACTGCATATTCTGGTTCATCACAGCACCCTATGGTTCACCACTGTAGATTATGGGGAGAAAGCACACCTGCCCAGCCTCAACCGGGGGCTGGTTAATTTGTTACTGAATTTGAGCTTCAAGTCTGGCACCTGCTTCCTTATCTGTAAGTGCTTCCTGTTGTGGTTTAATATTTGTGACAGCCTGGAGAATTGTGCCATACGTGTAACTATTCTCTGACCCTGCTTCGAGGGTCAAAGCATGGGCAGAGAATAAAATACCTACGGTTTTGTAAATGGTTACAAAGAAATTAGCTTTGACTTGCTGTAACCCTGTAAGTGCTTCATGTACTTCCATCCCGCACGCGATTTTGTGGATTTTTCTGCAATTTCGCGAGTTCGGGAACCGCGAAATTGCAGAAAATCCGCAAATTCCGTGAACGGAACGGATTTTATGCCCATGCTTACTCTTCGGGAGGACCTTCTGTCGCAGCAGCAGGGGGCGGTCCTCCACTCGAACCTGTCAAGTCTCCACCTACATGCGTGGAGATTGAGCGGCGACAGTTGAGGCCATTTGACTTTCCACCTGAAGTCTGTGATGTGATTTCTGGCAGCCAGGCGTCCCTCCACAAAATCAGTATACGCCTGGAGGTGGAACAAATTTGTGGCATGGTGCACAGCAAAGGCTATAGATCCACTTTCTGCCCTCCTTTCAGAGGTTCTCCTCTTTCTTTTTACTCTTGCCCAGCAGGGATCTGCTTTGGGCACCATCAAAAGGCTACATTTCTGCCATTTCAGCCTTCTTGAGGCTTCCTGATCAGCCTTCTCTTTTAAAGTACTCTGTTGTAAATTGATTCTTGAAAGGCATCACACACATGTTTCCTCCTGTACCTTTCATGATGCCTCATTGGGACTTGAACCTTGTTCTAACCCATTTGAAGTGCGCTCCTTTCGAGCCACTTCACAATTTCCCTCTCCGTCTTCTGACTCTTAAGACTGCATTCCTGGTTGCCATCACCTCTGCCAGGAGAGTGAGTATGTATGTATGTATGTATGTATAGGCATTTATATAGCGCACTACTTACCCGTAGGGTCCCAAGGCGCTTCGACCGCTGCGAAACCCTTCCTGGCTTCCCTGAGAGATGGTCCCTTAATGGGTATCTCCAGGGTGAGACCAGGCATCCCCGGCGGTCTGGTGGGGCCGTTAGTGAAGATGAGGCAAGCTAATGCCCAGAGTTGCCGAGTGTGATCGCTGATCGGAGTGGGCACCGAGGCGAGAGAATTATCGAGTCCGCTGACCCTGGTCCAGAAACCTGCCGCGCCGGGAATCGAACCCTGGTCCCGGGCCGTCCTGTGCTCTCGGGTCAGCCGCCTCTTACCAGTGAGCCACACTACTCCACTGTGTGGAGTGAGCTCCAGGCTCTATCTTCCAAACCTCCTTTCTTCTCTGTCCATCCGGACAAGGTTGTTCTGATGACTCGTCCTTCTTTCCTGTCCAAGGTGGTTACAGCTTTTCATATCGGGCAGTCCATCACCTTGCCCACCTTCTTTCCGCCTCCACGTCCCTCAAAAGAGGAAGAGAGGCTCCACCGTCTGGACCCAAAACGTGCGCTCTCCTTCTATCTAGACCGCACACGCTATTTCCGGGTGGACGACCAGCTCTTTGTTGGTTACTGGGTGCTAAGAAGGGATGGGCGGTGCACAAGTGGACCATCTCTCGGTGGGTCGTCATGTGTATCAAGGTTTGCTACTCTTTGGCGAAAAAGGAGCCTCCTGTTGGGCTGCGTGCCCATTCCACTCCGGCCATGGTGGCTACTACTGCCCTGGGTCAGGGAGTCCCCTTGCAGGACATCTGTCAGGCAGCTACGTGGGCCTCGCTGCACACGTTTGCTAGACATTACTGCCTGGACAGCCAAGTCCGGAGAGATGGCTTTTTCGGCTGTTCCGTTCTCCAGGACTTTCTGGTGTGATCTTCGTTCGCAGACCCACCACCGGGGTTGGTACTGCTGGGGTATCTATTCTAAGGTAAGGAATCTAACATTAACCTGTCTCCTTCATATGTACAAGTTACCTACCTTTGGTAATGATATATCTGTAAGAAAGAGTAGTTTTTGTTAGATTCCTTACCGCCCCACCCATCCTCTCCGTTCTGCAAAACGATATCTAGGGTTAAGGTATCTACTGTTGAGGGCTCTAGTTACATGGCACCAGTGTCGGTTTCTATCATGGCTCTGCGTTCCTGGCGCAGAAAGCTATGTACAGAACTGATGTCAGCGTGTGTGGGCGGCATGTAAGTACTCTGATGACAGCAACCCAGCGATCACGTCTACGGACGCAGAGCCGCAGATGACGCCTTCCGACGCGCAGGGGTACTGCTACGCAAAACTTTCCGGATCCAGTCTGACGCCTGGGGATATTCTAAAGGTAAGGAATCTAACACTAACTACTGTTTCTTACAGATATATCGTTACTGAAGGTAAGTAACTTGTGTCTCCCTCTGCATTTCAGGAAATTGATACAACAAATATTTAATGCGTCTGATACCATCGGCCTCGTGGATTCTTTTAAAATTATTTTCAGAGTAATACCAGCTTTTATACATTCTATTTTTTCCAGCATATTTGTTAGGTTCCAGCTGCTGCTCTTCTTGATTTGTGGCATCATTGTGCTGTTCCTTCAATTCCGCAATAGTTGCTCCATCTGTGGTCCTGCCCGGACAGGCATTGCTGCAACTGTACCATGAGCAAATGCTACAAACTTTTGGAATGGTGCGTCTAGATGCTCAAGATGCCAAATTTGATCTGACCATCCAATATGCTTACTTCACCTGTGTGCAAATTGTGTTTCATTGTATCCAGTGCCCCTTTCAGTGGGCCCTGGATATCTGCCCAATCTCATGCTGCCCTGGATTTTGAACTGTTGAGGTTCCCTTAGTGGCCCATAACCAGGACTGTTCCTTGGGTATGTAGCTTGAATACAACCCAGCATTGAGACCAGTGGTCAGAGGTGCAATTGGATTGCAGCTATTTCAAATTTGGAAGGCTCATATATTTTACTTGAGTGATGCTGTTCTATATGGCATCTTACATCATGGGTTGCAGTGATATGCTGTAATTGGATGTATTCGGCAATACTATTTTTCAGACAATCTTGACCTTCAATTGCTTAAGCACTTTAGTTCTGTTTATCATCTGATTTCTGTAGTCATTCAGTGGTATTGTCCTGATGGGGCTTGTAGGAAGGCTTAAAGGGCTCTGTCCAGTACAATCAGGGCAGGCTCTGTCCAGGAGGTAAGGACTAGGAGGTCTGAATATAAGACTATCCCATGGTGAGAATCGATGGAAGGACCTGTTAGTAGCATGTAACGGTAAAAACAGGTGTCGTTTTTGGCACTTAATTAAGTGGGGAGGTGACAATGCGGGCCCGGTACCTGCTAATAATGTTTTACTAGAAGCTTTGGTTACATACTATCAGTCCCAATTTTCCTCTCACATACACAACTCAGAACAGTTTAAGTGTATTGCTTCGGAGGAGATATTATCATTTACCCCGCTAGAAATAGAAAGTGCACTTGATGGGGTGGCTGCAGGTAGAGCCCCGGGACCGGATGGCATCCCCGCAGACATATTTAAATCTGACCGGGAGAATTGGCTGAAATACATCTTCATTTTGCCAATGGCCTAGCTAGAGGTACCCCCATCCCAGAATCATGGCAGGGGCCGGAGATTATCCCCATATATAAAAAAGGGGACCAAGTCTCTCCATCCATCTACCGGCCCTTCAGTCTTATTGAAGGTGGTGGCTAGATTAGTGCTGAGTATGGTAATTAGGTGGATTGCTGATAATAAGATACTATCCACCTATCAAGCAGGATTTCGCCCCATCTCAGCACTATAGACCAAGTCTTTAGATTTATAATGTTATATTTGAACACCGTGATCTTAGCTGGGGGCATCCTCTATGCAGCATTTATAGATCTCAAGTCTGCATTTTACTTAGTGCCCAGTAATAAACTCTGGGACACTCTTAATAAAGCTGGGATGCCCGCAGAGATCAATTTATTCATCATTAAACTACACGACTCTACTTATGCCCGAGTAAGATGGGGACAACAATTGGAGACAACAGAACATTTTTTGGTGAACAAGGGAGTGCAGCAGGGGTGTGTTTTAGCCCCTACCCTCTTCTTACTGTTCATCAACAATGTGGTATCATATTATTCTGACTACCCAACGGACGCTCCATCTCTTGCTGGTTCGAGGGTCCCACTACTAATGTTTGCGGACGAAACTTTAATTTTGTCAAAAACTCAAGTTGGTCTGCAAAGAGCCCTCAACCGATTTGTCTTGTTTTGCAATGACCATGAACTTATAGTTAATGTCGCCAAGACTAAATTAATGGTTCTGCATAGCAGTAAATCACTAAAAGCAAGTGTAGTAATGAATAATGTCCCCCTTGAACAAACTGATTCTTTTACCTATCTAGGGGTCACCTTGGCCAAAAGATTGAATTGGAAGCCGCAGATGGACCTACTGGATGTAAAGTACAATCAACTATGGGGGCCCTCCTGAAAGAACAGCCTCTATTCTTAACGAAACCAGTGGCTCCGGCTATGGCTATTTATCAAGGAAAGGTTAGAGCCTCAATAATCTATGGAGCAGAACTCTGGGGGATCAAAAATGTATATTTTTTAGTCAAAGCTCAGAACAAGTTCCTGGGGGCATTGACTGGTCTCCTGATGTTAACACCTTTAAGGCCGGTATTGATGGACCTTGGGTGCATTTCCTTTGAAGAGTAAGCAGGTTTTAGACCTCTTGCCTATTGGTAATGGCTTTGGACCACCTCGGAGTTGGCAGACTACGCCCAGGCACTTAAGAAAATTAGAGAGGCTGATAAATCCAATAAGATTACATGGTTGCACAAGATTAAGGTGGCTCTTTTATGTATGGGCCTGATCCACTTATGGCGGGATCCAGAAGGGAACGTGTTTCCCTCAAAGCGGAATTTAAAGTCTTATGCAGGGAGATGATCTGGCAGAAATTCTTTTCTCAGGTGAACGGAGATTCCTTAACAGGCCTCTTTCTGTGTCATAAAATTGAGTATAGTATGGAGGCCTATTGGGACATCATTACCAGTTTTGGAGACAAGAAGCTTTACCAACAATTTAGAGTGGGCGGTCTCCCTATAAAATCGTTTACTAAAAACTGGGGGTCTGTTCAAGACTCACTCTGGCTCTCCTGTTTATGTGGGGAAGAAACTCTGTCGCATATCCTTTTTGTCAGCCCTGCATACAAGGCGCCTCGCAAATAATGGCTTAAGCCAGTTTGCACCAAAATGGGAACAAGATTCTCCCAAGTGGCTTTGCGCAATATAAAATCTGATACCAGCAAAGTCGTAGTGGTGACTATGGCAAAATTTTGGAGCCGGACATGGCCATAAGAAGGATCAGGATGCAGGGCACTACGTAACTATGTAAATATGTATTTTTGTAATTACCTTAAAACAGTATTTTCCATCTTGAAACAGGGTTGTTGAGTTTGGTGTTTCTGTACTCTCTAATACAAATAGGTTAATATGTGCCTAATATCTCTGATGTTCCTGTTACATTTAATTGTGGATCTATCTTTTGGTTTCGGCCCTATTCCTTGATGATAGAAATTTCTGTATGTACTGTGATAAGATTTGAAAATGGATTTTATTGATTTTATTCTTGATCTTTTATATGTTTTATTAGCCAATTTGGTTTCTTAAATGTCTTTTTGTACATGCGTCTTTTATGATTGTTTATAATAGAATAAAGACTGATTGAATTGTCCTGAACAAGGGGAGGGTGTCATATGTCCTTTGCAGGCCCATCGTCATTTTCCCTATGTTAGCATGAGCACGCTGCAGACTGTCTTCTGCTTTATGTAATTTACTCTATAGACATATTTTGCTGTGTGCCATACTGTACTTTCACACAAAACACACTGGAATTTAGTCTGAACATGTAGACAAGGTTGAACAACAATGCCCCTTGTCATTCTGTTCTGGTCAAGCCCTAGCACCTAGACAAAACACACAAATGTAGCTGTTTTTTTGGGAGAGCATACTTTTGTCATATAGGTATACACAGATAGGTAACACACACTTAGAGAGGGACCTGTCTAGGGAAAACATTGTGACAGCACCTGTAGATGTAGAACCTTTATATGTGTATACTAAGGTATAGGGTCTGCTCTATACACCTAGAGATCTTCTGATATATAATAATTTTGCTTTTGTAGAAGGGGAGGGAGGTTAGGCTACACTGTTGTATATAATAACAGCTCCATTTAAGTTTACGGACTACTTGCTATGCTAACCATAGTTGTAGCACATATACTGCATACTAGAGCATGGTAGTTAAAATAAACATTTTAAACTATCCTCATGTCTCGGTCAGAAGTTATTGAGGACTAGTAGGAGTATGAGAGCAAAAGGGTGTGTCCTGTAACCGCGATTCATCAGAGGGTTGGGAGGGTTGTGTTCTGTGGTGTCTAATTGCTTGTTCCTCTGTGAGTGAGTAGGAGGGCAAGTTAGACACTATAGCTAGTCGGTGTCGGACTCATGGGTACTTAGGTGGTAGGATGACTCACTCCCTGCCTACTAAGGCTTCATAATCCTCAGCATAGTTTTGTGACTTCACAGAATCCCTGCAACACATTGAATTTTTTATAGCACCAGCCACAGTTAGGCCTGGGTGTAAAATTCTGCTCTGCTCATGGAGTTTGATGAATTTGGGAACTCTGTGTTACGCTTGCAACCTAGAGTTCCCTATAAATCCGGCATTCCACCACAGAGTGGAGTTTAAATTCCAACAGCTCTGGCCGTTAAACCATATCCTTTTCTCTGGCATTGATGCCATTACTGCTATCCATCTCCCTTGCTCATAGTTCCTCAGGGCAGCTGGGACAACATTGTCCCAGGCACCCATCAACTGCAGACTGCTGCTCAGTGACCTTCAGCCTCTCCATTTCGGGAATGCATGGGGGGCCACTGGTTTTTGCTTTCAGAAGTGGTCAGGTTGCTGTTTGAAAAATGAAACCCACATCCACGGTACGAGAGGTGCTTTCTTTGATACCAGGATCAAAGCGTTAAAAAGACCCGGCTGATGACAGTCCGAAATATCAACACTTTCCTCCCAAGACAGGCGATGCCTCAATCATACACAGAAGGCTTCACTACTGCTGGGGATTTTGGGATAGACTGATCTACGCCTTAGAAGACCCATTTTCCCGCTCTGAAGTTGTGCAGGCCTCTGGCCCTGGGAACCAAGTGCACAAAACTATAGAGGACACAAGTGAAATAATTAGCTTCATCAAACACCCATGCAGGGATACTGTGACTCCCCACAACCCTAATGGTTCAGAACCCCATTTCTGACATGTCCTTCTTTATTTACTTATAACTCTACTTTGGGAGACACCAACCGGTCTGGCTTACTCTTCGACCCATCAATGGGGCCCGGAGTTATGGACAAAGACAAAGACATAGAAGAGGGTTGACTTGCATGATTGGGGTGGTGCTTCTATCCTTCTATGGGACCCCTCACAGCATCAGCCAAGCTCTCAGTGTGGCTGAGTGGCTCCTCGTGTTCTGCATCGTGGTGCTAGCTGCTCAGGGCCTCCATTCCTCCTTGGAACCGAGCACTGGAGTAACACACACTCTATAGCTGTGCTGGTCCCTGAGTTTCCAAATGCGCCATGAGCTCAGCAAAAGCTGCTGCACACAAAATTTCAGCAATACAGGGATAACCTGACTATTAGACATTGAGGGCCAATGGCTTCCTTCGCATCCTGCGGAGCCTCAGGGTGGAGGTGGTATTCCTTTCAGGATCACCACCACCATGAGAAAAGGAAGAACCTGCATCATCAGTCTCTCCATCACACATTCCTGCCGCACTTCAGGTGTGCCAGCTGCCTCAGCACCCTGCAGCCCTCTGTGTCTCCCATGCACAGCAGCAACACTCACCGGAAGGGGGAAGAAGGCACACCCCACTACAAAGTAAACCATTTGAGCTCAGATGTATATATTGCGGTTGCCTGCGGAGCACGCAGTGGGCCTGGCAAGAGGGTGCCCCCCATAGAGCCACTTCAGGTACCTCCCTGCGCCTTGTCACTGGGTCTCCCTCTTCTCAGAGTTCCCCCTCAGGTCTGGCACCTCTGCGGCGTCATTTTCGATGGGCGATGGACTGGGACAGGTATTTATACCTGTCCTCACCCACTGGCCATCTTCCTTGTCCCCCGCTGGACATGCTGTTGTGTTCCTGGCCTGGCATCACTTTTGTCCGGTGAGTGCCCCTCCCCCCTTAAGTCTCCCCTTCAGTCCGGTGGTGGGTTGTGTTGTAGGGATTGTGAGCGGGAGAAACAATTGAGTCCCGGCAACCATAATGGTTCTGAACCCAATTTCATATTGCCTTCTTTATTTACTTATATCTGTACTTTGGGAGGCACCAAACTGTCTGGCTTACTCTTCAACCCATCAATAGGGCCCGGAGTTATGGACATAGATATAGACAAAGGTACACCCCCAGGTTGGCCTGCATTAATGGGGTGGTGCTTTATCCTTCTATGGCACCCCTCACAGCATCAGCCAAGCTCTCAGTGTGGCTCCTCCTGTTCTGCATAGTGTTGCTAGCTTCTCAGGGCCTCCATTCCTCCTTGGAACCAAGCTCTAGAGTAACACACGCTCTATAGCTGTGATGGTCCCTGAGTTTCCCAATGCGGCATGAGCTCAGCAACAGCTGCTGCACGCACAATTTCTGCAACACGTGGAAAACCTGGCTTCCATCGCATACTGCGGAGCCTCAAGGTGGAGGCAGTATCCCCTTTCAGGAGCACCACTGTAGCAGGGATTCTGCTCCTACACAGAACTGTGCATAGAGACTTGGAACCTCAGTGAATTAGGGTGTGCCAAAACTCACCTTAGTATCCAAAATCCCCTACCAGACTAGCAATCAATGTCTCATTGGTTCTTACACACCCCCAATGTTTAGACAACCCAGAACATGGAAATAGAACACCTCAGGTAATGTGGAACATATGAACACTCTTTCATTATACTAACATACCAATCCAGAACGAGGAGTAAATGAGGACACCTGCAAGTTTGAAATGTTTATTTCTAATGCAGTGTTCTCAAGCGCAGTATCTTGACTAATACAAGCAAACATATTATAAGGAACAAGGTTAGCAGCATAGTTACTATTCCATAAAGTACAAAGCCGGAAGCCGGGAGCTGGCGGTACGCTACGATTGTATTTTAAAATTGTGTGTTTCACTAGCTTTATTGTGATTCTTAAAAAAAACAAAGCCTACCTGACCTCATTTAGGGTGGAAACCCACTGCCCGCATACCACTCAGCCGACTTGAACGCTGCAGCGGTAATTGTTTGTTTAGCGGCCGCCATCGCCGGCGTGCTCGCTGACCACGCCCCCATGAGGCCACGCCCCCTGCCCTGTTAAAAAGGCGCTGAAATACAAGGGTCCTCAGAAACCAGAATCCCAGTCCTGAGGCGGAAGCCGGGAGCTGGCGGTACGCTACGATTGTATTTTAAAATTGTGTGTTTCACTAGCTTTATTGTGATTTTTAAAAAAAAACAAAGCCTACCTGACCTCATTTAGGGTGGAAACCCACTGCCCGCATACCACTCAGCCGACTTGAACGCTGCAGCGGTAATTGTTTGTTTAGCGGCCGCCATCGCCGGCGTGCTCGCTGACCACGCCCCCTTGAGGCCACGCCCCCCTCTCACTTTTAAATATGTGCATAGGCAGGAAGTGCAGCGGACGAGCGCAGCGGGAGCGCCTAAGGCAAGCCCGTCTGTGCCCGTCCGCGCCCCGGCAGCGCACAGGGCCAGGCACCCTGCCGAACCCGCACTGTATGGGACTATTCCCCCTATCACGTACAACACAGACAAACTGAGAGCCTTTAATCACAACCCCCTATGCAACGGCGCCCATTGGAACGTCTTAGACTCCACTTCATGAACCTGTCTGAGATGTCTTTTTAAATTTAATCCCTCTAAACCTTCCTTCCCCCAGTTTAACACAGCGGGTGAGTCACCTATTCAGGCTGATCTTATCAATGCCCGCTCCCTATCAAAGCATTCAGAGGAAGTACATGAATTTATCATCGACAAGGACCTTGATATCCTATTTATCATGGAGACGTGGCTGAACGAGAGCTGCGCCCCAGTGGTCGAGCTGGCTGTCCCCAGAGGGTTTAAGATCATCAGACTGGACCGTAATAAAGGTAGGGGAGGAGGTTTAGCCGTGATTTATAAGGAGAAGTGGTCACTGAGGAAAGAATGCACAGGGAGGATTGAGGATGGAGAAGCTTTGGAATTCTTCCTAGCACTGTCCCCCCAATTTACCTTAGGGGTTCTGTTGATTTATCACCCACTGGGTCCTCTGGGCACTTTTATCAAATCCCTGGAGGAAGTCGCCATCCAACGAGCGCTCAGATTCCCACACTTCCTAATGTTGGGAGACTTTAACTTACATATGGATACGAGCCTTGCTCCCGGAGTAAAAGAGCTGAAAGAGATTTGTAGTCTGGCCCAGATGGTTCAACAGGTGAGATCTGCCACTCATGTAGGGGGTCATTGTTTAGATCTGGTATACTCTAACTTTAACATCTCTGCTGATCCACCCTACCCTATCACATGGTCAGACCACTATCCAGTTCACTTTTCTTGGGATACTAACAACACCCGTGTGTTACCCACACCCAAGCCTGGGGAACTCCCTAGAAGAATTAATATTCCGGATTTGGTGGAGGGCCTCACCCACTTCACCCCAATGAAAGCACAAAATTTGGAGGAAGCCGTAGACAATTTTTCATCCTGGATAGACTCTTCCATTAGGTCACTACCAGAGAGCAAAGGAAAAAACAACCATAGGACTACCCCTACATCCCCCTGGTATACTGAACAATTAAAGACTTTAAAAGTAGGATGTAAGGCGCGAGTATGGAGAAAGAGTTATTGTCCCACTGCTAAATCGGAACTCCGTGCAGCCCAAAAAAGCTACTACGCAGCGATTAAAACAGCTAAGGGGGAATTCTACGCGGCTAGAATTCTTAAAGCTAAGAACAACAGCCGAGAAATTTTCTCCATAGTTAAAAGCTTCACAGCCCCGGTAGCAGAGAAGATATCAGCCCCGATTTCCACAGATTGGTGTGAGCAACTATCCACTGTTTTCATTGAGAAAATACAAAAAATTCAAGATAGTTTGAATACCTCCGATCAGTCACCTTCCCCGCAAATAGATCAATTTTTAATTAACCAACCACCTTCACCTTCACTATGCCAAGTAACAAAGGTTAAAGCAGGGATGACCAAATTTACTTACGTTGAAGAGATGGATGTGATGACCATATTAAAAACTCTGAAGCCAGGGTCCCCTGCAGATCCTTGCCCTGCGAGGGTCCTGAGTGGAGTGGCCGAAGTAATTACCCCTATGGTCACTGCCCTGGTTAATGAGTCCCTAGCTTCAGGAATGGTGCCCTCCAAGTGGAAACAAGCCAAACTCCTCCCTTTGATAAAAAAAACACCGCAGATCCATTGATTACATCTAACTACAGGCCCATATCCCTTCTCCCAGCCCTTGCCAAAGTTTGCGAGAAGGCCGCATTCCGGCAACTGGAGAGGTTCGTGGAATCCTCAGAGGCACTTCACCCGGCCCAATCAGGGTTCCGTACCTCTTTTAGTACAGAGACTGCACTTGTGAAGATGGCAGAGGCCATCAGGGAGTGCCTAGATGGAGGCGGCAGAGCAGCCCTAATTTTATTGGACCTCTCTGCCGCGTTCGACACGGTGCCCCACCTCCAGCTTCTATCTAGGCTGGAAGATATCAGCATCTCGGGCACGGCACTAGGATGGATCAGGTCTTTTCTATCTGAACGGTCCCAACAGATCTGGCTACCTCCCTATCACTCTTCTAACCGAAGGGTAGAGACTGGAGTACCACAAGGGTCGACCTTGAGTCCCCTTCTATTCAATGTTTATTTAACACCTCTGATCCGGCTGGCAGAGAACTTGGGAGCAAAGATTATGGCATATGCCGATGACACCCAACTTCTCTTCACCTGGAATAAGGAGAACATCTGTACTTCAGGAGTCCGCCAATGCCTATCCTCTGTATTTGCTTGGCTAGCTAGAGCATGCCTCAAATGCAACGAGGACAAATCAGAAATCCTGCTCTACGGCCAATTTCCCACTGACTTTAAGGAGTCCATTTGGCCCAGTGAATCAACATGCCCCACAGGAGAGAGTGGGATAGCCAAGAATCTGGGTATCTGGTTTGGAGCCGACTTGTGTTTTCGTGACCAGATCTCGAGACTGGCGGGGACTTGCTTTGGAACCCTGACCACTCTTCGCAGATTCTTTCCCCTTCTCCCCAAAACGCCTAAAGAAACGGTAGCCAGAGCACTGGTGCTCTCCCGTCTGGACTACTCGAACGCCCTTTACAGAATGCAACGGTGAGACTCATCTATAACATCCCGAGGAGACTCAGCGTTCGCAAACAATTGAAGGAGCTTCACTGGCTTCCAGTGGCCCAAAGAGTGCGCTTTAAAACTCTGGTCCTCGTCTATAAAGCCCTGCATGGACCATGCCCTCCCTACCTTGCCAAAAGATTTACCTTCTACCTATCGACCAGTCAGCTGCGATCTACCTCCAGAAAGCAGGTGGTCGTCCCCAGATTCAAAAGAGTTCACCTGGGGGGACAATCTCTGACGGTAAAGGGAGCTCAGATGTGGAACGCCCTGCCTGATGCTCTTAGACATGCTCCCACCTGATCAATTTAAAAAAACTGCTAAAAACTCACCTTTTTATATATCATGAATAGCCGATTCCCTCATTACTCTGATTCAGTTTCTTCCCCATGCCATAGCTTACCAAGCAAGGCTGATATTATAAGCAAACATATTAATCTCGTGTGAAGCAAAATATTCAACTAGACAAAAAGCTTTAATAACAAAATGTGTCGTGTGCAGAGGCTGCAGAAAAGGAAAATGGCTTTTAAACTTCTAATAAGCTCATGCTAACATAACACAGTGCAAAGGCAAAACCAAACCACATGACACCCTCCCTTTGATCCGAGCACGGAAAGGACAAGTAAAAGGGACAAATTTTAGAAATGCAGAGTTCAAGATCGACAGTCCTAAAACAAGTCTCCAATTTGGTACCTCAAGAGCAGAGATAAAATAAACATAATTGTTGGGAAAGAAAAAAAAATCTAGCCTTTGGACATTGATAAAGTCAATAGGTTAGGGCTAAAAAAAAATTGTGCGAAAAATAAATCCAATTATCCAATAAAAAGTGTTGGCCAAGGAAGCAAGACTGCAAACACAGTTCATCCTAATAATGAATACGCAAAATATGAAGCAACAGCCTCCAACAGGAAGTCACTGTTGTCATCCGATTTAACAAAGGGAAAGAACATACATGTTCTTCAATTACGGGAGCCTCTTGCACCATCAGAGGACAACTCAGTGAGTTTTCGAGGAAGCTGCGAGCCAACAAATCTTGAGCCACTGCGAGTACATTCCAACGACCCAGTATTCCATGCATCGCTGCAAAGGCCATAATCCCTCCATCAGAACAAAGCAATTCATGAGCAACTAAGGGGCTCATAAGTTGATTATAATCAGTATCAGGAGACACCGTATTGCAGAGACACAAATCCAGGGCCCATTCAAAGTCGCAACTCAGGCAATGAAAGGCAGGCTGGACGCATGTAAAGTAGGAAAATCGAAAAGATAACCCATTAGGTGCACTCAATGTAGCAAGAGGCAGCGCTCCATAGTACTCAAGCATCCGGGCGCGAATCAGCCCTAGCCGAGACAGCTCGCCTTGTAACACAGGATGTGCATCCATTTTGAAATAAACAAAACAGCAATAGCACGCCAGCAGCAAGAGCCAGTAGTGAGGGAAATCCACCGAACAGGATGAAAAAAATAGAATGGAAGAAAGCTGGAAAGACTCCGAAAATCGTTTGTAAGGAAGTCACCAAGCCACTGCTTACAACTTTAATAAAGTGAGCCGGTCTCGATGTGGAGGATGCATTGAAGATTGTGTAAATTAATTCACCAAAATGCAAGGGCCAATCAGTATTTAATAATGCATGCACCTCTGTGCGGGTGTTAGCCACGTGAAGGACAAATGTTTCACAAGCAGATGTGAGGGCAACTTCTTTTTGGGACAATAGAGCTCTTATACGACTCATCTTATTATACTCTGCTTTTAAGGTCGGAATCTTAGGCCAGATGGAAACATCAAGTTTCCCATGCGGGGTGGATACATTACATTCTTGCAGCAAACCACATGCTCACTGACGGTAACGACATAAGCAATCCCTTTTATTAACCCACAGCAATCTTCATTGTTTAAAAGTATATAACCCCCATTTGCCAGTAATGTGAATGTGGGAACGATTGCAGGCATGGGGGTACCTTTCAAAATACAGGCTAAATTTTGCCCGTTTTGATTACAGGAGCAGTGCAATTGGATATGTCTACATATTAATGAATGATCCGGTGTTTCAGTGAATTCTTCACCGTTCAAATAAACTTCCTTTCCCTCCCTTGGCATCTATATGTAAAATGAAGCGACCGAGCTTCATGGAGATAAGAACTTCCAAGAGGCTCGTATCTACCAATGGCAAAGTACTTTATACAGTTCTTAAACTCGAACAAAGGGAATGGGAGAGTTATTAAACCGTGAATAAGCCACGTTGCAGTATTGGCCTCTGCCACAGAAAACGGTAAAGGCTCCAATCTCTCAATGTGTAACATAGAAAAAGAAGCATCTTTCCTGGACAATAGGCGCTGCTTGTCAGTCAAATTAAACGGGGCAAACAATGATGATGTATTCCTGTAATGCCATAGCACTTTTACGGCCTTAAGAGTCTGCAATGTCCATGCAAACTGCATAATGGAAAGCAAATGATTTTGACCGTGGTACAAAACAGACACTTCATCTTGCACAATCTCTACAACAGATGACACAATATTATCTAACGTGTAAATGCGGGAAGAGAGCGTGTTAATGCTGTTATCTACAACAGCCAGCACTTTTTCTAAATTAGCTTGATCTATATCTCTTAGGCGGGTAGCCGCCTCAATCTGGGATGTTTTCCAGAATTTGTTATAAACAGCATATATCCATCTTTTAGATCTACCTTTAGCCGGGCCTTTCATAAAATCATTCAGATCAACATTGTCAATCAGTTTAGATAAATGCAGTTTAACTGACGCCTAGGTAGAATGTCTGAGCCAATTCTGATATAATTTGCCTACAGAATAGGTAGTCACAGAATGGCCACTTTCAAAACGGGGATCTACCCTGACCTGTGTAAAGCCATGAGCTAAACCCAAAAAACGATGCTGGCATGAGTCAGCACTTCTGTGCTAGAGCAACCAGCCTTTGGGATCCAAACTGGATATGTTAAAGGAGGAATTCAATAACAGAGTTTGTAACTCTCTCATGGAAAATTTAGTAGTATTACTCCAACCGGAATATTCCTCTAAGTCATCAAAAGAAGGAGCATTTAGGGCCCGATGTAGGTAAATCCCATTTACCGATTTTGAAATACCGAATCCTACCGATTCGGTATTTCAAAATCGGCAAATGGTATGTAGGTCCCAACATCTGGATTCAATACCGAATCCTTAGCAATTCTTTAATTACCGATTCGGTAAATACCGAATCGGTAATGCCCATGCATTCCTATGGGCTTTGAAGCCCATAGGAATGATTAGGCATTACCGAATCGGTATTTACCGAATCGGTAATTAAAGAATTCACAAGGGTGCAGGGGGTGTCACTTTGACACCCTCTGGCACCCCCAAAACAGGCACAGGTGCCATGTGGCAGGCATACCTGCCCTAAGGGCAGGTCTGCCTGTCACATGACATAGGTGTGCATGCACACATGTGCATGCACACCGGAATCGGTATTTTACCATGGATTTGTATTCCATGGTAAAATACCGAATCTGTAAGCCATGTGCAGAAGGTACATTGCCTACCTACATTGCATTTTCGGTAATTTTACCGAATCGGTAAATATTACCGAATCGGTAATTATTTTACCGATTCGGTACATATTACCGAATCGGTAAATTTACCGATTCGGTAATGATACCGATTCGGTAAAATTACCGAAAATGTGCCCCTACATCTCAATAGCCCTTTACCGATCGGAAACGGCCGAAAATCGGTATTTTCGGCCGATTCCGATCGGTAAAGGGCTACCTACATCGGGCCCTTAATCTTTTAGGAGTAGCCAATCCAAAGCATGTTGTCTGTGAAATTGTAGAATTAAAAAACAACATATGGTTCGGGATGAGGCATGCACGGTGCAAAGCCTCTGTGCCTTGCACTTGCCAGCTTTTAGAACCCCAAACTGATTTAAGGTCAATGGTATCCTTCCAAAACTCGTAACCCCCAACAGCTAACTGATCTAGAAAGGACTTCGAGTCCAATAATTTAGTATCGGTAAGTCTAACTTTTGATGTTGACTTTCAGTCATTTTAAAATAAAATGCATTGGGATTAGACTGATTAAAATCTTTAAAGTAAGTGAACCGTTTCAAAAAGGTAGCAGAACTTCCTTGTACAGTTTTCCCACTGGGTGCAATTTACAGTGAGCCTCCTGGTATAAGCTTTATGCAGGTAGTGATTGACAAAATGTTGATAACAATACAAATCACCATAATTAGCAGACTCCAAGTACAAATCTTCAGCATCAAAGGCAGCATAAAATTTCAATTCAGAAAACAAATATTCTACGGCCTGAACATCCCAATCATCAGAACGTATATTTTGTTTACTACATCCCCCATAGACACTCTAAGCACATTAGGGACATTTATAACCTCAGTGGGCCCATGGATTTGAAATCGAACATCATCCCATACAATCCCATCTAAAACAGGCCAAGCAGTGATATTAACAAAAGCCAAGTCTCTCTTCAATCCGTGTGATGAGGAATGGGGAGCTAAAGTTCCATTGATATGTCGAATGCATGTTTTTTCCTCGACATAGTGTCCATTGACGAGACGGAAAAAATAAAACACAAAACCAATTGACATAAAAAGGTAAATTGAAAAAAGTACCATCCAAATATAGGTCCAAGGGGGAATCAAAAAATGATTTTTAAACAATCTTGCCAGAACAGAACTTTTTGAAGGCTTTTTTGATGTGTGGGAATCAGTGTCAAATAAAAAAATCTGGATTCTGTAGCTAAGCGGGTTTGCAAATCAGGCATCGATAAGTCAGTTGGGTAAGTGTAGTCAGTCTCATCATGTTGAGTACCAGGCAGTATACTCAATAAAGGACTGGAAATAGCAGGCATCTCGAGATCAACATCAGGTACAGGATTGGAAACCGGGGCCAAAACAGAATTTCTCAAAACCGAAGGACATGAGACTGCCGGTGTCATACTAAGAAGAATCGGCAACTCTGTGTATCTTGACATTGTCAATGGAGATTTACCTGTTCTCCTTACGACCTGGAAGTGGTGGTAAAATGTCTGTTCTTGTGCCCTTCACTCCAAGCACTGAAACATGAGTTCGATAAGAGGGACCAAATTCTTTCTTGTTTTCGATCTTCTCACGAACCAGTTCTCCAACCTGGGGTAGCCAGCCAGCTACCGGGATCTGCAACCCATCATTCGAGGTGGAGGGCAAATGTTCCTTTGCAAGACTGTCTCTCATCTTTTGTAGATCCGTAAAACGTTGCAATGTTCATCTACGTCAAAGGAGGCAGCTAGAGCAACCGAGTCTAGACCGTCAAGGTGGGACATACATCTTGATACCAAAGAACATCTCGTATGGGGTCGGCCCACCCAGAGACCTTCTAGGGGGATTATTAAGAGCACGCTGCACGCTATTGAGGTGGGCCAGCCAGTTCCTGCCAGTGCCTATAACTCAAGCCGTCAAAGACTGCTTTAAATCTCGGTTCATGCGTTCCACAACAATATTACCCTCAGGTCTGTATGGAGATGAAAACTTGACGAGGACCTCCAACGAAGTCATGGCGTCCTTATACGCCTTAGAGGCGAAAGCCGGACCCTGATCCAAATGGAAGGTACCACAGGCAAAAATCCCTACAAAGACATGCAAGTCTCTTATGACAGTCTGTGAATCAGCGCTGGGGTGTGGCCACACCCTCACAAAGCGTGTGCATGAATCAACTGCTACTAAGATGTACGTATACGTAGTATCTGAAGAAAAAGGACCACAGTGATATAAATAAACACATCCCAGCAGTTTATTAGATATGTACAACTGTGTCTGGGGCGGACGCGCAGCAGTTGAAGGCTTAATCTGCTGGCAAATGTCACATTGAAGGACACAATCACGCGTCTTTTTGTACAGTCCCCGCCACCAGAAACGTTGTTGTAACTGAGCTAAAGTAGCCGAAACGCCCGCATGCGCAGAAGCATCACCTTCATGGGCTGCGGTAATCAGTGTGGGCCTGCGGGCCACGTTGGGATTTAACCTCTCACCAACGTCAGGTATTTTCACATAAGGAACTTTATCAGGACTTAAGTGGGATGAATACTTCGAAGGGAATTCTTTTGGATATTTACTTCCCTTCTCAGTTGCAGCAACATCTGCCAAGATATCATCATCGATCTTACTTTTGGAACATGTAACTGCTGCAACCAAATATGTCAATACTGCTGATTTTGCTGCCTCATCGGCAAGAGAATTACCAACAGCGTGGACTCCGACGCACTGATGACCAAGTGTGTGAATCACAAACACGAGCCGCAACTGCTCTTTAAGCTCAGCCACTCAGACCCAGATCATTTTATATTGTATTGTGCTACCCTTGGAATCACGAAAATCATTCTGAATACAAAAGAACAGGTTTTCATTGTACTGGACACAGTAGTAAGAATCACTCACAATAAGAGTTTTCACACAAGGATCAGCGTACTCCAATGCAAGCCTCAGAGCACGAAGCTTTGCCAATTGTGGGTTTGCAGTCCCCTAGAGACTGCGTGTGCACGACTCTGGACTTGAACTCATCATTTACCATGGCACCTACCACAATGGTGCAAGCGGAAATGTATGCGTGTTTAGACCCATGCGCAACTTGCTCTGAGCCATCAGTATATATGATGCATTGGAAATCCTCCAAGGGCCGCATAGCCAAAGGCGCAGGATTAACAAACTCATACTGCAAAAACTCCTGCGACTGTAAGGAGGCCTCAAAAACAAACTTGACATCTGGAGACGTCAATGATGCTGCCCATTGTATCCACCATGGGTGCAAAGCTTTAGAATTTGGTACACTGGCTTTCGTCAGTGCCTCTAATGCAGGAAACGGGGTAACAACCAATATGCGTTTTCCCTGCGACAGTGCACGTTCCTTAAGAATCGCCATTTGAACTGCTGTCAAAACTTTTTCCACAGAGGAAAACCGCTTTTCAGCCGAAGTGTACAAGTGTGACTTGTAAGCAATAGGTACTGTGTCCTTCGTTAAAAGTAAGGTACGTGAAAATCTTTTCGGAGGGCATCCTACCTGTGGGCAGACGCTGGTTCTCTTGCTCCTGGGCTCCTGACGCTGTAGTCTCGCCGCCGCCGCTTTCCACCCCGCGGCTTGGGACTACAGCTCCCAGGGTGCTTTGCGCCCACTTCCGGCTTCCGGCCACAGCGCGCCCGGAGGCGCTACTTCAACTGGACGCTCCCTCGGTGGAGCGGGGGCTGAAAATCTTTTCGGAGGGCATCCTACCTGTGGGCAGACGCTGGTTCTCTTGCTCCTGGGCTCCTGACGCTGTAGTCTCGCCGCCGCCGCTTTCCACCCCGCGGCTTGAGACTACAGCTCCCAGGGTGCTTTGCGCCCACTTCCGGCTTCCGGCCACAGCGCGCCCGGAGGCGCTACTTCAACTGGACGCTCCCTCGGTGGAGTGGGGGCTGAAAATCTTTTCGGAGGGCATCCTACCTGTGGGCAGACGCTGGTTCTCTTGCTCCTGGGCTCCTGACGCTGTAGTCTCGCCGCCGCCGCTTTCCACCCCGCGGCTTGAGACTACAGCTCCCAGGGTGCTTTGCGCCCACTTCCGGCTTCCGGCCACAGCGCGCCCGGAGGCGCTACTTCAACTGGACGCTCCCTCCGCGTCGCGGGACCGCGCCGGGCTAAGCCCGGGCAAAGGGCGGGCCCACTGTGGCCCTCAGAGGCACGTGGAGGCCGGGACGGGCCACCCCTCTTGGCCTCCTATGAGGAGGTAAATTCACGTATTATCCACTCCACTGACTATTACAACCGGCCTGATACTGTTACTCATACCCATATGGGAGTTGTTACTTGCTATATCCCCCTGGTTGAACCTAAACCCTAAGACACAAGACGGGCAAAAATTATGTCATGGTGGCTCGATTGAACAAATAGTACAGCCGTTTGTCTTGTTATTCATACATTGTTCACCTTACACTTTCCCCTATCAGCATGGATCTCCCTTCTGAAACGTCTAATACAGCGTCCAATCCTACCTGGCTAGACGATCTAAACAGTATGTGCAACATCAGGTATACCTTAGTTTCCTCACCCCATCTGGTAGCTAACGTCAGCTCGCTAGCCCACATTGGCAGAACACAGGGGCTTCTTCCGTCACCCATAAAAGTAATTGTAAAAAGTACTACTCCCGTTATGGTTACTACTGGCAATAGGAAACATGACGGGGTTGGAGAAAGCGGGTCCCCAAACAAAATTTCTAAACTGCAAAGGGCATCATCAGATTTCAACCCGCCTGTTTTCTTGGATCCATTAACTCCTGAGTTGGGCAAAAAAGTAGATGATCCCGCATCCTCCCCCCAATTGGTCTTACTGACCATGATTGAACAGCTGATCAAAACCATCATCCACCCTTTGATCGACAAAATTAACACCCTGGGGGACAGACTGACGGGGATTGAGGAAATTGTCAAACTTAACCAGGCAAACACAGTAACTTCTAAGTGTTTACCACAGGTTGGTCTTCCTGAGTTGCCCAAACAAACTACGCATAACCCAGTTCCCCTATCACCTGAAACTTTCTCCACTACTGTGTATCCATCTGTCCCTGTCCCTAAAGCTCCATCTATACCTGCCTCAGAACGTATTGTTGAGCCTAGATTAAAAAGTACTAAGACTCTTCGTATTAATCTTCCCCCAGTGGCCGCTCCATTCGTGTCCATTTTATCGGGGGTTCCTCCCCTGAAACATGGAAAATCTGAGAGATCGACTGATTTGCTTAATAAAGTTAAGTTCTGGCTATCAAAGAACAGACCCCTACCCCACAACCTTGATGGCAGGATAGTCAGCGTGAGGAGAGTGGGATGGTTGGGTCCCCTACGTAAAGATATTGGTGGGGATCTGGTTTTAATCAGATTCAGAAGCAGACTAGTTGTCCCATATCTCCAGTCCTGGCAGCCCCAGGAAGGTGACGGTCCTATAAAAACTTGGGACCTACATGACTTCTATCCTAGTGATTCATTTATCCCCTCCCGGAAACAATATGTCGATCATAACAATAAGCAGGGTTATAGATTCTCCCCATCAAAAGAGCACATTTTCCCCTTTCTTAACTTTTATCCGCAATGTATTTTGAAGCATAGCAAGCTACCTCAATTCAACCCTTTCCCGCCATATAACAACTGTCATTACTAGGCGGGTGCTTATCATGTAAACTCTTAGTCATTAACAACAACTGGATCAGCATATTTTACTGGACCTAACGAAATTTTGTTGCTTTTAAATATGTATGTTGGTTGTTAAATTATGATTGTATGTTGTTTGTTAATTATGATTATATTTTTATTTTTGTATGCTTTTATGGTTGAAACAAAACCGAATAAAGCTAAATGAACTGAACTGGTACGTGAAACCCACCGCCCCAGGGATGATTCTTATCACCAGGGTGGTGTCTTTGTCACGAGTCAGTAAGAATTTAGATTCAAGAAGATCAGCCTGCAAAGATTGCAAAATAGCTGAAGTGTAAGGCAGCCAGCAAGATTTAGTAAAAGTTGGTTGTATCAAAGAATAAAAAGGCTTGGGAATATATGTGCACCCGAAACTCAAAAATCCCAGCAAGGACTGTAATTTTTTCAGAGTTGTAGGAGCGCGCAGTTGTGCGTATTTCTTCAAGAAGTGAGGAGCCAATCCTCTACCTTCATTGTTGAGCTCATAGCCCAGGAACAACACTGTGTACTCTGCAATGTGAGACTTTGCAAAGTTGAATTTGAAACCAAAGTCAGCAAAGTTACAAATTATGCGGTCAACGCGACGCTGATGCGCCCAAAGCTTGTCATCTGTGAGTTAAATGTCATCCACATACGAACACGCATCAGTGTCTATCCTCTCTAAAAGAGAGACAATACGGGCAGCAAACATGCCTGGACTATTCTTATAGCCCATCGCTAAGCATTTAAATTGGTGTTGTTTGCCGCCACGGGTATAACTGGTCCATTGGGAACTCACCCCGTCCAATTTGTGGGCAAAAAAAACGTTGGAAATGTCAAGTGTTGTTTTAAAACGCTTACGCACAAGACCATCCACAAGAGCAGAGCCGTGGGTATTCTGTACTGCACAGGTACAGCAATGCGAGTTTAAATGCTGGTAATCCAATACCAAACGGTACGAGCCATCAGGCTTGGTCACAGTAAAAATAGTGTTATTCATCGGTGACACACAAGTTTCAATCACAACTTGATATTCCAATTGTTCAAGGATTTCCGTGACGGAAGCCTTAGCTTCACGTCGGATGGGATATTGAGGTTGAGGCTGTGGCATAGACCGCAATGGAATCCCGTGGTATGGGGAAAATTTATCCTAACCACACTGTGTAGGGTACAGAGCCGGCGCAAGAGCCTTAGCCCACTCTTCTGCAAAATTCAGCGCATGCTCTTTCGAGACCGTGTGCTCGAAACTAGGGAGGATTACCTACTCCCCTCTCGGAGCTGCGAGCACAAAAGATGGGGGCCAGTCAGCCTCCACTAACAAAATGTCATAGGTAGTCGTAAGATTTTCCCAAAACACCCCCTTCATGTTACGCTGTATGTCACCTTCAATTTAAAGGACTATGTTATAAAGTCTATCGGGGAGCTACTCTAGTATCAGCTGTCTCCACAACAACATATTGGTCAGTCGGTGTCACCTTTTGTAGTGGACGCAGGGCCTCTCGCACTATGTAATCTCTGCCGCGCTGTCCAGCAAGGTCAGAGCCCATGTCTGAGTCCGAAGCTGCGTTCTCACTATCTCTGGCATATCTCGCTGTTAAAGCAGCAACTTACTTTTTCTGAAACTGGGGTCTTTTCGGTGTTGAATTGTCCTGCTTGGCTTACTGTCTTTTGGGCAGGGCTGGTCGCATCCCTGCTGGCCACCCCGACCTCTGCCGCCTCCTCCACCACCGGTCGATGGGGCCGATGAGTCCTGAAAAGAACGAGGAGAGCGTTGTTCAGAAACCTGAAAACGATCAGGTGATTTTATCGTTGCGCGATTGCGCAAGTCATAAATACCTTCTGTAGGCGCAGGCACTGGAGATGCAGGACGAGACTCCTTTTTCTGCTGTTGTTGTTTACCCTGTTTTTGTTTTTTTGGCCAATTTTGCTTTTTAGCCTTGGGCTGTTCATCAGTCTCTGACTTCGGCCTTCGGGGTTGCTTTTTCTCTTTAGTGGAAAATGGCTTGACTCCTAAATTATTGCGGCCCACGGTCTTATAAGCCGCCACAATAATTCTTGGTAACTGTCAGAGTTTTTCGGCATCGGGTACAGCCTGAAAAGCATTAGACACCTGAAAGCTCACAGCATCTCCCTTGACATTCGCAAGAACGAGATCGGAAACTACGTTAAAACTGCAGCAGAGGCGCATACCCAATTCAACCGCTGCCTCAGGTCCGTGCTCATCTTGAACACGCTTAACTACCGTTGGAAGGACAGTCATTGACGGTGTGCCAAAGAACCTTGTATATGCTGCCGCAAAGATCTTACCCTGTGACTCACAGACACCAGCTTCTGGGATCAAGTCTTCAGGCATGCTAATAGTCAGAATCCTGTGTTTCTAACCAGGACTCGTGTTAGGAAATACTACTTCCAGCTGGTCAAACTTCTCGGCAAGCCAAAAAGGAAAATCATCCTTATTCTGGGGGCGCTTGCCCATCACAGCGTTGACCATCACAGGACTAAGCTTCATTCCGCCCTCTCCAGCCGGAAACGCCGCAACACCTGGGGCCCCGCCCGGGAGATTGCGGATAATGTATTGTACTAACAACCTAATCACGCTAATTGCAACTACATGTAGTCGTCTTATATCAGCTAGGGGACAAGCCCCGTGTTGAGGATGAGGTGCAAATCCAGCCAAAACAGGCCAAGTCGCGCCTGGAACGGACAAACAACCTAACCTCGGTGCTGTCAAAGAGTGGGGTAGGACGCCATTAAACCAAACTCGGTGCTGCCAAGCGTTAATCGAAACTTCCTGTGTCCTATATGGAGCTTAGTCCTGCGGCACAGCAGTGGGAGTGTACGTGTCGAACATTTTTTGCGTTCACAGCTGGGAAGGTGACCCACGAGTAAAAAATGTCGTACGGGTAAGCCAACTCGGCACTCATCACCATAATTACGGCCATGCCATCCACGGGGACATTACAATTCTGCAAGTGATTGCGCACCGCAATGCGACTATGTTGCGGAATGTCCACCGCGGCCATAGTGACACAGAAATGAAAAGAAACAATAAAAACTACGTAGCACAACTGGGTAGTGATTCAAGGAAACCGTTTTTAAAGATTCAAGCTTGAAAAGACCTATGTAGGTATAGGTAGGTTTGTCCGACACCAAAGTTTTCCGGAAACAATAGTGAAGGTTGTTAAGGATTGATACAAGTACTACTCAAGTGCCATGTAATAAGACCACCAACGATCGGGCGCCATGTAGCAGGGATTCTGCTCCTACACAGAACTGTGCATAGAGACTTGGAACCTCAGTGAATCAGGTTGTGCCAAAACTCACCTTAGTATCCAAAATCCCCTACCAGACTAGCAATCAGTGTCTCATTGGTTCTTACACACCCCTAAATGTTTCGACAACCCACAACATGGACTTGGAACACCTCAGGTAACGTGAAACACATGAACACTCTTTCGTTATACTAACATACCAATCCAAAACGAGGAGTAAATGAGGACACGTGCAAGTTTGAAATGTTTATTTCTAGTGCAGTGTTCTCAAGCACAGTATCTTGGCTAATACAAGCAAACATATTATAAGGAACAAGGTTAGCAGCATAGTTACTATTCCATAAAATACAAAGGAAAAACCATGTTAAAATGCTAAAGGGAAAAGATCTAAATAGAACCTCAGTTTACCCTCCCTTGCTAGTATATTATATTATATCTCTTTGGGTTTAGAAGGGCGGGCCCATACCTCTGGTCTCAGCAGAAATGGATCACATCATCTCCTGCACCAACTCTCTGCATGCGAATATTCATCAAGTGTGTAACTCATGCTCTGTGCAGTGCATTATTAATCGCGCCTAAAACCCAAAGTTGGCCACAGCTGCATATGTATTATGTCTAGCCAGTGCGCTGATCAAACTGAACAACAAACGCTGTGTTGAAATAACCATGAAGGCCCCGGCACTCACTGTACAGACATAGCTTACCAAGCAAGGCTGATATTATAAGCAAACATATCATTCTCGTGTGAAGCAAAATATTCAACTAGGCGAAAAGCTTTAATAACAAAATGTGTCATGTGCAGAGGCTGCAGAAGTGGAAAATGGCATTTAAACTTCTAATAAGCTCATGCTAACATAACATAGTGCAAAGGCAAAACCAAATCACATGACACCACCACCATGAGAAAAAGAAGAACCTGCACCATTACTCTCCCCATCACACATCCCTGCCAAACTACAAGTGTGCCAGCTGCCTCCGCACCCTACAACCCTCTGTATCTCACACACCCAGCAGCAACACGCACTGTGAGGAAGAAGAATGCACACCCCACTACTGGGTAACCCATTTGAGCTCAGATGTAGGTAATACGTAATGTGGCTGCCTGTAAGAGGGTGCCCCCCTTAGTGCCACTTCAGGCACCTCCCCGCGCCTCGTAGATTGCCAAATTTAATAACTCCTTTTCTCGCACAGGCAAAAGGACCGCAGAGTTTGATAGTAAAGTGGAGCTGAACCTATTTGGTATGTCAATTCTGTTAAATCCACGGGGGTATGCCAAAGTGTGTGAAACTGGGGCTTAGGAAACCCAGACGGAGCTGGGCAGATATGTTGTCAGTAGGTCCACTACAATCGTTCTGTCAGGGAGACAGAAATTACATTATCAACAAAACCAAATCCTGTTACAAGAATTTCATATGTATGACTATTATATATGACTCACTGCTTATCAAATCTTCTTCAGAACTAAGGACAGCCCAGCATGTGGGAGGAATCCCTTGGCGCCCCTCGCTGAGTGGAGGCTGCCAGAAAAATCTGCACTTGTCAGGAAGGCTCAGGCAAATGGTATCTCTGAGATGAGGTTAAGTGTTTGATTCGCCTTAAAAAGGCACAGCAAAGTGGTGCCCCATAGTGAGTTGAAAAATATAAGGAATTGGTTCAAAATCACTCCAGGCAATTTGTCCTAGTGTGTGTGTGCTTCTCATTCAGTAGTCTGCCTCATCTCAGAGATACCATTTGCATGAACCTTCCTGACAAGTGTCCTTAGTCCGGGAGAAGACCCGCTATGACATCACATTAACGCGTTATTAGGGTCGAAACGTCGACAATATACCATGGCTCACTCTTAACAAATCTCTTGGTGGACACTAATGAGTGGCCCTGCCACAACCAGAGATATAGTCATTGTTGTTGTTCTGACTAATCAGCAACTTGCACATACTTGTATATAGCTTCACTCTTGTATATATGCACTGCACTACCAGCACAGAGCACTCACTGTCACTTTGAAACACTTGTCACTATATAAATATGCCTCACCTTGACAAATTTGAAAAATTTATTTTTAGCAATGTGTGAAAAATCAAAAATCAAAAATTACAAATAATAAGTATTTTTTCAAGCATTTTTGGAGTCTCTTGTTGAACTATTGTGTTCCAAAAACCAATATTCCTTTGTTGTGTGCTGCGAATTAGCCCACTTTTTGCTTTCCAGCATATATGTTAAGCTGTGAGTCATATATCTTAGTCATATATATGATATTTTCGTAACAGGATTCGGTTTTGTTGATGATCTAATAGCTATCTTTCCGACAGAACCATTGTAGCTTTACTTAACTCACCCAGGTTCTGAGGGACACAGGGTTTCCCCATTGTATCTATACAACGTCAGTAGGTCCACAGCACCCTACCAGTCTGCCCCTAGCAATGGTATTAAATTCACCCCAATTTGATTACAAGGGTATTGAAAAGTCATTTGTCATTTCCGCAAATGGGTCAATAAACTCCTGGTGTGGCATCACTGGCCTATTTCAGAGGGCATCAAGCAGGAACCCTCTGGGTTCGTATGGTGGTTGCAGAACATTACAGCTCAAAATGTAAATACAAGAGAAAGTTCTTACAGAGGATGTATTGACCGCATGTAATTCAGGGTGCACTTCTGTCAAATGGAGGTACAAGGAAAAAAACAACAACAAAAATCAGACAATTGCCGTGGATCAACCAATTTAGTCAAGCATGGTATAGGGACATCCATTACTTAAGGCCATCCCACCAGAAATACCTCCATGCAAAATGTTTCCAGTTCAGGAGCAGGGGGAAAGCAGATTTTGGACTAGGTTGCATACCTCATTTTATTGCATTGCTCAAAGCTACTCGTTCATAAACACCAGAAGCTGGGCAGACATGTAGTTTGATGAGGTCGGCCACAAACAGGCGCGCAACACCCATTGGGCTCACCGGGCTTCAGCCCCCCCCGTCGCCTCCTCTGCCCGGGCTAAGATTACACGCACTGAAATGGTGCAAGATAGCATCCGATCGGAGAATGATTTTTTTAATGCTTTCTGAGAGGCCCAGCAGCCCGAGCCAGCCAGCCTCTGCTTCAGTGAGTGACCTCCTGCCCCCACCTCTTGTTTTCCTTTACGGTGGCGCCGCGAGGTGAAATCCTTGCCTGAAGGCAGGGATTTCACCTAAGCACTTGATCGCTTGTGAGCATGGGGTGTGAAGTGCACAGCAGGGGGAAAGGGCTGGCCAGTTAAGGTGATGCTTTTCCTTTGTAAAGGAATTTCTGCTGGCGTCATAGCCCATGGGGTGCTGTCTGTGCACTTGTATAGATGTGTATTTCATACAAGTGCGCAGACAGCAACCCCTGGGCTATGACGCCAGCAGGAATTAATTTACAAAGGAAAAGCATCACCTGCACTGGCCATCCCTTTGCCCCTGCTGTTATTTGTTTATTTATTTTATTTTATTTATGCATTTTTATATAGCGCGGACTTTACCCGAAGGCGTCAGAGCGCTTCACATTAGGAACAGAAATGAAACATAATGAGAAACATTACAAAAGAGCAGATTACTAAAACATACGTTACTTACATAAGGTAATAGTGACAATTGTGAGCAAACAAAAAAACATGAGGTAGTAAAAATTGTGAGCAACCAAAAATACATGAGGTAATAAAGGTAATAATGACAATTGTGAGCAAACAAAATACTTGAGGTAGTAAAAATTGTGAGCAACCAAAAATACATGAGGAAGTAAGGGTAATAGTGACAATTGTGAGCAAACAAAATACTTGAGGTAGTAAAAATTGTGAACAACCAAAAATACATGAGGTAGTTGTCGTGGAGTGAGTGTAGCGGGCCGGAAAAGCAGGCGAGGAGGCCGTATGTAGTGGGCAATATTTGGTTTTTATTGCGGATGTACAGTACAGATAGTCCCAACAGGTCGAAGGGGTGGCACCAGGCGATGGACACAGAGGCGCTGCTTCTTCTCTTCTTGGCGTCCGCAGATGGTCCGAGTAGATTCCGATGACGGGGAGGCTCCCAGGAGGACCGGAAGAGAGGAAACAAACAAGGGACCGTTAGTCTTATCGAGTCGGTAGCGAGACTCAACTGTACACCTTCACCCGGGTAGTGCAAGAGCGGGGGTCGGAAACGGACAGTGCGGGAAGGAAGGTACCGGGAGTAGGGAATACGGGTCGGGGTAACAGAGAGGGTGCTGAGGTGGGGTGTGCGAGTAACGATAGGGCTTCTGTAGTGAGGTGCTATATACGTATAATACAGTGCAAGGGTAGTGCGACTATGTAGAGAGGGTATATATACAGGGACTTTAACACGAACTCCTAGTGAGTAAGGATAAAGGAGGCAAAAGGCACTCACGCGGTCCGCCGTAACTCTCCAGTGAGTTACGGCCGCTCTCCAGCCACCTCCAAGGGACTCCACCACTCCTCTGTCCACACTTCTTCCTCGCACGTCTGGTCACCTTCTCCGTCTCCAGCCAGAGGGTTCTGCCACGAAACTCCGACGCCTGGTTGTGCTGAATCCCTGTTTTTATCCTGTGCTGACTCTGCCAGAGGGGTGGGACTTCCAGGGTCAGCTTGGTATGGTTCCTCCCTTCCTGTCGCTCGGGTTGGCTCCTGTGGGAGAGAGAAGGGCGGGGTTTCGTTGGTGATGGAGGTTGCTCGGCGTCCTGTCTCGGTGGTGGCGTTTCGGTGAGATAAGCTCAATCCTGGGGGTGCCGGACGAGGCACGCGAGGGGGGGGGGCGACCCCCGGGTAGGGGTTTGCGGGCCGTTTCATCACAGTAGTCAAAAGTGCACAAGAGGAAAAGTGACAAGTGTGCAGTTATAAGAGAAAACAGAGTATAATTTGAGGTATAATACTGCAATAAGTGCTGGCACAAGAACAGGCGTTACGTAGGCAAGGTGGCCCTTGTGCAAGTATCAAAGGTAAAAACATGTGAGAGGTAGCAACCGTGTGTTACATGGGCAAAGTGTAGTGTGCATGTTACAAAAGGGCACCGAACACAAGTACATGGAGAATACTGCAAAAAGGCAGACACTCCCACCACAGGAAAACACTGGGAAGGCACTCCCATGGTCATGGAAAGTAGAAAATATCAGTTGTGGGGAGTCTTCCTCCAAATAGCAAGAGGACGTGAATTACTTTTGGAGGTGTCTCTGGAGGAGGAGAACTTTGAGGTCCCTTTTGAAGGCCTGGGAGGAGGCGGTGGTCCGGAGCTCAGGCGGAAACGAGTTCCAGATTCTCACTGCGTTGCCTGAAAAGGATTGGGCCATTGTTCTTTCCTTCTTGAAAGTGGGAGGTTCAAGCAGTAGATTCTCGGCATTGCGTGAAGGTCTAGAGCCTCCAGAGAGTTTCAGTTTATTCGCCAGGTAGCGGGGAGAGGAGGAGTGCAAGGCTTTGTGGGTGATACAAGCGGTCTTGTAGATAGCTCTAGCCTCGAAGGGAAGCCAGCGGAGGGTGGATAACATCGGTGTGATGTGATCGTTTCTTTTGGCCCCATAGATGAAACGAGCTGCTGAATGGAAGACAGACTTAAGTGGAGACAGGTGAGATTGGGGAGGCCAGTAAGAAGAGAATTGCAGTAGTCTAGTCTGCAGAGGACCAGCGATTGCACCAGGGTTATAAGGTCCTGCTCCGGGAAGAAGCGACGGATTCCCCAAAGAAGGCGCAGTTGATAGCGAGCAGATTTTGCAATAGAATTGATGTGGGGAGTTAGATTGAGTTTTTTGTCTAGAATGACACCAAGAGATTTTGCGCTGTCGACAATGATGGGTTTGTTGTTTAGTAGATTCATCTGATCCATCCATGATTGAACCGGGGGAGGAGAGAGTGAGGAGGAGAAGAGGAGGAATTCAGTTTTGGAGGGATTCAGAATCAATTGATGAGATGACATCCAGTTTTGAATGGAGTCAAGAGTAGATCTTAGGATGGAGAGATCATGAGTGGAGGCAACCTTGAGGTAGAGTTGAGTGTCATCAGCATAGAGATGATAGTGAATCCCGGATTTGCTTAGGACGTTTCCCAGTGGTTCTAAGTAGAGATTGAACAGTGTGGGTGCAAGTATAGAGCCTTGGGGAACACCTTGACCCACCGCCACAGGAGAAGAAAGACTGTTCGCTATTTTGATCATTTGAGATCTGTCAGAGAGGAAGGATGCAAACCATTTAAGCATAGTGCCCTCCATGCCCATTCTCTGTTGAAGAATATTGAGGAGGGTGTTGTGATTAACAGTGTCGAAGGCTGCGGAGAGGTCAAGGAGAATTAGCAGACAGGACCCCCCTGAGTCGAGTATCCCCAGCGCATCATCAACGACTTGCAGTAGGGCTGTTTCAGTGCTGCAGTTTTGGATGAAGCCGGACTGACTGTCTGTGTACTTGGATGGAATTCACATCCAAGGCGCTGCTCACCAGATAAATGGTGAACAGGGCCATGGATCTTTCTATTTTCGCATCCAAGGGCACCAGGGAAGAAGCAGAGGAGGCACAGGCAAGGAGAATCCAGGAGCCATTTGACCCCCACCTATCTACTCTGAGACCTTTGAGGGACTGGATGCCAGGACACAGTGCTGCTGATCAGCCAGCCTCCACAGTATAGTATCAGAGGAGCAGGCAGCAGTTTTTTATTTATGTAAGTCCCAGTAACTTTAACGCATTTTTCAGTACAGCATTACCTACTGCCTGCATGTCTAGGTTACTTTGAATGTTGTTCTTGACTTACATACATAGAAACGTCAAAGAGGACAGTCCCCTCCAAATATGCAAATGTAGTGTAAGTTTGTAGTGTTCATTTTTTTTTTGTGGTGGTAGTGGGTAATTTTAGAGTTCAGGGTGGGTGTGGGTTTTAGGGTGCCAGTGAGTACTTTTATGGTTCAGGGTGGGTTACGGATTGGGGTGCCAGGGGGTAATTTTAGGGTTCTGAGCGGGTATGGGTTTTGGGGTTCCAGGGGGCAATTTTAGGGTTCAAGGTGAGTATGGGTTTTGGGGTGCCAGGGGACATTTTAGGGTTCAGCGTGGGTATGTGCTTTGGTGTGCCAGGGGTAATTTTAGGGTTCAGGGCAGGTGTGGGTTTTGGGATGTCAGGGGGCTATTTTAGGGTTCAGGGTGGGTATGGGTTATGGGGTGCCAGGGAACATTTTAGGGTTCAGCGTGGGTATGTGTTTTGGTGTGCCAGGGGTAATTTTAGGGTTCCGGGCAGGTGTGGGTTTTGGGGTGTCAGGGGGCAATTTTAGGGTTTAGGGTGGGTATGGGTTATGGGGTTTCAGGGGGGAATTATGGTTCAGGGTTGGTATGGGTTATGGGATGCCGGGGGGAATTTATGGTTCAGCATGGGTATGGGTTTTGGGGTGCCAGGGGTAATTTTAAGGTTCAGGGTGGGTGTGGGTTTTGGGGTGCCATGGGATTAATTTTAGGGTTCAGCGTGGGTATGTGTTTTATAGTGCCAGGGGTAATTTTAGGGTTTAGGGCAGGTATGGGGTTTGGAATGGCAGGGGGCTATTTTAGGGTTCAGGGTGGATATGGGTTATGGGGTGCCAGAGGGGAATGTATGGTTCGGTATGGGTTTTGGGGTGCCTGGGGTAATTTTAAGGTTCAGAGTGGGTATGGGTTTTGGGGGGCAAGAGGGTAATTTATGGTTCAGCATGGGTATGGTTTCTGGGGTGCCAGGGGTAATTTTAGGGTTCAGGGCTGGTATGGGTTTTAGGGTGTGAGGGGGTTAATTTTAGGGTTCAGCGTGGGTATGTGTTTTGGTGTGCCAGGGGTAATTTTAAGATTCAGGGTGAGTATGGGTTTTGGGGGGCAAGGGTGTAATTTTAGGGATCACTGCGGGTATGGGTTTTGGGGTGCCAGGGGTAATTTTAGGGTTCAGGGCAGGTGTGGGTTTTGGGGTGCAGGGGGCTACTTTAGGGTTCAGGGTGGGTATGGGTTATGGGGTGCCAGGGGACATTTTAGGGTTCAGGGCAGGTGTGGGTTTTGGGGTGTCAGGGGGCAATTTTAGGGTTCAGGGTGGGTATGGGTTATGGGGTGCCAGGGGGGAATTTATGGTTCAGGGAGGGTGTTGGTTATGGGTTGCCGGGGGGCATTTATGGTTCAGCATGGGTATGGGGTTTAGGGTGCCAGGGGTAATTTTAAGGTTCAGGGTGGGTGTGGGTTTTGAGGTGCCAGGGGATTAATTTTAGGGTTCAGCGTGGGTATGTGTTTTAAAGTGCCAGGGGTAATTTTAGGGTTTAGGGCAGGTGTGGGATTGGGATGTCAGGGAGCTATTTTTGGGTTCAGGGTGGGTATAGGTTATGGGGTGCCAGATGGGAATTTATGGTTCAGCATGGGTATGGGTTTTGGGGTGCCTGGGGTAATTTTAAGGTTCAGGGTGGGTATAGGTTATGGGGTGCCAGATGGGAATGTATGGTTCAGCATGGGTATTGGTTTTGGGGTACCTGGGGTAATTTTAAGGTTCAGGGTGGGTTTGGGGGACAAGGGGGAATTTATGGTTCAGCATGGGTATGGTTTTTGGGGTGCCAGGGGTAATTTAAGGTTCAGGGCTGGTATGGGTTTTTGGGCTCCAGGGGGGTGATTTTAGGGTTCAGGGTGGTATTGTTTTTTGGGGTGCCAGGGGGTAATTTTAGGGTGTGGGGTGGGTATGGGTTTTGGGGTGCCAGGGGTAATTATAGATTTCAGGGCGGGTATGGGTTTTAGGGTGTGAGGGGGCTAATTTTAGGGTTCAGCGTGGGTATGTGTTTTGGTGTGCCAGGGGTAATTTTAAGATTCAGGGCGAGTATGGGTTTTGGGGGGCAATGCATCAAACTAACAAAAATGTGTGCTTTAATTGTTGTCCAGTTTCAAATGCAGAATTCACCACATTTTTTCTCAGCTTGACCTGAGCATTACCCGATCCTGATTATCTGCCATTTTAGCTCCGCCCCATTGATTTACATTAGCCACGCCCCTTCATCTGCCATGTCAGCCCCCCCCGAAATTAAGACCTAGTTGCGCCCCTGGCCACAAACGTATATTGCGTGCTGTGTCCTCTCTAGAAAGACATTGTCACACCCTTTTTACTCCCGGGATCCTCCATGTGGTATACAGGAGGATGGAGGGTGATTACAATGGACAGTTGATGGGAGTGGCAGCGCTAGACTGCCAGCTTGCTTAGTAAAATGTATTGTATCACCAAGTAGATGGGTAATAGGAGGTAAACGGGTGAATAGGCAGGGCTTTAATGATGCCGGAAGGCAATAAATTCCTGGGATAAACCGAGCGAGCAAGCTCCTTTTCATCGAATGGGCTCACTCAGCTGTGAAGAAGGCAAGATTTTAAAACAAATCCAGGTACTCACTGGCAGAAGCACAAGAGAGAAATATTTACTGAAACTAGATATGACACCGTTAACTTGTTCGTCATACTTTACCAATAAGACTGTCTGTGCACATGTCTGGTCAAGTCAGCAAAGTATGTGCATTCCGTAAGCAAAGGCAGGTTACAGGTTGCACAGTCTTAGCAGTTCATACCACACCACAGAGGGTTGCTTCAGGTAAGCTAGAAATTACTCGCCTGCTGCTAGGCTGGTTGTGGAAGTTGTCAGCTAAAAAGTGTGCTGTGGTTCCAAAAGTAGGGGGGAATGCTGAGTTAGAGCACAAAAAGGCGACAAGACAGTAACAGATTGGCTCCATTTATTTAAGATGGGCAGGGAACTGTACATATGGTTCTCCTCCTGTTCCGACCCGTTTGCTTGCTCCTGGAATACTTTAGCTGAAGTTTGGAATTGGACGGCTTATGCCAAGGTGGGGACATCAGCACCCAAATAGCAGTCAGATGGTGAGGGGCCTGCATGCAAGATGGTCATGGAATATTCAGAATACTGGGGGTGCAGGGCTCCCCTCCCTCACATTAGCGCATTAGAGGGTAGGGCGGTGGACCGGCAATGCTATAGTCATTTGCATGTGCCCACATATGGGCAGATGGGTACAGTGGCAGGAAACTGCAATAGAGTGAGTTTTCAATAGGTTTTCCTTTTGTCCATGTCTATAAAAGATGTGCACCCTGAAAAGTGTGAGGATGGGTAAAGGGGTGCATTCAAATTTGCAGCAGGTACATTTCCACTGCTGGTGAGGTTCACGGTTATCAGTTCAAATCCCCATTTTGGGAATAATCATGTATGATGTAAACAAGGGCTTAGTCAACCCTAAAATGGATTAAATCAGACATTGCCATGGTAACAAAGAGCTGTAGTTTCGCATTCCTGGAGGAGTGTGCCTCAACGGTTAGAGGCGGCAGACCCGGAGGCAGAGGTCGGCCCGGGACCAGGGTTCAATTCCCGACGTGGCTGGGTGCAGGACCAATGTCAGCGGGCCCGATAAATCTCGCCTCGGTGCCACTCTAACCATGGGGTCCCACGCTGCAACTCTGGGGAATAGCTTGCGTAATCTCCACTCTGGCCCCATCACCACCGGGGATGCCTGGCTGCATCTTGTGGATGCCACAGGGTAAGGCAGGACGGGTTGCCCAGTGGTACAGCGCTGGGACGCCTCCGGGTAACCACGTGCTCTAGAAATCCAACATTCATTCATTCATTCAATCCTGCTTGGGTAAGAATTCTGGCCAGCGGGGTACTGCTATGCAGGAAGAGGCCAGCTGGCAGAGAAGGGTATGGTGTTGGCCACAAACAATAACTTTTTAACCCCTTCCAGGCTCATGACGAGCTGGGCTCGTCATGAAGTAGCCTCCTACCAGGCTGATGATGAGCCAAACTCGATCAATGGACTTTTGAAAATTCCAGCACAGGAGGAAAATATCACTAGCAGCGATGGTGTTAACAAATACACTGTTGGCCTGAGAGGCGAACTGCAATATGATTTCCAGCATATTCTGAAATCAGTGACTGGGGGGTAATGGGTAATACACGAACCAGTAACACCTAACAAGTAGGCCCTTATTGGCACAGTGCACCATAGGGATTTCACCCTGAACTGTGGTTAAAGTAAAGAGCAGTTGTTTCAATTCCGAGCTGGACATCAAACATGCCTATGGATGGGTAAATAAAGCGGTGGTTAAAACAGAGTACAGGTGTTCCCAATTTAAGTAGAGGCCATCAAACTTGCCTATGATGTGGTAATTAGGCCATGCACAATCCCACTAAGCAGGAGGGCTTGATTATAATTTAATTCAAAATTAAATAAAATAAGAAGGGCTCGGTAAATAAGGCATGGTCTCTTGAGTGCACATGCCACAAGGTTGCCCTGATAGTGACGGGGAACACCTGCAGAGGTAGATTGGAATTGTCCAGCTAGAAGGACTGGTAACCACACGTTGCAGAAGGATATGGAGCATGCCATGAAGGAGGGAGGGGGGCTGGATATGATGGCAGCCACATCCAGGGCTTTGACCGACGTACAGGGCAATCAGAGGCTGATGGGTACGTGGGCTACTATTTCAAGAGCACAATAAGGGTGCATTATGCCAAAATCCCAGCAGTCTTTATGACAGGACACTGGTTGAAAACTACGGCACCCCGCTAGTCCTTCAGGCAATTGTAAGCCTGAGCAACTGGGGGCTTGCCTGGTTATGCGCTGCCCCATGAGTAAATGTTATCAACTGGTGGTCCATGATATGCAAGGGGGATAATCCCCACATAAATGCCAGAACCGATTGGATTGGCCACGATGCAGTTTGGCTCATCAGGTGGGCAGGGCAGCTTAGGTTAGTCACCGATCCCTGCCCTTGGTTCGCCTGTAAAATAACCCACCAAATTGGCATACTCCTTGTACGTAATAAACCTGCAGCAAACTGTTTTCCAACAAAAAATGCGTGGTGACTGTTTATTTTACGCAGCACAACTAATTAATGCTATGCTGGGGCGGGGGGATGCTGCTGCCATCAGAGTGGCGTATTCCCTGTGCTCCATATTAACAAAGCTACTCTCTACTTCCCTACGCCTTGCTCTAATTGTGGACTTAACGTGGAGCTGGACCTCTGCATTAATGGAAGAGCTGTTTCTCTTGACGTTAGGGAGAGTTACACACAAGCGTGTACCGGATGGGGCGGAAATCTGCGGATGGGGTGGAAATCCGCCGTTCACCGAACTCCGTGAAACCTCATGGAGTTTTTAGTTAATTCCATAGAATTCAGCGGTGTAAAACTCCACAAGTTCTGCCTACCCCAAGTAATAGTTTACTCACACTCAATACCGTGTTCCCCATGGTACACATTCTTTTCAGCAGGCAGATGATCCCTCTTCTCTACTTTATGATGTGTCAAAACTGCCACTAGACAAGACTTTGATCTCTCTCCAGCAGGAATATTAATCACCAGACATATCTTGGCATTTTTATTATTGCCTGAAAGTTGCAGAACACACAAGGAACTCTGCAGCAGTTGCTTTTACACCCACAGGTTATTTTTAAACACAGCATTTCACCCCCTCCTCCAACCAACTCAGAACCAGGAGAAGCTGCACTGGTTGCATCGTCCTAAAGCAGTCCCTGGTAAAAATGAATCCTTGGTAAATCAAAACTGGAGAAAGAAAGTTAAATAGGTTTAGCTCGCTAAAAGGTCAAGTGAGGTCACTTCAGACACACAATGCTAACTGTAGTTTACAATACATTACATTCAAAAGAGAAAGAAAAACAAATTTTAACATGACTTTATGTACTTTTCATGCACCCTGTCACTGATGAGGAAAACTCTCAAAATTAACTAAAAGGAAACCAATCCGAACGCCACCTTTACAGTCAACTTACACCAAGCCAACTTCTTTATGGCGCCTCTCCCCTGCTTCAATTGTCATGTCAAGGCAACGTGTCTTTAGAGCAGGAGCTGACAGCCAAATCAGAACGCAGAATATGACGTGGGTCTGACCCATTTTCACTCGGCTGTATCCTGGAATATTACAGGGCATAGGGCTACCATGTCAAAACCACGTCACCGCCGGAGACGGATGCTATCTTTAGACATGCTGCGCTCCACTGAGCATGCGCAGCATGTCTGATGCCTTGCCCATGTGAGACCGGAGCTGAAATGAAAAGTGCCCCTAACACGTGCAGTTCATTTTGACTCCTGCTGTCTATCGCTCTGTGAGCTGACATGGACACTTAAATGTGTCAGGAGCGCAGGTCTGTAAAAGTAAACATAAGAGCTGAGAATGCTATCAGTACCTCTGCTTAAAGTCCTGCTGCACAAGCAGCAGCAGTGAAAAGTTTCGTTTTCTTAAGATGGTAGTGGGGCGTCGCTCCAGCACCCCCAATGGACCAACAACTTCTGATTATTTTCAAGATGTTCTTCTATTAAATTCTTCCAGGACAGAGTCACATAGTGAGTTTGAGACTGACATGTATTCAGAGTAAAACAAAACAGGACACCACAGCTCCCACAGGCAGTCAAACAAGCATATTTCGCTTATAGAGCAGAGGTAGATGGGAAATTTCAGTCTCTGACTCTCACAAAGAAGGGACAGGCAGAAAGCCTCAGACTTTTAAATGTGAGGAGCAGATACACAGAGTGGACAGCTCCACATAGAGTAGAAAGAAGCAAGAAATCACAGATTCTTACTCTCACAAGTGGTTAGGAGAGACCCGCTAGCATACATACTCACAGAGCAGAGACACACAGGAAACCCAAGGCTTTCATTGTCGCAGAGCATAGATACAGAAAATAATAATAGTTTTTAATTCTAACTGAGCTGCAAAGAACATAGGGCCCGGAATGGAGGACTGAGTATTCCATCGCAAATGCAACAGAGTATCCTGCTCGCCAAACTCTTGGTCCGCCACCCTCATTTAGAGGCAGGAAGACCTTAAGTATTCAGTTGGCAGAGTAGCTGTTGACACCTTGGACAGAATACTTCTTTCAATGACCGAATGGAGAAAGGGCCATCAGAGGCTGGCCATTCCATCATCCGCCGTATTTACGGTGGATGTGTAATACCTTTTTCCTGTCCGTGGCTGCCAGGAAAAACCTGGCAGTAAGAAAGAGCCAAGGCAAACAGAAGGAGATGATGGACTGTGCGCTGAAACTTTTCAGACACTCACCCCCAGTCACAGATCTTGGTTGAATCCATTGACTTTCTTTAGCTCACTTCGCCCCCCCAGTTCAGACACAGCTATATACAAATCAATCTTGAACCTGTGTCTCATGGGAACAGTCCAGCCCGATCTGCCAAGCCATGGCTTCCCTGGACCTGAAACATTCATCCTGGGTCCGGTTTCGGGCTAACAGCCCTCATCAGCCAGGCTAGCTTGAATCCAGTGTCAAAGTGAGCAAGGAACCCATGTCTGGGCATACCCTACCAACTTAGGGTGAACCAAGCGAACAAGAGGACATGATGGGTGGAGAGATTAAACTTTTCAGACCCTCACCCCCAGTCACAGATCCGGGTTGAATCCATCATCGTTCTTTAGCTCACCTCGCCACCGCAGTTCAGACACAGCTATCCACAAATCAGTCTTGACCCCGTGCCTCATGGGAACATTCCAGCCCGAACTTCCAAGCCATGTCTGCGCTGGACTGGAAACAAGCATCCAGGGACCTTTTTTGGGCTAACAACCCTCATCAGCCAGGCTTGCTTGAATCCAGTGACAAAGTGAGTAAGGGACCCATGTCTAGGCATACCCTGCCAACTTAGGTCGAACAAAGCAAACACAAGGAGATGATGGATGGAGTGCTGACATTTTCAGACACTTACCCCCAGTCACAGGTCAGAGGCAGGACATTTCACCATCCGCTCTATTTAAGGTGGATGTGTAATACCTTTTTTTTTTTTACTGTCAGTCGCTGCCAGGAAAAAACCTACCAGTAAGAGACTGGAAAAAAGGAACAATGCCCCCCATTTGTTTTTTGTTCTTTGAAAAAAAACTCCCACTTTTTGAAAAACTTGAAAGTGTGCTGGATGGTTACTGCTCTCATGCCCGCCCACAAACATATGTCACACTGCATCTGAGACATGCAGTGGAAAAATCTGTGTCTGATCCCCCTGACTTTCAGCTCCGCTGCCACATTTTCTGACAGGCGTGTTTGGAGGGGGGGCCATATGCTGTAAGCAGCAAACTTGCACGAGTCAGGCGTACCCAGGTCAGCCCATTTAATTACTATTCAATCACGGTCACTACTGCAACTACTGCTATAATCGCATTGCTGCTGCTACATCGGCCAGGCGCCAAGGGAGAACTGACATGGGAGAACTCTTGACCCCATTCCTCCTGCCCTGCGTGACCTGTGTGTGAGCCTAGTCAATCGATCAATCGATCAATCGATCGAAGACATTTATAGAGCGCACTACTTACCCGTAGGGTCTCAAGGCGCTTGGGGGGGGGGGCCGTTACTGCTCGAACAGCAAGGTCTTGAGCTTCTTCCTGAAGGAGAGGTGGTCTTGGTTCAGGCGCAGGTCGGTCGGGAAGGAGTTCCAGGTCTTGGCGGCCAGGTAGGAGAAGGACCTTCCTCCTGTTGTCGCTCTTCGGATGCGGGGGACGGCGGCGAGGTCGTGGCTGGCTGATCGGAGGTGGCGTTTGGGAGCGTAGAAGTTGATGCGGTTGTTGAGGTAGCTCGGGCCTTGATCGTGTAGGGCTTTGTGTGCGTGGGTGAGGAGACAGAAGGTGATTCTTTTGTTGACGGGGAGCCAATGCAGGTCTCTCAGATGTCCGGAGATGTGGCTGTTTCGTGGGATGTCGAGGATGAGTCTGGCTGAGGCGTTCCGGATCCGCTGGAGTCTCTTCTGGAGCTTGGCGGTGGTTCCGGCGTAGAGGGCGTTGCCGTAGTCCAGTCGGCTGGTGACGAGGGCCTGGGTGACAGTCTTCCTGGTCTCGGTGGGAATCCACCGTAAGATCTTCCGTAGCATGCGCAGGATGTTGAAGCACGACGAGGAGACGGCGTTGACTTGTCCAAGTGACCAAGGGAGCCCAGTGAATTCCAGTGCATCCCTGCGCATCCAGAGCCCTGAATCTCAAGGTGTGGCATGCACTGCCAGTGGTACCCTTACTGTCCCTGCACCTAGCCCCCTTTGCGGAGATGAATAGGTCTAGGTGTACAGCAGGGTGGAGTGGTGACCACAGCCTGGTGCCTGCTTGGTGTTCAATGCACTCTTAATGCCCGACAGAGGAGTTGAACAGGTAGGAGTCTGGCTACTTGTGAAGTCGTAGAGAGGTGGTCTACCAGAGAATTAAAAGGATTATAGAAGTAACAACACATTTAAGCTCTCCGTTGTCAGAGTATTCTAATGTACAGTACTGAGGCCATAGTGTTGAGTCTGATAATAGGTGATCCGCTCGGAGATTTAATACCTTCTTGAACTAAGCTGGCATGAGTGGTGTGGTGTGGAGGAGAAAGCAGTATCAGGGGTGGAGATAAGTTTCAGTGGTTAATTTCTTACCTGCAAGGGCCTTTCTGATTTACTGATTCTGACCTTTGTGTTCTTTTTTCTCATCACAGACAGAGCTGGACACTCCCAGTTGGTTAGATTGATCGCCTTCACCTTCTTGACTCCTCTGCAGTTGGGACCTTTTGGCTGCATTGCTGGGGCAGGGCGTTCCCTTCTTTCCTTCCCACAACTTGGTCTGGTGGCTTGGTTGGCTTGACGAACACTTTGACAAATAACTATGGGGAAACACAAAGATTGTGGTAATGTTGCCCGTCCTTCTGTCTCAACTAATAGTATGCTGGAGCAGGTTGTTGGGATTGTAAGCAACGAGATTGTATTGACTGAACGCAGACTTTCCTTTGACTGTGGATCTTTGGGTCCTTGTCTTGCTTTAGATAACGCAAGAGCCAGCAACTCTGAAGTGAGTGTATCCCCTGTCTCACTACCCACTGGTCCGGTCTTCAGTTCTAAAACACCACCCCATCCAGAACCACTTTGAGGCAACCCCCCATTGGAGTAACAGGCCCCTATTTTAGTGGTCAAGAGAAAACGACACGCAAGAAAGAATGATGGCAGCAAGAGGGGAAAAAAACTGTTACCAAAGCACCTGCAAACACCACAAACCAACTGCTCACATGGACTCAACAAATACCCATGTTGTTGCCCCAAAATGCAGAATGCCAGACTGAAAAAATAAAGCTCTTGGACTGCTTGGATTCCCTAACCCTTGCAGCATTGTGTAACAATTTAGGAAAATACTGGAAGAGAAACTGAAACCAGTGATGAATCGTCTGGCTAATCTTTCACAAGTCCTTGCATGAACACATAAAGTGCACAAAGGTCTGCCCCGTTACTTTTTTCCCACCAACCCTCACAATCATAGCTCCTAGTGACCATCCTACTGGTACCACTATCCCTATTCAGTAAGCTGAGAATACCCCTAGACCATCACAGTTGTCGCCCACCACCCACTTTGGGGCAACCCCCCATTGGAGTAACAGGCCCCTATTTTAGTGGTCAAGAGAAAACGACACGCAAGAAAGAATGATGGCAGCAAGAGGGGATAAAACAATTACCAAAGCACCTGCAAACACCACAAACCAACTGCTCATATGGACTCAACAAATGCCCATGTTGTTGCCCCAAAATTCAGAATGCCAGACTGAAAAAATAAAGCTCTTGGACTGCTTGGATTCCCTGACCCTTGCAGCATTGTGTAACAATTTAGAAAAATACTGGAAGACAAACTGAAACCAGTGATGAATCGTGTGGCTAATCTTTCACAAGTCCTTGCATGAACACATAAAGTGCACAAAGGTCTGCCCCATCACTTGTTTCCCACCAACCCTCACGATCATAGCTCCTAGTGACCATCCTACTGGTACCACTATCCCTATTCAGCAAGTCGAGAAGACCCCTAGACCATCCACAGTTGCCGCCCACCAAAACAGCGAAGTAATTCAATCTGGTGCTTGATCACAGATCAACACAATCCCCCTGCCCTGCCCTGCCCACTACGGTCTTACCCATACCGGGCTTGTTAGTCATTTATAAGCCCCATGCCCGACAACTTGAGCCTTCCCCCGCAGCTTGTCCCTATGTTCTGATTTTGGCTGGGGTTCCTTCAATGAAGGTTGGGCAGCACGAGCCTTTGGACGAACTATGCAACAAGTCTGCTGATTAGCTTTCCAACCATAAGCATTTGAATGCCTGGGGATTGTATGAAATTATAATGGCCAGAAGTATTAGATGGGTGTGGCAGTCTAAGAAAGATATTGAAGGGGACTTTGTTGTTTTAAACGTTCGCAGGTTTGCATGCATACGTAATATCCTGAGTGCTAAGGACCTTCACACCCCTGCCAAAAAAAGGTAGTCGCTCTCCCCCTTGGATTCATTTACAGGCCACCTCTCCTCCATCCAGCACAACTCAATTGCCTTATGGCTGCATCCGGCCATGTTGCCTGTTTTAATAGGTTCTCCGTCCTGAGTGACCTTGAGGCTGTGGGAATGACATCCGGCCAACAAGGTAATGGATAACAAAGTGTCTCCCATCATAGTTCACAATGGTTTGTTCCATGCCATTAGGAGGGAGGTGTGCTGGAACACAATGAACTCTGGGAGGACATTTTTCTTTATGAATGAGTCAATCCATTGTAGCTTCTGTTGACCTTCAATGTCCTCCGGGATGCCCAGGATTCGAAGATTTGAGTGCCTGGAATGGTTCTCTAACTCCTCCAACTCAAATTCCAACGTGGTTCTCTAGGCCTTAAAGCTGGCAACATTGAGATTCATGGATAACACCTATTCCTGCAATTGAGAAATCCTGGGTTCGGCCTCCGAGAGCCGTGCCGGAATCTGAGCCATGTTTTCCTCAATCTTTGTCAGGCGAGCATGGATTGCTGCGTTTTCTTCAGATTGGGAGGTTTTCAACTCACAAATTTCTTCTGGAATCAAATTAAGGAGACTCTTGGCGTCCTATTGCATGGAAAAAGAGCTACTGTCTAGAGAAGGGTTAATCTGAGTTGCATTAGACCTGTCCTCCGCCTGAGAACCCTCTGGATCAACTAGCACAGATGCCTCTGGTAAAGTCAGAATAGACACTTCTGGGGCCACCGGACTAGAATGACACATGGACCGTTCTCCATCTGGTGGGTTTAACACTCCTGAGGATGGAAGGGTGGAAAGGGAGGGATGACTACCAGTCTCCGTGTTTACGTTTTCTGGGCCTAAGTCTAGTGAGTTATCAGCTAAAAGGAGATTGTCCCCTTCCATCTCCTGCTCGGCTTCAGCCAAAAGCCTGTCCTGTTTGGCTTTAAAAAAAATAGGGTACTATTTAAACTCTGTAGATTCCCCCGCTAGGCCACCCGATGTTGTGGTTACTTTAGTCAAAGCAGCAGAGATTGGTGAATCCGCCCTTAAGGAAGCCATCTCGCTAGGGCTTAAGGAGTAGTCTGAATCCATCGGAGCTGCTTCATAAAGGTTTTGTTTAGTGGCCTCAGCACATGCCATCGCAGCAAATTCAGATAGAAAGGGAAGATCTTATCTGAATGTGGCTGCGTGGTATGACCGCGCTGCAGCCTGACCGACTCGATTTTTTGCTTTTTGGCCTAGATTCGGAGACTCAGAATGAGCAATCCCTTTTGCTCCTTTGGTAAGTTTTCGCATGATGTACTGCTTACCAAGCCCCTCTGCAGTCGCTGACCAGAAATGCTGCCCAATTTACTTAAGGGACTTTATGGGGCCTCCCCAGCGACCCTCAACCAAGGTGAGTAAGGACGAGATATTCACTTACCCCCTCTTGGAGAGAAAACTGGAGCCCCATAAAAATGATCACCAATCCTTGTGTCCGGGGGCCACAGCAGTCAGCAGTCACCGTCCGTGGAATCCGGCCAAGCCCAGAAGTAACATGGCTCTGAAGAAGGGAGAATCTTTTCTTGTGGTTTCACTAACGCCAGCTTAAAAAAAGAGAGAGTTTTCCCTGCTTAACCCAAAAAGGACCGGGAAGTGAAGTAACCAAAAAAAAATTCCTTTCTGTGTATTTAAATTTTAAGAAAACAATAACACTTGTCTTAATCAAGTGTATCAACAGCCCCCCAAGAACATTGCATTTAAATCAAAACATAACATTTGATGTATCTAAATATATTTTATTAACTCTTCTTAAAAACAGTTTCTTTCATATACTCAGTATACACAATTTTATTTAAAAACATATAGTTTTTCTCAAAATAACATTTTGCATTTATCCATTCAATTGATCAAAACATAATACATAATCAAAAAACAATACATTTAAAAATTTGTCGACGCGTTTCGGTGCTTCTTTGTTTGGAACACCTTCCTCAGGACTATTTAAAACATCTTCTTATCAAAAAGTAGAAACATAACATTCGTTAGTTTAGCAATGTATGGGGAGATTTCTATTGTTTAGCTGTTGGAAAAGAGACTTAAACTTGTCTTACATTTAGGGCAAAGTTATTTTGTAGTACCGGAATCGGTCCAGGAGTTGTTGTAAAGTTGATGACTCCTCATCTCTGCTGTTTCGTCAGATGATTTTAATAACTCCTCATCCCTGATATTACGTCAGAGAGTCTGTGCATAAAAATGACATTATGTTTTACACTCATTGAACCAATATAGGATTAAATAAACCAAACTTGATTAAAGTTTTTGCTTACTTATAGTTTGCGCAGAAGCAGTTCGTGGCATTTAGCAGTTCTCTTTCAAATTTTAGAGTTTCTTTTTCCGTTATTTGGTCTGGATTGGCCTTGTTCTTAATTCTTCATAGAATCGTGCATGGATCCCTCCTCTTTTTTTAAAATTGAGGCGATCAACACCGTCTAAATAAAATGGTATACATATTGTGGGTGTTCTGCCATTACATAGTTAGTATATGCAGGTTAATTCATGAAGAGTTTCGTGAGTATTACAGGCTACACATACTCTTGTAATCCTCTGACCAAAACTTGGGCCAATTAATTCCTCATTCCTTCCTGATGTATTTAGTCGGAATCGGAAAAACCCCATTAAATTTCGGTATAGGTTGATTTTTAAGTCGAGTTCATGTAGTAACAGGCAATCGTTTTTAAGGAAATTATCCATTCACTGTAAATAAAATGCTATTTAAAAAAAAAAGTTTTATCTTTAAAGAATGATCTTAAGAGAAGCGCCCGACCAAAGGGTTGGATCCCAAAAGGCAAGTTATCGCAAGGCTACGGAGGGAGGGGAGTATCGGTAGATAGACCCCCTTCACTTGTTTACAATAGGATTCCCCTTACCTCTCGTAACAGCGAACGCTCCGCCCATCCGGTCTCCCTGGTTGCCCGTACTCGAATAACTGCTGCACGAAGCCTGTGCCTTATATACTGAGTGCGTTAGTAATATAAAGGCAATTCTAAACACCTGTGATTAATCGGATCGTAACAGGTTCACTTTTGGCACCATGATTGTAGTTTTTAAAAAAAAGTCTGGTATACATTAGAGAACGGACTTAAGTAAACACCAACCCACAAGCATCGATTTACTTAATACGTTTATATATTACTTTTGTTCAATTTGAATTGGCCATATACATTTTATTCATAATTGGCCATCGATTGTGAGTTTTAAGTGATCATTTTTAGTTGTTATCGATCGTACAGCAAAATGTTCTCTGCCATTTTTGTAGTTTTATTGGGTACAGGGTTGCCTAACTTCTTGTTATTTACATTGTAGCTACAATAATGCTTCTATCTATATTGTTCCTAACCACTAAGCCAGTTTTCAAACTAATTTCTGAAAATTAACCCCTGAATGTTAATTTCCGAAAGTCAATTCCTAAGAATTAATTCTTGAAAATTAACCTTTGAAAAGCGGACATATTCACTATCCCTGATAAGTCGTGATCGGTGGTTCACAATCTATCAGCCTGGGCCCCTTTCGTTCCATCTCAAGGGTGCTCACGAAGGGGGTGCCACAGGGCTCATGCCTTAGCCCAACATTGTTCAATGTGTATGTGGCCCCCCTTGCTGAGATCGTGCGGAAATATGGGTTCATACCGGTTTCCTACGCAGATGACACCCAGCTCCTCTACCCTTTCAACTCCCTTGGCCCCAAAGTCAAGGAGAACTTTGCTGAGGGTATGAGCCAGGGCAGTTTCACATTAGATGGCTGTGAACTGCCTCCAATGTAACGTGACAAAAACAGAGGTCATGCTCTTTGGCAAGGCGAGTCTCCTTTGGTCCCCAGACTGGTGGCCAATAGATCTGGGCCCAGTACCTACATCCAAACCTCATGTAAACAATCTAGGGGTGAAGTTAGACCCAAAGCTGACCATGAAGGAACACACCAACTACATTGCAGGGTTGTGTTTCCACACCATCGGCCTACTTAGACGTGTCTTCCCGTATCTCCCTGCCATCTATAGGAAGACACTTGTACAAGCCCTGGTGACCAGTCATCTGGACTACTGTAACGGCCTGCTGACATTAGCAAACGCAGATGCTGAAGGTCGTTTGCAGGTAGTCCAGAACACAGCAGCAAGACTGGTCATGAGTGCACCAGCCAGGACTCCCTCTAAGCCCCTGCTGAAGGAACTACACTGGCTTCCCATACGGCAGCGTATCAACTTTAAGATATGCTGCACGGTTCACAAATGTCTCTACGGAGCAAGCCCTAAATATCTGTCTCAATCCCTTGAGCTGTATCAGCCCAGCAGGTCTCTCCGCTCTAGCAACCAAGCCCTTCTAAAGCCCCCTGCAACTAAGAAATACAGACAAGGAGATCGTGCTTTCTCCGCGGTTGGACCTGCTTTATGGAACAAACTTCCCACTGATGTAAGAATGACTACCAACCACCTGTCTTTTAGAAAGACACTAAAGACCCTTCTTTATCAAGAAGCATTCCTGTCTAGTTAACTTCTATGATGCACTACCTGTCGTTCTACAGCTGGCAAAGCGCGGAGATACCCTTACGGGATTGATTCCTGCGCTATAGAAGAAATTAAAATAAAATAAATAAAATAAATAGTTGTGTCAGGGAGAAGAACCCGCCGTTCCAATGGTTTTATTAATAGATTGTATTTAAACATCAATCGGGACCCTTATTATTTCATTTAGGTCAATACAGACTACCAGGTTAAGTAAGAACGTCCGCCCTTCTACCAATCATTGAACATACAATCATTGAGAATACAATATGTTGATATACAGTAGGTTAGACATATCCAGGTCGGTATCATTGTATCCTATACAGAGTGCATAACAGTAAACATAGAAAAACATGTTTATGCTAGAAAAAAGGTGTTCTCCAATTCGTTGTACATATATATATATCCAGCCCGTGAAATGAAATAGCACACAATGTTTTACCCTCAATCAATATTTTTTTGTACCATACATATGTTTTCTTAGGCAGTTATTGTTGTGCCCATTATTTCATGGAGACAAGTAATGTTCTAGGTGTCTCATTTTACTTCAGCATAGTACAGATATACACTACATATGCTTATGAAATTACATTTTGACTACATCATGATAATCCATTTCTACAACGTCAAGTTTATACATCTAATACACGAATTGCCTCATACGTATTTCTGATTTTTCTGATATTCATCATACTATCTATGGTTGTCCAATGTATATACTAAAGTCAGTGCTACCTCACCATTCTTTCCCATTCTTCTGTACTGTTAAGGCCTTCAGTATATGATCTAAACTTAGACATAAAGAATTGTTCTCTCTGTTTACGTCTTTTATCAGTGTTCCCACCTCTTATAGATGTCTTAATTCTTTCCAATATAAACCATTTAAGGTCATCTTCTTTATGGTTTTCTGTTGACCAATGTTCAACTAAAGGGGCATTTTTCTTTTGATTTTTGAGGGCGGATCTATGTTCCGATAGACGCAAACGCATTTCTCTGCCAGTTTCACCTATATAGCCCTTTTGGCAGGGACATATCAATAAATATATAACATTGGATGTCCTACAGCTGACATGTTCATGTATCCAATGTGATATACCATTGAGTTCAACTTTGTCAGATTTAATGATAGATTTGCAGTGGGAACACGTTCCACACGGCAAATTCCCACGAATGGGTTTGCCCTGATCAATGCTGAGTTGACAACTTTTTTTAGGTTTTCTATATGTCTGAACCAAACAATTGCGAATTGTCTTGTTTCTTCTGTAAGAGAATGTTGGTTTAGGTAAAGGTTTGTGTCCTTTTCTATTTAGAATTGACCAATTGTTGTTGATAAGATTTTTAAGTATTAAGCTCATACCATTATAGTCTGAAACCATTACAATGTTGGTTTCAGGTTGTTGTCTTTTATTTTTAGGTTGAAACAATATCTCTCTAGTTTGGTACTTCGCACGTTTGTAGCTTTTTCGTAATAGTCTTTTTGGATAGCCCCTTTGGAGCAATTTGTTTTTTAAAATCTCAGCATGTTTTTCAAAAGACTTTTTATCCGTACAATTACGTCGGATTCTAATGAACTGACTGTAGGGGATACCATCCTTTTGACTTTTCGGGTGGTAACTTGTGTGGTGAAGTAGTGTGTTCCTGTCCGAGGGTTTTACATAAAGTTCCACACATAATTTGCCACCTTGTGCCAGGATCTTAATATCCAAGAAGTCAACTGCCACTTGACTCTTGTTGGCTGTAAATTTCAAGTTTGAGTCTCCACAGTTTAGCCAGTCCAGGAAAGCATTAAGGTCGTTCTTACTTCAGACCCAAATAAAAAACACATTGTCTATAAATCTAGACCAGTGTTTAATGTTTTCATAGAAAGGGCTGACCTTATTATAGATATGTCTTCCCTCAAATTTTCCAACTTATAAGCAGGCTAGGCTCGGGGCACATGTGGCTCCCATTCTCGTGCCCTTTATCTGGCAAAAAAGATCCTTATTAAATAGGAAGATATTGTTCATAAGGACAACCTCGATGCAATCAACAATAAAAGTATTTTGTGCATCTAGATCTCCCTCTTCCTCTTCCAGAATGTTTCTCATCATAGTAATAGTGCCTTTCTGGGGTATGTTAGTGTACAAGGACTCATTGTCCCCTCCCTCCGTAGCCTTGCAATAACTTGCCTTTTGGGATCCAACCCTTTGGTCGGGCGCTTCTCTTAAGATCATTCTTTAAAGATAAAAACTTTTTTAAAAAAAGCATTTTATTTACAGTGAATGGATAATTTCCTTAAAACGATTGCCTGTTACTACATGAACTCGACTTAAAAATACAACCTATACTGAAATTTAAAGGGGTTTATCCGATTCCGACTAAATACATCAGGAAGGAATGAGGAATTAAATGGCCCAAGTTTCGGTCAGAGGATTACAAGAGTATGTGTAGCCTGTAATACTCACGAAACTCTTCTTGAATTAACCTGCATATACTAACTATGTAATGGCAGAACACCCACAATATGTATACCATTTTATTTAGACGGTGTTGATTGCCTCAATTTTAAAAAAAGAGGAGGGATCCATGAACGATTCTATGAAGAATTAAGAACAAGGCCAAGCCAGACCAAATACCGGAAAAAGAAACTCTAAAATTTGAAAGAGACCTGCCAAATGCCACGAACTGCTTCTGCGCAAACTATAAGTAAGCAAAAACGTTAATCAAGTTTGGTTTATTTAATCCTATATTGGTTCACTGAGTGTAAAACATAATGTCATTTTTATGCACAGACTCTCTGACGTAATAGCAGGGCTGAGGAGTTATTTAAATGATCTGACGAAACAGCAGAGATGAGGAGTCATTAAATTTACAACAACTCCTGGACCGATTCCGGTACTACAAAATAACTTTGCCCTAAATGTAAGACAAGTTTAAGTCTCTTTTCCAACAGCTAAAAAATAGAAATCTACCCATACATTGCTAAACTAACGAATGTTATGTATCTACTTTTAGATAAGAAGATGTTTTAAATAGTCCTGAGGAAGGTGTTCCAAACAAAGAAGCACCGAAACGCGTCGACAAATTTTTAAATGTATTGTTTTTTGATTATGTATTATGTTTTGATCGATTGAATGGATAAATGCAAAATGTTATTTTGAGAAAAACTATGTTTTTAAATAAAATTGTGTATACTGAGTATATGAAAGAAACTGTTTTTAAGAAGAGATAATAAAATATATTTAGATACATCAAATGTTATGTTTTGATTTAAATGCAATGTTCTTGGGGGGCTGTTGATACACTTCATTAAGACAAGTGTTATTGTTTTCTTAAAATTTAAATTCACTAACGCCAGCTCCAGAGTCTTCTGTTCGTGCTGTTTTGTTCCTGCAGCACTTCTGGCTCCTTGGGTTTAATGAGGCTGGGAGCCAAACAAAAAGGGGGCATCCAGATGGAGGGAAATAAAGATCTCTTCCCTCCTCAACGAACTAAAGAAATAAAGAGCCGCCGGTTGGCGGTTGCTGAGACTCAGCCTGCCTGTTAGAGTATCAAGGAAACCAGCTCCGCAGCGCCGGGGCTTGGGTTTTGTCGGCCGCCGCAGCTTAGCGGCTCCTCGCAGCTGCTGCTGGCGTCTGACGTCAAAGGGGAAGTGAGGGGGAGTGGTTGTGGCCTTTTTCTCAGCCGATCAGCATCTCTGGCTGGACCAAGTTTCCACGGACTATCCTGGTTAACTTCGCAGACTTTAGAGTCAAGGAACATATTTTATCAAGAGCCATTAAACAAAGACAGTTTTCCTCTGCAGACGTGCCAGTATGCCGCATTTTTTCAGACATGTCAGCCTCTGCAGCAAAAAGGCCGAACGTATTTGTCAAAATGTTACATTTGTTTAAGGCACAAGGGGCGCAAGCTGTGATAGCTCAGCAGAGTAAGCTGACAGTGCTAGTTAAGGATAGATTCCACATCTTTTGCAGTGTCCCAGATGGCAAGGAATTACTGCAGCAGATATCTATGGATAAACCCTAATGGCTTTAAGTTAGTCCTCAGTTAGGTGGTGTAGGGGCTTTTTCTTGGAAAGGCAAAGAGCTACTTGTTCATAGTGGATTGTTATTGCTTCTTCTAGTTTTGGCTTTTTTCTTGTTGTTTTTCTTTTCTGATGTCAAAATACTGTTAATATATAGGCGGGGGTTTTGCCCAAGAAGGGGAGGGGGAGGGCTGATCAGCAGCACTAGGCACTAAGTCATTGTGCCAGTAGAAGGGTGGGTGTGATAGGTTGTCTTGCTCTGAGCAGGGGCGGTCATCTGCTCGGGAGACAATGGGTCTGGAACGGGAGCATGTGGGAGAAAACGAAAATCATATTTTAGACTTCAATACATCGGTCAATCGCTATTTAGAAATGAAGAAAGGAAGAAGAAGGGGGACAAGTTATCTTGCTTGCCTCGTGGTGTATATTGTGTGTCAAAGTGGGAGTTCTAAATTTCTTTTTAATCTAACAGGAAATATAGAAGCGTGTATTTTATCGTAAATGGCAAATTGGAATCAAGATAAATGGTAAATAAGGAATTACTGAAGGTGGTTTCTTTTAAAGTAAGTTGTCTTAAAAATAAGAGGAAAATGATGGCCAATGAGATCTAGATTAATACAGAGAATCCTGATACAAGAAACCCATACCCAGCGGGAAAAATAGCAGACTTTTCAATATGTAAATCTTGGGCTGAGTATAGGGGTTTCTCATCATCCCCTGCAGCCCATAGGGGACAGCGATTTTTCTCAGTAAGAAATTTCAGGCTGAGGTAGTTAATTTGGCGAGTGATCAAAGTGGAAGATGGTGTTGGGTCACCAGTAATTTAGGGCACAGATCTTTGACGCTCGCTAGTTTATATGCCCCAGGAGAGGATCATCTCACCCCATATGAGGATTTCTTTCAATCATAAATCCAAGTTTCAGGTGAGCTAATTGTGGGGGGGTTTCAATCTGTTAATGAATCCGAAAATTGATTCCTCATCCAATGCAAAAAAACAGCTAAGGCAAAAATCTTTTAAATTGGTTCAAAGCTATAGCTCAATGCTTGATATTGTTGACCCTTGGCGAGCCGCATTTCCCACTGAAAAGGCTTATACCTGCTTTTCAGGGAGATTCCATACTTTCATGCATATTAATTATTTCCTTATCTCCAGGCGTTTGTTTTTTAAATCACAAAAAATTCTTCAGAGTGGGCTCTTGGATCATGCACTGGTTATTTTAGAATTGGAACTGGGAGAATGCAAGAAAACACCAAAAGATGGCAGCTAAATCGACAATACTTATTGGAGGAAAATTGGGTCACTTTTATTAAATCAGAAATCAGAGAGTTCTTTGAGCGAAATCATGGCTCAGCTCCACTGCATGTGGTCTGGGATTCGTTTAAAACCTTTTTCCGAGGGCTTGCTACTGCTAAAGACGTGGAGACCTCAAGGAGTTGGAAGGAGGAAAAATAAACACTTGACCATAAAGTGCAAAGGTCTCTTGATAGATTCCTTTCTAGCCCCTCCGTGGCAAACCATTGACAGCTGGATCAGGCTAAAGAGAATCTGGCCGATAAATATTATGCTAAAAGTGAATCCCTATTTCAGAAGGATAGGCAAAAGATTTATGAGGAAAGCAATTTTTTCAGGCATATTTCTGGCATGGAAGGCAAGGGATCAGGCTGTAAGCAATCAAATAGTCGCACTGAGATGTGCCCATTTGGAGGATTTGGGAGCAGTGGGAGACATCATGGTACAACATTACAAGAGGATATATGGCCAACATTAATCTATAGATATGTCAGATTTTCTCCATGAAAATGAGTTACCTGTCTTAACAGACTTATAAAAAAGGAACATAGCGAAATCATTCACAAAAGAAGAGCTAGGGGGGTTTTCAAAAACCTCCCAAATGTTAAAGCCTGTGGGCCAGATAGCCTCCCCACCAAGTTTTTTTAAATCATTCACTAGTGTAATCGTGGATTATTTCCTTTTATGGCAAATTCAGTTCTCGAAGGAGGATCTATACCTCTTTCTTTTAGAAGAGTAATGTACACAGCTTTGTAAAAAAAGGTAAAAATAGTGAGGACCCAAACTCATATCGCCCGATAACGCTTTTAAATTCTGACTACAAATTAATTACTGAACTTTCAGCCAATCGTTTTAATGAGAGCGCCTCACATTTAATCCATCCTGGTCAGAATGAATTTATAGCCGAAAGGCAGTTAGGAACCAATACGCATTTCTTAGAGGAGGCACTGAACTACTTTGAGACCCGGAAGATTCCAGCATTAGTACTTTTTTTAGATGCTGAAAAGGCATTAGATTTGGTTATTTAGGAGACATTATTTTGTATTTTAAAAAAAATTGGCATACCCTCGAAAATTACAGGTTTGGTTGGGAAATTATATATGAATGCAGAGGCCAATATTATCATCAATGCCACTCGGGTCAGCCAAGTAATAGTCAAAAGGGAAATCAGACAAGGATGCCCATTATCCCCGGTGCTATTCGCTTTTTTCATTGAGCCCCTTGCGATAGAAATCAGGAATAAAGAGGATATTTGCCCTCCACTTCCAACCATGGGGAAAGTTAAATTATACTCCGACAACATTATGCTTATTATAGAGCCGGAGGAGGAAGTGCAGGCAAAAGCTTACCAGATTTTTGATCTTTATGAGTCGTTCGGTGGCTACACAATTAATAAAAGAAAAACAGAAATAATTTTGTGTGGGTGTGCATCAAGGGTTTTACACCCTGACATTCTTCTGTGCTTGAATTCGAATCCCAATAGGTATTTAGGGGTCTGTTTTTCGCCATTTATTTTGGATCTTTATGATTTGAATTTCGTCCCATTGCTACGAAAAGTCCAGGACTTATTTACACGATGGAATTCTCTCCCTTTAACCATTCTAGGAAGGGTACCTCTGATTAAAATGTTGGTGCTTCCACTGCTCGATTTCCCTTTTTCAACTATTCCCTGTGTGTTAGTCAATTCCTTTTTCACAAGATTAAAGTCAATGTTTACATTGTTCCTGTGGGATAGGAAGATTCCCAGAATTGCACTTAGCACTTTGTATGAGAAATTGGAAGATGGCGGTTTAGTCCTCCCCAATTTGAGGGAACACTATTTTGCGTATTTTGCACAATACATGTCTAGATTCAAGTAAGGTTTACAGTCGGGTATTTCTATCAACTTTTTAACAAATTTAATATGTAAAGAAAATCAGGTCCACTGCCCATTATCAATATTTAGATCTCCTAAATTAGTAAAATATAAGTGTTTACATTGTTTTTTTCATAAACGTCAGGCATTTTTTAGACGGTGTTTCATTCCAATTATTAATGTCACAACCCCAATAGCTGATCTTCTTGTCTCAGCAGGTATTAGATATTCTTTTTTAATTACACAAAATTGATCCAAGGCTGGTTTTCGTAGACTCTCTGATTTTCTCCGGGATGATAGATGGATGATTGTAAGCAAAATGTCTCAATTAATCCCCGGCGATTTCATTCTCCTAGGGTCATATAATTTTCTTAGTAAATTCTTTAACAAACTTGATTTCCTTCAGATTTGTGGCAGAAAAAGCCGGGGGATTGAAAAAAATGTTTGGCCGCAATGAAAGGGGTAGATTTGGAGGCCAAGGCTATAACAAAATGGGGTACACATGGAGATTTGGAAATTATAGCAAATATGTGTTCTACAATTAATAATTTAAATTTTAGCTCAGTCAGAGGGGCTAACCGGAGAAGGATGTTATATTTTAGCAAGTGGCTATTGTATAGAACCCCTTGCTTTGTAGCCAAGGTTTATCCCAATCAATCAGGGCAGTGCTTCTGGTGCCATATTTATCCTGCAGCCAACTGGACTCATACAATGTTACAGTGCCCCCTGATCCAGAAGTTCTGGAACAATGTTTTTGAGTATCTGGTTACAGAATGCTTGATATCAATCAGGTTTAACGATCGACTGATAGTGTACTGTTATGACCCAGATCTGCAGTTACCCGAGAAGCTTACTAAACTTTTATATATTGGCATGGCTGTCGCCAGATCACTTCTACTTCAAAGATGGCGAATGGATTTGATTCCGTCTAAAATTGAATGGGTTCGTAAAATGGGTCAAGTTAAAAGAAGCAAAGAAACCTATGCTTCACGAATTGGGGGTCTCAAGAAATTAGAGAAGATCTGGGCACTTCATTTTGACTGTAATCTCTAAAGTTAGTATATCATCTGCTGTATCCCTTCAATCTGTCCTGCTTTTTATGAATCTTAGAACCTGATATTTTTATATCGATACTATACTTCATGTCGTTTTGTTGGTGGTAGTGGATATAAGTTTTGAGATTCTAGGTGCACTTTCTATTTTACGGTTTGATAATGTGTTTTAAGAGCCCCCTGCATATCAAGTATTAACTATTAGATCTGTTGTGTATTGATTAATTGGTTTTATTTATTACCCCTTCGAATGCTATGGATGGATTTTAAAGGATGTATATTTGCATGTAATTTTATGTATTTTATAGAATTTTCAATAAAAAAAATTGGCTTGCTCCATGCCCCCAATAGTATTGAAGGTCAGCCAACAAATCTTCCAACGTATCCGACCATTGTTGATCCAGGTGTCCCCGGGAAGGCTCACCTTATTTCCTGGAATGTGGCGGGCCAGGAATCTAAAACAGTACGTCCGGACTGGTGTGAGTTTATTGAATAGAGTGATATGCCCCTCTTTCAAGAGACATGGCCTTCCAACCCCAGTTCCATGTTGGCTATGCTAACTATACCAAGGTCCCCACCACAGCAGGCAAGGGCCGGCCTTCTTGGGCCTTACAATTTGGGTTAAGACTACAATGAGGGGTACAATAAAAGACATCATGATTGACTACCCTGATTTACTGTGTATATGCCTTGAGGCCCCACAGGGCACAACAAAACCTGCAGAGAAGCCAAATCCAAATTGCTTGAGGCAATAATGGAGCAAGACAGATCCTTGATTCAGGTGGCCAGGCATAACCATAAAAAGGCCCTAGTTGATGCTAAAAGAAGACTGGGATAAGGATAAATGGGAGAACTTGTTAAAAGCTGCCAATTGTGAGGAACATCATCGGTCCTGGAACATTATCTCTAGTGGCACTAGGGAAGGGTACTGTTTCACGGATGTTAACATTCCAGCAAGTGACTGGGTAGCCCATTATTCAATCCTGTATGTGCAGAAGAGAGTACAGTCCCCCGATATTAGTGATTCTGTAGGGTAGGGGATCGGGGGCTGATGAACACAGGTTATAGGAGAGGAGGCTAACATCTTTGAAGCAGGGACCCGAGGTGTGCCCACAATGACCATGGAAGAACAGAGCAGGAAATATGTCTAGCCAATAAAGCACCAGGTCTAGATAACATTCCAGGAGATGTATTTTTTATGAATCTTAGAACCTTAATATGGATAGTATACTTCATGTCATTTGATCAGTTTTGTTGGTGGTAGTGGATATAAGTCTCATGATTCTAGGTGTTTTTTCTATCTTACGGTTTGATAATGTGTTTTAAGACCCCCCTGCATATCGAAATCCAAATTGATTGAGGCAATAATGGCGCAAGACAGATCTTTTATCCAGATGGCCAGGCATAACAATTAAAAGCCCCTTGTTGATGCTAAAAAAAGACTGGGAAAGGGACAAATAGGAGAGCTTGCTGCAAGCTGCCAATTGTAAGGATCATCATTGGTTCTGGGATATTATCTCTAGTGGCTCTAGGGAAGGGTACTGTTTCACTGATGTTAACATTCCAGCAAGCGACTGGGTAGCCATTACTCAATCCTGTATGTTCAGAAGAGAGTACAGTCCCCCGCTGTTAGTGATTCCACAGGGTAGGGGATTGGGGGCTGATGAACACAGGTTATAGGAGAGGAGGCTGACATCTTTGAAGCAGCGGCCCCAGTTGTGCCATCAATGACCATGTAAGAACAAAGCAGGAAATATGTCTAGCCATACAGAGCATAGTACCCAATAAAGCACCAGGTCTAGATGACATTCTAGGAGATGTATTTCGAAGGGAGGCTGACATCTGATGTGCTTACTTCTCTCCAATATTTGCAGAGTTTCTAAAATGGGCCCCTTTGCCCCCTACAAAGGCTGGTGCCAAAATCATACCCATTCATTAGAAAGGGCCCGCAATCAACCATCAAATTATGGACCCATAAGTCTTACTGTCAGCTCCCAAAACCTGTTTTGTTGGGTCATACTTGGCAGACTGCAGGAGTGGATGGTTAGAAATGATATTCCCTCACCCCTACAGGGGAGATTTTGAGAGGCCACAAGCACAATAGACTAGGTGTTCTGGCTCCAGATGGTGTACTTGAAGGTGGTCATCCTGAGGGGTCGACGTCTGTATGTCATTTTTGTTGACCTTGCTCTGCCTTTGATTTGGTCCCCAGATCGACCCTTTAGTGGGTACTGAAAGGAATGGAAAATATTATAGTCCGGTGACCAAATTGGCTTACAAAGGAAGCCTTGAAAAATCTATGCAAAGTGATGAGGGAGTCTAGAAGAAAATACTTCGTGAAGCTCATTAATAGTGTGGAGACATCCAGTAAAGAAATCTTCAGGATAGTTAGATTCTTTACCAATCCTTCTGCGATGAAGGCTAATATACAGCCTTGCCCCTCCCTGTGCATGAAGTTATCGGACTGCTTCGAGGAAAAAATACAGAAGGCATATGCCTCATTTTCGGCAGGGGCTGAGATGGTAGAGTCACAATTAAACGGTATGCTAACGGTGTCAGACCTGCCAGAGTCCAAAAAAGACCAAAGCATTCAACCTGTATGCTGGGGACTACTAATAGCTGGCCATACAAAAGTTGGAGTTTCCTAACTCGCGAGCGGAATTCCAAGATGGACGCCGACTCGGAAGATGAGTCGGCGGTCTAGTTGTTGGCTTTCACTGTATACACGGAAATCTGGTGAAGCGCGAGCGCTAACGATAGTGCACACTTCACCAGAACAATTTGAGGAGATAGTCGCGCTAATGTTCTGTCCCCTTATTTTTGGCCAATTGCATCGCGTTTTTCTCCCGTTAGGGTCCGAATCAAGTTGGACCATTTCTTGCCTTATCCTCGCTATCCTTGTTTTCCCCAAATTCTGAGTAGCAAAATGAAGTAAGGGAAAAGACAATTACCCCTTTGACTCTAGACCTGGTCTTCATTTCCAGTCATAATTTTGTTGGTCTTCGGAGTCTGCCAGAGCCAGCGCTTCCCAGCTTCCTGAAAGAAGAATAAAAATACAGATAAGTGAAAATAAGTATCACTAGAGAGCAAGTAGAGTATTTGGTGAACAACTAGAGTATAATTACTATGAGAAATATTAGAGACTATTAAGGTTAAGAATTATACTTACCCGAGTGGCAGGACCTTCTTTTCTACATCAACCTGCAAGACAAAAAAGAAGCAATTCATGAGATGAGACTAGAGAAATAAAGCCTAGAATAACTACAAAGAACAGGAGTCCTCTAAAGAAGGTATGAGTAGAAATAGTTGAGTAAATATAGTTAGTCCAATAAGGTAGAACTAAGATTGACACAGATATTTACATATACATTTGCAGATATAGACTCAAGAGGCAAGCATAAGAAAAAGACATAAGAGAAGCACAATCTCTGGGATGTCGAACAAGAACAGTCCGGAGCATTCTCTTCTATTGTTTATTATTTTATCCATTCCCCCTTCCCCCTCAGAGGTCCTAGAGGGTCAAGTTTTTAAGTAACGGACCCTCAGTATCTTGGAGGTAGAGTTGGGAAAAAGACAGCTACCTGTTCCTATGCAAGTCGTGGTAAGAGTTCACTATAGTTGTTTGACAGAGTGAAGTGCCCACGTTATTTCATTGCACCCGACAGAATGGCAGAAGGAATAAATCTACAGACCTTGGGTACAGTTCTGGAGGCCATTCAAAAAAATGAATAGCCGTTAGAGAGAAGAACCAGAACCTTAAGCAAGAGGTAGTAAACTCAAGAAAAGAAATAGCTGAATTAGCTCAAAGGATGGGTCAATCTTTCAGTGCAGGAAGGGAGGATTTAGGAACTTCGGCTGAGGGTTCCAACAGGCTAACCACACAAGTTATTCATTCTTTGTCCCCAGTAAATCCATTGGCCCCTCCCGAACGATTTAGTTGGGACCCTCAGAAAGCACAAATTTTCCTTACACAATGTTCCCTCCACTTTATGTGTCGCCCTTTTATTTTTCCAGATGCGCAGTCGCGGGTTGCGTTCGCTCTTGAGCGGTGACACAGCTGCATGGTCAATGCCCTTAGTCACTAGAGATGATCCAATCCTACAAAATTATGACGAGTTTAAGAAAGAATTTCTCAGAATTTTTTGACAGAAGGAGAATTTCACAAGCTGTAGACAATGAACTGCTAGAATTGCGACAAGGCAATCCGGACTTGGTAGCCTATTTAGCCCTTATTCAATAAACTAGTTGTAGAGACAAATTGGCCAGAGAGCAAGAGGGTTGCGGTCTTTTATCGTGGATTATGAGATGAATTAAAGGACGTACTAGCACAGATACCTAATCGACCCACTGAGATATAAGAATTGGTACATCTGGTGTTAGAGATCGACTTTCGTCAAGGAGAAAGAAAAGGCGAAAGATGGAAGGACCAAAAACCCATTGTGCCCAGATTTGATAGAGCCCGGTCAGATTATAATCGAACAGTTGAAGGGCCAAGGAACCCAGAACCAATGCAAATTGGGGCCATAAGAGGTCCATTGACTAAAGAAGAGAAAGAAAAAAGAAGAGCAGGAAATTTATGTATGTACTGTGGCTCGAATGGACACTTTGTGAGAGGTTGTCCGAAAAAACCCAAAACCTCGTTCAAACCGAAGGAAAACTCGCAGCACCACCTGTAGAAGGAGTTGGACCGGTGGATGCTAATCAAGAATCAACTCCAAAGAAACACCAGCTGGCTAATACGCTTCAGTCCTCTTCGCCTCATTTGGTACTGTCTATGATAATTGAATTCCGACAAACAACACTTACGGATGTGTGAGTAATGGTGGATTCCGGATGTGTCAGTAATGGGGGATTCCGAAGCCACTGGAAACTTCTGTGACCTAAAGTTTGCAGCAAGCATAGGTTTGAAGGCCATACAAAAGCTTAAAAGTGAACCAGTATGAGCTGTAGACGGCACAACCCTTTCGTCTGGACCAATTGTTAGTCACACTGAACCCTTATTGATGAAATCCAGCGATGGACACGAAGAAGTTATCCAGTTTAATTTAATTGATGCACCTCAATTTCAGCTCATATTAGGGTTGCCTTGGTTGACAGAACACAATCCTACCATCGATTGGAGTGCCAGAACAATAGCAATGAATTTAAATTATTGTAAAGAGAATTGTTGTGGAAGAAAAGAAGAAGACTATGAACCTTACCCTGCTCATTCATTGTTTATGATGGGTGCATCGGTGTGCGTTATCAACTCGCAAGAAATACCCCAAGAATACCAAGACTTCGAAGATGTATTCAGTGAAAACGAGGCTGAACAATTACCTCCACTATGACCGTACAATAGAATTAGAGCCTGGCTCAAATTTACCCTGTAGTAGAGTCTACGCTCTGACTGAGAAAGAACATCAACATTTAAAGGAATACTTGGATAAGTATATAGCAAATGCTTCATCTGACCATCCATGTCTCCTGTATCCTCGCCCCTGTTCTTTGTGCCGAAAAAGGAGGGTGATCTAAGAACATGCATAGACTATCGCGTAATAAACAAGATTACTAAAAAGAATCGCTATCCGCTACCCCTCATTTCAGTTTTATAAGATCAGGTAAAGAATGCAAGAATCTACACCAAGTTGGACCCTAGGGGGACCTACCATTTGAACAGAATGAAGGAAAGCAATAAATGGAAGACGGCTTTCAGGACGAGATTTGGCCTATTCGAATATCGAATATCAGGTCATGCCATATGGCCTGTGTATCGCCCCGGCAACCTTCCAAAACTTTATCAATGATATATTGAGAGAATTTATAGGTAAATGTGCAATTGTCTACATAGATGACATCTTGATATACTCTGATGATACTCAAAAACACAAGGAGCAAGTGAGAGGAGTCTTGCAAAAGCTCAGAGAGAACCGACTGTTTGTAAAACTGGAGAAATGTGCCTTTGGCGTTTCCAAGGTAGAATTTTTGGGGTTTGTCCTTTCCCCAACCGGCATGAAGATGGATGAACGTAAGGTTCAAGAGGTGGTCGATTGGAAATCTCCCACTAGTGTTTTGCAAACTTTTACTGGAGATTTATTGACAAATTCTCCAAGAAAATCCTCCCCCTCACCAAGTTATTACGAAAAGGTGTTAAGTTTGAATGGACAGAAGAAGCGGAGAAGGCCTTTAATTTGTTAAAAGGAAGTTTTACTTCAGCCCCAGTACTTTTACACGCTGACCCATTAGAACCATTCTATGTGGAGACAGACACCTCCGATCAGGCTATAGGTGGAGTTTTATCCCAAAGACACAGAGAAACAGGCCAACTGCACCGATAGCTTACAGATCAAGGAAATTAACATCTGCAGAACAGAATTACACAACTACAATAAAAGGAATTGCTGGCGATTAAGGACGCCTTCAAGGGGTGGCACCACTACTTAATGGGAGCCAGACATCAAGTGACGGTCTTTACAGATCATAGAAATCTAAAATTCCTGAAATCAGCCAAAACCTTAACGCCAAGACAGCTGAGATGGTCACTGTATTTTGCGGAATATGATTTTGTGATCACCTACAGACCAGGAACTCAAAATGGAAAAGCGGATGCTCTTTCCAGGATTGGCACAGAGGATAGGAGATCATTGGAAGAAACTCAGACCATCATACCAACTTCAAGGATAGTCTGTGCTACTACGTCAGTTACTTTTGGAGAACAGATCTCTTGAGTCATGAGTCCAGAAGACATTCACAAATTGGTTAATGAAGAAGAAGGTAGAGAAATCCTGCATCAACTACCTTATCACCAGGGAACCTTGTACATACAGACAAAGGAGTTGCAGAATCAAGTTCTATATGAGTGTCATGATAACCTCTTGGCTGGCCACAAAGGAGAGACTAAAACTAAGGAATTAGTTAAAAGACACCATTGGTGGCCACACATGACCACTGATATTGAGAACTATGTGAAAACCTCCGAAATCAGCGCACAGGGAAAATCAAAACGGCAGGCTTCAAAAGGGTTGTTACAACCGATCCCCACCCCTCAGGGTCCATGGCACACCATCACTATGGACCTAATAGTGGACTTGCCTTCCAGTCAAGGTTATAATACTATTTGGGTGGTTGTGGATACATTTACCAAAATGGCACACTTCCTAGCACTAAAGGGGGTCCCAACATCAAAACAGCTGGCAAGTCACTTTAGTCCACACATAGTCAGAGTTCATTGAGTTCCCATGGTTAATATTACCGATCGGGGTTCGCAGTTTATGTCCCATTTTTGGAAGGCCTTTTTGAGAGTTTTGGGAATAGAGGCTAGATACTCCACTAGTTTTCATCCTGAGACAGACGGGCAAACTGAAAGAGTTAATCGAGAACTTGAACAGTATTTGAGGTTATTCCTACTGAAGCAAGGAGGGGAGTGGTCAGGTTATTTGTTGGCTGCAGAATGTGCACACAACAATGCAAAAAATGTTTCAAAAGGTTATTTCCCATTTTATTTAAACTATGGCAGACACCCTAATTCTACTGTAAAAAACTCAGAACTTTCAGTTACAGCAGTTAAAGACTTAGTTGTTAATTTAAAACAAGTTCAACAAGATGCTTCTCAGAATTTAGAGCAGGCTAAAAGGAATTATAAAATCCATGCTGATAAGAGAAGGGAAGAGGGTCCAGATTTGAAAGAAGGAGATGAAGTGTGGTTAAGTACTAGAAATTTGAGGCTGAAGACTAACAGAAAGTTTTTACCTAGATTCATAGGGTCCTATCCAATTGAAGAACAAGTAAACCCAGTAACCTATCGTCTGAAATTACCAGCTAAGATGAAAATTCATCCAGTCTTTCACACCTCTTTATTGAAAAGGGCATCTCCGGAGTTACGGAATGACTTACCACCAAAAGCCATTATGTTAGAGTCAGGAGTGGAGTTTGAAGTGAAAGAAATTCTAGATTCAAAATGAGTAAATGGGAAGTTGGACTATCTGGTGGACTGGAAATGCTATCGTCCAGAGGAAAAATCATGGGAGGTAGCTTCTGACGTTCATGCTCCCCGTTTGGTGAGATCTTTTCACAAGAGATTTCCAATAAGACCGAATGAGGAAGGACCTACTTTGTTGGGGGGTACTGCCAGACCTTCCAGAGTCCAAAGAAGACCAAAGCATTCAGCCTGTATGCTGGGGACTACAATTAGCTGGTCCTACAAAATAAATTCATTGTGGAACCGCGGAATTCCAAGATGGCTGCCGACTCGGAAGACGAGTCGGCGGTCTAGTTGTTGCCTTTTACTGTGTACACGGACATCTAGTGAAGCGCGAGCGCTAACGATAGTGCGCACTTCACCAGAACAATTTGAGGAGATAGTCGCGCTAATGTTCTGTCCCCTTATTTTTGGGCAATTGCGTCGCGTTTTTCTCCCAATAGGGTCCAAATCAAGTTGGACCATTTCTTGCCTTATCCTTGCTATCCTTGTTTCCCTCAAATTCCGAGAAGCAAAATGAAGTAAGGGAAAAGACAATTACCCCTTTGACTCTAGACCCGGTCTTCGTTTCTAGTCAGAATTTCGTTGGACTTCGGAGTCTGCCAGAGCCAGCACTTCCCAGCTTCCTGAAAGAAGAAGAAAAATACAGATAAGTGAAAATAAGTATTACTAGAGAGCAAGTAGAGTATTTAGTGAACAACTAGAGTATATTTACTATGAGAAATAATAGAGACTATTAAGGTTAAGAATTATACTTACCCGAGTGGCAGGACCTTCTTTTCTACATCAACCTGTAAGACAAAAAAGAAGCAACTCATGAGATAAGAAGTAGAGAAATAAAGCCTAGAATTACTACAAAGAACAGGAGTACTCTAAAGAAGGTATGAGTAGAAATAGTTGAGTAAATATAGTTAGACCAATACGGTAGACCTAAGATTGACACATATATTTACATATACATTTGCAGATATAGACTCAAGAGGCAAGCATAAGAAAAAGACAGAAGAGTAGCACAATCTCTGGGATGTTAGGTAAGAACTAGATTGAGATAGTCATAGAAGAAAGATAGAGAAAAAGGGAATGTGTTAATGTTTATTTTTTAATGCATTAGGATTCCTTAAGATCCGTGAGTCTACAGGCGAGACCTTGGAAGCCGAACAAGAACATTCCGGAGCAGTCTTTTCTATTGTTTACTATTTTATCCATTCCCCCTTCCCCCTCAGTGGTCCTAGAGGGTCAAGTTTTAAAGTAACGGACCCTCAGTATCTTGGAGGTGGAGTTGGGAAAAAGACAGCTGCCTGTTCCTGTGCAAGTCGTGGTAAGAGTTCACTATAGTTGTTTGACACAAGGACACCCACTCAGATTTTCTCCCTTTCTTCCTGCAGTAATCATTGGATGAAATCCTGGGATGCAAGTCTGGCTCTCGGGAGGATCAATGTCCCCCGAACCTTTGGCTCACTTCATTAACCCTGTCTTAAATCACATTTGGAATACCTCGCTATACACCAGCATTTTCCTGGATATTTGGAGAAATGCTCTGCTACTGCCCCTATTAAAAAAGCTGAACGCGGACCCAACGGTGCTTAGCAACTACTGCTTGATCTCAGTACTGCCAGCACCCACAAAGATGCAGGAAAAACTGGTGGAACACCAACTCGCCAATTACAGAGACGCTCATGACATCCTGCATGACACTCAATCTGGATTCCAGCTGATATTTAGCACTGGGACTGCACTTGTGGAGGTGGCAGATTATGTAACAATGACTGTAGATGAAGGAGCGTCAGAGATGCTGGTCCTTTTAGATATGTCTGCAGCATTTCATGCCGTTGCGCACCCAGTCCTACTTGTCAGACTCAAATAGATGAGCTTGCGGGGTGGATTGTACTCTCCTGGATCCAGTCTTATCTTAAAGAATACTCTCAATGGGTCATTCTCCAACCTTATCAATCGGAACCTAAGCCACTATGGTGCAGGGTGCCTCAAGGCTCGGCCTTGAGTCCGTTGCTCTTCAACACCTATCTGGTGCCACTTTTCACTCTCATTGCTTCTTAGGAAGTGAAGGCACTCTGATATGCGGGCAACACCCAGCTGGTGATCTCTTTTAAGAATCACTCTACTGATTCTTTCACCAGATTTAAGGGGTGTCTGAAAGATGTTTCAAGCTGGATGACAAGTAACAGCTTAAAATGTAATGAGGACAAGACAGAAGTCTTGATATTCGACCAGGCATTGCCTCCCCCCGCTGGACTTTGGTGGGCAGTTGAAATGGGATCGCCACCTTTACCAGAAAACATGTTGACAAACTTGGGCATTAAATGGGAAACGGGCCTCTATTTCTCTGCCCAAGCCCGCCATGTATCAGCCTCATGCTTTGGGAAGCAACGAAGTTTAGGGAAATTCTTGCATCTATTGCCGGAGGATAGTGGAAGGGTAATAGTTCACACTACAGTGACTTCTCGGCTGGACTACACAAACTGTCATTATCAGGGGCTACCCCACTATCTGATCAATGGATTACAGATGGTACAAAATGCTGCAGCAAGATTAATTTGTCGAGTCCCGTTCCTTCACCACATCCCTCCCCACATCAGATAACTTCACTGGCTACCTGTGGCTAACAGGATAGAGTTCAAGTCCCTGTCTCTGGCTTTTTGTGCATTGCAAGACAGCGACCCAAGATATCTTAGGCATAGGCATTACCTATATCAATAAAACAGCACTCTGAGATCAAACTCCCAGCACCTGCTCTGTGTGCCTCGCTCTGCTAAACCCTGATTAGGAGGCAGGTCCTTCACGTTAGCAATGGCCAGACTTTGGAACTCCCTGCCTTCCCATATATGCTTGATCAAGTCCGAACGTGAGTTCAGGAAGACCTTGAAGACTTGGCTTTTCAGTCAAAGTTAGCACCCACGTTGGACCTCACCTGTTGTGACAACAAAGCGCCAGGACAATCTCTGCTCATTGTCGCTGTTGTGCTTTACAAATGTTATTATTATTACCCAGAAATTTACTAAACATCATTGTGAGGGTGCACATGAACAATTATGCGCAGGTGAGGTGTGGCCAGGCTGGTGAGCTGTCAGAGCCCTTCCCCATAAGTAGAGTGGTTAGACAGGGCTGTGTACTTGACTCAACGCTCTTTTCCCTTTACATAAATGCTCTTATATACTACTTGGGCCACATTGTTAATGATGCCCCCAGACTGGCGAAAATGAGGATACTTGCCCTTATGTTTGCTAATGACACTCTCTTCCTCTCAAAATCCCCCATGGGCTTGCAAAAAGCTTCTGGATCGTTTAGAACAATTTTGCAGGGATCGGGGCCTGGAAATCAATACAGGCAAAATGAAGTACATGATTTTAAACCCAGGGCACTCACCTAGGGCTAACCCAGTTCTAGCAGAGTCCCCTCTTGAAAGTGTGCAATCATTCATGTCCCTGGGTATTACAGTCACTTAACGGATGGGTTGCAGACATATCACTTAATGCAGGCCCAAACTAGAGCAAATTGCAGAGGGCATTTCCAAGATGGTATATAGATTGCAGTTTCATCCAGCTAGCCCGGCCCTGCAAGTTTATCAATTGCCAGCTCTGGGATCAGCTACGTATGGCGCAGAGCTGTGGGGCCATGTAAATGCGACTACGCTTGATTTAGTTAAAAATCGATTCATCAGGCAACTGGTAGGGGTCCCTGTTAGTACCCCATTGCTTCTACTCAGACTTGACATTTTATAATGAGAGCCTTATCTGCCAAAACTGGTATCCACCCAATCATGTACTGGAAGAGGCTATGGACAACTACGGAGCTCCAACCATACCAGGAATGCCTTGAATGATATCCTGAGCCTTGGAGGCTCGAGTAAAACTCCCTGGATCCGGTATATGAGATCCCGCTTGGGTTTTTAACCCATTGGCTGCTTCCGCTTTTTTGCGGCAGTGCGGCCGCTTTAAAAACAGGCGCGGTTGCGTCGGCCATTGGCCCACGGCAGTACCAGCGAGGTAGTTCTGCCCTCGGTCAATGGCCGACGGCAGCAGCCAACGGGTTAATTATGTGGACTACTCCAAATGAGTCCGCTGGGATCCCCAAGAACAGCATCAAAAAAGCGTATTGACAGCACATAGATTTAGCAACAAACACAGAGGATAGCAGAGTAAACATCATGGATGAGATCGAACCTCCAATGGCTAGGCACCTATTCCTGAAATTCCTTCATGGTACTCTTCCCCTTCGGTCCTTCACAGCTAAATGGGCTAAAGTACCCAGTGCAGAAGAGAGGCACTACCTGTCATGTGATGCCCCCAAGGAGACCCTCTGTTTTTCTGCCCGGCATACGAGAGCGGTAGGCGTTGCTGTATATCACTGCTGTGCAGGTCCCTAGGCACTAGGGAATACAAAGTTGCCCTAAGGATACTAGGAACACATCTTAGTAAGCCATTAACGTTTGGACTAACACAGTATCTACTGGCTATGTGGAAAGCTAGGGCAAAGCTTTCCATGGTAACTGGAAATCCATTCTTGAATGATGTAGTAATGTGATATACTGCACTTCCTCTGCTATGTCTTGGATCCTAATATTTGACCCTACTGTTAACTTCCCACATCCTTTAGTGTACCCACTAACCAATAGTCTTTTAATTATGTAAAATCTGCAATTTTATAACCCTTAGGATTCTAATTAATTGTATTTTAAAACTATTTATGTACTTAACTATTTATGGTTTTTGTGGTCAATATATTTTATTACATTTTTTATGATAAACAGGACAAACAAAAAATTATACAGTGTTGGTACACATAGTGAAATAATGCAGTCATAACAATGATTACCCTGAGAATGATAATATACCAAAAACTCACGATTGTCTTAAACTATTTATGTTTTATATTGGAAAACGTGTTCATGTGCTTTTATGGCTTTTTGAGACGAAATAAAGCTGAATTCAATTGATTTGAAAGTGCTGGATAGTTGTCAAAACCGGAAGCAGACATCCTCCTAGCTTTTTTGTAGATTGAAGGGCACCACCATGATAGTGGTTCCCTTCAAAGTACAGAAATGACTGCTGGTCTAGCAGTCTTCTCTAACAAACAGTAGGCCATCAGGGTGGCGGAGAAGCAACAACAATAATGAAACAACAGTGTTTTCCTCTCAAAGAACAGAAGCACACAAGAAACCCCAGACCCTCTTTTTCACAGAACAGGGACAATATTCTCATGATGCCTGATTCGTAGTTAAATTTACATTTTTGTGTAAGTTTACTCTGTTTTGGTATTCATAAAGTACGATTTAGTAGTAAATGTATGAGTGTGAGAATTCCGCAGTGGGGGCGGAGACCTCCACACATAAAAAGAAAAGACTGGCTTATATTTTATGTGATTAGTTCCCTGCTCCGACTGCAGAGTCTATGCAGTCTTAAAGTTACTGTTGAATCAAACTTTATGAATACCTTAAAGGAGTAACTTACATAAAATAAAAGGGTAAGTTTACATATGTGAGTCAGGCCTATGGTTGTCACTTTCTCTCGCAGTAGCTGTACACAATCACAGGGAATTCAAGGATGTTTTTATTCGGACTGGACTCTGGTATTATTAAATCTGCATTTTGCAATGATCTGAATTTCACTGATACCCCTTCATCATGTACTATTCACAATACCCACATTAACTCAAAATACCACATGTGTTTTGAACTTTGAACAAAGATAAGGCATTTTGATTTAATTCAGAAACTTGATTGCACTCGAATGAGCTGCTATCATGCTCTCCTTTCAACGTCAGAGCTGAAAGGTTACATACTGTTCTTCTCAAAATTGAATTGCAAACCTGGCTTGTGCGTGGAAGGCAGAACAAGGCTCAGGGTGTTTTCTGTCCAAAAGAACTATTGCAAATGTCATAAGGAGAAGAAGAAATTCAGGAAAACTCAGCTACAAGAATCATTAACCCCTGCCCGCAAAGCTATTGCCTTCTGGGCAAGTCCCAGAAGTGCAGGGGGGAGGGGCAAGAACTCTGGAGACAAATGATTATACTGGTTTGGTGGTAAATGCCTGTAGTAATAGCATTTCCATGCATCAACAATGCATTTTTCTTTTTTATGATGTGTATTCTATAGCAGTAGCATGTAACCTAGCATTGAAGCCATTTCAGCTCATTGTGGTATACAAAACCAGTGCCTCTGCTAGGAATGTGCTACAATTGTTTAGCGGGCTACTAACCAGCACTGGTAAAGAAATATTTAATTAATCTACCAATTTATCTTAGAGAAATGATCAGTATTTTCAAATCACACATATACCTATAAAGGCTTGATGCATAAAATGCTAAATCTAGTACTCCATACAAGCACTATAATTACACATCAATAATCTGTATAAGTGCTATTAATACACATCATGACCCTGGACAATTAATCTGATTATGCCAATACATTTTGGCAGTACTGAACATTACAAAAGGAAAAGTGCAGTGCATCAATAATGAGCTGGGAGACAGCTTTTACCACTACAAATGTATTTATGATTACATGTTAAAATCTCTCATATAAGATGTAATTTAGAATAGCAAAAATACCAAAAAGATTCACTCTACTTAACAGCTAAAAAGTATTCCTAACATTGCAAAGAACATGCAACTGCTATTTCTTAAGGTTTAGTGATATATGTGCATAATATTTCGTTACTGGGCGGTATTTCTCTGAATAGCATTACGAAACCTCACTACTACAATCAGAACATCAAAGGTCTCCATTTCAATGCACTTTCACCCTTGTAAGGGCTCCAAACCTTTTAAAGTTTAGCAAGGGACTTGTTATCTTATCTCTTTAAAATATAAACTGTAAAAAGTAGATGAGCTATACTACATTTCACGTCAAGTGCACATGGGCAGTGTCCAGGATTGATTTTCTTCCAATGAGAAGTTATTTTCCATAAAGAATCTAAACTAGTGGTCTTATGGTCCGTGGACCCCAGGTGGTCTGCCAATCCAACTCAAGTGGTCCGCAACTCCTAAGACAATAACACAATATAAACAGATTAATAAAGTGTATATAAATAAAGTAGCAAAATGTTCATTGACATTTTAAGACTTTCCATAAATGTGAAGGAATTTGTAAATAGGGTCAATGCTGATTTGCATATGGCCATGTCTGAACCGGGGTGGTGTAGAGTGTAAAAAAACGATGGATTTAGGCCCAGATCTCTGTACTGGGGTGAATGTATGACATTGTTCTGCATTCTGTCCATCAATTGTTGTTTTTGCATTTGTCACCCCGAGTGGGATGGGTATGCTCAGACGTGAGTCCCATGCTCTCTACACCACTGGAGTCAAGATATCCTGGCTGAAGACGGCTGATAGCCAGAAACCGATCCTAGGATGCTTGATTCCGGTCCAGGAAAGACATGGCTTGGCAGTTCGGGCTGGACTGTTCCCATGAGGCACAGTGTCAAGGCTGATTTGCATATGGCCATGTCTGAACTGGGGTGGTGTGGAGTGCAAGAAAACGATGGATTTAGGCCCAGATCTCTGTACTGGGGTGAATGTATGACATTGTTCTGCATTCTGTCCATCAATTGTTGTTGTTGCATTCTTTAAAAGGGAACATAAAAACCTCAGGCATGGGAGTTTGCTACATCCCATGAAGTCAAGCCTAGATGGAGGCATAAAGCTTTAATCACTGACTTTTGGAGTACAAGGAATAGCTTCCTCAGACATACCCTATTCAGAGGTTCCCAATGTATTCTGTTCTCAAGACAGCTCTGCCTCATATTGGGCGTTGTGGACCAGTTTTCCCTCAAAAGCCTTTTACCCTGGGCCTGCTGATAGCCCACCATACCGGGCATCACACTTTTTAGTGAATTAGTAGTTCCAATTAATGATGTTTTTAGTATACTAAAACCTCAGGTTGCCAGAGAAGTAAAGTCCCAGGCATTTATGTACCCTCTCCTGTTCTAAAGAAGCACCCATGAGAAACCGTGAAAACATATGCATCTTTTATAAAACACTAGAGTCTTTCTTCTGCCTATGTTGATTGTGAACATATTACTGTCACAAAATGCACAGAGGGTGTTACTTTTTGCTGTAGGCCGATTGGAGTATAAACATGAGGACATACACGAACCAGAGGACATGAATACTCCCAATGTTTGGGGAAAATACATTAATTAAGTGAGGTTACCTAGGAGATCTGAAACAAAAAGGCGAATGAGGAGAGGGACGAAAAACATATCCCTGCTGCAGTCCATTTCTAACAGGGATTCTGTCTAAGTCAGCCTGAACCAAGTTTTGCAAGTGGAGCTGTTGGATCAATGACAAGAGATCTATGGATGTCCTATTGTCTTTGAGTTTCTTCCACATTATCTCCTGGTTTACCAGATACAATGCGGCTTAAAAGTCAACAAAGCAACAACAAAGCATGCAAACTGAATTTACTGCATGCGAGGCCATAGCCGGAGTGCAAGCAGTGGTTGATCAATAAATCAGTTTCCCCAAAACCTCCTTGTTCTTTAGGGATGATACTTCCTTCAAATGCCCAGGTTTCAAGATGGAGTAACAAAGATGTAGTGAATTCTGGAGTCCAATTGTATTTAAATAAGATTTATTGCAAAGCCAATACCCCGGCAATGGGAGCAGCAACATACATTAACGCATTCAGCCACTAGCCTCTGTAAAGACCTTTGTGCCCAAATTCCATAATACATAATACAATTCTAATTCTGTTTATCTAAACTAAGGAATAGTTAAGGAGACAAACTAAGGTACAAAGAAACAAAAAGAACTACATTACACAATATAACACATCTTTCCCCCCCAAAAAACAGCTATGTAACTACTATAAGTATAAAGGTTCATTTGCATACATAGCCACAACATTTATTGGGTCTTGGGATTATGAGTCCTGACCTTCCCATTTTTGCATCTCTCTGTTCAGAAAAGATGAGGGAAACATGGTCATTATCCCCACTCTGTTTCTGTCCATTAACAACAAGTCCCTCGCTGTTACGGATTGCCCCATTTCCAGTCATACCACAACCACACTCACCCAACAACCAATGAGACTCATTTGTTTTAGTCTTTTCATCACTCACCACAAAAGCTTCATTTTGAACCCTTTTCTATCCTTTATATAAATAAATATGACTCAAATGCCATACCTTGATGTCATTCAACTTGACTGTGTTACAAAACATCTTAACTACTTGCAAACGTTGAAAATATCAGCCTTCATTCTTTTTGTAGACTCCAGGTTTTTTTTACTTTCACCCAATCACTGATTCATACTACAAACAGTTTGGAGTTATTCTTTTTGTTGTGATACTTGTTACACTTATCTTGAGCCTTGCTTACTTGTTGCTTAACTGCAAAAACAGTCCATTCACTCCTCTTGGAACAATGAATCCATGCCACATTGTCCTTCATACATGGCAATCTGTCTCTATAAGCTAGAATGGACTAAAGCCTGTGGAGCTGCAAGGTGTAACCCTGTAAGCCCACACAGTGTGACACACTTCCTTAAACTACAATAAATTAGCCCCCTTCGCCAGTTGAATAGTATTTTTGAGCTCCATGTTAAAGTGCTCCACAGCACCATTTACAGCTAGATGGTGAATAGAAGTGGTCTTCTGTACAATGCTATTCCTTTTCAGGAATGCATTAAAAACATCAGAAAAAAATTGAGGTCTGTTTTCTGTTAAAATTACCATAGGCATCCCTTCTCTCAAAAACACTTTGTCTAAAAAACACACTATCCACTTTGGAAACCACCTTTATATCAGGCCTTTTGGCAAAATGATTAAATAGGACTGTGTCATACTTAGGGGCCGATTACAATGTTGGTCAGAAACTCTTCCAACTGGCTCGGTCTCTGAACCATTTCCGACTGACTCTGTCTCAGGGAGTCTGACCGACCTATTACGATGCTTCACAATATCGTTCGGTCAGACTCACATTGACTTTAATGGGAGCCAGTGTTCGGAAAGAGAACACAGGTTCCCATTGAAAAAATGAGTGTTTGGGGAAACTCTAGCACACTGTGGTGGGCGGCTCATGGTGCCTGCCACACTGTGCATGGTTGGAAAGAGAGGCCCCGTGGGTACCCCCATGGGCCCCAATCAGAGGCCTACAGGTGAACGTGGCTTTCTACGGGCCCCAAAGCCAGATTCCGATAGCCGTTTCATGTCGGGCAGATTGATTCGGATAGGCTGTCAGAATCGGACATCATAATTGCTTAGTCAGAAACCTTGTCCATAGAGCTGTCCAAATGCCAATCGGAACCGAATCGGACAGCTTAAACTGTATCCTTGCATCGTAATCGGTCGGGCAGAAATAGAAATGTATCCGATTCGGTCGGAGACATAGGTTCCGGATCTGATTCAGAGAATCCGAATCCTGTTCAGACCCTTTCTGACTGACATCATTATCAGCCCCTTAGTCTCCACTCTGTCCTGCACCAGACCCAATATGTCCAATCCAATCTTTTCGCATGGCGTTTCTGGGCACCTAATAGAACACAAAGATTGTTTGATGGTAATAAGAAATTTTTCCGAATTGTTGCACAAAACAGAACTTCTTACCTTCTTCTCAACGGCCTGGTCAATACCAGGCCACCTGTACACATATTTAACTCCATACTTGGTTTTAGAAATACCCAAATGGCCCTCATGGCAAATGTCCAGAATACTGTCCTTCAATAACTCAAAGGTGCACCCTTTCCAGCTTGAAGTCCTTTGCCATCTTCAGCAGACAACTCTTGTCTCAACTCCCAATATGCACACAATGTGTTGCCTATTTAAAATTTAGGTGGCCAACCCTCCATAAACCAAACACCATTTTTCTGCAAATGTTCATCTTTAATAGTGGCTTTTACCCTTTCACTTTCCAAGATACTATCAATGATACTTGCCACACAACATTTTTCCAATTCATCCTCCTGCTCTGATTTGGTTTTCTACAGCAAAGTCATCCTGCTTAAAATATCAGCATTTTTGTATTTGACACCCGGTACATAACACATATCATAATTGTAATCGAAACATTTGGTGGACATGCAGGCCAACCTGGGAGAGGTATTTAGTAAACTCTTAGTGGTGAGTACTTTCCTTAAAAGCTTGTGAACTCTTCTGAGCTTAAATTGTGAACTCCAGATATACGCTCTGAAGTGTTCCAATCCCCAAATGCATGCAAGGGCTTTTTTCTCGATACGGAATACTTCTCTTCTGTTTGTGTAATTAAATGTAATGCAAAAGCAACAATGCATTCATTCTTTTCCACCTTCATCAATCTGAGTGAGTGCCACCCCAACCCTTTGCAACTTGCATTTGTGGTGACAATACTCTTGAAAGCTGTATCATATCCTGGTAAAGCCCAGAGCACAGCACAGCCAGTATATAAAAAGGATGATAAGTCGCTTGCAGCCAATTATAGACCAATAAGTCTAATTGACTGCTTACAAAAAATCATGGGACGGCTGGTTTGGGGCAGAATTCAGGCCTGGATTGATAATGACAATATTTTGAGTCACCTGCAGGCTAGTTTCCGCCCAAAAACAAGTACCATAGACCAGGTTTTCCGGTTTATTATGTTATACTGGCGTACTGTGGTCCTGGAAAAGGGTACTTTGTATGCTGTTTTTGTTGACTTAAAAGCGGCTTTCGACCTGGTCTCTCGTAACACACTATAGAAAGTTCTAGCAGAGCTGGGGATGGCACCTGAATTGCTGAGCTTGATTGTCCGCCTGCATGAGGATACCTTCGCTCGGGTTTGGTGGGGTCGCCAGGGGGAGGTTACGGAGCCCTTTCCGGTGGAGCGTGGAGTGAGGCAGGGTTGTGTTATGGCACCAACCTTGTTCTCGCTCTTCCTGAATGGGGTTGCGGATTTCCTCTCCCTGGTCCCGACTGATGCCCCCTGCGATGTCTGGTGAGCGGGTCCCGATCCTCATGTTCGTGGACGACACTCTCATAATTTCAAAGACTCCGAGTGGACTTCAGCAAGCACTGAAGCGGTTTGAAGATTTTTGTCTAAATAGGGGCCTAGAAATAAATACGACAAAAACTAAGTATATGGTCCTGACCGGTCGTAAAATGTGTGGGACAAATAGACCTTTCAAAGGGCTGATTAATATGAATGGTTCCCTGCTGGAGCGGGTAGATGCCTTCACCTACCCGGGGGTTACCCTTCAGAGAGACCTGGGGTGGTCTAGTCAATTGGACATCGCGGTGCTAAAACTCCGCCAGCAGGCAGGCTTCCTTTTGAAAAAATTCACCTTCTCAACAACAAAGCCCATTAGCCCCTTATTGGAGGCATACGGGATGAAGGTTTTAGGTTCGGCCCATATGGAGCGGAGCTCTGGGGCTTTGAAGATCTAAGAAAGCTAACGCTAGCTGAAAATAAATTCCTTCGAAAAGCTACTAGCGTTCCCATAAGTACCCCGTTAATACCGCTAATGTGGGATCTTGAAAAAAAGGCGGTCCAGGATCTTGCCTTTCTGCGGCCAGTACTTTACTGGCGCCGTTTATGGACTACAGAGGAACTACTAACCAACAACCAGAATTGCATGTGCTGCTAACAATTTCCCTCTTTTATTTTTAGTTTAAACATCTGACAATGAAACAAATGTTTAAGTTGACCATATGTGTCATTTATTTATTTTATTTTGAAGCTCCCAAGATCCTTTGCGGACCCGGAAGCATTGCGCACTGAGGACGACTGGCAGGGACAACGGAATCCTGCTCCGTATTGACGTTAGCTTTTCGAGATACACTTCAACGCTTACGGTAACCTCGGCCATCAAGACTCATCCACTGGTGTCGGCCATTGAGACTCATTCACTTGTGTCAGATAATCGGCGCCCGCCAAACAACCCCCTTTTTGTTCACTGTGGAGGACGGACCCGCCTTTTGACTATATGGTTCTGCATTTCGGAATCCCCACACACGATTCTGGTCTCAAAGCGGTTGAGAGACCTTGGTCCTGACGAGAACTCAACTACTTATTTGAGTTTGAAACGCGTAGACTTATCAAGCCTAAAATATAAAACTGTGATATAAATTTCTAAACAGTTTTTGATGACACGCAAATGTTTTTTGGCTTCTTTGTAAATCAAAGTGATTACATTGTTGAAATAATTCATATGTTTCCGTTTTCTTTTGTGTTTGTATATAATATGTGAATAGCGTGGTTTGTGAGTTGTATGATTGATTGTATATATGTTGTCTAAAGGTTCATTCTGAATATATGTCGTTTGGTTTTGTACATAAGGTCTTAAAATTTTGTATAAAAAAACTTTAATTTCTTCACAGATCTAAACAAAATAATTTTCCTTCAAAATAAAATAAATAAATGACACATATGGTCAACTTAAACATTTGTTTCATTGTTAGATGTTTAAACTAAAAATAAGAGAGTGAAATTGTTAGCAGCACATGCAATTCTGGTTGTTGGTTAGTAGCTTGTGGCAAGCGGTGCTGTTGGGAGCCCAAACCCAGTAGTTTTTGTTAATTGTACAGAGGAACTACAGCATTATGCCCAGGGTCTAAGGGAGATAACGGCTAAGGACACGTGCCATAAAATACATTGGCTGAAGGCCATTAGATCTATACTCTTCAAATTAGGAATGAGGGACCTATCAGAGGATCCGGAAAACGCTAAATTTCCCTCTAAAAAATCCCTAAAAGAAAAGTATTGGGAGATGGTGATCACAGAAGAGAGGTCACAGAGTCTCTCCTCACACTTACCTGGTCGTTTCATGGATATTAAAGCCCAACCAAAACTGGAACAATATTGGGACTTTATTGGTAAACAACAGGATCGCAAGCTCTATTTCCAGCTTAGGGTAGGATCACTCCCAGTAAGATCTTTTACAGTAAAATGGGCAGACAAAAGTGGTATTGACAGATGTCCTAAGTGTGGGGAGGAACAGGAGTCATTAAGTCACTTTTTATTCTTCCGTCCTTTGTATACCGCCCCTGGAATGATGTGGATCAAGCCTATATGTAAACTGCATGGGATACACAGGCATGCTGAGGCTCTGAGAATTCTAACTACAGATCCGACGCCTAGAATTGCTTTTGCCGTGGCTAAATTCTTGAGATGTGCTTGGGTAATCCGCACAAAATATACAGCGGTAACTATGTGAAGATTAAGCTGTTTTTGCCTATGTATACTAGGGTTAATTCTCGTGAATTTATGTGCAATACTCTTCGGGATAAATGTATATTGATGAAATTGATTTTATGCCCTTTTTAAATTGTAATTCGGCAATAGTCCATTGTAGTTTAATACTCGTTTTAAATATTTATTGTATGGTTTTATTTTTTGACTTTTTAATTAACAATTGTGTATTTTATGTATACTTTTATGACTTAATTGTCAAATAAAGTTTATGAAACGATAATGTCTTATTTATCCAACTTGGGAGGCTTTCTGATACTCTTCAGACCAGAAATGTTTACACTTGCCCCTTAAAAGTTGTCTAATAGGGAAGGTCTTGCCTGACGTATTTGGCATAAAATTCTGCCATCCCGAAAAAAGTTATGATTTTATCTTTGTTGGAAGGAGCAGGAGCATCCTCAATCTCCTTCATCAAAAATGCTTTTGGTTTCACTCCCTTCCCACTTATTACATTTTCTGAGTGTGTAACAGAGTAGTTTGCAAACTTGCACTTGCCATATTGTGCCGTAAGGCATATTCACAAAGAATACCCATAACTTTTGTATTTTTTTCATTCTTTTCCTTCTCCGCCACCCCTATGATCAAAATATCATCATGGAAAAGCATCACTTTTGAAAATGTTCTGAATAATTTAAACACTATTTGCTGGAACATGGCAGCTGCAGATGTCAACCCAAAAGGAATGCTCATGAACTGAAGGTGTAATGAATGCTGCCAATCTACAGCTGTCAGGATGCAAAGGGACCTGGTGGTAGGCAGATGTGAGAAGAATCATAGTGAACTATTTGGCACCTTTAGTAATAGATAACATTAACCCTGGGCGAAGCACTACGCTACGCTCGCGGAGTTTGCAAAGTTTGCGCAACTTCGCACTACGCGAGCTGCACATAGCACAGTGCGAACAAGCGTAGTGCAGCGTAGCGTAGTGCAGCGGTCATTTTTTGCTTGTTCACGGTCCTCAATGTCATGTTCGCGACCTCAAGCAAGCAAAATGACATCCCGGCAAGATTCTCAACGCGGGGAGGCCTGGTTTCTCATTGTGAGTGGTTGCGCATGCTCGCGACCGCTCTCAATGAGAAACTACCAGTTTGCGTTGAGAAAGCTGCCGCTCGAGTAATAATCTACTCGAGCAGCAGAAAACTACAGCTCGCACTGTGCAAGATGCAGTTTTCAATGATTGCACAGTGCCGGATGCGTGTCCGCACTGTACAATCATTGAAAATGCATCTTGCACAGTGCAGACATGCTACTACGCAGCTCGCGTAGTGCTACGTGAAGTTCGCGTAGTGCAAGAGCACTTCGCGTAGCTTCGCGTAGCTTCGCGTAGCGCTACTTCGCGAACTACGCCCACCCCTAGATAACATTTCATTACCTTTAGGATGGGACATTGGCCTACCAGTATGTTCTTCTTCAAATCCCTAGGGTCTACACACAACTGAAGCTTTCCGTTGGCCCATCATGCTACTACTAAGGGTGTGGCAATATGAAGATTCCACCGACTCAATTTTTCCGGCTTCAAGACACTTGTCTAATTCATTCGAAACATCATCACTGATACCTATAGATATGTTCCTAGCTTTGTATGTGCATGACACAGTAGTGTCTTTTAAAACGATTCTGTGCTGGAACCCCTTGAGTTCTCCTATTTTATCCAAAAACACATCAGAGTATTCCATACAAATATTTGCACTGTTGATTATATCACATTGCACCCCTAGAACAGGTTCCACCCCACTGGGATCTAAAATTATGCCAAGTTCTCCTTGGTCCCACCAGCCCAGAAGATATGGACCTGCTTTGGAAACATAGAATTTGGTATCAGCTTCTTGTTCCTTAAATCAGAACCTTAGTTTACTATAACCCAAAAGAGGTATGGTTTCTCCAGTGAAACTTTTTGGAGAAAGATTCTTACCCAACACCACTTTAAAATTCTAGTAACACATACAGCTTCGCTTACCAGAGTGTAAGGTGACCCAGAATCTGCAGTGATAGTTGTAAATATGCCCTCATCTTAATACAACACGTAGGCTTTTTCATATTCCTAAATACACCCAGCACATCGGAAACTGAATTTACACTTAACTCACATATATATCAGTGTCTTCAGCATCTGTGTCTTAAGGGAAACAACCGTTACAACGCAACTATTATAACGGACTACTTTTACAACGCAACTACCACAACGCAGGATCCTTTACAACGAATGCCTTTACAACGCATGACATTACATCGCAGATGCTATTACAACGCATGCCATTACAACATAAGTATAGGTAAGTTTATCTTTTTTTGAAACTTTTATTTAATTTTTTTAAAAAAATGTAATTAATTTAATAAATATAAATTAAATAAATTAATTGAAGTAATTTTAAAAAGTAAGTATGAGTATAGGAGTATATGTTTTGGGGTACTGAGGTATATGTTTTGCGGTGTTTGGGTATTTTAAGGGTTCAGATATAGTTTTGGGTTATGGGGTACAGGGGTAGTTTTAGGGTTTAGGGATAGGTATGGGTTTTGGAGTACAGGGGTATTTTTAGGGTTCAGGGATAGGTTTGGGTTATGGGGTACAGGGGTATTTTTAGGGTTATGGGCTAGGTTTGGGTTTTGGGGTACAGGGGTATTTTTAGGGTTCAGGGCTAGGTTTGGGTTATGGGGTACAGTGGTATTTTTGGGGTTCAGGGCTACGTTTGGGTTTTGGGGTACAGGTGTATTTTTAGGGTTCAGGGCTAGGTTTGGGTTTTGGGGTACAGGGGTATTTTCAGGGTTCAGGGCTACGTTTGGGTTTTGGGGTACAGGGGTATTTTTAGGGTTCAGGGCTAGGTTTGGGTTATGGGGTACAGGGGTAGCTTTAGGGTTTAGGAATAGGTTTGGGTTTTGGGGTACAGGGGTATTTTAAGGGTTCAGTTTTAAAAAAGTACTTTAAATGAATTAAATAAATTAATTTAAGTAATTTTAATATTTATTAAAAAAAGTTCTTAAAAAATAAAAAAAAGTAATTTTTACCACTACACTATACAGCACTTACTCTACTATTACACCCCCCTGGAGCTAGAATAGTATTTTTTACCCCTACATTATCCTGCACTTACCCTACTATTACTCCCCCCTGGAGTTAGAATAATATTTTAAAACACCTACACTATTTTTAAAAAAATATATATATATATATTTACAAATACATTAATAAAAAATAATTTAATAAATAAAATTAATTAAATATTTATTAGTTCCTTTTTAAAAAACAATTATATACTTACCTATACTTACATTGTAATGGCATGCGTTGTAATAGCATCTGCGATGTAATGTCATGCGTTGTAAAGGCATTCGTTGTAAAGGATCCTGCGTTGTAAAAATTGCATTGTAATTGTATGCATTGTTAAAGTATGCGTGGCAACGTCATAAATCCTTGTTATACAGATAATGATTCTTATTATAATCCACCATGTCTGTCTCTGCAAACAATATGTGTGTCTCTGCCTAAGATCACACTGATGGGTGAATCAAGCTTCACTTACAGTGTGATCTTAGGCACATGATTAGAATGTTACACATAATCTACCATGTCTGTCTCTGCAAACAGTATGTGTGTCTATGCCTAAGATCACACGGATGGGTGAATCAAGCTTCACTCACAGTGTGATTTTAGGCACATGATCAGAATGTTACACATAATATACCATGTCTGTCTCTGCAAACAGTATGTGTGTCTGTGCCTAAGATCACACTGATGAGTGAATCAAGCTTCACTCACAGTGTGAACTTAGGCACATGATCAGAATGTTACACTTAATCTACCATGTCTGTCTCTGAAAACAGTATATGTGTCGCTGGTTAAGATCACACTGATGGGTGAATCAAGCTTCACTCACAGTGTGATCTTAGGCACATGATCAGAATGTTACACATAATCTACCATGTCTGTCTCTGCCTAAGATCACACTGATGGGTGAATAAAGCTTCACTCACAGTGTGATCTTAGGCACATGAGCAGAATGTTACACATAATCTACCATGTCTGTCTTTGCCAATAGTATGTGTGTCTCTGCCTAAGATCAAACTGATGGGTGAATCAAGCTTCACTCACAGTGTGATCTTAGGCACATGATCAGAATGTAACATATAATCTACCATGTCTGTCTCTGCCAATAGTATGTGTGTCTCTGCCTAAGATCACACTGACGGGTGAATCAAGCTTCACTCACAGTGTGATCTTAGGCACATGATCAGAATGTTACACATAATCTACCATGTCTGTCTCTGCAAACAGTATGTGTGTCTCTGCCTAAGATCACACTGATGGGTGAATCAAGCTTCAATCACAGTGTGATCTTAGGCACATGATCAGAATGTTACACAAAATCTACCATGTCTGTCTCTGCAAACAGTATGTGTGTCTCTGCCTAAGATCACACTGATGGGTGAATCAAGCTTCACTCACAGTGTGATCTTAGGCACATGATCAGAATGTTACACATAGTCTACCATGTCTGTCTCTGCAAACAGTATGTGTGTCTATGCCAAAGATCGCACTGATGGGTGAATCAAGCTTCACTCACAGTGTGATCTTAGGCACATGATCAGAATGTTACACATAATCTACCATGTCTGTCTCTGCAAACAGTATGTGTGTCTATGCCTAAGATCACACGGATGGGTGAATCAAGCTTCACTCGCCGTGTGATCTTAGGCACATGATCAGAATGTTACACATAACCTACCATGTCTGTCTCTGCACACAGTATGTGTGTCTCTGGCTAAGATCACACTGATGGGTGAATCAAGCTTCACTCACAGTGTGATCTTAGACACATGATCAGAATGTTACATATAATCTACCATGTCTGTCTCTGCAAACAGTATGTGTGTCTATGCCTAAGATCACACTGATGGGTGAATCAAGCTTCACTCACAGTGTGATCTTGTGCACATGATCAGAATGTTACATATAATCAACCATGTCTGTCTCTGCAAACAGTATGTGTGTCTCTGCCTAAGATCACACTGATGGGTGAATCAAGCTTCACTCACAGTGTGATCTTAGGCACATGATAATTTTTGACACAAAGCAAAGCACATGTAATGTAAATCAGCCTTTTGTTGTATACTAGTGTTTATATTGTTTACTTATTATAATTGCTATGTAATATGTTTGTAATGGTCTATAATATGTTATTTTTTCTTTACCACAGATTATAATCGTCTATACAAAGGAAAAACAATATGCCAGCCAAACAAAGACGTGAAAAGCAATATAAAAAGGATTTAAGGGCTAAGGAAAGAATAATACAAGACTCATCCAAAACAAAATCTTCAGTGAAAAAAATAATGCTCCTGGTAAGCAAACTAAACATTTTTTCAGGAACTTATTGAAATGTCCAAAAATAAAACATGTGACTTCAAAGAAAAGTAAGACACCTTTATTTCAAAGAAGAAAGTGTGTCCCTCTAAAAATGTTAGATCTCTAAAAGGAGATGATGTTCTCCACACCAATAGAAGAACAACTCAATTCATTGAAATTCGTAGACGAATGTTTTACAACAGAATTATAAGCAATTTATAAAAAAATGTAAAGAGGTTTAAAAAAAGACCGCTTTTTACAAGAAAAAAAAACCATAGTTAAGATTGTGGATGAAGCATTTAAAGTGAAAAATAAATTGTTTAGTTTAGTAATGAATAGAATTCGTACACTAGATAAAGTAATCAATGTGTTCAAATCAAAATGTAAGTGGAGGAGACTAATTAATCGGACTAATTTTAGTGATGTTTTTTCTGGAGAATGGAAGCATAGTTCAAGTTGTGAGCCATTTTTTAATGAAGAAAGTTACTTTCAGGATAATGATTTGGTGCATGCAGTTGACACCAGTGGTCGAGCATATGAGGTGAAGGACTGTTGTCCGGTTGAAAAAGAAAAGATTGTGGCTAGGAATACAGAAGAGGTGTTAGCTAATGAAGTTAGAGGGAGATTTCCTAAGGCTCCAGTGTATATTTGGAATTGTAGTAGTGTTTGTAGTGTGCGACAAGATTCAATTGATTTGTTTCACAGTTTCTTACGGACATATACTAAGAAAAGTGTAAAACAATTTTTTTTAATTTTACAAGAGCTAGATCCTTGTAGAGTGAGAGAAAAAACAGGTTTGCAAGGGAATTCACTGGCTTGTCTTTCAAGAAAAGTATGTCAGAGTGTTTTTCACCATTTTAGGATGTTAGCAGTGCATCATAATAAAGTGAGGAAATTAGTGAGAAGGTTGTATTATGCAAAAAGTCCAGCACTTAAACTAAAACAATTAAACAGTGCTCTTTTGCATGAAAGTGAATTAGATGTGAAAAACATTTGTGAAGAAATTGAGTTTTGTTACTTTGGTGAAAAAGAGGACAGTGCAGAAATTGATACAGTAATAGAAAGTAATGTAGAAGAGAATGTAGAGATTTTAAGTACAGAAACATTTGAACATGAAATTACAAAGTTTAAGGTCAATTCAAGTGAAAGGCCTAATTTTACTTGTGTGTGTTGTCGACGAACTCATTATAAGCATCAAACTAGATTAGTTGATTTATATGTAAAAAGCAAAAAGATAAATAATAATGAGTGGAAGGATTTTGCAACTTATTTGTTGGTAGAAAATTGTTTTGATTTGGGTTCTGATCAACGTATTTGTAAATATTGTTATAATAAATTAAATGAAAACAGAATGCCTGCTATAGCTGTTCATAATAATCTGGAGTTGGTAGACATTCCTTCTGAATTGATGGATTTAAATACGTATGAGTCTATTCTAATTCAACGTGTGCATCCTTTTCAGGCTATTGTTTGCATGGAGCCTAAGACTGGGAAATTGCCTCCTTCAGATTTACAGAGAGGATTAAAGGGAAGAGTTGTTTATTTGCCTCTAGATTTTAAGAAAAATATTGATACTATTGGTGTCGAAAAAGTAGAAGAGGAACCTCTGGTTATTCTAGTTAATGGTGTTCCGACAAAGAGTAAGAAAATCTGGCAAGAATTAGTGGATGTTAGGAAAGTCAAGAAGGCAACTTTGTATCTGTTAAAAAATAATCAGTACTATAAAAAAGTGTATGTGGGAGAAGAGGAAACAACTGTAGAAGACAACACTGATTTCTCAGCTGGGCAAATTGAAAAAGTTGATGTCTCTAGAAGTGAAGAAATTTATGAACATTATAGTGTTCATCCATTGCATTCCAAAGAAATATTGGGGAATGCTATTGACTTGTTTCAAATGAAAGAAGCCAAAGGAAGTCCCATTAGTGTATGGGAAAAAAGTTTGGAAGCTCGTTGTTTTCCACAGTTATTCCCAACAGGTGAAGGTGGACGATATGATGACCGACCTGTTCAAATTCCTGCATCTGAATACCAGACTTCAAGATTATATGCAGAAGATCCAAGGTTTCGTCAATGTATTCCATATTTGTTCCATCTACTGTTTAAGAGTGACTTTTCTGGACTTTCTTATGCAGTAAACCATATACTGAAAAGAGGAGCACATGTACAAAATGTTTCGGCAAGGGACTTTATGGATAAAGTGAAACTGCAAGACAAGGTTTTGGAATGTCAGCTAATTAATCTCATGGCATGTCAGCGTGGTACTAACGAGTATTGGTACCGTCGTCATGGGGAATTGAAATATATGCTAAGAAATTTTAGAACTCCTACATGGTTCCTCACTCTTAGCTGTGCTGAGTATGCTTGGGAAGACTTACTTGAATTTCTACGAGAGGCAAATAAAAACATTGAAAATATTGAATACAAGACACCTCTAGAACTGTGCTCTTTGGATCCAGTTAATGTATGCAGGTATTTCAATCATAGGTTTAAAGCTATGATGTCTTTTATTACAAACAAAAAAAATCCTCTGCTTGTATAGGTGTTGGACTTCTTTTGGAGAAAGGAGTTTCAAGCAAGAGGTGCTCCTCACATACATATGCTGCTATGGATTAAAGATGCACCAAAATTTGGAACAGATTCAGATGAGAAAGTGATGAGTTTCATTGAGCAGTATTCTACATGTGCTGTTCCGAAAAGTACAGAAGAAAACAATTTAAGACATCAAGTTTTACGCTTTCAAACCCATCGTTGTGGGAAATACTGTCGTCGAAAATACAAATCCAAGGACAAGTTCTACACGAAATGTCGTTTTCCATTTCCACGTCCAGTAACATCGAAAGGAAGAATGAATAATTTTATGTCTTCTCTACGACATACTCTGACAAGAAAATCACCCAAAAATACATACAACCTAAGAAGAAATGAGGAGTCCAAATACATAAATGACTACAACCCAGTCATTTTGTCCATGTGGAATGCTAACATGGATATTCAATATGTTGCTGTTAACTCTATTGCTGTGGCTCGATATGTGACGTCTTACATCACAAAATCAGAAAAGACGGAACTGAAGGAAATGTGGGAGGGAATTTCACATGAAAAGAGTCTAAGCAAGAAATTATACAGTTACAGTCTGAAGATGTTGTCGCATCGAGAAATTGGAGCATATGAATGTTCTGATCGGTTATCATCAGCATGTCTATATGCCAAATCTAGAACCAACATTTGGGTGAGTCTAGGTCTTGCTGCAAAACGAAACCGAGTTTTGAAATCTGTACAAGAAATTGAGTATTTGGCGGAGAAAGAACCAGACAGTACAGATATTTTGAAGACAAACATGTTGGATACATTCTATCCAAATAGAAGTAGTCATCTTGAGAACGTTTGTCTCTATGAAGTTCTGCAAACCTATACTTTTAAGAGGAACGTCACAAAAGACATCAACAAAGGTGTATATGCTGTACTTGGATGTGAAGGCTGTCTAGTGAAACAAAGAAAAGGCCATTTGATTAATCATCGTAAATTGAGTTGTGAATCTCCAGAAAAAAGGTATTTTTATTACTTCGGTCTTTTGCAACTCTTTAAGCCTTGGCGTAGAGAAGAGGAACTACTTGGAGATTTTCTTACTTATGAAGATTCATTCAAGGCAACCAAGGATACCATAGAATGTCCTGTTTTTTCAAATAATCTGCAAATGTTGAACGAGGAAATCCAGCAAGAAGCTACAATTGCAGCAGAGATTGCTAGAGACAGTTCTCAAGACAGTCAGAGTTCTGCTTCATTGAGTCCGGATCCACTAGGAGGATCAATTATACAAAATGAAGCTTCCACTGCTATGGATGAAGTGGAAAGAGCCATGGAACTAGTTCAGGAGGATGTAGTTAACTTAGAAGATTTGGAAAAAGAACTAAATGTTGAGCAGTGGCAAATATATAATGAAGTTATAGAACACGTTGAGCATGGTTTATCTCATGAAAAAAAAGAGTGCTCATGTAGATCATTTATACCTGTTCGACTGTACCTGAGTGGAGAAGCAGGAACTGGAAAAAGTTTTCTGATTAAAGTAATTGCAACGTATCTGCAGAAAAGAACGGAGTCATCGCTGTCTTGTGTTGTTACCGCTCCAACTGGGTCGGCAGCAAACAACATTAAAGGGATTACTTTACATCGCTGTTTGATGCTGCCAGTAGAGCATGATAATAAATTACAATACCACAAGCTATCTGGAGAAGCTTGTTTGGAAGTGTCAAGAGTCCTAAAGAGAATGAAACTTCTTATCATTGATGAAGTAAGCATGGTATCAAGTGTAATGCTTGCTTTTGTGCCTTATTTGGAGGCAAACACATCATCGTTTTAGAAGATCTACTGCACCTAACTCCAGTGAAAGGACAGCCAGTGTTTAAAATGCTTACACATGAAGATACTAGGAAGTGCCTAGGAAGCATTGGAAATGTTAACATATGGTTAAATTTCAAATATGCAGAACTGCTTCAAAATATGCGACAGGCAAGGGATGAAGATTATAAAAATATTCTACAAGATGTTAGAATTGGAAAACTAACTGAGCATGGCAAAGATTATTTCAAATTTGTTTCTGAGGTTTTGTAAATTACGAATTCGTTTGTGCTCAGCCTCCATTTTGAGATCGCCGCCATTTTGTGTTGCCCTCACTCAGGCAGCTCGGCGAACGCAATGTTGTTTTTCATTTTTGCTTTGCGTGTCAGGTGGCTTCCTTGCCTATGTTTACTAACGAGTGTCAGGGTCTGGCCGAGTACACTAATTCCTGTCTGAGCTGATTAATCCCCGTCTGGACTACATGTCATTTCACACCATTGTTTCCTTTAAGTTATCTTATCTGCTGTCCTTTGCTACACATCTCATGCATTCTCCTGTTGCTCGACTGTCCTTCTACAACACACAGCTGTATTTTCTCTGCTAGTAAATCGAATTGTGTGGATTCACTGGTGGTTTACTTAAAGGGTCGAGTGACAAACATACTCGAGAACTTGAGTTGTTTTGGACTTAAAGTATTGTCTATAACAGTTGCCTATAACTCATGCTCGTGTGTGATTGCATTTTTGCATTGTGCTGTATGATATATAAACCTGTGTGCCATGGAGTTAAGTGGCAGTCTCTTTTGAACCTTGTTGTACTAAGACCACTGTACTAGCTGCAGCTAATAAATATCATCTTCTACGTCAGACGAAGAGTCTGTGTCTCTGTTTTGACAAGGCAGGTGAATCCCGGGGATTTAGGCATACCCTGCGCCACCGGGCCTTAAGGCTGCGGTTCTCCAACTGTCACCCAACGTGGGGCAACTTCAGCGGTAGCGGTTGAGCCTGAGGGTCGTGAGGAGCCCCGCAGGTAAACTCCGGAGGAAGCGCACTACGTAATCGACCCCTGCATGTCGGAAGTGGGCCGAAGGTCTTTGACGGCGCGGCTACTCCTTTCCGACGGCTGCTGACGACTGCTGCCCTAACTGTTGCCCTGCCTTAGACCCTTCTGAAGTTTTGGTAGAGCGAGACGATAGACGGACCTTCGCTGGCGCAGAACGATTTTTAGTTAAGTATTTGGTGAGTCGCTCCCACAGACCTTTGTTTTGTTTTTATTCTTAGTCTTTGTTCAGTCATTGCAATAGTTGAAGCCAAGGGGTAAGTACGATTGTACTGTTTCACTGATTTATACCCTTTGTTGTTTGTGATCAGTCTAGAGAAGTGACGATGCCTGGGCTGAGTAAGTTCAAAAGATTTTGTTGTTTGGGTTGTACAAGGGATTCCCTATTGGAGGAGTCATGTCTGATTCCTTCGGTTGGAAATCCGACTTATGAGCTCTATTCAAAACATGGTATTGGTCCCATTACCTTTAACGAGACATGGGTCCGATATATGAAAAATAGTGGAGTTCTGAGTTGGCCACAGAATGGTAGCTTCGATCCCGCTATATTGGATAATTTGGAAACAATTCTGTTCAGAAGAAAGGCCCGGCAGGCTATGTTTGACTCCTTTCACCTCTGGCGTAAAGAAGCCAAACAGAAAGAAATTAAACACGTGAAAAAGGATAAGAAAGCACAAGACATGTCAGTCCTTCAGGCTGCCCAGCAGTTTAAAGATAACGAAGTAGATGATGCGAAGGAGATATCAGAGAGACAATATTGTATGGCGATAGATAGATGCTATCAAGTGTTGCCTACTTCCTCTTCAGATAAGAGTAAGGAATTAGAAGAAGATCTCCTAATGACTTGCTAATTGAATTCACCTCAGCCCTATGTTCAGAATGTAACTGCACCTCCGTTACCCCCTCCTGTTGCTCAACAAGTGGTTGCTCAATTACCGATTGTCCAGCGACCAGCTCAGCCCCTTAATGCTTCCTTGTCTACTTCTGCTGTGCCTTCACAGCTTGTACTTCAGCCCCGCCTTCTCCCGCTCCTATTCTTCGACATGCTACGTCTCAGTCTCCATTGCCTTCTACATCTATGATACCCCCTTTTTTTCTTTCGAGGGATTCCACTGTTTCACAGAGGAGGATAGCAGATGCTGTTACAAATTTCTTCTCTCCTTTTGTTAGGTCCCTGAAAATGTCTCTAGCTTTTTCTAGATGACAATCTCGTTGTCAGCTTCCTTTTGCGGACGAGAAAGCAGCTCTCGGTTCTCTCGCTTGCAAATGGATTGAGCATGGGCCAGAATATAGTACAGATGATATTATGAGTTGTTTTCATCAATGGGGGGAGCCCACGCAGAGATATGTTTTCAACATCATGTGTCAAACTCTTATCAGAGGTTGGGAAGATATGGAGTTAGATACAGTTCCTTCGGACCTTCTAAAATTACCAGGTGATTTTGATAAAGGTTTTATTATAGGACACCGAGTTGAGGAGGCGGTAACTAGACTCATTGCGTTTCGAACAATGTTTCTATCTCTGTTCTTTTCCAAGGTTGACTCCATCGATAAAAAGGGTAGTAAGAATTATCCGATGCATGAAGTCCCTCCCGTATGGAGAGACGCGGTGGTTGGTCCACCTGCTGTCCCTGCTCATTTCCAGGGTATATGGGTTTACGAGCCCTGGAAGAGGTCTGAAGTATTGGCGCTTAAGCAAACTCTTCCCGATCCCCATGAAAATCGTGTAGGATATTACAAAGAATTGTCCCAAACAGTTGATGCCTGTATTATGAATTTAGCCAACATTGATATGTTATTTGGGAATGTTGTTCCGCAAGGTATATGGGCACGGATTCGTAGGGAAGATCATTTGGCCAAATTAGGTGGTTATTGGGCTGCTATTAGAGCTGCGGATGCGAATCAGGTAGGTGGTGCAAAACCCGAGGATTTGATTACAGCTCTTCCAGGTAGAATAATTGAATTAATGAAGACAATGATGCCGGCGGTACGAGTAAATCGGGATAAGTTGGCCGCGTGTAAGCAAAAGAAAGATGAAAGTGTCTCGGATTTCGAAGAAACGTTTATAGACCATACCCGTCGGGATTTGAGTGTAGAGGGTGGCCAGCGATTGTTTGTGGACAAGTTTGTATATAATTTACTCCCTGAATTATCGAATAAACTGAAGAGTTCTGAAAGTGCATGGGGGGCTGTCTCTTCTCCTGCCAAATTATTGGCTACTTCACATTATTACGAGAATAGGGATAAGGAGGAGAAGGAGAAGCAAGAGAAGAAAAATAAGGATTAGAAAACTAAAGTTCTTTTACAGCAGGCGTATCTGCCTCGTTCGAATCAGCATCAGCAAAACAATCAGTTTCAGAGACTGTTGCAAAAACCTGAGTATTTTAAGCCGAGACCTTCATTAGGTCCTAATCAATGTGCATATTGTAGGGAGGAATGTAAATGTAAATGTAAATGTAAATGTCAAGGTATTTGTAGAGCGCACTGTCACCAAGCGGTTTCCTGGCGCTATTACTCATACCGCTGTGGAACCCCTCCTGGCTTTCCCTGTGAAGTGTCCACTCCTGGGCACCCCCAGGGTGAAGCCAGGCATCCACAGCGCTGTTGGGCCGGTGTGGAGGTTAAGCAAGCTATTGCCCAGAGTTGCAGCGTGGGACCCATGATTAGAATAGGCACCGAGGCGAGAAATCAGGTCCGAGGAATTATGAGCCCAAGACCCGCCGAGGCGGGACTTGAACCCTGGTCCCGGACCAGAACTCTGCATCAGGGTCTGCCGCTCTAACCATTGAGCCACACTCCTCCACAAGGACATTTTAAAAGTAGTTGTCTAGTTTTATTACAGCGTAATAAGGGGACGTCTGCTTCTCGAGGTCGTGGTAATTTTCAGACTGAATCTAGGGGAAGAGGATGTGGTACGCCCTCTCAGGAGCAGCGTTCTCGTGTCCCATCTACATCGAATTACTTTGACCAGCAAGCAGTTCCGTCTACACAGTATTACAATGATGATTATTACGTTGAAGAAAAAGCTGACAATTTTCAGACTGAATAGGACAGCCAAGGACGAAGTGAGGGAGTTGTGACGATTCCAGTAGATCAAGATGGACCATATGTCACTGTTAATACAATGGGTGTCTCAGAACCGTTTTGTTTGGATACAGGTTCGATGAGAAGTTTGATTATTCATTCTAAACTCCCTGGGGCCCCATTGTCTGGCTTAATAAATACTTCTGTGGGATTTTCTGGTGCTCCAGTTTGTAATCTGGTCTCTTGCCCCCTGCCTGTTTCGATTGGTCCTTATGATTTGGAAGCTCCACTGATATTGGCAACTGGTTGTAATGAGAATTTATTGGGTTTAGATTTGCTAAAAAGGTTGCATGCGACATTGTATTGTTCCCCCTCTGGTGTGCATCTCACGTTGGGAAAAAGATTAATGTCCCCTATGTATTTATCTCGGGGTAAGTTTTCTCCTGAGTTATGTTCTCTCCCAGAAAGTCTTTGGGCCATGGGTCCGAATTACGTGGTTCGTCTTGCGATCCCACCGTATGTCGTAACAGTTAAGGATAATGTTCGAATGCCACGCATTCCTCAATATCGTATCTCTAGTGATGGAGAGAGAGCATTATTAGCCAATGTTGATGACTTCATTCAGAAAGGTGTGGTCGAAGAGACTAGAGGCAATGTCTGTAATAGCCCTGATCTCCCGATCCTTAAAAGGATGGATCCTTCACAGCCTCTTGTCTATAGATTTGTTATTGATTTACGGGAAGTCAACAAAATAGTGGTACCACAGTTTCCTGTTGTGCCGGACATTACAGCCTTATTGACGATGATTCCTGCTTCGGCAGCTTGGTTTTCAGTGATCGACCTTAAGAATGCTTTCTTTAGCATTCCCATTGCTGAGGAGAGTAGGGATATTTGTGGTTTCTCTCTAGGTGGCCGAAGTTTTCGCTTTAAGAGACCTCCTCAAGGCTATTGTGAAAGTCCCTCTATTTACAGTAAAGCTCTTAAATGTCAACTTGATACCTTTCCTTTGCCTCCAGGTGCTACGCTTGTTCAGTATGTGGATGATTTGCTGGTGGCTGCTGATACGGAAGATGTGTGTAGGGATGTGACTGTGGCGTTGTTGCATCATTTGGCTGTTTTGAATCATAAAGTATCGCCCTCCAAGTCAGAGTATGTCCGACAAGAAGTGACCTATTTAGGTCATCTCTTGTCGAAGGAGGCAAGGCGATTGACCCCAGAACGTATTCATGCAATTTCACGGATGTCTGTACCCACCACACAGAGAGAAGTGCGTGCCTTTTTGGGTATCACTTCCTATTGTAGACAATGGATTCCCAATTTTTCTCTCTTGGCAAAACCATTAGTGGCATTAACGCTGAAAGATGCGCCCCATCCGCTCCCTTGGACGGATGAATGTCAGAGAAGTTTTGCTGATTTACGTACTGCTCTGTGTTCCGCTCCAGTGTTGGGTACCCCAGATTATAGTAAGACCTTTACATTGAACATGCATGAGAGAGAAGGTTGCACGTTGTCAGTCTTGACACAGCAATTGGGAGTTAAGCAAAGGCCATGTGCCTATTTCTCCGCTACACTAGACCCAGTAGCTAAAGCTTTGCCCAGTTGTCTTAGAGCTACAGCAGCTTCCGCGATTTCTATTAGACAGTCTGCCGGATTGGTATTAGATAACACACTCATTGTTATGGTTCCACATGCAGTGGATACTTTGTTAAATAGAACCAAGACGCAGCATCTCACGAGTGCTCGTTTGTCTGGTTACGAGCTGCCACTTCTAGCGAGCCATGTACATATCAAAAGATGTAACACGCTAAATCCAGCTACATTGTTGCCACTCCCAGATAAGAAAGATGATCAGGAGAAGCATGATTGTTTTCTTCGAACAGAAGATGAAACGAAGGGGAGAATTGATTTAAAGGACACTCCGCTCAAGGACCCAGCCAAGATCCTATGGGTGGACGGTTCTTGTTTTAAACTTCCAAATGGAGAAACCACTTCTGCCTATTCTGTTACTACCTTATGCACTATTGTTGAGATGGCACGTATTGGACTTAATTCAGCCCAAGCAGCTGAATTGATAGCTTTGACTAGAGCATGTGTACTGTCGAAGGGAAAGGGAGTGAATGTGTATACAGATAGTCAGTATGCGTTCGGTGTTGCGCATAGTTTTGGAAAGTTATGGAGGGAGAGAGGATTTTTCACCTCTCATGGGACAAAGATTCAGCATGGTCAGTTGGTAACTGATCTTCTTGAGTCACTTACTTTGCCAGCACCGATAGCGATTATAAAGTGCAGTGCACATAAGAAAATCACAGATGATGTGGGTCGTGGAAATGCGTTTGCAGACGAGATAGCGAAAACTACAGCTAGAAACACCACTAGTCAAATGTATGTGGCAGGCCCTGCAAATTGGGTGAGGGAAATTGGAAAGTGTGAAGATACGATTGAGAGTGTGAAAACGATTCAGGAAGAGGCTACTGAGAAAGAATTGAGTATGTGGAAAGAAAGGACAGGAATGTTAGATCCAACGGGTTGTTGGACAGAGTTGTCAGAACATCAGCGATGATTGTTACCGGACGCTTATGTGTTGCCGGTCTTGACTATGGCTCATGGCCCAGCTCACATTAGTGCAAAAGGCAGCAGGCCATTTTGCTCCCCCGTCATATCCCTTTGAGGTGTTGCAGATCGATAACATTCATATGGATCGCTGTAACAACCTCAAGTATGTTCTGGTGGTGGTATGTGCCTTTTCCCGCTGGATAGAGGCCTACCCCTTGAAAGATAACACGGCTTTGTCAACTGCTAAAGTATTAATTAAGGAATTTTTCCCTAGGTTTGGTTTGCCGCGCATTGTCTGGAGTGACAATGGAAGTGAATTCGTAGGCCAGATAATGCAGAAGGTATGTTCTGGTCTTGGTATTAGACAAAAATTCCATGCGGCAAACCATCCACAGTCAGCGGGTTTGGTTGAGTGTTACAATGGTATGCTCAAGCTTAAGCTGCTGAAGATTAAAGCCAGTACAGGTCTTTCTTGGCCAGATGCTCTGCCCCTAGCTCTTTTGTCAACCAGAACTACTGTGCACTCTCGTATGGGACTTAGCCCATATGAGGTGGTATTTGGAAGTCCAGCGAATGTTTGGGGTGTCCCTCGTCCCAAAAGATACTCAGACATACCATATCCTATGTTAATTGACTATCTGCACGATTTGACTACTAAATTGAGTTTTATTCGTCAAGAGGTACAAAGTGTTCTGCCAGAGGCCTCCACAGACCCAGGTCACACCATTGTGCCCGGCGACTGGGTCTGTGTGAAGAACTTTCAATGGACCAATAATTTGGAGCCTCGTTGGTCCCCGCCTACGCAGGTGCTGCTCGCTACTCATACGGCTGTCAAGGTGGTGGGAAAGCGCAATTGGGTGCATGGAGTGCACTGCAAAAAGGTGCCACTTCCATTACCCTTTGACCAGTGGATTCATAGTGGTGTAAGAGAATCGGATACTGCAGCTGTATCTTGTTTTGTCTCGTTCAGTGATGCTCAGATTTATGGGACTCTGTCTGAAAAAGCGGATGATTATATTCTTCAAACTGCTGTGCCTGTGCATCGTCGAATAGACACCACAAACACAGAAATACTGTTTAAAGATAAGACCGTGCCGAGCAAAATACACTACAATTTAAGGCCAAGACCCAACTAACTGAACTCTTGAACACTTTCTATTAATTAAAGACATTCTTTTTGTACTTTTTTTTTTTTGTAATATTAGTATTAGATGTGCCATCTGTCTCCGTCGCAGGGTCACGGTAGGAGACTCAGACTGTAACCTGATTCTGTTCTTTAGTAAGTGGCTGGTGCTTCAGGTACACAGAAATGATTAGCTGAGTGATTGGAGAAGAGTGCCGTGAGCGACATTTTTTTTATTTAAAGATGGATGGTACAATAATTGTAGGTAGGGAAAATAGGAAGCAAGAAATGAGAGTAAAATATTGTAAACTATTACGTAGTCGATTTGGCGTAGCTTTGTGTGTTCTTATGTTTTTGTGTATTTTATTAGCCTGCACAGGATGGATTGATCATATCTTACAATCAAGAAATGTTGCTAATACCACAACTTCTTTGCCTTCTCGACTTTCTCTCTTTTCACACAAAATGCATACTTTACCCCCACATGAAGAGATAAGGAGAGCCGAGTATATGAATAATACGTTTATTCAGATGTTGCACCAACATCAGTTGGCCATTAATATGACTGACTGTTGGGTGTGAGGACTCATGCCACATAATACACAAAAGGGAATGCCATATCTGGTTCTTCGTTCAGCTTGGGCTTATTTGACAATGTTTTCGGACGCATACCACAACAGACTTAGAAGCCCTGTGAGAACTCCTGGGAATGGATTAGATTTTAGTCATAGTTCCTTGATAAAAAGCATAGTGGTAATTGCCAAGATTGTAGAGAAGAGTAAGATTCCATTAGATGAAAAGAAAGCTTATGATGGATGGAATGTTACCCACTATGTCTCCATTCTCATCGATAAAACTAGAAAAGGCGAGTCTTCTCCAGTGTGGACTGTGCCCCATAAAGGAAATCTTTGTCTCCAGAATAACAGCAAGAAAATTGATGATATCCAGAAATGTACATATACATATGTTCTTTCATCTCTTGATTTCCCTCCGCTACTTCCATCTCAAGGAACATACGTTTGTAATGATCGAGCCTACACTTGGTTGCCTTCTAACTTTTCTGGAACTTGCTACATATCTTTTCTTCTGCCCCCTACATATACGGCTTCATCAGACCATCACAGAGTTAGACATAGTAGAGGCGTATTCGATGCCAAAGACACGACAGAGCAAGAGGGAGGAGATTTCCTTAAGGGATTCCTTCCCTTTTGGGGTCCAATGGTGAACAGCAGACATATTAGGCAATTGGTTTTAGTGGTTGAGACCACTATTGATGTTACCGCAGGTGCGATAGGTGACATTACAGCAGAGCTTCAAGCGGCCCATCTTATGACACTTCAGAATTGAATTGCGCTAGACGTGATTCTAGCAGATCGAGGAGGTGTCTGTAGATTGAACGGATCTAGTTGCTGCATTTCTATTCCAGATGACGCACCAGCAGTATACCAGGCCATTTCCAAATTGCACACAGTCTCCGAGTCGATACATCAGGATGAAGGAGATTGGTCTTTTATGGGATGGTTTTGGGGAATACTGTCAACTTGGGGATGGAAAATCTTAACGTTCCTTGGAGCAATTCTAGCTGTCATATTCTCTTGTTGTTTGTGTGTTCAGTGTGGTCCTGCAGTGTGTGGTCTGTTGGCTACCTTGTGCGTTCCACGATCTGCTGCTCAGAAGACAGAGAATATTAGAATGATGGTGCAGCAACAACTTGAAGATTTCATGAATATCAGTATTGACTCTGACTCAGATAAGCGTGAGTTGTTTTTTTTTTTTTACCTGAGTAATGGCAAAAGGAGGGTCTGAGGTTTTGTAAATTACGAATTAGTTCGTGCTTAGCCTCCATTTTGAGATCGCCGCCATTTTGTGTTGCCCTAACTCAGGCAGCTCGGCGAACGTGATGTTTTTTTTCATTTCTGCTTTGCGTGTCAGGTGGCTTTCTCGCCTATGTTTACTAACGAGTGTCAGGGTCTGACCAAGTACACTAATTCCTGTCTGAGCTGATTAATCCCCGTCCGGACTACATGTCATTTCACACCATTGTTTCCTTTAAGTTATCTTATCTGCTGTTCTTCACTACACATCTCATGCATACTCCTGTTGCTCGACTGTCCATCTACGACACACAGCTGTATTTTCTCTGCTAGTAAATCGAATTGTGTGGATTCACTTGTTGTTTACCTAAAGGGTCGAGTGACAAACATACTCGGGAACTTGAGTTGTTCTGGACTTAAAGTATTGTCTATAACGTTTGCCTATAGCTCATGCTCATGTGTGATTGCATTTTTGCATTGTGCTGTATGATATATAAACCTGTGTGCCACGGAGTTAAGTGGCAGTCTCTTTTGAACCTTGTTGTACTGACGACTTCTAAGACCACTGTACTAGCTGCAGCTAATAAATATCATCTTCTATGCCAGACGAAGAGTCTGTGTCTCTGTTTTGACAAGGCAGGTTTATCCCGGGGATTTAGGCGTACCGTGCGCCACCGGGCCTTAAGGCTGCGGTTCTGCATTTCCAAAAGAAAACATTCTCTCAGAGAATATTTTTATGAAAATTCCTGAAAACAAATCTGTTATATGCTTAATGCCAACTCTAAAAGAATGTTCAATCTTCAACAACAAAATGTTAAAGTTTGAAAATCAAGAGATTGTGAAACTGGAAGCTATTGATAAAATAGAAAATGAAGGAGCAACTATTGTTTTGTCTGAAAAGTTAAAATCAAAATTGGATTCTTTAGAGAAGACAATATCTAAAACTCCTGGTTTGGAAAAGACTCTGTATGCATGTTTAAATTGTCGTATAATTTTACGACGGAATTTACATGTGGAAAGAGGTTTAGTAAATGGAGCAATGGGTCATGTTGTTGATTTTGTGAATTACCGAAATAGAGATGGAATTGAGTTTATAAATATTACATTTGATGGTATTGAAGAAGTACAACAAATCAGTCGTTGTTCTGCACGATTTTTGCTTGTGAAAGATTTATATGTCTGTCGAAAACAGTTTCCTTTTTCTTTGGCATATGCAGTGACTATTCATAAATCTCAAGGTTTAAGTGTGGATACTGCTTTGGTGAATATTGGAAGTTCTGTGTTCAAGGAGGGTATGGCATATGTTGGTTTATCTCGAGTCAGAACTTTATCTGGATTATACTTGATTGATTTTGATGAGACAAAGAAAAATGCAGATCTAAATTGTGTAAAAGAATAAAATAGGTTAAGGAGAGAGTATGCTCCAAATTTACCTCAATATCCTCTATTTGAAAAGCGTGTGTTAGTCCGAAAAAGAAGAAATGAGAAAAATTGTAGTGAAGTTGTAGCAAAAAGAAAAAAAGTAGATGAACCAGTAATTGTAAGCAGAAAGGAAAAGGATTCAGGTAAAGATGTTGTTGGATTTCAGTTTGAAAACAGTTCTGGTGTCAACTGCTATGCTAATGTAGTGGTTAACGTTGTTTTTTTTCTCCAAAATGTACAAGAACAGATTGCTGAAAATCGTGATCAAACATTTTGTTGTTTATTAAATTCTGTGTTTGACAAATGTAGCAGTGATAGAACAAAAATGCAAAGTGTTTCTGAAATTCGAAATGTTTTAGACATATGTTCTGGTCAAAATCAATTTTCACTGAATATTCAGCAAGATTGTCAAAAATTTCTAATGTATATGATTGTTGTTTTACAAGATGAAGGTGTAGGTGTGGAAAATCTTTTTGGCCTTTCTTATAAATGGCAGCATGACTGCGACATTTGCTCCCTTTCAAGTAGTACTACAATAGACACTGAAAGATTTATATATTTGACTTTACCAGACTGCAAATCAGTGTCATCTAATCTAGTTAGACAAGCAAATCAAAGCTTGGTCTGTACTCAGTGTAAATCTGCAAGGCTATCTACATTATTTATTCAAAGATATGGACAGTATGTAATTTTAATGTTCCAACGATGTAGTCCTGATGGAACTAAATTGACAACTTTAATTAAAAAAATTGTGGCTTCTCAATTATCAATTTCAGGAAGAACCTTTACAACTGCAGCAATTATTTACCATGATGGTCCTTCAACAGCATCAGGACATTACACAGCTTATTTAAAGTGTCATAAAGGAGGGAATCACTGTAATGATACTCAATTGACTTTCAAACAACGTTGGCCTTCTGATTTACAAAATTCTTACCTAGTGTTCTTACAACCGAAACTTTAGGGAAGGTAATTGGCCTATGAAGATTGCAGCAGTTATTAAAATTTAGTTTGTTGTTCAAAATTACTTTCCAAGTGACAGTGATGAAGGTAATCAAAAACATGTAGGTCTGATATAGGTAGTATATGTATAAGCTAGAGGTGGAAATAAAACTATTGTTTCATAATGTAAAAGATGTTGGAGCTTTTCTTTCAGAAACTCGGGTAAATTAAAGTTTAAGAATACTCTTGACTAATTTCAAAAGAAAAGGACTTTCTATATACTATTTGGCCTCGTGGAAAAGTACATGGATCAAAAGTGAGTTAAGATATGTTCTTTCAAAATTTTATATTATTTATTCAAACGTACTATGGGTTTTTTAAACACAATCATTTTGATTGTGTTTTTTTTTTGCCCGCTGTTATATGATGAGTAGTATTAACGTCACTGTTAAAAGTGAAATTCAATAGATTCTGAGAACAGCAAAAATAAACCATATAACATGTTGTACAAATTATTTTGTATTTTGTATTATCTAATATATATTATTGTACCCTTCTCCTATGCTCACTCACCTATTTCCACCCTCTATCACTCCTTTTAACTCAGCCTCACTGGCCTTTTCTCACTCTCCTTCACCTCCCTTCTCTTATTCCACTTTACTCACTTATCCTCATTCTCCACTCCTTCACAACCCTTTCCCTCTCTCCCATCCACCACTTTCCAGCTGTCAGTCACTCTAATTCACTTACCTTACCCTTCTTTCTTTTCGTTGTTCCCTTAATAATTCCCCTTTTCTCACACACCTTACTCCACTTCACTCACTCCTTTTCTCACTTCCTCTGTCTTCTCACATCCTCACTCTCCTTTCCTCACTTCGTCTCTCTTAGCCTCACTCTGTTCATCCTCTCACTCTCTCACTCCGCTTCCATCATGCTTACTCCCTAAAACGCATCCACTCTCCCTTATTTACCTTTCTTTGCTCTCTCACTCAGTTCCTTTCTCCCACTCATTCCTTTACTACCTCTATGTTCTCACTCCATCACTTCCTTTGTCTCATGCTCACTTGCTTTTATCCTCTGTCTATCTTTCCTTTTTCCTCAATCTCACTGCCCTTTACTCACCCTCCCTCACCCTTGTTCCCTTACTCCAGTTCCTTCAGTTATTCTCATTCATCTTCCTTAACTACCCTTCTTCTTTCTCTCCTCACGCACTCACTTTATCCCAGTCCCTTTGCTTCACTTTTCTTTCCTTTCTTTCCTTCCTTTGCTGTCTCAGTCATTGTCCTTCCCTTAATCACCTTTCTGCCCTTTACTCACTCTTTCTCTTGCTCCCTCTGTTCTCTCATATTCTCGCGTGTTTTCCCTCACTACCTCTCTGTTACCTTCACTCCCTTTGTCTCCTCACTGTCTTACCACCCTATATTCACCCTCACTCACCTTCCATGCCACATTGTCATTAATCCACTCCTGCTTCTCTGTCACTCACTCCCCTTTCTTTACTCCCCTTTCTTTCTTTAGTTTTCCTAATGCACATTCCTATACTATCTTACTCACTTTCACTTTATTTCTCTCTCCTGGTCTTCTTCTCTGTCATTGAATGTATCCATGTCATTATTCTTTTAGTAATTTGCTCTCCCTCTATTTCTTTTTCACTCTTTATGACCTTCACCATTCCTTTGTTTTCCTTTCTGAGTCCTTCACTCCTACTTTATCTTTTACTACCCTTTTATGACTTTTAATCTCCTACTTTGTCTCTGGTATTGTAAAATATATATTATAAATATTCTAACTTTTTTTTCTCTTTCACAGATATTAAATTTACTGAAAATATGTAATTAAGTTTACATTACTTATAAGGTAAGTTTGATGTACACAATTAACTTTCTCTAGACTCTTTTCTTTAACCTTACTACTCTTCTCTCATGCTGCCACACCCCTGTTCCCTTATTGCGAATGCCTCACTTATTCTAAATCCCCATGTTTACTCCCCTTTTCTTCACTCTTCTCTTACACTTACCTTCTTTCAGACCTTCTCCTTTACTTTCCTTCCTCTCTCTTTTACACTCCCTTTCCCTCAGTCTCGGACTCCTCTTCTCTCACGCTCACTCGCTATAACTCAGCCATACTCCCACACTAACCTTTTTTCGGACCTTCTCCTTTGCTTTCCTTCCTCTCTCTTCCCTTCTTTCGCTCCTTCACTCTTTTCCCTTCCCTTACTTTCCTTACTCCACTTCACTAACTCCTTGTCTTACTCCCTCTGTCCTCTTAGTTCTACACTCCCCTTCCTTCATTCTCTCTCTGTTAGCCTCATTCTTTCCGTCCCCTTAGTCTCTCACTCCTCTTCTGTCACGCTCACACCCTATAACTCAGCCATACTCCCACACTCACCTTCTTTCGATCCCCCTCCTTCACTTCACTTCCCTTCCCCTCTCGTCCCTTTTTTTGCTCCCTCACTCATTTTCCTTTCCTCTCTCACTGCATTCCAATTCACTCACTCCTTTTGTATTTGTTAACAATATAGCTCTTTTTGGAGAATTGGAGGTAGATCTAAAAAGAGCTGTCTTTTTCTTCTTTTTAGGTTTTCTCTGTAAACAAAAACAAAAACAGGGAATGTCAAACTGCTCAACAGGAGCAAAAAAAAGTAAAATTAGGGCTGGGGACGGCAGCGGTGGTTTTCCCTTGTACGTACAATGTTCATGATACTTTGTTCTCCGTAACAAAACATTTCATCACAGTCCTTACATTTTATAGTGATGCCATGAAAAACAGGCTGAATATTAGGAATCAGCTGCTCAGGTCTCCCTCTCACATTTGATGTAGTTGGTCCTCCAATAGATGTTGAAGCACCATCCCTTGGGGGATTTCGTGTCAGGGCCCTAACACTCTCCCGGGCATAGTTCTGGTGGTGCCTCCTCTGAACATGTCGAATCATTCTCGAGTTTCCAAAACTGTACTTCCTTGTAGGATCACCGTGTGAAAGCACAGTTTTGAAAATTTTGCTCTCCACTTTTGGAGCATTCACCTTTTTTTCACCTGGTCGTATGGTGAAAAACTTCCAAATAAAATGCTCCTTCACCCTGGGCTGAGGAGACTCCTCCTCAATGAAGTCATCTGAATCCTCACTGCTGCTGGGTGGTCTAGCAGCCACTCTTTTCACAAAAAGGAAGAACAGAAAAGAACAAGCCTTGCTGTCTCCAAAGTGAAAGAAGAAGTGAAGGAAATGGGTGGGGTTTTCATTAGTTGAAAAAAAAACTATTAACAACCAATGAAAAGAGTTATTTTAAGGTCACATAACTTGACGCACTTACGCTGCGTACACCGAAGCGCTTCCAGGGGCGCTTACGCGGCACGAACGTAGGCGCTTCCGGGGTTCTTACGCGGCATATACGTAGGCGCTTCCGGGGGCACTTACGCGGCACATCTAAATGACGTTTTGCTAGCATTACGGAAATACGTTTAAAATTATAATACGGGTATTTACAATCAAAAATACTACTTTTATAAGTATGTTACTGAATGTCTTGCATTATAATTTAGTTAAATGCATACTTTTTTTCCGCACACGGCAATAGCGCTCTCGGGTGAGCTTACCGGTGCGCGCACCCTGAGCGCCCCAAGACAATATGATTAAAAAAACCTACATGAAAAATACATTGAAAAAATATTTTTGTGAAAAAAAAAATAGTTATGAAAAACAGGTAATAAAAAAAAATCAGTTTAAAAATTGTAGGTTACAAACTCAATATACCAAGGCATTAGCTTTTAAAAAACCTTTGAAATTCACTGAAAAAAACCATAGGTTTCACAATTGTTATAGTTAGGAATTAGCATTTAAAAAACCTTTGAAATTCACAGAAAAAAACATAGGTGTCACAATCGTTATAGTTAGGAATTAGCATTTTAAAAACCTTTGAAATTCACAAAAAAACCAGGTTTCACACCAGTTATAGTTAGCTAAAAATGTTACTCATACAAAACCATTGAAATTCCCATGTTATAGTTAGTTGGACTCACTATAACTTGCGCGCCCACAATCCACTGCTGATGATGTCACATATTACATCATTTATGACATGGTCAGTGACATCACTGATGACATCACTGATGACATCTCAAATGACATCACTGATGACATCACTGATGGCTTCTCAGTCAGTCAGTAAAAATACTTTATCCGGTTCATAACAAAAACCACAAAAGTATACAGAGGTCCAAATAAGGGTAAAGACATTTAAATTGCAATATGGCTAACTAACAACAACAACACATCAATCAAAGAGAGAATATATGGCAAAAATTTGAAACAGTAAAAATTAAGTGTCAAGTTTGTATGTAAATTTAAAAACATACACAATTCATCTAGGTTAAAAATGAAAATTCATTAATTAACAAGCTCTAAGAATAAATCACAAAAGACTATTATCTCAGACTGGCTAGTTTTTTCCTCAGTCTCATGGATATATTTACGTAAGTAGAGATTTCAAACTCATGGAAAACACCCTAAGCGATCACTCCGCTCTTATTTTAGACCTCCATCTGAACAACCCAATATTCCAAACAATAACAATAGCAAATACCCTATCCCAAAATAGGCTTGAACTGGGCAAAACAAATGGGTACACTATAAAATGGGAAAAAATTGATCCCATTAAACTGACCAATACATTAATAAAGACAACATACACCAACATAACAACATGTCTAGACCTATCAGTAGATGACGGTACAGTCCTTGAAAATTTTAAGATAATACTAGAGCAAGTAAAAGTATTGCTGACCAGAAATCCGAAGCAAAATAACTCAACACCAACAGGATGGTTTAATCATGATTGTACCAAGGCGCAAACTAATTTAAAAAAGGCCCTTGGGCAACCAATTAGAGATCAGCAACAGATACAGCACCTTAGGCTACAGTACAATAAGGCCAGAAAGATGAGGAAACAAGAGTTGAAATTAGCCCTATGGGACGACCTTCATAAAAGTGCACTTATGAAAAATAGCGAGTCTTTCTGGTGGATAGTTAAGTCCCCCTTTTTATCTGATTCCAACAGACCCCAGATCGATGTCGCCATAGATGAGGAAACCTGGGTAAATCACTTTTCTAAAATCTTCAAATTAACATCCCCAATAGAAGAATTACATCATCCTCTTCCCCCAGTTGAATTTCCAATATCACTAGAATTTGATCTACTCAATATGGAACAGGCACTGCAAATGAGTAAGGGTGGTAAAGCACCTGGACCCGATGGGGTCCCAGTAGATCTGTTCAAACATCTTCAAGATCTTTGGGCCCCCATACTCACAAGAGTATGTACTGCAGCTGCGAAATTGGGACTGATGGAGACTTGGTCAAACTCCATCATGGTGCCAATTTTCAAAAAAGGGGACCGCCATGACGCAAAGTTTACCGTCCCATTTCACTTTTAGACTCTCTGGGTAAAGTAGTTGGCAGAGTAGTCTTAGAACAACTTCAGCAATGGGCAGACAATAAGAAGGTACTATCGGACCTGCAATTTGGATTCAGGGAAGGTTTTGGAACTGTAGAACAGGCCCTTAATCTAAGTATGATTGTGTCCAAGTATATTCACGCAAAGCAAGGGACAATGTACATGGTATACGTGGACTTGTCCTCCGCGTTTGACTGCGTATCTCACGCAAAGCTCTGGACCCTCCTAGGAACTATAGGGGTGGATTCCCCCCTTTTGGATTTCCTAAGAGAGCTATACGCTGAAGCCTCTGCAAGAGTGCGTTATGGGACAAAAGGAGAGCTCACCGCGCCATTCAGAGTAGAACGAGGAGTAAGGCAGGGATGTGTCCTAGCTCCCTTCCTCTTCTCCCTGTATACCAACGGACTGGAGGAGATGATTCTGAGGGGGGGTGGGGGCAGGACCTCCCCAGACTAAAACATCGCCTGATCCCCGCACTGCTCTACGCGGACGACGCGGTTATTTTAGCACGCACACCAATCGAGCTCCAGAAATCCCTAACCAAGTACGCTGATTTCATGAGTGCCTTAGATCTACACATAAATGTAAAAAAAACATTTGGTATGGTGGCGGGCGGAGGGCGAAAACCTACAAAGAACATTTACCTAAATGAACAAAAACTTGAGAGGACGCCCCAGTACCCTTATCTGGGTATTATGATAGATGAAAGACTAAACTAGAGGGCAGCCGTGGAGTCTAGGAGGCACCTGTTTAAGAGAGCAATTGTAGCATTGATGAACTTCTCACAGCGACTTGGAAGGAGACCACCGGCTGAACTGCTAAAAATCTATGCAGCAAAATGCCAAGCCATCACTCTCTATGGGGCTGGTGTATGGGGACATGCAGACATTGGCTCACTTCAAATAGCAGAGAACTCATTCATGAGATTCCTTTTATCTACCCCAAAGTGTTCTTCGATCTACGCTTGCCATGTGGAACTGGGAATCCCATACATAGAAGACTTGATAAAGGTTCAGCCATTGCTACTCTGGAGACGTATCTGGCTGTCGGAAAAAAATGTGCTGACCAAACACATCTTAGAGGACTCCATGGTGCTGGATTGCGCGCACAAAATAGCATGGCTTACCTATGTCAGACACTTTTTCTCCGATTTGGGTCTAGAAAAGTACTATACTACTCCAGAGAAACTAACTGAAATAACAAAGAGAGACCTGAAGCAAATAGCGTTGAACCATCTAGAGTCTCTTAGACTCACCCTGCTATCGACCAAACAATCTGTACTCCTTGGGAACATGATACAGCATACCCCGCAAATCCAGCCCTACCTCACATTAGAAGTCAGCACGTATGATAAGATGCTCCTGACAAGGTTTAGACTGAATCTTTTTCATAGGCTTGTGGCCTTTCCAGAAAAAAATACTTGGGACGCAAATTTGGCTCTCTGCCCATGTGATGACATGTCTCCACAGTCATGTATCTACACAATACTGTTTAGTAAATATTTTCACACTCACAGAAAGATCTGGCTATTTCCATTGTTAAAATGCTGGGGTTTTAGACAGTGTCGGCCCGCCATGTTATCCCTACAGATGCAAGACTCCGAACGCACCTGTTATCACGTACTCAACTTTTTAAAATGCATTATTAGGCATAGGAATAACCTTTAAAAAACTGAATGACATATATTAACTTATTCCTTTTTAAACTCTGGAATTTTGTTACAATTATGTCTTATATTTGATAATCTGTTTTAAATATGAAAATGTATGAACTTTGTGGTTGCTTTTATGGTTTTGCAATGCCAAAAACCGAAAAAAGAAATTTATATATATATATTAAATTGCAATATGGCTAACTAACAACAACAACACATCAACCAAAGAGAGAATATATGGCAAAAATTTTAAACAGTAAAAATTAAGTGTCAAGTTTGTATGTAAATTTAAAAACATACACAATTCATATAGGTTAAAAATGAAAATTCATTAATTAACAAGCTCTAAGAATAAATCACAAAAGACTATTATCTCAGACTGGCTAGTTTTTTCCTCAGTCTCATGGCTATATTTAAAAAAGGGGCGACATTGAAAATTTCCCACGTATTGGACAGCAGTTGGAGGTATAATAGGGCAGGTTTCACTTGTTTGAACCCTTTGTCGTTTAGTAGGGGTACAGTAAATTTTTTCTGTATGTCCTTAAAATAACCACAAAAGAACATGAAGTGGGCATTAGCCATTATAGAAAAACCATCACAGGTGCATACTTTCAAGTCTGAAACCTTAGTCCAACATGGGCGCCCAGAGAGGAGTAGATGAAATTTATTTAATCTAAACTTGGTTAGTAGATATCTGTGGTTAGCATTATTAACAACCTTCAGATATAATTCTAGGTCATTGTCTGATGTAACGACTAGCTGATGGGCTCTCACGGTTGGCTTAGTCAATTCAAAGCCCTCTCTATCCATCCCTCTATGGAGCTTAAAAGCAGTCTTGACCTATTTTATGTCTCCTTTAACCAGTTTGGACGGCTCCTCAAATACTTCTGGACGCCCTAGAGAGAATGCAACCTTTCTGACATAGTTTAGCCACGGGATGGATTCCCTATGTTCTAGGCTAAGACAGTCCGTCAGGATCTCGTGGTTCACATCTATTTCTGGGTTCAGCCAGACCATAATCCACTTTAAAAGGGGTGCAATGGCAATCCGGTCTTCTAAGTATTCCACCCCACATTCTTGGTGAACTATAAAACCTGAGGTCGATTGTGGTACGGAAAAAATGGACTTTAAGAATTTGTCCTCTGCCACCTGTAGCAACTTAACATTCTTAAAACCCCATAAATCTGCGCCATACATTGCTATGGAAACACATTTTGCGTCATAAACCTTTAACACTGCCTGTAACGGCTTTACCCCCAGTTTACGGGAAAAACCCAGAACGGCAGACATGGACCGAACAAACGCATTTCTTTTCTCGGACAGTTGAGGAAGCCTGGTGGAACTTTCATCAAAAACCACCCCAAGGTATGGAAATCTGGTTACCCTAGATAACCTATTCCCATTACAGTGGAGTGTCATCAACTTTTTGTGCCTGCCCTTTGTGCCCACAGCCATGACGTCAGATTTGGTATAATTAACGCTAAGATCCAGAGAGGACATAAACTCATAAAAAGAATTTAAAAGACTTTGTAAACCTACTGATGTGCGCGCTATAAGTGCGGCATCATCTGCATATAGTAATGCGGGAAGGGAGAACTTGCCTGCCTTTGTAATATCCTTACAAACTGCTCCCAGGACACTTGCTAACTTGTTAATATATAATGTGAATAATAAAGGAGCTAAAATGCAGCCTTGCCTGACCCCGTTAGTTATACCTATCTTGCCCGTGCAATTCCCCTTACGATCATATCTCACGGTGGCTGTGAGGTCCCAATGGAGATCAGCTAGAAAGTATACTATATTATCGTCAATGCCCACCTTTAGAAGCAAGTCCCATAGCTTGGACCTGTTTACTCGGTCAAAGGCCGAGGACAGGTCCATAAATGCTATGTACAGACAACCTTGCTTCACTAGAGTATACTTTCCAATCAGTAATTGGAGGTTGAGGCTCTGATCTATAGTACTGCGCCCCTTTCTGAGGATCTACTTTGTCCCCTCTGCTATTCAGCCTTTACATTGCCCCCCTTATTTTTGCGTTACAGCAACTGGAGGTCTCTGTCTACAACTACGCAGACGACCTCCAGCTTATTTTTTCTCTCTCTTCCTCCCCCCAGTCAACATCTAATTTCCAGTCCATCATGACTTTTATCCAGGACTGGATGAACTTCAACCACCTGAAACTCAATCCCGACAAAACGGAATTGGTGTTGACGGGTGGTTGCTCCAGTCCCCGGCCCTCCTCCTTCTGGCCCCCTTCTCTAGGTCCCCCACCCACGCCTGTCCCCTTTGTCAAAACTCTTGGATTCAAAATCAACAATCAACTCTCTCTCCACTCTCAAGTCAGTGCCGTCGTCTCCTCAGCCTTCCTCTCCCTCAGAACAATCCGGAAAGTCTCACGATTTTTCTCTCCATCCGCCCTCAAACTAATACTCCTGGCCATGGTGACGTCTCGCTTGGACTACGGCAACGCCCTTTACCATGGCATGCCTGCGTACCTCGTGAGGCGCCTACAACTAGTTCAAAACCAGGCGGCCCGACTGGTTTTTAACTTACCCAAATCACAACATGTCACCCCCCTCCTCAGATCCCTCCACTGGCTCCCTGTTCGGCAACGCGCTCTTTTCAAGCTTGGCTGTACCATCTTTAAAGCCCGGTCCGGCACTGCCCCGGCTTTTATCAACACAGCCATTCAAGACTATATCCCTCCTAGAGAACTGCGCTCCACAACCCAGCAACTTCTGCTGGTACCTCGCTTCAAACGGAAAAAGTGGGGAGGTTCCAAATTCGGCCCCCGCCTTTTGGAACTCTCTCCCACTCCAACTGAGATCTTGCTCTCAGTATCCCTTATTCCGCCAAGGCCTCAAAACATTTCTCTTTACTGAAGCCTTCCAATCTCAACCGTCCTGATCCCTCAGCCTTCATGCCCCTTGAGTAGTAGTAATCACACAGCGCCAAGAAACCGCCTGGTGTACGAGCGCTCTACAAATTCTTTAAAACTCAAACTCAAAATCTGAACCCATACTGTAATGCTGACAGAGAGTTCGTTTCCTCGAGCCAGTAAGATAATTTACACAGAACCACTCTGCCTAGGACCTTCACTGCAGAATCTATAAGGGAAATTGGGCAGTAATTACTTGGCTCTCCTCTATTATCTTTTTTAAAAATAGGTACAATTACCGACTGCGACCAGGTCATTGGGATGCCAGTTTTAGAAATTCTATTAAATACATTAGATAAAACTTTAGACCATATTGCTATGTTAGACTTAAAGAGGTCGGCTGGTACGCCATCATGACCGGGGGCCTTATTGCTTGTCATTTTGCCGATGCCTTCAGCCACCTCACCCTCGTTCACCACTAGAGTATATGGGTGACTAGCCCCCAAGATTGAATCGTCAACCCCTGTGGATACATGTTCATAAACTGACTTAAAATGGGAGAGCCACTTGTCCTCCTGAATACCACAGTCTAAAACATTGTTACTCGAGCCAACAAAGTAGGGTTGAATAATCACTGCCCAGAATTTGGCGCTATTTTTTATAACGTCAATAGAGGTCAATTCTGCCCAGGCATCTTCCCTGATCTCCCGTCTCCTCTGTTCTACTGCTGCTTTATATGCTTTCTTTAGGAGTGCCACACATTGTCTATCAACAGGCTTGCATTTCAAGGCCTCCTTCAATTTGCGGTTAGCTACTGAGCAGTTATGGTTGAACCAACCAACTGACCCTGATTCTTTAGCTTTACCGGGATGTGTTAAGACAGACATGATCTGGTGGCAAACCTTTTGGTATGCCTCCACTACCACACTATCCCCAGGTTCCTTGTCCATGCATATACGCAGCTCCTCCCCTCTGCTGTTGGAGAGGTTGCCTAGGAAATCCTCAGGGACGATTTTACACCATTTAATTCTACGAGCCTGGTCTGTTGCCCGAATATCTTGTTTGTCAACCCTGTTCAATTGTATCTCAGATCTGCTAAGGACACCTCTAACGTGTAAAAAAACGGGGTTGTGATCACTAAAATGAGACCAGACCGGGAAGTAGTCTACTATGTTACTCCCTAGTGTTACATTTGTGAAAATAAAGTCAATAGTTGACCCACTGCCATTTCCCTTAAAAGTTGGTATGTTCACCTCATCCCCCATGGGTAACATTAAACCACTATCAGCACAAGATGTATTCCAATAAGATCCCCTGCTCCGTATGCTCAAAATGAGAGTCACCCTGTTCGATGGGGGCAAAGGGGTCATTGGGCAGACATTTATCTGGGCAACTCTTGATATTAAAGTCCCCCAGTAATATTGTAGAGCATTCATTCTCCGACAGCTCCTTATAATCTGCTAAAAAGGAATGTAACGCTGTCAGGTTGCTAGTTTAGGTGGCTCTATCAAAAGAATTGTAAAAATTAACAATTAAGACATTATAAGCACCTTTACGGGCGATTTTGACTACCAGACAGTAGGGGGAACCTGAGTCAATCACTGTGTGTGTTCCAGAAATATTAGCTGCCACTAGAGTTACCAGTCCCCCCCTAGCTCTTCCTCTAGTGGTGGGGACTGCTGGGAGAGAATAGGTAATGGATCCATCCAAAGTGAATATATTCTTTGTATCCCACGTCTCTTGTAGGGTAATGATATCTGCCGTGCCAATAAATTCCCTCCAAATCGGGTCATCAGCTTTGTTCCTTAGCCCAGCGATATTCCATGTTCCTACCTTTATGTATCTATTATCTCTGAGGGCTTCCCTACCCACTGGTTGACTGTTTGGGCTAATTACTGAATCCTTACCATTGCCGAGCTCGTGGACGGCGGGAACTAGTACCCTGGTGTCCACACTTAAGACCCCAGTCTCCGGGGCCATATTTGCGGGTGAGACAGGGTTGATCCTATTTCCTTTATCATTTCCTGGCGCTGTGTCCGTCTGTTGTCAATCCACCCAACCCAGGTCGGACAGCCAGTCATACTGGTTTGTCATTGGGATGTTACAGAGGTTATCTAGTGGATAGGGGGCTTGGGCATAGTTGTATGTGTGACCAGCAATCATGCCATTGCCCCTAAACCTGTCTGCGTGATGTCTGATGTCATGGTTATGCCTACCTCCTCTTCTCTGAACTAAATTCCACCCCTCCTCACAACCCCTATCCCAACTATAGGGATTCATTTCCCTGGGCACCTCTTGCCTCATTGGTCCTCTATGATGGTTTGGATCTTTAAGCCAACTCCATCTATTATCCCGTTGCTCATTGGGCATATAGAAATAAGACAGGGGCCTAGCCGTGACCAAAGTACCATTATTACGAGGATTGCCCCAGCAGATGGATTCCGCGATGCGGGAGTCCTCAAAGGTCACTACTATACAGTCCCCCTGTATTCTTTTCCTGTTATATCCTACCCATGGCGTTCTCTCGACCATTAAGATATTGCCACAAAGATTTGGGGGTAAGGGGTAATTGTTAGCTAACCAGTGGCATACCTTGTTTTTGAGCGCCTGAAAGGTTTCTGTGTTAGAAGGGACCAGTTCTGTTACCCCCATCAGAATAATCACGCAGGAACAGGCATCTGGCGGTAGGTGAATATTTCACCGTATTAGGTTTTTTTGGGTGGGGGCAGAGTCAGGTTTTGTGGTAAGGATAGCAGGGCCTTTTGGGTTAGCTTGGTCAATGGGCTTGTTTGATGTGGGGGTTTGGGTGCTTTCTTTATTAATCACATGGTTAGGTGGATTTAGTACCTGGTTCTTTGGCGTCTTGTTTTTTACCACTGCTATGCTCTTGACCGCAGGCCGAGATTTACTGGCTAGAGCGGTGGCATTAGTGGTCCTGTTGGCATAGTTGCTATCATGAAACCTTATATACTTATGTATGTCATGAAGCACTTTTTCGATACCATGAATCCTAGCTTCTAGGGGTGCGAGTAGGGTTTTAATGATTTTAGTTATATTGCAATCTATGGGCTCCTCCTCCCCGTTAGCCACCCCAGTTATGTCAGCCCTCAGCTTGTCGACTATAATGCTGTCCTCGAGAATATCCGCCAAGGAGTTATCCAAGATGGTATCGTCGATAATATTCAGGGGTAAACTAGCGGCCTCGGGTTGAGCTACTACCGCCCCAGTTTTCTGCCCAATAGATTCATTACCAGAATCTCTCGACTCTACCGATCCACCCCTCTCATTTGAATCATCACTGGTATTCCCGGCTGTATTGGCACGAGCTTTCTTAGCTCCAATGGTGTTAGCGTTTGCGTGCTTTCGTTTAGGAATTGCCCCCTCCCTCTTCCCCCTCCTTTGTTCGTTTGTAGACGCTACCTGGGGGTCTACCTGAGGATTTACCGAGTTAGGCTCTGAGCTAATCCCTGTGAGGATATGAGCCTCAGCCTGGGGGTTGAGGGGTGATGGGTCTCGTTTATGCCTGGCTGACTACAGTTCACGTTGTGAATATCAGCAAGGACCTGTACAGGGTTGGGTATATGTAATGAGGTATCAGGGGTGCGAGCAGAGCCAATAAGACCCAAAGATGATCTTTTGGCTAATGCTAGTTCCTGGGAAACCCTTCTTTCCATAAGTACGATACCTTGATTGATCAGGGAATTGGTCCGCACAATAAAATCGTCTAATGTTCCAGTCAATTTTTTGACACCCGCCGCTGCCATACTTCTAGTTTCGTGGCGCTCCATGTTCCTCGCCAGGACAGAGAGAGGAAACAGCGAGATCCGCGAACACTGTGCTCTCGTGGGGATTTCACTGGGGTAACAACTGATCGGCTCGTGAAGCCCCAAACTGGCAATACAACTAAGGCAAGCAAGAAGCACTTACACAACAAGATATACAACCACAGTCTCCAGAGAGCAGCCAAGAGCCTTGGCCCAGTCCAGTCTCTTCCGGCCTCTGACGGCCGCAGACGGCCCGCCCTTGTCCCTGGCTTCACCCGGGATGCTCCCGCGCGCTCCGGCGCAGCGGTGACGGTGCTTGATATTTTAGGGAATTGGTTGGTGGGGGCGTGTCAGTCAGGGAGAGCGGCCCAGGTGTCTCGGGTCTGGCCAACCGGGACTCCTGGGAGATTAAGTCCCCGTACCAGTCGCTCACAGCCCTGAGAACTCACAGCACAGCCCACAACAGTCTTGCAGGACCCAACCCGCTTCTCACCCACTCCCGGTGTCTGCAAGCACATCAAAGCGGGACCCAGTGAAGCGGGTCCAGCGAGGAGTAGCGTTTCAAAAGGAGTAGCGCGCAGGATAGCGGCAGCTCACGAACGGCAGCAAGGGTCCAGTCCCAAAGGAAAAGCAGAAAGGGTGTCCCACGCAGGTATGGAGGTCCAGAGTCTTTAGCGGCGTTGGTGGGGGCGTGTCAGTCAGGGAGAGCGGCCCAGGTGTCTCGGGTCTGGCCAACAGGAACTCCTGGGAGATGGAGTCCCCGTACCTGTCGTTTGCAGCCCTGAGAACTCACAGCACAGCCCACAACAGTCTTGCAGGACCCAACCCGCTTCTCACCCACTCCCGGTGTCTGCAAGCACAACGAAGCGGGACCCGCAAAGCGGGTCCGGTGAGGAGTAGCATTTCAGAGGGAGCAGCGCGCAGGATAGCGGCAGCTCACGAATGGCAGCAAGGGTGCAGTCCCAAAGGAAAAGCAGAAATGGTGTCCCACGCAGGTATGGAGGTCCAGAGTCTTTAGTGGCGTTGGTGGGGGCATCACAGTCAGGGAGAGCGGCCCAGGTGTCTCGGGTCTGGCCAACCAGGACTCCTGGGAGATGGAGTCCCGGTACTAGTCACTCGCAGCCCTGAGAACTCACAGCACAGCCCACAACAGTCTTGCAGGACCCAACCCGCTTCTCACCCACTCCTGGTGTCTGCAAGCACAACGAAGCGGGACCCGCGAAGCGGGTCCGGTGAGGAGTAGCGTTTCAGAGGGAGCAGCGCGCAGAATAGCGGCAGCTCACAAACGGCAGCAAGGGTACAGTCCCAAAGGAAAAGCAGAAATGGTGATGGCTTCTCAATTACACCTTCAATTTCAATACATATATATATATATATATATATATATATATATATATATATATATATATATATATACATGTCAATTGACATCACTGATCTCATCACTGATGACATCATTCTTGTGATAATACGATGCACCTCCTCACACTCTAATATAACCTTTGATACACCCAGTGTTAAATACAGACTACCATTCTTGAAACCATTGACACGCCAATACCAGTTACTACATATGCACTCACTGATTCCTAGGTCTACACACACATCCACTCATTCACCCATACAATCACTCATACATACAGTCACTCATCAATACAACACTATCATATGCACTCATACACCAATACTGAGACTCACACACTGCCACTCATCCATGGAGTTACTCACACATCTAGTCAGTCATGCAAACAATCAATCACACTCCCATTTCTTCATCTATACAGTTATACAAACAACACCTTACTTATTCAAACATATACTAACACATACTCTCTTATAGAATCACTGATACAAGTACACATTGATCCATACAGCCACTCGCACAATCACTGGCTCTTATGTATAGTCGTTTATATATGCCAACTCTCACATGCACTGTGTTTTACATATGTACTTACTTGGACATGTAGCCTAAGATACCTATTCACTCACCAACACACCCATGCACACAGTCAACTGCCCATACAGCTGTTTCCACATGCACTCTTAAACCCATACACCTAGTGAATCAACTGCTCACAGCATCTATGCACAGAGTCACACACCTCCCAGCCACCCACACATACACTCAGTCCCCCATACAAATACTTGGTCAACCAATAAATAACCTATATTGCCACTTATATAGCTACTGATCAACACATGCAGCAGCTTACACAATAACAGACATACTTATGCACACATTCAGACAGTTTAGTCACTAACCCATGCATTCTGTAAGACGCATTTAATCACTCACTCATACAATCAGTCACGTACCTACTAAATCCTTCATCCAGATACTTATACATCCACTCATTCTTCAATATGTAAAACAAATTTAAACTTTACAGAAACACACAGTCACTGGATGATGTCATCAGTGATAAGATCAGTGATGTAATTTGAGATGTCATCAGTGATGTCATCAGTGATGTCACTGACCATGCCATGAATGATGTAATATGTGACATCATCAGCAGTGGATTGCGCGAGTTATAGTGAGTCCAACTAACTATAACGTGGGAATTTCAATGGTTTTGTATGAGTTTTTAGCTAACTATAACTGGTGTGAAACCTATGTTTTTTTTAGTGAATATATATATATACATACATACAAATATATTTTACAAAATTGAAAAATAATTAAGACATTGCATGTAAAGACATTGAAGTCTAAACAACACAACCAAAGGTGTAACAATGAATACTATGAACTGGTCAAAAAAATTCAAAAGGATGGCAATATGATAGTCAGACAATCTGTCAAAGGCGGAAATGTAGTGCTCTGGCCTAGGAATATTTACATGGAGGAGGCGCTCTTGCAGCTGAATGATTTAAACTGTTACAAATACTGTGATGTAGGTGTGATGAGAAAAGCGCAAACTGATTTTTATTCCATGTTGATGGGTTGGCGGTCGAGTGGGCTCATTAGCATGGATGAGTTGACATTTTTAAAGAATGACCACCCAATCACTCCTGTTTTGTATCTCATCCCCAAAGTGTATAAGAATGCCGTCAAACCGCCAGTAAGACCTATAATTTCGGCGTGTGTGGGGTTGTTAGAGAATGCTGCGACCTACATTGACTCATTCCTACAGGAATATGTTGCAGCACTCCCATCGAACATCCAGGATTCAAGTGACTTTTTGAGAAAAATCAATGAAGTAAAATGGGAAAAAGAATACTGGTTAATTACACTTGATGTAACATCGCTTTACACCAGTATAATGCACACAGACGGAATGAGAGCTATTAAATTTTACCTGGGCCAGCGCCCGATTGAGTTTGCTGAACATAACAAGATGTTGTTAACCATGACCAGTTTCTGTTTAAACCATAATTATTTTATGTTCCTCAACCAATATTATCAGCAGGTCAGGGGTGTAGCCATCGGGCCTGTTTCTCTCCTAGTTATGCCTGTCTGCACATGGGCTACTGGGAGAGACAGATCCTCCATGGTGATCACCATAAAATCTGCTCCCGCCATATCATAAGATGGTACCAATACATCGATGATGTCCTGATGATTTGGCGAGGGTCATATGAGGAGGCAACCAAGTTCATTGAAACCTTGAATTGCAATACTTTTAACCTGGCATTCACATCACATCTTAGTCAGTCTCAGGCACATTTTCTGGACATTACGATTGAGGTCAATCAGGACAGGTTGGACACAAAATTGTACAGAAAGCCCACTGCGGGCAATACTGTACTGCATGCTGATAGCCACCACCCTCCGCACCAAATTAGAAGCATCCCCTATGGGGAGATGCTCAGAATTAGGCGCATTTGCAGCACAGATAACCATTGCAAAATGGCGCAGGCAGCTAGTAAGCAACGGTTTCTAGCCAGAGGGTACAAAGAGAGTCTTATTGACACAGCTATCAACAAAGCCAATGCCCTGTCCCGTAGCAACGCTTTGACCCATAAAAGAGTTCAAAGACTCACAGAAACCAAGGTATCTCAACCAACAAGACTCATCTGGACCTACAATAGACAACACGGTGCACTAAGGAAGATAGTTAACAAACACTGGAACCTGATTAGGTTAGATCCAGTGATAGGTGAACACATGCCTTGCAAACCAGCGATCACTTTTAGGAAGGCGTATTCCATGCAGGATGCCTTGGTTAAATTAAGTCCTGAGGTGATCCCCCCTAAAAATTGGATGGCCGCTAGTAAAGGGTTCAGAAAATGTTCCAGCTGCATGGCATGTTTGCACGGAATCAATAAAACCGAGTTCCTAACTGCATTTTCCATGGTGCCCCGTAAAATCAATAAACAACTTACGTGCAAGAGTGAGTACGTGGTATAGGTGCTGGAGTGTCCGTGTGGCCTGCAATACATTGGAAGTACCAAATTGCAGGTCCACAAGAGGATACTCCAGCACAGTCGCGCCGGGATGCCCCCGGGTAAGCTGAGCGCGTTACAAGTTTCATATAATAATAATAATAATAATAATAACATAAGGGCCATCAATTCAAATGATGCCACGTACCCAGTTGCAAGGCATTTCAAGGAGCACCACAATAACAACAGTGGACTCCTCAGGTAATATGCCATACACACGGTAGGTCCCTTGAGGAGAGGTGGAAATAGGGAAGGCATTTTAAGAGCTTAGGAGACTAGATACATTTTAGAAATGGACAGCAAGACCCCTCATGGCCTCAATTCCACAGAGGATTTCTATACTTGTCTCTAGTAAATATTGAATGTCTCCGAATGAGTTGCTACCCCTCATAATGTATGAGATATCCTTCATAGTCGCTTACTACAAGAATATTTGTATCTTTCCATTTTTACAACTATATATGTATCAACAGCTAGGTTGGTTAGTGGGGTACAAATCAAATGAATATGCCTGGTTCCTATTTGTCGGAATATGTATCACTTAGTAAAGGTTATGCATAACCTAAATGTAAAATTTTACCACATTTGGTTTTTTCTATATATATAATTTCATAATATAATTTTTGTTTTTTCAATCACATAAGTACAAACAATTGGCTATTGGGGTTAAATAAAAGTGGCAGTCAAACCCTATGTTCAATATGGGGTCTGGTGGCTCTGAAATCGCTTAACATCAGCAGAGCCATTACTGTCTACACAAAAGAGGACTATGCTGGGGCAAGGGAAATATGATCCCTTAAGCTCCATATGTCATGGGTTTTAAGTGCAGAAACTGACATTAATGGTGATTGTGTATTTAAACACAACATCCTGTGGTTTGGTGTGTCAAACTTAATTAGATTTAATATAATAAATATATATTTTTTTTAATATAAAATTATTTATTAGCTTTTATTCTGGTATTTTACTATATAAAATATAGGTTTGGCACTTTTCAGTATTTCTATGTATTTATACAGTGAATGTTGATAATGTTGTGGATTTACCCTGTTATTGCACTTTAAACCAGATGTTTTCTATGTCCATTGTCATAAGATACCCCCTCTTTATTTTGTCAGCCAATCACTTGTACTGTTACTTCTGCACTTGCACTTTAAATCCAGCTCACTTCTCTCATTGCGTCATGTGACCAAGGCCTCTGTGCAGGCCAAAATGTTATGCTGACGAGGTGTGCCTAAAATAAAAAGCTCACCTGCATCCTGGGTCTTCTGTTTCTCTTTCTGCTGCGGTTCCTGATGGTGAGCGTGCTGCTGATTGGAACAAACAGGTATAAGCATGGGCGAATTTTGCGAATGTGGCGTTTGCAAATTTGCGTATTTGCGAACTCGCAATCCGCAAAATCCGCAAATTTTTTGTCTTTGCAAGGGTTTCTTCCAGTTCGCGAGGGTTTTGTACCAGTTTGCAATTGCGAACTTACTTGTCGGCTCGCAACGGTTGCGACTATGTTGTTTCTACGTCTGGTTCATCATCACAGGTTCACAGCACCCTCTGTTTCACCACTGCCACCCTGTTTCACCCATGCCACCCTCTGGTACATCAATGCCACCCTCTGGTTCATCACTGTAGATTATGCGGGGGAAAAGCAAGCACACCTGCCCTGCTTCAACTGACATGAATTAATTTGGGGTTGATTTATTAATGTGTCACTGTTTTAAAATTCCAGTCTGGCACTTGCTTCCTTATCTGTAATTTGCTTTCTGTTGCAGTGCAATTTTTTTTCCAGGACCTTTGTGGCCTACTTGTAGCTATTCTATGAGCCTGCTGTGAGGGTCAGACCAGGGTCATAGAAACTGAACTCTAGAGGGGCCCCAGTCAGGAAGCACTACAGGGAATTGTTACTAATGATGAGTTTGAACTTTTGCACCTGCTGAGTGCTTTCAGTTTTGCAAAACTCGTTTTTCTGCAGAACAGCAACTGTAATGCCCCCAAAAAAATAGGCAACTGAACTCTGGAGGAGCCCCTCAGGAAGTACTACAGGGAATGGTTACTAATGATGAGTGAACTTTTGCACCTGCTGAGTGCTTTCCGTTTTGCAAAACTCATTTTTCTGCAGAACAGCAACTGTAATGCCCCAAACAAACTTACTTGTGAAAGTTGATTTCTAATCCAAAAGAGATCCAAAGAAAGTCAAAAGGCCTCAAATCCAAAACAGTGCAGGCAAATGTCAACCTGAGGAGTTATTCTGATAAAAATCATCATTTTCAGAAGGTCTATGCTGCTTGCTAGTGGATTTCTTGTGCAGAACGTCAAAACTTTATTGGCAACTCGTATCTGAACACTAATGTTCAAACGGGCCATTTCATTTAAATTTGATAAATGCTGATTTAAATAGCATTTATTCCACAAGCACGGCGAGTACATTGAGGGTCATTATTGTGATAGTGTATTGCATGCACCCTTAAAAAAATAAACTTTAGTAACAGAGCATGTGGGGAGTCTGTAGCTGACGCTGCACCCATTATTGAGATTGCATATATCTACCTGCCAGGCAGTGGCCACGCTTACTCTTTATACACAAAATGTGTTAGTGAAAAGAGGACGTACGGCTACAGATTTAGTACAGGGATGTCTGACAGATGCCAGTCCGCTAGGGCTGTTTTATTCTTTGTATCTGTAAGATGCAAAGAAAATATTTTACTCATCACTCTCAAAACCGAACTTCTTTTAAGGCAATGGGCTGAGAAAGAAAATTGCTACATACCAAACTTGGTTGTAAGTAGAGCAGGGCATTAAGGCGTAAAGGATTTCAAACCAAATATTTCTAAACGTGGCCAGGCAGGACAACCAACAAGAAATTTTAAGAATTTTTTTTGCATTGGGAGTGAAAGAACAATAACTAGGTAAGAAGGAAGGCAGAGGTTGTGGGAAGGACTCTGGATATGGTATGTTGCTTGGTCCCTGAGATGCTTCGATGTCACTGCCTTGCACAAATGGCATAAGTCCTGGATGTTGGGTGCCATAGTTGAGGGTTCCGAGCAACGCTTGTAACACTGTCTGAAGCTTATTTGCACCTGCTGCAGCTTCACTATTCTCAAAGTAAGTGGGGGCTGTTTGTGGACCTGACTGCATTGGAAAACAATGTGATGCAGTGCCTCCCTGAACCGCTTGACGGAGGCCCCCGAGATAATTGCGCCTGCTCCACACCTTGTCCAACAATCTGTTTTTGTAATTGAAAGTGTATGGTTTGAAAATGAAAAGTAGAGGTTTATAGTTCACGTTTTGAAAGCGGTTCTAGAGGGTCAGATGCATGATAGATTTATAAAAAATAGAACATGTTTTTCAATAGTATTATGGAAAAAATATGTGCCTTTATGTACTATTTAGATTATCTGCCTGTTGCCTATTCTTTGAGTTTTAGTAATCCTGTGTCTTATAAGTTTTCCAGGGGCGGTTTGAAGTTCATGGTGGGCTTGGGCAGGGAGGGTAGGTTGGGGGTTTGTAATAGGGGGTCCGGGTGGGGTGGAGTGTGGAGTTTAGTAAAGAGTGAGGGGGGCGGGGGGTTAGGGTGTTTGGTAATGAAGCAGAGTCAGAAGACGCCAAATTTCTTTTATGGGGTGCCACGGAAATATGTATTTATTCTCAGAGGTTTATTATATTAAGGATATATATTAACATGGTGGCTCTTGTCATTTTGTGGTTCTGTGCATGTGTATAATGCTGGCCCTGTAGTTTTTGTTTATGGACCTTATTACGACACACAGGGGAGCCACGTTGCACAGTTGGAGATCAGAGACTTAGGAAATAAAACTTTATAATTGTAAGGGCTCTAAGCGATACAAATCGCCCGTTCTCGGTGTAAAAAATATCACCGCTATTGGTGGTATTTTCTACGGTGTTAGTGCTCGAAGGAGAATAGTAACATATATGTGAAATAAAATTATGTAACAGGCTCAGCATTTCACATTATCGTGTGAAAACAAAAGTTGTTCTCACATAGCAATAAGTCTCTTATAATTAAGGGACAGAGTGTATATAGTGCTATTTACTACTCTGCTATGTGAACAATTTCGAATATTTCATAAGAGGAGGCTTTAAAAGTTTTTCGATAAACTGGTTTTCCAGGGAAGTGGGTGGAGTGTTCCATGTAAATTGCAGAATTGAAACTAGTAAGAACCAATTTGGAAGTGTTGTTTTAAAGTCACATGACTGCAAATGCGTGTCTCGACGCCTGTACGAGATAGGTGGGTGCGCGCACCCGGTCGCGCACTAAATGTAAGCGGTGAAAAAACATCTTATAATATGCTCTTGGAGCACGTTTTGGTAGAAAGAGTTAGTTCTGAAAATAACTTTTTTTTTTTTTTTTGGAAACAAGTGTTATGATGCTTTTGATTTCTTAAAGTTGCTACGACATTTTTCAGTATGTCATACTATCCAAATAAAGTGAAGAAATTTAACTTTTCTTGGAGCATTTATGACTCTCAATTTTGTGTTTAATTAGAGTAAAGCTTTGCTCTCCGTATACAAGAAGTTTTCCACAGTTCGTGCATTTCATGTGCACGTTCGCCAGATATGGTTTCAAGTCCATTTCAGCACTCGATGGAGATACAGGTCGTCCACCGGAAGATGTGCTGATTACTTCTGATGGTAATAGCGTGGCCTCCGTTTTTCTTGTCAAAGGTGGTCGCTCATTTCCTTCAGATTCGGAAGATGAATGCGGAATGGTAGCCATTGCAGCGAAGTCTTCGGGAAGATGTTCGACGTTCTCTCTTGAGAGTAGAAAAGAAAGTGATGGAAGTGGGTGGAGTGCTGCGTGTAAATTCCAGAATAGAAACTACCAAGAACCAATTAGAAGTGTTGTTTTGAAGTCACATGACTTCACATGCAAGTGTCAGGTCCTGTACACGATAGGAGGGTGCGCGCACCCGGTCTCGCACTAAAATAAAGCGGCGAAAAAACATCTCATAATATGCTCTTGGAGCACGTTTTGGTATAAAGAGTTAGTTCTGAAAAGAACTCTTTTTTTGGGTTTTTTGGAAACAAGTGTTATGATGCTTTTGATTTCTTAAAGTTGCTACGACATTTTTCAGTATGTCATACTATCCAAATAAAGTGAAGAAATTTAACTTTTTTTGGAGCATTTATGACTCTCAATTTTGTGTTTAATTAGAGTAAAGCTTTGCTCTCCGTATACAAGAAGTTTTCCACAGTTCGTGCATTTCATGTGCACGTTCGCCAGATATGGTTTCAAGTCCATTTCAGCACTCGATGGAGATACAGGTCGTCCACCGGAAGATGTGCTGATTACTTCTGATGGTAATAGCGTGGCCTCCGTTTTTCTTGTCAAAGGTGGTCGCTCATTTCCTTCAGATTCGGAAGATGAATGCGGAACGGTAGCCATTGCAGCGAAGTCTTCGGGAAGATGTTCGACGTTGTTCTCTCTTGAGAGTAGAAAAGAAAGTGATGGAAGTGGGTGGAGTGCTGCGTGTAAATTCCAGAATAGAAACTACCAAGAACCAATTAGAAGTGTTGTTTTGTAGTCACATGACTTCACATGCAAGTGTCAGGTCCTGTACGCGATAGGAGGGTGCGCGCACCCGGTCTCGCACTAAAATAAAGCGGCGAAAAAACATCTCATAATATGCTCTTGGAGCACGTTTTGGTATAAAGAGTTAGTTCTGAAAAGAACTCTTTTTTTGTTTTTTTTGGAAACAAGTGTTATGATGCTTTTGATTTCTTAAAGTTGCTACGACATTTTTCAGTATGTCATACTATCCAAATAAAGTGAAGAAATTTAACTTTTCTTGGAGCATTTATGACTCTCAATTTTGTGTTTAATTAGAGTAAAGCTTTGCTCTCCGTATACAAGAAGTTTTCCACAGTTCGTGCATTTCATGTGCACGTTCGCCAGATATGGTTTCAAGTCCATTTCAGCACTCGATGGAGATACAGGTCGTCCACCGGAAGATGTGCTGATTACTTCTGATGGTAATAGCGTGGCCTCCGTTTTTCTTGTCAAAGGTGGTCGCTCATTTCCTTCAGATTCGGAAGATGAATGCGGAACGGTAGCCATTGCAGCGAAGTCTTCGGGAAGATGTTCGACGTTGTTCTCTCTTGAGAGTAGAAAAGAAAGTGATGGAAGTGGGTGGAGTGCTGCGTGTAAATTCCAGAATAGAAACTACCAAGAACCAATTAGAAGTGTTGTTTTGAAGTCACATGACTTCACATGCAAGTGTCAGGTCCTGTACGCGATAGGAGGGTGCGCGCACCCGGTCTCGCACTAAAATAAAGCGGCGAAAAAACATCTCATAATATGCTCTTGGAGCACGTTTTGGTAGAAAGAGTTAGTTCTGAAAAGAACTTTTTTTTTTTTTTGGGAAACAAGTGTTATGATGCTTTTGATTTCTTAAAGTTGCTAGGACATTTTTCAGTATGTCATACTATCCAAATAAAGTGAAGAAATTTAACTTTTCTTGGAGCATTTATGACTCTCAATTTTGTGTTTAATTAGAGTAAAGCTTTGCTCTCCGTATACAAGAAGTTTTCCACGGTTCGTGCATTTCATGTGCACGTTCGTCAGATATGGTTTCAAGTCCATTTCAGCACTCGATGGAGATACAGGTCGTCCACCAGAAGATGTGCTGATTACTTCAGATGGTAATAGCGTGGCCTCCGTTTTTCTTGTCAAAGGTGGTCGCTTATTTCCTTCAGATTCGGAAGATGAATGCGGAACGGTAGCCATTGCAGCGAAGTCTTCGGGAAGATGTTCGACGTTGTTCTCTCTTGAGAGTAGAAAAGAAAGTGATCGAAGTGGGTGGAGTGCTGCGTGTAAATTCCAGAATAGAAACTACCAAGAACCAATTAGAAGTGTTGTTTTGAAGTCACATGACTTCACATGCAAGTGTCAGGTTCTGTACGCGATAGGAGGGTGCGCGTACCCGGTCTCGCACTAAAATAAAGCGGTGAAAACACATTTCATAATATGCTCTTGGAGCACGTTTTGGTGGAAATAGTTCTGAAAAGAACTTTTTTTTTTTTTTTTTTTTTTTTGGAAACAAGTGTTATGATGCTTTCGATTCCTTAAAGTTGCTACTACATTTTTCAGTATGTAATACTATGAAAATGAAGTAAAGAAATTTATCTTTTCTTGGGGCATTTATGACTTTCAATTTTGAGTTGAATAAGAACGAGGCTCTGCTCTCCATACAAAAGAATTTTTCCACACTCGTTGCATTTCATGTGCACCTTCGCAAGATATGGTCTCAAGTCCATCTCAGCACTCGATGGAGATACAGGTCGTCCACCAGAAGATGTGCTGGCCACCTCTGATGTTAATAGCGTGGCCAGGGCTCTTGTCGATGCTTTTGCATAATGCTCAGGGTGCCTTTGTTTAACATGCCGCAGCATGGTGTGTATAGAAAAGGAATATTTTCTATTTGGATTTCCCCTTGAGAGCTCCGAATTGCATATCGTGCAGGTTACTTTTGGTGCATTCACTTTCTTTTGATCTTCAGGATAAGTAAAAAATTGCCAAATGAAAGATTCCTTTTTTCTTCTTAACGGTGGTCGCTCATTTCCTTCAGATTCGGAAGATGAATGCGAAAGGGCAGCCATTTCAGCAAAGTTTTCCGGAAGATGCTCGACGTTGTCTCTTGAGAGTAGAAAAGATTGTGAGGAAAGTGGGTGGAGTGCTTCGTGTAAATTCCAGAACAGAAACTACTAAGAACCAATTGGAAGTCTTGTTTTCAAGTCACATGACTTTACATGCGCTTCTCAGGACGTGTAGGCGGTGACACTATCTAGTTACGAACGTGATTTCATACTTAGGAACTAGCATTCAAAAAACCTATGAAATTCACTGAAAAAACCATAGGTTTTACACACTTTTTAGTTAGGAAATAGCATTTGAAAAACCTATGAAATTCACTGAAAAAACCATAGGTTTGACACCAGTTATAGTTAGCTGGAAATTCCACGTTATAGTTAGTTGGACTCACTATAACTTGCGCGTGTAATGCACTGCTGATGACATTACATATTACATCACTCATGACATGGTCAGTGACATCACTCATGACATCACTGATGACAGACCTCCTTTAAGTGTAATGTAACCCTTAAAACACATATTGGAAAATAGAAATTAACATTTTCAAAAAAATGGAGATACCCATACCAGTTACAACAACCAATTCAGTAATTCCACCATCTATATACACATTCTCTCATTCACCAACAGTTCTATATAGTCACTCATACATATACTCACTCATCATATGTAGTGATACACCTATACATCCTGTTACACACCGACAATCATCCAAAAGTTACTCACACACATACTCACACATGCAAATAAACTTTTGAACATCCATTTATTTGCATATACAACTATACACACACTACCACGTTACTTCTAAGGAAACTTATACATACTTACTCTCTTAAACAATCACTTATAGAAACACATACTTATTTAAACATGAACTCTTTCTATCTCTTAGTCTCACATATACTGACTTATATATATCAATACTCACATATACTAAATTAAAACATATCTCGTTACTGATAAAGACACTAGTGAGGCAGGCATTCACTCACTAACACACACATATACACACTCATCCACCCATACAGTCCTGCACATATGCTGTCTTCAAAAAATATAGAAACAGTGAGTCAGTCATTGATGGATCTATATGATAAGTAACACCCCCACCAAACCATAGAGACACTCATACTGATACTAAAAAACATCTAATAACCCATATACACACACATGTAGGTACTCATCAACCCATGCAGCCACTTATTCACAAAGTGAAACACTGATACATATATTTAAATATTTTAACATTACTCGCTAATATATGTATTCACTAAGATACACTTAATAAGCCAGTTAACCAATCATTTTTTTTTTAAAAAACATTCATTAAAACATTTATTTAAACATTTATTCTTCCATCGACCTTTACATATACATATATAAAAAATATTTATTTTTCAGTAAGATACACATTCACTGGATGGTGTCATCAGTGAAGTCATGAGTGATGTCACTGACCATGTCATGAGTGATGTAATATGTAATGTCATCAGCAGTGCATTACACGCGCAAGTTATAGTGAGTCCAACTAACTATAACGTGGAATTTCATTGGTTTTATGTCAGTAAAATTTCCAGCTAACTATAACTGGTGTCAAACCTATGGTTTTTTCAGTGAGTTTCATAGGTTTTTCAAATGCTATTTCCTAACTATAACGTGTGTAAAACCTATGGTTTTTCCAGTGAATATATATATATATATATATATATATATATACATATATATATATATATATATATATATATATATATATATATATATATATATATATATATATATATATATATATATATATATATATATATATATATATATATATATATATATATATATATATATATATATATATATTACCTACTGGCGGTCGCCAGTAGGTAGTTATAGTTGGGATTTTTTTCAATGTTAAATCTCAAAATTCTATGTGGAATAACTTTGGCGCCGGTTGACGAACCTGCCTGAAAATTTCCTGAAAATGGCCTTGCGGCGCCCCGGTCCTTCCCTGAAAGGTTGGGGGGGATTCGTCAAGCGGGGGCCGAGATAAAAGGGGGGTCTCAAAACGCGTTTTCGCCATGTTAATTTCCATAGGGCGGTCGATTTCACTTTTAGCCCGAACGGTCTGGAGCGGCCGCCATCTTGTGTCTCGGTAAAATCGAGACACAAGAGGTGGCAAAAACAAAGGGGCAAATGACCATAAGGGGGCAGAGTAGACCCCCTCTGACCCCCTAGGTTTGATGGGGGGGCTAAAATAGGGTTCTGCGGAGCATTTTTAAAAATGCGCGGGGGGAGCGCCCGGTACGCGCACCGGGAAGCGCACCGGGGAGTGAAGCACGGGGAAAATTCAGGGCCATATTTATGAAGGCCTTGAGCTGCCAGTTTTGCGCCGCCTGTGCGTCACTTTTTGTGGCGCACCAGCGGTGTAAAAAAGATGCGCCTTGTTACGCTATATTTAAAAAGTGACGCATCTACCTAGATGCATCACTTTTTAAATATAGCGCAACGAGGCGCATTTTTTTACACCGCTGGTGCGATGCGTCACTTTTCTGTGCGCACTCCTTACGACATTCCAGATGTGACATATTTAATGTATGACTAATCATGTCGCAAGGAGTTAGTATTTCTGACATATCTGTAAACATAACAGTGACGCATTGCTGGAGTGAGTCACAAAAGTGGCACAACTCCAGTAATGCGTCCTTTCACAAGGGGAAAGCACCATCGCACCAGCAGTGTAAAAAAATGCGCCTCGTTGCGCTATATTTAAAAAGTGACGCATCTAGGTAGATGGGTCACTTTTTAAAACCCTGCGCCACATTATATCTGCGTCAGGTATAATGTATGCAGAGGGGGCGTTCCACCGCAAAAAGCTTGGTAATAGCGACGCAGTGAAATATATGAGATTTCACTGCATCACTTTTAGGATGCTGTTGCGTCAAAATCTTGGGCCTGCCTCACAGCAGGTGTAAGACTGACGCAAGACCTTTCACATGGTGCTTTCCCCATGTGAAAGGACGCATTACTGGAGTTGCGTCACTTTTGTGACGCACTCCAGCAATGCGTCACTTTCGTGTTTACAGATATGTCAGAAATACTGACGTATCTGTAACTCCTTGCGACATGATTCGTCATACATTAAATATGACACATCTGGAATGTCGTAAGGAGTGCGCACAGAAAAGTGACGCATCGCACCAGCGGTGTAAAAAAATGCTCCTCGTTGCGCTATATTTAAAAAGTGACTCATCTAGGTAGATGGGTCACATTTTAAAACCCTGCGCCACATTATGGGGGTCATTAGGATGGCGGACGGAAGTGCCTCCGCATACCCTGAGTATGCGGAACAGGCCTATTTTCCGTGCGCCCGTCGCGGACACTCCGTCCGCCAAATCAGGATACGAAATACGTGGCAAAATCCGTCCGCGGCGGTAGAACAAGGTCCGCCGCACCACCACACCCAACTACGCGGCGGACGTAACCGTACCAGAGACTCCGCCGTACGGACTGACGACTAGGACCGTCCTCCAAATCAAGATGGCGGAAAACACACATAAAAGCGCGGCGGATAAACAACCTGCCTGAACACGGCGGATGCTCCACAGCGACCATACCCACCACGAGCCGCACGCCGACATGGACCCTGCACTACAGGCTTACCCGATACTCTACGCGATCCAGTACGTCCTCGTCTTGGCCCACCATCGACGACGACGCAGGTAGGCACCTAAGCATTCGCTGTCTGGAGAGGAGTACCGGCCAGGGCGGTGACGTAGGGAGGGGGGAGTGACATGTCCCAAAATGCACAAATGCCTGTGTACGGCAACGCCTCCAAGGGCCGTGACCCAGGTAGGGGAGAGTGACACGTAGCACAACCAGGGCTCAAGTCGGGGTACCACGCGGGTGGACGGCGTCCCCCCACTAATTCAACAGGGAGCATGATAACTATAAACTGCAACTGAGTGGAAGCCACCCTATGTGTCGTCACTTCCTGTCGTGATTTCAGCGTCACCCCACTTCTTGTTGCAGGACTTGGGTCCTGAGCAGAACCCACCGCCCCCAAGAAAATACCAATCCACACCAGCATCACACACGCAAGAATGACTCTGACAAAGCACGACACATGAATCGCTATTTTATTTACGCAGATTCGGAGCAAAGTCACAGTCTAGAATGGAGCATGCCCATAGTGGACACCAGAGCAGGTACATCAGATGCAGTACATCAGTATGAGGATAGCAACAGGGCAGTGTGGACACCAGAGCAGGTACATCAGAGGCAGTACATCAGTATGAGGATAGCAACAGGGCAGTGTGGACACCAGAGCAGGTACATCAGAGGGCATACATCAGTATCAGAACAGCAACAGGGCAGTGTGGACACCAGAGCAGGTACATCAGAGGCAGTACATGAGAGGGGCCAAGTGCTCCAACAGTCCATTGCACTGAAAACGTCCATCAGAGGCAGTACATGAGAGGGGCTAAGGGCACCAACAGTCCATTGCACTGAAAACGTCCATCAGAGGCAGTACATGAGAGGGCACAATGCAGTATCAGAACAGCAACAGGGCAGTGTGGACACCAGAGCAGGTACATCAGAGGCAGTACATGAGAGGGGCCAAGTGCTCCAACAGTCCATTGCACTGAAAACGTCCATCAGAGGCAGTACATGAGAGGGGCTAAGGGCACCAACAGTCCATTGCACTGAAAACGTCCATCAGAGGCAGTACATGAGAGGGCACAATGCAGTATCAGAACAGCAACAGGGCAGTGTGGACACCAGAGCAGGTACATCAGAGGCAGTACATGAGAGGGGCCAAGTGCTCCAACAGTCCATTGCACTGAAAACGTCCATCAGAGGCAGTACATGAGAGGGGCTAAGGGCACCAACACTCCATTGCACTGAAAACGTCCATCAGAGGCAGTACATGAGAGGGCACAATGCAGTATCAGAACAGCAACAGGGCAGTGTGGACACCAGAGCAGGTACATCAGAGGCAGTACATCAGTATCAGAACAGCAACAGGGCAGCAACAGGGCAGTGTGGACACCAGAGCAGGTACATCAGATGCAGTACATCAGTATGAGGATAGCAACAGGGCAGCAACAGGGCAGTGTGGACACCAGAGCAGGTACATCAGAGGCAGTACATCAGTATCAGAACAGCAACAGGGCAGCAACAGGGCAGTGTGGACACCAGAGCAGGTACATCAGAGGCAGTACATCAGTATCAGAACAGCAACAGGGCAGCAACAGGGCAGTGTGGACACCAGAGCAGGTACATCAGAGGCAGTACATCAGTATCAGAACAGCAACAGGGCAGCAACAGGGCAGTGTGGACACCAGAGCAGGTACATCAGATGCAGTACATCAGTATGAGGATAGCAACAGGGCAGCAACAGGGCAGTGTGGACACCAGAGCAGGTACATCAGAGGCAGTACATCAGTATCAGAACAGCAACAGGGCAGTGTGGACACCAGAGCAGGTACATCAGAGGCAGTACATCAGTATCAGAACAGCAACAGGGCAGCAACAGGGCAGTGTGGACACCAGAGCAGGTACATCAGATGCAGTACATCAGTATGAGGATAGCAACAGGGCAGCAACAGGGCAGTGTGGACACCAGAGCAGGTACATCAGAAGCAGTACATCAGTATCAGAACAGCAACAGGGCAGTGTGGACACCAGAGCAGGTACATCAGAGGCAGTACATGAGAGGGGCCAAGTGCTCCAACAGTCCATTGCACTGAAAACGTCCATCAGAGGTAGTACATGAGAGGGGCTAAGGGCACCAACAGTCCATTGCACTGAAAACGTCCATCAGAGGCAGTACATGAGAGGGCACAATGCAGTATCAGAACAGCAACAGGGCAGTGTGGACACCAGAGCAGGTACATCAGAGGCAGTACATCAGTATCAGAACAGCAACAGGGCAGCAACAGGGCAGTGTGGACACCAGAGCAGGTACATCAGATGCAGTACATCAGTATGAGGATAGCAACAGGGCAGCAACAGGGCAGTGTGGACACCAGAGCAGGTACATCAGAGGCAGTACATCAGTATCAGAACAGCAACAGGGCAGCAACAGGGCAGTGTGGACACCAGAGCAGGTACATCAGAGGCAGTACATCAGTATCAGAACAGCAACAGGGCAGCAACAGGGCAGTGTGGACACCAGAGCAGGTACATCAGAGGCAGTACATCAGTATCAGAACAGCAACAGGGCAGCAACAGGGCAGTGTGGACACCAGAGCAGGTACATCAGAGGCAGTACATCAGTATCAGAACAGCAACAGGGCAGCAACAGGGCAGTGTGGACACCAGAGCAGGTACATCAGAGGCAGTACATCAGTATCAGAACAGCAACAGGGCAGCAACAGGGCAGTGTGGACACCAGAGCAGGTACATCAGAGGCAGTACATCAGTATGAGGATAGCAACAGGGCAGCAACAGGGCAGTGTGGACACCAGAGCCGGTACATCAGAGGCAGTACATCAGTATCAGAACAGCAACAGGGCAGCAACAGGGCAGTGTGGACACCAGAGCAGGTACATCAGAGGCAGTACATCAGTATCAGAACAGCAACAGGGCAGCAACAGGGCAGTGTGGATACCAGAGCAGGTACATCAGAGGCAGTACATCAGTATCAGAACAGCAACAGGGCAGCAACAGGGCAGTGTGGACACCAGAGCAGGTACATCAGAGGCAGTACATCAGTATCAGAACAGCAACAGGGCAGCAACAGGGCAGTGTGGACACCAGAGCAGGTACATCAGAGGCAGTACATCAGTATCAGAACAGCAACAGGGCAGCAACAGGGCAGTGTGGACACATGAGCAGGTACATCAGAGGGCACAGTACAGCAACTTACAGCACACTATCAGGTGGATTGCGTGAAGTACCCGCATCGGACACACTGGCAGCACCAGAAACCGGAGTGTGACACACAGCCACAGATGTAGTGACTGACACGTGAGCCACAGACCCAGATACACTGCCAGCACCTGATACAGGAGTGTGACACACCGACACAGCCCGAGTTACTGACACATGGCCTATAGACCCAGATACACTGCCAGCACCTGATACAGGAGTGTGACACACCGACACAGCCCGAGTTACTGACACATGGCCTATAGACCCAGATACACTCCCAGCACCTGATACAGGAGTGTGACACACCGACACAGCCCGAGTTACTGACACATGGCCCATAGACCCAGATACACTGCCAGCACCTTGTCTCGACGGATACCCTGCCACTAACAGACACATGCGAGTCAACTGCACCAGCGCCACTGTGACCACTGAAATGATGAGCCACAGGACTGTATGGTCCAGGAGGCAGGGTGGCTCTGGGAGCGGGGGATAGTTGCAATTGGCCGATATCGGATTGGGCATGTGTCAATGCTGTGTGTCTACGCTTCTTTTGGACATGTGCCTGCACCCTGGACAGGACAGGAACCACAAGTCGACCGGACTGAGAAGCAATTTCACCCACCATGGGAGGTGCATGTGCTGGGGGGGGAATGGTCTCTGGGGACGTGCTGGAGCCTGCTTGTCGTTTGCTGTGTGGCTGCCTTGTGGCCTCTGCAACATGTGTCATGGGGGATGCCACAACAGGGTCCACCTGCATCCGTCCCTGACGGGCCATGATGGGAGTGGATGTAAGGGGTGACTCCACTGCTGAGTCTTCTGTATTCCGTTTGCCAGAAAACAGCTGTCTCAGAGCAACTATGGGTGATGTATGCCTGTCCCTGACAGCGCCACTATTCATGGGCGAGTCCTTGGGCCTTGGATGTTCCATTTCCGTAGGAGTACTGTACTCTGCGGACTTGCCCTGTTCCCTGGATGGTGCCCTCTTCCAGGCAGCAGACTTGTCGTCTGTGGTGTACATTCAGCTGGACACCCCTTCTGCCCGTGTGTGTCCCTGCCCCTGGGACTGTCCGTGCTCCTCTTAGGTGCGTTTGTCTTGTGACTATTCTTGTCCCTGCCCTTGGGAGTGGCTCCTTCCTTCGTAGTCTCCCTGGCCTTGGGAGTGCCTACATCCTTCCTGCTTTCCCTGGCCTTGGGAGTGCCTACATCCTTCCTGCTTTCCCTGGCCTTGGGAGTGCCTACATCCTTCCTGCTTTCCCTGCCCTTGGGAGTGCCTACATCCTTCCTGCTTTCCCTGCCCTTGGGAGTGGCACCTTCCTTCGTAGTCTCCCTGCCCTTGGGAGTGCCTACATCCTTCCTGCTGTCCCTGGCCTTGGGAGTGCCTACATCCTTCCTGCTTTCCCTGCCCTTGGGAGTGCCTACATCCTTCCTGCTTTCCCTGCCCTTGGGAGTGGCACCTTCCTTCCTAGTGTCCCTGGCACTGGGAGTATGCGAGCCCTCAAGAGATGTATTCGTCTTCTCACTGTCCTCGTACAGGGTAGTGTCAATGGAAGCGGGAGTGAGTCTTGGCCTGGTAGTACCTTGTGTGTGGGATGGCTGTGCAGCATGTGTAGCCATTACACCCAACCCCTCTTTTGCCTCACGTGTGTGTACTCCACTATATCTGACGTTGTCCTTGTGAACAGAGTTACCTGACCTAGGGGATGGGGTCTGAGGCCTACGTGCCTTGACGTGCTGGCTGACGCTGCTTCTAGTGCAATAACCTGTATTAGAGTCCAGATCAGAAAATTCTCTCCCCCCTGACACATCCAGAGTTGTAGATGGTGGAACAGAAGTACCACCCAGTCCATGCGACTGTGCAATGGCAGACGACACACTGTTAGACAATGACTGCAGTGTCCTGTGTACACCAGCCAGATCACCATGCATACCTTCCATGAATGCCACCACCTGCCCCAACTTCCTATCGTGGTCTTGGAATGCATTAATCATATTGGTCTGGCCCACACACAGCTGTCGCAGCAGATCAACAGCCTCTGCACAAAGAGAATTTTGGGTCACCGAGGCTGGGGCAGCGGTGCCGACACCGAACGCCACTCTGCTCCCACTACTCCTGCGTGCACGTACAGTACATGGTGCAGTTGCCGGCAGGGTGGGCCCTGTGTGCTGTGTCCCGACCGAAGGTGTTGGTTGCCCACTCCCAGTCTGTGACAACAGTGCTGACTCACCAACACTGTCGGAAGATGATGACGATGTTGTCTCCACATGCGAGTCCTCCGGGACGGTCCTGTCCCCCTCTCCGCCGCAGGCCCCTTCGGTGTCAGTCTGCGTGTGCGCGACGTCTGATCCGGATGCATTGCCTTCTGTAATCTCCGCCGTATGTGGCTGAGTGCCCTCTGCCAATGCTGAAAAGCACAGGAAATGGGTGTAAGTAATGGGCACACACACGTACAGTACTGCTGCGGAATCCCTAAAGCCACTGATGACACTGTCCATCGATCCCCCAACCTGCACACAGCCCACCCCAAGCAGTCATCCTCACAGGAATTCTGTGGCGTTGGCCGTAATACATGTACAGCATGCACACTGGGCATGAGGAACTACATCAGCACACAAGTGTTGCCAAGGGGTGACGGAGCACTACAGCATGTGCATGACAACTGAACAGCTTAGCAGGTGGCGTCTCAACATTCCGCATGTGCAAGTGCAAAGTTAACTGTGGCAATGTCACCAACATGCCATTGGAAATAGACTCACGATAGCCGGAAGACCCTAATGTGTGTGGGCAACCATACATGCATTGCACTCACAAGCAACATACACTGACAGTAAGCTTACCGCCACGTTGCTGTTCATCCACACGCAACCGCTCGGACAGGTCAGGATGCGTCACAGCTATGATACGGTGCATGAGAGGGGTCATTGAGCGTCGGGCCAGACGTGCCGTCCGTGGAATCAGCCCTAGTGTCACTTCCGCTACATTCTTGCTCAGTCTGGAAATGTCGTCCCAGCGTTTGTGGCAGTGTGTATGTCGTCTATTGGACACCCCCGCTGCTCGTACTTCACGTGCAATGCTCCTCCACACGTCCTTGCGAAGGTGCAGCTTTACCTACCATGATGGGAGACAAAAGGGTGGAAGTCAGTGGACAGTTGGCCAGTCACACAGATAGGAGCAACACATTACTCTCAGCAGCCATGCACATATCGATTCTTTAGTTGGTCACACATCACACCGCCAAGTTTCCAGAGCCCAGGTGCCATTTGACACCTCATGCACTACAACTTATCCCCCACTGCACTTACCGCCTGTCCGGGTGCGCCATACAGGCGTCCGTAGTTGCGGAGCACAGCGTCCACGAGGACATCCAGCTCCGCGGCGGTGAAGGGACGAGACCGGACCTCTTTGACTCTCGACATGGCAAGGTCACGGAGTATGGCACTAGAGCGGCAGTCGGTGGTCAGCTCCGCAGCAGCAGGTGGAGGTGATGGTCACAGGCAGCAGTCGGTGGTCAGCTCCGCAGCAGCAGGTGGAGGTGATGGTCACAGGCAGCAGTCGGTGGTCAGCTCCGCAGCAGCAGGTGGAGGTGATGGTCACAGGCAGCAGTCGGTGGTCAGCTCCGCAGCAGCAGGTGGAGGTGATGGTCACAGGCAGCAGTCGGTGGTCATCGTAGAAAGTTTGCTTTTGCACATCACACATATATAGGGCCCAGTGGCCATGTCAGTGGCATACGGCGCCAGCCATTGGTCCGCCGTGAGAGCGTGTTTGGAATTTGGCCAATGATTGGCCCTGGTGTTGCGGTGAACACCATATGGTACTTGCAATTGGCCAACCGTGGCCCATGTCCACACCTCCCATTGGCTGCACTTGCACAGACCGTCACGCTCACACACCGGCAACTGCACGTGCTAGAGACCGGGACGGAAGCATCATTTGCAACAAAGTTGTAAGAGTGGCGCCACCATGGCGGGGCACGTATTCGGCGGGGGAGGTGGAGGCCAATACAGCCATAAGCTGATGTGCATGCACATGCCAGTTCATGACCCCCTTACAGTGACATTGCATCAGGCAGCCTACACCGGCCGGCCCAGCTCTACCCACTACCGCCGTGCCAGACCTAGCCCTTGACCGCCGTTGCGGCCGTGCCAACTACCGCCGCTTCAGGCCCCCTCCACTACCGCCGTGCCAGACCTAGCCCTTGACCGCCGTTGCGGCCGTGCCAACTACCGCCGCTTCAGGCCCCCTCCACTACCGCCGTGCCAGACCTAGCCCTTGACCGCCGTTGCGGCTGTGCCAACTACCGCCGCTTCAGGCCCCCTCCACTACCGCCGTGCCCTGGCGGCCCTGGCACGGCGGTCATGGGCCTAGGTCTGGAACGGCGGTAGTGGAGGGGGCCTGAAGCGGCGGTAGTTGGCACGGCCGCAACGGCGGTCAAGGGCTAGGTCTGGCACGGCGGTAGTGGAGGGGGCCTGAAGCGGCGGTAGTTGGCACGGCCGCAACGGCGGTCAAGGGCTAGGTCTGGCACGGCGGTAGTGGAGGGGGCCTGAAGCGGCGGTAGTTGGCACGGCCGCAACGGCGGTCAAGGGCTAGGTCTGGCACGGCGGTAGTGGAGGGGGCCTGAAGCGGCAGTAGTTGGCACGGCCGCAACGGCGGTCAAGGGCTAGGTCTGGCACGGCGGTAGTGGGTAGAGCTGGGCCGGCCGGTGTAGGCTGCCTGATGCAATGTCACTGTAAGGGGGTCATGAACTGGCATGTGCATGCACATCAGCTTATGGCTGTATTGGCCTCCACCTCCCCCGCCGAATACGTGCCCCGCCATGGTGGCGCCACTCTTACAACTTTGTTGCAAATGATGCATCCGTCCCGGTCTCTAGCACGTGCAGACAATTAGAATGTTGAACGCGGGCCGCGTATGGCCAGACGTCAACAGCGGAAGCAGTGCACCGCCATGGCGGCGTCAATGAGTGCATGTCAGCTGACGATGCACGATGCACTATGTTTAATTGTCTGCAGCTGCATGATGAGGGTTGTGTGCGTGATTGCGTGACTCCACACTTCATGCTCTATCCCATGGTTTCCATACCATGCCCATCGGTGTGCCACTAATGACCGTCACTTTTGGGTCATGTCACATGCCTTGTTGGCAGTGATGTTGAGGTGCAACAGAGTGCATTGGACATGTTGCAACACATCATGTAGCTGGTGGGTGCACATTGCTACGTCAATCCATGTTGTTGTGACAATCAGAGGTGTCACACATAAGCAAATCGTACACTGCCTATTACATGTTGGATAGAGTGCGGTGACATGTGAGTGAGTTGCACAGACATGCGTTGTATGTGAATTGACTTCCATTCCATTTACTCCCACACAGGAGGGCTCAAAATGTCCATCGCCCATATACTGTGCTGGAGGACATGGTGGACGAGGAGGTGGTCCGGAAATTCAGGCTTGATCGACGTCGATTGCTGGAGCTTGTGAACAAGTTGTCTCCTCACCTGCAGCCGCGGAGAACTTATCCAGGCTCAATTTCACCCACCCAAAAGGTGATGGCGGCACTCCATTTTTTTGCAACAGGCACATTCCAGTACACTATAGGACATGCCGGGGGAATGTCACAGGCCATGTTCAGTACGGTACTCAAGGATGTACTGACAGCCATGATGCTGTACAAGCATGAGTACATACATTTTCCACAGGCGGCAGAGTTGGCAGCGGTCAAGGCAGACTTTTATGCACTGGGTGGCATTCCACACGTTGTGGGTTCAATTGATGGCACGCATATTGCGATCATCCCGCCACGGGCACGTGAGCAGGTGTTTCGGAATCGGAAGCACTTCCACTCCCTTAACGTGCAGGTGGTGTGCCAGGCCGACAACATTATCTCACATGTGTGTGCAAGATTTCCTGGCTCTGCACATGACGCCCACATCATGCGGAGCAGCATAGTCCCACGACTGATGGCAAATCTGCGTCCGGCACAAGCCTGGCTTGTTGGTGAGTATGCTGTGGTGACTGGAGTGATATTTGGGTGGCTTGGTGTGGCCACATGTTCAGGTACTGATGTCTCTCTCTAATTCCCACATACACAGGCGACTCGGCTTACCCAAACAGGCTTTGGCTTCTGAGTCCAATTCGCAATCCCACCACAGCAGGAGAAATGCGATACAACGATGCCCATGGTAGGACACGTCGAGTGGTGGAACGAACATTTGGCCTGCTTAAGTCTAGGTTTCGGTGCCTAGATAAGACTGGAGGGGCCCTGCCTTACGCACCTGGCAAAGTATGCAAGATTGTGATGGCCTGCTGCATGCTCCACAACCTGGCTGTGCGAAATAACATTGCACTGATCTTGGACCCAGATGAACAGCAAGTTCCTCGCCCTCCCGACCCACCCATGTCGACTGATGAGGATAGTGGTGAGGAGGAAGGTGTGGACCAGAGGCGCCAGCTCATAGCACGCTACTTCCCTTGACTGTGAGTGTGCCCCTCTTGTGCTGCTTGTGTATGCCCTGTGTAGGTTTGCTGCTCTGGTGTCATTGTGTTGGGGATCATCTATGTGTTTTGTTATGTGATGTATGCATGTGTGTGTGTGTCTTCATTTATGAGTACATGCACTTCTCCATGATGTGTGTAGTGTCAGCCATTCGTGTAGTGATGTGTGTGGTTTGTTGTAAGTTGCACTGCAGTGAGTTGGGATGAGTGTGATGCTGTTTACTAACGTCTGTTTGCGGGTTCTATGTTTCCCTAGGTCACTCCGTTGCGGCATTATTCTGTACCTGTTGGATCCCTGAACCTGGTTACGTCTGTTTCTGATGCAATCATGTGAATAAACATGGAGGCAACACATCATTGAGTGAGTAAGTGGTATTTATTTACAGATTGTGCATAGGTGTAGGTGCATATTTACAAAGGAGTGAAGGGGTGGGGGAGTGAGAGTCCAAGGTAATGGTAGATGAGATGGGCGTGCAGACACCACATAGGGTGGTGTGTGCCTAGTGCAGCAGGCCTGTGGCAGGTGGGTCCGGATACTTTCCAGGTTGGATCGGAGGCTCAGGTACTCCAAAGAGTCACTGTCGGCTCCTCTTGGAGCGTGTGCCATGTGCTCCAACACTGCTCTCGGCCACTTCCTGCCTCGGACGGCCCCTCCGTCTTTGTGCCGGCACGGGGTCAGCTAGGGGCGCAGGCTGATTCGGTAACACATCCGCCGCCAGGGGCGCAGTCGGCGGTGGCGGTGTTGTGGCCGGTGCCGGTGTTTGAGGGGGGGGGGGGGGGGTGGTGTTGGCGGATGCCCTGGCGCTGAAAATGTCGACCAGTTGGCCAAGCCGCCTCTCGATGGCCCCCAACATGGCGGTGTTGTCCACAAAGTCCTGGTGGGCCCGGTCTGCATGTTCCTGGCTACGTGCATAGTCCGCCTCCACCCGGACTAGTGCTTCATGGCACTGTTGCACAGCAATCAGTGTTGTGTCCTCAGCCCTTCTTTCCGCCCTGCTCCTGCCTGCAGGATCTGCCCTTGCAGTGGTGGGTTGCCTGACTGTCTCCCTGCGTGGCTGGGATGGCGCTGGCCCAGCGTTGGCGTTGGGGTTGGGCAGGGCGGCAGGGGCAGAAGTGGTGGTAGTAGTGGTGGTGGTGGAGGTGGTGCTGGAGGCAGCTGTGCAGGTCCGAGTCGCCGGTGTTGTTGTGATGCCAGTGCCCGTAGTCGTTGTAGTTGCAGGTGTGACCTGCGTGGCAGAGGTCCCTGGCTGGCTGCTCGATCCGGCACCATCCTCTGCCCCGGAGTTGGCTGCACAATCGTCCCATGAGTGCTCGGAGTTTGGGGATGCTGGAGGCCTGGTGTCAATGGCGGCACTCAGATTAGGATCCCCTGCAAAAGAATAATGTGATGATGAGTAATGTTGCCTATACGTGTACATGTATTTATGGTTGAAAATCAGTCGGCATTGGCACACACCCCACCCACCACCACCTCCCTCTCTATGGACATGGGGGCCTGTTGGAAGTAGGACTAGTGACCCCTCACACACCCCACCCACCACCACCACCCTCTCTATGGACATGGGGGCCTGTTGGAAGTAGGACTAGTGACCCCTCACACACCCCACCCACCACCACCTCCCTCTCTATGGACATGGGGGCCTGTTGGAAGTTGTAGTTCCGACCCCTCACACACCCCACCCACCACCACCACCCTCTCTATGGACATGGGGGCCTGTTGGAAGTTGTAGTTCCGACCCCTCACACACCCCACCCACCACCACCACCCTCTCTATGGACATGGGGGCCTGTTGGAAGTAGGACTAGTGACCCCTCACACACCCCACCCACCACCACCTCCCTCTCTATGGACATGGGGGCCTGTTGGAAGTAGGACTAGTGACCCCTCACACACCCCACCCACCACCACCACCCTCTCTAAGGACATGGGGGCCTGTTGGAAGTAGGACTAGTGACCCCTCACACACCCCACCCACCACCACCTCCCTCTCTATGGACATGGGGGCCTGTTGGAAGTTGTAGTTCCGACCCCTCACACACCCCACCCACCACCACCACCCTCTCTATGGACATGGGGGCCTGTTGGAAGTAGGACTAGTGACCCCTCACACACCCCACCCACCACCACCTCCCTCTCTATGGACATGGGGGCCTGTTGGAAGTTGTAGTTCCGACCCCTCACACACCCCACCCACCACCACCACCCTCTCTATGGACATGGGGGCCTGTTGGAAGTTGTAGTTCCGACCCCTCACACACCCCACCCACCACCACCACCCTCTCTATGGACATGGGGCCTGTTGGAAGTTGTAGTTCCGACCCCTCACACACCCCACCCACCACCACCACCCTCTCTATGGACATGGGGGGCTGTTGGAAGTAGGACTAGTGACCCCTCACACACCCCACCCACCACCACCTCCCTCTCTATGGACATGGGGGCCTGTTGGAAGTTGTAGTTCCGACCCCTCACACACCCCACCCACCACCACCACCCTCTCTATGGACATGGGGGCCTGTTGGAAGTAGGACTAGTGACCCCTCACACACCCCACCCACCACCACCTCCCTCTCTATGGACATGGGGGCCTGTTGGAAGTAGGACTAGTGACCCCTCACACACCCCACCCACCACCACCACCCTCTCTCTGGACATGGGGGCCTGTTGGAAGTAGGACTAGTGACCCCTCACACACCCCACCCACCACCACCTCCCTCTCTATGGACATGGGGGCCTGTTGGAAGTTGTAGTTCCGACCCCTCACACACCCCACCCACCACCACCACCCTCTCTATGGACATGGGGGCCTGTTGGAAGTAGGACTAGTGACCCCTCACACACCCCACCCACCACCACCTCCCTCTCTATGGACATGGGGGCCTGTTGGAAGTTGTAGTTCCGACCCCTCACACACCCCACCCACCACCACCACCCTCTCTATGGACATGGGGGCCTGTTGGAAGTAGGACTAGTGACCCCTCACACACCCCACCCACCACCACCTCCCTCTCTATGGACATGGGGGCCTGTTGGAAGTAGGACTAGTGACCCCTCACACACCCCACCCACCACCACCACCCTCTCTATGGACATGGGGGCCTGTTGGAAGTTGTAGTTCCGACCCCTCACACACCCCACCCACCACCACCTCCCTCTCTATGGACATGGGGGCCTGTTGGAAGTTGTAGTTCCGACCCCTCACACACCCCACCCACCACCACCCTCTCTATGGACATGGGGGCCTGTTGGAAGTAGGACTAGTGACCCCTCACACACCCCACCCACCACCACCTCCCTCTCTATGGACATGGGGGCCTGTTGGAAGTTGTAGTTCCGACCCCTCACACACCCCACCCACCACCACCACCCTCTCTATGGACATGGGGGCCTGTTGGAAGTAGGACTAGTGACCCCTCACACACCCCACCCACCACCACCTCCCTCTCTATGGACATGGGGGCCTGTTGGAAGTAGGACTAGTGACCCCTCACACACCCCACCCACCACCACCACCCTCTCTATGGACATGGGGGCCTGTTGGAAGTAGGACTAGTGACCCCTCACACACCCCACCCACCACCACCTCCCTCTCTATGGACATGGGGGCCTGTTGGAAGTTGTAGTTCCGACCCCTCACACACCCCACCCACCACCACCACCCTCTCTATGGACATGGGGGCCTGTTGGAAGTAGGACTAGTGACCCCTCACACACCCCACCCACCACCACCTCCCTCTCTATGGACATGGGGGCCTGTTGGAAGTTGTAGTTCCGACCCCTCACACACCCCACCCACCACCACCACCCTCTCTATGGACATGGGGGCCTGTTGGAAGTTGTAGTTCCGACCCCTCACACACCCCACCCACCACCACCACCCTCTCTATGGACATGGGGGCCTGTTGGAAGTTGTAGTTCCGACCCCTCACACACCCCACCCACCACCACCACCCTCTCTATGGACATGGGGGCCTGTTGGAAGTAGGACTAGTGACCCCTCACACACCCCACCCACCACCACCTCCCTCTCTATGGACATGGGGGCCTGTTGGAAGTTGTAGTTCCGACCCCTCACACACTCCACCCACCACCACCACCCTCTCTATGGACATGGGGGCCTGTTGGAAGTTGTAGTTCCGACCCCTCACACACCCCACCCACCACCACCACCCTCTCTATGGACATGGGGGCCTGTTGGAAGTTGTAGTTCCGACCCCTCACACACCCCACCCACCACCACCACCCTCTCTATGGACATGGGGGCCTGTTGGAAGTAGGACTAGTGACCCCTCACACACCCCACCCACCACCACCACCCTCTCTATGGACATGGGGGCCTGTTGGAAGTAGGACTAGTGACCCCTCACACACCCCACCCACCACCACCACCCTCTCTATGGACATGGGGGCCTGTAGGAGTGCTTTAGAGGTTGGTGAGTATGTGGACTGCATGCAAGGCTGGGGTATGTGGGATGTGTCTTCAGAGTTGTGTGGCCCACACCGTGTTGTTGTGTTTGTGGTGGTTGGTTGGTACTTACCAGCCTCTTCTCCATCAGGAAGTCCATCGAGGGTGTCAGGGTGCAGGATGGTCAGCACCCTCTCCTCCCACTCGGTGTATGGTAGGGGCTCCGGGGGGGTTCCACCGCCGGTATGGTTGGCCCGGACGTAGTTCTTGGCTCTTATAGACTTCACCCGGGTCTTCAGGTCGTGCCACCGCCTCTGGATGTCTGCCTTGGTTCGCGGAACGCTCCCGGAGGCATTGACCCTGGTCACGATGCGGTCCCACAGGCTGTTCTTCCGAGCTATGCTCGTCTGCTGCACGAGGGACCCGAAGATGTGGGGTTCCACACAAAGGATCTCTTCCACCATTACCTTGAGCTCGGTGTCGGAGAATTTAGGATTTTTTTTGGGTGCCATGGTGCTCGGGGGGTGTGTTTGTGTGGAGTGCGGAGGTGCTGGTGTGTGCTGTTTGGGTGTGGTGTGGTGGGTGTTTGTGTGCAGGGTGTCTTTGGGTGTGGTGTGGTGGGTGTTTGTGTGCAGGGTGTGTTTGGGTGTGGGTTATGTGTCTGAATCAAATAGTTTGCTGTTTGTCAAGTCAAGTATTGTCTCCTGCTGTCAGCTATGCTGGGATGCAGAGGATTTCGGGAGTGGGTGGGAGTCAATTTATAGTCTGTGTGTTGGCCCTGTGTGAATGTTGATTGGCAGTCAGGTGATAGGCGGGTGTGTTGTCAGGTGTGGTCTATGCAGTTTTTGGGGGTGGGTAATTGTGTCTTGTGTTTGGTTTAGTTGTGTCAGGTGGGTTGTCGTCCATTTTGCTGTGTTTGGTGATGGATTCTGTCGGTATGTATGCCATTTGAATGACTGTAGGGATGTTGGACTTCCGCTGTGGTGCCCCGTTTCTCATTGCATTGCTACCGCCGCGGACGTGGATCGCGGTGACTACCGGGGTACTTGTGGAGTTATCCTAATTGCGGACACGGAATGTACGCAGGTATCACGGGGGAGGTTGTTGTTCTCCTGGTCATGTGCGTACGCGGCGGTCGGTGTTTTGTGGGTTCCGTCCGCATGCCGCGGAATCAGCTGTACTTCGACCGCCGCGGACGGGGATTGTTGTGCTCCGTCCGCCGCGGTCGGCGTTTCGGTCACATTTGATCCTAATCGCTAATGCGGTTTTTCCGCGGCCAGGTCCGGAGTATCTTGACACCTTCCACGGCGGACGGAGCACGTTTCCGTCCGCCATCCTAATCGGCCCCTATATCTGCGTCAGGTATAATGTATGCAGAGGGGGCGTTCCCCCGCAAAAAGCTTGGTAATAGTGACGCAGTGAAATATATGAGATTTCACTGCGTCACTTTTAGGATGCTGTTGCGTCAAAATCTTGCGCCTGCCTCACAGCAGGTGAAAGACTGTCGCAAGACCTTTCACATGGTGCTTTCCCCATGTGAAAGGACGCATTACTGGAGTTGCGTCACTTTTGTGACGCACTCCAGCAATGCGTCACTTTTGTGTTTACAGATACGTCAGAAATACTGACGTATCTGTAACTCCTTGCGACATGATTCGTCATACATTAAATATGACACATCTGGAATGTCGTAAGGAGTGCGCACAGAAAAGTGATGCATCGCACCAGTGGTGTAAAAAAATGCGCCTCGTTGCGCTATATTTAAAAAGTGACGCATCTAGGTAGATGGGTCACTTTTTAAAACCCTGCGCCACATTATATCTGCGTGAGGTATAATGTATGCAGAGGGGGCGTTCCCCCGCAAAAAGCTTGGTAACAGCGACGCAGTGAAATATATGAGATTTCACTGCGTCACTTTTAGGATGCTGTTGCGTCAAAATCTTGCGCCTGCCACACAGCAGGTGTAAGACTGACGCAAGACCTTTCACATGATGCTTTCCCCATGTGAAAGGACGCATTACTGGAGTTGCGTCACTTTTGTGACGCACTCCAGCAATGCGTCACTTTTGTGTTTACAGATACATCAGAAATACTGACGTATCTGTAACTCCTTGCAACATGATTCGTCATACATTAAATATGACACATCTGGAATGTCGTAAGGAGTGCGCACAGAAAAGTGACGCATCGCACCAGCGGTGTAAAAAAATGCGCCTTGTTGCGCTATATTTAAAAAGTGACGCATCTAGGTAGATTGGTCACTTTTTAAAACCCTGCGCCACATTATATCTGCGTCAGGTATAATGTATGCAGAGGGGGCGTTCCCCCGCAAAAAGCTTGGTAATAGCGACGCAGTGAAATATATGAGATTTCACTGCGTCACTTTTAGGATGCTGTTGCGTCAAAATCTTGCGCCTGCCTCACAGCAGGTGAAAGACTGATGCAAGACCTTTCACATGGTGCTTTGCCCATGTGAAAGGACGCATTACTGGAGTTGCGTCACTTTTGTGACGCACTCCAGCAATGCGTCACTTTTGTGTTTACAGATACGTCAGAAATACTGACGTATCTGTAACTCCTTGCGACATGATTCGTCATACATTAAATATGACACATCTGGAATGTCGTAAGAAGTGCGCACAGAAAAGTGATGCATTGCTGTTTTCACCTAGCGATGCGTCACTTTTCAGAAATGAGGCCTCCAGTTTATTCACTGTGTCACCTCTACGACCCTTTCTTGCGTCAATACGTCCCTTTTGCATACATTACACCTGACGTAGGAATAATGTGGCACAGGGGTTTACAAAGAGATGTATTTACCAAGAAACGCCACTTTGTAAATATGAATAAATAAGGTGCATTTTTTATTGGAATGTTGTGTCACAAAAAGTGATGCTTTGGTGGCGTTAAAGTGACGCATGGCTTCATAACTGAGGCCTTCTGCCTTCAACTCCAGCAATGCATCTTTTCTTATCCTTCAACACTCCTGTTCTTTTTTAACATTTTCATTGAATTACAATATTCCCCATATTCACTCTTCTTCTTATAACTTTCTTTCCTAACACTCACCTTCTTTCAGTCCTCCTACTTCACTTCTTTTTTCCTCTCATACCTTTCTGTTCTTTCTTACTCATTCTCCTTTCAATTATCAATGCACTCTATTTCACTTACTCTTTTTCATTTTTTAAGAATATAGCTCTTTGATGAGAATTGGAGGTAGTTCTGAAAAGAACTTTTGGTTTTCTTCTTTTTTCAAAACAGGAACAAAAACAGGGAATGCAAACTGCTCAACAGGAGCAAAATAAAACAAAAAAAATTAGGGGTGGGAAGTGCAGCGATGGTTCTCCAATGCTCGAACCATGAGCTGGACACTTTGCTCCCCATAGGTGAGGAGTTGATTGCAGTATCTGCATCTGAGGACACCATGGTTAAATGCAGGTTGAATGTTTGGCACCTGCTCCTGTGATTGCCCCCTCCCAGAAGAAGTTGCTCCTCCGGTGGATGTAGAGGCCCCATCACTGGGAACTTCTTGTGCCAGAGCCCTGACACTTTCTCGGGCAAAATTCTGGGGGTGCTTCCTCTCCACATGCCAGATCATTGTGAAGTTCCCAAAAGAGTACTTTTTCAAAGGGTTTCCTCGTGACAGCTCTTCTTTGCAGATCTTGCACTGCACTTTTGGAGTATTTACCTTTTTTAGTCCACGTGGGATTATAAAAAATTTCCAAATGAAATGTTTCTTAACTTTTCGTTGAGGAGGCTCTTCATTGATGAATTCTGGTTCATCCTCACTGCTGGATTGTCTGGCAGCCATTGAAAAACCAAGAAATATCCTGGAGCAAAAAGGCAGGTCTTTCAGTCACAAAAGTGAAAGAAGAACTGAAGGAAATGGGTGGGGACTTCATTCTTTGTAAAAAAAAACTGTTAGCAACCTATGAAAAGTGTTATTTTAAGGTCACATGACCCGACGCGCTTACGCTGCACGCTCCGGAGTGCTTCCGGGTGCGTTTACGCGGCGCGAAGGTAGGCGCTTCCGGGGCGCAAACGTGGCGCGAACGTAGGTGCTTCCGGGTGCGTTTACGCGAGCGAACGTAGGCGCTTCCGAGGGCACTTACGTTGCGCGCCGAAGTGACGTCATCAAACTTTTACGGAAAAGCATAATCATTTTCCTTTTTAAAAAAAAATGATTTTATTTGTATGGTACGTAATGTTTTGCATTATTATTAACTTGTCATTCATATTTTTTTTTCACGAACGAAAGTAGCGCTCTGGGTGCGCTTTCAGGTGAGCTCACCGGTTAGCTTACCGGAAAGCTTACCGGAGAGCTTACTGGAGCGTGCACCCAGAGCGCAAAAGAAAAAAAATATATATATAAAAAAAAAAAAATGAATACTTACACAAAACAGCAAATTGTAAAAGAAAAAAAAGGTTAGAAACTTGATATAGAAAGGAATTAGTATTTAAAAAACCTATGAAATTCACTAAAAAAAACAGAGGTTCCACACCAGTTATAGTTAGGAATTAGCATTTAAAAAACCTAAGAAATTTACTGAAAAAACCATAGGTTTCACACCAGTTATAGTTAGCTGGAAATTTTACTGACATAAAACCATTGAAATTCCCACGTTATAGTTAGTTGGACTCACTATAACTTGCGCGTGTAATGCACTGCTGATGACATCACATATTTCATCACTCATGACATGGTCAGTGACATCACTCATGACATCACTGATGACACCATCCTTGTGACACAGTGACTGATCTCCTTTCACTGTAAAGTAACCCTTGAAACACATATTCAAAAATAGAAACTAACATTTTCAAAAAAGTGGATATACCCATACCAGTTACAACAACCAATTCAGTAATTTCACCATCTATGTACACATTCACACATTCACCAACAGTTTTATATAGTCATTCATACATATACTCACTCATCATATGTAGTGATACACTTATTCATCCTGTTACACACCGACAGTCATCAAAAAGTTACTCACACATATACTCACATATGCAAATAAACTAATAAACATCCATTTATTTGCATATACAGATATACACAAACTACCACCTTACTTCTAAGGAAACTTACACATATGTACTCTTTTAAACAATCACTTATAAAAACACATACTTATTTAAACAGGAACTCTTACAATCTCTCACTTTCACACATACTGACTTATATTCATCAATACTCACATATACTAGATTAAAATATATCTTGTTACTGATAAACACACTAGTGAGATAGGCATTCAATCACTAACACACACATATACCCACTCATCCACTCATACAGTCCTGCACATATGCTGTTTTCAAAAAACATACAAACAGTGAGTCAGTCATTGATACATCTATGTGCTAAGTAACACCCCCACCAAACCATACAGACACTCATACTGATACTAAAAAAACATCTAATAACCCATATACACACACGTAGCTACTCAGCAACCCATGCAGCCACTTATACAGTAAACGAAACACTGATACATATATTTAAATTTTTAAACATTATTCGCTAATATATGTATTCACTGAGATACACTTAATAAGCCAGTTAACCAATTAATTTAAAAAAAAAAATCCATTTAGACACTTATTTAAACATTTATTCTTCAATCAATGTTTACATGTACATATTTAAAACATATTTATATTTCAGAAAGACACACATTCACAAGGATGGTGTCATCAGTGATGTCATGAGTGATGTCACTGACCATGTCATGAGTGATGTAATATGTGATGTCATCAGCAGTGCATTACACGCGCAAGTTATAGTGAGTCCAACTAACTATAATGTGGGAATTTCAATGGTTTTATGTCAGTAAAATTTCCAGCTAACTATAACTGGTGTGAAACCTATGGTTTTTTCAGTGAATATATATATATATATATATTCACTGAAAAAAACATAGGTTATAGACCATATATAGTTAGGGATTAGCATTTACAAAACCTTATTTTACTCGCACAAAACCATTGAAATTCCCATGTATAGTTAGTTGCACTAACTATATATCGCGCACCCGCAATCCACTGCTGATGATGTCACATATTACATCATTCATGACATGGTCCGTGACATCACTGATGACATCACTGATGACATCTCAAATGACATCACTGATGACATCACTGATGACATCTCAAATGACATCACTGATGACATCACTGATGACATCTCAATTGATATCACTGATGACTTCACTGATGACATCTCATTTGGCATTACTGATCACATCACTGATGATATCATTTATGTGATAATACAATGAACATCTTCAGACTCTAGTATAACCTTAGATACAATCAGTATAAACAGACACTCACAGACTGTCACTTATCCATGAAGTTACTCACACACCTAGTCAGTCATGCAAAAATCAATCACACCTCCATTTCCTCAACTATACAGTTATACACACCTTACTTATTCAAACATATACTAACACATATTTACTCTCTTATACAATCCCTGATACAAGTTCACAATGATCCATACAGCCACTCACACATTCAATGGCTCTTATGCACAGTTATTTATATATGTCAACTCTCACATGGACTGTGTTTTACATATGTACTTACTTTGACATGTAGCACTGAGATATCCATTCACTCACCAATACACTCATGCACACAGTCAACCGCCCATACAGCTGTTTCCACGGGCACTTTTGAACCCATACATCTAGTGAATCAACTGCTCACACATTTATGCACAGAGTCATACACCTCCCAGCCACCCACACACATACTCAGTCTCCCATACAAATACTTGGGCAACCATTCAATAACCCATATAGTTACTCATATAGCTACTGATTTAAACATGCAGCAGTTTACAGAACAACATATATAATGATGCACAAAATAAGACAGTTCAGTCACTAACCCATGCACTCAGTGAGACACATTTAATCATTCTCTCATACAGTCAGTCATGCACCTACTAAATCCTTCATCCAGACACTTATACATCCACTCATTCTTCAATATGTAAGACATATTTTAACTTTACAGAAATATACAGTCACTGGGTGTTGTCATCAGTGATGTCATTTGAGATGTCATCAGTGATGTCATCAGTGATGTCACTGACCATGTCATGAATGATGTAATATGTGACATCATCAGCAGTGGATTGCGGGTGCGCGATATATAGTTAGTGCAACTAACTATATATGGGAATTTCAATGGTTTTGTGCGAGTAAAATAAGGTTTTGTAAATGCTAATCCCTAACTATATAAGGTCTATAACCTATGGTTTTTTCAGTGAATTTTCAAGGTTTTGTAAATGCAAATTCCTAACTATATATGGTCTATAACCTATGGTTTTTTCAGTGAATTTCATTGGTTTTTTAAAAGCTAATATCTATAGCTGTAAAATATATTCTTTATTACATGACATATCACGTAGCCACGTGAGACGCCTCATGACGCGTCGCATACACGTGACGTATCGGCTCTGCAGCGCAAACAAAACCCGTAACGTAAGCGCGCCGGAGCACGCTTACAGATATATATATTTTTTTTTAACCTTAATTAGACAAAATCCACACGTGCACATATCTTGAGGCCTTGCAAAGGCACATCAAACAAACAGTCCCTACAATTTTGCCAAGTTTGGTGGAAATCTATTCCTTTAACTTTTATTTTACTGTTTCTCTTGGTTTTCCCCTTGTTACGCTTACCGAAACGCTACCCGGTACGCAAAGTGGACGCTCAAAAAATACAAGATGTCGGACTCCCGTTACGCTGCCGGTTAGCTGCCCGGTTGGCGTACTGGGAAGTGCCTCTACCGCGAAAAATTGCAATTTTTTTTTCTTTTGCCCCGCGGGGAACTTTAATAGCCCCCTCATCAATCAGGAGGGGTCTACCTTGCCCCCTTAACTTCATTTCCCCCTTCGTTTTTTTCAAACAGAGAGACAAGATGGCAGCCACTCCAGACTGTTTACAATGTTGACAGCCAATCAGCTTCTCCTCGGACTCCCGTTACGCTGCCGGTTAGCTGCCCAGTTAGCTGCCCGGTTCGCGTACCGGGACACGTCTCTACGGCGAAAAATCGCGAATTTTTTTTTTGCCCCGCGGGGCACTTCAATATCCCCCTCATCAATCCTAGGGGGTCAGAAGGGGTCTACCTTGCCCCCTTTCCTTCATTTCCCCCTTCGTTTTGGCCTCCTCTTGTCTCTCGATCCTACCAAGAGACCAGATGGCGGCCGCTCCGGACTGTTTAGAATGTTGACAGACACCGTAGAGCCAATCAGCTTCGCTTCGCAAAGTTCCGTTACGCGAAAAGTACGCGAACCGGAGCGCTACCCGGGACGCTGTCACAGATATATCTGTTTTTTAAAACATTAATTTCTCAAAATCCACTGGAGTACATAAATTGAGACCCAGCAAAGGCACATCGGGCTAACAGTCCCTACAATTTTGCCAAGTTTTGTGCAAATCCATTCAGCCGTTCGAGCTAAAAGTGAGGCCAAACACCCTATGGAAAACTCAATGACAAAAACGCGTTTTGGGACCCCCCTTTTTTCTCGGCCCCCCCTTGATGAAACCCCCCCAAATTTTTAGGGGCTGCTCAGAACCAAAATGTGCCATTTTCCTGAAAATTTCAGCCGATTCTGTCCACAAACTCTAAAGTTATTAGACATATAATTTTCAAAAGTCCCATAGAGAAAAAATCCTAACTATATATACCTACTGGCGACCACCAGTAGGTAATATTTATATATATATATATATATTTTTTTTTTTAATTACCCTATAAACCCTAAAAAATAACCAACCCTGGTCCCTTAAAATACCCCTGTACCCCAAAATTATAACCCACCCGTACTCCTTATAATACCCCCGCACCCTTTAACAATAACCCATCCTGACCCTAAAAATTCCCCTGTACCCCAAACCCAAACCTACCCCTGAACCCTAAAAATACCCCTGTACCCCAAAAACCAAACCTACCCCTGAACCCTAAAATACCCATGTACCCCAAACCCAAACCTACCCCTGAACCCTAAAAATACCCCTGTACCCCAAAAACCAAACCTACCCCTGAACCCTAAAATACCCCTGTACCCCAAAACCCAAACCTATCCCTGAACCCTAAAAATACCCCTGTACCCCAAACCCAAACCTACCCCTTAACCCTAAAAATACCCCTGTACCCCAAAAACCAAACCTACCCCTGAACCCTAAAATACCCCTGTACCCCAAAATCCAAACCTATCCATGAACCCTAAAAATACCCCTGTACCCCAAAACCCAAACCTATCCCTGAACCCTAAAAATACCCCTGTACCCCAAACCCCAAACCTAGCACTGAACCCTAAAAATACCCCTGTACCCCAAAACCCAAACCTAGCCCTGAACCCTAAATATACCCCTGTACCCCAAAACCCAAATCTATCCCTGAACCCTAAAAATACCCCTGTACCCCAAAACCCAAACCTACCCCTAAAACCTAAAATAACCCTGTACCCCAAAACCCAAACCTAGCCCTGATCCCTAAAAATACCCCTGTACCCCAAAACCCAAACCTATCCCTGAATCCTAAAAATACCCCAGTACCCCAAACCCCAAACCTAGCCCGGAACCCTAAAAGTACCCATGTACCCCAAAACCCAAACCTAGCCCTGAACCCTAAAATACCCCTGTACTCCAAAACCCAAAACTTTCCCTGAACCCTAAAAATACCCCTGTACCCCAAAACCCAAACCTATCCCTGAAAACTAAAAGTACCCCTGTACCCCAAACCCCAAACCTAGCCCTGAACGCTAAAAATACCCCTGTACCCCAAAACCCAAACCTATCCCTGAACCCTAAAAATATCCCTGTGCCCCAAATCCCAAACCTAGCCCTGAACCCTAAAAATACCCCTGTACCCCTAAACCCAAACCTTTACCTAAACCCTAAAAATACCCCTGTACCCCTAAAACATATACCCCAAACACACCCTTAAAATACCCCTGTACCCCTAAAACATATACCTCAAACATATACCCCAACACCCCCAAATACACCCTTAAAATACTCTTGAACCCTGCACCCAACCCCCAAACCTATCCCTGAACCCTAAAAATACCCCTGTACCCCTAGAACATATACCCCAATACCCCCAAACACACCCTTAAAATACCCCTGTACCCCTAAAACATATACTCCAACACCCTCAAACACACCCTTAAAATACTCTTGAACCCCTAAAACATATACCCCAACACCCCAAACTAAAACCATATACTTACCTTACACCTAAATATTAAAAACATGCGCTTTTACCAATCATGCTTTTACAACGAATTTCGTTGTAAAAGCATGCGTGGTAAAAGCACATAGGATATAATGGCATGCGTTTTAAAATTTTGCGGACTGATGGTACTTTCATTATAATGGTATGCGGACTGAAGGTATGCGGAATGAAAGTTGCAGTATGAAGATGATGAACCATCGCATATAGCTGTCTTAAAATGTCCATCTGAAATAAAGGATACCAGGGTTTGTCTTAATAAAGCACTCTTTATTATTGTCATGATTCGCTGCCCACCACCAGAGGGTTTTTTTGGGTGTGACTTTCCTGTGTTCTAATAAGCTTTCAGATACTCACCTGCATGCATATCCTGACTAAGCATGGGCGAATTTTGCGAATCTGGCGTTCGCGAATTTTGCGAATTTGCGAACTCGCAATCCGCAAAATCCGCGAATTCTCGCGAATTTGCGGATTTTTTTTTTGTGTTCGCAAGGATTTCTGCCAGTTCGCAAGGATTTCTGACAGTTCGCAAGGGTTTTGTAACAGTTCGCAATCGCGAACTTACATGTCGGCTCGCAACGGTCACGATTAAGTTGTTTCTACGTCTGGTTCATTATCATAGGTTCCCAGCACCCTCTGTTTCACCCCTGCCACCCTCTGTTTTACCCATGCCACCCTCTGGTACATCAATTCCTTATGCCACCCTCTGGTTCATCATCACTGTAGATTATGGGGGGAAAAAGCAAGCACACCTGCCTGCTTCAACTGACATGAATTAATTTGGGGTTGATTTATTAATGTGTCACTGTTTTAAAATTCCAGTCTGGCACCGGCATCCTTATCTGTAATTTGCTTTCTGTTGCAGTGCAATTTTTTTTTCCCAGGACCTTTGTGGCCTACTTGTAGCTATTCTATGAGCCTGCTGTGAGGGTCAGAGCAGGGTCATACAATTGTTGCAACTAGCAACTGAACTCTGGAGGGGCCCTTGTCGGGAAGCACTACAGGGAACGGTTACTAATGATGAGTTTGAACTTTTGAACCTGCTTTCACTTTTGCAAAACTCGTTTTTCTGCAGAGCAGCATTACAGCAACTTTAATGCCCCACCAAGCTTATATGAGAAAGTTGATTTCTAATCCAAAAGTTATCCAAAGAAAATCAAAAGGCCTCAAATCTAAAAAAAAGTGCAGGCAAATGTCAACCTGAGGAGTTATTCTGATAAAAATAATCATTTTCAGAAGGTCTATGCTGCTTGCTAGTAGATTTCTTGAGCGGAATTGCAATTTTTGTAATTTCGCGAGTGCCAGATTGTTGCTGCCCGCCGCACCTACATGTTCGCAATTGCGAACTTACACCGCACGCCGCAAAATTGTATCAAAAATCCGCTGCGTGCGAATTTGCGGATTTTGCGGGAAATTCGCGAATCTCGCGGATTGCGAATTTACCGAAAATCCGCAAAATCCGCGAGCGTAACGGATTTTCCGCCCATGCTTAATCCTGACTTCCATCCATTTGGTCACTATCTGGGAATTGACATCCATTCCAAATCCAGGCCAGGTTTTTTGAAAGCCAGCCAGCTCATGCTTGAAGCCAGCCTGCTAATGTTTGACAATTTGTTAGATAGAATTCCGTGCTCACTGCTTTGTCTCCACCCCTGCAGGCCAAGGATGGGTGCAGGAATTCAGCTCACTTGTGGCTGGCTGCTGCTAGCCTGCTCACATCTGATGTGCATGTGTACTATGAGCTCTTTTAAGCCCCAGCTCCCTTCAGCCCAGGGTTGGTCATTGTAGCTGTGAACCGGTGTGAACGACCCTTGTTTCCAATGCTTCCTGAGCTTTTACAATTCCTTGTTTCCAGTGTTTCAAAGAGCTATTGATATTCCTTGATTCCTGAGCTATAGTTAATCCTTGTTCCTTGATTCCTGAGCAATTGCTATTCCTTGTGCCACAATTAGCATTGCCTGCAATGCTACCTTGTTTACTGAGTTCCTGAGGCATAGTTATTCTTTGTTTATGTTCCTGACGTTCAGTCATTTCTTGTTCCTGATTTGAACTGCTTGCAGTGCTCTCTTGACTCCTTGTCTCCTAGCTGTAGCTATTTTCTGTTTCTGTGAACTAGCACTGCCTGCAGTGCTATCTTGACTCCTGAGCTATAGTAACTTCCTGTTCCTGAACTAACACTGCCTGCAGTGCTAACTTGGCTCTTGAGCTTTTGCTCAATTCTTGTTTCTGTTCCAGCAAAGCCTTCAGTGCTACTGTGTTTTCTTGTCTTCTGATTCAATACTATTCTAGTATACCCTTGTAGCCTTTCCTTCTGTATATCATTTTCCAGTCCCTGCTTTCTTCCCATTTCCTTGGTTCCAGTTCCTAGTTTACTGCCTTTTATTCCTGCTGTCTTGCTTCTTTTAACTTGTATGTCTGTTGTTTGCTTTCTGTCAAGTTTGCCCTGTGATTTCCTTCCTTCCTGTTAAGCACTCCCCCTTGCTAGCTCCTTGTCTATTGTGCTTGTGTTTAGTTCTACCTCTTTGCTGTTACAGCCTTGCGTGTTGCTGTTTGATCGTCAGGATCTGTGGGTCAGCTGACTATCTAGGTGGTGTTTCTCGTTCACTGTGAGTATTGTCTTTGAGTTACATTTATAACATCACCGTTGGTATCAGCTCCACAGTCCCTGCCTTTGCATGCATATCCTATTTACAGTCAGTATCTGTAACAGCAATTGTGGGTGAGGAACTTACTGAGCTTCAATCTTACTTTGTGGAGTGCGCGAGTAATTTACCCCACATTACCTTTATTGTTAATGTTGTTTTATATATGTGTCCTGGACGTCCATCCTGGGTGTAGTTATTCTGAATGCTAAATTGCCTCTTGAGTACTCTTCCTTTGAGTGTTTGCCATCATGCTTGCTTGTACAGCCTTCCCCTTTGGATCCTTTTTCTCCTCGGACTTCCTGTGTGATCCTGGGCAGCTCTGTACTCCTTTTTCTGTTTATGTTTTATACCCAGTTCCCAGTCTTTGCCCAAGTACCTGACTGTGTTCCTGATACAGTCCCGGACAGTCCCTGACAGAATGTCCAACCCACATTTCCAAGGTCACTTTTATTTTTTGTAAACAGATTTTATTCATTCACAGTAGGCACATAATACATCCCACATCCCCTTGCCTTCGAGGCTTGTGGAAAGGCATTAGTTCCAACTCAACGTTCAAAGCAGTTAAACAGAGTACTTGCAGAATAAATATTGTCTATCCCTCATCAGGCCCATCTATTGGGAAAACCAGACAATAGTCGTCTAAATCTCAGTGTCCGCCCATCGCTCTGTATCCTATAGTGCATCTCAGTGTACCCTATCACCTATAAATGAGGTTTCTTTGCATTCAGTTAGCTATCATTTTTCAATTACATTTGTGCGAAAATATTGGTGTCATAATGAGAGGTTTAAGAAAGAAACACTCCATTGCATCATTTAAGTTTGTTCAGGGCAGTTTACCATTGCCCAACAATGAGAGGCATTTAGTGTCTAATTCATATTTTGAGAATGTTCACCCTAGTCCTGAAACAATGAATCCTCTTATGTGAAATGGACATTTACGTTCTGAATATTTTACTCATTGGCTCTCAAACACCTCTTTTCCAGACCCTGACCTAATATTCTGTTCTGATCCAGATTCAATGTCTGTGTCAGCATTGGAAAAGGAGAATAATACCTTACTCAGGTTGCTGAACAGGAATTCTGATTCTCGCATGTCTGCTGAATGGTACACAGTCAAAATATCGAATCTTTAATTTCGACTTACACTTATATCGAGTTGCTAATATCGAAGGGACAGAATATCGATGTCCAGAATATCGATGGCCAGAATATCGACCCTAAGGTAAGTAATATCGAAATTACTTATATCGATAGCATATATATCGATGTAAGTAATTTCGATTTACTAATATGTGTTAGAAATTTTAGTTAAGTATTTAAATTAATTGTTATATTATGTGTTTAATATGTTTTTATAAATAAAAAAAATATAAAAGTAAATTATATGTTTTACTACCAGAGCAGGTTGTGGGTTTTTAGGGGAATAGGGTGGGAAGTAATTTATTTGTAATTAAATAATTATTTTTTAATGATTAATTTATTTTGCAATTAAATATTAATTGGCAATGAATTATTTTGATTGATTAATTGATTAATTAATTGATAATTTATGTATATTTTTAAGTAAATTATATGTTTTACTACTGGAGCGGGTTGTGGGTTTATAGGGGAATAGGGTGGGAAGTAATTTATTTGTAATTAAATAATTATTTTTTAATGATTAATTTATTTTGCAATTAAATATTAATTGGCAATGAATTATTTTAATTGATTAATTGATTAATTAATTGATAATTTATGTATATTTTTAAGTAAATTATATGTTTTACTACTGGAGCGGGTTGTGGGTTTATAGGGGAATAGGGTGGGAAGTAATTTATTTGTAATTAAATAATTATTTTTTAATGATTAATTTATTTTGCAATTAAATATTATTTGGCAATGAATTATTTTAATTGATTAATTGATTAATTAATTGATAATTTATGTATATTTTTAAGTAAATTATATGTTTTACTACTGGAGCGGGTTGTGGGTTTATAGGGGAATAGGGTGGGAATTAATTTATTTGTAATTAAATAATTATTTTTTAATGATTAATTTATTTTGCAATTAAATATTAATTGACAATTATTTATTTTAATTGAATAATTGAATAATTAATGGATAATTTATGTATATTTTTAAATAAATTATATATTTTACTACTGGAGCGGGTTGTGGGTTTATAGGGGAATAGGGTGGGAAGTAATTTAATTGTAATATTAATTAATTTTGGATAAAGGAGTATTTTTAGGGTTCAGGGTCAGTTTTCTGTTCTTGGGTAAAGGGGTATTTTTAGGGTTCAGGGTCAGTTTTCAGTTTTTGGGTAAAGGGGTATTTTTAGGGTTCAGGGTCAGTTTTCAGTTTTTGGGTAAAGGGGTATTTTTAGGGTTCAGGGTCAGTTTTGGGTTTTTGGGTAAAGGGGTATTTTTAGGGTTCAGGGTCAGTTTTCAGTTCTTGGGTAAAGGGATATTTGTTGGGTTCAGGGTCAGTTTTCCCTACTGTTGCACCCACTGGAGTGGGAATAGTAATTTTAACCCCTACGCTATCCAACACTTTCCCTACTGTTGCACCCTCTGGAGTGGGAATAGTAATTTTTACCCCTACGCTATCCAACACTTTCCCTAATGTTGCACCCTCTGGAGTGGGAATAGTAATTTTTACCCCTACGCTATCCAACACTTTCCCTAATGTTGCACCCTCTGGAGTGGGAATAGTAATTTTTACCCCTACGATATCCAACTTTTTTCTCTACTGTTGCACCCTCTGGAGTGGGAATAGTAATTATTGTTAAGTAAGTATATATTATATATGATTTGTTAATATTATTTTTTTTAATAAATATGTATTATTTTTTTTTTTACCGTTATTAAATATATTTAAATATGTTTAAGTAATTTATAAGTATTATTTACAGTATTTTTCATGTTATTTTAAACCAAAAAAAAATCGATATATTTGACAACGATATTTTTAACATCGATATTATTTTTTCGATATTTTGGTACTTACCATGTTGTACATAGGGCGTCGATATTCTTGCAATCGATATAATTACACCGATATTTGTGTAGGTCGAAATTCCGTCTGTCGAAATTCTGTCATAGATCCCTGCTGAATGTGGTTGTAAAATACGTTTAACTACACAAACAAAGAGCAGATGCATTTCATAACCTCTGTTTTCCATTCAAATAATGTTACCCAGCCTTGTAGTCCAGTAAAGATCAAAGTCCCAGATACTAAAGGGGCCTTGTTAAATACCAACAAAAGAGAGAAAAGGTCTACTAGAACACAAGGGGCTAATTGCTAGTTTGAACAAAATCCAGGGTGTAGCTCTGTTGCTTGTTGTCTACCGCCATCCTCATAGAGCAAGATCTGCAGTCTTCACAGGATATAATTTCATCTAGGATTCTTGAATTACAACAAGAGAATAAAATGTTTCAGATTCTGTTAAAAACTATAACCCTGAGTTCAAGTGGGAATCTAAAACCCCTGTCAAGACTACTTTTCAGTGTCTATGATAGCCTCCTTAGCAATGGAAAATGAAATATTGCACTCTATTTTGGGGTCTCCTCAGATCTGGTCCAGTGGACGTGTGAATAATAATGTGGTTCACCACCTAGATTCCAATCAGAATACCCATGGTACCTTGTCTCAAAATGCAGTTAATTAAAGCATTTGTTTGAATTCTCAATTTTATAACTCATCTGATGTTGTGTCTTCTAGTGCTAAATTACATCTAGGCGGTACATCTGAGATGTGTCCTTCCACTTTTCAGGAACCCCAAATGCTAGACAAAACAGAAAGCATCTCTTTGCTTTCTTTTCTTGGTGGTGATGTCAGTTCTATCTCAGAGATAACCCATACACAGGCCATTGATATACACACAAAACCAGAATTTGTACCCCACATAATCTCTGATGTGACAATATCCTATGATTCAGACTGCACTCTTGATTTAACAGTTGTGACTGAAGCCAACCTCCATACTGAGAAGAAAAAAATCCTGACCCCTTTTTTTCTCCCTTGCCTTCTAGCACACCTCATATTGAAAAGTCCGGAAATTATATTAGTCTATGATCTGATGCGTTTGTACCACCTCGTAATGCGGAAGAAATTGAAAACATCTCCCACAACCTAGAAATCTCTGACCTATTTCCTTTGACTAAGAGATGTGAAGTGCCAAAATGTAAAGGAAGTCTGATCATCAGAGACTCATAAGACGAGTCATAGTCTGAGTCATCCAGAAGAAAGTACTTCAGCGTGTTTTAATTTGCCAAACAACTGTGAAGATTTCACTATTGACAACAGGGAATTCACTATTCACGGGCTATCGCCATTCCCTGAATTTAAAGTCTGTCATCCTTGTGCTTCTCTGCCATCAGCTAGTCTGCTTTCAGATGCTCCAGAGTCCTCAGCGGCCTGCTGCTTTCAGAGTCCCCAGAGTCCTCAGCTGGCCTGCTGCGTTCAGAGTCTCCAGAGTCATCAGCTGGTCTGCTGCTTTCAGAGTCTCCGCAGTCCTTAGCCGGCCTGCTGCCTTCTGAAATTCAGCCTGAAGCCTGCCTGCCATCTGAGCCCAAGCCTGCAGCCTGCCTGCCATTAGTACTAGAGCCTCCAGACTGCCTGCATTCAGGGAACAAGCCCTCAGCTCACCTTCCTACAAAGTCATAGTCTCCAGTCTGTCTGACTTCAGAGCCAGAACGTCCAGCCTGTCTGACTTCAGAGCCAGAGCGTCCAGCCTGCCTGACTACAGAGCCAGAACGTCCAGCCTGCCTGACTTCAGAGCCTGAGCTATAGTAATTTCCTGTTATGAACTAACACTGCCTGCAGTGCTAACTTGGCGCTTGAGCTTTTGCTCAATTCTTGTTTCTGCTCCAGCACAGCCTTCAGTGCTACTGTGCTTTCTTGTCTTCTGATTCAATACTATTCTAGTATACCCTTGTAGCCTCCCCTTCTGTATATCCTTTTCCAGTCCATGCTTTCTTCCCATTTCTTTGGTTCCAGTTCCTAATTTACTGCCTTTTATTCCTGCTGTCTTGCTTCTTTTACCTGGTATTTTTTGTTCCTTGCTATCTGCCAAATTTGCCCTCTGATTTCCTTCCTTTCCTAGTAAGCACTGCTCCTTGCTAGCTCCTTGTCTATTGTGCGTATGTTTCACTCTACCCCTTGCTGTTACTGACTTGCGTGTTCCTGTTTGATCGCCAGGATCCATGGGCACAGCTGACTACCTAGGTGGTGTTTCTTGTTCACTGAGAGTATTGTCTTTGAGTTACATTTATAACATCACCATTGGTATCAGCTCCACAGACCCTGCCTTTGCATGCATACCATATATGTAGATATTTGCAGTCAGTATCTGTAACAGCAATTGTGGGTGAGGAACTTACTGAGCTTCAGTATTACCAGGTGGAGCTCCTGAGTGCTACACCCCACATTCCCTTTATTGTTAATGTTGTTTTATACATAAGTGTCTTGCATAGCCATTCTGGGTGTAGTTATTCTGGATGCTAAACTGCCTCTTGAGTGTCCATGTTTTGAGTGTTTGCCACCTTGTTTGCTTGTACAGGATTCCCCTTTGGATCCTTCCTGTGTGATCCTGGGCAGCACTGTACTCCTCTTTCTGGGTATGTTTTATAACCAGCTCCCAGTCCTTGCCCAAGTCCCTGACTGTGTTCCCGACATAGTCCTGGACAGTCCCTGACAATTATTAATGCAATTAACACATGTTTTAAGGGAGTCTGTGCCTCTTTTGAAATATTTTAAGTGCATTTAGGTATGATTAACTCTTTTATATTGTATATTGTATATTGAGTATTGTTTTGTATAATCTTTTATAAACCGCCTTGCTATTTACGTGTAATACATACAGACATTTATTCATGTAAACTTTTATGGTTGTTTTAAACATACCAAATAAAGTTTTGAAATTAATTGAATTGGCTCCCTTTTTGGCAAGGCAGGTGGTGTATTACCCTGAAACAACCCTTGATTTTATAAGAATGATTCCCAATTGTGCTATGATCAGGTTTAGTATTTCTTTCATAAGTTTCAATCGCACTATTTCCAGCTTATCTTTTGCCAAATGTAAATTTTCCACCAAGAAGGTACCCCATGCCACTTCGGATGATATTCTAAACCTGTTTGCAAAGCCATCTTTTAATATGTTTGCTGCTACTTGTTTAAATGGTTTTTCAGTCATATCTCCATTGCATTCAGAGTCATTATTGTATCATCCTACACATCACACCACTCACCATCATACCAGCCACTTATTGGTATCCCTGCGGCCTATGTCTCATCTTAGTCTGTTCTCGATCCTGTCTCTGCCACACCTTTGAGGTGGCATGGTGGGTAAAAGAATGCCAGCTTGGATTGCAGCAATGAGCAATTGCAGTAGGCTTATTGCATGCATCCTCCCATCAGCTTTTGTTCATTTGGTGTACTACTTTAAGTAGGCATGGGAATGCCCTGACATGGGTCCATTGCTTATTGTGCCAATGGAAAAAAACTTCACTCGAATGAAGAGCCATAATCAGGTGGAAACTGATATTGGGTTGCTTGTGTTCCCATTCAGAGAGCACTTAGCTTGGTGTTCAGACTGGACTGTTCTTACTAGAGTAGGGCCCAGGGTGATATGCACATGGCTGACCACGTTTCTGACTGACATATTACAATGTCGGATTCGGATAGCCTTTCCAAAACGGTTTGTCTGACATGGAACAGCTGTCAGAAACTGACTTTGGGGGCACGTAGCACGTAGCAGGTCCCCTTTCATACGGAGGTCTCTGGTTTGGGCCTCTGGGGGTACCCATTGGATGTCTCTTTACAGACATGCTCAGTGTGGCAGGCACCATTGGGTGCCCACCATAGGGTACAAGGTTTTCCTGCAACCACCCCTTTCTTCAATGGGAGCATTTTGTGATTCAGAAAACAGGGTCGCATTGAAGTCAGTGGTAGTCTGATCGAACAGTGTTTAGAAACATCATAGTCAGTCCGTTCGACTCCCCGAACCTGAGCGGTCAGAAATTATTCCAACAAGGAGTCGGTTAAAATGCTTTCTGACCGACATCGTGATGAGGCCCATAATGCAATTTAACATTATTTTATATGGTGTTTTATTTTACGTTCCTACCTCCATTATTTTGTATCAGAGAGTGTTGCACTATCAGTGGCTGGCCATATGAAATGCTTGACTTACTATTATTTCTTTTTGACTGTAGTTACTGACATGCATACATCTGGGTCCACCCCCTTCTTCAGGGGGTGGAGACGTGTAAGTTTACAATTTTGATTAACTTTACACTTTTGTTAATAGCCAAAAGTAGTAAAGTTGCTCAAAAGTGTACGGGTAAGCTCACCCTTGGAAATTACTCACAAGTGCACGCGACCTTTGTGAATTATCCCAATAAAGTGATGGTGCATTGTATCATGTTTTATGACTCTTTAACGTGACCAGATCTTTTCTCTGTGTTAAGGATAGGTAGGCCTATTAATTATAACATAGCCAAAATTTAAAACAATATTGTGTAAAGACCTCTTCCATTGCAATCTTACCATATAAGCTCATCCTCTAATAATGTCTCAAAACAACTCCATCATGTTGAATAAATTGCAAAAGCCTTAATTTATTAGTGTTTTTGCTGAGAACGTCTTAAATTCAATGGCATCCATTTATTTGGTATGAACAAGATTGTTAAAGTAAAGGGCTTTTACACAATGTGGTTTCACATTGTGACTAGTTTGCAGTTAGTAGGCAGCCAAATGTGATCAACTGATATATAATAGGACAATGTGAAAAGAGTAAGGTGGATAACTTCCCTGGGATTTATGGGAAACTACCATTACAACACAGGCATTACAACTTAATTCGACTTCAATGAATCACTTAGAACGCAGGTACCATTAAGATGCATGCCATTACGACGCCTGCTATTACAAGCAACGCAGGTACCATTAAAAGTCATGACATTACGACGCAAATATGGTTGAAGTAAGTGGTATTTGTTGTTACATTTTTATAAAAGTTTGTTATTAGTTTTTTAACCTTAATTTTTAACTACATACTTTTTTGAACAAATTGAGGTTTTTTTTACATTATGTATGGGTATGTAACAAGACACTTTAGACATGGGATTCAAGGGATTTAGGAGATATGGGTGGGGAAGTGTATACATACTCAGGTATGATTTTTTTTAACTTGAGTATTGATTTATGTCGAGAATTAATTTAAATTTTTGAATAGTGAAAAAGAAAATGTGTATTGCAATTGGATTTGCAACGTAACTTTTTAGGTATGAGATATAAGAGAGTTAGAGTTATGGGTGGGGAAGTTTATTAAAACTCTGGTATTTTTTTAACACCTGAGTATTAATGTATGTAGAAAAGTAATACAAAAAATGAAATAGTTAGAATTTAGGGGTATGGGTGGGGAAGTGTATTAATACTCCAGTATTATTTTTAACACCTGAGTATTAATGTATGTAGAAAAGTAATACAAAAAATGTAATAGTTGAATTTAGGGGTATGGTTGGGGAAGTGTATTAATACTTACAATGCATTACTTTTAATACTTAACTAATATTTTAAATAGAGATTTAAATAAAAAAAAGTTACAATTATTAATATATATATATTATGCAAGAGTTTGTTATATAATTCTTTGGAGACAGGATGTTATGTGTGGGGAAGTGTATTAATACTCCGGTCTTAATTTTATCACCTGAGTATTAATTTAATTACAGATTAAATTAAGATTTTTAAATAGTTATATTATATATATTATGTATGGGTATGTAACATAATCCTTTATGCACTGGATGTTAGAGATTTAGAGGGTATGGGTGGGGACGTGTAATAATACTCAGGTATTAATTTTAATATCTGGGAATTCATCTAAAAATAACTTTTTAAAAGGGAAAGTTTAAAAAATGCAACAAATATTTTAAAACAAGATTATAATGTAGAATAAACATTAGAACATATAAAATATTAAATGAAGCACTATACACTTTCCTAAAGTTTGAAAAATATTTTATTAACAATGTAAAACAAATATGAGAATATAGTAATAGTTACAAATAAATACATTTTTAGACAATCAATAAACACTTTTTATTAAAAGATGTGAATATATAATTTGAAAAAGGTTTGTTTAATTTTGAAGTTTGTAAATATTTTTTAAACATTAAAAACAAATTTCATTACATTCAAATATAATAATTGTCCTTCTTTTTTACTATTTGAATTGACGTATGCGGTTGAATGTCTGCGTCTACAGTTGGTGGAGCGTCGCCGTAAAGATCGGATGAAAGGGAGAGCTGTGGTCAGGTAAGAACTTTTAATATTTTGCATGTAGAGTTGTAGGTGGCTAAATTAATTCTAAGGAGAGAGGGGGGAGGTAGTTATATGGTGGTTAGTGTAAAACACAATGTATGGATTTTTTAACCCATTTTTTGTCCTATGCAGGTAGCTATTTTAAGCCTACGTTGGGAGGATTTAGATTATTACAAAATAAGTTTTAAAAAGTATATCTAATAAAAATGTAGTACTGTTCAGTGCTTTTTTTCATATTAGCAGCCACAGAAAAGGATTCATGGGATAGGATGCAGGCCTTACAAAAGGGTGAAGAAAGATTGTTTTTTCTTGGTACCTGTTTCTTAATGGACTTATGCATTTTGGAACTTGGAAAAGAAGTTGGACTTGGAGAAAAAAAAATTGAATGAAAACGTGGATTAAAGTATGGATTCGTTTTGCTGTTTTTTTGTTCAAAATATGTTTTAGTTTTTCTGTTGAAAATGTTCCTCTTTCATTGAACTTTTTTACTTAACACAGCTTTTTAAACCACAAATACATTGTTGGTACTGGTGTTTTTCTTTTTTGAATCAGGCCATTTAGAAATGTATGGATTTATGGTTTAAGATTGTAGATTATTGGAGTACAGAAGACTTTTGGTGACAGGATGAATTGAAACATCAGCAAAAGTTGAAGAAAGAAGACATCGGCAGGTTGGATTTCCAACATTCCTAATAAATTTAAAAAAAGAATTTAAAAAAAGTCAATTTAATTGTTTAAATAAAAACAGACAAATAAGTTAGAAAAATGGGTTCGTTTGTATTAGAAATATAGTATGTTTGCAATGTTTTCCAGGTAGTCAGAAGCCACTAACAATGTAAACTGTTGCGTTTGTACCAATAGACATTCTGACATTTCTTTACTTTTTCGGGATATACGTGGGATCAGACTACCTGTTAAAGATTGCCGTATTCTCATTTATTGGTAACTTTGCTCCTTCTTCAAGGTTTCCCCAAAAATATGGAGTATGGGTGAGTTTTACTGATATATTTGTTGAAGGGGCTGTGCCAACCCTCAATGGCATTAATAGGCTTGTGCCATCCTCTAAGCAGGTTCTGTACAGTTCCAGAAGTCAATTGGGAACCTTGGTTTCCTCCTGCGACCCGACCTACTTAGATGGCCAATCCAAGTGCCTTCAAAATAATTTAGTAAGGGGCCTAATGTCTTGTTGTTTTGCGTAAAGTAGTCAGAATCAGTAATTAATGTGTGGTATTCATCTACACAGTTGGGTGGCACAAAGCATAAGGCTGTAAGGTTCTTCAGTTGATATTGTACTTCACTGGCTGACATGTAACCTTCACCTAAGGATATTTTTTGTATTTTTCACCAATTTGCCTGTGAAAAGTGGTAAAAACATCCTTGAATTTGGGTTTCTGGGTATAATTTATTAATGGTATTACTCATAGATATTTCAAAATCAAAAATCACTTTTGTAGGACTTTTGTTTAGAGCTTTAGTTTTTATCCCTGACAAAAATTCAATGTAGGTTGAAGCTTGTGTATCAGACAGTAAACTGTACACTAAAGGAACAGTGGCATTGGTAATGTTGGCATAAATACTGTATATTTGTCTGAAGGGTTGGGGGTGAATATAAATGTACCATCTATTATCCAAATATCACTTTTCTCTGGTTTAGCATGGTAGCGGGGGTGCTAAAAACTATTATTAGCTTTAGATGGTTTTAATTGTCTTGCAAAATGAATGATTCATTTGTAAAGTAAATGTTAGTTCTTTTGGTATGTTGATATCTGAGTAGGTTTGAAGTATAACACGCTGTGGATTTTTTGCCTGTTTTTGTCTGTGTATAATACAACGTAGATTAGCAATAGTAGGCATAGAATTAGCTACATGCATAGGTAGTTTTGAGAAACCTTCCTCACAACGGGGTTCATTAGAGGTGGATGCAAGTGTTTTTATTTGTTTAATATTTTTGTCAAACTTCAATATCCATTGCAGAGGCAGAGTGGTTATGCTTGTTTTTTTTCAACATTGTCACCAAGAGTAACTTCTCTGCCTGTGCAACAGGATGCATAATACTGCAGACACCTCCATTGACACCTGGGCTCAGTTAATCTCTCCTTACAATAACTGTAGCCACTGTAACTCAGTAGTCTGTTTCCCCTGCTTGATTTTATATAGTTAACATGATTTCCTGCTGCCACACTTTATCTGTGTATGTAAAACGAGAAGAGTGATTTGGTATATGAATATATTTTTTTAAATCTGTCCTGCAAGCGCAAAAAGTTTTACATTAATTATTTTACAGCTTACATTTTTCTTTATTTTAAAACAAAGGTTGAATTTCTTAGGCTTTGCTTTGTTGGCTTTGCAATGTTTGTTTCAGTGATACCTGTGAAAAGAAAGTTATTTTTAAAGAGAGTTGCATTTTTGTCATATGTTACCTTTTAATAGTGTTCTGTGTTGTGTGAATTGTAATTTCTGAAGGTGATGCTGTGTGTTTTCAGAATTCTGGACAATTTGCTCCTTCAGATTGGTGGTGTGCTATAACTTTTTCTGTTCTGAAAGAAAAAGAAAAAAATGATTTCATGTTTTGCTTTCAAAATGTACTTGTAAAATTACCCTGCCAAGAAAAATATTTTGACATTATTTATTTCAAAAAACTAATGTTTTTATTGTTTTCCAATTTCTTATTTTTTAGGCAATTTAATGTTTGCATACAAATGTATTTGCACTTGAAAACTGCATAAAGAAAGTTAATATTGGTTTTAATTGTTTTTTTGTTCAATTTTACCTTAAATAGTTTGACTTGTGTGATCAGCAACCTCTGATGGTGTTGATTTGGTTGTTATTGAGGATGTATTTGTCCACACTGGTGGTGTGATATGGGTTGATCTGAAGAGAAATGTAAAGAAGACATGACTGTATATTATTATTTGCATTTGTTTTCCAGTGGATTGATGGTTTGTTTTACACCTGTAAAAAGGAAAATGCTTTTTTTCTGTGGTTAGTTCTAACTTACTCCATTTATTCAGATATAGGTTTTGATTGTATTTAGTATTTAATATTTACCTGTCAAGCTATTTTAATGGTCATGAACTCTTGGGACTTTTTGTAGTATGTTGTGGTGTGAATTTTGAAGCTTTAGTTCTTGCAAAAAAGTTGCAGATCTAGAAAAGAACAGTAAATTTGACTAGTATTTACTGTTTATGCTTTCATTTCTTTTTATTCAAGTATAGTCGTATTCTTTCTTTCAGGGAAGCACAAATAGGGCTCATTGTACTTTATTGTGTTCATTTTAGTTCCCCATCCCATTCAACACCTTCCCTGAAGCAAACATCTGTTGGAGTAGGAATAGTAAATTTGCCCCAACACCATCTATCACTTACCTGAGGCAAACACCTGTCAGAGTAGAAATAGTAAATTTGACCCCAACACCCTCCAGCACCTTGTCTGAGTCAAACACCTGTCAGAGTAGGAACAGTAAATTTACCCCACCACAATCCAGCAACGTCCCTGAGGCAAACACCTGTCGGAGTAGGAAAAGTCAATTTTCCCCCAATACCATCCAGCACCTTTCCTGAGGCAATCACCTGTCGGAGTAGGAAGAGAAAATGTGTCCCCACCACCATCCAGCCCCTTCACTGAGCCAAACACCTGTTGGAGTAAGAATAGTACATTTACATCTACCACCACCCAGTAATTTCCCTGAGGCAAACACCTGTCAGAGTATGAGCAGTAAATGTGCCTCACCACCATACAGCACCTTCTCAGAGGCAAACACTTTTTGGAGTTTTATTAGTAATTTTGTCCCCCTTCCCTTACATGAAGGTAAATTCTGAAATCTCATTTTCTAATTGATAGTCCATGGCATACTACTATTATTAATTTTAAATACCATCTCAATTATTTAGTTTAATTTTTTGGGCGAAAAATGATTGAAAATGGTTTATCAATACCAGTCAATTTATTTAAGATACACTTACTTTTGTGAGTGTCTTTAGAGAGAGTCAGGAAAAAGTCTGTGGATTAATAAAAAAATTAATATTACAAAATATCTAGGGCTTGTAGTGTACTATGTGTATGTGTGTTTGTTGTGACTCTTTTACTTACTTGATGTGTAGGTGGCAGTGTTCTAAAACAATGTGTCTCTTGTTTTTCTCCATGCTCCGATGCTTGTGGACACCTGGGAAATCAGCGATCCATTGAGCACAAAATGGTGGTTGGCTCAATTTATATGTTTTTGTGTGCTGAAGGGTAATTGAAAAGAAAATACATTTTGATTGCATTTTAAATTTAGAAAGTAAATCTGATCAAAACTATACTTAATATGTGATGTTTAGAAAGGTGTTTTTATCTTGATTGTTTAGAGCAGCTATTTTGGTAAGTCAGTGAATCTAGAGTTATTAGTAATAATAGAGAAAGGACACCTAAAAATTGCTTTTGCAACACATCTGCTCGTTTTGTATCAGCGTTATTTTAAATAGTTTTTTAAAACCATGATAGATATTGTAAATGTTCATTCTCAATTCCGTTTTCTAATTAATTTCTAAATAATGTCTCAAAATGAAGTTTTACACTTTTTTTCAACTTTTTTTCGAGAGACTGATAATCTTTTTTTTACAGTTCATTATATTTGCGTTGCAATGGTATGCGTTGTAATGGTGTGCATTGTAATGGTAGTTATATTGCTATTCTATGGGACTGCATTGTAACAGTATTCATTGTAAAATCATCTGTTTTAGTAGTTTTTGCGTTGTAATGACCGCATTGAAGAAGCATGCGTTGTAACGTCATACAACCTGGATTTATATGTTTTGGTATATCCCCATTCAAAATATAAATAAGCATTGTTTTTCTGATCAATCTGCCTATCTCCAGTTGACTTGGGATCAAATAGCTGGTACATGACCAGTTTGGCGGAATATACCTGCCTATCTCTGATTCCTTATTTGACCTCATGGCTTTAGGATTGATAGGAGTGCTTTCCTCAGATTAGTTATGACAGTTGTGCTCACTGTGCAAAAGATTTTCATGTAAAAAAAACATTTACATGTGTGTTAATTTGTTGTATTAATGTTTGTTTTTAGACATGTTTAAATGTCATTGCTAGTTTTAAATTGTAACTATGTGTGAACATTTTGTCCAAAGGAAACGTATTGACAAATACTCTGGACTCATTTCTTGTCTCACCTTTTTTTAAACAATATTTAACAACTATTTAATGCCATATAATGAGCAATAAGAAATAGTCATGAATCATAATAGATGTCTGAGCTCTCAATGTATTTTCCGATGCCCATAAATTGTCTTTTAAATGTTTATAATAATTTCATTGGTCTGTTTTTAAATCTCACTAACTGACATAGTTCTTTGTTTCTTTGTATATTTATGTTCTTTGCACATGGTCTACATAAATTGATTTACGTAGTGCTATGAAACACTTAGGGGTTTGTCTTTTTCCCTGACTGATGTCAAAAGATCCTAGTATTAATGAACATTTTTTAGTTTCTCTGTTACACTGTTACTCTACCTCTGGGGCCGCTTGTCCCCTGCTGTGTAAAAGGTGACATTGTCTCCAAATCCTCCTTTATTTTTATTACATGCTTGTTTGTAGATTCTTTTTTCTCTTTTTATTAGAAAGTGTAAAGTTTTAGGCTAACACAGAAGTATCAATATCATGTTTGCCTTCTTTCTAGGCTGAGATATTTGTATTGTTTTTGTTATGGACGTTGCCATAACATCATGGACTTTAATGTAATAGCTGACATGTTTTTATTGTTTTAATTATTGGAGAATCTTATTTGTATGTAAATTGAGATCACACATTTATCACCATATTTGCTTAGTCTTGTTAGTGCTTCAGAGTCTGCAAATGCGGTCTTATTCTAAAATTAAGACATAAAATCGATGATCAGATACTCAAAGAACCCAGGTATCTGATCATTAAATTGAGGGGCTGCATGCATATAGTTTTCAGTAACAACCAGCCTCAGTTGGAGGCTGCTTCAGGAGTGGAGCTGAAGTGATCTTCAGCCATGCAGTGCTTATCGTCAGGGCCACGCTGGCTGTACCGGGCATTAGGCATTTCCCTGGGAGCCTGGAAGGGTAGGGGCCTGTTTTACAGTGGCGGTGGCTGGTTTTGTTACTAGGGGCTGGTTTTGCAGCGGTGCTACAAAATCGGCCCCCAGTAACAAAAGAGGAATTGCTTCTCACTTGAACCCCTTCTTCAGGGCTCATCCTACAAAATTGTCAGGGCTTCTTGGAGTTCCAAGTTCAGTCCTGCTTATTATTCCCTAGCAAGAACTGTGATGGAGAATAGCTAAGCAGATGTTTTAGTGGGAGAAGGTGTTCTGTGTGATCCATCTTAAGAAACTCAATTTATAGGCTTGCTATGTTGTGCTTCTGCTCAGATTTAGCACTGAGCTTAGAAGTAGTGGTAGGGTGTTAGGATGCTAGGAACTAGCTAACTATATTATGAAGGTTCATATTGTTTGTGATGGCCACATCTTGCATTACAGCATTTATTTTCTCTTTCTGTGCGGTTACTGTTCATATTTTATACACTAGACTTGGGTTTTAAAAATACTCAATTTAAAGTTCATCCCGGGCTTCTTAATGCTGTTTTGATTGTGGTATTAATTTATGAAAGAGTGCTTGATGTTCCTGTATGTCCCTGAACTAAAACCACTTCCTACACAGTACTGCTTTGGGGATTTTGTATGGGTTCTGGACTTCTAATTCATATTGATGCACTGAACTGAGCCCTTGCACCAGATGGATAGAAATGTTATCTCTCTGACTCTTGGGCGACTGGGGGGACATACCTTGACACCCCCACTATGTTGTCCTGACTGACATGCCCATTCTCTTCCTTCACTTGCTGTCCAAAACTTAGGACAGACAAGGGTCTGCAGTGTCCGAGCTGTTGCCATGGGAGAGTGGAGTGTTGCTGAGTATTAATGCCCTTCTCAAAACCCCACACTTTCCATCGTGACACTACAACCAGTCTCACAGATATCTACCTCTACAAGTTAGGCACACACACCCAACCCAGACCTGTGACCACACATCATGCCGCTGGGCGTCATACAGGATATGCACTCTGAACAGAGTCTTTTGCTGAACAGAGGATGAGTTGAAAACCCCAGGACAGAATAGGTTTCCAGCACTTTTCCCACGAGGCTCTGGAAAGTTGTAGGCCAATACAGCTTTTCTACCTACCCCAAGGGGATGGGTGTTAGCCATAAAAACATCTGGGCCTGATTCATAATGGTAAACATAAACATTTGTGTAAGTTTACTCTTTTTTCAGTGGTCACAAAACAGCATTTTAATAGTAGGTTTAAGAGCGTGGAGACTCTGCAGCTGGGGCGGAGAACTCCGCACATAAAACGATAAGCCCTCACTTGTTAACTTACTAATAAAATTCAGTTTCTTGAATACTTAAAAAAGCATAAACATACAGTTGTGTAAGTACTCCAAAAATGTGATAGGTGTGTGCCAGTGGTAAGTAGGTAAAATCCTAGAGTGAGAGAATCTCAAATTCTTGATTGGCGTTGTGGATACAGGAAGTAGAATACTGTGTTTTTAGTCATCTTGTCTTTTTTTTTTTTCAAATGCAAGAAAACACATGTTTCGCCCAAAAAGCCAGCTGGCCAAGGGCTTTTTCAAGGCAAGATATGACAGCTTCTGTATGAAAAGGTCTAGAATTTTAAAAGGCTCATCGCTAAGGTTTCTGAAACATCCCAGCACAGTATGTGTGTTATGCTCTCTGCGGTCCGGTCGCCTCTATCTGTGTTAACTCTGGCAACACCCACCACCTGTATATGCTACCGAATACATAGTCATGTAAGTTTCCTTTGTGCATCAGGCCCTTAGTTTGGGGTTTGGGGGAAGATATGATTTGCTGTTAATGAGGTGCCATGCCAAGGCCCCTTGCCCTCCAAATTTCTATGGCTGCTCAGGCAGGGACAACCTCAAGCCCTGTCTCCTGGACCTCCCCCTCGCCCTCTCAGAATCCTTAACTTCTTTCTCATTTGGCTTACACTGTGGATTTTTCTTTAGAATGGCTGGAGATCCAGTTTATGTTTTGATATCACATCCATACTCCCATAAAAGCACAGTTTGCTCACACTGCTTCCAAACTGTGTTTGCTAAATATCTCTGGGGGATATAACATACATGCCAGCATTTTACGACAGGACGAAGGAGATTTAAAATAAAAAATCGGGAGAATGAAACTTCCCCATTGACTTCTATTGTAAAAAAATGCAATTTTAGGCGGGAGACAACTAAAAGAAAGCCATTTTTGGCTTGAAAAATCGGTAGTCTCCCGCCGAAATCGGGTCTATTGGCATGTATGGATATACTCCTATAGAGAACAGTTTAGATGGTATGAAACAGCGTGCCAAGTAACTAGCATAGCAACCACTTGCGACACTGGTTCTGCATCGGCAGGACTCATCGGCCACATGTACGTTCTTTTTTCAAGTCGTAAATGGTCCGATTGGCAGATTTGGACGGTTTGTAACTGGAAAAATGCATTTTCTTATGTACCAAGCCCATTTTGCGATTCAGTAACCTATTACCAAATTACAAAATGGGTTAGCAATTCGGCCTTTGGAAGGACCATGATAAGGGGTCCCTTCCTTATTGTGACTCGCAGGGCTGTGTATGAATGTTTTGCAATAGAAATGCGGTGGCAAATCATTCAGATTTTACCACGTACTTCAAGTATGTTGTAACCCATTCGAAAACCCCTTTGTGAATGCATGCAAAAACATTTACGTTTTTTATGAGCAGGCATTGGTCCCTGCCTGAAACGTATAATTTCTCTGTTTGGAACACATCCCGTTTTCCTGCAAGAAGTATGGGTGGTATTTTTTTATTTTTAAACGTTGCTTTAGTTAAAAGCAAACACAGACATGGTGGTCTGCTGTCCCCATCGGCCACCATCCCTGATCTTTTAACGATCCCAACAGGTCGGAAATTGCGACCTGCCTCATGAATAATAACGAGGTAGGTCAATTGCTACCTCCTTAGGAATAATCATGTTAAAGACACATTAGTTGCGATTTCCTAATAGTGAATTGTAAATATTTCTATTTAGAAATCGCAAAATGAAACCTACGCAATATGCCTCAAATCTCCTATTTTGCGACTATGAAAGAGTGATTTGCACCATGTAGATATAATTGTCAATACAAATTTACTGAAATAAAAAAATAGGACGGGAAAATTACTAAAATACGTCAGTGTGCATGAATAATTCTTGAGCGCGATGGGAAGGTCACAAACAATACTCCTTTGCCTTGCTTTCCACACTCTTTTCCCTGACGTGCTGTTCACGTAACCAGGTCCCCCCAGCCCCCTCCAGCGCGGACTCCACAGCCGCGAATATTCATCCCTCAGTCTCTGGAGGCAGTGCCTCCAGAAGTTAAGACAATATTGTCATTCAAGTGTTATGCAGTCGCAGCCCTTCCGGGGTTTGGGCTTGATCTGCGCGCACAAAATTTGCATTTCGCTCACCAGCTGAAGTAAGTGGCGATGGAGTCAGCGGGAGGCGACGGTATGGCAGTGCAATCGATTGGTTATTCATTATTTTCAATTCATTCTCTGCTTAAACATGCATTTTTCCGCCTAGGCAGCGCGTCATTCTAGGCTGTTTTGTCTGGGGTTTTTTTTCTTGTTCATTTCACCCTTTTTATGTCTACAGTTGTACACATTAGAATTTTTCCTTCTACATCGCGTATTATAAACCCTGATGAATTCACATTTTTTGAATTTGTGATAAATAGCTGGATATCAATGTAGAGATGGATATTATGCAAATATATGTCGACGAGTAATGCAGCGTGCATGATACAAATCTGTATTAAGGCACATCCAATGCAATTATGCATTTGAAAGAAAATGTCATGCAATATGGCATTAGATAAGAATGGCAAAGTGGCTGACGCTACGAGAAACCGCAGCAAGCTAAACATTTGAACACCTGCGTACATGAAATGCTTTCCCACCGGACTTCCGGTAACACTGTCTTCTAGAAGCTGCCATCTTTGCTGCATTTTGGACTAAAGGACCTGAAAACAGCTGGGTCCCCTGGATTTATGCGACAAGGGAGGGCCAAATTATGTGGCAATGCTCACTAAATTATATGGCAAGAAAAAGCTAATTCTGCGGCATAATGCTGCACATTTTATAATAGTATTACTTTATTATTTTGTAATTTTCACACGGGTTAACATAATATGGGCAAATGTTTGCCTTATTAGAACCAGTTTGACACCAGATACACCAATAAGCAACAGAAAGGTGACCACCCAATCTTTATGAAGGAACTTCCATTGCGCAGGAACACGTTGCTGCATTTTAGTAACTTTTGATTTGTTTGAGCTAAAAACATAATTATAGCCAATTTAGGGACTGAAATACAATGGAGAGGAGAAGATAAAAGTTCAACTGTGGAAGTTTCTTTCCACTTCAGACACTAATATTTAGAGCTGGACGAGAAAAATTGTGTAAAATCTAACAATGCAATACTGTCTTATCAAATATATCCCAAGTTATAAATATGCATCATACTCAGTTTCCCGCAGAGTGAGTGCAATGAAGTCTTTTTCATACTGTGATTTTGCTTTACATGTGCTTTTGCTTTACATGTGCAGGATTACACCAAACACAACTCTGTTTACATGCTCAATGTTGATACTCCCTGCAACACTCGAAGAAACATTATTTGCGTGTAGGTAGCACCCCTTGGCCCCGGACAATGTCACAATCCTGTTCCACAGCATCCATAACCGGAACTGTCTGCTGCCTACTTCCTTTGTTTAACCGCATAATCCTGCAGCATGACCCCTTGACCCAACACCTGCCACCAACAGCAGCTCCGAAAGACAGAGGCCCTATGTGAGTAGTATTGCCAGTTTGCCCACCACAATATGACATGCAAGGCTCAGGCTTCAGCTCGAACACAGAGAAGGTCGATTAAGCAGCACTGACAATGTTCAGGACTGGAAGAAAAGGTAGTGTCGCCTTTACAGCTGTGTGAAGATTCTCACCAGTCAGCATCATGCCCTGTCACAGTGTCTGGCAGTACCACAAACCTCATCCTCCAGCAATGAGAGGAGACATTGTCAATAAAATCAATGTTGCCTCACTGGTGGAAGTTCCGGTTGTCTAAATAGCAGTTCCGGTTCGTAGGATGATCTCATAGGATCTCAGCTTCATGGAGGCAGGGGCAGTACACTAGCACAATAATTCACCAATGGAACCATACACTCTTGATCCACTTCATATTACAAGCTACATACATTGAGGTGCACAGCCTGAAAAACTTCTGGATGAGGGTTCTGCTAGAAAAGAGTCTGGAAAGAGCATCCATCCGCCGTGGAAAATATCAAGAACACTGGGCAGCAAACCACCAATCAGCCATCCATTAATAAGACCCCCAGGATTTTGCGATTTGCAAACAAATTGCGAAGTCGAACTTTTGTAAATATGCCGCGATTTTTACAAAAGAGCCCGCAAAATATGTTTTAAAAGACTGCTGTTCACCCTCTCTTTGCTGGCTCTGTGCTGCCACTGAGCTAGTAAAGAGACGTTGAGCAACAGGCCAGACGGCAGCAGAGGTGTTAAATGTCTCTGCTTCCTGCCTTTGAAATGCTGCTAGCTGCTTGCCCCCTCCGGAGCAATTATGCTGCGCCTGACACGTTTGTGTGCCCCCCTGCGGACTCACCCCTAACCTCCCACGGCTCCTATTGTTTTTTTTACCTACCCTTGACCTTCTCTGTGGTCACCCCAGCCCCTCACCCCTCCCAGTCCTTGAGCCCTGCTGCCCTACTCACATAAGTTGTCTGATGCTAAAAAGAGCAGGTTTCAAATTGTAATCTGCTCTTTTTAGTATCAGACACTCTCCGGTTCCAGGCTCTGTGCTGCTGGAGTTTCTGAAAAGTTACAGACTGTGACATAGCACAGTCTCCAACAGGGATAAATCACAAGCCTTTGGTATTTTTGTGGCAGGAACATTCTTTGCCCACCGCAAAAATACCGCAAAGTTTGAGGTTTTGGGGCACACATTTTGCTTTTTTTTTGCTGAAAATTTGCCACTCATAGCCGCAAAATCCTGGGGGGTCCGAATAATCAGGCAGCTCACTCCCAGGTTAGCCCTGGGAAACTAGCCACCAGGAAGACAACCTTTGGCAGTTAGATCCCAAGCGGAAAATACAAAGCACTTGATAAAAAAGAAGAAAGCATACAAGCAGGCAGCCATTAATCACTCAAAGCACCCATCATACTGTAGCTAGTTCTGCTGCAAAAATTGTAATCCTGAAATGTGTTCCATGTGGTAAATGTCCTAGAACTGTTTGAGCCCTAGTAGGACACCTTTGAACTCCTATCACCTAACAGACATTGATAAATCAGGGTAAAGAGTGATGTTCGCACCCCCAGATTTCACTGTCTCGGCGCTATATGTAGCTGGGGAAATAGAACCCTGAAACTTCAATGGGAAAAAATATCAATTCATTGATGAGTGCTGCTGTCAACAATAAACTTAGATGTACACATATGCATAAAAAACATAAAAATACTGTACTCCTCTAGTAAGATAGTTGAAGAATAGTACCCATCAAAAGAACTTTACCGGATCCCCTCAGAATTATGTAACCTGGGAGGCACGACTACCTGCTCTCTCGCTTCCACTCCTTCTGGGATGGCACTGAAGACAACATAGTCATACAACTCAAGACCCTGCAACTCTGCATCAGAAGTAAGTCATATATCAGCCTCTGTCCTCATGTCACTGAACCCAGGATTTGTCACTCTAGCAGAAACAGGTCATGGTCTCCTTCAAGCAACTCTTGCAATGCAGTTCAGGGAGCTGTTCGAGCACAGTGGCTGGCTGGGTCACTGCAGACCCCAGCCTCCCTCACGCCTTCAAAGGACATCATGCTTTGTACAATTGCTACCATCTCAGCCAGAAACATCGGTCTCCACAAACTCACGGACCTTTGCATGCACCTTCCTACAACAAGCGCCTCCTAAAAAATTCAAAGCTCAATCTGGCAGACCTGGACAGCATTAATCTCCAAAAGACCATTCCTCAACAAATTCATAGTAGGGGCAGCCTTGTCACAGAAGTTCAATTTCGTTTAAGAAAATAGTTTGCTCTACAATCAACAAACTGGTTTCTGGCCTCTCAGATATATCAAATCTACCCTGCTTTCCATCTGAGACTTGTAGTTTTCAGTTTACGGAAATGGAATTGCTGCCTTGCCTTGAAAATTTGAAAATGTGGTTGTTGCCTTGGAGTTGATATGTCAGACACATTGGGTACATCCCACCATCCTACTCTTTGGAATCTAAGCTAACTGGAATGCAGCATTCAAGGGCCGATTCAGAATTTCAGTCTTCTACTTGTCACCAAAATATCGAACATCACCATGCTCCCACCTTACTCTTTAATTCGTTTCTGATTGCAGCTTTCCTCAAGGTTGCCACAACTCCCCACTGCTCCTCAACACAACACATACCTCAGCCCACTAAAAGGCCACATGAAGTCAGACAGTTCAGGGGCATTAGGGGAGAGCATGTGGTCTGACTGCTAGATTGCCGCCTTTGGTGCTGGAAACCACGGTTCGACCCTCGGGGTAGTGTCCACATCCTGTTATTCTGCCATAGGAGGGCAGGCCCCGTAGTATGGCCGTGGGCTGCCGGGCAGCCCATCCTCAGGGGGGATGGGGGGGTGGTGCGGCGTGAGCTAAAGGGGGGCGGGATAAGGGGTGGGGCCTAGGGAGGGTTTATATGGGTGGCACCTCCTATCGCGCGCCCTTTTTGCTGCTGCCCCCCTCCATAGATAGGTCGCATCTCTGGCTGCTCCCCCCAGCAGTCCGGCCGTTAGGCAGCCCCCCTTCCCCGCCCGGACTCTAGACCCATTTTCATCTTGTCATTGATGAGGTAAGAGGACACTCCATTGCTTCCCCCCGGGCCCGTCCTTGGGTAAAAACCCAAGTTGTACAGGGCTCCGTGACAACGACTACGGGGAGGCACTAGGCCCGTTACGGGTCGTGTGTGGCTTGTCGTGCGAGTTTGGGGCAGCAAGAGCCGGAGGTTGTGTAGCGTGGGCACAGCGTGATGGATCGGTTGCTGGGCTAGCAGGCAGGCTCGCCGTGCCAAGACCGCACAGCGCCCGCTTCGCTGGTAGGGGCAGAGCAGGGTATCGGCGGGGGGGTCGCATTTAATCGGTAATTTGGACTGAATCTGGTTGATCGGGTGCGGGGCTAGCAGGCAGGCTCCCCGCACCGGGCAGCACAAGATGGTCGCACAGCGCCCGCTTCGCTGGTAGAGGCAGAGCATTGTGTCGGCAGGGGCTTGCATTTAATCGTTACGGTGTACTGAATCGGGTTAAACGCATGGTGAATATTAGGTATCACAAGGGATTGAGAGCCCGGCAGTTACTGAAAGCGAACGGACCTGGGTTCGTTTCCCTCGCATGCGCCGGTCTTGAGGACTGTAATACCCTTTAAAGGATCACGGAGGTCATGCTCGGGACTGCCTCTATTTACTGATATGCTCAATTGGCGGCTAGGATATGCGTTATGAGTGGCTGTGTTGGGGCGGTTAGCTAGCGCGGCTTACCTCGGTGCTGCCAACATGGTTCGAGCCTCTTATCTAGCCATATAGATTTATGCATTATGCAGGCAAACGGCTAAAATATCCCGGAATGGCTCGGGAAAAGTAGGGCATGCAGGCTAGCTCGCCATGCCGGTCGGCATAAGATGGCTCACAGCACAATCTTCTTGGGTGCGGGCAGAGAGGGGGTGTTGGTTAACGCAAGACCCCCCAGCCTATCTTTGGGCTCGCGGGTTGGTGGGTCGCAATAGAGTGTTTAATGTGTACCGAGCCGGATTAAGCGCGTGGTGCAATTGATGAGTGGGGAGCACATGGGTTTAGGAGCCCGGCAGTATACTCCGAAGGCAGGCAGACCAGGGTTCGATTCCCGGACTGGCAACGAGTATAATTAAGTGACATCAATCATTGTCCTTTCCGCCACGGGGCCCCCGCCTTTAGCAAATTTGCGCTGGGGTTTAGGGCTGTGATACTGTTGAATATTCACGGAAATCTTGCCCGGAACTACTTTAGCATGTCGGGCAGCCTGTATTTACTTTATACGTTAAAGTTGTCTGGTAGGATGTATTTATACAGGACCTTGACGTTGGATAAATAGACGTTTTAGGCTACCAGCAAAGCATCCCGGAATGGCATCGGGGGCAGTAGGCAAAGAACCCGGGGTAAACACAATTCGCCGTGACGCCTGGGGGTGGACACGCTATCCGGCATCTTCCTGCCGGACGGGCGTGCTGCCTGAATCGCCATGCGGGTCTCGCATGCAAGGGGGGGGTGGCCTAACGGCTAGGGCGCTGGACTTCGAACCTGAAAGAGCCCGGTTCGAGTCTCGGGAGTGTCGCTCACACATCCTGTGATTCTGACCAATTCAATTGTCCTCCCCGAGCCGACCAAGGGGAATGAGTGGTGATATGTAAGGCGCTCTGATACCCGGGTAGGTTAGGTTCTACAAATGGTATCCGGGGGAGTGTGGGCCAGTTGGGGCCCGCACTTTGCCTCGCCCCCCCCCATCCGTTGTGGCGGATCGGTGACCCACGTCGCAAGTGCAGAGCACCCGGGCAGGCTGCATAGGCCTGGTGTTAGGGCCCGTGTGCGCAGATTCCTCCCCACTGGCCTACCCAAAGGCCCAAGTGGGCGGCATGCAGGAATGTGGATGGGGGGAGGGGCACCATAGGCATTGTGGTCAGGCGTGTACCGCGGAGACCTCCCACAATGCCCGGCCGAAGCCTCCCACCCTCACAACTCCGATCGTACTAACACACGGTTATAGAGACCGCACGAGTCGGCTGGGGATGCGCCCACAGTTCGACACCCTGCGCATAATTAAACTAAAGGTATGGGCAAAAGGGTGTCTTGGCACCGCCGGGTTTTGGGGTCATAGGATCAAGAAAAAAAAAGCAGCCTCCTCACGGCGCAGGCTGCACTCGGGGGCGCGGGGGCTGTTCCCCTCCCGATAAACACACACCCCCGGGGACAGGTAGACGCGAGGCGGGGTAGGAGCGAGAGAGCTTGCCCGGCCATGCGTGCAATAAAGATACCAGCTTTAATCAGTGTTGGCAACAGGACTGATAACATAGAGGTTCGACATTTGTATTCTCAGCGAAAGCAAGTAATTAAGTCATAGACCCTCAAACACTTCAACATTGCGGGAGAAGCTCTGGGACTCATCTTGGCAGTGCGGGCCTCGCCAGCCCTGCAGACCAGGGTTTTACTCTGGGGGCTGCTAGGAAGCTAGTTACCGAGGGGTTATTTAAAAGGGCCTCTTGTGTTTCATGAGTGGCACTGCTAGGTCAAAGCATTACAAATTAATATAGGGCACTCATTCTCTTCTCCTTTGGGCCACAGGTAGGGATTCGCACAGGGTCACACAAATTGTGAAAGCGATCGTAAAATATTTGTCAGGTTACACAGTAGACAGCCAATTCGCTTTAGAGAAGACAGCCATTCGGCGCTCCATCATGTGGGAACACATATTTCTCTGACAATATAAGTCGTCAGATTAAATATTTCGAAACGTATTTCAGTGAAAGGTATTTAAGACGTTCATCCTGACAGAACAACTGCTATCCGTCGCTTCTTCAGTAGCGTCAACTGTGGGTGAAGTAACACTTTCTCTACTGGGTGCCAGAAGGATGGCAAGTGTGCTGTATAAGAATTGTTTCCATCTTTGAACAGGTGCATTAAATCCAGCCTTTTTGCAGGCAATCTTCTTTCGGGATATACTGCTTTGGTCTGCCTTTAGTCCGTGAGAGGACTAGTTACATCAAAGCAACCTTTTAGATGTTATTGGTTGAAAGAAACTTAATGTTACTTGGATTTCTAGCTCCCTGAAGGAGGTTTTTTAGCTCTCTGGCAAGAAAACTGATGTTTAATGTCACCCATCTCGATGGTACTCATTTTATCAGCCTCTGAGAAACGACGGCTGTTATATATGGATGGCTTAGGCCTCACACCAGGCATGATTGTGACGGGCTACTGGGGGGCCTTCCGTCAAGGAGCAGCGTTCGCGGGCGGCCCGCGCTTGTTGGGCGCTGCGAAATTCACTTATGTGCATGTTCACTGCATAGCTTATGCCGCGCCCATGACTTATGAGAAATGATCTGCGCTCACTCCGCCAGTACGGCCTTTTGGTTCGTCTCGGGCAGACCCGCAGCGCCTACAAGGAGTATGTATTTACTTATTTAGGCGTTTTTTCAGAGCGCAATCTTTTTTCCTGACGGCGTCAGAGCACTTCACGCGCGTGTTGCTCCAGACGGGCCGGATGGACGGCGTGTGGCGGCAAGGCAGTAGGGGGGGGGGGGTCATCTGACATCACTCCTTAAAGCTGCCTTGGGGCATCGCCCAATAGATGGAGGTCAGTTGGTGGATTACTCAAGGAATAACCGTCTGGTATCACTCCCGGAAACTGACATGGTACTATAATATCGCAACAGAAACCTGAACTCCCTCTGACGATGTCGTCATAACAGGAGTATGATGTCGGCCTATGATGGCACTCCAGGGACAATGCGTGCCATCCTCCCTTCCCCCTCATAGACATCAATTTCTCTGCTCGTTCATGTGGGGCCCAGAGTTATGTCACACTTTCCAAGATAGCGCGGACCACACCGGAAGTCTCCAAACACTATAGACACGAAGACAGACTTAAATAACACCTAATCGCGTATTTACCAACAGCAAGCAATTATCAATAGATATTCTAGAATGTGCCTTTCATGATGTTTGCTTGTCATTAGTGACTGGCGCCGACGTAATTCACTGGATGGGCACTTAAAATCTACAAAAAGAGCACTTTATAAAATGAGAATTGGCGAGGCCCTTAACTGGAAGGAGAAGAAAGGAAAGAAACTCCACCCCAGGAAGCCTAGAAAAAGTATCTCAAGGACTCACCTGACATCGTCACAAGTATGGGTAAAAGACACAGAAATCTCATCTCTAGGTCTTCATGTGAGGTCTGACCAGAAAATGAGAACCATCCTTGGCCCACTAGGACCATCTGTGGCTGGGCATGGACAGGAAGTGATGGGTCGAGCAAGGATGAGCTGACTAGCAATAAGGCAGGAAGTGATGTCATGGAACTTGCTTTTACCTATCTTGTGAGGAGATCATGTATATTTAAAAACAAGTTCGAAAAGCTCAGTTGAGGTCAACGTGAGGCCAGGCTTCAGTGACAACCTCAAAGGATAGCTGCACAGAGTGACTACAGCCACAAAGAGTCTGCGAGAGGGAGCTCTCAACTTTGTACATTAAAAATGGTTATATCATTTCATAACTCTTAGAACTTGACTTTCCTTTGTGGGACACCCACGATACCAAAAGACTCCAAGCAAAGCTTTGCCACCCTCTGTTGAAGGCATATTCCCCACCTCCCATTAGTTTTGGAACTTTAACACACTATTCTGGTGAACACCTTGCACCAGTCCAAACAACACTTATGCTGATGGTTGTAAGTCAACCTTAGGGACCTGCTATCCTAGAGGTAGCATGGACAGAGCAGTCTTAGGCTGAAAGACTCTAGAGGGCGTGTAAAGCCAGCTGTTTGACCATATGTAACCCTTTGAATACCAAATGAAAGGACACCACACAGGATATATATAAAATATAGATGTATTTACTTTTATCACTACCCCTATGAACTCTTTATGAGGTCGGAGGTGCAAGCACATAACAAGACACTTAGTTATTATACGTTATGTTGCACAATTTACGGTTAGGCCCTGGGGCCAAGCAAACTATGGGGCCGATCAGGATGGCGGACGGAAACGTGCTCCGTCCGCCGTGGAAGGTGTCAAGATACTCCGGACCTGGCCGCGGAAAAACCGCATTAGCGATTAGGATCAAATGTGACCGAAACGCCGACCGCGGCGGACGGAGCACAACAATCCCCGTCCGCGGCGGTCGAAGTACAGCTGATTCCGCGGCATGCGGACGGAACCCACAAAACACCGACCGCCGCGTACGCACATGACCAGGAGAACAACAACCTCCCCCGCGATACCTGCGTACTTTCCGTGTCCGCAATTAGGATAACTCCGCAAGTACCCCGGTAGTCACCGCGATCCACGTCCGCGGCGGTAGCAATGCAATGAGAAACGGGGCACCACAGCGGAAGTCCAACATCCCTACAGTCATTCAAATGGCATACATACCGACAGAATCCATCACCAAACACAGCAAAATGGACGACAACCCACCTGACACAACTAAACCAAACACAAGACACAATTACCCACCCCCAAGAACTGCATAGACCACACCTGACAACACACCCGCCTATCACCTGACTGCCAATCAACATTCACACAGGGCCAACACACAGACTATAAATTGACTCCCACCCACTCCCGAAATCCTCTGCATCCCAGCATAGCTGACAGCAGGAGACAATACTTGACTTGACAAACAGCAAACTATTTGATTCAGACACATAACCCACACCCAAAGACACCCTGCACACAAACACCCACCACACCACACCCAAAGACACCCTGCACACAAACACCCACCACACCACACCCAAACAGCACACACCAGCACCTCCGCACTCCACACAAACACACCCCCCGAGCACCATGGCACCCAAAAAAAATCTTAAATTCTCCGACACCGAGCTCAAGGTAATGGTGGAAGAGATCCTTCGTGTGGAACCCCACATCTTCGGGTCCCTCGTGCAGCAGACGAGCATAGCTCGGAAGAACAGCCTGTGGGACCGCATCGTGACCAGGGTCAATGCCTCCGGGAGCGTTCCGCGAACCAAGGCAGACATCCAGAGGCGGTGGCACGACCTGAAGACCCGGGTGAAGTCTATAAGAGCCAAGAACTTCGTCCGGGCCAACCATACCGGCGGTGGAACCCCCCCGGAGCCCCTACCATACACCGAGTGGGAGGAGAGGGTGCTGACCATCCTGCACCCTGACACCCTCGATGGACTTCCTGATGGAGAAGAGGCTGGTAAGTACCAACCAACCACCACAAACACAACAACACGGTGTGGGCCACACAACTCTGAAGACACATCCCACATACCCCAGCCTTGCATGCAGTCCACATACTCACCAACCTCTAAAGCACCCCTACAGGCCCCTATGTCCATAGAGAGGGTGGTGGTGGTGGTGGTGGGTGGGGTGTGTGAGGGGTCGGAACTACAACTTCCAACAGGCCCCCATGTCCATAGAGAGGGTGGTGGTGGTGGGTGGGGTGTGTGAGGGGTCGGAACTACAACTTCCAACAGGCCCCCATGTCCATAGAGAGGGTGGTGGTGGTGGGTGGGGTGTGTGAGGGGTCACTAGTCCTACTTCCAACAGGCCCCCATGTCCATAGAGAGGGTGGTGGTGGTGGGTGGGGTGTGTGAGGGGTCACTAGTCCTACTTCCAACAGGCCCCCATGTCCATAGAGAGGGTGGTGGTGGTGGGTGGGGTGTGTGAGGGGTCGGAACTACAACTTCCAACAGGCCCCCATGTCCATAGAGAGGGTGGTGGTGGTGGGTGGGGTGTGTGAGGGGTCACTAGTCCTACTTCCAACAGGCCCCCATGTCCATAGAGAGGGTGGTGGTGGTGGGTGGGGTGTGTGAGGGGTCGGAACTACAACTTCCAACAGGCCCCCATGTCCATAGAGAGGGTGGTGGTGGTGGGTGGGGTGTGTGAGGGGTCGGAACTACAACTTCCAACAGGCCCCCATGTCCATAGAGAGGGTGGTGGTGGTGGGTGGGGTGTGTGAGGGGTCGGAACTGCAACTTCCAACAGGCCCCCATGTCCATAGAAAGGGTGGTGGTGGTGGGTGGGGTGTGTGAGGGGTCACTAGTCCTACTTCCAAAAGGCCCCCATGTCCATAGAGAGGGTGGTGGTGGTGGGTGGGGTGTGTGAGGGGTCACTAGTCCTACTTCCAACAGGCCCCCATGTCCATAGAGAGGGTGGTGGTGGTGGGTGGGGTGTGTGAGGGGTCGGAACTACAACTTCCAACAGGCCCCCATGTCCATAGAGAGGGTGGTGGTGGTGGGTGGGGTGTGTGAGGGGTCACTAGTCCTACTTCCAACAGGCCCCCATGTCCATAGAGAGGGTGGTGGTGGTGGGTGGGGTGTGTGAGGGGTCGGAACTACAACTTCCAACAGGCCCCCATGTCCATAGAGAGGGTGGTGGTGGTGGGTGGGGTGTGTGAGGGGTCACTAGTCCTACTTCCAACAGGCCCCCATGTCCATAGAGAGGGTGGTGGTGGTGGGTGGGGTGTGTGAGGGGTCGGAACTACAACTTCCAACAGGCCCCCATGTCCATAGAGAGGGTGGTGGTGGTGGGTGGGGTGTGTGAGGGGTCACTAGTCCTACTTCCAACAGGCCCCCATGTCCATAGAGAGGGTGGTGGTGGTGGGTGGGGTGTGTGAGGGGTCGGAACTACAACTTCCAACAGGCCCCCATGTCCATAGAGAGGGTGGTGGTGGTGGGTGGGGTGTGTGAGGGGTCACTAGTCCTACTTCCAACAGGCCCCCATGTCCATAGAGAGGGTGGTGGTGGTGGGTGGGGTGTGTGAGGGGTCGGAACTACAACTTCCAACAGGCCCCCATGTCCATAGAGAGGGTGGTGGTGGTGGGTGGGGTGTGTGAGGGGTCGGAACTACAACTTCCAACAGGCCCCCATGTCCATAGAGAGGGTGGTGGTGGTGGGTGGGGTGTGTGAGGGGTCACTAGTCCTACTTCCAACAGGCCCCCATGTCCATAGAGAGGGAGGTGGTGGTGTGTGGGGTGTGTGCCAATGCCGACTGATTTTCAACCATAAATACATGTACACGTATAGGCAACATTACTCATCATCACATTATTCTTTTGCAGGGGATCCTAATCTGACTGCCGCCATTGACACCAGGCCTCCAGCATCCCCAAACTCGGAGCACTCATGGGACGATTGTGCAGCCAACTCCGGGGCAGAGGATGGTGCCGGATCGAGCAGCCAGCCAGGGACCTCTGCCACGCAGGTCACACCTGCAACTACAACGACTACGGGCACTGGCATCACAACAACACCGGCGACTCGGACCTGCACAGCTGCCTCCAGCACCACCTCCACCACCACCACTACTACCACCACTTCTGCCCCTGCCGCCCTGCCCAACCCCAACGCCAACGCTGGGCCAGCGCCATCCCAGCCACGCAAGGAGACAGTCAGGCAACCCACCACTGCAAGGGCAGATCCTGCAGGCAGGAGCAGGGCGGAAAGAAGGGCTGAGGACACAACACTGATTGCTGTGCAACAGTGCCATGAAGCACTAGTCCGGGTGGAGGCGGGCTATGCACGTAGCCAGGAACATGCAGACCGGGCCCACCAGGACTTTGTGGACAACACCGCCATGTTGGGGGCCATCGAGAGGCGGCTTGGCCAACTGGTCGACATTTTCAGCGCCAGGGCATCCGCCAACACCACCCCCCCCCCCCCCTCAAACACCGGCACCGGCCACAACACCGCCACCGCCGACTGCGCCCCTGGCGGCGGATGTGTTACCGAATCAGCCTGCGCCCCTAGCTGACCCCGTGCCGGCACAAAGACGGAGGGGCCGTCCGAGGCAGGAAGTGGCCGAGAGCAGTGTTGGAGCACATGGCACACGCTCCAAGAGAAGCCGACAGTGACTCATTGGAGTACCTGAGCCTCCGATCCAACCTGGAAAGTATCCGGACCCACCTGCCACAGGCCTGCTGCACTAGGCACACACCACCCTATGTGGTGTCTGCACGCCCATCTCATCTACCATTACCTTGGACTCTCACTCCCCCACCCCTTCACTCCTTTGTAAATATGCACCTACACCTATGCACAATACCACTTACTCACTCAATGATGTGTTGCCTCCATGTTTATTCACATGATTGCATCAGAAACAGACGTAACCAGGTTCAGGGATCCAACAGGTACAGAATAATGCCGCAACGGAGTGACCTAGGGAAACAGAACCCGCAAACAGACGTTAGTAAACAGCATCACACTCATCCCAACTCACTGCAGTGCAACTTACAACAAACCACACACATCACTACACGAATGGCTGACACTACACACATCATGGAGAAGTGCATGTACTCATAAATGAAGACACACACACACATGCATACATCACATAACAAAACACATAGATGATCCCCAACACAATGACACCAGAGCAGCAAACCTACACAGGGCATACACAAGCAGCACAAGAGGGGCACACTCACAGTCAAGGGAAGTAGCGTGCTATGAGCTGGCGCCTCTGGTCCACACCTTCCTCCTCACCACTATCCTCATCAGTCGACATGGGTGGGTCGGGAGGGCGAGGAACTTGCTGTTCATCTGGGTCCAAGATCAGTGCAATGTTATTTCGCACAGCCAGGTTGTGGAGCATGCAGCAGGCCATCACAATCTTGCATACTTTGCCAGGTGCGTAAGGCAGGGCCCCTCCAGTCTTATCTAGGCACCGAAACCTAGACTTAAGCAGGCCAAATGTTCGTTCCACCACTCGACGTGTCCTACCATGGGCATCGTTGTATCGCATTTCTCCTGCTGTGGTGGGATTGCAAATTGGACTCAGAAGCCAAGGCCTGTTTGGGTAAGCCGAGTCGCCTGTGTATGTGGGAATTAGAGAGACACATCAGTACCTGAACATGTGGCCACACCAAGCCACCCAGATATCACTCCAGTCACCACAGCATACTCACCAACAAGCCAGGCTTGTGCCGGACGCAGATTTGCCATCAGTCGTGGGACTATGCTGCTCCGCATGATGTGGGCGTCATGTGCAGAGCCAGGAAATCTTGCACACACATGTGAGATAATGTTGTCGGCCTGGCACACCACCTGCACGTTAAGGGAGTGGAAGTGCTTCCGATTCCGAAACACCTGCTCACGTGCCCGTGGCGGGATGATCGCAATATGCGTGCCATCAATTGAACCCACAACGTGTGGAATGCCACCCAGTGCATAAAAGTCTGCCTTGACCGCTGCCAACTCTGCCGCCTGTGGAAAATGTATGTACTCATGCTTGTACAGCATCATGGCTGTCAGTACATCCTTGAGTACCGTGCTGAACATGGCCTGTGACATTCCCCCGGCATGTCCTATAGTGTACTGGAATGTGCCTGTTGCAAAAAAATGGAGTGCCGCCATCACCTTTTGGGTGGGTGAAATTGAGCCTGGATAAGTTCTCCGCGGCTGCAGGTGAGGAGACAACTTGTTCACAAGCTCCAGCAATCGACGTCGATCAAGCCTGAATTTCCGGACCACCTCCTCGTCCACCATGTCCTCCAGCACAGTATATGGGCGATGGACATTTTGAGCCCTCCTGTGTGGGAGTAAATGGAATGGAAGTCAATTCACATACAACGCATGTCTGTGCAACTCACTCACATGTCACCGCACTCTATCCAACATGTAATAGGCAGTGTACGATTTGCTTATGTGTGACACCTCTGATTGTCACAACAACATGGATTGACGTAGCAATGTGCACCCACCAGCTACATGATGTGTTGCAACATGTCCAATGCACTCTGTTGCACCTCAACATCACTGCCAACAAGGCATGTGACATGACCCAAAAGTGACGGTCATTAGTGGCACACCGATGGGCATGGTATGGAAACCATGGGATAGAGCATGAAGTGTGGAGTCACGCAATCACGCACACAACCCTCATCATGCAGCTGCAGACAATTAAACATAGTGCATCGTGCATCGTCAGCTGACATGCACTCATTGACGCCGCCATGGCGGTGCACTGCTTCCGCTGTTGACGTCTGGCCATACGCGGCCCGCGTTCAACATTCCAATTGTCTGCACGTGCTAGAGACCGGGACGGATGCATCATTTGCAACAAAGTTGTAAGAGTGGCGCCACCATGGCGGGGCACGTATTCGGCGGGGGAGGTGGAGGCCAATACAGCCATAAGCTGATGTGCATGCACATGCCAGTTCATGACCCCCTTACAGTGACATTGCATCAGGCAGCCTACACCGGCCGGCCCAGCTCTACCCACTACCGCCGTGCCAGACCTAGCCCTTGACCGCCGTTGCGGCCGTGCCAACTACCGCCGCTTCAGGCCCCCTCCACTACCGCCGTGCCAGACCTAGCCCTTGACCGCCGTTGCGGCCGTGCCAACTACCGCCGCTTCAGGCCCCCTCCACTACCGCCGTGCCAGACCTAGCCCTTGACCGCCGTTGCGGCCGTGCCAACTACCGCCGCTTCAGGCCCCCTCCACTACCGCCGTGCCCTGGCGGCCCTGGCACGGCGGTCATGGGCTAGGTCTGGCACGGCGGTAGTGGAGGGGGCCTGAAGCGGCGGTAGTTGGCACGGCCGCAACGGCGGTCAAGGGCTAGGTCTGGCACGGCGGTAGTGGGTAGAGCTGGGCCGGCCGGTGTAGGCTGCCTGATGCAATGTCACTGTAAGGGGGTCATGAACTGGCATGTGCATGCACATCAGCTTATGGCTGTATTGGCCTCCACCTCCCCCGCCGAATACGTGCCCCGCCATGGTGGCGCCACTCTTACAACTTTGTTGCAAATGATGCTTCCGTCCCGGTCTCTAGCACGTGCAGTTGCCGGTGTGTGAGCGTGACGGTCTGTGCAAGTGCAGCCAATGGGAGGTGTGGACATGGGCCACGGTTGGCCAATTGCAAGTACCGTATGGTGTTCACCGCAACACCAGGGCCAATCATTGGCCAAATTCCAAACACGCTCTCACGGCGGACCAATGGCTGGCGCCGTATGCCACTGACATGGCCACTGGGCCCTATATATGTGTGATGTGCAAAAGCAAACTTTCTACGATGACCACCGACTGCTGCCTGTGACCATCACCTCCACCTGCTGCTGCGGAGCTGACCACCGACTGCTGCCTGTGACCATCACCTCCACCTGCTGCTGCGGAGCTGACCACCGACTGCTGCCTGTGACCATCACCTCCACCTGCTGCTGCGGAGCTGACCACCGACTGCTGCCTGTGACCATCACCTCCACCTGCTGCTGCGGAGCTGACCACCGACTGCCGCTCTAGTGCCATACTCCGTGACCTTGCCATGTCGAGAGTCAAAGAGGTCCGGTCTCGTCCCTTCACCGCCGCGGAGCTGGATGTCCTCGTGGACGCTGTGCTCCGCAACTACGGACGCCTGTATGGCGCACCCGGACAGGCGGTAAGTGCAGTGGGGGATAAGTTGTAGTGCATGAGGTGTCAAATGGCACCTGGGCTCTGGAAACTTGGCGGTGTGATGTGTGACCAACTAAAGAATCGATATGTGCATGGCTGCTGAGAGTAATGTGTTGCTCCTATCTGTGTGACTGGCCAACTGTCCACTGACTTCCACCCTTTTGTCTCCCATCATGGTAGGTAAAGCTGCACCTTCGCAAGGACGTGTGGAGGAGCATTGCACGTGAAGTACGAGCAGCGGGGGTGTCCAATAGACGACATACACACTGCCACAAACGCTGGGACGACATTTCCAGACTGAGCAAGAATGTAGCGGAAGTGACACTAGGGCTGATTCCACGGACGGCACGTCTGGCCCGACGCTCAATGACCCCTCTCATGCACCGTATCATAGCTGTGACGCATCCTGACCTGTCCGAGCGGTTGCGTGTGGATGAACAGCAACGTGGTGGTAAGCTTACTGTCAGTGTATGTTGCTTGTGAGTGCAATGCATGTATGGTTGCCCACACACATTAGGGTCTTCCGTCTATCGTGAGTCTATTTCCAATGGCATGTTGGTGACATTGCCACAGTTAACTTTGCACTTGCACATGCGGAATGTTGAGACGCCACCTGCTAAGCTGTTCAGTTGTCATGCACATGCTGTAGTGCTCCGTCACCCCTTGGCAACACTTGTGTGCTGATGTAGTTCCTCATGCCCAGTGTGCATGCTGTACATGTATTACGGCCAACGCCACAGAATTCCTGTGAGGATGACTGCTTGGGGTGGGCTGTGTGCAGGTTGGGGGATCGATGGACAGTGTCATCAGTGGCTTTAGGGATTCCGCAGCAGTACTGTACGTGTGTGTGCCCATTACTTACACCCATTTCCTGTGCTTTTCAGCTTTGGCAGAGGGCACTCAGCCACATACGGCGGAGATTACAGAAGGCAATGCATCCGGATCAGACGTCGCGCACACGCAGACTGACACCGAAGGGGCCAGCGGCGGAGAGGGGGACAGGACCATCCCGGAGGACTCGCATGTGGAGACAACATCGTCATCATCTTCCGACAGTGTTGGTGAGTCAGCACTGTTGTCACAGACTGGGAGTGGGCAACCAACACCTTCGGTCGGGACACAGCACACAGGGCCCACCCTGCCGGCAACTGCACCATGTACTGTACGTGCACGCAGGAGTAGGGGGAGCAGAGTGGCGTTCGGTGTCGGCACCGCTGCCCCAGCCTCGGTGACCCAAAATTCTCTTTGTGCAGAGGCTGTTGATCTGCTGCGACAGCTGTGTGTGGGCCAGACCAATATGATTAATGCATTCCAAGACCACGATAGGAAGTTGGGGCAGGTGGTGGCATTCATGGAAGGTATGCATGGTGATCTGGCTGGTGTACACAGGACACTGCAGTCATTGTCTAACAGTGTGTCGTCTGCCATTGCACAGTCGCATGGACTGGGTGGTACTTCTGTTCCACCATCTACAACTCTGGATGTGTCAGGGGGGAGTGAATTTTCTGATCTGGACTCTAATACAGGTTATTGCACTAGAAGCAGCGTCAGCCAGCACGTCAAGGCACGTAGGCCTCAGACCCCATCCCCTAGGTCAGGTAACTCTGTTCACAAGGACAACGTCAGATATAGTGGAGTACACACACGTGAGGCAAAAGAGGGGTTGGGTGTAATGGCTACACATGCTGCACAGCCATCCCACACACAAGGTACTACCAGGCCAAGACTCACTCCCGCTTCCATTGACACTACCCTGTACGACGACAGTGAGAAGACGAATACATCTCTTGAGGGCTCGCATACTCCCAGTGCCAGGGACACTAGGAAGGAAGGTGCCACTCCCAAGGGCAGGGAAAGCAGGAAGGATGTAGGCACTCCCAAGGGCAGGGAAAGCAGGAAGGATGTAGGCACTCCCAAGGCCAGGGACAGCAGGAAGGATGTAGGCACTCCCAAGGGCAGGGAGACTACGGAGGAAGGTGCCACTCCCAAGGGCAGGGAAAGCAGGAAGGATGTAGGCACTCCCAAGGCCAGGGACAGCAGGAAGGATGTAGGCACTCCCAAGGGCAGGGAAAGCAGGAAGGATGTAGGCACTCCCAAGGCCAGGGAAAGCAGGAAGGATGTAGGCACTCCCAAGGCCAGGGAAAGCAGGAAGGATGTAGGCACTCCCAAGGCCAGGGAAAGCAGGAAGGATGTAGGCAGTCCCAAGGCCAGGGAGACTACGAAGGAAGGAGCCACTCCCAAGGGCAGGGACAAGAATAGTCACAAGACAAACGCACCTAAGAGGAGCACGGACAGTCCCAGGGGCAGGGACACACACGGGCAGAAGGGGTGTCCAGCTGATATGTACACCACAGACGACAAGTCTGCTGCCTGGAAGAGGGCACCATCCAGGGAACAGGGCAAGTCCGCAGAGTACAGTACTCCTACGGAAATGGAACATCCAAGGCCCAAGGACTCGCCCATGAATAGTGGCACTGTCAGGGACAGGCATACATCACCCATAGTTGCTCTGAGACAGCTGTTTTCTGGCAAACGGAATACAGAAGACTCAGCAGTGGAGTCACCCCTTACATCCACTCCCATCATGGCCCGTCAGGGACGGATGCAGGTGGACCCTGTCGTGGCATCCCCCATGACACATGTTGCAGAGGCCACAAGGCAGCCACACAGCAAACGACAAGCAGGCTCCAGCACGTCCCCAGAGACCATTCCCCCCCCCAGCACATGCACCTCCCATGGTGGGTGAAATTGCTTCTCAGTCCGGTCGACTTGTGAGTCCTGTCCTGTCCAGGGTGCAGGCACATGTCCAAAAGAAGCGTAGACACACAGCATTGACACATGCCCAATCCGATATCGGCCAATTGCAACTATCCCCCGCTCCCAGAGCCACCCTGCCTCCTGGACCATACAGTCCTGTGGCTCATCATTTCAGTGGTCACAGTGGCGCTGGTGCAGTTGACTCGCATGTGTCTGTTAGTGGCAGGGTATCCGTTGAGACATATCCTGTATCAGGTGCTGGCAGTGTATCTGGGTCTATGGGCCATGTGTCAGTAACTCGGGCTGTGTCGGTGTGTCACACTCCTGTATCAGGTGCTGGGAGTGTATCTGGGTCTATAGGCCATGTGTCAGTAACTCGGGCTGTGTCGGTGTGTCACACTCCTGTATCAGGTGCTGGGAGTGTATCTGGGTCTATAGGCCATGTGTCAGTAACTCGGGCTGTGTCGGTGTGTCACACTCCTGTATCAGGTGCTGGCAGTGTATCTGGGTCTGTGGCTCACGTGTCAGTCACTACATCTGTGGCTGTGTGTCACACTCCGGTTTCTGGTGCTGCCAGTGTGTCCGATGCGGGTACTTCACGCAATCCACCTGATAGTGTGCTGTAAGTTGCTGTACTGTGCCCTCTGATGTACCTGCTCATGTGTCCACACTGCCCTGTTGCTATCCTCATACTGATGTACTGCCTCTGATGTACCTGCTCTGGTGTCCACACTGCCCTGTTGCTGCCCTGTTGCTATCCTCATACTGATGTACTGCATCTGATGTACCTGCTCTGGTGTCCACACTGCCCTGTTGCTGCCCTGTTGCTGTTCTGATACTGATGTACTGCCTCTGATGTACCTGCTCTGGTGTCCACACTGCCCTGTTGCTGCCCTGTTGCTATCCTCATACTGATGTACTGCCTCTGATGTACCTGCTCTGGTGTCCACACTGCCCTGTTGCTGCCCTGTTGCTATCCTCATACTGATGTACTGCATCTGATGTACCTGCTCTGGTGTCCACACTGCCCTGTTGCTATCCTCATACTGATGTACTGCATCTGATGTACCTGCTCTGGTGTCCACACTGCCCTGTTGCTATCCTCATACTGATGTATGCCCTCTGATGTACCTGCTCTGGTGTCCACACTGCCCTGTTGCTGCCCTGTTGCTGTTCTGATACTGATGTACTGCCTCTGATGTACCTGCTCTGGTGTCCACACTGCCCTGTTGCTATCCTCATACTGATGTATGCCCTCTGATGTACCTGCTCTGGTGTCCACACTGCCCTGTTGCTGCCCTGTTGCTGTTCTGATACTGATGTACTGCCTCTGATGTACCTGCTCTGGTGTCCACTATGGGCATGCTCCATCCTAGACTGTGACTTTGCTCCGAATCTGCGTAAATAAAATTGCGATTCATGTGTCGTGCTTTGTCAGAGTCATTCTTGCGTGTGTGATGCTGGTGTGGATTGGTATTTTCTTGGGGGCGGTGGGTTCTGCTCAGGACCCAAGTCCTGCAACAAGAAGTGGGGTGACGCTGAAATCACGACAGGAAGTGACGACACATAGGGTGGCTTCCACTCAGTTGCAGTTTATAGTTATCATGCTCCCTGTTGAATTAGTGGGGGGACGCCGTCCACCCGCGTGGTACCCCGACTTGAGCCCTGGTTGTGCTACGTGTCACTCTCCCCTACCTGGGTCACGGCCCTTGGAGGCGTTGCCGTACACAGGCATTTGTGCATTTTGGGACATGTCACTCCCCCCTCCCTACGTCACCGCCCTGGCCGGTACTCCTCTCCAGACAGCGAATGCTTAGGTGCCTACCTGCGTCGTCGTCGATGGTGGGCCAAGACGAGGACGTACTGGATCGCGTAGAGTATCGGGTAAGCCTGTAGTGCAGGGTCCATGTCGGCGTGCGGCTCGTGGTGGGTATGGTCGCTGTGGAGCATCCGCCGTGTTCAGGCAGGTTGTTTATCCGCCGCGCTTTTATGTGTGTTTTCCGCCATCTTGATTTGGAGGACGGTCCTAGTCGTCAGTCCGTACGGCGGAGTCTCTGGTACGGTTACGTCCGCCGCGTAGTTGGGTGTGGTGGTGCGGCGGACCTTGTTCTACCGCCGCGGACGGATTTTGCCACGTATTTCGTATCCTGATTTGGCGGACGGAGTGTCCGCGACGGGCGCACGGAAAATAGGCCTGTTCCGCATACTCAGGGTATGCGGAGGCAGTTCCGTCCGCCATCCTAATGACCCCCTATATATTAAGAAAGTGGTATAAGTACCAAGGCATGAAGAAAGGGAAGGCCTAGGGCCTAGGGAATCGCTGGGGCTACACTGATCTAACAATAGTTAAGAAGTAGGAGGCCTACAGTAGGCGCGTTCAGTGTCTTTACACACATACGGGTTCCAATGCAATGTCAACGGGAACTTAGAAGTTAGGAAATGAAGATGTAGGACACTTAGATTAGATCAAGTTTGGTTGCAGATATAAATTTACATGCACAACTTTGCAACGGGTGTCGGTGTGCACATCTGTCTCACATAAACGTATTCAGAGCGCGCCAAAGGTTCGTACCAGGAGGAATGTAGCCTCTATAAAGATTCTGGTGCCCTCGAATGATCCCGTCTCAACAATTTTAGAAGTGCTGGTAATTAGTTTATATTGTAACATTATCAGTATGAAGGATAGCCATTTACTACAGTTTTAAGGGCTTATTTAAAGATTAGTAAGGCAATATACATAAAATATATCATAGGTATAGTGGCATGAACAGGCGCCAAGAAACAATTTAATTTTCCATGGGATTTAGAGGTCCCCAGAATGTATCCAGGTGACGTGAATTGTAACACCGTTACAGAGCCGTCTGGGACTGATAGGTTGTCCTTGGTTAGGGGCTTCTTAGTTACAAAGACTAGGAAATCTTCATTTATTCCATGAAAAAACTCAATTAGTAGAGGGAGGCTACAACAACAACTATGCGGTGTATCGCAAAGTTTTTTAAATTTAAAGACAGTACGATGTCAATTTAGGTCAGCACAAATCTGATTTTGCACAGGAGGAGCGTAAGAAGAGGTAAAACAATGTTCTCGTCTTTAGTTCACTGCTTATGCTGCCTTAGGAATAGGGCTTGCCAATTTTCATTCTTCATGGTTAACTGGGTAAGATAATTGGGATCTCATCAGTAACAGGTTCTTCTGAAGTAATATCCTTTGGGCAAAAACCCTCACAGTTCATGCCTTTGGACTCCGGGCCGGTTATCTTGATGAATAAGTGTCTCGGCCGGTTCTCCCTAACATAAAGTTATTTAGGCACTTCTATTGAAAGCTGAACCTCTGGTATTGATAGGGCCAGAGGTCGATTTGCTTGTCACACAGATCTGATTGCTTGTCACACAGATCTGGCGGGAATTAGTGAACAGGAATTTGATGCAAGTAAAGAATTAATAAACTAACAATGTACTGAAAGGGGCAGTGTAGAAAGTAAGTACAGCTCAAAACATAATACGATGCCAGTACGAGGGTTCTTTGTCTATTAGTTACAAAGAAAACTTGCCCACCCGGAGGAGCATCAGCAAGATTGACAAGTGCTGTCTCTCAGCTGGCATTCGTCTCATTCACCAGAGGCCGCTCAATTACAACACTCATACATGCTAAAATAATTTTAGAACCCCGTGCATGTACCCAACACCAAGCGAGTAACACATAGGTAAACAAATACATCGGGCCCTGCAAGCACAGTGAGCGGGGATTGTGTGGCCTCTGGTGGTCAGAGATAACTCCTAGACCCTTATGGCATGGGGCGAGATCCCAGGAGGCATTGGTAGTTGCCCGCAAGCGTGTAAACGCAGCCAGGCGTAAATTCACGGAGATGCGGGGTTGGGTTTCATAAGGCACGGCCTGCTGCATGTGAAACTTATAAAAAAAAACAGAGTTCCTTCTCCTGGATTCAATAAGTCTACGATGGTGTTAAGATCCCAAAAGTTGACGTTTATAACAATGAGAGGGATTACAATGTTGCACTGGTTACCAAATTTACAACTGAGTGTATGTTAGGCCTAAAGGTACCATGAAAAAACATGAAACAATTCAATTTTATAAAAACATTTTTCATTCATTTATTTGAAAAGATAAAAAATTTGATAATCACACATGAAAGTCATATACACCATCGTTTTTCATAAAATTCAGAAATTAAAAAGCATACAGTGTTCTTTTAAAAAAATGTTTTGCTATTTTAGTAATATTTAACACAAACATTATAGTATCATGTTTACAAGTCAATACATTGTTATAGGAACAAAATTTTCGACGCGGCGTTTCGGTGCCTCTTATTATCCTGCACCTTCTTCAAAGACTCATGCACAGCTTAATTTTATCTACAAAAACATATCATAATGCATATCGTTAGGCCCATGCTTTTTTTACAACACTTGCACTTAGATTTTTATGACATCATAACTTCTGTCCTAATATTTGGTAACCCCGAACATTTTGCAATCCCAGATCTGATTCCTCCCGGTAGTGTATTACTACGTTCTCACATCTTGGAGGTACTGAAGGCGAGAGTATAACAGGCTTAATAGATTATCGCTAATATATCATGTCTTAGTTCTATTTCCTTGACATGACTGGGCTTTTGAACAAATTTCCAAAATAGGGACCAACAGGTTTTGTTTCATTCTTTACTACTGTGTCCCACCCATTATTTTTCTTTAACTTACCCAGGTAAGATCTTCCCTGGTTCTGTTTTATAGGTCTATCCGAGCATGTATACATCCGCTCAAGTTTCTTTCATCCTTTTATTCTAAAAGGAGAATACACCTTATTTTAGGTTATTCTATTTAATTATACATTTGCTCTAAGTTTGATGAGCAATCAAGCATATCTTTACCTTGTATGTGCATATAGTCGAAACTTCACTTGGGTTTAGAAGAAAATGGACCAATTTCAATCCTATTTAGAGGATACATATTTGTCATGAGATTCGTTTGCTTCTTTACTATTTACAGTGTTTTCTATTTATTACTTTCTACCGGTTTTGAATATTCATTTCACCTCCACCCCTAAAGGGTATCATTAAACCAAAATGGCATGATGACCATAGTCACATATTAAAAGCAGTCTAGTAATCAAGAATTCACCTGTTGACTTATTTCTAAATTTATTCTACCATACTTATCACTACCTTACATCCATATTCAGTTAAAAATAAAGTGTTACGAAGGCTTACCAGTCCTATTTTCTTGTTCTTTTAGATGGTTGGAGGGACGCCTCTGGGAGCTACCTTACGCTATTTCATACACCACTTTATCTAAGGAACAATTTACATTTTTAATTATATTTCTTTTCATTTACTTACTAAAAACTGAGTATTTGTCCTGGGGATCTTACCTTTGTGGTAAAAAGAAATTGCTTTGTGTTTAATCCTTATGAACTTTTCATCATAAAGTCAAGGGTCACTTTCTTGGAGCTTTTTTAGAATTAGCTGTCCACTCTGAAAAAAGGAATAGAATATTGTATTTACTATTCTGGGCAGCATTATATATCCCTCCTGTCTATTCAGGTTTAGATTTTAGTAAAGACCCCCTATCTTGCTTACTTGTAGCTGGTAGCTGAACTGCACGGCGTCCTCCTCCCCGAGTTCTTTGGAAGTGAATTACTCTCTTTCTTTGCCTGGTATTTGTACTATCCTTAATTGATTAATTCCTCACACCTGTGTTTGTGTTTTTGTCAATTGGTGTGTGTTTGGAGGTTTATTTGAGCGAACTGGTCGCCATCTTGTAGTGTGTTCTGTGCTTTCAATATTATATTGTAGAATCACTCTTACCGCATCTGATGCGCTTGTAGACTAATAAAATATTCATTCTATTTCAATATTTATATTCTACTCGTGGTCTTTTCTATAACCGCGATCGTATATGCAGTCTATCTTCCCGACATCGATTACTATAGAAAATTACTGCTCCACTATAACGGCATAAATATTGGTAAATCAAGTGCTCATCCTTGCATTGGTGTACTTATTTAACAGTATAGAACCGTGATGTGCTTTTGCCTGATCTCGAACTCTTCCGGCGGAGTTATCTATATTGCCGCCATTTTGGACCGGGAAAAAAGACCGATTTGATGTCGGTCATAGTGTTGAGAATAGTTGCTACAGTCTGATGGCAACGGTATTAATAGATTCATCCCTCAGCATTATAGTGGTATAATTATTTGGCTGAATATGACCGTGATGTACTTTTGACTAATCTCGATAGGTTCCGGCCGGCTTGTCTATACGGTCGCCATTTTCGAACGGGAGAAAAACCGGTCGAATGTCGATCATAGTATAGGGACAGAATCTACAATATTTGTTTTAATATTGTATCACGTTTATCTATGATATTTATATCCTTTTGCTTATTGGAAATACATGGGTTTTAATAAGCTCTCGATCACTTGAAACCCGATTATTTGTTACATATTGGCCGCCATCTTGGAGTGGGAACAGATCGTGGTCATGTAAAGCTATTAGATTGCTTATATTATTAGTTACTTATCCATTTTACGCCGAAACTGGTTTATATATCTAAAGTAATATGTCGCTAACTATTTTCCATTATAATTTAAAACCCTCACTTGTGCTGGTGCTATGTTATGTCGCATGTTGTTAAATTAGATGATAAAGAAGGATGTATCAGGAGTATATGTGGTGATTCTTACACTTAGCTGGAAGTTAAATAAAAAAATGTTTATTTAAATATGCGTTGTTAGATATTCTTTTCCCTATTTGATTTCAAATAGGGACTCATTGTAGTTCAAATTCAAATTAAATCTTATTATTTCTTAATTCATTTACTCTCAGTGTTTGCCTATTATCATTTACTCTCATTGGTGCTCATTGTCTGCCTTAAAGGATTCTCTCCCATTCTTCTCTATTATTAAGTCCTGTTTTATAAGTATTAAACTTAGACATGTAATACTGCTCCCTCAGTTTTCGTATTCTAGTCATATCTCCTCCTCTTCTGTTTAAACATGTGAATTTTAGAACGCACCATCTAAGGTCTTCCACTTTGTGGCTCTTTTCCAACCAGTGTGTCACTAGAGGTGCTGTTGTTTTTTTGTGCGGATAGCTGATTTGTGTTCGTTTATCCTAACTCTGATTTCTCGTTGTGTCTCCCCTATGTATGCCTTTTCGCATGGGTGTTTTATCATGTAAATGACGTTTTGAGTCCTACAGTTGAAAAGAGCTTTGTGTATATGTGTTATGTTGCCATAGATTATGTTGGGGCCTGATATTATTAGAGGACAGTTTGTGCAGTTTCCGCAGGCAAAATTACCCGTAGGTGTTGAGCAATCTATGGTTCTGATCAGGTTTCTGTTGTTTTTGTTTGGATAGGTTTGTACCAAACAATTTCTAACTGTTCTGTTTCTTCTAAAGGCGAAGATGGGTTTGGGCATAGGCACTTCTCCTGGATCATTGATCAATTTCCAATTACTGTTAATGCAATTTTTTAATTTATTTGATATGCATGAGAAATTGGTCACAAATACAATAGGGTTTGCTTCGCTTTCCTGTCTTATTTTTGGTTCGAAAAGGCTTTCTCTGTTGTAGTACTTGGCCCGTTTGTAAGCTTTTTTTATCATAGTTCTTGGATATCCTCTCTCTAAGAATTTTTTGAACAAGAGATCTGCATGTTTATCATATTCGTTTTTTGTGGTGCAGTTTCGCCGCACTCTTAAAAATTGACCAAAGGGTATATTATTCTTTTGGGCCGCTGGGTGATGGCTATTGAAGTGGAGCATGGTATTGCGGTCAGACGGTTTAGTATATAACTCCACCGCCAGAGAGCCCTCCACATTTTTTATTTTAATATCAAGGAAGTCACATTCCTCATTACTATATGAGGAGGTGAATTTCAAGTTTTCGTCCCCTAGATTGAGCCAAGTGATGAATTCAATTAGGTCTCCTTCATTGCCTTCCCAGATGAAACATATATCATCTATAAATCGGGACCATCTTGATATATTTTCATAAAAGGGGGCTAGTGTATTGAATATATGCTTCTGCTCAAAGTCCCCTATGTACAGGCATGCCAGACTTGGGGCACAGGTGGCTCCCATGCTGTTACCTTTTGTTTGTCTGTACATGGTTTCTTTAAATAAAAAAATATTGTTTTTGAGGATCAGTTCCAGACATTCTATCATAAATATTGAGTGCTCTGATAGATCTTCACCTTCCCTTGCTAGCATCTTTTTAATCACTTTTATTGTGTCATTTTGTGGAATATTTGTGTATAACGCTTCAATATCAAGCGTTACCAACCATTGTGTGCAGGGATTAAACTCAGTGCCTTCCACTTTGCTTATCATGTCCGTGGTATCTTTTATATATGCCGGTTGTTCAATAACCAGAGGTTGGATGAACTTATCCACATATTTGCTAAGGGGTTCTGTTAATGAATTGAGACTTGAAACTATAGGTCGCATGAGGGGATCATTAATAACTTTGTTTACCTTCGGCAACCCGTAGATTGCTGGAATGGTAGGTGTTTCGTTATTGAGAAAGTCAAATTCTTCTTGGTTAATCACTCCATCCTCCTTGGCCAGGAGGAGTATGTTCTTAATGCGTTTCCCTAGATCTTGCCATTCTCGCATGTTGGATTTTACATAATGGTTAGGGTTATCAAGACGGAGGTTCATTCTCCTCTCATAATCTGATGATTCTAGTACGACTATGCTGCCACCTTTGTCTCCTGGCTTAATGGTGATTGTATCATCTTCTTCCAGGTTTTTAAGGGCTTTTTTTTCTTCCACTGTAAGATTGTTCTTAACCCAATTTTTTTGATCTAGTATCTCCTCCAAACCCCTTGTGATTACTTTTTCAAAGGTTTCTACATTTTTGTTCACCATTGAACTCAACGGCGTCCATACAGATTTGGGATGTAGGCCTGATTTATTGTCTGATGGCACTCTATCTTTGCCCTCAAAGTATGCCAAAGCTATAGGCTGCTGGGGATCTGACGGGGTGCACTGGTCCAAGGTAGGCATGGCGATATTATTACTAGACTTGGGGGAAGCTCTGGAAACAGCAGGGTGCTAATAGATGAGAACTAAGGAGCTAAGTGGTAGGGGCTCTGGGCGCAGCGGTCGCCACTCCCTGGGTTGTTGAGGCGTTACAGGGCGATCCCTATACAAGACAGGTGCAGGACCAGGACCTGAAGCCTCCAGTGCAAAGCGCACCGTGCAGAGTCATACATACTCCAAGGGGTCCTTCTTGGGAACTTGGGGTACGACGGCGCCCCGTTAGTCCTTAGGGCGGTTGTAAGCCTGAGCAACCGGGGGCTTGCCATATAGCTCTCTGCCCGGCTGGGGAAGGTGTGAGTTAACTCTCCCTTGTTCAGAGGGCAGAGTGGGTGGACGATAGGTTCACCGGTGGGAGGAGTTTATCCTCCCAGGTACCACACCGGGCTATGGCCGCTGGTGTTTCTTTGGCTCAACTTCAGGTACCCTGCAACAAGGGGTCAGAAACATGTCAGTAAGTTCCCCTCCCCAGCAGACCAGTCAGCTGCACACTAGTGGGTTTGTCGTTTTTCATGGGGCATCTCTAAGATGCCCTCTGAGTGCATTTTGCAATAAATCCAATACCTGCATCAGTATGGATTTATTGTGCTAAGAAGTTTGATACCAAACTTCTTAGCAATCAGTAAAGCCATTATGGAGCTGTGCAGTCTAAGAATGTCTAAGAATGGTCTTAAAGAAAAAATAGGGGGTGCACTGCTCGGTTAGATGACGTTTTCATAAAACGTTTTGGTGAGGTTCAGGGTGCTCTCGAGGGTGGTGTTGTCCGTCCAAACACCAAAGAATTATAGAGTAGGTCGTGTATGCAGGAACTGCTGATACATCTCCTGATGAGTCACTCCGGGGGTGATCAATAATATGATTCACAACATAGGAAAAGGTTTAGTTCATTTATTCTTTGTAAGTTTATCCAATGTCTTTAAACTGATATTAGCAACATATCAGAAACAGCATAAATCCATAGGGTTAATGTATGAACTTTCTCCAATGCATTTCGGGCAGAAATGCCCTTGATCACGGAGTGCTGTGGAGGAAGGCAAAAGGGAATAGGTAAGGGAGAGGTTCGAGGCCATGGGTTAGGGGCCAGGGCTTACTCGTGCTATCGGTGGGGGAGTGCGGATGTTAAGTTACCCGAGTGAATTGAATAGTGCTCGGTTATTATATGTGAGGGGATGGGTAGTGCTGGAAATTTTACCGCGTGGAGTCGAAAAAGTAAACGAATAAATAGCATGCGCTTTAAGTTATCTGGAACTGCGGGGGACTTACTTCATAGTAACGCGTAGCGGGGTCCGCTATCCATGCGGCTGTGAGATCGCTGTCAAGTGTGTTTGTGGGTGGAGACTATTCATGCAACGCGTTAGAAAGCAACAAGGGGCTATTAAACTAAACAAAGGACTAAAACAACAGAGGACTAAGGAAACGGAGACGCGGCCATATTGGAGTGGGGTGTAAGCTGTGAAATAAGCTGATTCGAAATACATAAAGTGAGAAAGGTAGGGAGTAGGAAATAGAGGGTAAGGAGCAAAGTGAACAGTTAAACAATACTTCATCGGTACATTAGAGATAACAACTATATTCAATGCGATCATTGAGACCATGAGGCTTCAAGGTCTGCAAACGATAGATCCATTCCAGTTCTCTTTTTAATAGTAGTTTGTGGTTGTCGATTCCTTCTCTTTTCGTGAGGATTTCCAATACAATGAATTTGAGTTGTGCGATGGTATGGCGTGATTCGACAAAGTGCATGGCAACATTAGATTTCTCAAGTTTCAACCGTATGTTGGACTTATGTTCATTTAAGCGTGTCTTTATTTTACGTTCTGTTTTGCCAACATATAATTTCCCACAGGGGCATTTTAAGGCGTAAATCAAGTTCGTGGAGTCACATGTGGCGTCGACTTGAAGTTTGATGTTGTGGCCTTTCATGGGGTGTTGGATACTGTTACCTTTAATGACACTGTTACAATGATTGGTGTGAATAACAAGGACCCCCTGTTTTGGCAACTGAATATGTTTGACAGGGAAAATTAGACAATGAAAAAAGAGGCACAAAATATAATATCATCAGGGAGAGAACGATAAGTGAAAAGCACAACAATCAATTAAAATGTACAACATTTTGTTTATTATTAAGTATATATACTCTCAGAATAAAAACATAAAATTACTGACATATAATAAAATAAGACTTGTGACCTATTCTAAGGCATCAACACAATACAACATTACAAATGACATCATTAATTCTAAATTCATAAAACAGTGGCGGACAATACTAGTCCTCTTCTCGACGCGCGTTTCGGCGTTTTTCACTGGAACGCCTTCTTCAGGAGCCACATATACAATCTAAATCGGCAGTTGTTTTTATTTGCCGCATCGGGCAGTAGCCGGTGGTATAACGTTATTTTCTTTTATGGAGAGTCTGTTTTAAAAATGAATAGTGTAAAATCTAATCTATTATGGTCAGATGGCCAGGAACAGCAGTCGGTATGTCTGCTCTCTTAACGTAGTTCTACAATTTCGATAGATAAAAATGCATTCAGCGTGGTAAAACGACCAGGGACTGCAGTTGATATATCTGTTCCCTTCGTGTTGTCCCACAATACGATATTTAAACAGGATTTTGCATATTCAGATCACCTCGGATAGCGGCTTAAATATACGTTCCCTTGGTGTTGTATTGTAAAGCGAAGATTAAAATCAACTCTGCTTGTGCATCAACCCGCGGGCGTCACGATTGATAAATCCAGTGGCGTCCCGCAGCCGTTGGGAAAGGAAATCCTTTCCCAACGGCTGCGGGACGCCACTGGATTTATCAATCGTGACGCCCGCGGGTTGATGCACAAGCAGAGTTGATTTTAATCTTCGCTTTACAATACAACACCAAGGGAACGTATATCCTGGCCATCTGACCATAATAGATTAGATTTTACACTATTCATTTTTAAAACAGACTCTCCATAAAAGAAAATAACGTTATACCACCAGCTACTGCCCGATGCGGCTAATAAAAACAACTGCCGATTTAGATTGTATATGTGGCTCCTGAAGAAGGCGTTCCAGTGAAAAACGCCGAAACGCGCGTCGAGAAGAGGACTAGTATTGTCCGCCACTGTTTTATGAATTTAGAATTAATGATGTCATTTGTAATGTTGTATTGTGTTGATGCCTTAGAATAGGTCACAAGTCTTATTTTATTATATGTCAGTAATTTTATGTTTTTATTCTGAGAGTATATATACTTAATAATAAACAAAATGTTGTACTTTTTAATTGATTGTTGTGCTTTTCACTTATCGTTCTCTCCCTGATGATATTATATTTTGTGACTGTTACAATGATTGCAGTTGAGGCAAGGTTGGGTTCTGCGATGATGTGAGGTTGTTTCAATGGGTTTAGAGAGGATCTCTTTGATTTTCCTGCTTCTGGTATGAGCAAATATGGGTGGTTTTTCAAAAATGCCCCGGAAATCAGGTTCCATCTGTAGTATAGGCCAGTGTTTAGATATGATTTTTTTGTATGTGGAACTGGCTGTAGAAAATTTAGAGACTAGCACCATACGTTGTTCTGTCTCCTTATTGGTTTTTAGTAGGCTGTCTTTCCTGGAAATTTTATCCACTCGGGTCTGTGCTTCACGAAGAATGTTCTCAGGATAACCCCGGTTGCGGAACCGGTCATGCATTTCTTTGATGCGTGTTTCAAATATGGATTCATCCGATACAATGCGTTTGGCGCGCAACATTTGAGAAAATGGCAGGTGTTTCTTCAGAGAGCCTTGGTGGAAACTTGAAAAATGTAAGGTGTTGTTGTGGTCTGTGCTTTTCCTGTGGAGGCCTGTAACTAGGCCTTGAGGAGTGATTTTAATGTGGACATCCAGAAAGGAAATGTCCGTGTCGCTAATTTGCCATGTGAGGTTGATCCGTGGGTCCTTAGTGTTGACCTCTGTGAGTAGTCTGTTAAGTGAGTCTTTGGTGTCAGACCACATTATGAACAGGTCATCAATGTACCGGACGTACATTTTGGAATTGTTTCGAAAGATGGGATTGGTATATATGTGGTGGTTTTCAAAATTCTCCATGTACACATTCGCGTACGTAGGGGCAGCGCAGTTTCCCATCGCCATTCCGGATAGCTGTAAGAACCATTGGTTGTCTAGTTTGAAATAACTGTGATACAGAATAAAAATCATAAGTTCCATTAAGAAGGCCTGACATCTCCACTTATCAAATGGATTTACTCGAAAGAGGAACATCTTTCATTCCGACAACCCCAACTAACCTTTTGGAACTTGAAGTGAGTACCTTCAAGTTTACTAGAAAATTGAGACTACGTCATTTTTTTGACAATATACTACCAGCTACGACCACGATCAAAGAGGACGAACTCAAAGTTTTACGACCTCCTAGTACCTATCAAGCACCCAGCAGCCATAAGTGTATCGATCTGTTTGAAACCTTGGTTCGCAATGATGTGCAAAAGATCAATTTTAAAGCACCCAGGAAATTACAAAATCTAACCAACAAAGACCGTGACACCCTTAAATCACTGGCTAATAACCCACAAATCAAATGCGTCAAAGCCGATAAGGGAGGAGCTTTAGTAATTTTGAATACCAGCATGTACACACAAAAATTACATGAACATATACAGGACACCATGACCTACATGGCACTTGACAATAACCCCACCAGAGAATTCCAGAACATTTTGAAAGATATTGTCAATAAAGCTCACCAAGCAGGTACCATCGAAGAACGCACTAAAAATTATCTATTACTTGAGCATCCTAAAAGTCCGACCATCCACATGTGTCCCAAGATACATAAAAATCTCATGGACCCTCCTTTTAGACCCATTGTGTCTACAAAGGGATCGATACATGAAACCACCGGCAAATTCATTGATAAGTACCTCCAACCATTTGTCAGCAAAACAGCTAGTTACATCAAGGACACCACTGATTTTCTAGTGAAACTATCAGAAATTCAACTGCATAACAGTGAACCACTCGTCCTCTGCACAGCTGATGTCAGCTCTCTTCATACCTCGATACCCCACCAAGGGGGAATCGAAGCAATCGAACATGTCTTACTTAACAGTGATATCGACACATCCATGCAGGCCTTCTTAATGGAACTTATGATTTTTATTCTGTATCACAGTTATTTCAAACTAGATAACCAATGGTTCTTACAGCTATCCGGAATGGCGATGGGAAACTGCGCTGCCCCTAGGTACGCAAATGTGTACATGGAGAATTTTGAAAACCACCACATATATACCAATCCCATCTTTCGAAACAATTCCAAAATGTACGTCCGGTACATTGATGACCTGTTCATAATGTGGTCTGACACCAAAGACTCACTTAACAGACTACTCACAGAGGTCAACACTAAGGACCCACGGATCAACCTCACATGGCAAATTAGCGACACAGACATTTCCTTTCTGGATGTCCACATTAAAATCACTCCTCAAGGCCTAGTTACAGACCTCCACAGGAAAAGCACAGACCGCAACAACACCTTACATTTTTCAAGTTTCCACCAAGGCTCTCGGAAGAAACACCTGCCATTTTCTCAAATGTTGCGCGTCAAACGCATTGTATCTGATGAATACATATTTGAAACACGCATCAAAGAAATGCATGACGGTTCCGCAACTGGGGTTATCCTGAGAACATTCTTCGTGAAGCACAGACCCGAGTGGATAAAATTTCCAGGAAAGACAGCCTACTAAAAACCAATAAGGAGACAGAACAACGTATGGTGCTAGTCTCTAAATTTTCTACAGCCAGTTCCACATACAAAAAAATCATATCTAAACACTGGCCTATACTACAGATGGACCCTGATTTCCGGGGCATTTTTGAAAAACCACCCATATTTGCTCATACCAGAAGCAGGAACATCAAAGAGATCCTCTCTAAACCCATTGAAACAACCTCACATCATCGCGGAACCCAACCTTGCCTCAACTGCAATCATTGTAAGAGTGTCATTAAAGGTAACAGTATCCAACACCCCATGAAAGGCCACAACATCAAACTTCAAGTCGACGCCACATGTGACTCCACGAACTTGATTTACGCCTTAAAATTCCCCTGTGGGAAATTATATGTTGGCAAAACAGAACGTAAAATAAAGACACGCTTAAATGAACATAAGTCCAACATACGGTTGAAACTTGAGAAATCTAATGTTGCCATGCACTTTGTCGAATCACGCCATACCATCTCACAACTCAAATTCATTGTATTGGAAATCCTCACGAAAAGAGAAGGAATCGACAACCACAAACTACTATTAAAAAGAGAACTGGAATGGATCTATCGTTTGCAGACCATGAAGCCTCATGGTCTCAATGATCGCATTGAATATAGTTGTTATCTCTAATGTACCGATGAAGTATTGTTTAACTGTTCCCTTTGCTCCTTACCCTCTATTTCCTACTCCCTACCTTTCTCACTTTATGTATTTCGAATCAGCTTATTTCACAGCTTACACCCCATTCCAATATGGCCGCGTCTCCGTTTCCTTAGTCCTCTGTTGTTTTAGTCCTTTGTTTAGTTTAATAGCCCCTTGTTGCTTTCTAATGCGTTGCATGAATAGCCTCCACCCACAAACACACTTGACAGCGATCTCACAGCCGCATGGATAGCGGACCCCGCTACGCGTTACTATGAAGTAAGTCCCCCGCAGTTCCAGATAACTTAAAGCGCACGCTATTTATTCGTTTACTTTTTCGACTCCACGCGGTAAAATTTCCAGCACTACCCATCCCCTCACGTATAATAACCGAGCACTATTCAATTCACTCGGGTAACTTAACATCCGCACTCCCCCACCGATAGCACGAGTAAGCCCTGGCCCCTAACCCATAGCCTCGAACCTCTCCCTTACATATTCCTTTTTGCCTTCCTCCACAGCACTCCGTGATCAAGGGCATTTCTGCCCGAAATGCATTGGAGAAAGTTCATACATTAACCCTATGGATTTATGCTGTTTCTGATATGTTGCTAATATCAGTTTAAAGACATTGGATAAACTTACAAAGAATAAATGAACTAAACCTTTTCCTATGTTGTGAATCATATTATTGATCACCCCCGGAGTGCCTCATCAGGGGATGTATCAGCAGTTCCTGCATACACGACCTACTCTAAGAATGGTCTTAGACACTGTAGGAGCATATTGATTGTGTAGCTTTGTCCTCACCTGGTGAGGGGTTGCTGATGGTGGCACAAAAATGCTGTAGCCCATAGAGACCCTCTCTGGTCACAAGGTCCTTGGTACCAGTGATACCTTTTGCAAAGGACTTATATGTGGGCCAGAGGTATGTCAATTGTGGAAACAAAGGTACTGTTTTAGGACAGAACACAGGCCCTGATAACCTGATTAGCAGGGACCGAGGGCACATTCAGTCATAGTGCATAAGAAATCTACCAAAAAGTGGGGGGATTACTGCAACAGAAACCCACTTTCCTACAGGATACCCATGTTTCTTGTGTCTGAAATCACAATTTAATTTGCTAACTTAGGGTGAAGTTAGATGTTAAATTTTAATTCTGAAAATGCCACTTTTAGAAATTCTGCTTTTTCTTACTCTCGCCCTTTGGAACCTTCTGCCTGTATCTGAATAAACATTTGGGGTGGATGACAGCCGGACTTTGTGCATTTATCTCTGAACTGCAAAATACAAAGAGAACGTAGGTGGGACTGATGAGGCATCCACATCCTGATGGCCCATCATGGGCATGATGGGAGAGAGTAGTTGACACTTACACCTAAATGGACTGGGGTGTGTTCCCACACAAAGGGCTGCATAAGCCCCCTCCCAAAGTTAGTCTGGAACCAGGACAGGAAGGGCTGGGATTCTGTGTACTACAAGTACCTCTCTGTGGAGTCTCCCCAATGGACTTGTGGATACCTTGCCAATAAGAGTGACTGCTGTGCTGCTGAAAGGATTGTCATTCTGCTGGACTTTGTTGGACTCCTGTTCTGCTGTGCTGACCTGCTACCTGCTGCTCTCTTCCCTGGGAGTGAGAAGGACTGGACTTGCATCTCTCCACCAGTTGAACCCAGAGTTGCTCAAAGGGCTTGTCGGCTTGTCTGCTGTTGGAAGTCTCGGAGACATCAAAGACTTCACTCTACTCATCAACAGCACCTGGACTCCTTTAGAGTCTTGCCAAGTAGTGCCAATGTAGTCTTTGTCCTTTGGAAGTGGGCCTCTTGGAAGTGGGTTTAAAGTGCTTCAACTGCAAAAACCGACTTTCGACCCTATGACATCACTACTGCTGTCAGAATCCACGACATCGCACCACCGGCTGCATGGCTCGACGACGACTCATCTCTTACATTAGTGGGGTTCCAAAATGACACTCCTCCGATTTGCATGGCTCGGAACTGATGATTCGCCTAAATCTACAGGATCAACGCCGGCCCATGGCCTCCCTTGCACCTTACATCTCATCCTCAATGCAGACTCGAACCAGGTTAAATTCATAACTCCAGTCATATTTATGGGATTTTTGTAATTTTGGTCTTGTTTGTTCAATATAGTAAGCTTTATTTTTCTAACCAGGTGCTATATATTTTTATGTAGTGTTTTCACAGTTTTACTCTATTAAGTGTTGCACACATACTTTACACATTGCTTCTTAAGTTAATCCTGACTGCTCTGTGCCAAGCTACCAGAGGGTAAGCACAGGTTAATTTGGGGTGTGTATCTGACTTACCCTGACTAGGATTTTAATTCTGCGTGGGGAGGGTGCACACCTCTACCAAGCAGAAACCCAATTTCTAACAGTTACTATGGTTAAAACTACCCAAAAACATTTGTAAATGCACTCCTCCTCTCTAGCTCAGAACTGGAGTAAGTTCAAGCGCAGCCATGACTAGTCACTGGTAATGTAGCTCCCTCCCTTAATCAATAATGGAGGTGTGGACTTAAAATAAAACTCTTTAGTAAATAATGGCTAAAAAATTTATTTTAAATGTAAAGAAATTATTTTTATGAATTTAAAACTAAAAATATAATAATACATAATAAATATATATAAACATTTTACTTTAGGTGGATGTTAATTAATGACATTTTTAATTGTAAAAAATAGTGACTAGTGCTAGAGTTAATAGTGATAAAGTAAAAACAAATTCAACTATTAAAACATAAGAAATTAATGAACATTAACTTGAATTTATTTTCTAAATTTCCCTCCACTTAAGGGAGATCTCCACCCTGATTGTGGCAGTCTCTACTAAGTATGTGAAACGTCAAATACAGTCATAAAGTCACTACTAGTAGTAATGTTATGGTTTTCTTCTGCATTTCTAATGACTACAGCCCCTGTTTATGCAGAGAGGAACATGCAATTGTAAAATTTTGAGTAATTTTACACTTGTAAATGATGAATAGCCAAAAGTAGTAAAGTTAATCAAAAGTATAAGTAAATTTACACATATAGATTTACTCCCATGTAAAATTACCTTTTTTGAATAGGTCCCTGGGTCTTTAGACATTTAAAAGTGCTTTTGTTTTCTGAAATGCCCTCCCTCCAGGTAGTCATATTTTTTAGGTCAAGTATTCGAGACCTCTTGTATATACTTTAGCATATACTTATATGTGTATGTACTTTGTGGGCTCTGGAGATCAGCCCTAGGACTTGTTTGCTTCCGCTTAGGGACTTTTTTTCTGTTCAACTGCCTCCATTTAACTGTCTTGATAGAAGATGACCTGTAGAGGTCTGTAAAATATCAGTATTGCTTTCTGCTTGTTCAACTGCATCTACTCAACTGTCTTGATAGAAAACGCCCAGTAAAGGTCAGTAAAATACCAGAATTGATTTCTGCTGAGGGACTTTATTTATTTTATTTTTCTGGCAACTGCCTCTATTTAACTTTCTTGATAGAAAACGACCAGTAGAGGACAGTAAAATCCTAGAATCAAGTTGGCATTCTCTAGATTCCAGTCCATAGAAATTGTCTTCCACAAGCACCCGTGGACAGTAATATTTTTTTCAAATCTTGCATTTTCTGTGATATGACCACCGAGAGCCCTGATTCTATATTGAAAACAGAGCCTTGCGCTATACCATTTCCTGCTGAAAGGCAATATTTCTCACCATGTGTTCCCACACCTGGCGTGTCACACAGTTTGGTGCTTTCTATCGCTCCATGTTGAAGAACAGTAGATGTTTCAGCGCCCAGGCTAATGTGCTGCATAGCTAAATACATATAAGGTCCCAAAGGCGAGACAGACTGCATTGCAAATGCTTGTTTTGGCTTTTTATTAGAATGGGTGATAATAATTGGGATTCTGAAGCACCAGTCTAAGGAGACTAAAACTGAGTCTGCAAGAGGAGTTCAGAGCAAAAAGGGTTCTTTTCCTAGCAGCGCCATTGCAGGAGCAGCAGACTCTGGCAGACGTTCATTCCGTCAGGCCTCTCACTGCATCACCACTTGAGCCCCAGCGTCATCGCATCCGTTTACACCAGGCTGATTGGATTGATGCTAATGCAGGTAATTGCAGTGTGGTGATCTATAGGGGAGCAGGGGCAAGGGAACAGATAAGAACTGTAATGCACGGCTGCCTCCGGTACATTGATTGATAGCAGATTCCCGCTCCCCCCACCCACGCATCCCTCCCGAGACTCTCTTAATGAAACAATTGACTATTAATGAGAAAGGTTATCTTTGTGTAGCATCTTCCATGTTTGTGTTGGAGGGGGAGGGGGAGATGGAAGGAATCGCATCTAAACCAGGACGGCCTCTTTTGGTATATATTCGATACTGCTGGTGAGGGGTGATGCATGCAGTATGGATACTGACGTATTTCTACATTCAGCAGATGGTTCTGGATGATATTTGCGTCCCGTGGATTATGGAAGAGTCAATAATGGCTCCTGCCAGGATTGATTGCTCGAAGCTTCCTCTCAAGGGGACTCCAGCAGCGTGCATAAGAACGCAGCAGTGTGCTTGAGCTACGCCGACTAAAAGAGTGTTCTGTTTGCAAAGAGTTACTGAATTCGCAACCATGTGTCCTTGAAGTGCCTCAGAGAAGAAATGTATAGAAAAAGAAGGGAATAACCACACAAGTTGGCGCGTTTACCTCCACGTAATGAACGTGAGCGATTTGAAAAAAGATTGACACCAGGGGCCTCATTTATGAACAGTGACGCATCGCTGCGTGAAAACAGCGATGCGTCACTTTTCACTGCGCACTCCTTGCGACACCAATGATGCGTCATATTTAATGTATGACGCATCATGTCGCAAGGACTTACAGATACGTCAGTATTTCTGACGTATCTGTAAGCGCAAAAGTGACGCATTGCTGGAGTGTGTCACTAAAGTGACGCAACTCCTGCAATGCGTCCTTTCACATGGGGAAAGCCCCATGTGAAAGGGCTTGCATCAGTCTTACGCCTGCTGTGAGGCAGGCGCAAGATTTTGACGCAACAGCATCCTAAAAGTGACGCAGTGAAATCTCATAGAACGCCCCCTCTGCATACATTATACCTGACGCAGGTATAATGTGGCGCAGGGGTTTAAAAAGTGACGCATCTACCTAGATGTGTCACTTTTTAAATATGGCCCAACAAGGCGCATTTTTTACACCGCTGGTGCGTCACAAAAAGTGACGCACCGGCGGCGCAAAACTGACGCAAGGCCTCATAAATAAGGGCCCTACTGTTTACGAAGTGAAGAGCTAAACTGCCTTCATCATTAACCTAATCTTTTCTTCCAGTGCGGGCCATTGATGCCCAGCCCACACTGCTAATCAAGAAGGGTTTGATTGCATACACCCACTCACTCAACGTTAACCACCAGACCCTTGACTTTTAGTCTTCACTAACCTAGGTTCACCCATCTACCTACTTACATTCAACCAGCTGGTTTACGACTCATTCACCCACTAGTTCACATTCATCGATATCATCCAGTTACCCACCAAATCAACCACATTGACGCCGCCACTCGCATTCACCCCCCTACTGAGCACCTCATTCACTGAACGGCCCAGCCACAAAATTCCACAGAAACAAAAGTCATATATCATTTAACAGGCACATATACTTGCAAAATCTTTTTTTAGTGTGCAGGAAGAGAGGACTGGCACGATAGACCTCCTCACTACCCCAACCTGGATATATTTCAAGTCGCTCTTCTCTTGCCACCCTCTTTACATCTACCCAGGAAGTCATGCCACATGCCACCTTATTTTGGGGCTATGCATACAGAGGACCTTGCCTTCATTCTCGCTAATGCCATCTGACCAATACTATTTGCTGCAGCATTTCACCATGATTCTTCAGAACCATCAGCAGGCAGTGTGACAACCACATCGCTTTAACTAAGTAGATGATGGACAAACAGCAGGAATATGTAGTACAGGACTTGGGACACAAGAGGAGAACTGTTGATGATTTACTTGCACCTTTATCACCTGTAGCACTATGCTCTTACAGATTCCTCCCCCTTGCATCCCTACACACTGACGTTAACCCCACAGAGATGGTTTGTTCTATGCCTAAACCTGCTGAAGTCGTATTACATTCTTGTCTCCCGACTTCCGGTGGGGGTTCACTTGTAACCGATATCCGGGTTGTGATAAGGGCCTGTTGCACATTACTTCTTTGGTGCAAAGCCTAAAGGCTGATATATTCGATCTTACATCTAAGATAGCTCTGCCTTCAGCTGAGCTAGGGGAAATTAGACTTCTTGTTAAATCCCCCTCTCTTGGAGCCATTCAATATGTTTTTCGATTACTCTTATGTGTCACTAATGGAGCAGAAAAATAGTAAGAAAAATGTAAGTGCCACGAAGAAGCTCGTATCTCTTATTTTCCTCCCCAAAATATCTCTCAACTGGGCATCTACATTTGGTTTCAAGCACTATCACATGCTTAGACTTTTCCCAGGTAAGAACATCAACTGACCAAGTTCAAACTGACCATTATATGAAGAAATGTGAAGCTGATGATAACACCAGGTCTGAGGGGTGTTTATCAAGGTAGTAATTTGGCCTCAATATATATAACAAAGAATCTCTTGAAGATGATGAGTCTCTTAAAAACAAATGCTTTCATCAGATAGGGTCTTTCTTTGTCTGATATACAGGTGTCCATTCAGACATTTTGCATACCTAGCGTTTCCATGATTCTTCAGAACCCTTGGGTTGTTTTGATTACATCAAACAGTCTGTAGATGAAATACAAATTGTTGGTAGACGGTCTTGTTAATATTGAGTTATGCAGACTGGCCCCACACAGCATATCGATCACGTGGGACTCAGGCAGGGGATTAGCACTATTGACCAGGTTATTAGGTTCTTAACTATTTACTGGCAGACGGTTGTCCTCCAAAAACACACTTCTATCTGGTCTACGTCGACCTTAAATCGGCATTTGACTTTCTCCATTGCGAAACACTGTGGGTAGTTCTTGAATGTTTTGATCTGTTTACATCAGGATAAATATGTTCATGTCAGATGGGGCAGGGGCGGTGATCTTACTGACAAGATAGACATCCAAAAAGCCGTTCGCCAGGGGTGCATACTTGCCCCTACTCTTTTTTCATTATACTTGAATGACATAGTTGCCCACTTGGCGGAAGGTTCAAAGATGCCCTCAGGTTGGCTGGCGATAGAATACCACTTCTTTTATTCGCTGGCAACACCCTTCCGATGTCGAAAACACCAAGTGGCCTCCAACACGTAGTAAACAGGTTTGAAGCTTTCTGCTGTGAACGTAGACTAGTGATGAATCATGTGAAAACAAAATGTATGGCATTAAGTCCACATAAATCCTTCAGGGGCTCCGTGATGTTGGGTGTTAGTCCTTTGGAAACGATTCTGTAGTTTGATTATCTGGGAATAAGGATATCTAATTTTATGTCCTGGCAGTCCCAGGTTCAGAAGAGCACTCTGAACTTAGCGCAAAATTCTTCTGCAATCCTGAGAGTGTATATGTCCTCTGATCTTAAGCGCATATCCCTGCCTTAAAGGTTTATAAGGCAAAGGCCGGGGGCAGTGCCCTATATGTGGCATAGGTATGGGGCACTGTAAAACTGGCCCCCTTGGGAGTGGCTGAAAACTCTTTTCAAAGAGTTTTAAATAACCTCCCTAAGAACACTCCTTTAGTTCTCTTACGACGAGATATGGGCATTGCACCACTGACCAATAAAGCCCAACGAAAGCCTCTATAATTCTGGCACAGGTTGAAATACTCCTTGTCCCTTGAGGACTATTATAGAACTTTTCAAGATATAGTTTCCTTGGATAAATTCTGTAAAATCAAGTGGTTGTCTAAAGTCGAAGGGCCAGATGTATCAAAATAGCATTTTGCTATTACCAAATAGTGATTTTTACCAAATCCTATTTGGGAATCGCAAAATGCTACGTATGTAGGAATCAGTAAAATGTTTGCGATCCCTTAATATTACCTAATAGCGATTAGCTAAATAATGAATTACTATTAGGTAATATGACTCGATTCATTGCTATGGGCCGATATCACCAGTGCATAAGAGACACCAAACGGACCTTCATAAGAGACAAAGTCTAGACCAACGCAACCAATGCCAAGGAACTGTTCAATGTCATATAGCAGTTCACAAAACCCCCCAGCGAAGCCACGGATGTCACACCTTCCCAGGAACTTTGCGACAAGCTCTGCTCCTACTTTCATCTGAAGATCAAGGTCCTCTACGACAACTTCAGCGAACAGACAACGGACACCACCACCCCCCTTCCCACTGCTGCGGATAAGCCAAACATCATGACCTGGGATTCCGTCACCATCGAACACATCACCACAACCGTGACAATAACACACTAAGGAGCCCCAATGGACCCCTGTCCACTGCACATATTCCATAGGGCCGTCGCCACCATTGCGCCGGAACTAGAACCGGCCATCAACACCTCCTTCAGATTCGGCATCTTCCCACACAACTGGAAGTGGGTGGAGGTTAAACCCCTCCTCAAGAAACCAACGGCCGACCCAATGGACCTGAAAAACTACCGGCCCATCTCTCTCCTCCCCTTTGCGGCCAAAGTCACTGAGAGACTCGTAAACACCCAACTGACCGCCTTCATTGAAGAGAACTCCATCCTAGACACCTCTCAGTCTGGATTACACAGAAACCATAGCACGGCTCTCCTTGCCACCACTGATGACATCCGAATGCTACTTGACCAGGGAAACACTGCAGCCCTCATCCTTCTAGACCTCTCCACAGCTTTCGATACAGTTTCACATTGCACGCTCGCAGCCAGACTTCATGACGTGGGGTTACAAGGAGCCGCCCTCGACTGGATCCAATCCTTTCTCTCCAGCAGAACCCAGAGGATCAGACCCCCTCCCTTCCTCTCTGAACCCACCGACATCAACTGCGGAGTACCCAAAGGATCATCGCTCAGCCCCATGCTCTTCAACATCTACATGGCCCCACTCGCCGCCATCGTCAGGCATCATGGGCTCAGCATTGTATCCTAAGCCAACGACACCCAGCTCATCCTCTCACTCATGAGGAATTCCGAAGACACCAGACTCTGCTTCCAGGAAGGAATGAAGAACTTGGCAGCCTGGATGAAGGACAGATACTTGAAGCTCAACTCAGAAAAGACCGAGATCCTCATCCTTGGACTCTGCACCTTCTCCTGGGACAACACCTGGTGGCCCTCTGCCCTTGGGTAACCACCCACCCCTACAGACCATGCACGAAACCTCAACATTATTCTTGACTCCTCCCTCTGCATGAACCGCCAGATCAACACAGTTGCTTCCACTAGTTTCAACTGCCAGCGCATCCTCTGTAAGACCTTCTAATGGATCCACCTTCACTGCAGAGGGACCGTCACCCATGCGCTCATAATCAGCAGACTGGACTACGGCAATGCACCATTTGTTGGAATCAATAGAACTCTCCTACACAAATTCCAAACCATCCAGAACGCCGCAGCTAGACTCGTCCTCAGGACCCCACGTCACGAACACATGAGCCAACACCTACGAGACCTCCACTTGCTCCCTGTCAAGAACAGGGTCACCTTCAAATTCCTCACCCACGCCTACAAATCCCTCCACAAAATCGGACCTAAATACTTGTTTTTTTTTTTTTTTTTTGGAGTTCAAATCTGCTTTATTGTATAAGATGAATCGCAATACACAGCTTTTTGTGCCTACAACCCGGAGGCCGGCAGCAGGAGGAGAAGACGATTACACAGCCTTGTGGCCGGCATCCCGGAGGCCCGGCGGCATTGCATATATGCGGGGAAAGACAGTAGCATAGCCGGTGTTGCAGGGCAATGGAGGATAAACAGCAGTAGAACAGTGTTTTTTGAAAATTTATTTGTGGTCATAACAGCTCAACAAGCCCTCCGAACGATACAGTAACTAAGAGGCAATTCATGTCTGTGCAACAGGATAGGTGATAGTGATCTAGTGTGGCAATCCGGGCGAGCAAAGGTGTGCATAATACTGTAGCCGCAGCTCAGCTGTCCTGACATTAGAACCACCAATAGCAGGAAGTACTGACGTGTATGGGATCCTGGAGTGTCGTCTGCCAGAGGGTATAGTAGCATATGGCGAATAAAGCATAGGGTGTCAATGTAGAAGTGAGGAGGAGTGATGGGCGATCAATGGGGGAAGATCTACGATGTCAAGCATAGCATGGGGGTCCGGGGGGTGGGTAAGAATACTACAGCTAGGGGAACAGGGGGCCCCTGCAAGGATCATGTAGAAAAAAAGTGTGTGTACGTAAGTGGGTCCTATGGTCAGATCCAGAATACGAGCCAAGACCCTAATCCGTGATAGGTTGGTCTTCCGTTGGATCTACATCGTCCGATCGTGCGAGCAGGTAGCGCACCAGTGGATCCCAGATGTCACTGGGCCGACTCGAGATGGGCAACAGTTCAGCAAATGTTGTATGTTGGTCTTGACAGTGGGTCAAGTCCGCCAGCCAGTCCTTAAATTTGGGCGCTCTGCCTCTGCCCCATCGGCACGCCACACGCCTTTTGGCCAAAAGGAGTGCGGTATTAATGAACTTCCGGCTAGACCTAGGAAGCTGCAGCGTGTACCCAAGGAGGGTCACCAGCGGATCTATGGGTATTGTCTCCCACACCATCTCCGCGAGAGCATCCGTTACCTGCCGCCAGTAGCATGCCACCTGGGGACATTCCCACGCCAAATGAAGAAAGTCGGCACGGTCGGCGCGACAGCGCTCACAGCGGTCATCCTCCGCCAGGCCAAATCGTCGTTTCCTCACCGGCGTGTAGTACACCCGCTGTAGGAATTTATAGTGAATGATTTTAAATCTGCTACTAGCAGAGATGCGGGAGGTGAGCGCGCAGCAATGGTGCCATTACTCGTCTGATATATCAGTAGCAAGCTCGGTAGACCAGCGCAGCCGGGCGCTGGATTCCGGCATCGGAGCGGCTCCCCTGAGCTGGCGGTAAAGACCGGAGACCAAATGGGCCCCATCCTGCGAACACAATAGGAAATGCAGCGGAGGCAGAACCTCGGGCTCGTTGGGAAAATGGGGTAAGATGTCTCTCATCCCTGCACGCAGATGGATATAGTAAAAGAGCTCGAGAGGAGTGCGGTCATGCGTCGCAAAGAATAGGTCTGCCGATTTAAAACTACAGTCGGAGAACAAATCACCCCAGCAAGTAATATGAATCTTAGCGCAGAGGTTGCGGAAACCCGGTTCCCACAAGAGGGTGAGATTAGGGTGATAAGTAAGCGGCAATTTGGGCGAGTAAAGTAGTTGACAAGACAGGCTCTTGGTTATACGGCGCCACGCATCCAAGGTACATGAGACCGAAGTGTTCGGCGTAGTTATGGATGATTCAGGGCAATGTAACAACCCATTGAGCGGGAGAGGATGCACTATCCAATCCTCCACCGCTATGTGTGGCATGAAGGGGGTAGGAGCCATCCAATGGTAGGCGAAGTGTGCCTGTGCACACTGGTAGTATGCTTCAAAATCAGGGACATCAAAACCACTCCTGTCATAGGGAAGGGTTAGCGTGGACCACTTGAGCCGGGGGCCCCTGCCCCCCCAGAAGAGCCTGCGCAATTCCACCTTTAGGGTCTTGAAGAAGAAAGCACCAGGAAAGTAAGGTATATTGAGAAAAAGGTAGAGAAAGCGAGGAAGTATCACCATTTTTATGAGTGATGCCCTCCCGGCCATAGACAGCGGCAGAGTGATCCAGCGATCTACGGAGGCGGTCAGCTTGGTCATTGCCACTCCGTAATTGGATCGCAATGTCTCGTCCCTGTCGCGAGAGATGCAGATCCCTAGGTATCGAAGGTCAGACCGACACCACTCGAGTGGATAATCAAGAGGAAACTCAGTCACCGCCTCAGTTAAGGGGAAAAATTGTGACTTGGACCAGTTGATGTGAACACCTGACACCCCGCCAAACATTACAAATTCCCTGAGTAAGGGATTGAGGTGTGTCTCAGGGTGTTTAACATATAGCGTGATGTCATCCGCATATAGGGACAATTCGATTTGACGCTGTAGGCACTGCACTGCCCTATCTCGGTGTAGTTGACGCAAGCGACAGGCGAGAGGCTCGACCGCTATGGCGAACAACAGGGGTGAGAGTGGGCATCCCTGCCGCGTACCTCTGGTGATTGCGATAGGCTGGGACAGGCGACCATTGATCAGTACTCTCGCTGTGGGACGAGTGTAGAGTAGGCGGACCCAGGATATGAACAATTTGGAGAACCCCATACTGGCTAGAACCGAGAACAGGTAAGGCCATTCGACAGAGTCGAAGGCCTTAGTAGCATCACGGAATACGGCTGCTACAGGGGTATCAGGGTGAACCATTCGGAACAATGAGAAAAGGGTGCGGAGGTTGTGGGAGGAGGACCTGCCCGCCACAAAGCCAGATTGATCAGGCAGCACTAGTCTGGTCATTAGTAGCGATAGCCGGGTGGCCAAGACTTTAGCAAGTATTTTAACATCACAGTTTAAGAGGGAGAGTGGGCGATAAGAGTTGCAGGATTTGGGGTCTTTATCTTGCTTCAGGAGTGAGGTGATCACCACCTCGCGCATAGAACAGGGAAGCACCCCATCGCATAGGAATTCCGAAAAGACCTCGCGGAGTACTGGGGCCATGATGTCAATGTAGGCTTTGTAGAACTCGGCAGGTATGCCGTCGAGTCCTGGGGCCTTGCCATTCCTGAGGGACATGATGGCCTCGCGGATCTCATCCAGTTCGAAAGGTGCCGCCAGGAATGCCCTGTCTCCATCGCTGAGCCAACACAGTGCAACGTCGCCAAGGTATTCGGCATAGAACGCGCCGGGTCCCGTTGTGGAGGTGTACAGTGAGTGGTAATGCACCATAAAAGTATTGAGGATCTCATCCGAATACCTAACAATAGTGCCGGAAGTGTCGGTGAGTTCCAGTATGATATTATGCGCTCGCGGAGATTGTGTGAGCGTGGCGAGTGCTTTCCCGGGCCTATCACCCTCGCAGTACTTACAGGCTTGCCAGTGTTTACCACGGAATTTGGCTTCTCTGGCGGCCTCCTCCTCATACTTCGATAGTGTCTCCCTGAAGGTAGCATGGAGTTCGGGGCCAGTCTCCAACACCATGCGGAGTTCCAAAGCCCGCAGCTCCTTTTCCAGCGTGCTGATTGAGTGAAGGATATCGCGCAGCACACCATGGCTTTTGGTGTTGCAGTAACCCCTAATAGTGACTTTGAATGCCTCCCATATGTATTCGACCGCGTCTACAGACCCCTTATTTCTAGTAAAAAAGTCTTATATCTCTTCCCCCAGTTCAGTGCGGAACAGGTTGTCAAGGAGGGTGTCAGGGCGGAGTCTCCACTGCGGCCGCGGGCTATCCCACCCCGGTGTGCGGAAGTGTGGCAAGACGGGACTGTGATTGGAGTATGTTCTCGGCAGGTGAAGCACCCCCACCAGCTCTGCAGCTATACCCTTGGAAATGAGGAAGTAATCTAAGTGTGCCCAAGTTCCGGTATGTGAAGTGAAGTGGGTTCCCTCCCTCCCATGAGGGTGCAAGTGTCTCCAGGTATCTAATAATCCACCCTCCACGATGATTCCCTCCAGCGCCTCTCGTGACCTAGGCTTATAGGAGCAAACTCCATCCGCTCTATCTAACTGAGGTACCAATGCCAGGTTGAAGTCCCCACACCAGACAATGTGTCGGGACCCAACAGACAGAATCCTGCCCCATAGTGTAGTAAAAAAAGCAGGTGTATCGATATTAGGTGCATATGTAGTCACAAACGTGTAAGTGTCGCAGCCTATCCTGCCCCACAGCAATGCATAACGACCCTCCCTGTCGATCAACTCTCCAAACTTCCGAAACGGGATTTTGCGGGCAATGAGGATGGCAACACCCCTTGAATAGGTTGAGTATGAGGAGAAAGTGCGGCACCCAGCCCACCTACTCACGAAAGAAGTTCCACTCCGTGATGATAAATGTGTTTCCTGCAACATGGCAACCTGTACATGATGTCGATCAAGATAAGCAATGACATTTTGGCACTTTTTAGAATTGTTCAACCCTCGAACATTCCAGGACAAGCAGGTCAATTGCGCGCTTGCAATCAAAGCAGCCATAGAGAGAACAACAAGAGGCATAGCAGTGCCAAAAAAGGCAGCGTAGCAGAGCCACCCCCGCCCAGCCAGCATCGGTGCACACACCAGAACAAAGTCCACGTGCACATTCCAGTCAATGAATGCCTCTTGGAACAAAAGCATCCCAATCTTGCCAGCAGCCAAGCATCCCCACCCAGCAGCCCTCCCTCCACCCCCTCCCCCCAACCCCAGCAACAACGGGAACATCAGCAAGTCAAAGGGGATCACCCAGTAGGGGTAAGACATAGAGCACGCACAGCCACTTCCCGGTCCTTAGCTCCGTTACTGTGCTGCCCTCAGTGGAGACTAGGGCCAGGAGAGTGGTCCTTGGTTTACATTACCACAGGGGTGTAGATTCCGTGCAGGTCCATCATTCGTAAATCCCCCAATGTCTGCGCTCAAATCTGTAGAAAGAGTACAATCCAGTGTAGAGAAGGTGCGTAGTGTAGTATATGTCGGCAGTTAGACGTCCTGTGGTGCCGGAGATAAGTCTGCATCCTCCCGTTCCTCCGCGGCTTCTCGGTCCTCCCTACGTGCCCTTCGGAGCGATTTCAGGAAGTCTTCTACTTTCTGCGGGTTAGTGAAAAACCTTTGCTTACCCTGGTGTGCGACTCGGAGCTTCGCAGGGTACAGGAGCGGATAATCTATCTGGGCCTCTCGCAACTTTTTCTTCACCGGGAGGAATTTGCGTCGCTCCTCCTGAACCATTGGCGTAAAGTCTGGGTAAATGGAGAAAGTCACACCATTTTACTGTAGCGACCTTTGAGACTGGGCCACCCTAATCGCAGTGTCTTGGTCCCGGTAGTTCAACAGTCGAGCAATAATGAGCCGCGGTGGTAGTCCAGGCTTGGGCATAGGTGCCAGGGAGCGGTGGGCCCTTTCCACGATAAATTGAGGTGAAAAGGCATCCTCACCGATCGAGCCCTTGAGCAATTTCTCAATGTATAGTTCCATCCTGCCCGTGTCCGTGGATTCCGGCACATTGGTGACTCGTATGTTATTCCGGTGGCTGCGGGCTTCCAAGTCCTCATTTTTAGCCGCTATGACCCTGAGCAAGTTGTCCATCCTGGTCAGTTGCGTCGTGTGGGTCGAGGCGACGTCTGAGTTGTCAGATATACGTTGCTCCGCAGCTGTGATCCGCTCTTTGTGTCGGTCGACTTTATGTACCAGCGCGTCCAGTCGAGCAGTGACTCCATCTCCATTTTCAACCACTGTGGCGAACCCTTGTCGCATCTCCTGAATCAGGTTGGTCAGGTCAATGTCTTTAGCAGAAGAGCTGGTAGCTTTTGGGGACGGCGCACTAGATTCAGGATCCAACTGCGTGGATTTCGCACCCTTTTTTGCGCTGTCAAAGCTGAGCTTTGTTTGGCGGTTCTCAGGCCGCACCATGATGGTGATTGGACTCAGCACCCGAGCACTGTAGAGCGTATTAGTACCTCGGGCTATCACAGAGGGGGGCAATTGCAGGAAAGCAGCGATGCCACAACCGCCAGTTAGAGTAATGCTCCAGCAGGTTAGCAAGGGCCCAATCAGGGAAGGCACGGGGTTATGGCAGGTTCACGTGTCCTTCAGGCGCTCTGATGGCGAGGGGGCGACAATGCCTAGATAGAGGTTGCACCAGCGCTCCCCCACTCAGTGCTGCCACGCGATCCACGGGCGGCACAAAGGGCCCAGATGAGAAGACTCAGGGGGTGGCGGAGCTCCGTTTGAATGGGGCGTCTCGGTGGAACGCGCCCTATGGGTGTGCAGACCAGGGCCCCCTTGTATAGTACAGTCACTGGAGGAAGAGTCGAGCTAGGGCAGTCCGGGGAGGGGGCAAGGCCTCGCCGTCTGTAGGACCTGGTGGCGCAGCGTCATGCAGGTGTGCTCCGGGTCCGAGAGCAAGGCAGCAGCGTAGGGATGTCCAAAGTTAGCTGTGGCGGCGCCGCCGGCCGCGGGGGCCCAGGCACGACACCCGACCCCGCTCCGAGTAGCCTGCAGGGCCGCGCCGCCCCGTCAAGAGTGCCAGCAGGGCGGGGGTCCTCTCGAAGGCCCGGGGGACGCACCGTCTTGAGGCCTCCACCAGTATGCAGCAAGGATCTTGTCTGTAGCCCCAGCAGCGAGGGCAACAGCAGCGAGGGGGGGCCTCGCACGAGTGGGAAGGCAGCCTCCTACCTCTGTTCCAGGCCCACACGTGAAGTCCTAGCGAGAGCCCGCTGACCGTGCCGTCCTGCGGCCTAGGTCCTCGTGGTCATCCCCGGTGTAACGTAGATTGCTGCAGCCGGCCGCCCTCGCCCGCCAGCTCCAGAGCGACCGCCGGCAAATCTTCAAAGGCTCGTAACTCTGGTCTCGAGTCACGCAGCGCCACCAGACTTGGGTTGAGTGTGGGAGATGATGTCCTGCGGCAAAAAGTGGGAGAATCAAGCAATTTGGCACCCCGTGGCAGCGGATGAGTGAAGGATATCAACCAAGGTGCGGGAGCTGCGCGTTCAAGCAGCCATTCCGCTTGTGCGCCCTCTAGCGCCCCGTCTAACCTAAATACTTAAACAAGAGTGTATCCTTCCACGTACCCTAGAGGAACCTCCGCTCCGCCGATTTCGCCCGGTATCCGCGGAGACAGAACAGGCGGGAGAGCCTTCCCCTACATCGCAGCCAAGACCTGGACCAAGCTACCGGTGAACATCAGACACTCTCCGACCCTGCACACATTCAGGAACAACGTCAAGACCTAGCTCTTCGACTGATCCAGAGCTGCACACCCCCTAGCGCCTAAACACCCTCAAGGGTGAGTAGCATGCTTTATAAACCCCCTAGTTGATTGATTGATAGGTGCAAATGGTTTTGCATGAGCTAATTTGCGACTACCTAATTGGTATTCGCAAATTAGCGAATGCAAAGCCAAGGGTGTCCGGAGCCTAAACCCTCCTGAAGCATCTCAAAAAAAGAAAGTGTGTACATGTAAAGCACACACATGCCCTAGGGGCTTGTTTGCGCTACATGGCCCTTTGAAAAATTCATTTTTTCAAAGTTTACACAAGGTTACCATCAACTTGAAGTTTATTGTAATTAGCATTTCCTAAATGCAAAATGCATTAGGGATTCGCAAATTGTGATTCCCTATTTGCATTCGCAATTTAAGTAATCGCAAAATATTGCGATTACCTAAATTATGATTCTAAAAGCCTTTCATACATGAGGAAAGGCCATTTTGCATTCGCAAATTGCTGAATTTTGCGAGTCTCACCATTTGAGAATGCAAAATGCTTTCATACATGTGGCACAAAAATCTTGTATTCAATCTTGACTTTGGCAATTTTTGGTCTTCTCCTCCTTCTTTGAAATATCAGTCCAAGATCACCCTGAAAGACTCATTTTGGGGCTGCATGCAGGATACTGAAATGAAGCAAGTTTGTGAGTGGTCTCTTGCAGACACATTTTGGGATTTTAAACCCCACTCCTCCTCTGAGCCTTTTGTAGACTACATTATTCCATCAGCATCTAGGCAGCTATATTTGAAACTTCGCTATGGAACATTGCCCCTAGCTAGATTACTAGCCGCCAGGAATTCACAAACCTGAACAAGCACAGCACGCCTGACATGCTGTCAGTCGGAAGAAACGTAAGCACATTATTTCTTTTTTCTGTCCTAGGTATGTGCATCTCAGGAAAGCCTGAATTATTCCAATTTGTAAACAATTTGGATGTAGGCATGTTGTGGCTGCTCTGAGAACTTTATGTACAGAATCATCCCTGGTGGTGGGTAGTGCAGATTCAAAATACATTTTCTGGGCATGGTGTATCAGGTCTAAAGCTCTGCAGTGAGCATTTTACTATCTGTTTTCTCTTCTTTGCTGATCACAGATCATTTAGCTGTATTTTGTATTGCTCATGAGATCTATTTATATGATTATTTATGATATTATAATTAAGAGATGGACTTTTATTCTTATTTTATTCCTAAATATTTATCTCATGTCCTTTGTGTTTTTGCTATTACTTTTACGGTTGAAAAACCGAATAAAGTATTTTGATGATGAATATATGCAAGGTAAGCATGAATATTTATGACATTTTAGCAAAGTGACACAGCGGCGGCTTGAGTTGCACTGAGGACCGATAACGTGAAAAATTCTGTGCCTGTGAAACCCACGTTTAGGAAATGATACATTGACATTGCTATATAAAGAGAAGCTGGATGAGACAGTGTTGTAACCACAACAGCACCATGGAAGTAGTAATTTTGTAGCTGGGAGTTGCAAGGAGATGTCCACCATCATCCACTCCACCCCAACCACCCAGCCTAGTCCCCCTCACCACTACAAAAGCAACGCAGGAGAAGGGAGTTTGTTTATTGCCAGGGGGCAACTTAAATAGGACTCAGGGAGAATGACGTAATTACCTATTACTGGCTGAGGAGGCAGCTCATTGGAGAGCTGCTATACATGATTACCCTAATGCTTCAGCTAACAGCTGACAGGTCTACCAACATCCCTCCACTGATGAAGCTTATGGCAGTACTACACATGCTAGCATCGGGTCCTTCCAGCTAACAGCCACTAGAGTGGCCAGAATCTCCCAGCGATCTTTCTCATCATTCCTTTCCTCTATGCTGGATGCCATCATCCATCTGACACCCGCCATCTCCTCTTCACCAACACACAGGAACTGCAGATGGAGACCAAACAAGGCTTCTATGTCATTGCTGGGTTCCCACCTATGGTTGGTGCTATGGACTGAACACATGTGCAGCTGATACTCCCTGTAGCCACATCCCATCTCTACAGGAACCAGAAGCACACCCACTCCATAAATGTCCAGGCCATCGTGGACCATCGGGCCTCTTCACCAATGTGCTGGCCAAATACGCTGAGAGTGTGCATAACTCATGCATATTCAGGTACTTCATCATAAATGAACGTTTCCAGAATGGACATTATGGTAATGGCCTACTCGTAGGTAAGCAAAACTCAAATACCTAACACACCCACTAACAGTTAGAAATGGATGACTTAATATCCATCACTGTATCTGTTGACTTAGATAGGAACATACATAAGAGGGGCGTGGATCATACATGCACCATGCATCATGGTACATATGTCATAAATACCCACAAGTTGCCAATGTCAAGACATGCAAAGCCACTATGGCTGCTGTTTAATGGTGAAATTGAACAGAGCAATGCATTGTAGGTGAAATGCTCTGTAGCATCAATGTGTTCCAAGGGAGGGGTTTCATGGGGGTTGTGGGGGTGTCTACATGCCACTCCCATGGTTCATAAAGCCTGTCATGTATCCCATCACCCACATCTGTAGTTTACCTATTGAGGAACAGCTACCCAAATAATAGATCCACAATGGGCAAGTTCACACATGTAGTGGGAGCGCATAACATAAAGTCTTAGGAGCATCTTCAAATGCACATCACAGAACTCTACAGGATAAACATGACAGTCAGGATGTAGGAATGTACGGTGTATCAGCCCATGCTCAGCATTTGCTACTACACAGAGTAATGAAATAGAAACGTGTCAACCTATTAAAAACTGTATGACTAACACTTGTTGTAAAAACAATGTTAGAAATCTCCCTGGCAATGTAACTTTACATAAGACACATGGCCTGCCATGTATCAGCAACAATTTGCAAAAATATTGACAGATGTTCTTTCTCTTCCCTTTCAGCTGACCAGGGATTTGGGGTCCAGGCATGGGTCATGACCCCATATGCGCACTCCCATAATGAGCCTACAACTAGGCTTTCAACAAGACCAGGAACATTGTTGAGTGAACCTCCGGACTGCTCAAGGCCAGTCTACGCTGCCTAGACATTTCAGTGGGTGGATTACTCTTATGCCCACTAAATTGGTCTGCAAAATAGTCTTGGTGTGTGCCTTATAGGCCAAAATATATATATGTACTAATGCCCCCTGGGACGGGGACCTACAACTGAAGGACCCCATGGAGAAGAAGGAGGAGCAGGAGGATGCTGAGTGTGTAGACATCCAAAACACTGCTGTAGGCATTTGCCAACACACACACGTTGTGCAACATTTCTATACGTAATCCACATGTTTGTAAAAGGAAAATGAACCATGTCAAAAAGGTTCAACATGAAAATAAATGTTTGAAACCATTACTTGTCTTTGCATTTATGTCACAGTCCCAGACAACATCTAAATACACATATTTAATCAACTAGAGTTAGCCAGCAGAGGTTTAGAATCAGGAAACCAGGCATCAACGTCAAAGCCTCAGAAACATTGCACCGTGCATTGTCATGTGATGTATGTCACTTGCACCTAGGCCATTTTCATAGCAATGTGTCAGTAAAAAAATATATTTGAGTAGGAAAGGTGACACTCGAGTAGGAAAGGCAACGCTATTGTATGAAAGATGACTTTTTAGCAGTAAACGTGACTCTTTGGTATAGAAAGTTACGCATTATCACTAATCGTGACTTTTGAGTAGGAAAGGTGACCTAATAGTATGAAAGGTCACTTTTATGTAATAAATGTGACTCTTTGGTGTGGAAAGAAATGTTCCCTCTAATTTGTTTTACTCTGTGTGTGGCAGTGTAAGGTCTCTGTGAGCTGCAATCAAGGCTATGTGTTCCAGGAACCAGATTGAGCTTGTGGGTGTAGCACCAAGCATCACTCCAAACTTTTGAAAAGTGAAAAGACAGTGCATTTCCACACATGCAGCTCCACATGAAGGGTCTTAAGACAGGTTTTAAATTTAGATATGCTCACCATGACATGAATTGGTTACAGAGGCAAAACACTACGGGTCCATTAGGATATTGGGCGGATTGCCTCCGCCAGGGTGGCGGTGGCCACCGCCACCCTGGCGGAGGCAATCCGCCCGACAACCACTCCCGTTTTCCCCTCCGCCTGATTAGGATGGCGGAGGGGACAGCGGCGGATGGAAAGACTGTCCGCCATTTCACCGCCGCGGTCGCCTTGTGACCGCGGCGGTAATAGATGTATATGGTGGCGGTGTCCAATGGACACCGCCAGCCATATTACAATGGCAAAATGTGTGGGCCTTTCCGCGGCGGCAATGCCGCCACGGAAAGGCATTCGGAGATTGCTGCGGGGGCCCCCTGCAGGGCCCCCAGGTTGGCGCCACTTTCGGGGGGCACATGGGGGGTACCTATGGTACCCCCCCACATGTACATATGCTAAGCGGCAGGCACCGTGCAGTGCCTGCCGCTTTGCATGTCTGTATGCGTCAACTTATGTTTTGCATTGTGGCGGGCGGTGCAGAGAGCACCGCCCGCCACAATGTAAAACATATAGGATGTGCCCGCCACTGTGGCGGGCACATCCTAATACCCACAACGGGACCCCCGTCCTTATGGCGGGAGGTCCCGATTTCCGTTAGGGTAGCGGGCGGACAAAGTCCGCCCGCCATCCTAATGGACCCCTACGTGTCTAGAAAAGCAGAGGACTCCAATGGTGGTATCAGAATAAGATTTTACTAAAGATCCTCAACTTGAGCACTGTTTATAGGGTGGGGAAATGTTGGGAGCCAATACAAGATCACATATATCCACAATTACATAACATATTTACAATTTGATGTGCAAGCTACGGAGTAAAGTATGAATATCCCATCAGTGATAGTTTGTGAAATGTGTGACATTGGCTAACATAGACTGTAGCAGTTCACACAGGTCAAGTGCAATCACTAGATGGGTGACATATTTGCGTCTCATGTCGATCCTTGCTACTTTTCCAGTGCTGATAAACTCCATCAAGGTCAACTTTCCCATTAAGGAGGTAGGCCTTTGTCCTCATCAGCATATCCAAATGCTTCTCTTCTAGTCTATTTCTCAATTTACTCTTAGTGTTCATGAGGCTAAATCCTCGTTCTCAATCTGCACTAGATGCTAGAAATGTTGCACAGACATCAACAAACTGAGACACCACACTTTACGAAGCAGCATTGCATACAAAGAAATTCACCATGTCTTGAAAGGTTGTAAATAACCCACCCTTTACATGTTCTGCCACCCCATATATATTCTATGTATTGTCGAAAAACATCTTCTAGTGTTTCACACTCACCAAAAACCAAGACATTTTTATACTTTCAACAAGTCTTTGTTGATTCACAGTCCCAAAATCAAAATGTGATTGTGTTGCTATTGCCTGGAATTCAAAACTTGCCCATTCTTTCAGTTCATCTTCAGGGAACCCTTTTTGCATGTGCTCACAAAGAAGGGAAACAAAAGACAAAATAGGCTTATTATCAAACTCTTTTCCTTCTCTGTACAACACAATCAGATCCGTTACCGTGCTGCTCCAAAAGACAGTGTCCCCCAAGTACTTTTCCTTAATTTGGTCAATCTTTGCTCTTGCATACTGTACAGCTTCAACATTAGTCAAAGAACTTTTTTGGAATAGTTTGCACAAAGATGCGAATTCACCCAGAATGTCATTAAGTACTGCAAGGGAAATATGGTAGTTTGAATCTGGTAGCTTTTTGTAACAATATTCATCAACTGAATCATTCTCTTCAAATTTCTCATGCTGAAAGTACTTAAGAATAGCCATGTAATTACGAATTAGTGCACCAACTGCAAAACTCCTTGAAAGCCATCGGACTTCATCCAATGGTGGAAAGGAGACCACTTCACATTGAGGGACCAATACCATTTTCCATTCCGACAGCTTTATTTGACAAATTAGTCATAAAAGCATTACAAAACTACAGATGAAATTGATTGAATAAAACAGCTGCCATAATGAAATGTGTTAGCTGGATAAAAGGGCTTGCACGCACATGTTATAAACATCATTAAAATCACATGAGCAAATAACTGGGTAAAAGGGCATGCTAAAATAGTCTTAATTTTTTATTGATGTATGCACTTATCATATTAGGTATTAAAATCATATTACAAAGAACATAATAAGAGCCTTTAAAATATTTACAAATCACAACATAGTTTTTAGATTTATTTTGTCACTTGATACGGTCCACATTCTGCGATAATAGCTTGATTAGATCTAGTTAATCAATGTCAAACTAAGATCTGCTACAAGGAGCAATTAGCTGGGTTTAATCGCTAAATCATTAATCCTCACCTAAACGTAAGGATTTGGACCTGAATATCCATGCCCACCCTAGAAATGTTGCCATGGCTAAAGCAATCACTGCTGAAGTGTCGGTCCGCAAGATTCTTTCAGCTTTATTAGCCCTTCTTGTGCCCAGGAGCTTACAAATTGGGAACAGCCAGATACAACGCAGAATAGCATACCCAGCACAAAGAGAAAGTGAGCCAAGGATTCCTTGCTAGACTTGCAAACTCCAAAACACACAAGATGATGGACGAAATGTTGCACAATAGCAAAACATTCACCCCCAGTCACAGATCAGGGTTTAATCTATCGTTATTTTGCTCACCAAGCCACCCCAGTTTAGATATGGCCATATGCGAATCAGTCTTGACCCTGTGCCTCATGGGAACAGTTCAGCCCTAACTGCCAAGCCATGTCTTCCGTGGACCGGAATCAAGCATCCATGGACTGGTTTCTGGCTATCAGCCGTCTTCAGCCAGGATAACTTGACTCCAGTGGCGTAGTGAGCACAGGACCCACGTCTTGGCATACCTTCCCACATAGAGTGAACAGCAAAACACACAAGATGATGGGGGGAATGTTGCACAAAGGCAACACATTCACCCCCAGTCACAGATCTGGGTTTAATCCATCGTTGTTTTGCTCACCAAGCCACACCAGTTCAGACATGGCCATATGCAAATCAGTCTTGACCCTGTGCCTCATGGGAAAAGTCCAGACCGAACTGCCAAGCCATGTCTTCCCTGGACTGGAATCAAGCATCCTAGGACCGGTTTCTGGCTATCAGCCTTCATCAGCCAGGCTAGCTTGACTCCAGTGGCGTAGTGAGCACAGGACCCATGTCTGGAAACACACAAGATGATGGACGGAATGTTGCACAATGGCAAAACATTCACCCCCAGACACAGATCTGGGTTTAAGCCATCATTATTTTGCTCACCAAGCCACCCCAGCTCAGACGTGGCCATATGCAAATCAGTCTTGACCCTGTGCCTCATGGGAACAGTTCAGCCCGAGCTGCCATGCCATGTCTTCCCTGGACCGGAATCAAGCATCCTAGGACCGGTTTCTGGCTATCAGCTGTCTTCAACCAGGGTAGCTTGACTCCAGTGGCCAGGATAGCTTGACTCCAGTGGCGTAGTAAGCACGGGTCCCACGCCTGGGCATACCCTTCCCACGTAGGGAGAACGGCAAAACACACAAGATGATGGATGGAATGTTGCACAATGGAAACACATTCGCCCCCAGTCACAGATCTGGGTTTAATCCATCTTTATTTTGCTCACTAAGCCACCCTAGTTCAGACATGGCCATATGCAAATCAGTCTCGACCCTGTGCCTCATGGGAACAGTCCAGCCCGAACTGCCAAGCCATGTCGGGACTGGGGTGGCTTGGTGAGCAAAATAACGATGGCTTAAACCCAGATCTGTGACTCGGGGTGAATGTTTTGCCATTGTGCAACATTCTGTCCATCATCTTGTGTGTTTCCAGACGTGGGTCCCGTGCTCACTACGCCACTGGAGTCAAGCTAGCCTGGCTGATGAAGGCTGATAGCCAGAAACGGGTCCTAGGATGCTTGGTTCCAGTCCAGGGAAGACATGGCTTGGCAGTTCGGTCTGGACTTTTCCCATGAGGCACAGGGTCAAGACTGATTTGCATATGGCCATGTCTGAACTGGGGTGGCTTGGTGAGAAAAATAACAATGGCTTAAACCCAGATCTGTGACTGGGGGTGAATGATTTACCATTGCGCAACAATCTGTCCATCATCTTGTGTGTTTTGCTGTTCACCCTATGTGGGAAGGGTATGCCCAGAAGTGGGTCCCGTGCTCTATATGCCACTGGAGTCAAGCTATCCTGGCTGATGAAGGCTAATAGCCAGAAACCGGTCCTAGGATGCTTGATTTCAGTCCAGGGAAGACATGCCTTGGCAGTTCGGTCTGGACTGTTCCCATGAGGCACAGGGTCAAGACTGATTTGCATATTGCCATGTCTGAACTGGGGTGGCTTGGTGATCAAATAACGATGGCTTAAACCCAGATCTGTGACGGGGGGTGAATGATTTACCATTGCGCAACAATCTGTCCATCATCTTGTGTGTTTTGCTGTTCACCCTATGTGGGAAGGGTATGCCCAGAAGTGGGTCCCGTGCTCTATATGCCACTGGAGTCAAGCTATCCTGGCTGATGAAGGCTAATAGCCAGAAACCGGTCCTAGGATGCTTGATTTCAGTCCAGGGAAGACATGCCTTGGCAGTTCGGTCTGGACTGTTCCCATGAGGCACAGGGTCAAGACTGATTTGCATATTGCCATGTCTGAACTGGGTGGCTTGGTGATCAAATAACGATGGCTTAAACCCAGATCTGTGACTGGGGGTGAATGTTTTGCTATTGTGCAACATTCTGTCCATCATCTTGTGTGTTTTGCTGTTCACCCTATGTGGGAAGGGTATGCCCAAACGTGGGTCCTGTGCTCACTACTCCATTGGAGTCAAGCTTTCCGAGGTGATCAAATAACGATGGCTTACACCCAGATCTGTGACTGGGGGTGAATGTTTTGCCATATTGCAACATTCCGTCCATCATCTTGTGTGTTAGACTTGCAAACTGGACATACATAAGCAGTAGAGTGCACTTATTGGCAGTGTGCCTACCCTAAATTGCAAATAAAGTTTTCAATCTAGCGGTTTCGTAATGTGATCCCAGAATGTCTCCAGGTTCGGATGACTTTATGTTCCAGGAAAAGGCAGGTTAGGGATGATGGCTCGCTCCGTCTAAGAGTGTTACACTGAGTCCGTTCCCGGTATTTGTCTTTCAAGATCTCCTTTGTAGGGAAATTAGAATTTAAAGGATGGATCCAAAGTGGAGTCATACCTATGCTCGACAAAGTGCCTCTAACTGCCCATAACCATTTTATACAATGCGAGGTAACAGCCCTTATTATGTCTAGGAATCATGAGGCATAGCCTGCGAGCTCCGGCGTAGTCCAGAGTCTCCGCCAATAAAGTAGAGTTCGGAGTTTGGCTATGGCTGCCATGGGTTTTCCACCAAGGTCATATAGTAACAGACACATTGGTGTACTTTGTGGCAGCCTAGTGATTTTCCTCAGGAACCTCTTTTCTGATGACGTATGGGTAGATACTTTCTCACATCCCCAAAGTTCGGAACCGGATAGAGCTGAGCTGATGACTTTTACATTATAAGTTTCTAGGGCAGGCCAAATAGGCTTAGTGTGTGGGGAGCTATGTTCCTTGTGTATTACCCCCGACAATTGCCTATGTTTAAGGGATGCTAGGTCAATTCATGTTTTCCTGGAATTGGACCCCAGGTAGGAGAACTCTGACCTGTTCTAGCAGCCTGTTGTTCATTCGGATGTCCCCTTTGTAGCCCCTATGCAAATTAAATGCCATCAATTTTGTCTTAGCTAGATTGACCTCCAAGCCCCGCAGTGAGCAGAACTCCTCAAAGGTTTTTAAAGCTTTCTGGAGTCCGCTTGGGGTCTTGGATATAATCAACATGTTGTCAGCAACATTAGTATTGGCATTTTCTCGCCTGTTAGTACAGGGACATCTGAAGGGGTAGAACTCATGTGGTCCACTATTCCATTAATATATAATGAGAATAGCGTAGGGGCCATTACGCACCCTTGGTGTATACCTCTCTCAATGGGAAACAATTCAGTAGCTTCCCCCTGTCCACCCCATCTAATTGTTGCACTATTAGCTTCATGTAATCTGATGATAAGAGACAATAGTTTGGATGGCATTCCTAGATCTTATAAGGTGGACCATAGTTTAGTGCAAGGGACAAGATCGAATGCCAACATAAAGTCTACGGAGGTGGCATATAGGCTACCCCTGCTCAGTGTCACTATCTTCCAATAGATCAAAACAAACCTGAACGCTTGATCAATGGTACTAATGAAAGCTCGGTACCCAGCTTGCAGTGGGGAAAGAACCTTAACCTCCCCATTTTCTTTTGCAGACAGCCAATTAGGTTGATTGGCCTATAATTCCCTGGGCAAGATTTGTCCCCTTTCTTCTAAACAGGAATAATTTCTGCTGCCTTCCAGGAGTCGGGGAATGGGGATCCTTTGGCGATTCAATTTCATCCACCATGCAGGAGATCTGGAAAACACTGTGTAGACAGTACTCAAGAATGCTTCCATCTCTTTAATCATCTGAACCCTCTTCAGGCATTATCAACTCCCAAATCTTCCTGATGGGTGACACAATGCTGCTCAACTAGATGAGGAACAGATTGTTTAAGGCAAGTAGCAACACCATTATTCTTGCTCAGCATCACAGAAGCACCATTGGATGTCAACATGACCATTTTCATATGGTCCAGTTCATTGGCAGTGTAGAATTCTTTCACAGCAGTGGTGATAGCCTCAGCATTACAACTAGCCAGCTTCACTATGCCCTTAAACAGTGTTTTGAGCTCTGTTGATGTCACAGGTCAGAACTTGAAGTACAGTATGAACATTTTTGTAACAGAAATATCTGTGCTTTCATCAATTATCAAAGTGTGATGCAGAGCGTTGCGAAGTTCTGCCATAGCTTCACAGTGTATCACGCTATTGATGGCCTCAAGGAACTCAGAGGCATAGTTCTTGCTCCTCCAGCTGTCTGATATCTTTGCATACAAAGTTAGGTGGTCATGGATGTCTTGGACAGACAACATTGTAGTATTCATCTTGACCGCCAACAAAACGTTGTTGATGATAATCTTTATCTCCTCAGGCAGGGATCTTTGTGTTCAACCACTTCTATTCTGTTTGCTTTGTCTGTTTGCAGTTTCTGTCAGCATTGCCCGCACTCCATAACGAAACCCGGCAGCAGGACTTTTGTTTCTCAGTAGCACCAAAGAAGACTCGTGAACATTGCTAACTAGGTGGCGTTTCATGTAATCCAGTTTCCAGCCATCACTCCATTTCTTCCATGTAGAAATATCCCCAACAGTCTTGGCGTCAGCCCATGCTTTGCAGATCAAGCCCACGTCTGGACTGTATTAAATTAGTTCCCAAAGCTGCATGCAAACCTTGTTTCTTGATTTCTGTGTCTCAGCCTCCACAATTTCTTTCATCCACTCTTCCTTGAATACAAGACAACATTAATTCCTATGTGGTAAAGCACTGCACTCTGCAGAAGTTACAGCTTTGAACTTTAACATTTTTGTGCCAACCGGTTAAACCTTGCAATGCCACAAAGCCTGCAGAATAAAGGAACATGATTAACGTTGGGGCCTATGCTCATGAATGCAATCTGTCAGACAGTTTTGAGGGATTGCTTGCAAATGTAGAACATATTTACCTGGGTTTTTCTGTTCCCTGCCCTGCCCTTCCAAACTTAAATGTAGCACTGTCCGTACAGCCTGTAAAACAATTAGAGATTGAAATGGCACGTTATGGGTAATGTATGCTGTTATACTACAATATACAATATGCACCACAGTTTAACTCTACCAAGCAATTACCTGTTCTCTTGTACTCATGTATGCCCATTCAAATTTGTGTGGCACTGTCTGCAAAACCTGCAACAGGAGAAAACATGGGTAAGGTATGTTGTTATACTACAAGGTACATGATGCACCACAGTTTAACCCTACCAAACAATTACTAGTTCTGCTTGTACTCACGTATGCCCGTTCTAATGTGTGCGGTACTGTTTGCGAAACCTGCAACAGAAGAAAAGATGGATAAAGTACGTTTGTATGCTATAAAGTACAAGGCGTACCACACTCACTTCTGCCTGTGCAGTTGTATCCGTAGTATGATCTCACAAACCTGCAATTGAAAAAGGGTGCAGATTGTGAATCTATTTACACAGCAACCAACAAATCCAACCTGGAATGTAAACAGAATTAGCTTGTCTTTGTGGGTATTCACGCCTCGCCATTCAAATCCAAATACCTTACAGACAGCAAACCTGCAATAGAAGACAAGGCCTTTAGCAAAGGATCTAAGAGTTAAGATTGGGATTCCAGTTTAGGCCAAACAGGCACATGCCCATGTGCTTCATAATCAGCATCTATTACGCTCAACTGGTCTATAAATCTGCATTGTGTGTTACACCTTCTGTGAAGCAGCTTTTCCCTGGCATTCAACCTGCTCAAGTTGTTGAGTTGGGTGAACTAGAAAATTCACAAAGTGGACTGAGCCACACACAAGCATTTGCCTCATGATGAATGTGATTGTGTTTGATAAAAGTATTCATGTTAACCGCAGCACCCATTATGCATGTACATACATGTACATGGTGCTGCACATGAATACTTTCAGCCCTGCAGCAGCGCACTATTAACAAAAGAAATGACTGTAAGCTAGACACTCACCTGAGCTCCTTCGTGTTATCCTCTTCGCCTCATCCTCTCCCTCCCGCAAGCGAGAAATTACAGTTTTTTGCGACGCTAACGTTTTAAAAGCGGCGACGTGAATGGTCACTCAGGATGTGCTGTGTGTGTATGCTTAATATAGCACAATGCACACTCTGGGTGACTTCGGTGCACACATGCATGTTATACGGAACATTGCTCTCATCCATACGCCAGACCCATTGGCATTGCCAAGCTTATGTGCCATTTGTGAAACAGAATTTTGTCATTGGAGAAATGCCCATGAAAGTGGGTTGGGCCTCTCTGCCACTCAAAGATGGCCTGCTGGGATTTCTATTATCCTTGCCACACGCCCCCAGGCCCCAAGAAGATGTCCATATTCAAAGTTTCAAATTTCACATTGATCTGCATTGATCTCCTTGGCTGATCTGGGCGAGTGATAGAGGAGAGTGGAAAGCAGAGTTAGCTGCAGAGGCTGCTTTAAGGTGGTGCGACTGGTGCAACCTCAGCTGGTACGGGAGCTGTGTTTGGGAATAAATTATGGGTTTGAGTGCACCTGCTGCAGAGTTTCTTGTGTATACTTCAGTTTTCAGGAAACAAAAATGCCAAGAATACTCTAGTGATTGATGGCTGTATGACGGAAACCTGTATGCATTTACTCCGTATGCCTTTGCGATGCAGTTACTACCCCGACTGCGACATTGCCACATGTTACTTTTCCCGGCAGTCATTACAATGAGTTGCTTTAGGGGGCGCCAAAGTTTGGAATAGTATAAATTACTACCCCAACTCCAGTTTACGCAACAGGAGGGAAGGTGTTGGACTTAAAAATCCAACACCGATTCCAACAATGTGCCCCCTACAGCAAGTTGTAAAAAGTAACTTGTTGTAAAGTCGCAGGAGGGGTAGTGAATGCGTTAAAAATGCTGGTCGTTGTGGAGACTGCAAGGTAAAGGAGGTTTCCCCTGATTAATATTTCTGCTGGAGAGAGATGTTTGTCTAGTTGCTGTTGTAACTCATCATAAAGTAGTACGGAGGGTTAATATGCCTGTTACAAAGAATGTGTACCATACAGATAATGGAGCTGTATTTAATGTGGATAGCTCAGTAGGGTACTACTTTTGTTGTAGAGGTCCTTTTGTTACTTGCAGTTCATAAGTTACAATTGTGATAGAGAACAGTAAACTATGAAATGTCATCAAAGAGCTGCTTGCAAACTGCATGGTATATGTTAAAGTGTTATGTTTTTTTCGTTCGCTTTACTAAATCTAGTAAAAAGGGTTGGTTTGGGCAGAAATACATTCTTATTAGTAAATACAACCCTAAACACTTCAGTACATTTTAAATGCGAGACTTCTCCTGCAACCACTGGCTCAAATTAAGCACTAGCAACACAGTCTTTTGCCTTCAGCTAGGGCTCCAATTGAGTTTCAGGTTAAAACTTTGAGGGATGTGTTCTGGGCTCAGCATTCACCCCTTTATGAAAGTGGAGCGGTTGGCTCATTCCACATGCCACAATCCAAACCACCAGCTGCACAGGGTTTAGGAAAAAAACAGAAAAACAGTTCACAGGGAGAGATAATTTTATATCTCCCAATCCAAACTACAATTAATGTTTGTATTTATCCGTGTTTTATACTGCAGGGGCCACGTACTGGTGATCGCAACCCCTCCCTAATCCCACAGGCCTTAAGGGATACACTTACCTGCCGCTCCCTCGTGTTCACCTTGTCACCGTCCTATCTTACTCTGCCTCCCGCAACCAGGAATTGATGTTTTTTTGCGCCGCTCATATTTTAAAAGCGGAGGCACAAATGGTCTCGCAGTATGTGCTGTGTGTGGTGTGTGCGTGCTAAATATAGGACAATGCGTGCTCGGGTGATTTTCGTGCGCATGCATGCGCTCCGTATAGGGAACAGTGGTGGAAAGTGAAGGTTTACCACTAAACATGACTTTAAGTAGGAAAAGAGACTCTACGGTATGAAAGGTGACTTTTCTGTAGTAAACGTGACTCTACAGTATGGAAAGTGAAACTGTACCACTAAACATGACTTTTGAGTAGGAGAGGTGACCCTACAGTATGAAAGGGGACTTTCTGTAGTAAACATCCCCCTTTGGTATGGAAAGTCACACATTACGACTAAACATTATTTTTTTTTAGGAAAGGTGACTCAACAGTATGAAAGGTAACTTTTCTATAGTAAACGTAATGATCTTGTAGGAAAATTATCTGTGTTGTGTTGCTGTGTGTAGTGTAGTGTTTGTTTCAATAGGGGTTAATTGTTATAGTGTTAGGGGAAGGGATAGTGTTTTTTGTACTTGGAGTTAGAGTGGCTAGTGGGTGTAGGGAGATGTCAGGCAGGGGCAGGTCCAAGAACCTGACAGAGGAGCAGTTTGAGGGCCTGCTGTGGTGTTGGTATAATACTTGCCCAACATGATTGGAAGTGGAGGCAGGGCAATTCAGAGCTACCTAACCCATGAGAGGCGGTACCAAGTGGAGAAGGTGTGCTTTCAGATGAGCTGAATTATTTGTTATTTGGTACGAGCCGAACGTCCACCAATACAAGCACCAGTGGGCCGATATCATCAGCTGGAGTAGGATTTCCTGGATCACCTGGGGATAGACATTGGTGGGGCTCCGAGTAAGTTCCTATATACCATGAGCTTGTAGCGAGTTGGCTGTAGCAAAACACCCTTAACAATTTTGTTATTGAAAGGGCCAGATATGTATATAGGTCACTATTGCATGATACAGGCTAAGTCACTTACATCTACTGAACATGACTCAAGGGCCTGTTCACAGGGGGATTACAATAACCAAAACAGAAAATACAGTGCAGTGGAGGCCCATAGCTGATGTGGGACCCATTCTGCACTGTGTATGGAGGATTGTCACATAGTCTGCTAGGTTATTACTGGCACTGAACTGTGTGGGCCGGATCACTGAAATAATATCGAGGGACAAAATATCGACTTGCAAAAATATCGTGGACAAAATATCGACAGTCAAAATATCGAGTTTGTATCTACAAACAGGTAAGTACAAAAATATTGAGTAAAAAATATCGTTTACAATAATATAGTTGTAAAAAATATCGACTTTATTAAAAACAGTGTTAAATTAAATTAATATTAAAATTTAATTACTAAAATATACTTAAAAATACTTAAATTAACGTATAATAATTAAATAATAAATGAAATTAATAAAAATAATTTTTTACAATCATATTTGTTAAAACATATATATATATAGTAACATACTATAATTAAATAAGATACTTTAATAATTATATAAAAATAACATAAAAACATATAAATAATTTAAAATAAAATAAAATAATCTATATTTAATTAACACATTAAACTATTTTAAAAAATAATACATACATTTAATAACAAAATAAAAACATTAATAGTTAAAATATTGGATAGCGGGAGGGTAAAAATTACTATTTACACTCCAGTGAGTGCAACAGTAGGGAAAGTGCTGGATAGCGTAGGGGTAAAAATTACTATTCCCACTCCAGTGGGTGCAACAGTAGGGAAAGCGTTGGATAGCGTAGGGGTTAAAATTAATATTCCCACTCCAGTGGGTGCAACAGTAGGGAAAGTGTTGGATAGCATAGGGGTTAAAATTACTATTCCCACTCCAGTGGGTGCAACAGTAGGAAAAGCGTTGGATAGCGTAGGGGTTAAAATTACTATTCCAACTCCAGTGGGTGCAACAGTAGGGAAAGCGTTGGATAGCGTAGGGGTTAAAATTACTATTCCCACTCCAGTGGGTGCAACAGTAGGGAAAGTGTTGGATAGCGTAGGGGTTAAAATTACTATTCCCACTCCAGTGGGTGCAACAGTAGGGAAAGCGTTGGATAGCATAGGGGTTAAAATTACTATTCCCACTCCAGTGGGTGCAACAGTAGGGAAAGTGTTGGATAGCGTAGGGGTTAAAATTACTATTCCCACTCCAGTGGGTGCAACAGTAGGGAAAGCGTTGGATAGCGTAGGGGTTAAAATTACTATTCCAACTCCAGTGGGTGCAACAGTAGGGAAAGCGTTGGATAGTGTAGGGGTTAAAATTACTATTCCCACTCCAGTGGGTGCAACAGTAGGGAAAGTGTTGGATAGCGTAGGGGTTAAAATTACTATTCCCACTCCAGTGGGTGCAACAGTAGGGAAAGTGTTGGATAGCGTAGGGGTTAAAATTACTATTCCCACTCCAGTGGGTGCAACAGTAGGGAAAGCGTTGGATAGCGTAGGGGTTAAAATTACTATTCCCACTCCAGTGGGTGCAACAGTAGGGAAAGCGTTGGATAGTGTAGGGGTTAAAATTACTATTCCCACTCCAGTGGGTGCAACAGTAGGGAAAGTGTTGGATAGCGTAGGGGTTAAAATTACTATTCCCACTCCAGTGGGTGCAACAGTAGGGAAAGCGTTGGAAAGCGTAGTTGTAATAATTAAATTTGTAAAAATCACATATTAACAAATTAATCAATTAATATCAAATGATTAACAATTACTATTTAATTAATTAACACATATAAATTAATTATCAATTAATTACTAATTACTATCAATAAATATATTAACATATGTAATTATTATTAATTAAATTACTTCCCATCCTATTCCCCTATAATCCCACAACCCGCTACTGCATTAAATTAGTAAAATTTACATATTTACCAATTAATCAATTATTATTAATTAATTTGCAATTACTGTTAAATTAATTAACACATATAAATTAATTTACAATTAATTTTAAAATAATATCAATTAATTTACATATTTAATTAATTATAATTAAATTACTTCCCACCCTATTCCCCTATAAACCCACAACCCGCTACAGAATTAAATTACGCAATTATTATAAAAACAAAATTCATTTAATAAAATTATTTATAACATTAATACACACTTTTCACACATATTATTACCTAAAAATACACTATTAAATTTTATATATTATTAAAAATTCGATATTTTTGCTATCTATATTTTATACAGTCGATATTACTTCACTTACCTCAAAAACAATATTTTTGTAGTCGATATTCTGTCCAGTCGATATTTTGTCCAGTCTATATTTAAAAGTCGATAATATGTCCAGTCGATATTTTGGAGTCGATATTTTGTCTGTGCACTGTGTGGGCCAACCGCCTTATATCTTGCAGGGGAGCACACTCCCATGTAACCAGACTAAATGTTGGATAGGTTGTACCCCCCACAAATGGTCAGACTTAAGTCTCTGTTACATAACAACATCATCAAACCTTTATGAGCCTGTAAGGTCCTTGATTGGCCATTGTTAATTTACAGCGCACTGCTCACTTGTACAGAGCTAAAAGAAGGAGACAAAGAAGCAAGGTTATTGTCTGATATGTGTAGCATGGTAAAGTACATGTATGAACTTAATAAGACCCCTGCATTTTCATACTATGCAGAGTGTGAAAAATCAATTCGGACTGTTCACATAGGCATCAAAGTCTGGCACCCTTGTATCATGTTGCAAGCGAGGTTGGTTTGTACCTTGTCTGTACTCTGTGCACTTCATATGTGATGTGCCTGCGATCAACTGAATACACTGCAACATGGCATACATATGTCCATCATGAGAGCATTCCAACTGTAACTTATGCTACATGTCAAATGTATAGACAATACCAGGCATTTGTGAAGACAATATACTGTGCTTCGTATGACTGTGTACATGTTTAGCATTCACAGAGCTATGTACCATGTTTTTGTCTTGTAGTTGGACGAAACCTTTGCTGAGGAGGAGACGTTAAGAGATGCCAATGCTAACTGTGAGTGTCACCTCATTGTTTCTGATATCTGCAAGGATTCTGTGTGTTTTCTGAAACGGTTTGCAGTGAGATGTGCAAGGGGTATCATCACTCTGCAAAAACAAGCTGCACCTTATATGTGGATTTACTACAGAAGTAGGCCTAAGTTGCATGTGCAAATAACATGTCCAAATTGCCATTTTGAATGATAAGCAATGTATGCAGGCCCACGTGATAATTGCCTCTTATTAGTTTGTGCTACTGTTGTGTCGGCTATGGTGTTGATAGCCATTGCACATGTACCAACACCTGCCCCAAAACATGTTGGCGTTATTTAGTTGTAATGTCTCTCACAAATACTATGGACCGAAATTGCCAACATATTACCCCAAATATGTGACATAGATGTTTAATGATATCGGCTGTGAGCTCCCTGACACAGTATGTTTGCCCAAGTCATGGACACAGGTGTGTTTGGGGTGTAACACATATCCCAGACCAAACATCCAAAAGTCAACAGCACATTGAATGTTGACACATGAACAAAGGACATTTTACCAATATATGTGTTGTGTGTTCACATCATACTAAGCACATGCCTGCCAATTACTTTCCTCTACCCTTCCAACATTGGTTCAGGCTAAATCATTGAAGTCATGCCACTCAAACAGCATATTGTTTTGTCTTCCTTACATGCACCTGAAGTACAGCATCAAGACAAAGTGTGGACTCCAATGGACTTGGGAGAGCATGTGAGCAGGCTCACCTTACCAGAAAGGGTTCCATCCCAGTATAGATGATGCATATGTATTTTTGAGGTGCCATAGTTAACCTGTTTTATTCCAGATAGCATGACCAGACGGCAAGTCACATTTTCCCATTTGTTGCATAAGTCCATTGTCGATCCTAATGACCTACTTGTGTTCACTCCCTAGTCAACATTAATCATGATATTTTACAACTGTTATCCCGCATCATGAGTGCCTGTGCATCCCTCCGAGAATTTCACATTGCTGACATGTGAGATGGGGGTGATAGAGGAGAGATAGGCAAAATGGCCTGGTGATACTAAGAAAGTTGTGATTAAACTCAATGTGAAAATGGAATTGGAGGGATGAACTTTCTAACTGTGTCTGCTGCACATTGCTACTGTATGCATACACATGGTAATGTAGGGAACTGTTTTCTGTGACAGGGCCACACAGACTGTGATGAATCCTACACCAGGGCAGACTGAATAGGTATGAGTAAACGGGGGACGTAACCAGTCCACACATGGCAATGCTGTAACATGCCTGACTGCTGCACCTTAGATCCAATGGCCTGTAATAGACACATTGCCATACCATTGTAGTGTTTTGTGAGACATAAGGCCAATGTGTAAATTACCACAGGTATGTATGCCCTGTGTTGTCAGTATACAGGCCCTACACATTCCTCAAAATGCTGTGGTTGCCCATATTCTATCCCTAGGAATTCTCTCTATTGAACAATTACTTTCCAATTACCTGAATGATACAGCTCTAAATACTCACATATCAATGCTCTACAGTATACATATACACACTCATCACATGGACTAAGTATGATGTAATGTTCTTCTAGTTAACAATCCATACAAGAAGGTTGCGACAGACTATTGGGTATGTCAAGGAGCACAAGCTCATGTCTGAATTTCTGAAGGTGATCTATGTTATAGTATTCCAGGTCTGGCCATATGCCAACCTTTGAAAAGTATCCAACAGTTCTGTTGAATGGGAGGTAGATAGCCACACTCTATGTTTTAATTACCTGGAACTGAGTCAATCTATGCTGCTCTTTGTGTGTGACCTTGTGTATATGCCATAACAATGAAGCATTGCTGAGGCACAATACATGTACTGGCTACACATCACTCATTTCACATAGTTGATTGGCCATAGATTGTACCCACTGGCATGTTACATGTCAGTCTCCAGTGAGCACATAGATGGAGCATGTGTACCATTCCATGAGCACATAACAGCATAAATCCAATTTTGCCTTCATATGCACATGGGTACATGGTAATGAGAAGAAGAGCATGGTGGAGTGAGGGGTAGGTTCCCGGCACCAAATCCCGGCTGAACTGACGTTAACTTTTTGAACGTACACCCTCTTCCTGTCACTCGATGGAGCCTGACCATGACCCAATCAGTCCATTCTATATATATATATATTAAAAAGGTACCTCAATGTTAGGAAGCAGAGTGTTTGGTTCACCTTGGAGAGCGTCACTGAACCAACCACTGTGTAGACACTGTAGTGTTGCTGGTCCTGATGAATCACCACGTGATTTCTTACGCACTAGGCGAGAAACATGTTAACAACCCACTTGTAGCCACCTCTGACCATTATATCAGCGGTGACACCATTGATGTTTTTAATTGGGATCAGTGGGATCACAAATTTAATTTGTTTTTGAGCACCACTGCACCTCATTTTAACCCCCCACACACCATTTCACCACACACCTTGTTCACATCTACATCACAAGGACCCAAACCTGCACCATACCTAACGGCTTGGAAAAAAGATCTCAGACAAAGAGCCATTCATAGGGTGCCTGTCAGCATTGCAGCCCAGGCATGATGAGGAGCAAGCACTATGATGAAGCATGACACCCAACGGAGTGTATGAGGGTCCCACTTCCCAAATCAGGAGAAACCCTGTCTCCACCTTAGGATAGGGTGTCGACCAACCCAGCCTTCTCCTCCCTACCCTCACATGAACTGCATACCACTGCTTCTCATTCATGTTCTTTGGGACTCGTATGTTGAACCTACAAGCACCCCTTATCTCCCCTTTGTTATAAGTACTTGGTAATGAGGCCAGACACTGACATTTCCTGTACCTACAAGGCCAAAACTTGGGTTATTTACCATTGTTATCTTATTCCCAAAGTAAGAGGAAGATGCCAGATTCATTTCATTAGACTCGTTACTAGTTTCTTTTTCCAAATGCATTTTACACCAATGCAAGTCATCAAGATAGTACAGTTGTCCTGTCTATTAAACACACTAAGTATTATTAAATATTGACCTTTCTACTTGAATCATAGGTACCTCTGGTACACATTTCTTTCAGTACACACACATTTCCAGACAGGCCTGCTTTCTCCATGAGCACATGGAAGAAAAACACCATATAGGGCATAATCAAATGCCAGCATTTGGAAGCAAGAAAGAGGGAAGTTTAAAACATTTTTTTAACATCTGAGGAATTTATTTTACTTGCATTGATTTGGAGGCAATTTTAGGGAGGAGACAGAAGAACTAAAGCTGTATGTGGTTTAAAAAATCATGAGTCACCCTGCTGAGACAGGTGTTTTGGCACATATGACATGGGTAGAAATGGAAGTGCATGCAAATATTCTTCAAGGGCAAAACAAATTGAATTATCTGTTTTGAATCGAGTACTAAGAAGTTCTAATAATCTATTGCTGAACCCACAAAAATTCAACAAAAAGAGAACTTGCAACTGAACCTTTTCCAGTCTAGCTTCGAGAATATGGAACTCTCTTTCTCCCGAAATTAGAACTAACCACTCAATCCCCACTTACAAAAAAGAATTAAAATGAATGCTCTTGACTAGCTACCTGCACCAATAGACCTGAAGCTACCCAAACAACTTTACTTCTTGTTTACTGCACTGTTTGTAGTGTTCTACAATGCATTTTAGACTGTAATATACCTCTCATGACCTGGGCTGTTCTCCATCTTCTCCTTTTTTTTCTGGCTTGCTTTTGTGTACAGCTCTCTGATACCATGATGGGTCATGTTTGAGCTATATAAAACCTTTCAAATAAATAAATACAAATACATTGCACATAATCCTCAGGGTTCCTGAATTCCATGTGACCAGTACTCAGCCCTTCGCATCTGTGAAAGCCATGTGGCTTGGGATATTATTCAGTTATTTACTTGCAGTCTGCCTTTCACCCAGTACACCATGGCATGCTGCCTTGTTGTGCTGTCTTGAATGCACATTGTGCATTCATGTGGCCAGGAGCTCTGAATTTCATACATATCTTGCACACCACCACACAGCTTCTAACCTTGATACAGCAGGAGTGTGTGAGGGCATGTTCTTATGATGGTCTTCCGAGTGGTGGATACTGGTGTGAGTTAATTACACACATAATTGACATTATATAAGTGTGCAGTGGCTACAGTGTAGCAACTCTAAGGGGATAAGCCCAGGAAACTATGTAAAATCTGGCAATTCATATTTTGGACTAGGGACACAACTTGCTGCCTCACACTGATGGAATCCAGATCCCACATTGACTTTCATGTGCCTACTGCACAAAAAATATGCCTGACCATATACAATAGACCGGCATGGCAGCCAGTTTATGAGGGTTCTGGGTCAACCTGAACTACACATGGTTGTAGTGCTGGATTGATTACGTACCTGTCAACGTTTGCCAAACAACTGGGCCCATCCACTTGAGCCTCCTACCATCCCTGGCTCAAGGGCTTTGCGGTGGCAAACTAGTTCTTCCTATACCCTGATTGATCCCTGTTTCACATCCTCCAACTTTGACATTTGTGGCAGGGTAAGACACTTTGCCTCCAGACTCCTTGCTACCATGTACTACATCGTCAACCAGGGCCGATTCACATGTAGGTTGTGGTGCTCCTATCTGCTCCTCTCCTCCATCCTATCCCAGCTATGACACAAGTGTGACACTGTCAGACATAGCAGTGCATGTGTATTTGTCACGCTACCTTGCTGAACACATATGACTTCTCACCACCTTCCTATGCAATAGTTCCACATCCACACACACTGGTGTAGTACTTGCTCAGCCAGCACCTACAATGCACTTCACTACCAGAGGCACCCAGGGCAACACCCCATCTTTCGTTTCAACTCGCATGGTCCTCTGGTGTGCGTCACTTGCAATCCCCCCCACATTTAAGTGATTGTTTACAAACCCAGTCTGCCCCCAGAACATCACTTTTTCTTGAAGTTACGTAGTCTCACAGTGCAGTCCCATCTCTGGAAGGCAAGGCTAAGCCACATGGATGTAGAGTAAGACAACGCAGCACTTTGTGTGAGGGTATCCAGGTGCTGAACAGGTGAGTGTAGGCATGTGGTGAGACTGGGCCTGAATACAGACAGTCTTGATGGTCCTGCAAGAAGGTAAGTTGAATAGCCAGGTTTTCAGCTTCTTGTGGAATTCAAGAAGTGAGCAGGAGGCCCTGAAGTGTGGAGGGAGATTGTTCCAGGGTATGGCAACTTGGTAGGAGAATGATCGCCATCCCTTTCTGGGTGGGGAGTGAGAGTGATGCTGAGCTAAGTTGTCTGGAGGGTTGGTGGAAGTGGAACCGGTGAATTGAGGTTTGCGGGTCCTGAGCTATGTAGTGATATGAATGAGTGTGTGAGAAGTCTGAACTGGCAGCGCTTATGAATGAGGACGAGTGGAGCTCTCTAAGGAGTGATGTGGCTACAGCGCAAGAGGTTGAGGATGAGTCTGGTGGCAGCGTTTTTGATGGTTTGAAGTCTGTGGAGGAGATAGGTTGGGATGTCGGTACTCTACGCTGGCATACCAACCCAACTCCTTCAGTTCATTACTATTATTTGTTAAAGACAGTTCAGTCCATGAAACCATGTCCTAATAGGGTCACCATACCTAACCATCACTTTCTGTTGACTCGGTTCATATTGAAACAATTTCACTGGTTTTAGCTTTCATATAGGCACGAGTAGGGGTATTAATTCCAGACCTTCTGGCTCTGATTCAGTGTCTGAGAAAGATACATTTTGTCATGTTTTTTGGATTTTATGTGAAGTCACAAAGAGCTTTTATTCTTCAATTTTTTAAGAATTGGAAGATGATTTTGTGTGTTTTTCTTTTGCCCGTTTTCTCCCAGATGAGCTTAAAATATGGGATCTCATTCATGACTGACAGTTTGTTTCAGTGTTCTTGATTTTATATTTTAGTTTTTTCTGGAGAAATTGTACCCTGGAGTGAAGGCTCATGATAACTAATATATGATGCTGATTGTTTGAAGTGTTGAGTGTTATGTGATGCTCTATGTGAATTTGATTGTTGTTATGATATGTATGGCATTTATTATAACTTTTTATAGAATTTTGTACAATTCCATAATAAAGATTGTTGATCAGTGACTGATAATTGTAGGTTTGTTTTTCTCCTTGGGAAGACATTATACTTAAATTACAAGTTCTGCAAGTTGGAAAGTGGATACCACAAAAATATTGCATGTTCTCTCCAATTCATTTGCACTCAGTACATTGCAGTTTCTTTCCATACAAATTTCACAGAGTTGTATCTGGCAACATTTGTGCAGAAGTTGTTACCAGTAATTTTACACAAGTTGTTATCCTGATTCTGTTACAAAATTATATTTGCACAAGAAACTAGACTATTCTGCAGGTTGAAAATAAGGGTCTCCAGGTGAAACTCAGACAACTGACATGAAATGTGAAATGTTTTGGATTTTAACATAGAGCAACAGAATTGTTTTTTCCTCAAAGCTTGGTGGTTGTGCACTGCTTCAGCCAAACTAGTGTTGAGGAGTTACATAGTGGTCCTTGGGGCATATATTTTAGCATTGCCCACACAGTTAGTCTCAGACAGATTCGGACTCAGTGATGATATCTGTGTAGGTTGGTAAATTTGTTCACCATCCAAAAAAACAGAAGGGCGAAAGGGTCTATTAGGTGTCAGATTTATTTTTGACTTAATCACTACAGCCGATTTCTACTACTTTTGGAAAGTGTAACCAGTACATATATTCCTTCTGGCTCTCCTGGTGCATCATATTTCATTGCTACCTGCATCCTTTAGGATTTAGAACCAGAAAATTGATCTCTGGGAAAACACTTCTGCATGACACTACTACTTCACTTCTCAGATTAATCTGTTTCACACTAGCACCAAATCACTCTTTAAGTGAAAGCTTTGGAGACTCCATTAATACTGTTGAGAGGTTTGTCAAACCCTTGACTATGTTACACTTTCCTTTTGATGAACACCAGGAGCCTCATCATGATCCACTTTTCTGGTGCAGCGCAGAGTAGGGCACCTGTTTTATGCATCTGCAGTATGTAAAGTGAATCAATTTAACCTGATATTTCATTGTGCTTTATGTTTGATGTAGTGCAACTCAGAAACAGGGAGCAAGGTTTGCCTCTTTCTGTTTCCGAACTGTGATGTCTGAAAAAAGCCCTAACTGGTAGAAATATTAGGTTCAATTAATTCACTTTAACCCCTGCAAATGCATAACATATGCTCCCTTCTCTGTGCTGCACCAGAAAACACAAAGATGATATACCTTCAGTTGTTCTACAGCATCCAGAGAAAGAATTTCCTTTTCTGAGGGGATAGTAGACATGCAGCAATAAAAAACCCTACTGATTGTGCCCTGACCTACGGACAGTTGAGGTTTACGAAGGCAGCATAGATATGTGGCGCTGGCCTCACAGATAGCCTGGAGAACCAACAATGCCATGAATGATCAATCCTTCCAAGATGAAACTTGTTTTTGACATATGCTTGTAGCATGTGTGCATGTCTACGCCCACCAGCTGCTGTATCCTTAAGTCAGATTCAATGAAAAGTCCAGACATTGGCAGCCGGACTCATCCTCAAACTCCCAGAGCTCACATCACACCACACCTCAGGGAGCTCCACTTACTCCTAATACACAAACGCACTCATTTCAAACTCTTCGCTTACACGTTCAAGACACTTTCTAACTTAGACCTAAGCTACCTGAACAGTTGCATCTCTTCCTACCCGCTACCCAGACACCTCTGCTCTGCAGGACTCCTACTCACATGCATGCCAAGCACACACAGAGCCAGATCAGGAGGATGGCCATTCTGTTACATAATTCTCAAAGGGGGGAATGACCTTCCACTCCACATCATAGCCCCTCCTCTGCTCTTGGAATTCACACGAATCTGGAGACCTGGGTTTCTAGTAACCAACCTACCCTAGGAAAGGCTAGGTACACTCCTTCCCTTGCCATGACCATGTCATGAATGATGTAATATGTGACATCATCAGCAGTGGATTGCGGGTGCGCGATATATAGTTAGTGCAACTAACTATATATGCAAATTTCAATGGTTTTGTGTGAGTAAAATAAGGTTTTGTAAATGCTAATCCCTAACTATATATGGTCTATAACCTATGTTTTTTTCAGTGAATTTTCAAGGTTTTGTAAATGCTAATTTCTAACTATATATGGTCTATAACCTATGGTTTTTTCAGTGAATTTCAATGTGTTTTTTATTGTAAATATCAAAAACTGTTAAATATATTATTCTTTTAAATGAAAAATATATTTTATATGTTTGTAATATAATTTTTTTATGCATCTGCCAAACCCTAACCTCTTAATAGTGCACTGTGGTGGAATTGATTTTGGGACTATGACTGGGGTTGGTCTGGAAATGCTTTTAAAGGACACCTTTCATCAATTGATGACACTTTTTCCCCAAACTGCCTTGGTATATTCCAATATATGCCAATGACAGAAATGGAAGTGGTCCAACCAATTTTTTCCACAATTTGAGAATTTACAATGGGTTTAATATACAACAATAACTTGCGTTACAACATGCAAGACATCTACAGAGGAGATGGTGTGCGCTACTCCGATGAGGGGAATAGAATATTCCTCCTGAATTTAAAATTGTGCATTGGAACCTACTTGTAAGTACCTTAATTAGCCACAGAACCCAATAGCTCTTTTCATTGCTTCCCTACCTCTGATCATTCAAAACGTTTATTTATTTCTAACTTTTTTTTTTTTCACCAAAGTACGCTCCCCGGTTCGCTTACCGGTGCGCGTACCGGGCGCTCCCCCCGCGAAATTTTTCAAATTTTTATTTTTTATTTTTGCATATATCAGAGTCCTAATCCCCCCTCAGAAAACCTAGAGGGCCACAAAGTGTCTACCGTGCCGCCTTCTACCCATTCCGAACATTGTTTGTCCTCCATCTAGTGTCTCAATTCTACCGATACACAAAATGGAGGACTCCCGTAACGCTGCCGGTTCGCGTACCGGGGAGCGCACCGGTGAGCGCTCGCTAAAAAAAGGTGGGAAAGTAATTTACAGAAAAAACACTAGAGACACTTTCATCAAATATAGAATAGGCCCTACTACATAGCAGTCCCTACCATTTACCCACATTTGATGGAATTCCATTGAGAAAATTATGCTGTAGGCCTGACTAAATATCCTGAGGTAAATTACCTAACAAAAACACTTATGAAGTGTTAGAATTGACAACCAATTAAAATGCTACTTTCATTATCTTCTATTATTTCATGACATTTGATTGGTTATGTACCTGAATATATATAAAGAAAGAGAGAGAAACAAGTCAAGTCAAAAAGGCTTTATTTCGATAAAAAGTTATCATAAAAGCTGCACATAAATCACAAATACATCAAGTTTAAAAGCAAAAAGCAAATATGGACTTCCGAAAAGAGTTTAACCCAATAAAATAAAAAATGTGGTTAAAAATTTACAAATTTTCCAAAAAGTTCATTTAGCAGTCAGTTTAAAAAGAGAATTAAACAGTTAATTTTAGCCTTTTAATTTGAATGGACCAAGCCCATGATAAAAATTTGGCTAGGGCGCAAGCATAGATGGCACGACTATCAGACATTAGTATCCGTATTGCGTCCATGTGGCTCCTAGTGCCCAGCTGCCGGCATAGATTTTTGAGCCAAGCCCTCCTGGGTAGGGCATACTCTCCACATTCAAACATAAAATGTGCCACTGTCTCTGGTTTATCTAGGCATACTGGGCAAAGCTCTGTAGTCTGTGCAGGGGATTTCCAACGTGAGGTAAAGGAGTACAAAGGAAGAGTTCCTTCTCTAAATTTGAAGTACAAAGCCCTATCAAAGGGTTTTTCGATGATGTCAAGGTACACTTCCCGTTTAGGTTGGTCCTTAAACTTCAAGAAGTCCTCCGTAAGTCTGCCCATAGTAGTGCTAGTGTTCCTTTGTAGCAAAATCCAGTCCCAATAAAGTTTCTTAAGAGTTGACTTCGGGGGTGAGGATCTGTTTACCCACGCTTCGTTTAAGCCCAGATTTAGTAACAATGTCTTCATATCTCTCAACCATTTGATTTTATGCCACCCTGGTAATGACATGATTTCTGCTAGACCTTGCGCATATTTACCAAGTTCCTCCACACGCCACAGTCATGCCCATAGCAAAAGTGGGCGGAATCTTGCAAGATCATCAATTGGGCGACAACCTAGGTCCAACATTAGCGGGACCGTGGGAGTACCCTGAGGGAGTGACATAATCGCTCTGCAAAATTTCTTCTCTGATCTTGGTAAATCGTCAGTGATGGATGAGCCCCAAAGTTCAGCCCCATAAAGAGCAGAACTAACCCCTTTAGCTGAATAGATCTCAAGGACTACAGCTATTGGTCTTATTGTGCAGGAGCGTTGTTCTTTCAGGAGAGCTCCTGTTATCCTCTTGTGGGTTAACAGCATTTTGTCCAGATGTGGGGTCCATTCCATTTTATGTGAGAGGCGTATACCAAGATAGTCGAAGACTTCTACCCTCTCCAGAGGTTCAGCGTTCAGGGTAGGGGAGCGGACTGTTTTTTTTAGGAGGATTCAACACAAGGTATTTAGTCTTGCTTGTGTTGATTACCAGGCCTCGTTTGGAGCAAAAGGATTGAAAGTTATTTAGGAGCCTTTGGAGGCCTATTGGGGTTTTTGATATTAAAAGCGTATCATCCGTGAAGAGGAGGGTAGGTATGCGTTCACCAGCCAGGGATGGTTCATCTGAAGAATGTTCCCGGAGATGCTCAACCGCCCCATTGATGTAAAGGGAAAAGAGGGTGGGAGCTAACACACATCCCTGGCGGACACCTCTCTCAACCGGGATACTGCTTGTTTTTTCCCCCCCTGTGCCCCACCTAATCTGGGCAAAGCTATTTTCATGTAGCCTAACGAGTAGCGATAGTAAGTAGGAGGGCAACCCCATATCAGCCAATACACTCCATAGGGTCTTCCTAGGTACAAGGTCAAAGGCAGTCTTTAAATCGATGAACGCGAGATAAAGACTGCCCTTGCCTATAACCACGACTTTCCAATACACCATCATCAATCTAAAAGCTTGTTCGATTGTCCCGGTGCCCACTCTAAAACCCGCCTGGTAATCAGAAAGGATTTTGTTTTCATCTACCCAGTCTAGTATTCTGACCAGTAGGACCTTGCCAACTACTTTTTGGCTAATATCTAACAGGCTAATGGGCCTATAGTTTGATGGATCATCTCTGGGGCCATTTTTATAGATAGGGACCACCTCTGCCCCTTTCCATGAAGAGGGGATAGGGGCGCCCCTACAGATGGCGACAAGTAGGGAGTGAATCAGTTTTCCCCACTTCGAGATGTCAAATCTCAAAAGGTCACCCGGGATACCGTCCGGGCCGGCAGCTTTTTGAGGGATGATAGTGCCTATTGCATATTCCACTTCTTTAATTGTGAAGTCGAAATCTTTGGGATGGGTGTCCCAAATTGGAGGGAACGATATTGGGACCATAACTCCCCCTTCAGGATCACTGGAAGCAATGGGAGTAAGATGAACATCTTGGCGGGTATAGAGCTTTGAGAAATGTTTAACCCACGCCTGACTTGGAATATTACAAGTAATCAAGTCACTATCTGGCCTATTTCTAGCTCTTATAGTGTCCCAAAAACATTTTGAATCTTTCTTGGAGCTAGCTTCTTTAAGGGTAGACCAATAGGCCTCTTCCCACTCCTTTTTTGCCTGTGCCAGTGTTCTCTTGTGCTCTTTCCTGGCTATCTGTATCAGGGGTTGGGATTTGCCTTTAACGGCCTCGATTAGGCGAGTCTTAGCTTTCCTGCATGCTGTAGTGTACCAGTCATGCATCCCCTTAGTTTTGTGTTGGGGCATATTCCTCCCTGCGGAGCCCTTTACCCAGAAGGCTTCGCCTATATCCTTGACAGCTGCTTCAAAAATGGGTGTTACCTTATCCGCTAGCAGGGCTAAATTGATGTTATCAAGCTCTGTTTGTGAGGCCATAAGAACCTCATCTATACTGGAAAGTTTGTCAGCATTACTGGCAACTTTATTCCACTTTATGCGTCTTCCGCAAGAGGAGACAGTAACCTTGTGTATGCATTTAGATGGTGCTAACAATGCACCGTTGGACCAGGGGTTCGTGATAGTTAGGGACAGCGAATTATGATCGCTCTCCACAGTTGGTGTAACTACCATATCTTCGACCAGACTCCAAAGTTTTGAGTCCAACAGAAAACAGTCAATCCTCGAGGTATGACTAACTCTGTTGAACGTAGGAGCACCCATCCGGTAAGAAGATGTACGGCCATTAGTGGCTCTTAGCCCAAACTCTAAAGTCAGTGCATTTAACTGCACTGCACTATGGGTCCAACGCTTAATCGGAGGGATAGAGAGTGTGGGGATACCCCATCTGCTATCTTCTTCACCCAGGTCAGGGATACCATCTAAGGGAAGTGGCTCATAGGTGCAATTAAAATCGCCTGCTACTAGGGTATGATTAGCTTCCTTGTGGTCCCTAAGCTGCACCTCAAGGTCAGATATTACAGATGAGGTGCACCCATTTTTTGTGCCTCTAGCATAGACGTTATAAAGAACTAGAGACAGACCTCTACAGGGGTTGGACAATAAAATACCTAGGATATCTGGGTTGTTAATCTGCTTAGATGTTATTCGGCAGTTAAGGGAAATACTTACCCAGATAATGAGGCCCCCCGAGGGACGCCCCTTCCCATGCCTGGGTTTCTCAGCTGGGACAAAGTAGGTAACAAACCCAACCCGGTGGAGTGGTTCAGTGCTCCAGGTCTCCTGGAATATGCAGATCTTATGTGCTTGAACCAAATCACTCCACTCGGGCAGACCCAATTTCCTATGGATGCCCGCGAGATTGCAGCTAAGGATTTTTATTTTCTCCTTGGTGGTTTCTCCTCTAATGCCAATAATGTCACTATGAGTTTGAGGTTCTAAACATACCCTCTCTAGAACAGAAGATGTTAACTGAATCTGGCTAGTGGCCATCATAGTTGGAGGATTAGGGCATATCGAGTATGATGTAATTTGAGAACCCTCCTCCTCACCCCTATTTAAGTCCAGATGTAAGAAGGAAGTTTCATCAAAGGTGAGTCAGTCTACATCGTCAAGAGCACAGAATCTATTCCAGTGGGCAAACTGAGAAACAAAGGGGTCTAATGGAGGAGGTGGTCCTTGCCACGGTTGCTACCACTGATGGATAGTATGTTGTGGAGCATGTGTATACCCTCTATTAGTTGGATAACTGAATCTAGGGGGATGTTGTCTTAGTGGCATGGGTAGAAGATAGGACAGAGGAAGTGGATGGATTTGGGTAGCTGGTCCACTACTAGGTGCATTACATATATAATTCACTACCCCTATATCCCTGAAGTTGACAGTTACAACATCTCCTGCTATAGTCTTGGTGTTTCTGCCCACCCACTCTCCTCTTCTGACTGCAAGTATTTCACCACACAGGTGAATGGGTAGTGGTTTATGCAGCTGAAGCCACTGGGCACACTTGTTTTTCAATTCGACAAAGGTTTCTCTTCTACCCTCCTTCAGTGGTGGTACGCCCGTCAGTACAACCACAAAGGGTGAGACTTCCGGCGGCAAATTAATTGTCTTAAAACGAGCCGGCCTTGTTTTTGGTTCTTGAGACTTGTTTGAGGAGGTAGTTGATGTCAAATTAGTGTCCAAACTTTTAGAGACCTTTACTGGTTGATTAAGCACTTTTTTGGGACCAGAAGTTGTTTGTGGCTCCGGGTTAGGGCCAGTAACGCTAGGAGTTGGGGGAGATGCAACAGCTTTTTCCCCCTTTTGAGACAGATATTGTATTGCTGCTCCTGAGTTATCTGGTAAAGTTTTGGCCTTTGTGGTAGGATCTATTGAGGATTTGCTACTAGTGGTATTTCCCAGGGGCACTTCTTTTGTTTTCCCGTGCGTCTGTATGGGCACATTTCCACCCACCTTATTAGACCATTTTGTGTTGATTAATGAGGTTAATCTATCAATTTTGGAGATTAAGGGCTTAATTTGAGCCGTTATCGTTGCTTCAAGGTCCGATTTCAGGTCTGCTACCATATTTTCAACCCAACAAGGTATGCCTGATGCAGAATTTGGGGCAGGTGACACTAAGTTATGGTTCTTGGTGTTATTTTTGGGCTTTTTCTTTGTCTTGGGTTCGTTCTTAGTAGGACCTATATTCCGTAATTCTGGCGATACACTGACTGACGTTCCATCTACCCTTAGGGGAACTGAGTCAGATGACATCTTTTGAAGGTTTCCCTGAGGTTCGATTAGAGGCTGACCACATGGAAGATCAACAAAAGAGGCGGTGACTCCAAGACTTATATCTAGGTCATCAGCAGCATCATGTGAAGGGCCTACAAGATCAACTGCCGCCTCTTGGGTGTCAGCCAGAAATATTGTTGGCGGCAAAGATAACCTCCTTTCAGTACTAGCAATAGCAGATGATACTGCCCCAATAGTTTGTTGTAGCATGATGTCAATTGCTGTGAGGGTAGGGACCGGTTGCGGCGCAGGTTCTTTTTGTCTCGTTTTGGAACGTAGAACAGGCACTCTGCCGGTTTTCAAACCCTTCTTCATGTTTATGACAGGGCAATAGGGTAGTATCCGGGTGTGAGCAAGATAGAAAGTCTTGGGATCCTCACCTTTATCTCTCGTTGCTCCACAGGAAAGAGATGTGGCCCTGCCCGGCCTCTTCTGGCCGCTGAGGGCCGTAGAGGGCCCGCCCTTTGCCGGGCTTAGCCCCGGGCGTCCCGCTCGCGTCCCGCGACGCTGGGGGCTTGCTGCTTATGTAGCCCCTCCTGGCGCCTTTAGCGCGTCAGGGAACGCGCCGCCGCAGCAAAGGCTGCCGGGATTTGGAGTCCCGGTGCGACGGTGACGTGCCTGGTGATGGCGGTCGCTGTGATTAATGGTGGTGTCAGGCGTTATGACGGTCCGCGATGCTCCTCTTGTGCCTCGTTCGCCAAGAGTTCCACTTGCCAGGTATGAAAGAGTTTCCCCCCTCTCCACCGAGGGCTTGCTGCTTATGTAGCCCCTCCTGGTGCCTTTAGCGCGTCAGGGAACGCGCCGCCGCCGCAAAGGCTGCCGGGATTTGGAGTCCCGGTGCGACGGTGGCATGCCTGGTGATGGCGGTCGCTGTGATTAATGGTGGTGTCAGGCGTTTTGACGGTCCGCGATGCTCCTCTTGTGCCTCGTTCGCCAAGAGTTCCACTTGCCAGGTATGAAAGAGAGAGAAACACAGCCATTTTGACTACTACTTCCTGAAGTACATTTCAAGTGCATTTCAACTGTGAACTTAAACTCCTTTTTGAAAGGTAAGATGTTATTTTAAAAACTGAAGTAGGTTGTGCACTTTAAGTTAATTAGGAAAACATTTTCTGATAGTTATATACTATCCCTCTGTAATAGTTATAGAATAAGATAGACTTCTCTGTTATAGTTATAGATGGAGTTAGGCTTGTCTTGTATAATTATGAATTTACTTAGGCTTTATCACAGACACTTTTTTCATATTTTTACTTCCACTCTAATACCATACACTGCCCAAAGATAAAATCACTGTTAAAAAAAAAAACTACCTGTCTGAACTTAAACCCAACAGTGCCCTATCTCTACTGATATATTTTTTTTAAATTCAAATTACAGCACAAAAATGGAAGGAGAGCAAAAAAATACCATCGACATTGTTCCTGAAAGCAACACAGATACAGATATTGAACCCAATGACTCTGAATTCTTTGATGAATCACAGGACTATGAACTTCTTCAATATGTAGAATCAGTAGATTTCCTGATTGAAAATGAGGACATTTGTGACAATCAAATATTAGAAGTTCTTTTACATTTTGAAAACGAATCTGAGAAATAAATTTATATTTAATAATTCAAAAATTGTTTGAGACATTATTCATTTTTATATGTATTTTTTAAACTAGTACCAAATTGATTATAATGTAAAGTCAGCCTTTAAATATACTGTGCAACTTTTTTGTGTAACATAGTAAGTTTGCTCATAGTTACTTCCTTTCTCCCACTATTTTATCTCCAATGTGTATATAACATCTCTTTTTCATCTTCTGCCTCCTTATTCTTTCTGCTTTCCTCACATACTATGCTATGAATTCTATATACCACAATAACTTCTGAAAAAACATGCAAGATATCTACAAAGGAAAAAGTATATTTTTATTTTTAGACTCTGCATTGGTACCTACATGTTGGTACTTAAATAAAAAAAAAATAAATACAACAAAAAGAACAATCAATATACATACATTATTTAAACATTCTTTCATTCTATTTTCCCTATATTACGCTCCCCGGACCGCTTTCCGGTGCGCGTACCGAGCGCTCCCCCCGCAAAAAAACGATAATAAATTTATTTATTTTTTGCCCCGCGGGGCCCTTTTAAAGCCCCCACATCAAACCTAGGGGGTCAGGGAGGATGTACTCTGCCCCCTTATGCTCATTTACCCCTTTGTTTTTGCCACATCTTGTGTCTTGATCCTACCGAGACACAAGATGGCGGCTGCTCCGGACTGTTTAGAATGTTCACAGTCACTGGGGAGCCAATCCGCTTCTCCTCGCGAAGTTCCGTTACGCGTCAGGTACGCGAACTGGGGCGCTAACCGGGACGCTGTCACAGATATATCTGTTTTTTAAAACGTTAATTTCTCAAAATCCACTGGAGCACATATTTTAAGACATAGCAAAGGCACGTCGGGCAAACCATATCTACAATTTTGCCAAGTTTCGTGTAAATCCATTCAGCTGTTCAAGCTAAAAGTGATTCCAACAGCCCTATGGAAAAATGAATGGGAAAAAGGCATTTTGGGACCCCCCTTTTTTCTTGGCCCCCCCTTGATGAAACCCCCCCAAATTTTCAGGGGCTGCTCAGAAATAAAATGTGCCATTTTCCTGACAATTTCTGCCAATTCCGTCCACAAACGCTAAAGTTATTCGACATAGAATTTTCAGAAATCCCGTAGGAAAAAAATCCTAACTATATATACCTACTGCCGACCGCCAGTAGGTAATATATATATATATATATATATATATATATATATATATATATATATATGTGTGTGTTTTATATATATATATATATATATATATATTACCTGGCGGTCGCCAGTAGGTAGTTATAGTTAGGATTTTTTTCAATGTTAAATCTCAAAATTCTATTTGGAATAACTTTGGCGCCGGTTGACGAATATGATTGAAAATTTCCTCAAAATGGCCTCGCGGCGTTCCGGTCCTTCCCTGAAAGTTTGGGGGAGATTCGTCAAGTGGGGGCTGAGATAAAATGGGGGTCCCAAAACGCGTTTTTCCCATGTTAATTTTTTATAGGGCGGTCGATTTCACTTCTAGCCCGAACGGCTGAATGGTTTTCCACCAAACTTGGCAAAATTGTAGGGACTGGTAGCCCAATGTGCCTTTGCTATGTCTCAAGATATCTGCTCCAGTGGATTTTGAGTAATTTAGGTTCAAAAATATATATATATCTATAGGCGCGCTCCGGTGCGCGCACCGGGGAGCGCACCAGGCGCGACACGCGACTTGCGCACGGAAAGCTGATTGGCTCACGGGTGTCTGTAAACATTCGAAACAGTCCGGAGCGGCCGCCATCTTGTGTCTCGGTAGGATCGAGACACAAGAGGTGACATAAAAAAAGGGAGAAATGACTATAAGGGGGCAGGGTAGACCCCATCCTGACCCCCTAGGTTTGATGTGGGGGCTAAAATAGGGCCCACGGGGCCTTTTAAAAGTTTATTTTTGTTCGATTTGCGCGGGGGGAGCGCCCAGTACGTGCACCGGGAAGCGCACTGGGGAGCGAAGCACGGGGAAAATCCAGGGCCTTATTTATGAAGGCCTTGCAACAGTTTTGTGGTGCCTGTGCGTCACTTTTTGTGAAGCACCAGCGGTGTAAAAAAATGTGCCTCGTTGCGCTATATTTAAAAAGTGACGCATCTAGGTAGATGGGTCACTTTTTAAAACCCTGCGCCACATTATACCTGCGTCAGGTATAATGTATGCAGAGGGGGCGTTCCCCCGCAAAAAGCTTCGTAATAGTGACGCAGTGAAATCTATGAGATTTCACTGCGTCACTTTTAGGATGCTGTTGCGTCAAAATCTTGCGCCTTCCTCACAGCAGGCGTAAGACTGACGCACGACCTTTCACATGGGGCTTTCCCCATGTCAAAGGACGCATTACTGGAGTTGCGTCACTTTTGTGACGCACTCCAGCAATGCGTCACTTTTGTGTTTACAGATACGTCAGAAATACAGACGTATCTGTAACTCCTTGCGACATGATTCGTCATACATTAAATATGACACATCTGGAATGTCGTAAGGAGTGCACACAGAAAAGTGACGCATCGCTGTTATCACGCAGCAATGCGTCACTTTTCAGAAATGAGGCCTCCAGTTTATTCACTGTGTCACCTCTACGACCCTTTCTTGCGTCAATACATCCCTTTTGCATACATTACACCTGACGTAGGAATAATGTGGCGCAGGGGCCTACAAAGTGATGCAACTACCTAGATGTGTCACTTTGTAAATATGACTGAATAAGGTGCATTTTTTACAGCACTGGTGCGTCACAAAAAGTAACGCATCGGTGGCGTTAAAGTGACGCATGGCCTCATAAATGAGTCCTTCAGTCTTCTACTCATGCGTCATATTAAATTTATGACGTATTATGTTGGAAGTTCTTTTAGATATGTTAGTATTTCAGACGTATCTGTAAGCGCAAAAGTGAAGCATTGCTGGAGTGTGTCACAAAAATGAAGCAACCCCTGACTTTTGGGGAAAACATGGCGGGCGCCGGTTAGGGCAGGTCGCGTCTCTACTGTGGAGCTCCTGTAGGCCCAGTGAACTGCAGCTAAATCGGCATGATCGGCGGTTCTCCCTGATGAAAGTATGCCCTAAGCGGATTTGACTTCACTTCGCCGAACTTACTCGGCGTTTACTCAGCGTTTATCTCGGTGCTCATTTCGTTTGTTTCTGGCGCTCGGCGTCCGACGCCCCTCCCGTGGTAGGAGCCGCTCTGAGCAAGCGGAGCTCCGTGAGAGGCATAGGCGGTTTCTGTCTCCACCCGCCCACGTCTGCCTCGTCGCTGAGCTGCTTGTCGGCTTGTCAGCTGTTAGATGTCTTCAGGGGTTACAGGTTTACCGCGGTGGTCAGGATAGATCACACACTCTCATACAGGCTTCTTGGTTCTCACGAAGGAGACAGAACAGAAAGCGGCAGTAGCGATTTCAGCCCAGTCTCAAGTAAAAACGTCTATTTGGCAGGTGTGTGGATGTGCGGCTTCAAGATCCCGCCTTCGGCTACACTTTCCCGATGGGCAGAAGCAGCCGTGGAGCTGCGAAGGAGCCGCAGAGCGGCTGCTCGTGGTGATCTCAGCAGCCTTCATACATCATTAAAGTGCCCAAATACAACCAAAGGAGCTCAATCAGGTGGCGCCCCCAACGTGGACAAAACCCAGAGGATCCGTCGCCTCAAATCCAAAACTAGGACAAGGGCAGCACCAGAGGAGGAAGGAGCAGAAAAAACACTTGTCCAAGCACTACCTCCAAGTAAGGTGTTTGGGCAGGGGTGTGAGGTTGCTAAGGGTGGCGAGGGTGGCGATGAGACACAGACTTTAGACAGAGGTATTGTTGAAGATAACACCCTTGCTGATATTTTTACTTTTACTAAACTGGGTCTCAACTCTGGCAACGGAAAGGAGGGTGCTAAAGAGGGTGCTAAAGATTCAGAATGTGGTTCTAGTGAGATTATTCAGGGCCCTTCTATTTTTGTTTTTTCCGGTGTCCACACCGCTAATTCCGCCACTACAGCCACTGCGGCTATAACTCCCCGGCTGTCTCTTCTAAAAGGGTTAAAAGACTTAAAAATTGGCACTAAACCAAAACCCAAAAACACGAAAAGTAGTGCAGTGAGGCTCACCCCCTCACTTAGATCATACTTTAAGGTGTTGCCTCAGGTCCTAGAAATGCCTAGCAGACCCCAAGAGGATATTAAAAAGATGGGCGATATAGATGACACCCAAGGATCCACCCCGGTGGAGGTGGTGGAAGTGGAAATGGAAGTGGAAGTAGATTCAGGTGGTTCTGTCCAAAATACCTCGGAAGAAGTTGGGCTTTCAGCCCTCCAGGACAAGGTGGGTGAGACCCTAGAGACGAAGGAGAAGATTTCATTGGAAGATTTACTACATGAAATCAAAAGTGGGTTAGCTGAATCCAAGCGCAACCAGCAGGAGATAAAAGCGGCATTTGATGCCCTGGATAAGAGAGTTGATCTTCTCTCTGAGAGGACAGATACTCTTGAAAGCACAGTAAATGAACTAAAAGCCAAATTAGATTCTGCTAATGAAAAGATTTACTACTTAAAGCGCGATGGGAATGCAACAAAAGAGAGAGTGGAATCTTTGGAGAATTACTCAAGGAGGAACAACATCAGAATCCTGAAAGTTCCAGAAGGAAAAGAGGTGAGTGAAATGAAAACATTTGTTGCTTCCCTGCTTAAAGAGTCCTTGAATCTGGAGGAATCCGTGGAAGAGCTGGAAAAAGATATTCAACGAGCTCACAGAGATCCCTTCCGCTTAAAACAGGGGAGGTCTAAACCAAGGAAGATTCTAGTCAACTTCTTAACTTATTCTGTAAAAGAGAAGATATTGAATTTAGCTCTAAAATTCACTGCTTTAAAAGCTCCAGACTTCTCTTATGTTGTAAGATCTGACCTATCTAAATCTACTCTTGATAGACAATGGGAGTTAGGCCAGAAAATGGAGAAGTTTAGGGCTCTGGGAGCCACTGTCCAGATGAGGTTCCCTGCCTTCCTGAGGGTCATGTATAATAATAAAATGCATAACATTCATTCCCCATTGGAGGCAGATGAACTTTTGACGTCTATTAATGATCATCAACAGGGTAACATCTAGTGGTAGTTCTCAGGTTAAAAAAGAAATGATACACTGAGACACCGAGATAAAACATTATGACAAAAAAAAAGAGGGGAAAAACAGAATAAATATATGAAAGGAAAAAGGAGAGAAGGGGGAAAAAAGAGAAAAAGATAAAAAAAAAGAAAAAAGAGGGGAAGGAGAAAGGGAAAAAGGAAAAATATAGGGAGTGTGGGGAAGAGGGTTTCTTTCCAGAGGGTGTTTAAATAAATATAAAAAAAAAAAAAAAAAAAATGGAGAAAGGAGACGAAAAAAAAAAGGAAAAATAAAAGAGTAAAAAAACATATATATATATTTGAATTTAAAATATATGTATAACAATTGAAAAGGAAAAATTTACTGAACACTAACTCCGACTGGAAAGCTATGTGGGAAGGTATGTGACAAATACCCAACTTTAGTATTATTAGCAATATTACTTTCTATAATTATGACGGTTTCCCCTAAAAAGAACTTATCTAGGTATGCCGGGCTATATCTCAATTATGTAATAGACCTGGGCAAAGGGAACTCCATAGAGAGGCAAATCTGGCACCAACAGCCAGATTAACTAAGGGGGGTTTTCCAGGGTGGGGTGGGGGGGGGGAGGGGTAAAACTATAAAATATCCTCACTGTTCAGGCACCGTTTCAAACTTACGATTCCCATCAAATATATTATTATTTTTATTCTGTTCAATTCACATTGGGAGATGCAATTCTTCATTGAGCTGGAGTAGGGGTTTGGACATTAGCTGATGGGAATAAAATTTTTGTCCTGGAATGTCAATGGCCTGCGTGTTAAGAGTAGGAGATATAGAATACTACAATATCTGAGGGACTCTCCAGAGCAGGTCATAGTCAACCAGGAAACACATCTTCTTCAACACGAAGTGAAGGAAATGTTGAGTAAAACCAGATGGGTAGATTGTTTTATTAGCACTAACCACAATGCGAATATTCGTGGTATATTAATTATCTTCAAAAAGCAAATAAAAGCTCAGATTCTTGCATATGAGGAGGACTTCAGTGGGAGATGGTTATACGCTAGAGTAAGTCTAGATAATAGTATATATAATTTGGTTGGTTACTACGGTCCCAATCAGGATGACCCCTCATATTTGAATAAAATTCAGAGTCAGCTATTATCAACTCAAGGTCCAATATTTTGGATGGGAGACTTTAATTTGGTACTTAACCCAAAATTGGATAAATCCCCCAACTCAAGGGCACTAACCTTTAAAAAATCCAGGCAGGTATTGGGGGTTGTTATGACGACACTCGGATTGGCAGATCCATGGAGGGAGAGAGCTGGTGAGGCACTCGGTGTATCATATCATAATTATAAATACAACCATAAGTCAAGAATCAACTACGCTCTTTTTAGTTATTCATTAAGAGACCCCCTAAAGGATTTAACATATTTGCCCTCACACTTATCGGATCACTCCGCTATATTTTTCTCTCTACAATCGGCTCAGCAATCTCAGACTTTATGGTCATTTGACCGCACTATTCTCTTAGAGGAAGAAGAAACAGACCTCCTCATCCAAGAAACAAAACTTTTCATGGATACTAATATTAATTCTACCCAGCTAAATACAGTATGGGAGGCCTATAAAGCTTATTTGAGAGGCTATATAACTAACAGGGCCTCTTATCGAGGGAAAATTTATAGAGCAAAGATCGCCAATATCGAAAGGGATATTGCATTATTGGATCAACGTATTGGCTCCGGAAATGGGACTAATATGGAACAAGAACAGCGTAAAGATTTAAAAGAGAAGCTAGAAAACATTCTTCAGGAAAGGGTTGCTCTGAGATGGGAAGTAAGTAAGCTCTCTAACTTTGAATATGGTGAGTCCGCAGGTAAGGTCCTCGCCTGGAAAATTAAATCGGAACAGGTAAAAAAACATATAAAACATATTATTGTAGAGGGCGAGACACTTGAAAGATCGTCTGTTAAAGACATTGGGGAAGCATTTTTGGAGTTTTTCCAGCAAATATATAAGGTTGAAATCTTGGAGGACCCCATCTCAAATTTCAGATGGTTGGAGATTACTCTTCCCACTCTTAGCTCTGAACAAAGAGATCGTCTTGACAGGCCTATTTCAGAGGAAGAAGTGAGGGAAAGTATCAAAAAGGTGAAGAGGGGTAAGGCAACTGGCCCGGACGGTCTACCTGGCGAACTATTACGGGTCGTAGCACCCAAAATAGTTTTGGTGCTGACAAGACTTTTTAATGATATCTTAATAAATGGTGTGACCCCTCCTAAATCATGGGGTGAGGCGATTATTGTCCTGATTCCGAAACCCGGGAAAGACCCAGCTAAATGTGGCTCATGTAGGCCAATCTCACTTCTAAACAGTGATTATAAGATCTTTGCAGCCATGTTGGCAAACCGGCTAGGACGTGAGGTTGGCTCAATAATCCACACTGACCAAAAGGGCTTTATAAAGGCTAGACAACTCTCGGACCTTAGGTACGACTTAATTGGGGCAGTGGATATAGCCTCTACGTTCTCTCTTCCTTTGGCCATTATGACCCTCGACGCTACCAATGCGTTCGACCGGGTAAATTGGGCGTACTTAGCTGAAACCATGAAAAAATTTTCATTTGGTCCAAATTTTCGGAGATCAATTGGACTCTTATATGCAAATCCCAGTGCAAGTATTATGGTTAATGGTGTGTGTACCCAGCCCTCTCTGATCACTAGGGGGACAAGACAGGGGCGTCCCCTGTCCCCTTTACTTTTTAACATATACATTGAGCCACTTGCACAATCTTTTAGGGACGATTCAAGAATTTCTTCATTTAAATTTGGTGGTTGGGAAAGGAAAGTAAGGCTATACGCCGATGATATTGTAATTTATACCAGTGATCCAGCAAATGCTTTTCCCATAGTGGTTGAAAAAGCCAAGGAATTTGGAGGTATTTCAGGCTACGACATTAACGCCGATAAGACCGAGTTAATGACATGGAATATTGCCAATCCGGGTGTTGGGGTGACGCCCTCAACTCGCTCAATACGTTACCTTGGAGTTAAAATAACACAAGATATCGAAGCCTTAGCAAAAACAAACCTAGACCTGGTCGCTAAAGAGTGTAGGGCCCTTTTGAGATCCTGGGTAGATCTTAGATTATCAATTTTTGGGAGGGTTAACATCGTAAAGATGTCTATCCTTCCGAAACTGACTTTTATTTTTAACACAATTCCCATTGCATTTGACTCTAAGCAACTTCTTAAGTGCCAACAAGAAATAAATTCCTTCATCTGGGCCTACAAAGCCACGAGGTTGGCTTGGAAAAAACTGAGGAGGAGGAGGAAAAAGGTGGATTGGCCCTCCCAGATTTGCAGTACTATTCCTGGGCGTTTCAGCTTTCCCATTCAAGAATGCTTTTGAAGTCACAAGATCTTACTTCAAATGGGAAGCTATTTAAAGCTATGTTGGTGGGGGCAAACCTCCCATTGGATGGGTTTCTATTCAAGTTTGGAGATCGAAAGTTTTTCAAGAAGGTGAGGCTGAAGACTCTACTAACACAACTGAAGTCATGGGTACAAATTAAACGTAGAGTGGGGTTGGCGTACTACTCTAATCATGCACAAATTTGGGATTCTCCCGGGCTTCCACCGTGCCTGCAGGATTCTCTGGCAACCCCCCTAATTACAGCTGGGCTTTCTAGATGGGGTGACTTGCTATGTGGAGGCATCTGATACTGTGGGAAGTTCTTAGGGAGAAAGTAGGGCCGACACTGTCAAGATTTAAATACACACAAATTAGCAGCTGGGCCGGAGAATTAATCAGGAAAGTCCCTAATATCGGGAAAATTAGTCCTCTAGAACAACAGCTAGTCGAAAAACAGAAAGGAGGTAAGGAGGTGGCTTTTTGGTATTGGTCCATACAGGAAGAGATAGATGGGGACTTTCATCTCCCAATGGAGCTATGGGGTAGAGAAATTGCGGCATTGGATGAGGACAGGTGGATAGAATCCTTTACCCTTTTGTATAAATTGGTAAAACCCGCTTGGCTTAGACGAAACCATCTGTTTACTATACATCGGGCATATCTCACCCCCCTACGTCTATCCAAATATCAAGAGGGGAAATGCTGTAATAAATGCCAACTGCCCTCAGCATCTGACATTCATATGTTCTGGAAATGCCCCCATATAGCTACCTACTGGATGGAGATCAAAGTAACTTTGGATTCAATTTAAAACCAACACTTTCTTATCCTTACCATTTGTCATTCTTGATTTCGACCAGAACATCACTGGGGCAGCACGGTCTTTTTTTTTTACGGCATTCTGCTGGCAAGACGGCAGATATGCATGCACTGGGTGGACACCACCCCTCCCACTCACTCAGCATGGCTAACCTCATTATATGAATCAAAGGCAGACTTGAAAAGATCATGTAGAGTCCAGAAACTCACATTTTGGAAACTTTTGACAGAGTGGAAGTGAAGCCCTTTTGGGGTTTCCCCCCCCCCAAATATCCGATGATTAAGCCCATCTACTCAACAGCTCAGTATTGTGGTCTGCCCAGATTTCGACATCTATATACTGACTTTTCTGGCACGAAGTTGCCTTGAGACATCGTCACAAGATGTATGGTTGTTCCCACCAACTCATAAAATTCTCTGCATAGTTGTGTAGCGGCTCAATCTCCAGGGCATTGCTCCCAAAGGCATTGAGATGGTTGGGTGGTTCTCTCCGCATCCAAGGGACGTGTGTCGGGCAGATGAGGATAAAAAAAAAAAAAAAAATGAAGCAACCCCAGCAATGTATCCTTTCACATGGGGCCAAGCCCCATGTGAAAGGGCCTGCACGCCTGCTGTGAAACAGGCGTAAGATTTGGAAGCAACAGCGTCATAAAAGTGACGCAGTGATATCTCATAGATTTCACTGCGTCACCTCTACGACCCTTTCTTGCGTCAATATGTCCCTTTTGCATACATTACACCTGACGTAGGAATAATGTGGCGCAGGGGTTTACAAAGTGACGCATTTACCTAGATGCGCCACTTTGTAAATATGAATAAATAAGGTGCATTTTTCATTGGACTGATGCGTCACAAAAAGTGACGCTTTGGTGGTGTTAAAGTGACGCATGGCTACATAAATGAGGCCTTCTGCCTTCAACTCCAGCAATGCATCTTTTCTTACCCTTCCACACCCCTGTTCCTTTTCAACATTTTCTTTGAATATCAACATTCCCCATATTCACTCTTCTTCTCCTTACTTTCTTTCCTAACACTCACCTTCTTTCAGTCCTCCTACTTCACTTCCTTTCTCCTCTCATACCTTTCTGTTCTTTCTTACTCATTTTCCTTTCCATTATCAATGCACTCTATTTCACTTACTCTTTTTCATTTTTTTAAGAATATAGCTCTTTGATGAGAATTGGAGGTAGTTCTGAAAATAACTTTTTGTTTTCTTCTTTTTTCTAAACAGGAACAAAAACAGGGAATGGAAACTGCTCAACAGGAGCAAAAAAAACAAAACAAATTAGGGGTGGGAAGGGCAGTGATGGTTCTCCAATTATCTAACCATGAGCTGGACACTTTGCTCCCCATAGGTGAGGAGTTGATTGCAGTATCTGAATCTCAGGACACCATGGTTAAAAGCAGGTTGAATGTTTGGCACCAGCTCCTGCGATTGCCCCCTCCCAGAAGAAGTTGCTCCTCCGGTGGATGTAGAGGCCCCATCACTGGGAACCTCTTGTGCCAGAGCCCTGACACTTTCCCGGGCAAAATTCTGGGGGTGCCTCCTCTCCACATGCCGGATCATCGTGAAGTTCCCAAATGAGTATTTTTTTGGGGGGTCACCCCGTGACAGGACCTGTTTGCAGATCCTGCACTCCACTTTTGGAGCATTCACCTTCTTCTGGTCAGCTGGAATCTTAAAAAATTTCCAAATAAAATGTTCCTTCACCTTTGGGGTAGGAGGCTCTTCATTGAGGAAATCAGGTTCTTCATCACTGCTGGATTCTCTGGCAGCCATGGTAAATCAAGAAAGATCCAGGAGCAAAAAACAGGTCTTTCAGTCACAAAAGTGAAAGAAGAAGTGAAGGAAATGGGTGGGGATTTCATTCTTTGTAAAAAAAAAACTGTTAGCAACCAGTGAAAAGTGTTATTTTAAGGTCACATGACTTGACACGCTGACTCTGCTCGCACCGGAGTGCTTCCTGGGGCACATACGCGGCGCGAACGTAGGTGCTTCCGGGTGCGCACACGCGGTGCGAACGTAGGCGCTTCCGGGTGCGCACACGCGGCACGAACGTAGGCGCTTCCAGGTCGCATACGCGGCGCGAACGTAGGCGCTTCCGGGGGCGCTTACTCTGCGCGCCGAAGTGACGTTTTGATAGTTTCACGGAAATGCAAAATTATTTTCTTTTCCTTATTTAAAAAAAACTGCTTTGATTTGTATGGTACGAAATGTTTTGCGTTATTATTAACTTTTCATTCATATTTTTTTCACGAACGAAAGTAGCGCTCTGGGTACGCTTTCCGGATAGCTTACCGCAGCGCGCACCCAGAGCGCCCCAGGAAAAAATGATTAAAAAAAATAGTAATAATAATAATACTTACACAAAACAGCAAATTGTAAAAAAAAAATATAGGTTAGAAACTCGATATAGAAAGGAATTAGCATTTAAAAAACCTATGAAATTCACTAAAAAAAACATAGGTTTCACACCAGTTATAGTTAGGAATTAGCATTTAAAAAACCTATTAAATTCACTGAAAAAACCATAGGTTTCACACCAGTTATAGTTAGCTGGAAATTTTACTGACATAAAACCATTGAAATTCCCACGTTATAGTTAGTTGGACTCACTATAACTTGCGCGCCTTCAATGCACTGCTGATGACGTCACATATTACATCACTCATGACATGGTCAGTGACATCACTCATGACATCACTGATGACACCATCCAGTGAATGTGTGAGGACCTCCTTTCAGTGTAATGTAAGCCTTGAAACACATATTCAAAAATAGTATTTAACATTTTCAAAAAAATGGAGATACCCATGCCAGTTACAACAAACAATTCAGTAATTCCACCATCTATATACACATCCACTCATTCACCAACAGTTCTATATAGTCACTCATACATATACTCACTCATTATATGTAGTGATACACCTATACATCCTGTTACACTTTGACAGTCATCCAAAAGTTACTCACACACATATTCACACATGCAAAAAAACTATTGAACATCCATTTATTTGCATATACAGCAATACACACACTACCACTTTACTTCTAAGAATACTTACACATACTTACTGTCTTAAACAATCACTTATAGAAACACATACTTATTTAAACAGGAACTCTTATAATCTGTCACTCTCACATATATTCACTTTTATAAATCAATACTCACATATACTAGATTAAAACATATGTTGTTACTGAAAAAGACAATAGTGAGACAGTCGTTTACTCACTAACATACACATATACACACTCATCCATCCATACAGTCCTGTACATATGCTGTCTTCAAAACACATACAAACAGGGAGTCAGTCACAAACCCATACATCCACTTATACACAAAGTGAAACACTGATACATACATTTCAATATTTAAAAGTTACTTGCTAATATATGTATTCACTAAGATACACTTAATAAGGCAGTTAACAAATATTTTAAAAACAAACATCCATTTACACACTTATTTAACCATTTATTCTTCCATCGTACTTTACAAATACATATATAAAACATATATATGTTTTTCAGAAAGACACACATTCACTGGATGGTGTCATCAGTGATGTCATGAGTGATGTCTCTGACCATGTCATGAGTAATGTAATATGTGACGTCATCAGCAGTGCATTGCAGGTGCGCAAGTTATAGTGAGTCCAACTAACTATAACATGGGAATTTCAATGGTTTTATGTCAGTAAAATTTCCAGCTAACTATAACTGGTGTGAAACCTATGGTTTTTTCAGTGAATTTAATAGGTTTTTTAAATGCTAATTCCTAACTATAACTGGTGTGAAACCTATGGTTTTTTCAGTGAATATATATATATATTATTAACAAAACATATGCAATATTTTTTCCGTAGGATAGCGAGAGGGTTAAATTTACTATTCCCACTCCAGAGAGCGCAACAGTAGGGAAAGCGTTGGATAGCGTAGGGGTAAAAATTACTATTCCCACTCCAGAGAGCGCAACAGTAGGGAAAGCGTTGGATAGCCTAGGGGTAAAAATTACTAATCCCACTCCATTGAGCGCAACAGTAGGGAAAGCGTTGGATAGCGTAGGGGTAAAAATTACTATTCCCACTCCAGTGAGTGCAACAGTAGGGAAAGCGTTGGATAGTGTAGGGGTAAAAATTACTATTCCAACTCCAGAGAGTGCAACAGTAGGGCAAGCGTTGGATAGTGAGAGGGTTACATTTACTATTCCACTCCAGAGAGCGCAACAGTAGGGAAAGCGTTGGATAGCGTAGGGGTAAAAATTACTATTCCCACTCCAGAGAGCGCAACAGTAGGGAAAGTGTTAGATAGCATAGGGGTAAAAATTACTATTCCCACTCCAAAGAGCGCAACAGTAGGAAAAGCATTGGATAGCATAGGGGTAAACATAAGTATTCCCACTCCAGTGAGTGCAACAGTAGGGAAAGTGTTGGATAGCGTAGGGGTAAAAATTACTATTCCCACTCCACTGAGTGCAACAGTAAGGAAAGCGTTGGATAGCGTAGGCATAAAAATTACTATTCCTACTCCAGAGAGTGCAACAGTAGGGAAAGTGTTGGATAGGGTAGGAATACAAATTACTATTCCCACTCCAGTGAGTGCAACAGTAGGGAAAGCGTTGGATACCGTAGGGGTAACAATTACTATTCCAACTCCAGAGAGTGCATCAGTAGGGAAAGCATTGGATAGTGTAGGGATAAAAATTACTATTCCCACTTCAGGGAGTGCAACAGTAGGGAAAGTGTTGGGTAGCATAGGGGTAAAAATTACTATTCCCACTCCAGTGAGTGCAACAGTAGGGAAAGCGTTGGATAGCGTAGGAATAAAAATTACTATTCCTACTCCAGAGTGCAACAGTAGGGAAAGCGTTGGATAGCGTAGGGATAAAAAATACTATTTCCACTTCAGTGAGTGCAACAGTAGGGAAAGCGTTGGATAGCGTAGGGGTAAAAATTACTATTCCAACTCCAGAGAGTGCAACAGTAGGGAGAGCGTTGGATAGTGTAGGGGTAAAAATTACTATTCCCACTCCAGTGAGTGCAACAGTAGGGAAAGCGTTGGATAGCGTAGGGGTAAAAATTACTATTCCCACCCCAGTGAGTGCAATAGTAGGGAAAGTAAATACTTCGTATATAAATATAATTAACATAAATATTGATACCAATTACAAAATAATTAAAATATTTTACAATTTTATAAAATATATGAATTAATCAATTAAAATTACAAATAAAAATTAACTAATAATAAAAATTACATACTAATACTAATTATTTACCAATTACCAATAAATTAATTTACAATATAAAAATAAATAAAAATTAGACACAAAAAAAATTAAAAAATGTAATTACTTACAATTAAATTACTTCCCAAGCTATTATTAAAAGTAACATATTTATCAATTAATCAATTACAATAAATTACAAATTATATTTTAATTAATTACCAATTAATAATTACTTAACAATGAATTCTAAATAAATAACAATAAATAAAATAACATATTTAATTAATTATAATTAAATTACTTCCCACCCTATTCCCCTATAAACCCACAACCTGCTACAGAAAATAAATTACTAAAATTAACATATTTATCAATTAATCAATCAAAATTAATTACCAATTATAGTTTAATTATTTACAAAGTAATAATTGATTCACAAATATTTCCCAAAAAATACCAATAAATAAAATAACATATTTAATTAATTATAATTAAATTACTTCCTACCCTATTCCCCTATAAACCCACAACCCGCTACAGACAATAAATTACTAAAATGAACATATTTATCAAATTAATCAATTAAAATTAATTACCAATTATATTTTAAATAATTACCAATTAATAATTATTTGACAATTAATTTTAAATAAATACCAGTAAATAAAATAACATATTTAATTAATTATAATTAAATTACTTCCCAACCTATTCCCCTATAAACCCACAACCCGCTACAGAAAATAAATTACTAAAATTAATATATTTATCAATTAATCAATCAAAATTAATTACCAATTATAGTTTAATTATTTACAAAGTAATAATTGATTCACAAATATTTCCCAAAAAATACCAATAAATAAAATAACATATTTAATTAATTATAATAAATTACTTCCCACCCTATTCCCCTATAAACCCACAACCCGCTACAGAATTATATTACACAAAAATTACAAATGAATATTAATGTACATTAAATTCGATATTTTTGTTGTCTATATTCTGTCTAGTCGATATTATGTCCATTCTATATTTTTGATTCGATATCATGTCCATTCTATATGGCAGGGATGGCCGTCACCCCCTCCCAACACAATCCCCAAGGATGGGCAGTCGGACGCAGGCTTGAACTTTTGGAAGGCGGGAGGGAGTCACCCTCCCGGCCGTATTTATTAAAATATGAAACAAAATTTAAAACATTAAATAAAAGTTTCATAATCATGTACAATTTTACATTTATTACATTTCGATGAAGACATGTTCTTTGGCTAACCTTAACAGATCTCTAATACAAAGGTTTCCTAGCCGAGTCTAACATCCTGCAAAAGCATACATTCTAAATTAAAATTGTACATCCTAGCATTAAGGGCCAACGGCAAGGTCTTAACCGGTGTCAGATCCCTACTACCAAAACTCTCGCCCTCACGGTGTGAGTGGCGCATGCGCAGAGGACTGTACCCTTATTGCCAACTGTAATTTCCCTTGTCGTGGTGGGGGCCCCCTTTCCACTCAACGCCATCTTAAAGGTCGTCCGAGTTCCCGTGTGAGGTATCTGTAGGAAGGACAGCGTGGACTCCCCCCATCCCCACACTCTCTATCCGCCGTCGCGGATATCCGGCCCCCGGGAAATTAGTAGGAGGGGCATATAGCCGCCTCCTCCCCTGGGAGGGGCCTATGGCCGTCTCCCCTTAGGCGACCCATCATTAGTGGGTGCCGCCTCCCCGTGGGAGGGGCCAATGGCCGCCTCCCCCCGGGCGCTCCCATCCATTCTGGGTGGCGCCCCCCTCTAGGGACCTTGAAATTACTGCTCACCGATCATGACCTTACTGACCGACCAAAAAATAAATACGACAGTTGTTTACCTACTAAGGAAAGAAGAAATCCATCCTACCTAATTGTATCAAGACTGTTTACTCCTAAAAAGAAAAAACAGTATCCTACAGACAGAAGTCACACCCTCAACTAAAACATTCCTTTACTTTTCTACAAAGGAAAAAAGGGCCTAACTCAGCAAAACTTTATTACAAAACAAACATTGCCATAAGGGGCTGGTGGGTGGGTCAAAATTGCTGCTTGTTCCGTCGAGGGCTCAAGAGCAACGAGTGGGCGCAGCCTTCAGAGCACAGGAACAAGAGGACGCTTCTTCGGATTTCCGCTCTATTTATTCTTCTGCGGGAGGGCGTGTACCCTCCTCCGGAACGCCTACTGGGCGTGGTCATCGGTGTAGGTGTCTAGGACAACCCCTCTTGGGTGGGAAAAAGCGCGCCCCAGCTACGCCGCTTCGGGCATACCAGCCGAGACACGCCCCCCACCCAAAATGGTTTCCCGGGAGGATCGAGGCACCCAACCATACGTTCGGGGGGACCGAGTGGTCGCCCCTTTCCATATGGCAGGGATGCCCGTCACCCCCTCCCAACACAATCCCCAAGGATGGGAAGTCGGACGCAGGCTTGAACTTTTGGAAGGCGGGAGGGAGTCACCCTCCCGGCCGTATTTATTAAAATATGAAACAAAATTTAAAACATTAAATAAAAGTTTCATAATCATGTACAATTTTACATTTATTACATTTCGATGAAGACATGTTCTTTGGCTAACCTTAACAGATCTCTAATACAAAGGTTTCCTAGCCGAGTCTAACATCCTGCAAAAGCATACATTCTAAATTAAAATTGTACATCCTAGCCTTAAGGGCCAACGGCAAGGTCTCAACCGGTGTCAGATCCCTACTACCAAAACTCTCGCCCTCACGGTGTGAGAGGCGCATGCGCAGAGGACTGTACCCTCATTGCCAACTGTAATTTCCCTTGTCGTGGTGGGGGCCCCCTTTCCACTCAACGCCATCTTAAAGGTCGTCCGAGTTCCCGTGTGAGGTATCTGTAGGAAGGACAGCGTGGACTCCCCCCCATCCCCACACTCTCTATCCGCCGTCGCGGATATCCGGCCCCAGGGAAATTAGAAGGAGGGGCATATAGCCGCCTCCTCCCCCGGGAGGGGCCTATGGCCGTCTCCCCTTAGGCGACCCATCCTTAGTGTGTGCCGCCTCCCCGTGGGAGGGGCCAATGGCCGCCTCCCCCCGGGTGCTCCCATCCATTCTGGGTGGCGCCCCCCTCTAGGGACCTTGAAATTGCTGCTCACCGATCATGACCTTACCGCCACAGGCCGGATAGTTGACCGACTATCCGGCCCCCCCCAACTCCTCCTAAAGGTCATGCTTCCTCAAACCCCTTAGCCATGCTATGAAGTCTCCTATGAGTAAAACATTCCCCTCCCGGGACAGGTGAACCCCATCATTCAGATACATGTGATCACCCCGAATACACCCATGAGGAATACTATGCAACTGCGCAGAGCGAAACAATCTACCAATTTTATTGTTTACCCTCTTCACCGAATGGTTCAGTGCAGACACCGAAAGGCCCCCCCGCCATACTTTCCTGCGAATCATGTGGGACCAGGCAATCGTGCACCCCGGGATTCTTTTTACCAACCAGCTAAAAGCAGACAAAACTTGTTCAAACAACACTCGTCTACCCAGTGTCACCAAGTCATTGCCCCCAGGTGTAGTGTAACTACAGATGGCGGTGACCTTTGCCGCCCTAAGAGACCCTCAACAAATGACTCGAATTGGTCAAAACAGAGCCCGCCCTTCCCATGGAAGGTCACTCTGTACCCGTATTCCCCAGCTGCGCGAGTCGCGTCATCTGCTTTGAATACGTCCCTGGCGCGCCTCACGTATGAGTTGCCCACGACCCATACCACTCTCTCTCTAGGCGGTGATCCATGACCACTGGTCTCCTGGTACTGGGTCGACTGCAAATTCCGCCCCGCGTGACAGGCTCGCGAAACTGTAATTCAAACAAAAGACAAGAAGCGTGAGTGCATGTCAATTGACTTTACAACATGTGCAATCGCACATACCTTCTGAAGCAATTCGAGGACCATCGTCCCAACTGTTTCACTTCATCCGCACTCTGACCCCTGGCTGTAGCCTCAGTAGCAGCCCCTATCCTAAAGGAGTGGGTCCCGAAATCGCCCGGGTCCATGCCCGCAGCGGCGATTGTCAGTGCTAGCACCCTCTGGAACTGAAGCCTCGTCAGTGGGGTGCCATCATTGTGCCTCAGCAAACTCCCCCCCCATGAATCCGCCCTTAGTGCCAAGTATTCCTCTGTACACATTATCGGGCACGTGGGGGACCCTCGCACGCGCTGCACAACAACACTATTTCCCGTAGCCCCCTGGTCGGTCTTGGACCTGGCTATCGTGACTACCATCGAATCACCCCTAATTAGGATGTGATCCCTGCACAAGCCTCCCTCAACGTCTTTCTTATTCCTTGCGACCAGTTCGCTCACCCGCATAGCCCCATGGAACGCTAATGCGAAAGCTGCCCGGAACAGAACTGCTTCGTACTGGGAAGAGCATGTATCGACTAGTTTCGCCATGAGTATGGACAACCTTTCTAAGCCAATCGGGCGCCTCTCATCTTGCTTGCGACCCTCGAGGCGCTGCCAGCCGCGAAGGGCTTTTTTCACCTAAAAGGAACCTGTTGGGTCTTTTATGCCATGCACCTGCGCCATGAATGAAATGGCCGCCCTATGCCTATTGGCCGTTGCCGCTGATCGGCCTTCTCTGTGTAGCGCTACCAAGAACCCCAGGAAGGATTCCTCCTGACCCCAGTTCTGATTCCCTGTCGGACCCAAAAATGTGCAATAGGAACGAAACGCTCCTTCGTATGCTTTCCTCGTCCTGGGGGCTAAGCTTGCTGCCACGAGGTCTTGTAATCCGGGGCACCGATTAGCCAAAGTGCTTCGGGGAATGGTGCCAGCACTAGGTCCGTTGTAGGCAGATAACCCCTGAACGCCTGAATATGTGAACGAGAGAGTGCATCAGCTGCATGATTCAGTACGCCTGGCACATGTTTCGCCCTAAACTGTACATTCAGTCTCATGCAAAGCAGCACAACTTCCTTCAACAATCTCAAGATCCATTTGCAGCGTGCTGCCTGTTGGTTAATGCATTCGACCACAGTCATATTATCAGACCAAAACACTACTGCGCGGTCCCTAAGTTGTCCGGCCATGCCATCAGAGCAACCCAAATGGGGAATAACTCCAAGAACCCAATGCTGCTTGTTCCGTCGAGGGCTCACGAGCAACGAGTGGGTGCAGCCTTCAGGGCACAGGAACAAGAGGACGCTTCTTCGGATTTCCGCTCTATTTATTCTTCTGCGGGAGGGCGTGTATCCTCCTCCGGAACGCCTACTGGGCGTGGTCATCGGTGTAGGTGTCTAGGACAACCCCTCTTGGGCGGGAAAAAGCGCGCCCCGGCTACGCCGCTTCGGGCATACCAGCCGAGACACGCCCCCCCGCCCAAAATGGTTTCCCGGGAGGATCGAGGCACCCAACCATACGTTCGGGGGGACCGAGTGGTCGCCCCTTTCCATTCGATATTAAAATTTTCTAGTCGATATTTTGGTAGTCTATATTCTGTTTAGTCGATATTAAGTCTATTCAATTTTTTTACTCGATATTATGGCTAGTCGATAATAAAAACTCGATATTTTGACTCTATACCAATTGAGAGGCAGTTTAGAGAGTGACACAGAAGCAGGTTAGAAAAATTTGCTGAGGGGATGTAGGTAGGAGGCAAGTTGAGAGATAAGGAGGTGATATTGAGACAGAGGAAGGTGAGGAAGAGGCAGACGAGGAGTAAGAGGGATGGGAAACAGTGGAAAGGGAGATGCAAGGGATACAGAACAGGTAAGAAAGTCAGTCATGTGAGACATTATAAGGAGATCAGTGAGGAAGACTCAAGTGATTTAGGGGAGAAGACAGGAGGGGTGAGAAAGAGACAGCAACAAATAGGAAAGAAAGGTGAGCGAAAGGTAATAAATAGATAGTTAGTTGAGAAACCGCTGACGAGATGGTGACAGCAGCCATAGGTCACATGACATGACTTCCTGTGATGTCATTGGGGTCAAAGGACATGTGATGTGACTTCAGCTACACCAGGCATGTTGGTAATCGACGTCCATGCGTGCATGGTACATGTTTCGCCGTGATCCGTGTTGAACTGGAGTTGAGAAGAGACAAGCGCCACATGACAGACCCCTTGTAAACTGATATTGATGTGCGGTTGTTTCTTAACCTTTCTTCGCGTCTGTTCTTCTTTCACATGTCTCTCACGTGTTCTGTTCCTCAAAGTCACTGTTTTACATGTGTCCCTTTCCTGCCTGCAGTCTGGAACTCAAGTCATGGTCACTTCAAAGCGGGAATCAAGAAAAAAAGTTAAAAATATACTCACGTTTTCTTTCATGTAGTGATTACATGGAGCATAACGAAACACAGTATCGGGCATTTTACCAGTCAAAGCTCAGCTTTATAATGTGTCATGTTCTGAGTCCATAAGGACCAGCTTTAGGGTGGTGCAACAGGTGCGGCAGCACTGGACGATGACCTTGAAGGGGGGGGGGGCAGGTACCTAGGAGAGTAGTGCTGTTTTTAGCAATCATATACGATTTAAAATCAGCACCCGCTTCAGAGTTCCTCGTGCATCCAGCTTTCAGGCAGCAAATAACAATGTCATGATCATCCTTGTGATTAAAGTTCCTGCTAAAGAAAGAGATCAGAGTTTTATCTAGAGAAAATTGTGACGCGCCGTAAAGTAGCACAGAGGTTTAATAGGTCTGCTGCACAGAACAGATCTGTATTCGTGAAATAGTAAAGCCAGCCTTAACCATTGCTTCAAACCATATGAAATGTATTTGAGAGAGGGGCTATGGGGATAAGAAGGGCATTTTTGCCTGGGTGGTAGTGAGGGAATCCAAGGAGGAGGTCATACGGCGGGTGGAGGGGAGGCCCCAAAAAAGACTGTCTCACCGGGCGCCACCAGTGCTAAAGCCGGCCCTAGAGCCCATGCCAAATAAGTGAACATACCACTGGCAGTGCTTTGTGCAGTGACCCAATGTCCTGGCTCACACAGTTGGTGTCAGTTTCAAAGTCTCAAATATATCAGCTGGCACTGAGAAGGTTTAGAGATGTCCCCGCAAAGGCTCAGCTGTCTCTGGTGCTACAAGTACATAAGGAATTTCTGTAATGTTTTGGCAACAATTATAAACCCCATGAATCATGAATATAAACATGTATTGGATAGAATACAGAATGAAATAAAGAAGGCAGATGGTCAAACAAGAGGAGAAGCGACAGAAAGAGAGTGTTTGTAAGAGACAAAGAAGTTAAACTGAGGAAGAGAGAGCGGAGTAGTCAGTCATACAAGAAGAAAATATAGGACAGAGCAGAAACGTGAACTTTTAAAAAGGGACCTATTTCCATCGTGCCATACCCCTGACATGTTCTGCCATCTTCATCACCGCACGAACAAAGGATCAAAAAAGACACCTTCGAGTCCCTGAGAGAGATAATAGTCTGCTGGCAATGAAGTGGTCCCCACTCGACTCATCACGACAAGCAGCTTAATATGGACCTATTAACTTGATTGGAAATGATTGTGACTACCACGGCAGGTAGAAGAGAGAAGGGAGATTAACTATTGGATTCAGTACTTTGAAATTGCGTATTTTAGAATCTGATTATATATAAATCTGTCAGTGTGGGATCGGGTGTGGGCCTCCGCAATGCCAGCACTTTGTGAACATGTGAGAAATTCTAACCAGGCACACACTGAAGGTTTTCTGATAATTGGCTGCTCAGACTGTGGGCGTGGAGACATGGTGTTGGGGTCATTGGTACAACATTTTATTTTGGTTAATTGATTCATCTCATGGACATAATGCTTCAGGAAGCGTAATTTAAATTATGCACCCACCAAGCCCCGAGAGATACCACACACTTACCCCCCTGACCTTCTATGTCTCACAATACCTTCTGTTTTCAAATATCCCATCTTCAGGTCATTTCCATCCTTTTCTCCCTTGGTACGAACACAGCTTTTATTTTCCTTCTTCGTTTTTTCCACATGGGGTCCAAAATAAACCCACAAACGTGCCCTGCTTCTCCTCCTCGGTGCATGCAATTTTACCAGCCAGAAACGTGTGCTACTTTTCATCCTCTTTACACACAACTCCACTAGTTCCATGCCTAGTCCCGTCGACACTAGAAGAGGAACATAACAGCAACCTCACAACAAATATTTCTCCCCGTCTTCTGACTCTAAACCCTGATACACACACAGATCTCCATACACACTACAGAGCAGCTTTAGCGGTCTGCCATCGAACATTTACCTCTCTCTAGCCACACTGGAACACACATACACACTGAATGTCAGGATTGTGTGCACATATACACACACACATACACACGCACACACATAAATAAGGTATCAAGTCACAAACTAAGTGTAGTGCCTCATATATGGACAGGAGGACTAGGGTAACATGCACTCTACAACCATGTGCAGCTGAAAACTACTAGGACCAGCACTGTGCTATACACAGCAGTGAAAACATAAGGGGGCATATTACCAACAACTAGCGATAATTATCGCTATGTTGGCTTAGCGGCAATAATATTACCGCTGAGCTCCGCCGATTTTTATCGCAGATAAACCTTGCTATTATCAAGGTTTATCTCAAAAGCGATAAAAATCGTCTGAAATGAATGAATATCGCTGAAAAGTCAGCGATATTCATGCATTACCGAGCTAAAGCTCTTAGCCATGTTATCCACCTACCAGTGGATAACATGGCTAAGAACTGCTCTGGGCAGGCGTTAGCTTTTGGAGAGATTCGCGCTTAGCGCAAATATTTCCAAAAGTAGGTAATAGGAGATAGCGATGTTAGCGACTGTTTCCAGTCGCTAACATCTTGACACTCCCACTTTGCATGTCATTAGTGATAAATATCGCTGACATGCAAAGTGGGCCCCAAGATGATCGCTATCTCCTACTAGCTGACGCTAACTGGTGTTAGCGACAGCTAGGTAATAGGGCGATAAAATTATCGCCGCTTTAGCGGGAAAATTTCCTGCTAAAGCGGCGATAAGGCCCTTGGTAATATGCCCCAATATTCCCCTAGAACCTTGTATACCACTACATAATTCTTACGTACACCAGATAAAGATGATTCAAGACCTCATACATACAACCTATAGGATATTATGATACCTCAAAAGCAAACCCCCTCTGAGTCTTCAAAATGGTCAAACCAAATAAGCCAACTGAGATTCAGGTATAGCAAGTACAAAACTATTAGTTTATTAAAATGACAATAATATTTAAAAACAGGAGGATCAATCCTCCAGCTACTGGAGTTCTAGTCAATGCAATTCCTTATCCTCTAATTTAAAAAACGTACATATATACAACATACAATGCCAATACATGATAAAAAAGCCATACAAATAACTACACAGGAGAAAACCCTTTTAACACAAGGACAATTGCGTTGTCTTTAAAAGGTCCAATTCTATTGTTTAGGGAAGAAAACCAGGTGAGAGCCTTGCTCTAATCCTTATTGTTGTTCCCTGATGGATTCCTTGTACAAAAAAGTAGCGTTGACGCGTTTTGGTGGTTTAAGGGAGATATATACAACCACATGCTTCAGGACAAAGGTTTTTATGGGATATTATTCCTCCATCTGAATTCTTAAATAAGGACACGCCCTTGGGTAGTAGCCTCTAGGACTTATAACATTGTAGAATCATTTTACTTTAATGCTCTTCTTTTTTTAGGTTCTTTGGTGACTCAAAGCTCCTTGTCAAAATGCTCCCTCTAATTTTGGGGTGTGTAGCCCTCCAATATATATATAGAAACGTAGGTAAAAAGGAGCGGTGTACATGTTGCAGGAGACCCTCTGTTCTTCCTGCATGCAGTTCGTCCACCTCATGTAGGTCAGACCATACAATACACTCCTGACGTCGTGAGTTTGCCTTCCACGGTTCGACCAGGCAGGAACCACCCACCACTGTATACACAGCAGTACCTGTTCTTCCACCAGAAGCGCTGCATATGACCCTGTTGCCATCACCCTTTCCTCAGATACCTTATCATACGTGGCCACTGCTACTCATTCCACAAAAAAGCCCTTCGGAGCCCAAACGATTGGCATACTTCTCACTTCTGAGGCATGTGATGGAGAGCTGGGAGCAATCGAGGACGATGAGGAAGATTCCCAACATGTGCCACTTCTCGAGACCTCAGCAGAACATGAGATGTGTGACACATGTTCCGAAGCACAGCTGGAAGAAGGACATATACCTGGTCTGTTCTGTTGGATACATGGAAAGGGAATGTTGCTTTCTCTCTGTATACTATGTTGCCATTATTCAGTTATCTTAATACATTTTTCTTTGAACTAAAATAATATATTGAAGACCTTACTGGTGGGATGCAATGCATTAATGGATCATTTTGGGACCACGGGCATTAATTCATGCCAACATTGGTGACCTGGCAAAGGCATAGCATTGAGAGGCCAGTTCAGCACTTAGGCACAAAATACAGAAGAATCTAAACATCAGGACTGCTGAGTATCACAGGGTTTTCTTGACTGAGGCAGACAGGACCTACGTAGCAGCAGCCTTCAGGGGAACTCCATCCAATAAATGGCCCAGGAACCGGTGGTGATTCTGGATCTCACAACACAGAAATCAGATTGCTCAACGAAAGCTTGCTATGACATGTGTCCTCCACCTGTGGTGGGGAGGATTGAGGTGCACATGTTGACTAGACACCAACTCATCATGACCAGGATCAGAGCAGTAGCTTCCCAGGAAATCTCACTTGTCAAGCCTTACAGGAACTATGCTGATTTTTGGAGCTAGTGAGACCCTATCCAAGATGGCCTGAAAATAATTCTAATTCTTCACTTGTGTTGTTAGATAGTTATGTAGGATGGTATTGTGATGGTGGTCCTGTCTTGTTGTAACTGGTGTCAACGTGGGAGGTAAAATGAGGATGCCAAGGATAGTGATAGTACAGTCATTACTTTAGTTACTTGAGTTAGCTGGGCCAGAAATTTTCTTAACTGTGCCACTATGGGCCAGATGTAGGTAGCCCTTTACCGATCGGAATCGGCCGAAAATACCGATTTTCGGCCACTTCCGATCGGTAAAGGGCTATGGAGATGTAGAGGCACATATTCAGTAATTTTACCCAATCGTTATTATTACCGAATCGGTAAATTTACCGATTCGGTAAAATTTACCGATTCGGTAAAATTACCGAAAATGCAATGTGGGTAGCCAATTTTCCATTGGCACATGGCTTTCAGAATCGGTATTTTACCATGGAATACAAATCCATGGTAAAATACCGATTCCTGTGTACATGCACATCTGTGCATGTACACATGTGCCATGTGACAGACAGACGTGCCCTTAGGGCATGTCTGTGTGCCACATTTCACACATGCCCGTTTTGGGGGTGCTAGAGGGTGTCAAAGTGACACCCCCATATTTACAACAAGGGGTGGTGAGGGACAGAGTCTCTGAATTAAACAGAATACTCTCACCCAGTCAAGAGATCAGGGCTAGATCCAACACCGTTTTTTAGCTCACTGCACCATCCCAGTTTCAGAACCTGGCTGTATGCAAATTAGTCTGTTCCTGTCCCAGTGCATGATGGGAACAGGGCAAACCAAACTACAAAAGCCAATTCTTACACTGGGAAGGAAACAAGCTACCGGGGACCGGTTTCTGGCATTGCAGCCTCTTCGGCCCGGCTTGCTTGAATCCTGATGGTGCAATGAGCAAGGGACTCACATCTGAGCATACCCTTCCACGCTTAGGGTGGACAAAAATATTTACAACAAGGGGTGGTGAGGGACAGAGTCTCTGAATTAAACAGAATACTCTCACCCAGTCAAGAGATCAGGGCTAGATCCAACACCGTTTTTTAGCTCACTGCACCATCCCAGTTTCAGAACCTGGCTGTATGCAAATTAGTCTGTTCCTGTCCCAGTGCATGATGGGAACAGGGCAAACCAAACTACAAAAGCCAATTCTTACACTGGGAAGGAAACAAGCTACCGGGGACCGGTTTCTGGCATTTCAGCCTCTTCGGCCCGGCTTGCTTGAATCCTGATGGTGCAATGAGCAAGGGACTCACATCTGAGCATACCCTTCCACGCTTAGGGTGGACAAAAATATTTACAACAAGGGGTGGTGAGGGACAGAGTCTCTGAATTAAACAGAATACTCTCACCCAGTCAAGAGATCAGGGCTAGATCCAACACCGTTTTTTAGCTCACTGCACCATCCCAGTTTCAGAACCTGGCTGTATGCAAATTAGTCTGTTCCTGTCCCAGTGCATGATGGGAACAGGGCAAACCAAACTACAAAAGCCAATTCTTACACTGGGAAGGAAACAAGCTACCGGGGACCGGTTTCTGGCATTTCAGCCTCTTCGGCCCGGCTTGCTTGAATCCTGATGGTGCAATGAGCAAGGGACTCACATCTGAGCATACCCTTCCACGCTTAGGGTGGACAAAAATATTTACAACAAGGGGTGGTGAGGGACAGAGTCTCTGAATTAAACAGAATACTCTCACCCAGTCAAGAGATCAGGGCTAGATCCAACACCGTTTTTTAGCTCACTGCACCATCCCAGTTTCAGAACCTGGCTGTATGCAAATTAGTCTGTTCCTGTCCCAGTGCATGATGGGAACAGGGCAAACCAAACTACAAAAGCCAATTCTTACACTGGGAAGGAAACAAGCTACCGGGGACCGGTTTCTGGCATTTCAGCCTCTTCGGCCCGGCTTGCTTGAATCCTGATGGTGCAATGAGCAAGGGACTCACATCTGAGCATACCCTTCCACGCTTAGGGTGGACAAAAATATTTACAACAAGGGGTGGTGAGGGACAGAGTCTCTGAATTAAACAGAATACTCTCACCCAGTCAAGAGATCAGGGCTAGATCCAACACCGTTTTTTAGCTCACTGCACCATCCCAGTTTCAGAACCTGGCTGTATGCAAATTAGTCTGTTCCTGTCCCAGTGCATGATGGGAACAGGGCAAACCAAACTACAAAAGCCAATTCTTACACTGGGAAGGAAACAAGCTACCGGGGACCGGTTTCTGGCATTTCAGCCTCTTCGGCCCGGCTTGCTTGAATCCTGATGGTGCAATGAGCAAGGGACTCACATCTGAGCATACCCTTCCACGCTTAGGGTGGACAAAAATATTTACAACAAGGGGTGGTGAGGGACAGAGTCTCTGAATTAAACAGAATACTCTCACCCAGTCAAGAGATCAGGGCTAGATCCAACACCGTTTTTTAGCTCACTGCACCATCCCAGTTTCAGAACCTGGCTGTATGCAAATTAGTCTGTTCCTGTCCCAGTGCATGATGGGAACAGGGCAAACCAAACTACAAAAGCCAATTCTTACACTGGGAAGGAAACAAGCTACCGGGGACCGGTTTCTGGCATTTCAGCCTCTTCGGCCCGGCTTGCTTGAATCCTGATGGTGCAATGAGCAAGGGACTCACATCTGAGCATACCCTTCCACGCTTAGGGTGGACAAAAATATTTACAACAAGGGGTGGTGAGGGACAGAGTCTCTGAATTAAACAGAATACTCTCACCCAGTCAAGAGATCAGGGCTAGATCCAACACCGTTTTTTAGCTCACTGCACCATCCCAGTTTCAGAACCTGGCTGTATGCAAATTAGTCTGTTCCTGTCCCAGTGCATGATGGGAACAGGGCAAACCAAACTACAAAAGCCAATTCTTACACTGGGAAGGAAACAAGCTACCGGGGACCGGTTTCTGGCATTTCAGCCTCTTCGGCCCGGCTTGCTTGAATCCTGATGGTGCAATGAGCAAGGGACTCACATCTGAGCATACCCTTCCACGCTTAGGGTGGACAAAAATATTTACAACAAGGGGTGGTGAGGGACAGAGTCTCTGAATTAAACAGAATACTCTCACCCAGTCAAGAGATCAGGGCTAGATCCAACACCGTTTTTTAGCTCACTGCACCATCCCAGTTTCAGAACCTGGCTGTATGCAAATTAGTCTGTTCCTGTCCCAGTGCATGATGGGAACAGGGCAAACCAAACTACAAAAGCCAATTCTTACACTGGGAAGGAAACAAGCTACCGGGGACCGGTTTCTGGCATTTCAGCCTCTTCGGCCCGGCTTGCTTGAATCCTGATGGTGCAATGAGCAAGGGACTCACATCTGAGCATACCCTTCCACGCTTAGGGTGGACAAAAATATTTACAACAAGGGGTGGTGAGGGACAGAGTCTCTGAATTAAACAGAATACTCTCACCCAGTCAAGAGATCAGGGCTAGATCCAACACCGTTTTTTAGCTCACTGCACCATCCCAGTTTCAGAACCTGGCTGTATGCAAATTAGTCTGTTCCTGTCCCAGTGCATGATGGGAACAGGGCAAACCAAACTACAAAAGCCAATTCTTACACTGGGAAGGAAACAAGCTACCGGGGACCGGTTTCTGGCATTTCAGCCTCTTCGGCCCGGCTTGCTTGAATCCTGATGGTGCAATGAGCAAGGGACTCACATCTGAGCATACCCTTCCACGCTTAGGGTGGACAAAAATATTTACAACAAGGGGTGGTGAGGGACAGAGTCTCTGAATTAAACAGAATACTCTCACCCAGTCAAGAGATCAGGGCTAGATCCAACACCGTTTTTTAGCTCACTGCACCATCCCAGTTTCAGAACCTGGCTGTATGCAAATTAGTCTGTTCCTGTCCCAGTGCATGATGGGAACAGGGCAAACCAAACTACAAAAGCCAATTCTTACACTGGGAAGGAAACAAGCTACCGGGGACCGGTTTCTGGCATTTCAGCCTCTTCGGCCCGGCTTGCTTGAATCCTGATGGTGCAATGAGCAAGGGACTCACATCTGAGCATACCCTTCCACGCTTAGGGTGGACAAAAATATTTACAACAAGGGGTGGTGAGGGACAGAGTCTCTGAATTAAACAGAATACTCTCACCCAGTCAAGAGATCAGGGCTAGATCCAACACCGTTTTTTAGCTCACTGCACCATCCCAGTTTCAGAACCTGGCTGTATGCAAATTAGTCTGTTCCTGTCCCAGTGCATGATGGGAACAGGGCAAACCAAACTACAAAAGACAGACTGATTTGCATATAGCCATGTTCTGAGCTGGGATGGGGCAGTGAGATAAATAACGGTGATGGATCAAGCCCTGATCTTTGGACTGGGTAAGAGTGGTCTGCTCAATTCAGACACTCTGTTCATCACCACCCCCTTTTGTAAATCGATTTTGGCCACTATAGGTGTGGCAGGGTATACTCAGACATGAGTCCCTTTCTCACTGCTCCATCAGGATTCAAGCAAGCCGGGCCGAAGAGGCTGAAATGCCAGAAACCGGTCCCCGGTAGCTTGTCTCCTTTCTGGTAAAGAATTGGCTTGGTAGTTTAGTCTGCCCTGTTCCCATGATGCACTGGGCCAGGGACAGACTGATTTGCATATAGCCATGTTCTGAGCTGGGATGGGGCAGTGAGATAAATAACGGTGATGGATCAAGCCCTGATCTTTGGACTGGGTAAGAGTGGTCTGCTCAATTCAGACACTCTGTTCATCACCACCCCCTTTTGTAAATCGATTTTGGCCACTATAGGTGTGGCAGGGTATACTCAGACATGAGTCCCTTTCTCACTGCTCCATCAGGATTCAAGCAAGCCGGGCCGAAGAGGCTGAAATGCCAGAAACCGGTCCCCGGTAGCTTGTCTCCTTTCTGGTAAAGAATTGGCTTGGTAGTTTAGTCTGCCCTGTTCCCATGATGCACTGGGCCAGGGACAGACTGATTTGCATATAGCCATGTTCTGAGCTGGGATGGGGCAGTGAGATAAATAACGGTGATGGATCAAGCCCTGATCTTTGGACTGGGTAAGAGTGGTCTGCTCAATTCAGACACTCTGTTCATCACCACCCCCTTTTGTAAATCGATTTTGGCCACTATAGGTGTGGCAGGGTATACTCAGACATGAGTCCCTTTCTCACTGCTCCATCAGGATTCAAGCAAGCCGGGCCGAAGAGGCTGAAATGCCAGAAACCGGTCCCCGGTAGCTTGTCTCCTTTCTGGTAAAGAATTGGCTTGGTAGTTTAGTCTGCCCTGTTCCCATGATGCACTGGGCCAGGGACAGACTGATTTGCATATAGCCATGTTCTGAGCTGGGATGGGGCAGTGAGATAAATAACGGTGATGGATCAAGCCCTGATCTTTGGACTGGGTAAGAGTGGTCTGCTCAATTCAGACACTCTGTTCATCACCACCCCCTTTTGTAAATCGATTTTGGCCACTATAGGTGTGGCAGGGTATACTCAGACATGAGTCCCTTTCTCACTGCTCCATCAGGATTCAAGCAAGCCGGGCCGAAGAGGCTGAAATGCCAGAAACCGGTCCCCGGTAGCTTGTCTCCTTTCTGGTAAAGAATTGGCTTGGTAGTTTAGTCTGCCCTGTTCCCATGATGCACTGGGCCAGGGACAGACTGATTTGCATATAGCCATGTTCTGAGCTGGGATGGGGCAGTGAGATAAATAACGGTGATGGATCAAGCCCTGATCTTTGGACTGGGTAAGAGTGGTCTGCTCAATTCAGACACTCTGTTCATCACCACCCCCTTTTGTAAATCGATTTTGGCCACTATAGGTGTGGCAGGGTATACTCAGACATGAGTCCCTTTCTCACTGCTCCATCAGGATTCAAGCAAGCCGGGCCGAAGAGGCTGAAATGCCAGAAACCGGTCCCCGGTAGCTTGTCTCCTTTCTGGTAAAGAATTGGCTTGGTAGTTTAGTCTGCCCTGTTCCCATGATGCACTGGGCCAGGGACAGACTGATTTGCATATAGCCATGTTCTGAGCTGGGATGGGGCAGTGAGATAAATAACGGTGATGGATCAAGCCCTGATCTTTGGACTGGGTAAGAGTGGTCTGCTCAATTCAGACACTCTGTTCATCACCACCCCCTTTTGTAAATCAAAGTGACACCCCCTGCACCCTTGACAAATTCGGTATTTACCGATTCGGTAAATACCGAATCGGTATTTGAATTGAATCCTATGGGTCTCAAGGCCCATAGGATTCAATAGCAAATACCGATTCGGTATTTACCGAATCGGTAAATACCGAATTTCAAGGTATCGGTAAAAAATCCAGATGTTGGTACCTACATCCCATTTACCGATTTTGAAATACCGAATCGGTAAAATTTGGTATTTCAAAATCGGTAAATGGGATTTACCTACATCTGGCCCTATATGTTCACACTATTCCTTGAATGAGAAAATGTTACATCTAGGCTACATTTTGTGAGGCCTGGGTGCATGATGTCCTCACCCAGTAGCCATGTTCCGTTCAATGTTCTTTCTACACTGTAAATGGAATCCTGCTTTTCATGTGGATCATTGGGTACCGAGCGCATCCAGGGAAACAAGCCAAACAATAGGTAATGACCAGGGCCTCATTACATATCTTCTGCAGGTTGATGGTGAATTGTATTTCCCATTGTATTAAATCTGCACAGTGGCCATTAGCGCACATGGGTACAGTTGACCAGCTCAATTACACATTGGACTCCCCCAATTAGGCAGCACAGAGCTGTAACGGCATTTTCTGTATGGGATCTTAGGAAAAGACAATGAGTTGTGCCAATAACAGGAGAAAGGCAGAAAAGGCCTGCATCAGGGTTTTGAAAATATATGTTGTTCAATGGGCCAGTGCTTAATTTGAGACATGGTTGCCGATGGGAGCCACCAGCCCTTTCTTTTTGGTACTGGGACTTATTTTTCTGCACCAAGAGAAAAAGTAGGAAAACACATTGTTAGAAATGGGATTACTAATTTGCTGAGGTATATACCCCTACCAGGCCGTAACTACCCACCACTCTAGTCTTGGTAAGCATAATACACACTAAAAGATATTCTGTGCTCACTCTCTCGTAGCTTGGCACAGAGCAGTCAGGCTTATCTAAAGAGACAATGTGTATAGTATTTGTGCAACATACACACAGTAACATAATGAATAAACCACAAAAAAAATCCACAAAGGTTTAGTAAAATAGAGAATATTTATCTGAGTAAAACAAGACCAAAGATTATATGCAAAAACAGCGCTTAGAAGATACTGGCGGTCAAAAGGGTACTTGAGGTCATGAGGGACAGGTGTAAATCCAAGGTTCAGGCTGACTACGATGGAGGGCAGGCTGGCTACAAGACCCATCCTTATAAGTAGATATCAGAAGAAAAGTTAGAATTAGGGCAACAAATTAGAAGTTGTTGTTTATATGGTTTCGTTAGAATATTGTTTATCCACAATTTTGAGTTAAACAGCTTTTGTGACACTGTTTTGTAAAGTATGATTTACTTTATTAACATTGTTTTCTAAAGCAGGATTCATCCTATATATATGTGAAATGTTTTTTATGAAGTGTTTTTTCTATGTAACTATGAAGTGACAAGGGGCGCTAGAGGGCGCACTGCAGCATGGCCGCACTGCTGTGAGGCTCCTGCAGCCTGGAGCCTTAATCCGTCCATAGATCCTTTCAAACTTCACCAGTCCCTACTATGACCCTGGATCCTTGTAGGGGGAGCCGCTGACCACACTCGGTCCAACTCCTGCGGCAATCGGAGCTTGCTGGCCGAAGCTACGAGTGCCTGAAAATTCCCCCGTCGGACACGCTGGAGGAAAGGTGCTCCTTGGTCCGGCGTCACTGCCTACTTTAGACCCCGGCACCACACGTGGGGTGGAGGCCCTATCTCCTCTCCCTCAGAGAGTCTTCGCGGCTGGATGCTCTGCCGCAGGCGGCGGCTGTGCCCGGTGCTTGCATCCTGTGGAGGCTTGTGTGGAGCGCTAGTGAAGGAACCACGCTGTGCTGCGGCGGTGGAGCCGCGCCGAAGGCACCGGTCTGCCGGCCGATGTGAGTGGCGGCCATAGTGCAGGTGGGAGTGGCGGGGTGTCCGCGCCTGCTCGTGCCCCCGTCTGTGACCGCCTGAGGGCTTGTCGACATATGCGGCGGTGAGAGCAGTGGTGGAGGACGGTGCTGAAGAGGATTACCGGCCGTACCGCTGAGGCACTGCATGGACATTATTTGGCGCCATTTTCATCGCGGTGGCTGGTGGAAGGCAGAGCCGGCCGTGGTGGATAGCGTTTGCTGCTGATGCGCTGCAGTTCTCATTGTATCTGATAGCACTATGTCCGGCTGACCGGACTGTTGATTATTGCCTCCTGCTCTACGCCACATGCTGCATGGTCCTGGGTGTACTGACCTGTCGTTTTAAAGACATCGCTGCTGCTGGTGCTGGGTCCTTGCCACCACCCTTGGTACAGCTCGTAAGTGGCGCTTACTTTCCTGCGCTGTTGTATGATATGCTGGGCTGCTGTTGTGCCCCTTCAGACTCATTTCACCTGCTGTCGTGGGGGCTATCCACTATCACTTCAGGAGCGGCTGTTTTTGGGACTGCCAGGGGGAGCTAGTTTCTGTAGAGTGCGACAAGATTGGCTGATCGCTACACCCCAGTTTGGGACTCTGGGGTGCTGCATATTCTGGTTGGTGAAACGCACTGTTTGGAGCACGTGATGCTGGAACCTGCAGTCCCTTTGACTTTCCTTGTACATTTCTGTGAGAGCTGCCGCAATCTGTGTGCGTGTCAACATGGGGAAACCGGACAATAAGCAGCCTAAGTTATCCTTTGACTCTGCAGCGGCCAGGAGGGGAGCTCGTCTAGCGCAGGAGGCCGGGAGTTCGCAATCCCCCCCCCCGCCGGTCGCTGACGCTGCTCCGCAGCCTACCACCCCGGACTTCCAGCAGATGATGCAGGAAATGCGGCAAGGCTTTGCCACCATAGTGGATAAGGTGGACAAATTATCCTCGCGCATGGACGCTGTTGTGCAAAAACTTGATGTGCATGAAGAGCGCCTCACCACGGCGGAGCAGCGCATCTCGGATCATGACGATACTAAAGCCACTCATACGGCTCAACTGGCGAGAATGGACAATATCCTGCGGGTAATAGCCGCTAAGAATGAGGAGTTGGAGGCGAGAAGTCGGCGTAATAATGTACGCGTGGTAGGTGTGCCGGAGACGACGAATGTGGGGAAAATGGAGACGTATGTAGAGAGACTCCTGGTTGGCGCGATTGGAGCGGAAGCGTTCTCTACGCAATTCATTGTGGAACGGGCACACCGCTCCCTTGGGCCAAGGCCGGCCCCGGGTGCTACACCGCGCCCTATCATTGCGCGCCTCCTGAACTACTGAGACCGGGACGCGGCTCTCCGGGCGGCTCTCACTACCCGCTCGCTTTCCTTTGAAGGGGTCAATTTCACCATATACCCGGACTTCACTCCGATGGTACAGGATCAACGGCGCAAATTCCTGGCGGTTAAGAAAAAACTTAGAGAGCTGCAGGTAGACTATGCTTTGCTGTACCCTGCGAAGCTGAGGGTGACCCATCAGGCAAAACAGCATTTTTTCACGAATCCGCAACAGGCAGAGGACTTTGTGAAGCGCCTCAGGAGAGAACGGACTGCGAACGACCGGCAAGATGAGGTGGGACAGGAAGGATACCGGTCGGCGGGGGAGGAGGATGCTTGATCCCGCTTCTTTCAGCACGGCGACTGTAGTGCACGCGATGCACGGGCATGTAGATGGCAGCTCTCGGGGCCTGTACTCTCTCGGCCTTGTACTGTTGAGGGTTGAAGTGAGGGTCACCAGATTGGACTTAGTGTACGCTATTGAGGGTCGCTGAGGGGGCGATGGTTGATGATGATGATATGCTCCGGGCACCCACCCCCACACTGCGCCTGGGCCGTGTATACGCCCTGTGGGAAGGAGTACGGCGAGGTGTGAGGGGGGTGGTAATGTGCACCTCTAGTGGGCACCTCAACAGGAATGCCCCACTCTTGTTTAGTTTCTTTTTGCGAATGACTTGTTGGATGAATGGATGGATGAATGGAGGGAGGGGGAGGGTGTATGGGGGTCCTGACAGGTTGGGGTTGGTCAGGTGGGTGGGGGGGAAGACACTGCATTGACAGTGCATGTTCCACTTGGTACTTATGGTTGGGACAATGTTGGATGCGGCTGTACCGCTGTCATGGCGATATATTGGGATTGCTGTTCTGCTTCGTCCAAGTCCGTATCGGGCCTGGATTGTTTACATGCGCGTAGAGGGGGGCCTGAATTTCCCGCTCATTGTTACCATTGCTGTGAGAGGGGGGATGGACGAAGGTGTACTCCACTTGATACGAACAGTGTCTATGCTGGTGGGACACGATGTGTAGAGATCGCATTGTTTTTAGGGCTGACTGTGTGCCTGTTGCACGGTTGTTGTTGTTTGGGACTGGGAGGGGGGGTCTGGTTCTGGGGATGGAAGATGGCAGGGATGAATGTGGTGTGAGGTTGGAGTGGGGGATGATGTGTGCGACGGTAACGGTCCACTGCTTTGTACCGGGGATATGGGATTGTACAATGCTTACGTATGCCCCATCGCACATTACTCATGGGTGATGCCAGTTGATGTGTTGGATAGGATATCGATTTTGTCCTGGAATGTGCGTGGGCTTAATGATGCCAGGAAATGTCAGAATGTACTACACTATTTGGATAGACATGCAATACAGATAGCTTTACTGCAGGAGACGCATCTGCGTCGAATGCCTGCACCTACGTTTGGAGGGAAGTGGGCCGCAGTGAGGAAGTTTTCATCATACTCCTCGTACGCACGTGGGGCTGTTATACTGATTAAGTAATCACTCTCATTTCAAGAGTTGGGGACGCGGGTGGACCCTGAAGGGCGATATGTGTTATTGTGGGGGAGGTTTGGGCAGGTCACTGTGCTCTTTGTGAATTGTTACGCACCGAAAGTTGATACACCTGCATTTTTTCTTACACTTTGGGGTTATGTCCTTGCTGTGGAAGCCTCGCACATTGTCTGGGGGGGCGACTTCAATTTAGCAGTGTGGGCTCTGGAGGATAGGTCAGAGGGGAGCTCTCAGTACAATGTACAAGCCAGGGATGTCTTACAGGGCATTGTGGAAGAAGCAGGCCTGATAGATAGTTGGAGATATGCTCACCCGAAGGATAGAGAGGGCACGCACTTCACGGCACAGGCTTGCACCTGGGCGAGGCTGGACTATGTCTTCCTCTCCAGGGGACTTGTGGCAGGGTTACATGATGTAGTACACCTCCCCAGAACATACTCTGATCATTGCCCGGTTAAGGTTATGTTGTCGGTGCCGGGGCTGCAAAGACCGCGGCCACCCTGGAGGCTCTTCCCTTCTGCCCTTTTGGATCCCATTTTCAAGGTGGAACTTGGCGAGGAAGTGGAGGCTTTTTTCCCAAGGAATAGAGGCTCTGTAGATAGTTTGGAGGTGATATGGGAGGCATTTAAGGTTACAATTCGTGGTGTCACTATCTCCAAGAGCTGTGGGGTGCTTAGGACTATTGTTCGTACTCTTGCAGGATTAGAGGCTGACTTAAAACAGCTGGAATGTAGAATGCAGGCTGGCTCTGATCCTGAACTCATGCATCAGTTTAGGGGTAAACTATCCGAGTATGAGGAGGAAGCGGCCAGGGAGGCAAAGCACAGGGGGAAATACTGGACGGCGAGGAGGTACTGGGAGTGTGAGAGGCCTGGGAAGGTACTTGCCGCGCTCACGAGACATCAGAGATATAGTTCGGATGTGTTGGAACTGGTCTTGCAGGATGGCACACGTTGTAGGGACAGTAAGGAGATCCAGGAGACATTAATGCAACACTACACACAATTATACACTACACAGCAAGCGGGAGATGTGAGGTATGGGGGATTTCTGGATGATCTGGCGCTCTGCTGGTTATCGGACGATCACAGGGCGTTCCTAGGTAGGCCCCTTGAGGTGGAGGAGATCAGGAGCGCCATCATGTCTCTGAATAACGGGAAGGCTACGGGGTTGGATGGACTCCCCGCCGAATTTTATAAATGCTATGTGGATACTATGGCGCCAGTTCTCCGGGAGGTCTTTGAGGAGTCCCTTGAGGTGGGGAAATTACCAGGGTCCATGAGGGAAGTTGCTATCACCTCTTTACTTAAACCAGGTAAGGATCCCTTGGACGTGGGGTCCTACAGACCTCTCTCATTGCTTAAATGTGATGTCAAGATATTGGCGAAAGTATTGGCGACACGACTCTCGGAGCTTATGCCCGTTATCGTCTTACCTGATCAGTCCGGATTTGTACCTGTCCGGGCGACATCTCTTAATCTTCGAACACTATTCTCCCTGATCCCGATGATAGCTCCGGAGCTCCCGGTAGCCGCCGTTTTCTTGGACACTACGAAAGCGTTTGATTCAGTGGGACGGGGTTACCTGATAGATGTTTTATGTAAAATGGGGTTTCCTCGGATCTTTATTTCATGGGTCAAACTGTTGTACACTGAGCCAGTGGCGAGAGTGGTCGTGAATGGTGTACTTTCCCCCCAATTCCCAATCACGAGGGGGACCAGGCAGGGATGTCCTCTTTCTCCCCTCCTATTTGCCATTGCCATAGAGCCTCTTGCATGTAGGATTCGCCAATTACATAAACAGAGTGCGTTTAATTGTTTTCAGCGCCAAATTGGGATCTCTTTGTATGCGGATGATGTTATGCTGTATGTGAGAGATCCGCAGGCGAATCTTAACGCGCTATTACGAGAGCTTGTGGCCTTTGGAGGTATTTCGGGAGTACATATCAATTGGCAGAAATCACAATTCTTCCCGCTCACTGCAGCGGTTCATCGATTCCCGCTGGATTACCCTCTGGAGTGGTGTGATTCAGAGCTACGTTATCTTGGTATTGTAGTGTCTCTGGACAGGGAGGAAACTATTAGGCTTAATTATGGAGTCGCTATCACTAAACTGGTGGATAACATTACGAGATGGATGTCTTTACCTCTGTCCATGGCGGGTAGAGCGTCCCTGATAAAAATGGTGGTCCTACCCTGCTTCCTGTACTTATTTCAGAATATTCCCTATCACCCGGGGGCGTATTTTTTAAACGTCTCCGCTCTGAGCTGATTCGTCTGTTCTGGGGGGGTAAACAACCGAGATTGGCATGGTCTACCTTAACGCTGCCCTATGTCAGTGGAGGCTTTGACGTTCCTGATTTTGAACTTTATTATGTGAGCGCTCAAGCGCACTATGCATACCACTGGATGCGTCCCACGCCATTTATGCCTCAGATAGCTGCTGAACAGTGGGTCGCTCATCCTCTCCCCTTGGAGGGCATGGTAATGGGAAATGTTGGAGATGTGGATACACACCAGACTACGGTGACATGCACGGTTGATGCTTGGACACGTGTTGCAAAGGCATTGGATCTTGCATTCCTCTATTCACCTGCACTGCCCCTAGCATATCATCCTGCCCTGTCCTTGTTGCGGGAGACCGGGTTCCAGCGAATGTGCAAGCGTCTTGGGACGCTTACGTGGGGGGACCTTTTCCCCGAGGGCAACTTTCGTACCCGTGAACAGTTTTTTGGGGGTATGGAGTATTCCCCTTTAGAGATGTTTTATTATGTTCGGTTGCGACAAGGCCTGCGGACGCTACTGCCTGGGTTCCCCAAGGAACCGGGCGTGGCTTTACCGCTTCACGTGATGTTAATCTCTGATGGGCCTCACTTGGTCTCTAAACTATATGGCGCCATCAGGAAACAATGGGTTACACCGGCTAGTCGGGTACGTGAACAATGGAACGTTGAGCTCGGAATTTCCATCTCTGATGAGCAATGAACATACTGTTGTGGCGTGACTGCCAATATATCATCTAGTTGCCGTTTAAAAATCATACACTATAAATTCATACAAAGATTCTATTACACCCCAGCAAGGAAACTTGGATTCCAGTTAGCGGAGGACGATAGATGTGCTTGTTGCCGGGCGGCGGGGGCTGATTTCCTTCACCTGGCATGGGAGTGTGGGGCCATTTCTGAGTACTGGGTGCAGGTCCATGACGCCCTTCAGGTCATGACTGAGGATGGGGTATCGTTCGACCCCTTGGTCCTGCTTTTAGGATATACTAAGGAGGTGCCGGCACCTTATCGTAGATTTGTGGACGTGGCCTTATTGTTGGCAAAACGGCGAGTGGCCTGCTGTTGGGGGCGGGGCAGGGTGCCACGGTTCAAGGATTGGCTGGGAGATATCATTTATTGTCAGGACCAGTACAATGTGTATGCGGAAATGATGCCTGTGCGCTGTAGGCCTAAGGATTTTTGGAGCCCGTTGCAGGTGTACCTACTTACTAGGGCTGTGCAAGATTCTGAATCGGAGAGTGAGGATCGGGTTGGGGTTGGTTAGAAGCGCAACATTTGCTGGACACCCAATTATACCTACCAGACACCATGTAACACAGCGGATGGAGATGTTTCTATGTTCTACTGATAGGCTGCTTGTGTGGATTACACTGTATAGTCACTGGGGGTGGGGTGATAAGCCAATGACTGCTCTTTTGTTGTGGTGATGGGGGTCCCTCAGCCGAGCCAATGTTGACTTATGGGTATACGTTCACTCTGTTGATGCGGTTATCCCTCCTTGACGAGTGCGCGCTTTGGGTCCGTACTCCTGCGGTTCCTGAATGTTCTATGCAGATGTATTGTACTCCTATTGCTTGCAGATACTCTGTTTCTCCAATTGTCTACACTGTATTATGCTTGAACATGGCATCTGGACTTTTCATGTCTACTGCTGCATTGCATTATCCCTGAATCTGCATATGCTTTGTATATGCGCCACTGCTGTCACCTGCTTTTCTTCCAATAAAGGTTTTAAAAAAAAACAAACTATGAAGTGACAATGTTTTTATTTTCCATGCGTTAGAGAAATGAAAATATAAAAATTATAGTAAAAGGTATAAATAAATGTACCAGGTTTACTATAAGAAAGAAATGTTAATCCTTTAAGCTAAAAAAATGTTATGCTTGAAAAATCCGAGGTATAGGCTTACCCCTGGTTGCTTTAGAATTTAGCGGCCCTGCCTATCCCTTGTCCCGTGGGTCTAACTCCCCTCAATCTTTAATACTTTATAAAAGTGACACTTTTAAATCTGTAATGTGAAATCCAACTTCAGCAGTAAGGAGGATTTATCAGTAGCATTCCAAACATATGAAACACAAAAAAACTACTCTTCTCAGATCAGAAGTTACAGCTCAAAAGTGTATTGAGGAATTCCCAATGCTAACCTATGAGAGGAGTAGGCCTCACAGTAGTGAAAAACAAAATAGACTTTTTCTTACTACCAGGACAAGCAAAAAAATAAGATTGTGTGTCCTGCATTTTACTTACCTAACACCCTTCCCTTATAGCTACCTAGGGCGTACCTTAGAGGTGACATATGTGATAAAAGAGGAGTTTAAGGCTTGGCCAGTAGTTTTAAATACCAAGTCAAAGTGGCAGTAAACTGCACACACAGGCACTGCGGGGGCAGATCTGGGAGAGATTTGAAAGGCTACTTCTGTGGTTGGCACACTCAGTACTGCAGCCCACTAGTAGTATTTGAAGCACAAGCCCTGGGTATAGCATATACCATTTTACAAGGGACTTACCAATTCAACAATATGCCTACCAGGTATATACCAATGTCATCATGTTTAGGAGAGAAGCACATGTACTTTAGCAGCAAGCAGTGGAAAGGTGCTAAGAGTACTAAGGCCAACAAGAAAGAGTTCAGCCAAAAGATGAGGAGGAAGGCAACATGGTTGGGGTGACCTTTCAGATAGGGCCATTTTCCAACACACACAAACTAAAAAGATGGAGGAAGAAAAAAGTTGAAACCATCACAAAGGTACAATGCAGGAACATACAAGAGTGAGATAAATGGGCAGGGAGATTCTGGTAGTGGATTAAAGAAGCATTTTATGGATTTAAGTCCTTTAGAGAGGACAGATCGATACTGATAGGTATACCCACAAGAGACACACCTTGAGCCAAGTTTGACAACATGGGTCTCTCCTCCTTTCTCCTCCCATGGGGCATGTAGGGTATTACTCAAGGGCTTGATGAGAGTCCTTTTTCTGGTGAGCGTGACAAAGGTCATACCACCAAGTGGTATTTTCTCACCACAACCTTGGTAAGAACGGAGCCCTCTCTTGGTCCTAATGAATGCCACAAACCCTATTGGTCTGACTGGCAGAAACATGTTGACCACAATCACTCGTTGAGGGGACAATATGTCCCCATGCTCATCACCCACGTTATTGTAGCACCATATAGCTACCTCCTCTATTAAATATAATTTGGCAACTGTAATGGTTTTTAAACTCCACTCACTTGTCACAGCCCCTCACTTAGTTTTAGAAGTGCCTCCCTGTCTCCAGGTGAAGGCCCGTCCTTGACCAAACTGGGTTTCTAGAGGGCAAGGACTGCCGATAATGAAGCATGACACCTGGCGGTGTGTGAGGACAGTCCTTCACTTTTTGTGCGATGCCAGCACTTACAGTCAAGATTTAGAGTACCTTCGTTCATTTCGTTTCGAGCAACTTCTTTTGTGTTCACATTTCGTGTTGGAGGCTTGCTTACTCCTAGTGCCTTGCACCTCTAGCTCCCTCCCCATGGATCGCCATGGGGTTAATCTGCTTTCATGGATTTAAGACTACCAGTTTTGGTATTTGGTACACTGGCATTTAATTGCACCTACTGCAGGCTTCTAAACAGAGCTTTGACCACCGGCACTCTTTCATTTACAAATTAAGCACTGCCATGGACTCTACCACTTGTAACTGAAACACCCCTATGACAACAATTTGAAGCACAGACAGTAGTGTTAGATGGAGGCTGTCCAAATGTTTATAAGGAGTTCTATGTCATTCCCAAAGCAGTGAGTGTGAGAAGTTGGCCTGATATATAATGCTCACTAATTCTTAGTGATCACTTTGTATCATGCCAAGCAACCCTTATGATGATGGTTGTAATTCAACCTTGTAGACCAGTTATCCTAGTGGTAACGTGGACAAAGCAGTCTTAGGCTAAACTCTGAAAGGCATGTGAAGCCAGCTGTTATACCATACACAACCCCCTTGAATACCAAATGAAAGGGACACCACACAGATATATATTGAAAATATATATTGATTTATTAACTATTAAAATCCCCTGGACTCTTTATGAGCACAGAAACACAAGCGTTAAATCACAAGACAGTTTAAAATACACAAAAGTTGCACAATATGGATGAGCCCTAGGGGCCACCTAAACCATATACTAAGAAAGTGGTATAAGAGATACCAGGAGGAAAGTGAAGAGGCCTAGGGCCTTGGGAATCGCTGGAGCTATTCGAGACTGGCAATGACTAAGTCGGGAAAGGCCCACGGGACTCGGGTGCAGTGTTCAAAGTGCACGCACTTCTCAATACAAAGTCTATGGTGCGTAAAAAGCACAGAGTTAGAAAGTTAGGAACCTTCCGAGTGACCTACGGAGCTGAAACTTAAAACACAGGCCCTTGGGATGTGTACCAGTGCAGGAGCACCGGCGGAGCTGAGTTACCTCACCCACAGGAAGCGGGTGCACAGGGTCGAAGTTGTGTCGGGTTTCGTCACGCTGGTCGATGGTGCTTGGATCTGAAGATGCTGCAGGCGGCTCGATGAGAAGAGTTCCGGTGGATCCAAGGGTGGATCTGAAGATGTGAAGACCTGAAAGCAGAGGGGACAGTGTTCAAAGTCACTAGCCAGTGACTACCGTGGAACCAGATTGGAACCAGGCGATGTCTGGTGCAAACAGGCGTTGTTGGGTAGCTTCTTTCTGCAGCCACGTGGATACCCGGGGTCGAGGACGTCCAGGAGTCGGTCACGAGCTGTCCCACGTAGGCTTCTCGCTGTTGGCGGTGTCGGCGATCTGATCGGAGCAAACAGGCCTTGGCAAATGCAAGCCACGCAGAAGTTGAAAGATGCTGTTCACTCGGACCAGCAAGGTCAGAGCGGGTGCTCCTTTTCACAGGAGCTTAGGTAGGTCTGGAGCAACCAGACCTGCTGTGTAAATCTTCGGGTTCGTCACCAAGATGGCCGCTGGCCGCATGGCTAGTGGCCGGGATGGCGCGTCGAGTGGCACAATGCAAAAGGGCCCCACGCAGATCGTGGAGATGCTGGAGGGCTGATCTTCGGTGCAAGGGCTGCTCGGTGGTGGGGGTTCTCAATCCCCAAAGCACAACGTCGAGGATGCCTCAGAAGCTGCGCAGTCAGCTTTTCGAGTGTCTTTCAAGAGGTCCGGTCCCACGTCACTCGGTGCCTCCATGGGTCCCTTCTTTGCAGGGACTGTGGATCGGGCTCTGAGAGGTCTGGGAATCTGGTTCTTGTCGGGCTCTGGGCTCGGTCTCCGGCGGGAGGCGGCGGCAAAGCAGACCTCGAGTTGCTGGTTGGTACCTGTGTTCACAGGGTGGCCACTCCTAGGCCACAAGGGAGATTCTCTTCAGTCTTCTGTGCAGCAGAATGTCGAAGTCCAGTCTTCTTCTTGTTTAAAGTTGATTTCGGGATGATCTGCTGTGCAATGGCACTGCTCCCCCTCTTATTCCCAAACTGGGGGTGGATCACCTACTAGGTCCCTCCTCTGGGAGGAACCAGGAAGGGGGGCGGTTACACCCCCTTTCCTTTGTCCAGCTCCGCGCCAGGACTGGGGCTGGAAGGCCCCAGAACCGGTTTGGACTGGCCTATGCACGGGGACACCTTGTGTGCCCCGGGCATGTCTGATTCTATTCAGCCCTGTCCTACCCAATACACAAAATCCTGTCTGGGGTGGTGCTCGCACCTCCCAAGGCAGGAAACCCTTTGTCCAGGCCACCATCTGCCGAGTTTCGGTCAGCAGCAGGAGGCCAGACTTGTGTCTGTGGTGGCAGCGTCCATTTTGTGAAGCTGAGGCTCTGTTTAACTTTAACCGGGGTTAAGGCTACACACATGTCGTGTCCCTCTAGAAGGGTGGAATGCTATCCCCGTCGCCAGAATTGGCGAGGGGATAGTATTCCAATTCGTATGACACCTTACTCGACATGTTTTGATAAAGCCAAACCAAAGATAGCATTTAACCACGAGGATTATAATGCACTTAAGAGTATATGGTATGGCAATATCCCGGAACAGCTTAGGGAGTTGTTCCCGACAGCTGCAGACAGGCTCAGCTCATGCTAGAGCACCATCTCACATATTTCCAAGCACTCTGCCTCCAGGATTGATGAGGCCTTCCATAGGAGTGGCTGATAGGAACATATGTGTCCAGTTTAGGGTTAGGCACAGACATACTGTACCTAAGTAAGAGGTGGTTACACCGACTTACCCCAGCTGAGTGATCAGCCAGTTGTGTCAAATATGGAGGCCAGGCCAGGGGTGGCACAATGCGTGCTGCAGCCCCTGGTAGGCCTTGGATACACCCATGCCCTGGGCACCTAGGGTGCACTATTACAGGGGCTCATAAGGTGAACCAGTTCCAATTCGTAATGCACCTAGAGTGCATTGGCAGTAATTTAGAGAGAGAACAGCAGGCTGTGGGTCTGATTAGCAGGCCCACAGCCACATTAAGTCAGAAACCAGTGAAGCAAAAAGCAAAAATTTGGGGTGACCATAGGATAGCAGACCCTACTCTCCTACATAACCCCCCCCAAACGCAGGGACATTAGACTAACCTTGACCAGTTGTGTCTTCATGTTCTAAGTGGAAGTACCTGGAGAGACCATCTGCGTTGCCATGGTCAGTCCCTGGGCGGTGCTCCACTGTAAAGTCCATCCCCTGTAGGGAAATGGACCACCTGAGTAGTTTGGGGTTTTCACCCTTCATCTGATTAAGCCATAGGAGGGGCTTATGGTCGGTCTGAATCTTGAAGTGAGTGCCAAATAAGTATGGTCTCAACTTCTTCAGGGCCCACACCACAGCAAAGGCCTCCCTCTCTATAGCTGACCAACGTTTCTCTCTGGGGGTCAGCCTTCTGCTAATGAAAGCAATGGGCTGGTCCTGGCCATCTACATTAAGCTGTGAAAGCACTGCTCCCACTCCCAACTCAGAAGCATCTGTTTGGACAATGAACTCTCTTGAGTAGTCAGGACTCTTCAGGATAGGTGCAGAGCACATGGCCTTCTTCAGGTCATCAAATGCCTTTTGACAGATTTCTGTCCACTGAACCTTTTTGGGCATCTTCTTGGATGTCAGATCATTAAGAGGAGTCACAATGGACCCACAGTTCTTAACAAACTTCCTGTAGTACCCAGTCAGGCCCAAGAAAGCTCTGACCTGAGTCTGGGTAGTTGGAGGGGACCAGTCCTTGATGGTCTGGATCTTACTCTCCAGTGGTTGAACTTGGCCTCCACCTACAAGGTGGCCCAGGTATACAACCTTGCTCTGCCCTATCTGGCACTTTGTTGCCTTGATAGTGAGGCCTGCCTTCTGCAGAGCCTCAAGCACTTCCTTCAGGTGGACCAGGTGATCCTCCCAGGTGGAGCTAAAGACAGCAATATCGTCCAGATAAGCTGCACAAAAGTCATCCAACCCAGTGAGGACTTGATTCACCAACCTTTGGAAGGTGGCAGGTGCATTTTTCAAACCAAAGGGCATCACCACAAACTGATAATGCCCACTAGGGGTAGAAAATGCTGTCTTGGCTTTAGACTCCTCAGCTAACCTGATTTGCCAGTAGCCAGCTGTCAAGTCAAATGTGCTCAAATATTTGGCAGAAGCCAACTTGTCAATGAGCTCATCTGCCCTTGGAATAGGGTGTGCATCTGTCCTGGTGACAGCATTGAGTCCTCTGTAATCCACACAGAACCTCATCTCTCTCTTGCCATCTTTGGTGTGAGGTTTGGGGACCAGAACCACTGGGCTAGTCCAGGGGCTCTCTGAAGGCTCAATGACACCTAATTCCAGCATCTTTTGCACCTCAGTCTTTATACAGTCCCTGACGTGGTCAGGTTGCCTGTAAATTTTGCTCTTTACAGGAAGACTGTCACCAGTGTCCACCACATGTGTACACCAGTTAGTCTGACTGGGTGTCAAGGAGAACATATGCCTGTATGCCTGTAGAACTTGTCTGCAGTCATGTTGCTGATGTTCAGTGAGGCTGCCACCTAAGGCCACACCATCAACTGAGCCATCCTCAGGGTTCTGAGTGAGCAGGTCTGGGAGAGGGTCACTCTGTTCCTCCTGTCCCTCATCTGTAGCCATGAGCAAGCCCATGTCTGCCCTGCTGACATATGCCTTCAATCTGTTCACATGGAGCACCCTGTGGGGGCTCCTGGGAGTTCCTAGGTCCACCAAGTAGGTAACCTCTCCCTTCTTTTCCAGAATTGTATGTGGTCCAGACCATTTGTCTTGGAGTGCTGCTGGGGCCACTGGCTCCAACACCCATACCTTCTGTCCAGGCTGAAATTCAACAAGGACAGCCTTTTGGTCATGCCAAGCTTTTTGTAATTCTTGGCTAGCCTCAAGGTTTTTGGATGCCTTTTCCATGTACTCTGCCATCCTGGAGCGGAGACCAAGTACATAGTCCACTATGTCCTGTTTAGGCTTTTTGAGAGGTAACTCCCATCCTTCCTTCACTAGACACAGGGGTCCTCTTACAGGGTGCCCAAACAACAATTCAAAGGGGCTGAAGCCAACCCCCTTTTGAGGGACCTCTCTGTAAGCGAACAAAAGGCAGGGCAGAAGGATGTCCCATCTTCGCCTGAGCTTTTCAGATAATCCTTTAATCATGCCCTTTAGGGTCTTGTTAAATCTCTCAACAAGCCCATTGCATTGTGGGTGATAAGGAGTGGTGAACTTGTAGTTTACACCACATTCCTTCCACATAGCTGTCAAATATCCAGACATGAAGTTGGCACCTCTATCTGATATTACCTCCTTAGGAAACCCCACTCTGGAGAAAACTCCAAGTAAGGCCCTGGCCACAACAGGAGCTGTTGTGGCCCTAAGGGGAATTGCCTCTGGGTACCTGGTGGCATGATCCACCACCACCAGTATGAATCTGTGCCCAGATGCTGTAGGGGGATCCATTGGACCAACAATATCAATCCCCACTCTTTCAAAGGGAACCCCCACCACAGGTAGTGGTATTAGGGGGGCCTTTGTTGTTCCACCTGCTTTACCACTGGCTTGGCAGGTTTCACAGGAGCGACAAAACTCCTTGGTGTCTTCAGACATGTGAGGCCAGTGAAAGTGAGGGACAAGCCTGTCCCAAGTCTTGTTCTGGCCTAGGTGTCCTGCTAAAGGAATATCATGGGCCAAGGTGAGTAGGAAGCCCCTAAATTGCAGAGGTATAACCAACCTCCTGGTAGCACCAGGCTTGGGGTCTCTAGCCTCTGAATAAAGGAGTCCATCGTCCCAATATACTTTATGGGCACCTTGAGCATTCCCAGCAGCCTCAGCAGCAGCCTGCTGTCTGAGGGGTTCAAGAGAAGGACAGGTTAACTGAGCCTGCCCCAAGTCTGCCCTAGAAGGTCCCCCTGTCCCCAGAAACTCAACCTGATCAGGTTCAAGTTCTTCAGGGACAGTTCCTTCAGGGGTCTCAAGATCAGTTTCCTGTGAAGCCTGATCCTCACTTGTAGGCAGTTGGGAAGGCGCAGCCTTAACCCTCCTGTTCTACTTCTTGGGAGGTACTTGGTCCATTGTTCCAGGATCCAAGACCTGAGGTTCAGAGAGGCACTTTTTGGCCTGTGACCTGGTCACAGCAAGGACATGTGATGATATCCCTAACATCTCTGCATGAGTCCTGTACTCAACTTCTGACCATAGAGAGTTCTCCAGGTCATTGCCCAACAAACATTCTACTGGGAGATCAGCACTAACCACAACTTTCTTTAGGCCAGTTACCCCTCCCCAGGAAAAGTTAACAAGTGCCACACTATGTGTAGTAGTGACATTGCTGGCATTGGTCACCAGGTAATCATCGCCTGGCATGTATTGTCCAGGGTCCACAAAGTTAGGTGTCACCATAGTGACACTGGCACATGTGTCCCTGTAAGCTTGAGACACTTTGTTGTTAATCAAAGGTGTCTGTCTGTATTTGCCCAGGTTACTGGGACTTATGTCAGGGGTCAAATCTATGTCCCCTTCACAAACCAGAACAGCCTGTGTAAGAGTTCTGACTAGGTCAGAATCTCCTTCAGTTCCCAAAGTGATTCCCACTAATCCCTTGGCTTGAGGAACAGCACTGCTAACTGTACTAGTGGGTGCAGGTGCCTTAGGGGCTGCAGTGCTGGGGGCTCCACCCTTTTTACACTCACTTGTCCAGTGAGAGGTGTTCTTACAAGTTTTACACCAGGGTTTCTTCTGACCTTCTTTCTTCTTCTTCTTGGAAGTTTGGGACCCACCCTCTGTCTCAGTTTGGGGCCCTGTTGAAGACTTCTGGTCTTTAGCTTTCTGCTCCCCACCCTTCTGGTCTGTTTTCTTCTGGTCACCACCCTGGTTCTGGTTCTGGTTCTTTTGCTTAACTCTGGTTCTTACCCATTTATCTGCCCTCTTTCCCAATTCTTGGGGAGAGGTCAAATCTGAGTCAACCAAATGTTGATGCAACTGCTGGTTCTGACAATTATTTAAAATTTGTTCTCTCATCAGCAAATTATACAATCCTTCATAGTCTGTAACCTTGCTTCCCAGCAACCATCCCTCCAGAGCCTTAGTGGCACACTCAACAAATTCAGACCAGTCCTGAGTCTGTGTCTTCTGGGTATCTCTGAACATTAACCTGTACTGTTCAGTGGTTAAGCCTAACCCATCAATCAGAGCACTCTTCAGGACCAGGTAGTTTCTAGAATCCCCATCACTAACTGTGAGGAGTCTGTCTCGGCCTCTACCTTCAAAGGAGAGCCACAAGATTGCTGCCCACTGCTCCTGAGGGATCTGCTGTACTCTGCAGGCTCTCTCCATTGCAGTAATCCATTTATGGATATCATCCCCAGCTTTGTAGGGGGGCACAATCTTACTCAGGTTTCTATTATCAAAAGACCTGTCTTTATCCTTGTGGATATTGCTGCCACCAGTGGGTTCTATTACCCCACTCTCTCTAGGCTGTCTTGCTCTAGCAAGTTTCTCTTGGGCCAGGGCAATCTCTAATTCTTGTCTCTGGACTCTCAATTCAGCCTCTCTAATTTGAGATTCTCTCAATTTGGTCTCATGTTCCCTTCTCTGAGGGCTAGTCATCCTCCTTCTGGAGTGACCATGAGAACCTCTAGAAGCATAGGAGTTGTCAGAGTCACCTGAGTGAATCCTTCTCCTCCTAGGCTCCTGGTTAAGTCCACCTGGGGGTCTGAATGGGTTGTTACCTGATTCATTCCCAAGTTGACTTAAGTTAGCCTGGTTCAGTCTACTGACCAGCACCTGACTATCTCTGTCATCATCTGACTCACTGCTTTCCACCTCCTCCTCCTCTTCTTCTTCCTCTACATCTACCTGAGGAGCTCCAGTGGTGGAGGCTTCCTCATCTACCAGGATGATAGGGGCAGGGGTGTCTACAGTGTCATCCTCTGAAGGATGGCCTCCTTCAGCATCCCCTGTGGGGTTTGCCTTAGAGGTCTTTAGAGCCTCAGACTGATCCAAGAGCTCTCTTAGGTGGTCTGTAGTAGGGGAAGGCCCTGTCTTCAGACCCCTTAAGACACAAAGCTGTCTTAATTCCTTAAAGGGAAAAATAGCAAACTGGGATGGTGCCCTTGGAGGGTCACTCTCAACAGGAGTAAGTCCACTGGACCCCTCTGTTCCAGACATTGCTCTAGTGTGGGTGGATGTGTTGCAATCTACCTACACTGGTGTTTACCTACTAAACCTATCTAGTAGTTGTAGCTAGGGTGTGCTACTCCCTTTGCTCTACAACAACTAAGTTCAGTAGAACTTAAGTATACTAGTCTTGTTTTATATGTACCTAGCAGGTACCTGTATGATCTTTCAAATGATAATCTCAAAGATTGTAATGGTAAAACAACAGCAAGCTCAGATCCCAATCCGCTGCTCACCAATGTGAGAAGTTGGCCTGATATATAATGCTCACTAATTCTTAGTGATCACTTTGTATCATGCCAAGCAACCCTTATGATGATGGTTGTAATTCAACCTTGTAGACCAGTTATCCTAGTGGTAACGTGGACAAAGCAGTCTTAGGCTAAACTCTGAAAGGCATGTGAAGCCAGCTGTTATACCATACACAACCCCCTTGAATACCAAATGAAAGGGACACCACACAGATATATATTGAAAATATATATTGATTTATTAACTATTAAAATCCCCTGGACTCTTTATGAGCACAGAAGCACAAGCGTTAAATCACAAGACAGTTTAAAATACACAAAAGTAGCACAATATGGATGAGCCCTAGGGGCCACCTAAACCATATACTAAGAAAGTGGTATAAGAGATACCAGGAGGAAAGTGAAGAGGCCTAGGGCCTTGGGAATCGCTGGAGCTATTCGAGACTGGCAATGACTAAGTCGGGAAAGGCCCACGGGACTCGGGTGCAGTGTTCAAAGTGCACGCACTTCTCAATACAAAGTCTATGGTGCGTAAAAAGCACAGAGTTAGAAAGTTAGGAACCTTCCGAGTGACCTACGGAGCTGAAACTTAAAACACAGGCCCTTGGGATGTGTACCAGTGCAGGAGCACCGGCGGAGCTGAGTTACCTCACCCACAGGAAGCGGGTGCACAGGGTCGAAGTTGTGTCGGGTTTCGTCACGCTGGTCGATGGTGCTTGGAGCTGAAGATGCTGCAGGCGGCTCGATGAGAAGAGTTCCGGTGGATCCAAGGGTGGATCTGAAGATGTGAAGACCTGAAAGCAGAGGGGACAGTGTTCAAAGTCACTAGCCAGTGACTACCGTGGAACCAGATTGGAACCAGGCGATGTCGGGTGCAAACAGGCATTGTCGGGTAGCTTCTTTCTGCAGCCACGTGGATACCCGGGGTCGAGGACGTCCAGGAGTCGGTCACGAGCTGTCCCATGTAGGCTTCTCGCTGTTGGCGGTGTTGGCAACCTGATCAGAGCAAACAGGCCTTGGCAAATGCAAGCCACGCAGAAGTTGAAAGATGCTGTTCACTCGGACCAGCAAGGTCAGAGCGGGTGCTCCTTTTCACAGGAGCTTGGGTAGGTCTGGAGCAACCAGACCTGCTGTGTAAATCTTCGGGTTCGTCGCCAATATGGCCGCTGGCCGCGTGGCTAGTGGCCGGGATGGCGCGTCGAGTGGCACAATGCAAAAGGGCCCCACGCAGATCGTGGAGATGCTGGAGGGCTGATCTTCGGTGCAAGGGCTGCTCGGTGGTGGGGGTTCTCAATCCCCAAAGCACAACGTCGAGGATGCCTCAGAAGCTGCGCAGTCAGCTTTTCGAGTGTCTTTCAAGAGGTCCGGTCCCACGTCACTCGGTGCCTCCACGGGTCCCTTCTTTGCAGGGACTGTGGATCGGGCTCTGAGAGGTCTGGGAATCTGGTTCTTGTCGGGCTCTGGGCTCGGTCTCCGGCGGGAGGCGGCGGCAAAGCAGACCTCGAGTTGCTGGTTGGTACCTGTGTTCACAGGGTGGCCACTCCTAGGCCACAAGGGAGATTCTCTTCAGTCTTCTGTGCAGCAGAATGTCGAAGTCCAGTCTTCTTCTTGTTTAAAGTTGATTTCGGGATGATCTGCTGTGCAATGGCACTGCTCCCCCTCTTATTCCCAAACTGGGGGTGGATCACCTACTAGGTCCCTCCTCTGGGAGGAACCAGGAAGGGGGGCGGTTACACCCCCTTTCCTTTGTCCAGCTCCGCGCCAGGACTGGGGCTGGAAGGCCCCAGAACCGGTTTGGACTGGCCTATGCACGGGGACACCTTGTGTGCCCCGGGCATGTCTGATTCTATTCAGCCCTGTCCTACCCAATACACAAAATCCTGTCTGGGGTGGTGCTCGCACCTCCCAAGGCAGGAAACCCTTTGTCCAGGCCACCATCTGCCGAGTTTCGGTCAGCAGCAGGAGGCCAGACTTGTGTCTGTGGTGGCAGCGTCCATTTTGTGAAGCTGAGGCTCTGTTTAACTTTAACCGGGGTTAAGGCTACACACATGTCGTGTCCCTCTAGAAGGGTGGAATGCTATCCCCGTCGCCAGAATTGGCGAGGGGATAGTATTCCAATTCGTATGACACCTTACTCGACATGTTTTGATAAAGCCAAACCAAAGATAGCATTTAACCGCGAGGATTATAATGCACTTAAGAGTATATGGTATGGCAATATCCCGGAACAGCTTAGGGAGTTGTTCCCGACAGCTGCAGACAGGCTCAGCTCATGCTAGAGCACCATCTCACATATTTCCAAGCACTCTGCCTCCAGGATTGATGAGGCCTTCCATAGGAGTGGCTGATAGGAACATATGTGTCCAGTTTAGGGTTAGGCACAGACATACTGTACCTAAGTAAGAGGTGGTTACACCGACTTACCCCAGCTGAGTGATCAGCCAGTTGTGTCAAATATGGAGGCCAGGCCAGGGGTGGCACAATGCGTGCTGCAGCCCCTGGTAGGCCTTGGATACACCCATGCCCTGGGCACCTAGGGTGCACTATTACAGGGGCTCATAAGGTGAACCAGTTCCAATTCGTAATGCACCTAGAGTGCATTGGCAGTAATTTAGAGAGAGAACAGCAGGCTGTGGGTCTGATTAGCAGGCCCACAGCCACATTAAGTCAGAAACCAGTGAAGCAAAAAGCAAAAATTTGGGGTGACCATAGGATAGCAGACCCTACTCTCCTACAGTGAGCAAGTGCTTGATTCTACCAAAGTTCAGGAAATAAGTTGGAGGATATTGACCTTAAACATTTTTTTAAAAAACATATTTTATTTGTCAAATAGCACATATGAAGCAGAACTCTGTGACCCAGAAACTTCTACATAATACGTTTACATCATCATGACTTTGACTTTTACAAAAACATAATAAAGGAAAAATGGAAAGCAATACAGATGAAATAAATCAACAAAGAAACCATAACACAACAATCCCCCCGTCGCACTAAAGTCTACGCCAGAACAGCACATTATTAGAAAGTCTACCTACATCAATAACTGCAGCACGCTATTACAAATGAAACTACGTCTTGCACCGGCTAAAAGGAAATTAAGCTGGGTCGAGGGGCCCTGCCGTAGAGACGGGTTCCAGCTGCAGGCCTCAATAGGCCGCCCATCGCTTCCAAATTTTAAAATGTTTGTTTGGGCACCCCCTTGCTGTAAAAATGGGGATCTCCAAACCCATTCAAAAGTTCTGACCATTCTTCCATGCGGTCACTGAGGGCGCTGGCGGTGCCCTCCATGACTTTGCAATATCTCTTTTGGCCAGAGTCAACCCCAGTAGCATAAGATGACATTTGCATATGTTGACCCCACCCCTTCCATAATATGTAAGAGTACCAACTTCCGTGAGCAGGGACGATCCCAGCCCAATACCTCCTAGAGGCATGCCATAACTCCCCTCCAAAATTGTGTCAGGGAAGAGCAGTGCCAGACCATAGGCATCAGGGAGCCCTCTCCCCTCTCGCAAATGAGACATAAAGGGGAGGCCACCAATACCGCCCTCCACAATCTAACCCTAGTGAAATATACCCTATGAAGGTATTTGATCTGCATAAGGCACAAACGTACTGCTATCTGACGCCCCCCATGGGGAGGCCGGTGCCTCCATCCAGTCCTCCCCCTCCAATGGGCCAACATCGCCCCCGAGGCCTCTCTGAGCTTCTGTAGTGTGGAGGAGCTATGAGTAACCAGGAATTGGTAGATTTTAGAAATCTTATGGTTTTGGAGTCTCCCATAAACACCTTTGCCTCAATCAGGCTAAACTCAGCAAGTGACTCTAAACCCTCCAGGCTAGGGTAGATAGCATGCCTCAACAGAAGATATCTATAAAATTGGGTTTGTGGCATTTGAAAGTCCTGCTGTAGATCCTGAAAGGACGTCAGGACTGGCCCCCGCATTACAACCCCCAGGGTAGAGATACCAATGTTGTCCCAACCACAGAATCCAGATAGAGTAGGCAACAGTGGCAATCGTCCATTGTTCCAAGGGGGAGTCTCCCTCGTCAGCCTATTCTACCACACCATCTTCCGAAGGGTCTGCTTCCAAAAATGAAAAATGACCCTCGTAATTGGCGGCAAAGGGTTGCGCAGCGGTGCAGAGTATAGTACGGTACGCAAAATTGAATCTCCCATACACCTCCGTTCAACTGCATAGGCTAGGTCGGCCCTATCCCAGTACCACCATTCATTTAAGCCAAGAGATGGGAGCCAATATAGTAATACAGGATGTCGGAGGTAACCAGCCCCCTACAGTACGTAGATTGGAAATACTTCCGTAACGCAACGCTACTCTGGTCACACCACCGGCCAACAGAAACTGTACCAAGGCCGCATTGACCTGCCGGAACCATCTGTAAGGAATCGGATGGGGTGATTTTGCAAGTGATATAGTAAACGGGGGAGCGAGACAATCTTGAAGATGGCCAATCTACCATAGATGCACAAGGGCATATGGGACCAGGTCTTTTTTTTTTTATTCATACCCAGAGTAGACACGCTTACATAAGTAATACATAATTCAAAAGGAACGAAAGCTTTACAACCAATAAATACACTCTGGGAGAAGATTAAAGAAAACCTATTACATTTTTTTTCTAATAGCTAAAGCAGCATCCGAAAAGGATGGCGCCATATAAATAACTAGCTCCTATATAGATGGATCCAATAAATTTACTGTACATCATTTAAAACAAAAAAAAAATGAAAAGAACATAAGCACGAGTTTTATCATAGTAAACAATATAATATCGAATTCCAATCATATATAAGCCATTAAGAAAAATACTAAGAATGTTACAAGTGCTATATACAAATGATAAGAGAAAGGTGCAGTTATACTGTATATAGCCCACGCCTACTCCCAGCCATTTAGATTTCCTTTTTATAGCTAGATTGATCTCATTACATGTATTCTTATTATTCAAAAGCGCACGGCTTCACCACTCCATTCCTCTATACATGCCTATATTTGTGACCCCGACTCCTAGCTTTCCTCCCTCTACAACATGCATACAGGGCTGCCTCTTGTTTCCATACCCCTAGCAGCCTAGCTAACCACATCTGAAAGGTAGGTGGATCTTTATCCTTCCAACGGGCTGTTAGCATTATTCTAAAAATAGCTGTACGTAAGAAGAGGCAATATTCTTGTTCTTTATTACACCCCAGGGTGTTATCATATCCCAAATTGCTAACGTAGGGGTCATCTCGAAGTTGCTGTCAGATAGGGTTTTCCAAAAGCAGAGGATCCCCGACTTTAGGAGGGCCAGTTCCTCAGAATCATATAGCATATGTATCAAGGTGGCCGGGCCCACCCCACACCTAGGACACCTATCAGCAACACTTTCCCCCCAAGAAAACAACTTCGCTGGTGTAAAATAAATATTAAATATAGTCTCATATAGCTGAGCTTTCAGGTTAGAGGGTATGAAAATGTCGGCAGATAGTCCTATGCTCCTATAGATGTCTGCATCCTGGTTAATCAATTTTGCTGCCCATAATGTCTCATTCTTTTCTAAATTGTCCGGCAGTGCCGCTAGTAAAAGACTATATATGTCTCGAATCCTACAGGACTCACTTCCAATCTGATCCATCAGAGGAATCCTCTCAATCATCACTCTTGGTCTATATGCCATAAGGATACTCTTAATCTGTATGAATTAAAAAAACTGATTAGGGGATATGCCGAACTGATGTTGTAATTCAGAAAAATGGGGTTGCTGTTTTCCCCCATAAAAGTCTCCAATAGTGATAACCACTTCATTCTTCCACTCCCGTCCTGTAGTATCATAGGCATCTCTCAGGACAAATTATGCATGCCACAGGAGAGTGTATTGCATAACCCGAGGAATTTCCATGAACTTTAATACCTGTTTTTTCCAGATCCTCCAAGCACTCTTTATAATTTTGAACCGGACTTTATTATAGTTACTTTGTTCTACTTTTTTCAATATAAGCCCAGAGGCCTCCCCTCCTATTGGCAGCTCAAACACTGTTGGTATTCCCTCATACCCTCATCACAATTCCTGTCTATTTTCAGTAGGAAGGCTATTTTATATAGTAAGGCGGCCCAGTAACATAATGTAATATTTGGAGCTGCCAACCCTCCACGATCCTGCGTCAATGTTAGAAACTTCATAGACATCCTCACCTTCCCATATTGCCACATAAAATTAGAAAACATAGAGTTGATGCTTTTAAGTATGTGATCCTCCAAAGCCAGCGGGATTGACCTGAATAGGTATAAAAATTAGGCCAAAACACTAATTTTCAAATGTTTCCCCTGCCAATAATCGATAAGTGCAGTCCATTAACCCTCTTCAGTTCTGCAGGTATAGTTTTAATAAGTGGATGAAAATTCAATTTAATAATATTATCCACTCTTGCCGTAATATGCACCCATAGATAGACTGTCGATTCTGCTCGCCTTACATCATCATAATCAACATTATCTGTAGACACAACAATGGTTTTCTCTCTATTCAGGCGGTATCCAGATAGCATACCAAACTCCTCAGTTAAACAGTTGATTTCGTCTAGGGCCTCTTTAGGGTCTGATGTTAAAATTGCCACGTCATCGGCATGGATGTATGACATTACAACGCATACTTTTACAACGCATACCTTTACAACACATTTTTTTACAACGCAACATCCATTACAATGCATTCCATTACAACGCTTGCCATTACAACGAATTTTTAAAAACTACCTTTACAACGCATTCCATTACATCGCACACTACCTTTACAACGCATACCATTACAACGCATAACATTACATTGCATGTAAGGTAAGTATTGGATAGTGTAGGGGTAAAAATTACTATTCTAACTCCAGGGGGTGCAACAGTAGGGTAAGTGTTGGATAGTGTAGGGGTAAAAATTACTATTTTAACTCCAGGGGGTGCCACAGTAGAATAAGTGTTGGATAGTGTAGGGGTAAAAATTACTATTCTTACTCCAGGGGGTGCAATAGTAGGGTAAGTGTTGGATAGTGTAGGGGTAAAAATTACTATTCTAACTCCAGGGGGTGCAACAGTAAGGTAAGTGTTGGATAGTGTAAGGGTACTATGTGTTGTAATGCTATGCATTGTAATGGTATGTGTTGTAATGACTGCATTGTAACGACATGCGTTGTAGTGGTATGCGTTGTAGTGTCATGCGTTGTAATGGTTTCGTTGTAATGGCATGCGTTGTAATGGATGTTGCGTTATATAAGTTTTGTTGTAATGGTAGTGCGTTGTAAAAGTTGTGTTATAAAGGTTGTTTCCCCATCGGCATAGGCCAGTATTTTAGTCTGATACCCCCTGGTGCATATAGGTTTAATTTTACCTGACTGTAAAAGCTTCTCCACTAATGGGTTAATGTATAGCGCAAATAGGATGGGTGAGCAGGGACATCCCTGCCGGGTTCCCCTCGAAATAAGATCCTCCCCTGACTCTCTTCACATCACTTGTATCCAAGCTTTTGGATTTCGATACATAGCTTTAATTGCTCTGATAAATCCGCCGTCTCCAGGGCAGTTGCCCGAAATGCAGCCTCCTCCAACGATGCTGCCGTCAGATCCAGTGCTGTATCCGCCATCCATGGAACCGCGCCTGCTCCCGCTCCTGCTTCCACGTACTGCACACGCTGATTCAGAACCGCTGAAGCCGTCGGAGGTACTGAGGACGCCAGGAATGCCTTCCTTAGACTCCGGCACTATCTGAACAATGCTATGCAGATACAGGTTCCCAATAGCTGGAAATATCGCTCCTGTGGAACAAGCGATGTGCAGGGAAGTTCCGCCAGCATAGTTTTCATTTTTTTGCTCAGTAATGGTTCACGGCATTTGGTCGATGGTTAACTGGCTCCTAGTGCAGTGTGAGCTACGGTCTCAGTCGACCGATATCTCTGCCTCTCACCCGGGACCAGGTCTTAAGGTCCTCCCATACACGTTCCCATACTGGGGCAACATTTCTGTCCCAAGACACGCTAGGCGAGTCTGACAAGAACACTCCCAAATAATTCGTCCCCCTTGCAGCCACCCGAACCGACGAGGCACAGGAGCCCAAACCTGCAGCATCCCCAGTAACACAAAAAGTGGACTTTCGGGGTTTCATATACAATCCCGATGACTTCCCAAAGATGTGCATGATGCGAAGCAACCTTGGTCCCGTCTTATTCACATTAGTGAGAAAGAATAGCATGTCGTCGGCATACAGTGCAATAAGATTCGATAGTCCGTGGGCCCACTCGAAACCTGTCACCTGTGCATCAATTTGCACCCAAGCAGCCAAGGGTTCCATAGCCAATGCAACCAGGTTTGGTGACAAAGGGCAGCCCTGCCTGGTGCCCCACCCAATGGAGAATATTGCGGAAGTGGAACCAGCTACGTGCACCGACGCGGTGAGGTCAGTGTAAAGCAATGTCAGGTAGGACTAGAATCGTGGTCCAATGTTCAGTCGGCATAGGAGCACAAATAAATATACCCAACTGAGGGAATCAAGTGCCCTGTCCATGTCTGCCAGTAACAACGCTGCTTGTTCACCCAACCCCTTAATGGCCGCAATAGCAACATGCGCTCGGCGAATATAGTGCTGTGTCGCTCTCTGGGGCATAACACCAGCCTGATCGGGATATACTAAGTTAGTTATATGGAACCGAAGGCGATTCGCCAAAGGCTTGGCCAGGATTTTTACCTCCACATTCAGTATAGAGATAGAGCGATATGAAGCGTGCTGGTCAGGGGTCGACCAGGCTTGTGGAACACCCACCACCTCCATGTGTCTCTCGTCGCAAGGAAGATACCCCGCTCCCTGGCCTCGTCTACCACTCCTAGAAAATGGGGCCCTAGTTGTGATAAGTACTTTTTAAAATATTCACATGAAAAACCATCCGGACCTGTGGCCTTTCTAGAGTTCAGGTCCCCCAGGGCAGCACCCAACTGAGGTCCAGCTATGCGCATGCCTCACTAGATAAAGCCTTAGGCGGCAGATCGTCAAGAAAGCGGCCTATCACGTCCTCATGTAGACATTCTCTTGGGGTATATAATTCTGCATAGTATGTGGCAAAACTTTCAGCAATGTCAAAGGGATCTGTGAGGGACTCCCCATCTGGGCCGATACTAGGAAGGGCCTGGGGGTTTAGTAACCCCTGACATAGCCTGTGGAGCAACTTACTGGACTTGTTTCCCCTTGGTAAACCCTACTATGAGTCGCCAGCTAAGCCAGGCGGTCCTCATCTAACAAAAGATCTGCAGACACCTGTTGTGCTAGCAACAACTGTTGACAGACCTGACAACCCCTGTCACCCCTACTGCGACTTTCCAGTTAGATAATATTGGCCTCAGATTTTAGAAGTGACTCCTTGCGTGCTCTGCAATCTGCTGCGCAGAAGGAGATGTCGACACCCTTATGATGGGCTTCATTGCTTCCCACAGGGGTTCAGCCCCCTCCACCGATCCCACATTAAGTGTCAAGTAACTATAAATAGCATGCTATATATGCACCCTATATTCTTCCTTATGCATGTTCCAGATCGAAAGACGCCATCGAAAAGGCTGTCACGCTGGGCCCATCTGCAAGGTGAGGGCGACCGGCGAGTGATCTGATAGACCCCATGGGAGGATATCAGCCTCCGCCATCCTGCCAGCCACCACTCGGGGTACAAATATATAATCCAGGTGGGAATAGGAATTGTGAACTGCCGGGAGATATGTGTATCCCTGCTCATTCCCGTGTAGCAAGTGCCAAGGGTCGACCTAATCAAGCCCCATCACCAAGGAGTGTAGTTTAGTGGACTGGCGAGCGACCAAGAATCCCCGGAGTCTCTAATTATCTCTGGCCACTTGCATCACATTATTCCAGTCCCCCCAACCACAGATAAGCCATCCAGCGTCTCCGCCCACAAAGTCATCAGTCGCTCTACTAGGCCCCAGGAGTGTGATGGGGGAATAGACACATCCCAGTACCATACGCTCCTCACAAACAGTGCCATGAAGGAACAAATACCTCCCCTGGGTGTTAGCCCACATTTTAACATGCCTGTAGGGAACCCTGCTGTAGATCAGGATGTCCACCCCCGGGACCCCCTTATAAATTCCGAGTGGAACACCAGGATGTATCCATAGCGTTGAAAGCACAATGCCTTCGTCCCCATAAGGTGCGTCTCTTGCAACATAAGAATGTCAGCTTGAGCCCTTTTGGCCACCTGAACTATTGCCCCACATTTGACTTTATCCAACGCCCCCTGACGTACCAGCTTTCTAACCATGGGAGGCCCTAGTGATATTTACTGGTGCATAGAAAGGTGTCTGGTGTGCACATGGTGACATAGTACTAGAACAGTACGATCAGAGAATGAAGACACCGACCCAACAACCCCCCACCCTATACCTCAAAACCATTGAAGTAGCTGTTGTGGTGGGTGCGGCCTGCGGACCCCAACGGGAGGTCCTGGCCCACCCCGTCAATGGATCCCCAACTTAAAGCCCATCGTCTGCAGGCCCTCTCCCTGTCACACAAAGTCCAGCAGAGATACCGGCCCTCATTTGTGCTTCTCTGGTTGAAGCAATAGTGTCTGAGTCACACGGGGCTGGGATCCCCTTATCAATCAGGCTACTGATGCATTCTGCTGAGGGGCCGACTTGGCCCGGGAAGAATCACTGCACAACTCAGATCGACGTCTGGACCTGGAGCGTCTATTCCCTTTAAGCTTTAACTTGGGCAGCTTCCAAGCCACCTCGCTAGATGAGGAGTCCGATTCCTGCCTGAGTGGTGTGTGGGGACAAACCTTCACTGTTTCGTCTGTCCACTGAAAGACCTCTTCCGGCGAGTCAAAAAAATAGGTGCAGGACTGATAGACCACCCCCAGTCTGCTTGGATACAGCAAGTCATATAGAAGCTTGAGATCCCGAAGATGAGCCTCCCCCTTGTCAGAAAAGTTTGGCTCCATTGCTGGATCGGCCACGTAGAGTCAGGAAATATCAGGATGTGGGCATTATCAAATAACAAAGGTTCCTTGAACCTGGCCTGTTTCAGAATAACGTCTTGATCATGGTAATTTAGCAACTTAGCTATAACCGGCCTCGGGCGAGCCCGGGGCAGAGGCTTTTGCCTCAGGGCTCTATGGGCAGGTTCCACCACAAAACACTGAGATACGGACCCCAAGGGGAGCCAGTTCTCCTGCCACTGAGTCAGGAACCGCTCCACGTCTCCCCCCTCGTAGCACTCCGGGAAACCAACAAAGCGGAGTTTGCTACGACTTCCCCCCCCCTCAGCATCTTCCACTCGCGTCGCTAGGCCACGTTGGGTGGTTTCCAGAGAGGCAACCCTTTTCTGCAAGGTGGTGACCATATCTTCCACACCGGATATCCTCATCTCAGCCTCCATAAAGCGCCCTACCGCAGTGCGCAAATCTTGTCGAAGCAACATGACGTCAGAGCCAACCGCTTCAATTTTAGTGTCCAGGGCATCCCTGGATTGCTTGATAGCAGCCATGAGTGCAGGGTTGTCCGGCATGCCACCATGCGCCCCTCCAGACTCAGTTGCGGAGGCCCCAGTGCCAGTAAACTTGTCTAGTGTGCTGTGTTTGGCCGATCCCCCTTCTAATTTGTCCTTCGTCATCCTGGCCTCCGGGCCTTCTAGCTCCCTGGATAGCCCCACTCCAGTTCACTGTGCAAGTCAGAGAAGACAATGTGGTCCCCTCAATTCAATAAAGGGAGGAGGCTTGCCCATGTATGCAGATCGGTCTACTCCAACTCTAGAAGCCAAGTAGTTTTCGGGCTGGATGGGGACCACCCACCCACAAGTCGCACCAGGCAGTTGCCCAGCCGCCTCTGCAGGCAAGCATATCCCCCCTAATGGGTGCCCTACACCCTCAACTCCAGTGTGGCCACTTCAACAGGCATACAGAGGCAGGCTGCCCACTCCTACAGCCCTCAAACCTCCTGACCTCAGCCACAACAACACTCCGCTATCAATACCGCCAGGTCCCAGTTCATATGGCTGCCAAAGTCGAAGGAGCTAGGTCCCAAAGCCCGGACCCTCCAGACACCGGGATACGCAGAAATCCCTCTAGTATACGAGGTGTGGTAGGGGAGCATGGGGGCATAGAGCACACCACATGCCCCAAGAAGCACCACCACACAGACTCAGTCCTCCCAGGCCCCCACACGAGGCCTCAGGAATGCGTATTCACAGTCCAGCCCGGACCGGACCGCTAACATTTTGAGAGGGTTTATAGGTATACCTAGATGCGTCTGGGTGATGGCAATGCCACCTTGGTGAGCGGCTACCTCCCCCTGTTTCTACCACTGTAGGAGTAACTGGCCATGAATTTGGATTGCATACAACATGAAGAAATGGTTGATGCATGATTCCTCCTTGGAGATGCTTGTGAATATGCTTAAGACAAGGTTTGATCACAATTTGTATAATTTTGTGTGTTACCTGCAGATTTGAGGGATCCTTGTTGCTTACTAAAGGCCAATGTACTGCATCAATCGTTCTATCCACGACAAGTAGCTGTTGTGGTTTCCAGGTTTCTTCCTGTTAGTACAGGTGTATGTTCACCGCTTTGGCTTTCTAATATTACTGGGTGCATTATAGTCAACTGCCATTATATAACATGAACTGTGATCAAATAAACGTCTTCAGTAGTATTTTCTCCTATGAGTTGTAATAAGACTTTTAAATCCATATATAGTATTACTTGTAGCTGGACTAAGTGATGTTACCAGGTTGTGATACTGCTCCACATAACTACTAATGAGAGCTGTAGTCTGTTTCTTTCTTTGTAACCCAGACTGTTTATGCTTATTATTCTAGTAACACCGTCTCCTCATCCTGCATGTCCATGTCTTGTATTTTAATAGGATGTATTCTCGTGTTGATGCATTCTATATTAATTGTATTCTAAACAATATGCATCCTAGCATTTTTAATATATACTTTTATGTCACATTTATTTCAAAGCACATCATCAACATTTCAATGCATGTCATAATCTTTTAAACAGGGGTCATATTTATTTCAACATGTTCCCCGTTAACTTCCATTCATGCCTCAAGGTTTTGCATTATGTTCAGCAAGTGTCATATTCATTGTAATGCCCATCATATCTATTTGGCCTGGAACATACTCATTTCAAAACAGGACACCCTTATTTCACTGCATCTTGTATTCATTGTATTACTTAGCACATACGTTTCAAAATATACTAGATTTATTCCAACCCCTGTCACATTATTTCATTTCAAGATGTGCCATTCATTCAAATGCAAACCATATTAATTTCAGCAATTTAAATATTCATTTGATTGTATATCATATTCATGTTAATGCATGTTAGGCTCTTTATAAAGGGAGCCCTATTGTTTTCAAATCATACCATAATAATGTCATTGCGTATCATTTATTCATGTTAGCATGGCCATATTTATTTTAATGCTTCTCATATTCCTTTGAAGAGGAGTCATGTTTAAAATAATTCCAATAGATCTCATTTATCACAACATAGGTAAGAATATTATTAGCACTTATACCTATTTCTGTGGATCCCATAATAATTTGGAGTCATATTTGTTTTAACATGGCTTGTGTTTACTTCATAGTGTCTCATATTGGGTCTTATTTAAATCGTGCCGAAAGGCCCATCCTCTGCCAAGGGGACAGAGTAAATTACTCTGTTGCCCTGAAGGAAGTGCCGCCCTCGACATTTACAATGTCTGCTGACCCATAAAAAATGTTTAACGTTGACAGAAATTGCCATTACTGCGAATCCTGCAAATGCATTGGAAGTTTTTTTTTTATAAAAAAAGAAATGCCCTCTTTGCCATAGGAGTTCCCTCCCATGATAAGGTGGAAATTGGGCCCCATACTGCCAGGTTTTTCCTGCGGTGACGGGTATTAAAAAATGACTATGTGTCCACCCATCCAAATTAAGCTGCCAAACATATATCCAGGGCTCCTATGGCTCTTACTCATTTGGCCTGGCTGATCAGTTTCATCATGATTCAGACAGAGTAGTCACCGCCGTCGTCAAACTATAATTCACCCAAATTCAAAATCATTAGAAAGACCACACAATTATTGGGGAGGGACGCCGTTACGAAGGAGTTCCTTCTCTGCCAACATTTAAATGAGACCCATTATGTCATACTCTTTACAATATATCTTGTTCAATTCAATATGGGTCATATTTTTTTGTCACCATTGATACTCAATAAAATAAGTGTAATGTCTATTTGAAAGTGAGTTATATTATTTCCAAATACTTCCTATATTCCATGGAAAATACAACATGCATTGTTTAACAAAAGCCATGTTAATTTCATTGAAAGTTATATTAATTCCAGAGCATCATACTCATTTCTGCTTGCTCATAACTCGTGCCAGTCACTACTGTAATTGACATTTTATTTTTAAGCAATATTGATTTCACGTTTGCTATATTATTTTCAGTGCTAGCCATATTATTTTAGTATATTTAAGTAGTGTATTCAGTCTGCTGTCTATTATATTTGTTTACTACTAAGGGCCTGTTTCTGATGCGGTTAGGAAAGCATTCCCACCTAGAGCCTGATTCTGATGCAGTTAGGCCTCCTAACAGCATTTGCTCCTTCCAAATCAGATTGGGAACGTGTCTTCCCTACTGAGGGCCCAATTATGATGCGGTTAGGAACATATGCTCCCATTGAAGTCAATGGGAGTGCAACCAAATCGTATCGGGAAGTATCCGCATGCATCGTACTCCGTCGGTGGGACTCTCTCGATCTGAGTGGGCCGGAAACCGTTTACAAATCGATTCAGTCGGGAAGCTTTCCAACCCGCATCAGAATTGGACCCATAGTATGCTGGTTCTGCCATTGATCACATTTATTTTGAAACGTGTTATATTTACTCTGTATGTATTATAGTTAATTTTGCTGTCTGCTATGCATTTAAGGAGTGGAAGCCCTGTAATTTGGACAGCAACAGCTTCCTATATTTATTTCTCTCTTGTGGATACCATAGCAGTGAATCTTAACTGCTTTTTAAAACTGAAAGAGACTGGGACGAGCAACAAGCTCATACACAAAAACTAGGAAGAGTCAGAACTTTATTCCCACAGTTTCAATACCAACCCATGAACCAGCAGCAACACTGACCAATATGAGCATTCATTGGGTAAAATGAAATGTGTGGTGCAAGCTGCAGTGGTCTCCTGAGAAGGTCCTTGCAATTATTCTTTTCAAATTAAGCACTGATGCAAATAAATAATTTTGGCCCTTGACAGTTATTTACTTGGATGAGGGATGAAAGAGGAACAGTTGAGCTGGCTGATTGTAGATGTTGAATCTGCCCATTTCCTACTTTTTTCAGTTTTTTTCTTTTGTCCATTAACTACATGTTAATATTTTTCTTAGTTTTGCTTCTGTGAAATGAAGAGTTTAATTCTTTTAGATCATTCAATCAATTCAATTCTGTCTTTATTCGATCTCAACACATAGATCATAAAAGATAAACACATTACAAATAATCTTCTGATTTAAAAAAGAATAAATATGTATTGAGACTATTTAAAATACATAGAGCATGAAAAAACCTACCACAATGTTAAATCTTACTTGAAATACAGCTATATCGGGAATTATAGTATTTTTTGTGAGCAGGGGAAGGGAATGATAAAAGCCTGGACATGTAGTGCAAATAATGAGCAACATTACATCAGTTAAAATACCAGACTCTTTCTCACTGCTAAAGTGCATTAAAAAAAGACATTCAGACGAATTGCATGTATCATAATCATTTGATGACCAGCATGACAACTGTTAAAACAACATACTCTCTCTGATAAAGTGCATTTCAGAAAGCGACCAACCCGATCACATGTCATAATCATTTCATTGCTGAAGAAAGAGCAGGGCAGCATTGCATTTAGAGAACTTTTACCTGCATGGTGCAGAGAAAGAATATCGAGCTAAAAATATCAAATTGCACAAATATCTTGGTAAAAATGGGGTCAGGAATACGGACAGTACAATCCTAGTGGTCAAGCATGTCAATTTTAGGTAAGTAATATCGGTTTAAAAAATATTGAAGTGTTTAATATCGTTTGTAAAGATTTACTGGCAGATGCATCAAACAAAATAGCTCCCGGTAAAATAGCAAATCGGTAAAACAGGCCCTTACCGATTGCTAAAACTGAAATCCCAATGTATCAACCATAATACCGAAAAAAGTAAAGAATCGCAAAATAATCCCTGCGGTAAAATACCGAATTGCAAAATTGCGATTAGGTAATACCGAGAATGAAATCAGCCCCCAGAAATACAGAATCGCTATTAAAAAGTCGCTACGATATGCACCAAAATTCCCAAATAACGAAAATGCACCAAATCGCTATTTAGCATGAGCAAAATAAGGGGAATCTCAACCAGGAGGTAAAGTTGGTGGAAAGAGAAAAAAATAAAAAAATACAGACAGGTGTATACAATCAGAAACTCTTCAAATATGCCTCTGGAGACTCTGTATGTCTTCCAAAATGGCTGCCCTCTACGTGCTTGCTAAGAGGTTGAGAATCAATGCTGCTGCACACCGCAGGAGGAGGATCCAGGATAGGGTTTTCAGGGTGCGCCTCACATTGCTGGGCCAGACAGAGGAACTAATCTATGACAAGCACAGACTGAATCGGGCAATGATCATGCGCCTCATTGCTGACCTGTAACCACTACTGCAGCACCAGACCCATAGGACCAACGCCATTCCTGCCCACTTCCAGGTCCTATGCAACCTGCACCTGTTGGCCTCTGGAAGTTTACAGGGGGTTATAGCAGAAGCCAGAGGCGTGTCGCAAAGTGCACTTTTACGCTTCTTCCACAAATTCTTAGATGCCATGCTGACATTGACTCATAACCACATCACCTTTCCCACAACCCCACAGCAGTTGACCGCACCAAACTGGACTTCTACCAGGTGGCACAATTTCCCCATGTGATAGGATGCGTTGACTGCACGCATGTTCCAAACTGTCCCCTCTCAGCCAATGAATACATCTTCCGCAACCGGAAGTCCTATCACTCCATTAACGTGCAGGTCGCGTGCAATGCCAAGCACATCATAATGGACATTGTAGCACAATTTCCTGGAAGCACACACAACGCATACATATTCCGACACAGTGGCATTCACAGGCGTCTGCTCAAAGGTGAATTTGGAGAGGGACACCTACTAGGTACATACTTATGCCTCATCATTAACTCCATCCTCACATATGTAATTGTATTTATGCTGCTAACCCTCTGCTCCCCACTCTGCAGGTGATAGCGCCAACGCCTTGTGTGAATATCTCCTCACTCCCTACCTCAACCAAGCAACACCTCAAGAGCAGTGCTACAACGCAGCACATATCAGTACCAGAAATGTGGTAGAGAGAACCTTTGGCATCCTCAAGAGTCGCTTCCGGATCCTACACAAGACAGGAGGTGCCTTGAAGTATGACTGGTTGACCTGCTGCTGGATAATAGCGGTGTGTGCCATGCTGCACATCATTGCCACAAGAAAGGGGATACCAATAGAGGTGGACGGAGATGACGACTTTCGTGCACAGCAACCCCCACCCCCAACACCAACAGGAATACAGCTGAAGGTCAAAGGAGGCGGACATACATCACACAACATCACTTTGGAGACAGGTAAGAATGAGCCATCACAACATAATCTGGTGTGCAAATGTTTAATGCACATGAGCACTTGCCAGGTGAACATTAATGATACGTCTACATGACGCAGACTCAAAACATAGGTAAGGATACATATCCGTTGTCATCACAGGAGTATCTTGAAGTAATGTAGGTGGCCCATGGTTACATCACCTTTGTCAAAGACCCTATGAAACATGGCCATTTGCGCCTCCCACGTACCCCTAGCCTCATGTCGCGTGACTCCTCTACATCACCACAATGTGTGTCAGTGGTTGTGGTGCTGCGCGAACTGCGCCTCCTATCACTGACCTCGGGCACAGAGACGCTGCTGACGTTTGATGCAGCCTCACTCCCCTCCTCCACTCCCAAATTGCCGGCACTAAAAGTCTCAGACTGCAGATGCTCCACTGCAGTGGTCACTTGGCCAAAAGCCTTTGCCACATCACCCCAGTAATGGCCCAGGTCAACCTGCAGTGGCATAGACCTCCGTGAAAGTACAGCTGTGCTGTTGTAGAGCTTTGTGATGGCCCTAATGGAGGCATTGGAACGGAGCAAGTTTTGGCGAAGCCTCCTGCGCTCGCTCTGTTGCCCTGCTAGGACGGCACAGGTGAGCTCCTGTAGGCACAGTTTGATGTCTTTGTTACCCTAAGCAACGGCTGTCGTCATTTCACGCTCAGCGTCTGTCATTGTGCCAATTTTGCTAGCCAATTTTGCAATGTTGATGTTAGTTGCTCCCATGTGTCTCCCCTGCAGGCGCTGAACACGAAGCATCCGTGACTCAACCACACCATAGCCATGTGTAGGATCTTCTGATCCCTCTGCCAGTCTTCCCAGGGGCCTGCCCCGCTGCCGGACTCGGACACGTGCTGGTTTTTGAGCTGGCGGAGTGTCAATTGACTGCTGTGGAACATTTGTGGCAGCTGGCCTCCGCTCTGTCGCCATCACCTGCAGGGAGGGGACATTTGCCCTGCGGCTTGGTGGTGTATTCCGCGGTGGTGGTGGTGGTGCTGTCCGCAGTGGTGGTGTTGGAGGTGATGATGTTGGTGGTGTTGTGGAATGATGTCCCTGCGGAGTCTCAGCATCGGTCCCTGCCGGGGTTTCTGAGATCATGAGGCGTCCACTGTCATCAGAGTCCTGGGGTGATGCATCTGTGTGTGAAACAGTGCATTGGTATTATTTTGCCTACATGTATATGTTTTGCATACTTTCGACTACATAAATGACATATTTGGACAGACTATTGGCCCTCTGCTCCTGGTCTCATTTATTTAACATTGGGGATCATGCATGCATACTTGGATGACATGACTACAACTCCGATGATGCAACACTTTGGTGAGGGTATATGCATTAGGCACTACTACCTGTGAATTGTGATTGGCCTGGGGGGATGGGCAGGGGTAGACAACACACTGCGTATCTGCACTAAAAACAAAAGGGGATAGGTCAATAAACACGTGGTGGGGGCTATACCCTTTATAGAATATATAACACAAATTGCCCGAACCACAAAATCTCTACAAGCTTATTAGGAGGGAAAAGATCAATTTATACTGATCCCCCTCGACATCCTACTTAGTCTCAATGTTTATTATCTTTTTCAAGTTATGACAAGCTATATGACAGAAAACAACAATACATTAAATATTTACACACCTATATATACTTTGTGCATACATAAAAAACAGATTCTTTACACAGTACAAAAAAAAATTTCTTGCATCAAACATTACAAAAAACTAAGAATACATCACAAACAACATTAGAACAAACATTACAATTAATAAATGAGAAAAATAGGAAAAACCAATCAAGGGGGAATTATAAGCAAGTGAATGGCTCTTAAACAAATCCATACTGGACCAGCCGGTCCTGGTATCGTAGAGATGACATTTTATTCCACCCTTTGAAAGTGCAGCCGCGTTTCGAGATCAGGCACAGTGTCGCTGATCTCTCATCAGGGCTGTTTTATTCTTTGTATCTGTAAGATGCAAAGAAAATATTTTACTCATCACTCTCAAAACAGAACTTCTTTTAAGGCAATGGGCTGAGAAAGAAAATTGCTACATACCAAACTTGGTTGTAAGTAGAGCAGGGCCTTAAGGCGTAAAGGATTTCAAACCAAATATTTCTAAACGTGGCCAGGCAGGACAACCAACAAGAAATTTTAAGATTTTTTTTTTGCATTGGTGAATCTAACCAGCTCGTGTTTTTAATACAAAGGCGTCACCCAGTGCTACATAAAGCATACCTTGCTATTGTCGACTGCCGCCAACCGGCGTTTTTATATATCATCCACCACCATGAAGGTAGGCTCCTAAAACAATAGTGACAAATGTTTTAGTGGTGGGGCTGTTGATTGCAATGTTCGCAAGGTGCATGCATTATTAAAATACCAGGAAAAGGCAGGAATCATTTCGCCTACCTTAATGATGTATTTCTATTCCCTTTTTAATTTTTGGAAATGTGCTCTCAATTTGCCGTCCTGTGTTAGCGAAAAAAACAAAAAGCGAGTGTAAGCGCTTGTAGCCAAAAGTATGACCATTCAAACAGATTATAAGCGTGAAATAGACAGGAAACATGTCCTGGCATTTACCTGCTCGAAAATAACAGCACGCTGCTGGGGTGATCAAAGTTTTCTCACAAGAGATGGCCGCCCAAACACTTCCTGTATTTAAAGCCCACCTCCAAAAAAGGCATGATGGGACTTGTAGTGTCCTCATAATTGTGCTACGAGAAAATTATGTTTACTATGGGAAGCGCATGTAAAATCTGGGCGCGCCTGTTACGTGGTGTCATTGTCAATGAATGGAGGCAGAAAATCTATTTTTTAACTATTTTGGTTACGCGCTGGGTTTAAACTAAAAAAGCTTCAAAACTTTATTGGCAACTCGTATCTGAACACTAATGTTCAAACGGGCCATTTCATTTAAATTTGATAAATGCTGATTTAAATAGCATTTATTCCACAAGTACGGCGAGCACATTGAGGGTCATTATTGTGATAGTGTATTGCATGCACCCTTAAAAAAATAAACTTTAGTAACAGAGCATGTGGGGAGTCTGTAGGTGACGCTGCACCCATTATTAAGATTGCATATATCTACCTGCCAGGCAGTGGCCACGCTTACTCTTTATACACAAAATGTGTTAGTGAAAAGAGGACGTAAGGCTACAGATTTAGTACAGGGATGTCTGACAGATGCCAGTCCGCTATGCTGTATGTCTATGCCAGTTATATATGGGCTATCTCAGACAAGCTATTAAGGCCTGTTTGAGTGCTATTTTATTTCAAAATGAGATAAGCCTCTTTCTGCAGTAATTCTACGCCAAAGACACCCAGCTCATCCTCTCAGTCATGAAGAACCCCGAAGACACAAGACTCTGCTTCCAGAAAGGAATGAAAAACGTGGCATCCTGGATGAAGGACACCTGCCTGAAGCTAAACTCAGAAAGGACCAAGGTCCTCATCCTTGGACCCTGCACCTCTGCCTGGGACAACACCTGGTGGCCCTCCGCCATCGGGAGCCCACCCACCCCCACAGACGACGCTCGGAACCTCAACATCATCCTAGACTCCTCCCTCTACATGAACCGCCAGAACAACGCTGTCGCCTCCACTAGTTTCAACTGCTTTTGCATCCTCCGTAAGACCTTCAACTGGATCCCCCCTAACTGAAGAAGCAACGTTACCCACCCACTCATAACCAGCGGACTGGACTAAGGCAATCCCCTCTATGCCGGAATCAACAAAACTCTTCTACATACACTCCAAACCATCCAGAACGCCGCATCCAGACTCATACTCTGGACACCTCGCCTACGAGGCCTCCACAGGCTCCCCGTCGAGAAGAGGGTCACCTTCAAACTCCTCACCCACGCCTATAAATCCGTCAACAATGCCGGACCCAAATACCTCAATGACAGAGTATCCTTCCATGTACCCAAAAGGAGCCCCCGCTCCGCCGGCCTCGCCCTGGCAGAAGTCCCCCGCATCCACAGAAACAGAATCGGCAGGAGAGCTTTCTCCTACATCGCAGGCAATACTTGGAACAAGCTCCCTGTAAATATCAGATGCTTCCCGACCCTGCACACATTGAGAAAGGACCTCAAGACCTGGCTCTTCGACTTATCCGAAGCCGCCCCCTCCCAGCGCCTTGAGACCCTCACGGTTGAGTAGTGCGCTTTATAAACCTCTAATTGATTGCTTGATTGAAAGATGAGAAGTAATTTATTTTTATTGATAAATCAAGAATTTTTTGTTAATTAGTTTGAATTAATGAATTAGTACTTAATAATTGTAATCGTGTAATTATTTTTAGGTGTGTGTTGTAGATAATATAGTCCTAAAGAATGAGTACGTAATTAATGTTTATTACCTTTTTTTAATAATAATATATTTTAAAATCACTATTAATTATGTTAATTATGGAAATAAATTTCAAGAAAATCTTTTATGTCTATTTTAATTGGTGTGGTGTTTTAAGGTAGGAAATAAAATAAATACATTTATGTTTCCAATAATGTAATTTTTGTTCCTTTTAAATAAATATTGTTTATAAATGTATTTTTTTATATCATATTTGTAGGTTTTTGTTATATGTAATTAACAATATAATATGCATGCTTTTTAAATGTTTGATACATATAATTGTATATATTTAAAATATTGTTTATTTATTTTAAACTTTTTTTTAATTGTTTAAATGCTATTAGTAATTTTTGTTTTTCTGCTATCCAATACTTTCCCTACTGTTGCACTTGCTCGAGTGGTAATAGTAATTTTTACCCCTCCGCTATCCAGCACTTTCCCTACTGTTGAACTCACTGGAGTGGGAATAGTAATTTTAACCCCCTTTGCTATCCAGTACTTTCCCAACTGTTGCACTAACTGGAGTGGGAATAGTCATTTTTACCCCTACGCAATCCAGTATTTTTCCTACTGTTGCACTCACTGGAGTGGGAATTGTAATTTTTACCCCTCCGCTATCCAAAATTTTACCTACATGTCGGCACTGGCAGTAGGTACAGGTATGCATGATTAGCTACCGGCCTTTTTTAATATTCTACAGCACACGATCACCGCCCTATGAATAAAATTGGTTAAGGGACTGGTGTGCTGTGTGTGTTTTTAAGCACTCAGTTATACTTGTGTTTGTTTGTCACTAGCAGAATTTTCTGCACTTCACTATTTGTCACTTTATGTGTTGTTTGTTTTGGACACGCCTTTTCTTTCCTCTCACTTTTCTTTGAGAAGCAAGTGACCACCGATGATGAGACAGGGGCCTGTCTGGAAATTTCATACCAGTTACCCCGTTGGTGGTGTTTCCGTGAGGGGCCATTTGCTTCTCGCACATTTTTTCCTCCATTAAGAGGAGGGTCCAATGTTTGATGTGGACTTGTGTGACCAATTTCGGGTTGGCTCACTGTGAGTGGGTGTTCTGTTGTGTTGCCTGAGAGAACAGGTGTTTTAACGCAGGCTTAGTACAGTGCACTACCTCCTTATAAGGTGTATAAGAGTGTAGTGGGGAGTAGGACACTTAAAACCCCCCTGGCAGTCACTGATATATGTGCACGCCATTGGACTGGGTCTTGATTAGGATTGTAGATTGTGAGTGGAGGGCGACCCTTTCCGTATTCCCTCTGAGCTCCTTGGTATTTTGAATGTCTTGATTGTATCCAACCAATCGCAACGTGATCGAAGTTTCACATCCAATAGTTCACTTAAGCTCGCACTCATGCTGTCCCAGGGATCAACAATTGGTACAACACATTCATATGATCATCTGACCCAGGTACAGCTCATTTTGCGGTGCAGGCTGGCGGCTTAGATTTTACAGTCTTTTTCCTGCCTTTTGCTGATGGGCCTAGATCTAGGTCTGGGTTTGGATATGGGATTGGTATTTTATCCAAGGAACAGTAATTTGACAGGGTCCCATGCTCCAAGCTCGGCCCCTCATCCTCAGCCAACAAAACTACACAAGCAACCTCCTTGACCACAGAATGGACGCCAGGTCTGTACCTGTCACAAAAGCTCAATGGCCTGGTGATTGCACCAAGGGAGCAGAGGGATCATCGCTGCATAGGGAAATGGTATCTGCTGTTATGGGTAATGATTGAGAGTCAAGGTCATAAGCTGATAGCATATGTCAGCACTCAGCAGGTTTAATCTCATTGGACACCAAGTCCATCTCCCTCGACGAAAAATGATTGATTGTGGTGCGCCGGCACGGTGATGGCTATTGTAGAGTGTTGCAGCACCCAGGTACAACCTTCTTCTTGTCCATAATCAATACATGCCGGGCTCAGGACACGTAAATAGCCCCAACGTTATATAAGCAAAATTCACAGTACCTTTACGGATGATGAAGGACAGGTACACAATGAGCAAAATGATTGGGCCCAGTCCAGTCTCTGCCAGTCTATGATGGATAAGACAGGCGAGTCGTGGCCCGGACTTCCCACACTGTGGGAAGTCACAGGTCCTTTTTAGTGCAAAGCCAGCTCCTCCTTTCACCTTGGAGTATGCTGGGGGACACAGTCCCACCCAGCAGGGGTGCAAGGAGCTTTCTGGCTGTAACACTGTAACAGGTGTTGTTGGCAGAGCAGCACAACTAGCTCAGTCAGGTTTGCATCCTGCACTGTGGGAAGTCACAAGCGCTTTTCAGCACATGGCTAGCCCCTCCTTCCACCTCAAAGTATGCTGGGGGTGTAGTCCACCCCCCCCCCAAGTAAGGCTGCAGAGTGTTTGCTGCCTGTAACAGGCATTGCAGGCAGAGCAGCACAACCAGCCCGGTCAGGTTCACATCCTTACATTGTTTTTTTATATCCTTTTTGAAAATGCTGAGCAGGAGCAACTGCTCCATTGGGGCAGAAGTGTGTTGACCCCCTGCCCATTGGAAGCCAGCACATACATTATAGTGTCCTTTTCCTGTGTTTTGGTTGTGTGATTTTATATTTACTGGCCGCACTCTTTTATTTGAATCATGGCCGGGTGCTTTTCTCCCTTAGATTGAGGACAGGGGTGGGGCTTGATCAATTAAGCAGAGACTACAGGGAAGCAGTCCAAATGAGAAGTGTGCATGTTAGGTTGGACTAGTTGCTTGCTGTGCCCAGTCCGACACGCGTCCTTTACCCTTCTCCTATCCACGCAATATTAGGAAGTCAGGGAAACACAGACGTAACCTCCAGTCTCCTAAAGAGTGTTTGGCTCGACTGTCCAAGCCAATACTGACACTGCTCACATGCTGTTTACTAAGATAACCAGCATGCAAGCAGTGTGTGTATTGCCTTAAAAGTCAGGTGTATGCTGCACACACGGGCTAGTGTGAGGTGGGATGTTCGCAGATCATAGTCAATCACTGTATAGCTTTCTTGAAAAGCCATGCAATGATTTGCTCTGTTCACCCCTTTCCGTTGGACTCAATGATCTCTTCATTTCATGTGCATGGCCGATGACGGCATTGTTCATGAAGGAGAAAGAAGCAGTGCCCTTCAGTCACCCTAGCCTGATCCTAATCAGGCCTCCAGATAAAGGTGGAAATGCTGATATCGAAGATGTGGATCCAGAGAGGAGCGTTAAATATGACCAGTTATACCCTCTTCTCAGTCTGCAGATGGGATTCTTTGGTTCTCAAAATTAAAAGTAAGTTGGTGTGTGGCTGCACTTGTGTTTGTTGATGTGTGTCTGAGTGCACACTGTGTGTACAAAGATGCAGTTGCGGCTCACCATGGGAGTGCTGCTGGGCGGTGGGCGGGGGAGGGGCCGGGTGGAGGGGGTTGTGGAGTTTGACTTATGACAGGCAGGAGTAAGGTAAGTAATTAAATAAATAAAACAATTTAACTTGCGTGTGCTGCATCGCCAACTAGACAATGCAGCGAAGATAATGACATTTTTTTATGTATTTAACTACTTTCCTTACTTCTGTCCGTCGTAAGGCGGACTCCACTACCCCCCACCCTTCATCCCTTCTCCACCACAGCGCCCCGCAACACTCCCATGGCGAGTCGCCACTGCAAAGATGCATGTGTCGGTGCCTGTTTGTGTATTCAAGCATGCATGTATTGTGCGTCTCCAAGCTGTTGTGTGTTTTTGGGTGTATTTATGTTGTCTGTGTCGGGATTCCCTCATTCTTCCAATTGTTCACGCTTCCTTTCATTACTTTTCCATTTCTGTAATTGTACTTGTGTTGATTGACACCCTCTTCATTTCTCTTGTTTATGGTCACATGCATGGGAAATGCTGTCTCTGTTTGATAAGCATGAGTTCTACTTGAGAGGCATGGCTAATTCAATTGTTCTTTTATGTAGATTTTGGCCGGTCAGCAATAGCTCTGATTCAATTATTTCTTTCAAAGAGAAGTTATGTTCTTAATGGGCCTTTAATGATCCTTGGAAGATGGATTAAATTATTTTAAACTTATCAGCTTTAAGGTATTTGTTTCCATTTTGAGATAGGAATTATTATCAATATCTTTAAACACAATTGTTTTATCAGTGGCTCTTTGGCATTTTCATTATAAAAACAAAAAAGTGATGAAATTCCATGTCGAATTATTGCATGTTAAGAAAACTGATAGGCCCTTATTTCCAGAGTTCTTAATACTGCAGCACCATAAACACCCTCAACATATACCCTGATTGACTTGTTGAAGCAAGTAGAAACTGTGTAACATATTTAAATTATTACAATATGGGGCAATCTTAAATGTTTTAAATATTTCAAAACAACAAATTTCAAATTTCATTAGAAACCTTGCTTTTCACACGTTTGTATATAAAAATTAGCTTTAACGTGTGCCATTTGCCCCTCTTTCTTTCAAACTTTTCTCAGGTGGACAACCTCCAAACCCACTCTAATCGTCTACAGCCACACTGGACATACTAGTACCCCGAACAATGACATCACCAGACTTCACAGAATTGATAGAAATGGTGGTGGGATCGCGTGCATACATCAGAGCAATTTAACAGTGATCAACTCCAATGCCCTAGCACCATCCTCCTGTGAATACCTCTGTTTAAAAATCTTTAGTAATAGCAAACAAATATACTCATTTCACACATTCTACCACCCTCCAGGTGACAACATCACCTTCATAGAACACCTATTGGATATTCTTGCTACAAATGATGACCAACACAACATGCAAATATTCCTGGGTGACTTCAACCTCCATTGGGATGACATGAACGACCCAGAGGTCAATAGCCTCAAGTCCTTCCTATCAGACATTAATCTGACCCAATTCTGTAACAGTCCCACACATGACAAAGGGGCAACCCTCCACCTAGTCATCTCCAAAGTCAGCTCGACTCGATCCAACCAACCATGTGATTGGTCTGACCATCACATCATTACATTCCAAGTCATGGTATCATTTAAAAGGTCTCCAACACAACCTGTGAGGTCAAAGATATGGAAGAGAAATCTGAAAAACGTTGACTCTGACTTACTAGCATCCTCTATTCCAAACATAATATATCCCCCAGAAGACCTTACTGATGTACAAGGCCTAACCAACCACTACCTTTACTCCATGAGGCCCCTACTAGACAATATAGCTCCTCTACAGGGGAAAAGAACCACCACAAAAGACTCAAAACCCTGGTATGATGGTAGGCTAAATGATGACAGAAGCTCACTTAGAGTGATTGAAAGACGATGGAGATCAACTGCATCAGATGACCACCTCAAACAACTAAGAATCACCAGAAACTCCTATTTCAGAAAGATCAGATGATCTAAAACCGATTTCTTCAGAAATCAACTAGATCAAGCCAAAAACTGTCCCCAAAAACAAATTTGATCTAATCAAAGCTCAAACCGAGAGTGCATCCACTCACCCCAAGGCTACACCTGACACCCTACCTAATTGTGAGGAATTAGCAACCTTTTTCACTGACTTACTCAATAGTCTTTTATCCCTGATGGTCATGCAAAATAACTCAGCGTCGCCCCGACAGGTGCCTCAGTCAAAAGCTCTACGAAAGTCAACCTGAAAAACAATGCATCCTGGTCCCACTTCAATACTTATAGTGAAGATTCCATACTAAAGACACTAAACATCCTGAATCCCTCCAAGCACTTCACAGACCCACTTCCTGCTAACTATCTAAAAGACTTCATCCCATTGTTACTACCTCTCTGGACCAAAATTATAAATACCTCCCTCCATCAAGGTACCATCCCAGATATCCTGAAAATAGGACAAGTATCACCCGATATTAATAATCCCCACTCTAGCCAAACAATGGAAAAATGTGTCCTGCTAGAACCCCTGAAACTCAGGATGGGAATATCTGGGTCTGTGCTTACCTGGTTTACCTCTTTCCTTCAAAATAGATCTCAAAGATTCAAGGTCAATTAAACCTTACCTAACCCCGTGGCAGTCATGTTAGGAGTGCTGCGAGGTTCTTCCCTCTCACCCACACAATTTAACTTTTTCATGGATCCTCGCACCAAACTTCTCAGTCTCTCAGAGGTCCATTTCCATATCTCTACATATTCCCAACTGTACATCAAGATCCATTCTCTTGAGGACATCAACGCTCTCAACACAACCCTACAAAAAACTCAACCATGGCTGGCCAAAAACCATTTGAAACTAAACGCCCAAAAAACTGAGTTCCTCATAATCGCCCTCCCAACAAATAAGCCACCATCTGGGAACGGATGAAGCCCCTAACTGCACTCCAAGGGCAACAGCTCATTGTCGAATCAGCTGAAATCGCTAGGGGTGATACTGGACAGAAGCCTAAAAATGCAGAAGCATATTAGCGTCTCCACAAAAGGGAGCAATTTTCCACTTGATCACACTGTGAAAACTGAAACCCTTCTTGCCAGCAAACAACTTTAAACAAGCAGATGGGACCCTAGTATTCCCAAGAGTGGAATATGGGGCAGTAACCTTATGCAGCCTCCTCAGATCGTCGATAGCCCGGTTAGGAGCGGCTATAAATTCAGCGGCGAGGCTCATCACAGGATCAAAGAGAATCTCTCACATATTCCCAGACCTTTTCTTTATTGAATCCTTATTTCACCTCGGTTTTATCTATTTCTCTAATTATGGTAGCAATGATTGTAATTACCTGTACAATAAACAGTTGGAATTTGAAATTTGAATGTTACTTCATTATTGAGAGGGGCTGTCACCTTCCTGCTGCCAGTAGCAGCAGTGGCGGCTCACAAAGTCAAGTCAAGTCAAGTCAGAGAATTTATATAGCGCTCTACATACCCAGAGGGTCTCAAGGCGCTTAGGAAGGGGAGGAGGATTACTAGTCAAATATCCACGTTTTAAGTTGCTTTCTGAATGCTAGGTGGTTCTGGGTAAGGCGAAGGTGAGCGGGGAGTGAGTTCCATGTTTTAGCAGCCAGGTATGAGAAGGATCTGCCTCCCATGGTGGTCTTGTTGATGCGAGGTACAGTGGCGAGGGCTTGGTTGGAAGAACGTAGTTGGCGGGAGGGGGTGTAGAAGGACAGTCGTGAGTTGAGGCATTCCGGTCCGATGTCGTAGAGTGATTTGTGAGCGTGGGTTAGCAGTCGGAAAGTGATTCTCTTAATGACGGGTAGCCAGTGGAGGTCTTTCAGGTGACCAGAGATGTGTTCGTTGCGCGGGATGTCTAATATGATCCTGGCTGAGGCGTTTTGGATTCGTTGGAGTTTCTTCTGGAGTTTAGCGGTAGTACCTGCGTAGAGGGTGTTTCCGTAGTCCAGTCGGCTCGTGACCAGAGCGTGGGTGACTGTTTTCCTGGTTTCGGTGGGGATCCAGCAAAATGTTTTTTTGAGCATGCGAAGAATGTTGAAGCAGGATGAGGATACGGCGCTGACTTGTCTGTTCATTGAGAGTGAAGAATCCAGGATGACGCCTAGGTTCCGTGCGTGGTCAGTCGGGATGGGTGCTTTTCCAAGGGCTTCCGGCCACCAAGAGTCGTCCCATGCAGAGGGGGATGTACCTAAGATGAGGACTTCTGTTTTGTCTGAGTTCAGTTTCAGACGGCTTTGTTTCATCCATTCGGCAACTTCTTTCATTCCTTCGTGTAGGTTAGTTTTGGCGGTGCTGGGGTCATTGGTGAGAGAAAGGATTAGTTGAGTGTCATCCGCGTAAGAGATGATGTTGAGGTTGTGTTGGCGGGCGATGGCCGCGAGGGGGCTCATGTATACGTTGAAGAGGGTGGGGCTGAGTGAGGATCCTTGTGGTACGCCACAGATGACTTCAGTGGCTTCGGACTTGAATGGTGGAAGGCGGACTCTCTGGGTTCTTCCGGTGAGGAACGAGGTGATCCATTCAAGTGCTTTTCCTTGTATTCCGATGTTATTGAGGCGTTGTAAAAGGGTGCTGTGGCAGACTGTGTCGAATGCTGCAGAGAGGTCGAGGAGGATGAGGGCGACTGTGTCTCCATTGTCCAGTAGAGTTCGAATGTCGTCTGTTGCTGCAATGAGGGCGGTCTCAGTGCTGTGTTTTGCTCGGAAGCCAGATTGTGAGGAGTCGAGGGATTTGTTGGCTTCGAGGAAAGCGGCGAGCTGGTTGTTGACCGCTTTCTCGATGACTTTGGCCGGGAATGGAAGGAGCGAAATGGGGCGGTAATTTTTGAGTTCGGTGGGGTCCGCTGTGGGTTTTTTCAGAAGGGCGGTGAGTTCAGCGTGTTTCCAGTCTTCCGGGAAGGTGGCGGAGTTGAAGGAGCAGTTGATGACGTCTCGGAGGTGCGGTGCTATGACGGAGTCTGCTTTGTTGAAGATGTGGTGAGGACATGGGTCTGTGGGGGATCCTGAGTGGATGGAATTCATCAGGCGGATGGTATCCTCAGTGGAGATTGGATTTCAGTCGTTAAGGGTGTTCACGGGGGGAGAATGTTCAGCAAATGGTTGGTTGGGTTGGTTTCCGGGTTGGTTGTCGAAGCTGTTGTGGATGTCTGCAATCTTGTTGTGGAAGAATGAGGCTAGGGAGTCGCAGAGGGCTTGAGAGGGGGTGATGTCGTTGGAGTTGGCCGAGGGATTGGAAAATTCCTTGACGATGTTGAAAAGTTCCTTGCTGTTGTGGGCGTTGTTGTCGAGTCGATCCTTGAATGCTGTTTTCTTGGCCTTTCGGATTAGTTGGTGGTGAGTGCGGGTGGCGTTTTTGAAGGCGTCCTTGGTGCTAGTGGTTGGGTCTTTTTTCCAGGCCTTTTCAAGGGAGCGGCAGAGTTTCTTGGACTTCTTAAGATCATCGTTGAACCATGAGGCCTTCTTGCTGCCAGGTTTGCTTTGACGTTTTTTCAGTGGTGCTAAGGTGTCGGCGGTGTTGGATAACCATAGGGTGAGGTTGGCGGCGGCTTGGTTTGGGTTAGAAGAGTGGGCTGGGGTGTTTAGAAGGAGCGATGCGGAGATCTGGTCGGTGGTGATTTTGTTCCAGTTTCGTTGAGTGCTGTGGAGCGGTGAGCCGGGACGGGGGAGGGGCAGGGTGGGGGGGTAGTAGAGTAAGACATAAAGTGGGCAGGAGTAAGGTAAGTAAATAAATAAATAAATAAAACTGTTTACCTTGTGGTCGCTGCTTCTCCGAGTCATGTGATCCTAGTGAAAACTGTCAGTAAATTCGGACCCTACCTGACCTGGAACATGACACATAACCAGCACCGCCTGTTAACTTATTTTAGGCTGAACTTATTTCTTCGGCTAGTCCCTTTTAATCATGGCTGCTTTTAGGATTCAGAATTGTCCTTCTGTGATTGTGACAACACCTCGGTCAATGATACATTACATGTTGTTATGATTTGCCCAAAATATATTAACCTACGACATAAGTTTCTGCGACCAATTTTAAATCCAATTAAGTTTACTCCATTCAGGCCTGTTTTACTGTATCTACAGGTTTGAAGCTCGAATTCACCTGAAAATAGCATGTATGACGAACAAGGCCATACACCACAATTCCCCAAGCTATCTAGCTCAGAAAGTGGTACGCTCTGCTGGTAATAGAGCTTCCAGAAGCTCAAAGAATATTTTACTGAAACCCAACAATTGGCCAAGAAAAAAACTTACAACTGGTCCTTCTCTGGAACTGCTCCCAGGATCTGGAATGCTTTGCCCACAGAAACAAGAACAAACCCATCCACTGCTGCCTTAAAAAAAGATGTGAAAGCGATTCTCATGGCCAAATTCATGTGAACTATTTACTTTTTACTAATTGTTATTTACTAGTATGTATTATTGAGCACTATACTTTAATTTATATTTTCGTACTACTGAGCACCTCATATGAATCTTATCTTATTCACCTATAATTGTATTCTTCTATGCTGATTTTTCTTTTTTCCATGTATTACTCTTGTTTCCAATTTAGGACATGTAAAGTGCTCTGATACCCGCAAGGGTCCTGTTCGCGCTATATAAAACCTTCAAAATAAATAAAATAAAATAAATAAAATGTCAGTTGGGCTCCCTCCTTTTGCTGGCTCAATACTTAAACTCATCCACCACTTTTACGGCTCACCACTTTGAAATGTCACCAGATGGCCACTGATGCTACGTGACATGTGCCCAGTTTTTGATTGGGAGAACATATTTTGGTTCCAATAATAACACAGAACCTTGTGGCCTTGGAATAAGCGGGTGCCCCCATAACCCTTTATTCCCTGTTCCTGGGGGTGATGAGACGGATTTTGATATCAGAGGCAAGGTCAACAAATTTAATTCATGTAAACCATTTCTGATACTCAATGCAATTATTATGCTACAAACAATTGGCCCCAACCTGAACTGCAGCACTCAATCGTGAAGGATTCCACTAAACCAAACACACACAACTGAATGAAAAACATAAAGGCAAGCAGAGCCAAGGTGGGGGTCAGGTAAACATTACCAATCACAATAATTAAATAAAGTCCTAAAATAATAGGCCCTGTTGTTGTTGTTCACAGAGTCTGGTCCCGCATATCTGTATTCGATACAGTAGCAGTGCTTGCTGTTTGCTCCAATTCCACAGTAATTTGGCCATGAAAAAGAGCGGTGGTTGCAGGGGTACTGTGTTGCTATTCACTTCATCTGACCAATTCTGGGATAAATCAATACTACAGCCTCAGTTCAAAGATTTGGTATGAAAAAGGCAAAGTTGTTTTGGTACTGTGAAGACCAACAAGTGGTGGAACAGAAGACAGATATGTGGATTAATCTATCTTCATACATTTACAAAGCCTCTCGGTAACATGTTGCCCTTCCAATTAATTTTCTAGAACCGTTCATATTAGTTAGAATTAGACTCTGTTTATTTCCTATAATGGGCATTTGCTTTGGTTACATTTAGGGAGAGAGCTGATCTTATACTACTGTTTCCATTCCACAGAAGGCAAAATACTTACACACATTTTGTTCCTCTGTCTGTTGCTTAAAGACCATCTCTTTTTTTAAGTGTAAATTAGGAAATGCGTGGATGCGTTTGTAGCCTGTTGAGTGATGCTGATCTTCATCTAACTCAGATTTTATTTAAATGAATGGATCTTCTTTTAAGTAAAATTTGAAATGTTGGCTGCCTGTGTCAAATTGTGTACATTATGTGACTAACCTTTATAGATATTTATTTCTTTATTTCTATTTATCAATCACCCTTCGTTTTTGGGTCTCGCCTGTCGATGCGCATGCGCATCGAGCAAGCGAGACTATTGCGACTTATCCACTCTTTATCTACACTGCAAGGAATCGTGGCGATTCCTTGCAGTGCCCGTGACTTTTAAGGTCAATGCGCATGCGCATTGAGCTTATGCGCATGCGCATTGACCTTAAAAGCGCGTGCGCGTGCACGTCCGTCTTTGTTTACCCGCTCCGCCCCCTCCCGCCGTGTCGCATTTCTCCTCCCCCTCCCCTCTCTTCCTTCCGTCGGCTCCCCTTTTTCCACTCCCCTCCCCGGCCCCCCCCTTCACCACATCCAGATTGGCCCCTTGCTACCACATCACACCCCTCGTGACACACCACTTCCTGGTATTCAACTTTGTCGACCGGCTCCCCGCTCCGCCCCCTCCCGCCGTGTCGCATTTCTCCTCCCCCTCCCCTCTCTTCCTTCCGTCGGCTCCCCTTTTTCCACTCCCCTCCCCGGCCCCCCCCCTTCACCACATCCAGATTGGCCCCTTGCTACCACATCACACCCCTCGTGACACACCACTTCCTGGTATTCAACTTTGTCGACCGGCTCCACAGTAACCCTGCCGAAGCAACAACGGCCCCTGGATTGACTCCATGAGAGCTCCTCTACTGACTCAGGTACACAGCCCGCCGTGTTCTTTTACCCCCCCTCTCCTCGACCGTCCTCCACCAGTCCTTATCCTTAGCCTTTCCCCTCCCTTTCCTCTGCCAGGTATTCTACCACAACGCGTGGAACGCCGGACTGCGAAGCACCTGACGTCCACGGATGTGGCACCGATCGCCCGCGCTGTGCCTCCCGCTTTATTCAGGTATTTACACGCTCCCCCCAGCTCACCCGCCCGGCTTCACCAATGTTCCCTCGTCCCTCATTCCACTCCTTTATTCCCCCACTACAGATGTTGCCCATCTGACTGGAAGCACCTTAATTACTGATCTTCCGATCTACATTGTTTTTCCAGGTAACTCTGCCGCCTAAGCGCTTCATCTGGCCACTTCTCTTTCGCACTGCTCCGGTATGTCACCCCACCCGGTCCGACAACTTGGCCATGGTTTGAGCGCTTACTTCCAGATGCCGCCACACTGATACTATGCCTTACGCGAGTGAATCAGCCCCAGGATTTCGACATCCCTCCTCCTGCACTTTGACCTTACTAACCCACGGCTTTTGTACTTCCCATTCCTGGCCCCCACCTTGAAACTGTTCGTTGTCACCCTTAGTCTGACTTAATTGCACATCGCAAGTTCGGGTCCTTTGCCTCTCGCTATTCCGCCTCGGTATGTTCTTCTAGACTCACCTACCTGCCGGCTTCCTAGCCCATTACCATGACGTGATTGCAGACGTTGAGGCTACTCTCTTCATTCTGTTCTTCCCGCTTACTGCACAGCCACCGTGAGCTTCTTCGCCACTCTGTGTTTCACCCCTTCCCCCCACCTGGCCGCCCTTGCTCCCCTACCAATTGCCTACTCACCCAGATGCCCCAGAATTGACACACAACCTTATGTCCAGGCTCTTACTTCACCACCCTGGTAGTGTTCATGCCCCCTGCTCTCCCTCAACCCCTCACACTCAACCCCTCACCCTCAATCCCTCACCCACACTCACCCACACTCACCCTCACTCACACTCACCCACCCTCACTCACCCTCACTCACCCTCACTCACCCTCACCCTCAACCCCTCACTCACCCTCACTCACCCTCACCCTCACTCACCCTCAACCCCTCACCCTCACCCACCCTCAACCCCTCACCCACCCTCAACCCCTCACCCTCACTCACCCTCAACCCCTCACTCACCCTCACTCACCCTCAACCCCTCACTCACCCTCACTCACCCTCAACCCCTCACTCACCCTCACTCACCCTCAACCCCTCACTCACCCTCACTCACCCTCACCCTCACTCACCCTCACCCTCAACCCCTCACTCACCCTCACTCACCCTCACCCTCACTCACCCTCAACCCCTCACCCTCACCCACCCTCAACCCCTCACCCACCCTCAACCCCTCACCCTCACTCACCCTCAACCCCTCACTCACCCTCACTCACCCTCAACCCCTCACTCACCCTCACTCACCCTCAACCCCTCACTCACCCTCACTCACCCTCACCCTCAACCCCTCAGCCTCACCCTCACTCACCCTCACCCTCAACCCCTCAGCCTCACCCTCACTCACCCTCAACCCCTCACCCTCACTCACCCTCACTCACCCTCAACCTCATGCTAAAGATTTACAAAAAAACCCATAAACAATTCTAAAAGCACTAACTCTAATGCTGCGAGACCTATTGCATTTCTAATGCTTGTTATTTATTGAATCCTTATTTCACCTCGGTTTTATCTATTTCTCTAATTATGGTAGCAATGATTGTAATTACTTGTACAATAAACAGTTGGAATTTGATATTTGAATGTTACTTCATTATTGAGAGTGGCTGTCACCTTCCTGCTGCCAGTAGCAGCAGTGGCGGCTCACAGAGTGAGTGCTGTGGAGCGGTGAGCCGGGACGGGGGAGGGGCAGGGTGGGGGGGGGGGTAGTAGAGTAAGACATAAAATGGGCAGGAGTAAGGTAAGTAAATACATAAATAAATAAAACTGTTTACCTTGTGCTCACTGCTTCACCGAGTCATGCGATCATAGTGAAAACTGTCAGTAAATTCGGACCCTACCTGACCTGGAACATGACACATAACCAGCACCGCCTGTTAACTTATTTTAGGCTGAACTTATTTCTTCGGCTAGTTCCTTTTAATCATGGCTGTTTTTAGGATTCAGAATTGCCCTTCTGTGATTGTGACAACACCTTGGTCAATGATGCATTACATTTTGTTATGATTTGCCCAAAATACAATAACTTACGACATAAGTTTCTGCGACCAATTTTAAATCCAATTAATTTTACTCCATTCAGGCCTGTTTTACTGTACCTACAGGTTTGAAATTCACCTACAGTTTGCTTTTCTCTTTTACATTATCTCTTGGGGGTTTTAATGTAAATATGATTATGTTGATGTTAATTTTTGCTCTTTTTAACTGATTTGCCCTTCATGATTTTATTTTGAATATTGAATAAAGATTATGAACTGAACTGTCTGTAAGAAGCTCCTAAAAACCATTTAAATAATCGCCAAACATAACACATCACTGCAAAAAAGCCTAAGTCCCTGATTTAGAGTTCGTTGTTCATGGCAAATGCTCACATTTTCAGAAGAGGGGCTAAATCGAAATCAGAATACACCAATAGAATTCTCTCCAAAATTAAAGCTATATAGTGGTGCATATCCAGTGTTTGATTATCCTCTAGATTGTACAATTCCTTCAAATGTTAGCGCATTTAACATTACCATCTAATCCTAAAACAGAATGTAAGCAGGACGTACCACTACCTAGGTCTTTCTTTGCCAATAATTTCCTTTTATTCGTTAAACACTGCCTCACTTTGCTTTTGCTTACATTATTGGGAGTCATTGTACAGGATTTGCACTGTTAGTAGGCAATTTGAAAATTTACGATTACCTTTCATAAAATTTCTTTCCGCAAACATTTTGACCATTTTTAACCATGGTGTCAATATCCTGGCCGAGATTCCTTCCATTGTTTTTTCTTTTTTATAAATTTATTTTATCAAGAAATATTTTTACTTATGCCCATGAATTATCCTGTTCTGAAAATTACAAACAGAAGATTTAGTATTCAACAATAAATTGAGGATCAAATCTTTTCTCTGAGGAAGCAAAGTGAGGCCAAAAAATGGAGCCATAGGGGTAACCTATTAGAATTGCTTAACACGTACCAATATTGTGGCATAATACTTTCCTTTTCCATATCCTACCACCAACAAAGAAAGACTGGAATGCTATTTATACTGGAATGGAACTACTTAAAATGTTAGCTAGCTTGGGAGAACAATGTTTCCTCACCCTGATATTAACATATGACTCAAAAATTCCCTTTGGTTCTGTTGGTTCTCTGATATGGCTGTGAATATATACCCTGTGAAGCTCCAACTAGATACAATAGAACAAAGGGTAACCTGTGGTAGGCTTAAAGCCAGTGCTAGTCTATGAGTGGAAGTTATCCAGTTCAGGACGCAATTAAAGAGTATTATTCTGAAAGGCTATGTACAGTTCCATAGAATATACCAAAAAGATTCTTTATGAGCCATACTACATGAGGCAATAGAGAGTTAGGGCCACATGCACAACACATTTTTGTGGTAGGACATGGCCAATCAGGCTTTTTCTGACTGCAAACAAATGCTTTTACAAATGTACGAAACACAAATTGTGATTCGGTGACATGTTACAGAATCAGAATTTGTGTTTGTGAGTCAGAATTTGAAAGGGGTGCTTTTAGGGCATCCTTTCCAAATACTGATTTGCATTGGTATGTATGAATGTTTTATGGCCAAGATGTTATCAAAAAACCATTTGCATTTTACCACCGACTTTAAGTTGGTGATAAGCCATTTGCCAAAATGGGAAGGGGTCTCCAAAGTTTACTTCTTAAGTTAATTATTTAATTGCGAAGGTGCTAAGTAAATTGAAACAAACATTCCTTATAATTGTGGGGATCACATATTCTTAGTCCTGCAGAATGGTTAAAGATTTGATGCTACGATAGCCCACCAGACCCATCAATAGCGGCACCCATATTGACTGGTAAAGGAAATACTCTCATTTGTAACACAGGTAATTAAAAGGTAAAAACGTTATATTTAAATGTAGTTCTAGTTCCACAACTCTTCAGCTTTTAAATAAGTTTCAGTCTGGATGCCCTCCCCATTTAGTGGATCATAAATCTACGGTAAAATAAAGGGAAGACAGCTGATTATGGCCCATGTGTCATCAGGAGATTCATGGCAATTCTCATATTAATTTACTTGATCAATGACTGAAGGCTCCTCCACAGAATAGAATTAACATACCAACACTTGCACACAAATAAACTTGTATTAGTGCTAAGCAAGGAGCACTATGTCATCTTTATGGTGCTGAGGTTGTAAATACATGTTATCTAATTCAAAACTTTTAGTGATATTTAATTGTCTTTAAATATGATTGAGATATTGTTATGTACTTCTGTGCACATTTTAAAGTTTAAACAACTTAATACATACCCCTTTTTCAATACTAGATAAATATCTAAGTAGCAGAGGCATTTTCTTTTTTATGGAGTAGATTTGTGAGAGTGAGGATACATTTCACAACTGAGGATTGTGATGAAGAAGGAAGAATTCAGAGTAAATAGTAGTACATGGCTCGCTGATTTCTTACATTCTTGTAACCCTGTCTCTATCCCTGCAGAATAAACTCCAACAATATATCCTCAGCACAAAGGAACATACCCTGCAGAGAGGTCAAGACAGTGCCTCATTAAGGAGGTAAATTCATGGAATACACTAATGCTTGAAGTCTAAAATTGAAATGTATCTTGCAGTGCTTCTAGGTCCCACTCCGACCATTTATTTTGCCATCTCTAGGCACCTAGTGCCTTGGGTGTCACTCTGGGGGCCTAATTATGAATTAGACAGATGGGGGAGAGGTATTCACCTCATCTGGTGAGATTGGTCTGGGTCATTCCCTTCAATTCAATTCTTGTCAATTGACCTTTTTAGTAGACTGAGAAGAAAAGGGGTATTGACAATTAAATCTTAAAGTACAGAGTGATCATTAGGACCACACAATAAAAGTTGGAATCAGTAACTTGAAGTTAAAAGGTTTCTTACAAACTCAAAGCCAGACTGATATAAATCAATCTCAGGAATGTACTGTAAAAGTCCAAAATGATCAAATGAAGACTAAAGCATCTTACCAAATTGGTCCTCAACAGCAACGAGCGTATAAGGATCTCAGTAGTGGCGATACAAAAAAATTAGGAAAATGATTTGATGACTCGCCGAATGGTTTCAATCCTTCTCCCTATACATACAAAAGAGTTTCAGCATCTATTAAACTCTACACTAACCTAAATATAGGGGAAACCCTATTGAATCAAGGTAGCAAGAAAGGTGTCAGCATCAGAACCTCTCTTGAAGTTCTATATGTAAGAAATCACGTATAGCATGACTCCTTACAATCAGAGATGAGAAGAGAGGTCTGTACCTCTCCAAGGCTAAAGGAACTCCGACTAAACCCAAGGCGGGTTCACAAATTAAAATACAAAAAGAATATTCACAAAAACATGACATCATACACATCATAATATGTTTTTCTGTTCCCAAAAAATAACTGGTTGCCTTGAACAGTACTCCCATATTTTAGTCTCTGCTTCCAAAGTGTTCTTGGTTCCTCTCTTCGTCTCATACTACTAAATGGTACCACTCCATTTGTTCTTCATTAAAATCATTTGACCTTGCCAGATCTTCCTCACCTCTCTATCACTGAAATACAGTGTGCTTTTCACTAACTAATGCCTTTGGTCTACAGAGGAGAAACACTTTCAGAAAAACAACTTTCACGTCAAGGTTTTGATTGCAAGCTTAAGGCCCACAATCAAGCTAGCTTAACATTTTTCTTTATTCAATTTTTTATTTATTATGATATGGAATTCAGCAGAATTCCACATAAAAATACATCTTAAAAACACATTTCATTCCACAAAAATTACCAATATAATTTCATATTGTCATCTGAAATAAAAACACGGATAAACATAACAGTAACAGTTGAGGGTTTCCAGTGCAAGAAGAGGTGGACCTTGAGTAATCAGATTTTCATACATGAATATTCTTTAGGATTTATACGAATTTATAATCTAATACTATCCTAAAACATTCAGCATTAAAACTTATTATAAAATCCAACATTTTTAAATTCCCTATACATTACTAAATCTTGGACGAAATAACCATGTAAACATATAAATTATCTATTCACTAAACTGTACTGTAAAACTAGCAGCATAATAATGTTGCAAAGTAGTTCAATACCATAAGCTCTTTTTAGTATAAATTACACAATAGTTTAGCAGCAAAACAAGGATTTAGTAAAGTGCCTGAGATCCTGAGGATAAGTAACTAGAGGAGTAAAAAAAAAGTTTATAATAGTGCACAAGCTTAATTCCAAACCTAGTAAATAAGGCAGAAATCGTCTGATACATGATGATTTAGCAGCAGAACAAATTTAGTAAAGTGCTTGGGATCCTAAAGATAAGTCACTAGCAACAGACAAAGTGTGCAAAAGTGCACATGCTTAATTGTAAACATAATAAATCGGTCATAAAGACCGAAAGGTCAAGCAAAAGTGCTAGTGCTCTATACATAGATATTAAAATAAAATCTTTGCTAGCAAGTAACTAGCAGCAGAAAAGGTTTGTAAAAGTGCACACGCTTAATTGTAAACATAATAAATTGGTCAAAAAGACCGAAAGGTCAAGAAAAAGTGCAAATGCTCTGTACATACGTATTCAGAAGATCTTTACAACCTTAACATATGTTTAAAAATTGTTCAAAAAAGCTAAAGATTTTAAAACACATCAGTTCAGATTGGGGGGACAGCAGACAATTTCGGGCCTCTTCTGCTGTAGGGATATTATACCTTAAAAAACAATTCCTTAAATATCTGGGACATATTGATTGTAATGCGGGACAAACAAATAAAATCTTGTATACAGGATTTACATAAGTGGCAATACCTTTCATGTCTAGGAATACCCTCCCAAGTTCTTGTTACAATTCTTAGGTGTAGTAAATTTATTCTCAGTAGCAAAATCACCCTGCACACTCCATGTTTAAGATTCCATAAAACATAAGGTTGGGGATTTTTGAGGATACTGCTCCCCACAATGCAATCAATATTTCTATTCTCCGAACACATTTTAATATCTCTTTCACAAGAAACACCTTATATTGTTTTCTTAATTATAATTTTCAAAGCCCTTTTGCAAAGAACCACCATCCCATTCATATCTAAACCAAACATTGATAATGCTTTTAAATTATTCCAAAAAAAAACACCTTTTTTCTTCATATTTATAAATATTTCTCTGTACAGTGATACCAGTAGCAAATTCTCAGAGCTATTTATCAGTGCATTACACCATCTTAAGCACGCGGCCATTGATAGCACATGTGTGGAAAGAAGACCAAATTCGACCCTAAGCGCTGCAATTGGTGCCGTGCGATTCAAATTACATATTAAATGCCAGATTTGTCCTTTCACTCTCTCGGATTTGGCCCACTCTTTTTTGCATTTATTGTTTCAATGGCGTAGCTCAAGGTTGGTGGGATCTTTTTTATATAGACCAAAATAATATGTGAGAAATGTCTTTTCCGGCAATGTGTGTACAAACGATTAATTGCAAAGGCTTGTGAAATCTCTTTGCCTTTGCAGTGGTTCATATGTCTATTAGCTGAACACCTATTTGTAAATATGTTTCCTAAGTATGAATACAATTTTTCTATTTCCAATTTTTCTTTTCCCATGAACCAGTTGAAATTGTTTCTGACCTTACATCCTTGATAACTAAAAATCATAACTTTACTTTTTAAAATATTTATTTTTAGATAATACTCTTCTGTGTACCTAATTAACTCAGTAAGTCATCGTTGCAGTACGATTGGAGTTAAATCTATTATTATTGCATCATCTGCATATAGCAGACAGCTCAACTCTTAAGTTTCCTAATTTAGGGGGATCCCCTTTACCAAGCCCCACTCTTCTTGGCAAATCATTATTGTAGATGGAAAACAGTAAGGGGGGCAGAAGGCACCCCTGCTTTAACCCAATATTGGATACTATTTTCTTTGAAAGACCTTGTGTACCCCCAATAATACTGTAGTCCAGGTAGAAGACTGAAGAGCAATTATTACTCTTAAAAGATTCCCTGGTATCCCCGTAGTGACCAATTTCCTCCACAGCTTCCCCTGATCTACCCTGTCAAATGTTGTGGAGAAATCTATAAAATTTGAGTATAACGGCACACCCTGAATTACTGGATATTTTTCAGTTAAAGTTTGCAGAATGGAGATATTATCCAGTGTACCACTATTCTTACGAAATCCTGTTTCTTCCAAAGGGATATCATTATTTCCAAATGCCCATTCTTGAAAATGAGTAAGAATACTCTTTGCAAACAGTTTCCCGGTTGCGTCCAGAAGCGAAATTTGTCTAACACTGGCCGGGGAATTTTTTGGACCCTTTTAATATAGCGGATCTGGTATACTTCCCTTCCAGGAATGCGGGATATCACCATAGGTATAACAATGGACAAACAACGGATCCCAAAATTTTGCCCATTCTTCACAATCCTGTTTATTAGGGCTACCAGTACATCATCTGGGCCCATTGCGCTGGAATATCTTGCCCCTTTAATGTAACCCTCAATCTCCATGCACGATGGTGCCTCATAATCGCCCCCCGTAGTTGGAGTAGTACTAACCTCTTGGTTCTGTCCCACTATGAGATTGAAAGCATAGACCTGGGAAATGTACATGGACCATTCTGCTTCTGGGATTAAACTAGGTTTTGACTTCTCTCTCCCATTACAGAACTTTGCTATCAGTGCCCAATACTTCCTAGTATCCCCGGACAGAGCCACCTCTCATTGTCTAACCCATTTTTCGTCTTCAGCCCGCCTTTGGTCTGATGTTATTTTTCTTTTCCATACCTGTTTCAGTCTACTTATTTCTCCCTGCCTTTGTGTTGTGGGCACCCTAAATTGGTCTCTAATTAAACCATTAATTTCCGATTCAGTTGCTTAATTTCACATGGTAATATTACTAATGGAGTAGAACTAAAAACTTGCTTCTTTCTTCTGAAGGTTCTAATTGTAGCCAAAACTCTCTCAAACCTATGAACCACTGTTTCTGGACTGGGAATAAAGGCAGTATTTTCAAAGACCCTCTAAAAATGTTGAAGCAAATTATTTGACCAGCAAGTACGCCCATTATTCCTTTGAAAAGCGTTGACGTTTCGACCCTTCGGCGCCTCTGTGTGCGGTCGCAGCAGGTCTTTCTCAACTGACAGGCGACAACAGATTGATGGGACTACGCACCATCAACCGCTTGGTTATTCAGAATAAAGACATACAGATTTTTAGCCATTGTGCCCTACCTACTCAGGCAAAGCTCTTCGGCCTTGAATACAGGACTTTCGTGCATCCCACTCCACACTTCTGTCTTGAGAAAGACCCCCTGCGACCGCACACCGAGGTGCCGGAGGGTCAAAACGTCAACGCTTTTCAAAGGCCCAGTACTTCTAGGATTCTGAAGAAAAAAGAAATAATAAGAATCTCTAGATACAAACTAGTACCTGGCCACCTGAAACACTTGTATATATATGTATAAATGGAAATTATTCTCCACTGTATACATTTTGTCACCACTTGATCACTATTCACCATTGTCACTCATCTGCACCTTAAATTCACTTTGACAGTCTATGTACATTGCGTACTTTTGAATGAACTAAATTCAGAGAAATACATAGTACAACCATTTGACAGTCTGTGTGCGCAATGTATGTAACTTTTGAATGAACTAACTTCAGATAAATACATAGTACAACCATTTGATCTCAGGTCCTATTTTAATTTAATGCTAGGTCCTAGAATTGTGTGTGTTACAGGGCCTACTTCTCAGATTGCATTAATAGCATTGTTAAATCCCCCGTGCTCTACCCGATAGAACCAATCCTTGTTTAATCACTCATATTTGTGGCAGATACCTTAAATTGTGTACATACATTAAATAATTGAAGAGAAACTGCCATTTAATCAATTAAAGCGTGACCAGTTGCCCCCGAAATGTATAAGCTGTGGGGGAATCCTCCGGGAATCTACCGTTTAGCGTTACAAGGTCTAAGCTTCTAAAATTTTGCAAAAGTAACAGGCCTCGTTTACCTGACCTTAGATGGACAGGCAGTACAGAATCTGGAATTGCCCATACCTCCTCCAGTTCCGGGTTAGAAAAAGACATAACAGCACTATTAGATATTTTGGCATTAAAATCACCCATCATCATTATACGTGAGCATTCTTCATTATTACTTAACCCTTGCACAAAAGTACAGATAGAGTCGACCAGTACGTTGTACGCTCTCCCTGGGGAAATATTCATGTTTACCAGTAAAAGAAAAATCGGTTGCCCCCAGGTTATCTTCACCTATCCTCAACTTTGCTCCCATGCAGCATTTTGATGGATGCTTACAGATCACAGGATCCCATACTATGTCACAGCTAAGTAAAATAGCTAAACCTCCACTTGCATGCCCTTTTACAGATTTTTTTGCTGTACTACAGTACACATAAAAATTCTCAAACTGAAACTCCTTCCCTATCCACGTTTCCTGGATGCAAATTATTTTGGGGTCTAATTCTAATAATGATTTAAGCTTATAACTCGATTTTCCTACGCCCACCACATTCCAGGATAGGATGTTTCCCAATTGGCTACCCCTGCTTGGGCTTTATGGTAGATGTTTTTGACCCATTCAGGGTACTTGCGACCCAACTCCACTTTGCTACCTCATCCTCCCCATTTGGACTAGTGGGCCATCAGACGTCAGGTGCTAAAATGTTAATTTCTCTATCTCCTAGGTTTCTTCCTATACCCTTGCATCTGATGAATCGTTCTTAAGCTTTCTGCAAGGGGGTACACTAGGGATGACATCTATACCTCTTTTCCTTAACACCTTTCATGCTCATGACAAGGTCAGCTCGTCATGCGTACACTGGAGCTGTGCTTATGACGAGCTGACCTTGTCATGAACAATGGAATTTCTCAAATTCCAGCACAGGAGGGGAAAACCCATAGCAGTCAAGAGGTTAAGCAGTGCGCATTAGCTATAACCAGTGCTGACACTACTCCTGATGAAAATGTAGCTCTAGTGCTTGGGGGAGCGCTCCTCCAGTCTAAGTAGACCGTCTTAATATCTTTACTAGTTATTAATCCCAAATACTTTATTTCTGTTAACATCTGTAGAAGGGCACTTCTATGTAATAACATTGGTTCAGTTTCAAACAGAGAGACAAAAATTAAGGTCCTGCTCGCTTGACAACTCCTGTTCCAGTATTCCTTATTGGTCTAATACCAGGCTTCCCTAAAACTAAGTCTCTCTCTAACTTGCCCCCTTTACTGTTAAAAACTCTAAACAGGTCCCCCACACTCACTGTCCCCTGGCTGGAATCAAACCTTACTGGGAAAGTATCCTGCCCACCGGGATGGAGTGCGGAATCTACTGAAGCTACATATTGTTCGATTACCGGTTCAATTAAATTTTCCATTACATTTCCTAATATGGGGTCTCTCCTTATTTCATAGTTTATCCCACTTTTTTCCTGGCCCTCTGGGCACTGTGGGGCAATCAGCACCAGGTTCGAACAGGTCGACTGATTATCATTTTCTTGCCCAGTCTTTGACCTGTATTCAATATGAGTTGCCCCAAAGTCCCTGTGTCCTTTCTCCTAGGAGGAGATTTTGTACTATGTACTTCCTCACTTACTGGAATGAACTGCAATTTTTGCTGTTTTCTTTAAGGGATGCGTCACTTCCTAGTCTTCCTCTTACCCCTTCGACCAATTCTGAAGTTGCCTTCACTCAATACTGAGACCTCCCCTAAGAGTACACTATCTAAGGTATTTGCTAATTCTTCAGTTAACCGAAAGCTTTGGTTATTTGAATTACTTTTTTTTAAAATAGAGTAAACGCGTAATGTGGGAGTTACTGGGGATACTTTAAATGTAATTTTTCCCCTTGGCGGGTAGGCTGTCCACTCTCTTGAAGTTTAACTGGGGGTAAACTTACAATTGGACTACCTCTAAGCAAGACACTTTTAGATCCCACATTCATTTCTTTCGTTTCCCCGTCCACAATTTTAGTACCACTTTTGGCATCCTATTCCATGTTTGACATAAATGACTGGGTACTTCAGGGAGCTTTTCCAAATTCTTTGTGGTTTGCTTGATCTGATTAAGTTCTTGGACCCCTATCAGTATGGGCGAAAGGACTTCCAGTATATGATCAGTATTTATTGTGCTTTTTTCTAGCAAAATAGAATTGCGGAGAGAATTTCCTCTAATGCGTAAAAAATCTCCAAAGATCCCCCCATCTGCGCATTCTCAAAATATTTTATAATTTTCTCTACCCCCTTATCCATTGATACTCCTGATATCCTTTCAACAGAAAGTTCTAATAAATCAGCAGCATGGGATGAACTTGTAGGTGTACTACTATGCAGAGCAGGCATATGTAGTTGACCAGCTATTAAGACCGGAGACAGTTTTGGATCCATCTCCAAGGCATCTGTATTTTTCAACTCTGCTGTTAGTTCTTCTTTCTTTTCCATTTGCTTAGCAATATCCGGTAAAGTGTAATCCACCATTTTCACCTGCCCAGAGCTAATGCTACTTTCTACACACTGTGGCACTTTTAATGACAGTTCACTCAATTTAGTCGTCAAGAACCCAGACTCAAATTTATTAATACTTCTTGAATGGACTTGAGAATTGTCAAAGAGGGATACCAATCCTGCCAATGGAGATAGTGGGGTGAGTCCCTTTCTTGTCCATGCCACATTCTTATCCTTATTCAGGGGGCCTTCGACTTTGCCCACAAGCATATCCATTTCCATTTCCGTTTTGCTACCCACCCCTCCTATTTGTAAAGCAGCAATTTCACCTAGTGGCTGTATAGGTTTTTCACCATTATTGTGCTGTTCAATGATTATAGCAGGGTAAAGAGCTGCCTTAACTTCTAAATTGGTGAACTGACTGCCCTCCTCGATCTCTGTTGTTACATGAGTGTCCATCACCTCATCTTCCTCGACCTCCTTTTTTTCCTCATTTAGCCCTTTCCCACGCTGGGAGCTCCTTACGCCTTTTGTAAACATTGGCATCACTGATGGATACGTTTTCAGATGAGAAAGGTGATCCCTATTTCTCCTGCGCCAAATGGTTTTCTGAAGCTTAAGGGGACTCCTCTGGCTCGGATAGCAACTTTCTGAGTCTGCTGCTGTTTTCACTTTTATGCTTCAGCGCAAACACCTAGATGGCATTAGAAAATGATTTTCAAATTATCTTACTGCTTACTAGGCTACTTGAAGGAATGGAGGTAAAGAATTCAATGCTTTCTTGTTCTCAGTTGACTTTAGCTGTTCAGTCCTTTAACGGCCTTCACCGATCTTTACTAAAATGTCCTGAAAATATACCTTCTATGCCACAAGCCGGGCTTTAGGATCCGGAGCAATTCCTGTTGTGGGGGACAGGCACAGGTACAGGCACAGTGCAATGGCACAAGCACTCGTACAGGCACTCGTACTAGCACGTGCTCTTCCACGAACTCATAAGTTCATGCACAGATTACTCACTTACTCAAACAGTGAGGGACTCCCATTTCTTACCCACTCACTATAAAATTAGCACTGCTTCGAAGCTGCTTTGTGGCACAAGAGTTATCAACCGCACTCCGGTCCACTCAACCCGACTTAAAAGATCCGCGGGAGCGGGGACAGAAGACAAAACACCCATCACTCCCGCTCAACCAGACTTATATTTGCTCTGTCCCAGCTCCTCTGATTGCTAACTCTTGTCCAGGTCCGGTTATGCCAACAGCTCCACAACAGCTCCACAGTCCCGCTCCACTCTGCACAAAGTGCAGACTGAAACTGCAAAACCAAAACAGCAGTCTGGCAAGGAGATAGAGCCTCAGCACAAGTCCTCCTGAATGACACACTGTGGGCTAGGGGTGGGGGGGGCAAGAGTCTAATGAGCCCCAAAAATCAAGAAACTGGCGGGCCAGGCTGGGGGCTCCAGGTTAGCCAATTAGTTGATTATAGAAGCCACCGTCTGCGGCTCACTACACCTCACCACAACGTACCTCAATGCGCTACTCCTCTCCACAAACCACAGGCTGATTTGGGCCAAAACCGCAGCCGCCTCCGCAACCTACACTGCGGTCGCACCAGCAGTCCAGAATGCCCTCCGCAGACTGCACCGCCGCTCCCGCCACTGGGAGGTAGATGGTGGGAGCGGGCATCGGATGGTGAAAGGGGACCGCACTGGGTAGCAACGGGGGATAGAGGAGGGTGGAGAGAGCCAAAACCGATGACACAGCAAGCAGCACAGCAAGTGCCTGGACGCAGGAAGCGGGTCACACCAAAAACCAGGACTGGACTCAGACCAATCCCATCCAAACAGCTGCTTTTTTTTAAAAAACATATCAGTTCTGCAACCTACATATAATCCCATAAATGAAATCTTTAATAAAGGAATCAAGCTGTATCGTGCGATACTCTTATATGTGGCACGATAACATAAATACATGTCATTTTAAGCAAAAGATTAATATCAGCAATCCAGATATTTCTGAAAACAAAAAGTTAGATGCACTTTCTATACCTTTGGTGCACCATATCTCTTTTGCATTATTGCATCACTTGAGTACATGAGGCCAAATGTAAATATATATGTATGTGGCCTAGCTAAAGGTAGCCAAAATGATGCTACTCCATGGTAAATCCTGTTACGCAAAAGGGATGCAGTTACGTGATGCGGTAAATACCTCTTGTTCCAAGTTTTTCACTAGAGAATAATGCATAACATGATTAAACAAAATATAAATAAGTAAATACCATATGCTTTGCCTTTATTCAAGGTCTTTTGCCTGAAAAATGTCAGCAGGCTAGACCTGAAAAGCTCCAGTTTGCACTTAGATGGGTATTTAGGGTCTAGGTTATGTGATTAAAGGCTATCCATGAGCGAATTAATCACGGGCTTCACAGTACCCTGCATTTCTTTCCTAGAAGCTTAAGTCATTGAATGACTAAAACTCCTACTAAAATTTAATGTGGGGGGAGACTGTTGTTATTACATTTCTATTTAATGTGGGGACTGTAAAACGTTTGGCTAATAACGAATTTAGGTTAACTCTTGAATAATCTTTGGTAGGATTTATCACTTATTTGTTTTTAGGGTTATTAGTAACATTGGTTTCCGAGAGCACATATTTTCCTGTTTGTGCTGCCAGTACTTACCAATTGGAGAGATAGAAAGGTCCAAAAAATGTAATGGTTGCAGCACCTTAGATATATAAAGAAAATCTCAACTGTGTATAGACAGTATTCCAGCTTATACGCTTCTGTCGAAAAAGTGTGTCTACCTGCTATCAAGTATTTAAAGACCTGAACACAAATACTGCACTTTCTTGTTGATGCTTGTGCTCTTCTGCATGGTTTTAACAATAAAAGGAAAATGAAACATAGCCTTTTAGGGTCTTGCCCTCCTGTCTAGGGCTTTATAATGTTGCTTTCTACCTAGAAGACAAAGATGGAGGTCCAGGAAACATCTTTGCATGTTTGTGAGGGGGCAATGCGCTGTTAAGCAGCCTTTCAAACTCAATAAAGGGCCCTAAATCGCCAAGACTAGCTCGCAGAGGTTCGGTACTCAATATCTGTATGAGTCACTTGGAACTAGCGGTTGTGATTTCGCCACAAAGAAGGGCAATCTTTTCAAACAATGTGCTTCTATGATGAATATCAATGAGTGGAAGAAATTTGCGTCACGTGGGACTCTTTTTGCTGCTCTTTTTCATTCACCTGCTAGTGGCATCTATTTGCATTTCGCTATCACACATTTTTGGCGCAGGCTAGTATTTCTTCCCTTTTTGCCTCTAAACAGGATCTGGCACCACTAGCAGACAGCACAGGGATGGGGACTAATCCATAAATAGGATGGGCCTCTTGAGTTCTGTCATGACTGGAGGATGTGCTCCTGCAGGGAGCCCTGAAATATGTAACAATGCAATGAATGGTCTGCTTTGTTTTAATCCTTCTTTGTTGTACCTTGTGTCGTGTTCACTGGAAGTACATTGTTAAGAGTCTTACTAGAATAAACTTCTATTTTTGATGGGTAGAGAGTGTTTAAATCCATGTACTTCAAATTATCCGTTTATAGCTGTGCAGCCTTGGGGATGCATATTCATTTTTTGCTAAAGGTTAGTATAAATGTAAACATTATGGCTGTGAAAGTGCTCATACTGATTATTTTGAGCTGTTTTGCCATGATGATGCAGTTGCATTAGTTTTAAAGTGTATTTGCAAGCCGATTTGTGCAAGAATATTTGCCTCTTCCTCAAATTCCAGATTCATAATGCATTTGTGCTGTGAAAGTGAACAAAGTGATTCTATTTACCTGTGTGGCCTGCAGATAGCTTTTGCACTAGCTTTAATAGTTAAAACATAATTGCAAGCTTGATTTTATCTTTGAATATGAGTGAATATCCATACATAATTGCTGTGAAATTACTTCCATTGATACTTTTTATTTCATTATTCTGCCTATTTGTCTGCTCTACCTGCTAAACCAGTGCGTTTTGGATCACTTTCTGGTTCTTCAATGTCCTGACTCATTAATTCCGGTCCTGTGTTCATTCCTCTATACTCTGACAATGTTTTATTTTTATTATCCCACCCTAAGAAGCGCTGTGTCAGCTATGATTCTGGGGCAATTGGATTACGGCAATGCTCTGTATATAGGGCTGCCCCAGCAACCACTCTTGAGGCTTCAGACAGTAATGAATGACGCAGCGAGATTGATCTTTAAGAAGCCTGGGAAGACGCATGCCTCACCTCTCCTGCGTCAGTTACACTGGCTTCCTGTTAGACAGAGGGCATTGTTTAAAGGATTGTGTATCTCCCACAAGGCACTCTACGGTAACGTGCTCAGTTACATTAAAACTAGACTATCTGGCTATACCCCTGGTAGGATGCTGCGGTCTTCTGAAGCCACTCTCCTGGTCAATCCACGTTTCCGCCTGTCTACTTTGGGCGGGCGTGCTTTTTCCACTTTGTTTCCTGCAACATGGAACAAACTACCACTTAATCTCCGCAAGGAGCCTAATCTTCTGCCATTCCGCCGAATGTTAAAAACCATACTCTTCCTAGAAGCATGGGGAGTGTCGTAAGTTGGCTACCTGTTTTTGTAGAGTTGTTTTTTTCTCTTGTACAAGCGCTTAGAGACCCTGGGGTGATAATGCGATATACACATTGAAATAAATAAATAAAAAAAATTATTATTCGATCAAAAGCATAATCATACACACATAGCATAAAAATACAACACATATTTTAAAAAAATCTCATTGCATAAGTTAATCGCCAGTAAATACAAGTAAGATGAATTAGCAGTGTAATATCAGGTGTAAAATCAAGGGTAAAGCGAGAAGTATCACTTTTCAAAGATTAAAATAAAATAAAAAACAATTTAAAATATGTGGAATCTGATGAGAAGTAAAAATGTAGCTTACGCCACTACACTTTAGACAGGGCCCTCACTATAGTTTCCCCCAACTTCAGTGAGCATGGGTCATGTTGCCGCCTTGGACCTCATCCACCAAGCATATAAAAGATATCTGGATGAAATAAAAACAAGCCATTTCGATATATCGGAGCTAGGAACATGCAAGGCACATAGGAGTAATGGTTGAGTTTGTCCAACTGCTTCTAGGATCATTTATTGGCAGAGTGCCAAATCTGAACTGTATATAAAGTGCATGTGCCTGCTGTGGTTCTACATGGTCCATATATGTTTCAAATCTAAAACAACTTTTGACATTTAAAGAATGTGTAGATAAAGTGCCTAGTGACCTAGATTCAGTGAAATCAGAATTAATACAATTCCAGTACTTTATTTTCAACTGGAGAATATTTTTTTTTGTTATGGAATGTGGATCATCCCACAAGATATCCAACCCTATTTTAAAGAGCCACCCCTTGACTTTCCCAAACCAGAATTCCTTGACAAAATGATAATTCTTCCACAGCCTCTTTTACGAATACTTGGATGTTGCAAGTCCAGAGTCCCATCCCGAACATAAGTGCCCTCAGAACAGCACAATGGGGGATCGATTTTAGCCCAAGGTCAAGTCAAAGTGGCTATAAGGTTGTGTTCTTTGGAATATTAAGAAGAGCTCTTAAAAATTAGTTTTCAGCAACTGTAAGCTAACTCTCTGTTTCCCATTTGCATTTGTCTTCCCTTTGAATGCTTTTATAGGACTTCCTTTTATTATGTATCTTAGGCCGCAACCCCTCCTTTACTGCCTTCATAAGTTCAGCTCTTGACTTTCGACATACTTTATTATACCATGCAGCGTGTTTACGCTTTTGAGGAAGTGATCCTCCCTGGCTCCTAAAATAGGGTGGGATATTATTTGAGAGATCCTGGTAGATGCCTAAGATAGCATCATCATTTATTGTGGCATAAGACGTCTTCACAAAAAACTGCACCCCCTCTTAGTACACTTCCAGGAGAAGCTTACCAGCAGCAATTATATTAGCCCACTTAATTCTCCTATTGTTGTTGGTTGTTACTGCCTGAGCCCTAGTTGGATATTGCTGAGGCTTTAGAACCGGTAGCCCCGAAAGGCTTAATAGGAGGGCATTGTGGTCACTATCATTTCGATTGAAAATGGCCATATCCCTTAGTCGAGGGAAAAGATCGAGACTGACCAAGATGTAATCTATTCTACTCCAAGAGCTCCCCCTCTTAAATGTGTAGTCTGCACTAGGGCCTGAAAGGGTCCTCTCATTACATGCTCGCACCCCCTGAGCTAAAGTGAACGATAAGACTTGCTGCGCTACACAAGTAGATTTTTTAAGTGTTGGAATTTGGAGCCTTTTAATGCCTTTAGCTTCTTCCTCCTCCCAAACTAAACCCTGCACATAATCCACCGGCTCATTTGTAGTATTAAAGTCTTCGGATATGATGAGGGGCATTTAATATTGTCGGTTTCAAGGAAATAACTTAATGTTGTTATAGTGTCTGAAGGTTTCTGAGGGTGTTTGAACCTATTATAAATATTAAAAATCCTAACATGGGTGTCCCTTTTGAGCGCAGTAATATCAATGGCCAGAATCTCCTGGGAGTCTATCTCTAGGCACTTTATTTTACAGGCGAAAGATGTTTTAGCCCAAATCACCAAACCTCCCGCAGGTCTGCCAGATGGTGACTGTTTAGCTTTTATGCTAAAAGAGGTAAAACCCACCCTGTAGATTGGCTCAATAGCCCGGTTTTCTTGGAAGATACACAAATGACAGTTATCCACATGTGCACCCCACTCAGGGTCATTGAGTTTGGACCTTAGCCCAGCAATGTTCCACAAAAGAATATATAACCACTGGTCAGTAGGGGATCCACCCTTCTGACCAGCAGGGTGGATCTTTGTTGTGGCACTTTATTTTACAGGCGAAAGATGTTTTAGCCCAAATCACCAAACCTCCCGCAGGTCTGCCAGATGGTGACTGTTTAGCTTTTATGCTAAAAGAGGTGAAACCCACCCTGTAAATTGGCTCAATAGCCCGGTTTTCTTGGAAGATACACAAATGACAGTTATCCACATGTGCACCCCACTCAGGGTCATTGAGTTTGGACCTTAGCCCAGAAATGTTCCACAAAAGAATATATAACCACTGGTCAGTAGGGGATCCACCCTTCTGACCAGCAGGGTGGATCTTTGTTGTGGGTATACAGATTACCTTACTGTCAGATGGACTAACTGGGGTATGAATCTCTGGTTCATTGGGGTGGAAGAGTATATGCGCCTTCGTTTGCGTCTAACGATTAATTTAAACAATTACACCAGTCGGTGATTCAAACAATGCCTGTAGGCGCTATGAAATTGAGTATTGTTCAGTTCATTGATCGCTTCAAACAGGTATACTGCGGGGACAACTTTCTCTGGAAGTGATTTGCTCTCGGGGTATATTTCATGTAGTGGCACCCTCTCTAGAGCTTCAATTAATGTGGATCCCTCGCAGGCAAAATATTAGCGTGCCAACGCGTTTTCAATCCCCCTCTGCCTCAGGGGATTATCATCAGGGCTTAGATCACGGTCTAAGACTGGTGTAATTGTTTGAATTAATCGTTAGATTTGAATTTATTGTCATCATGTTTAAGTTTTTGAATTGTCCAGTTTTTTATGTGTTTATTAACATTTATTCATGAGGAATGTATAAATGAATGAAATGTGTATTCTTTTCATGCTTTAAAAAAAATGAAAGGATGTTTGAAATTAATTTGAATTAATACAAATGAGAAAGTAAAATACAATGACGTGATGCATTGCATTTCCAAATCTGCATGAGTAATTAGCAGTTCCAAAACTGGTGGCCAGGTAATTCTTTTTGTAAAAATATAGCACGTCCTACCGGGCCCCCGAAACGGACGTAACCCCTATAGTTTAAGTTATTAGAGCGGGCTCAGCCCGCGTGGGTTTGAGCATTAAAAAGCTTCCACAAAACCTTTAACGAGTCGTTCCGCAGTGTTATTATCGACTTCAGTCGCTTATATCAGGTACAATGGCAGAAAAAGATATCCTTTCATTCACGGAGGCACACATTCAAAGACTAATGTCTAATCCTTCCCCTTTCTCCTCCATATCTCTAAGCACGGTAGCCAAACAACAAAATGAGTCTGATAACCTAATATGACTAAGCAAAAAGCACATTAGGACTGAGCTACATGGCCACTTCCTTCTTTCCCACTTACGAGCGGGCACTATTCCGTGGGGGCTGCAAGTGAAAAATATCCCTGTAGTCTTCACAGAAGATCCTACATACAAAAAGGGATTTAGCTTCATCAGCACAAAGTGCAGTCACGACTTAATGGTTCATACCATTGAAACCTCAGCACGCATTTGCCAGAAGGAGCTTAAAGAACTTGACGGTCTAACCACAGCCATTAAAAACAACCACACGGACTCCGAGGCCAAAGCGTTGTTGGAAAAAATTGAAAAAGAAATACTGACATTTAAAGATAATACAATTAACTTCAAGACAAACAAATTCGAAAAAGACACCAAAAATTTCAACATAGAAACTGTCTATCCTTATCCTAAGGAAGACTACTATTCACAGGTGGAAGTGCGTAGAGCATTAACTCAGTATCAAGGAAGATCAAAGAATCGGTTCACTACCTTTTCTGAGACATCATCCTCAGACTCATCTGGTGACACAAATCCACGAGAGGGGCCATCAAAGAGACAGGGTCCTTTTTTAGCGCAAGGCGACCCGAGAAACAGAGTACGCTTCAAACCACCACAACCACAATGTGAGATGAGAACCCGGAAGAATTACTACAAGAGCTAAAAACCACTTCCATAGTGAATTTATCAACGAGAATATTGACAAAAACAGAGAAATCGGTCCTTGAGCTGGGTATCAAATTTGTTCCATCAACACGGACAGACTTCGCAAATTTAAAAATAGAGACACTGTATCTGTTTCAAAAGATCAGATTGAAGGTATTCTTTGCAGGAAAAGAATACCAATGAAATCAAGAAGCATCCGGTTTGCAAAATAAATCAACTTTTACCCCTCCACCACACCTGATAAAGTAATGGCGTTCGAACAAGCCGTCATGTCCTCAATTTGTCATCTAGAGAAACAAAAACAGTTTACCAGAATGAACATTTCAAAACAACAAAATGAAGCAATCAAGAGTTTACAGAAAGAAGTAATTATAAAACGGTAATTATAAAACCTGCCGATAAGGGCGGAGCCCTAGTGGTACAGGCCAAGAATCTTTATGTAGCTGAAGCTCACAAGCAAATCCTGAATACGGACAGGTATCAACAACTAAGTGAAGACCTGACACATCTCGTTCAAGAGGAAGTCAAAGAAATACTGAAAAGGGGACTGGAGGAAGGAATATTGGTACCGAAGGAGTATGAGTTCCTGAACAAAATAAATCCACGCATCCCAGTGATCTACTTTTTACCAAAAATTCATAAAAGCATGGTGGATCCTCCCGAGAGACCAATGGTCTCCGGGTGTGAGTCAGTACTAGAGCCGGTTGCCAAATACGTGGACATCTTTTTGAAACCGTTCATCAATCAAGTACCATCATACTTATGTGATACAACCGACTTTCTAAACAAAATTGAAGGACAACCATTTGACAGCAACTCACAGTGGCTAGTGTCATTCGACGTCACATCTTTATATACACAAATCCCTCAAGATGAGGGCCTGGAAGCAATGGAGGTTTACCTTGAGACACGTATAAGACCACACCGAGTGCCGACAGTGTTTATTCTTGATCTGGCACGACTCACACTAAAACGCAACTACTTCCGATTTGAGAATACTTTCTACATGCAGGTGAAAGGCTCAGCCATGGGGTGTCCTTTTGCACCAGAGATGGCCATTCTGTTCATGGCCTTGCTTGAAGAATGGTCCATTGACAATAACAATCTGTTCAGTGACTGCATCACACAGTGGTACAGATATATCGACGATATCTGGTGTGCCTGGAGTGGATCAGAGAACCAATTATCACAGTTTTACGAATGGTTGAACACAAGACACCCAGACATCAAGTTCTCGATGACAAAGAGCCGCTCAACACTCACATTTCTTGATGTTGAAGTTTTTGAAGAAAATCAAAGATTGATCACAACACTGCACCGCAAGTCGACTGATATGAACATTATACTGCACTATCAGAGTTCCCACCCCAACAATCTAAAAAATAATCTCCTTTACGGGCAACTATTAAGAATCGGACCTAATTGTGCACGCAAAGAGGACTTCATGGCCCATGCTTTAAATTTTTGTGATCAACTCAGGGATCGAGGTTACCCACGCAAATTGCTGAAACATGCTGTGAAAAGAGCGTGGTACACCCCATGAGACACTTTATTAACCAAAAGGGTGAAACCACCAATGGAAAAGCTTGTTTGTGTATCCACCTTTGGCCCTCACACCAATAAGTACAAGAAAATCATCGGATGTATGACGTTACAACGTGTTATTTTACAACGCAGACCGTTACATCGCAATTTTTACAACGCAGGATCCATTACAATGCATGCCTTTACAACGCATGTCATTACATAGCAGATACTATTACAACGCATGCCATTACAACGTAAGTATAGGTAAGTATATCTTTTAAAAAAAAATGTAATTAAGTTAATTCAAATAATTTAATTTAATTAATTTAATTTTATTGATTTTAAAAAGGTAATTAATTTAATTTAATTTAATTATTGTAATTTAATTAATATTACAATTGTAATTAATTTAATTTATTTAATTTAATTTAATTAATGTAATTTAATTAATTTATAAATTGTAAATAATATAATTTAATTTATTATAATCAATTTAATTTAAATAATTTTAAAATAATAATTAATATAATTTAATTTATTTTAATTATTGTAATTTAATTAATTTATAAATTGTAAATAATATAATTTAATTTTATTAATTTAATTATTTAAAAAAATGTAATTAATTTAATTTAATTTAAGTAATGCATTTTAATTAATTTATTAATTGTAAATAATATAATTAATTTAATTTAATTTAATTTAATGAATTTAATTAATTTAATTTATTTAAAGTCGTGTTTTTAAAAAAGTGAACCCTAAAAATACCCCTGTACCCCAAAACACAAACCCAGCCCTAAAACCTAAAAATAGCCATGTACACCAAAAACCAAACCCAGCCCAAAAACCTAAAAATACCCCAGTACCCCAAAACCCAAACCCAGCCCTAAAACCTAAAAATACCCCTGTACCCCAAAAACCAAACCCAGCCCTAAAACCTAAAAATACCCCTGTACCCCAACAACCAAACCCAGCCCTAAAACCTAAAAATACCCCAGTACCCCAAAAACCAAACCCAGCCCTAAAACCCAAAAATACCCCTGTAACCCAAACACCAAACCCAGCCCTAAAACCTAAAAATACCCCTGTACCCCAAAAACCAAACCCAGCCCAAAAACCTAAAAATACCCCTGTACCCCAAAAACCAAACCCAGCCCTAAAACCTAAAAATACCCTTGTACCCCAAAAACCAAACCTAGCCCTAAAACCTAAAAATACCCCTGTACCCCAAAAACCAAACCCATCCCTAAAACCTAAAAATACCCCTGTACCCCAAAAACCAAACCCAGCCCTAAAACCTAAAAATACCCCTGTACCCAAAAAACCAAACCCAGCCCTAAAACCTAAAAATACCCCTGTACCCCAAAAACCAAACCCAGCCCTAAAACCTAAAAATACCCCTGTACCCCATAACCCAAACCTAGCCCTGAACCCTAAAAATACCCAAACACCCCAAAACATATACCTCAGTACCCCAAAACATATACTCCTATACTCATACTTATTTTTTTTTTAATTACTTAAATTAATATATTTAATTAATTTTATTAAAATACATAAATTAATATATATATATATATATTTTTAATATTAATTAAATTAATTAAATAATGTTAAATAAAATATAAAATAAAATTATATACTTACCTATACTTACGCTGTAATGGCATGCGTTGTAATAGCATCTGCTATGTAATGACATCCGTTGTAAAGGCATGCATTGTAATGGATCCTGCGTTGTAAAAGTTGCGATGTAATGGTAGTGCGTTGTAAAAGTTGCGTTGTAACGGGTGTTTCCCAAATCATCACATCAAATTGGCATCTCCTGTCACAGTTGGAGTGTTCGATTGGGAAACCCTTGTTTGACATGCGAAAAAACAAAAGCATAGGCCAGAAAATAATTCGAGGAGACATCGAGTTCCAAAGTTAAAGACTTGAGGACACAGTGGAATCTATCTCCCATACAAGTCCATCACAAGTGTGGAAATTGTTCAGTTTTCAGCATAACTATTGAAGGGCAAGAGTTTACACATGACCACGTCAAATGGACCCCCTGTGAATTTACAAATTGTAAAACGAGAAACATTGTGTATGCCATCAAATGTCCATGTCCCAAACTGTACATTGGGAAAACCACGCAAGAAGATTGTGCAACATCGATTGTGCATAAAAAATAAAGTACTGACTGCCCCAATGGTCCAACACTTTGTGAACCATAAACATTCAGAAAAGAATTTGAATGGACTGTTTTATCCTGCGTTAAGCCACCACCGCGTGGAGGAAATATGGAAAACATGTTGCCCAAAAAAGAAGCGTATTTAATATTTAAATTCCATTGCACAACCAATGGGCTGAATGATCTGACAGAACTAAATCAATTCTGAACAAGCGCAACGTTTGAAGATTACAAAAAACGGGTATTGTTTCATCACAACTTCATAAAACTACGTGCCCCAGAAACCCTGCTACAAGGAACAGGAAGAAGAACATATAAGCAGAGTCAGCACAAGTGCCGTGTGATGAATGTTTGTGGAGAAATGCCATTTGCCAAGTGAAGCTTGAAGAATATCGCCTAAATGTAAGTGTGGAGAACTGCTACAAATGTTTGGCTTTAAGGTTTATTGGCAAACATGTGCGCAGCATTTAAGCACGTTTTAATCTATTGCAAAAAAGCAGCCACGTGATGAACTGTTTGAGGATAATGACCCACAAAGAAGATGTAACTACAAACTAAAAGCACAAGCCCAAAAGATTTGGCCAGGAGGTGTTTTTCTAAATATATGAGCACCATTGAAGCGCTTCTCAATTTAATGTAAATGTGCAACGATGAAAAGTCCTAATCTGAAAATATTTGCACATGCGAAGCAAGGAATAGAAACCCCAAGAGCTTGAAAATGTGACATACCGCAAAGTAATTCAGACTTTCTTACTATTCTTCCAGTTCCATCAGGAAGTCATAACCTGTTAAGAAGAGCCAGAAATCCCCTGAAAAAGGATTACAACATTCACAAGTAAGGGAGAGGCCACATTAAGCTCGTCCTGTGCTTTTAACATTGGTTCATAAGGGTTGTCCAAATGATCATGATTTAATTGTATTGTAGGGTGGAATGTAAAGCCCTCAATGAAGTATTTTGGCTCAATTTAAACCGCAAATAAGGATACAAGGTGGGAGTCATCGCAAGGAAACACGAAGACTCCAGTAAGTCTCATATATTTAGACAAAAATGAATCATACCTGCTGAAAATGATCAGACTCAAAACCTCATACTTACACAATCTATTTACCCATGTTTAGGTGTCTAAGAGGATACTATTAGGAGATTAATTTTCAGCAAAGAAGATAAGGTACCAGATAAACTTAGTGCTCATTTTGCCTATTAATTGCAGAGAAAGAAAGGGTGATGCAGCGTGTTATTTATACATCTCATTATTTGTTAATTTAGATTACACCATGGTCTAAGCCCTGATGATAATCCCCTGAGGCAGAGGGGGATTGGAAACGCATCGGCACGCTAATATTTTGCCTGCGAGGGATCCACATTAATTGAAGTTCTAGAGAGGGTGCCACTACATGAAATATACCCCGAGAGCTAATCCCTTCCAGAGAAAGTTGTCCCCGCAGTATACCGGTTTGAAGCGCTCAACGAACTGAACAATACTCAATGTCATAGTGCCTACAGGCATTGTTTGAATCACTGACTGGTGTAATTGTTTGAATTAATCGTTAGATTTGAATTTATTGTCGTCATGTTTAAGTTTTTGAATTTTCCAGTTTTTTAATGTGCTTATTAACATTTATTCATGAGGAATGTATAAATGAATGAAATGTGCATTCTTTTCATGCTTCAAAAAAAATGAAAGGATGTTTGAAATTAAGTTGAATAATACAACTGAGAAAGTAAAATGCAATGACGTGATGTGTTGTATTTCCAAATCTGCATGAGTAATTAGCAGTTCCAAAACTGGTGGCCAGGTAATTCTTTTTGTAAAAATATAGAAAAAAACCAGCAGCATTATGCTTACCCCCTGAGCTTGACCCCCTCTGGGATTATTGCTACCACTCCCGAATGTAGGCCCCGCAATATCCGAACTTGAACAGTTTATAACAACGCAATCTCAGTCAATGGTCTTGTGTAGGGGACCTACCCATCCTACTCTTCGTACCATCAGGATGTCTTTGTAGCGTGAGTTATCATACACAAACGAGTGGGCTAGCCAGTGACAAACCTTATTTTTTAACTGGGCTTCAGATTCTTGAGAAGTGTCCTGAATCAAAAAGACATTAGCAAGTATAACAACAAAGAGACAACATTCTGGAGGTAAATCCAGGATATCCTTATGTGGTCAGTTGGCGAATGCCTGACTGGGTTTCTGCCTCAAAGGGCCATCCCCCCTTTGATAAACAACAGAATGCTGGATATCAGGTCTAGGCCTACCAACAGTACCTCTGCATTCATGTATCTGACTCGTATACTCAAGGACCCTATTTTCAAAGTTACCTTCCCCCGTTGCATTCCCTGATTGGTTGTCTCTATGCTTGTAATAGGCCATGGCAGCATTACAAGTTGTGTGGAGGGTGCTCTTATATCCTGTGGGTGCTTTTTCTGAAGTTAGCAGGGTATTAACCTGGGAAAAAGGAACTACCTCCCTATCATCCACAACGGTCTTTGGGGGATTATTCAAGAGATTGTTGGAACCTGCACCCTGCCCTTCTCTTAATAGATTCTTAATACTTGTGACCTTGTCCAACATTTTCTCTAACAGGACTGTGGCTGTTTTTATTTGGTGCATCTTGACCTGAACCCTCCGCAACTCTAGCAGAGAACTGAGCAATCTCTATTCGGTCATTCATTTTGTTCATGACACTGTCCAAGTGTTCTAAACGCTCCCAAAGTAGGGCAAAGCTGTTAATATTAAATTCTTTGGTCTGTACAAAAGCAATATCCAGGGTATTCATAATAGGAACAGCATCCCCAACAACCTCCGAAGCATTGCATAATGGTTCGGGAAGAACAGCATCGGTCTGTGTGCTGATGGAGCTAGAGTTAGCGTACCAAGTCAATTTTTGCTATTTTGGTTTTTGGGTGCCCGCACTCCTCCTTCGCGTCACTGGTGGCTCTCGACCCACTGACCTTGGCGGCTGCACACCGCAGAGCAGGCAGGCAAGTCAATGCGGGCTCTCCCCCGGTCTCCAGCCAGCGGGGGGAGTGAAGCAGAAGGCAAGCGGGACCGGCACTGCGGGAGCCAGCAGGAGATTTAATATCGCCTCCTGGTGTGACCCAGTGACACGGCGGCTGCACGCCACAGAGCAGGCAGACAAGTCAATGCCGGCTCTCCCCTCGGTTTCCAGCAAGCAGGCGGTGGAGTGAAGAAGAAGGCAAGTGGGACTGTATTTATTTAGTGCTTTCTAATGCTCTTGATTTGGCAAAAGGGGCATATGACCCTGACAATCAATTCAGAGCAATATTGTTACCATAAAAGGGGATTGGTGGAATACTCGGTCATGGCTTGGTCATTTTAAATGAAAGCCTTTTTTCCCTTACCAAAGGACCATCCTATTGTTAAGGCCGAGTGATTTCAAGGGTGAATCCCTGTTGGGATTACCTGTATCACCCTGTTACTTCTTGTGTAGACCCATGGACCAATAATATTCATCCCATAGCCACATTTGCCTCACCATTCTGCCACCTTAACAACCACCAGTCTAACAAAATGTCCTTGTGTCCCATAACCAAAATTGGTAGAGTCTAGAAACACCAGAACATCTATAATTATAATGGGCAGTGGTTGTGGCCCCTGCAGGTTGGACATACCCATTGAGAATTTCAGATCTGGGAGCTGGCTGTCTTATGTTAAAGCAAATACATTCTGCAAAGTAAGGGAACATGTAGAACCATGGTATCTCACACAAAAATCCTTACGTAGGACTTATATTATGGGACAAAGAGACACTGACATATGATAGTAGAATAAAACACAGTGTGCATCTTATTAGACTTAGTAAGTAAGTACATTTTATTTTGCATAGTTAATTAAAACCATTGCAATATCACCATTAAAACACACAATACATTTTTCATCATAACCATAAAATTGCATCTACATAAAATAATATATATTATATTTTAGGTTTCCCATTTAAAATATTGGAATTCATACATTTTAACGAACATTATTAATTAAGATTCAGCTTGATTTTAATATCCTCTAAGAGCTTAATGAAGGGTCGTGTTTCAACATCCTCTTATCCCCCACCTTCATAGAATTAATACTTTTTAAACAAACATTATTAAATGAGATTCAGCTTGATTTAGAATCCTCTAAGAGCTTAATGAAGGGTCAAGTTTCAACATCTTCTTTTCCACCAACTTCATGAACTTCACCAGACTACAGTTAAACTGCGGGTCATTGGGTGCAAACCAGGCAAGAACTGCACGTCTTCGCGAGCATATTCCTCGCTGGTTAAATTGAAATTTTAACAAACGTTTCCGTTCCGCCAGCAATTGGTCGCAGGAACACAACAAGTGTGGCATGTCCTCAGGCTCCATGCCACATAAGCGACAGAGGGATCCCGCTTTATCCTTAAGCCAGTGTGGAAAATGGCATATACAAGGTAGAAGGCCCAATCTGTACTTTAAAAACTTCAGTTTTGTAATTTTTGAGTACCCCAAGTCAAGGTAGCTCTGTTGACCTTGTTTAGAGTAGGAGTTTAGGATTATCCATCCATGTGACCTCTTAGCAAGAGATGCCTTATCTTCAATCCATGAAAGATGTTTAATTGTTTTCTTTACTAATTTTTTAACTGTTGTATGATTAGTAGGGGTACTCCACAGCTGCTGCAAGCCTAGGTTCACCAGGCTGTTATTCAAAAAAAAATTTTTTTTTGTTTTGCGTAAGACCTTTATTAACATTAGTCGATAATACATAGCCACGAGCCTACAACCCGGGGGCCGGCTGCAAAGTATGAGCAGGTAGTTCACAAGTGACAGTCATAAAAAAAAAAATCCTCATTATCAGAATCGTTTAAACCGCCCCCTGTAGAGCCTCTATAGATCTCGTGGTTAGCACATTCACATGAGTCTTACATTTTGTCATTTTATAGATAGAAACAGTAGAACAATTCAACTTAGAGACTTAAGCTTGAGACCATCGACACTGCAATCTGCGATCATCGCAACCGGCCCGGTTCCCTCCTTAGTACAATCAAGTTGATATGCTCAGCCTGCACATAGTGCTTCCCCACCCGTAACTGTGCAGTTGAATAGTCTACACTGCAGTGTCCTCATCCAGTGAGTTGATATAGTCCGTCAGGAAGCACCAATAGTCCTTGGGCCTAGATTTCACCGGGAGGTTTTCCTCGTATGTCATTAGCTTATCTCGACAAATGGACATGTCATGGAGCCATGTGGATTTCTTGGGAACCTTTCGACTGTGCCAACACTGTGCAACCTGTCTTTTAGCCAGTAGTAAAGATATAACACAGAACCTACGTTTGAGTGCTCGAAATTGTGGGACAATACCAAGAAGACATGTTTGAATTGTGCATTCCACCTCCTCATCTAGCATGATAGTGAGCGTGGCGGTGATGTCCACCCAATAGTCTAATATCTTTGCGCAGTACCAGGCCAGATGTGTAAAGTCTGCACCTTCCCTGCCACATCTTTTGCATCTATCTTCATCTTGCAGTCCGAATTTAAGTAGTTTTGTAGGGGTATAGTATGCCTGGTGAATGAATTTGTAATGTATAATTCTCAAGTTCCCATTAGGGGTGAGTATTTGTGTCAATGCACATGTCTGCTGCCATTCCTCATCTGATAATGGATTCTCTAACTTCATGTCCCATCGTGTCTTAGCCTTCACATCGGATTGAGCTATCTCTGACTGCGCTGCTGCGTATAGTCTCGACACCAAGTGCGATAAGTCCTGCGTAGTTATGATAATTTGTAGTGGCGCCAAGCAATCTGGTTCCGCAGGGAATGTGTGATAGTGTTCTTTTAACGCGCGTGTTAATCTATAATATGTGAAATGGAACATGGGGGTCTTGTTTTGAATATATGTCAGTTGTTCGATGTTTAAGAATGCACCCCCTTGAAACAGATCCCCCATCCTATCTATGCCAGCTTTTTGCAAGAGAGACATACCCACCCTTTCGCCTGTGACTGACAGTGCCTGATGATGATGCAAAGGCATTGCTGGTGCATATAACGGGAACTTGTGGGCAATTTGACAGAGTTTACGCCAGGCTTTCACTGTGGTATCTATGGTGTTAATGTCTTTTGCGTGCAGTGGCGGTCTAGTATGTGAATTGATTGCTGTCAAGGGAATAGGATCCGCGTCTCCCCTCTCTACGGCTGTGTGGGTGAGATATGGTATCTCGTGATGTTGAGCGCATAGATATTACAGGAGAAAATCCGGTACTCCGAAACCTCCACGTATATATGGGAGTGTTATTGTCTGGAGGTCTACGCGGGCCTGCTTGCCTGCCCATATTAGTTTTAGTGTCAGCGACTTTATACGGCAAAATATTTCTCTGGAGGGTGTGATGGGAATATTGTTGAAGAGGTACAATAGTTTAGGTAAGATATTCATTTTCACTATTGCTATCCGATCAGCTAGTGACAGTGGCAAGTGGATCCAGCGCTGGACCTTGTCTTCTAACCTTGAGATTGCGACCCCATAGTTAAATCTTATGACTTCCTCTGGATCCCTATGGTACATGACACCCAGATAGCGAATAGGATCCTGCTGCCATTCCAGCGGGAAGTTAGTGTCAAAGGGAGTGGTGGTATCTGTTAAGGGAATGATAAAAGATTTGGTCCAGTTAATTGCCAGTCCTGAATGTCCCCCAAATCTAATGTATTCTCTGAGCAAGCTGTTTAGATGTATGTCGGGATCACGTATGTATAGCAGCATATCATCTGCGTACAATGATATATGCAGCAGTCTGGCCTCGAACTGTAAAGCGGATTGTTTGTAATTTTGCCGTACTATGCAGGCCAGGGGTTCTAGCGCTAACGCGAAAAGTAATGGTGACAGAGGGCACCCTTGTCTGGTGCCGTGTTCCACGTTAAAGGGTTCAGATATGTAACCATTAATACGGACTCTGGCGCACGGCTGTGTGTACAGTAGGGTAACCCACTGGACAAAGCGTTTGGGGAAACCCATCCTGTGTAAAATAGCAATCATGTAACTCCATTCAATGGAGTCAAACGCCTTGGCGGCGTCAAGCATGACCGCCACAGCTTTAACGGATGGCTGAAGGTAGTGGGACAGAGCAAATAAGGACCTTGTATTGTGGAACGTTGATCTAGTGGGGATAAATCCAGTCTGATCTGGAAGGACCAAGTGTGTCATCAGTGGGGATAAACGGACCGCAAGCAATTTCGCGAGTATTTTTTAGTCTACATTAATGAGCGATAGTGGCCTGTAGGAGTCACATTTCTCCGGGTCCTTAGAGGGTTTTAAAAGGGCAATGACCAACGCCTCGCGGAGTGTAGGTGGGAGTATGGATTTCTCGAAGGAGGTGCCAAACATGTCTACCATGTAAGGTGCAAGAATGTCGGAAAAGTGTTTGTAGGATTCATTAGTGTACCCGCGGGGACCCGGTGCCTTGCAGTTGGGGAGTGATTTAATCACTGCAGTCACTTCCTCCACTGCAATGGGCTTTGCCAAATGTCCCCTCTGGTCATCCGACAGCCATCCTATTGCTACATTCTGCAGGTAATTAAAAATCTCATCTGCCGACGCCGTGGGTTGTGATTTGTAAAGTGTGCTAAATGTGTCTACAAAGTTATGTAGGATGTCCGCAGATTGTGTCTGTAGCTTACCATCCTTGGATTTAACGTGAAGTATGGCCGAGTTACCCCTCCCTTCGCATATTTTCCTAGCTAGTGTCCCCCCTGGTCTTCCCCCTTCCCCAAAGTTCCTAGCAATATGTTTGCGATCTAAATATTTGATTTCATCAGCCACGAACGTGTGATGTTCAGTATGTAGGTCGCGCAATTCTGCCAATAATGCAACATCCTGCATATTTTCAAAAGCCAGTTCTATTTCCCTCATGCGTGTTTCGCAGCGCTTAATCTGACGTCTGATGTCTTTTAGAATTCCTATAGTGGTGCTGATGCATACACCCCTTGTTGTGGCTTTTAAGGCGTCCCATAATTGGCCTGGATCTTCAATGACTGTGAGTTAAATTGGAAATACTCTCTGATCGCCTTTGTTATGGTATCCGCGTAGACAGTATCAGAAAGGGCGTGTGAATTGAACCTCCATTGAAATGGGGGTGGTGCATAGTGTGAGCTGTATTAAAACAGGATTGTGGTCTGACAGTGTGTGTGGCAGGACCTGTACCCCCTGTGTCCACAAAGCAATATTATTTGTGCCTAGCCAATAGTCCAGGCGAGCCCAGCTGCCATGAATAGCTGATATGTGGGTAGCACCCGGTTCGTTAGCAGATCGATTCCTCCAAATATCAGTTAACGACAAATCTTTCAACATATGTCCCAGCATTGTCCGTGCCTGCTTATGCTGTTCTGAAGAATTGGGGGAGCGATCTAGCCCGTCCATCAGAGTTACGTTCCAATCCCCCTCACATATTATATGCGTGTTCGTGAATGATTGTAAGTGGCCCCATACTTCACGGAAAAACTGCAGTGTATATATGTATTCGGACCATAGACATTAAGGAGTGTTACGTTCTGGCCACGCAATGTGCCTGACACTATCACATATCTGCCATTGGGATCTTGTACAATTTGATGTGAGGTGAAATTTACTCCCTTACGAATCAATATGAGTACTCCCCTAGAATACAAGGAATAGGAAGCCCTATAAGACGATTCTGCCCACCGTGTACCTATGTGTAGGTGCGTGTTGGGAGCAAAATGAGACTCCTGCAATAGTGCAATATCTATGTCCCATCTGTTCAGATAGGCAAAAATCTGCCGGATTTTCTTTGGTTGAGCGAAGCCCCTAATGTTCCACGTAAGAAAGTTTAGGTGTGTTCTACCCGTATGTCCTGTGCCTTGAGTCATCTAAAAGGCCTTAGTGCGCGAACCTGAAGTAAACCATAATCAGAGGTGAATTTTGAATCCATTGCAACGTGAGTACATACAACAGAGTTAACAGTTCTCTGCCAGAAGTAACCCAGTGTCATAACATGTCTCAAGGCATGTGGTCTCTCTATACAAACAAAGCCCTCAATCCCACCCATCCCACCCACTCCAGCAACCCAAACATGCCGAAGCCATATTCCCTATGAATACACATCCCACAAAACAGAACCAAAGAAACCATCACCCATACGATAGAACTTGTGTTGGGTATTACCCTTGTGGAGGACCGCACAGGGCACAACTCTGCACCCAACATATCGGGTGTGGGCGACACTTTCAACAGATGTTACAAATGTATTTGGCTTGTCTGTACATCTGCCACCCACCCCCTGCCAGCAAAGTCTGCAGCACAGACCGAAGACAAATATAACAGTGGTCATCTAGTTCGACACATATACCATAGTGTGATACAGCAAAAAATTAGGGCTGCTCTGCAGTGTCAGCAATATACAGCACCTCGCTCTGACAGAGTTAAGTATACAACAGAAGAAAACAACATATATTCCGGAGTACACATGTGCAGTAAAACAGATTGTTTGATGGAGCAGCATATGTCTGTAGCCCTCCACATTTACATGCCCGTACTTTCTGTAACCCATTGTTAACGCGTGCGCAGGTTGCGCCAGTGAACATAATGAGCATGAGCCTCCCAACATACCGTGACCCAGTACAGAGCAACAAGAAGGCCAACCATGGTCAACAGAACAGCGCGCCCGGTACCAGTATTTGCGGCCTGCAGTAGCACGTCAAGGCGTGTAAGAACGCGTGACATGGCCTCACGTCAGTCACCCCAAGGCCATACATCTGCAGCTGCATTGAAGTTAGGAGGGTGACCCGGGCCGCCGCCCCAGACCTGCAATGTTCGCTTCGGTAGTTAGTTCTGCACACCCTCAATCAAACCACAAACCATAGTCCATTGGTAGTAGCGATTCACAGGATTGTACACAGCGATTTCGTAACCAGGAAGAGTCTTACCGCCAGAATCTGGTGGGTCTCACCGGCACATTTAGTCCGAGTCTTGGTGCTGACCCTCATGTTCATTGTTCCTTCGTTCCTGAAGAACTTTTTAACGAAGTCCTGAGCTGCTTTGGGTGAGGGTAACACCATCGCCTTTTCTTTCCACGTAACACGGAGCCTGGCCGGGTACAGCATGGAATAACTGATGTTGAGATCCCTCAGTTTGGCCTTGACGGATGTGAATTCCTTTCTAGCCTGCTGTACCGCTACAGTATGGTCCGGATAAAACTCCAGGGAGTTGCCTTGATGGGTGATTTTCCCTTTTTCGCGTGCCAGCCTGAGGATGGTATCCCTGTCGCGGTAATTTAATATCCTCGCCACTATTGGTCTTGGTGTCGCTCCAGGTGGCGGACGAGGCCCTAGAGATCTGTGGGCACGTTCCACAATAAATACTGCTGATAGCGCCTCTGCTCCGAACAGATCTTTGCATAGGTTTTCTACGTACAGTTCCATATGCCCAGTGTTAGTCATCTCCGGCAAACCTGTAATGCGCACATTATTGCGCCTCGAGCGCGCTTCCAATTCCTCCTCCTTCGCCTTAATTACGTCCAGGATGCGTTCCATACCAGTACATTTGGTGGTCGAAGTGCATGCTTCATCCTCAACGGCTGACAAGCGTGTTTCTGCTTCGTCCAGGCGCTCACCGTGTTTCTCCTGTCTTGCAGCCATACCGTCCATTCTGCATGTTAGATTATCCAGCTTGCCGTTAATGTTTTGCAAATTAGCCTGGATGGCCAGCAATATTTTCTCCATGTTGCTGTTTGGTGTTGGATCGGTTGAGCTATCGGTATCCGCCATGTTCTCTGTGGGTTTGTTGGCTTTCTTGTTGTCGAATGATAGCTTTTGCTGTTGTTTGTCCGGCTTCCCCATTGCCACTGTTTGAGGGGTAGCTGCCCTTGAAGCGGGGCCCGATGCACTTGTGGTTCTAGCTGCCGACACTGTTTCGTCCCCGAGGGTGAAGGACGCCGCCGATGGCTTCGTGCCCGTGTAAAAGCCAGGTGTCCCGAGCCTCTCAAATCAGGCGTGTCCTCAACACCACGTTGCCTCTGTGTTGTGCCCGGAGGAACACGTTATTTCCACGGGTGCCTTACCAGCAAGGGAGTCAAAAATTACCCCCTATGTAGCAACTGGGGTACCGGGGTGGGGGTTTGCCACTTCCAGTGGTTATAATCCTACGTAGTAGCGATGGCAGAGTATGACCCCAATCCTTCTCACCGTTACCACAGGTTTAGTGGGGCATAGTCACAAGCGCGATGATTTCCCGTGGTTCGTGCCATTTTATGCTTGTTCACCTCGTCCGCAGTGTGTTAGATATCCGCAGCGCCAGACTGTGCGTTGTGAATTAGATGGTATCAGGGCACTGGCAGTCTGAGTGTCACCTATGTTGTACAATGGGCCGGCAGGATGTCATAGCAATCGTCCGGTCCTTCGCCTAGAATCGCTCGGTTCCCAAGGGTGCAGGCATCGGGCTGGTTTTGCAGGCGCCGCCATCTTGTCTATCGTGCGGTCGGGACCAGCCCGTTGAACATAGTCCACCACCTTTGCTCTAGCGTGCACGACAGGATATTCCGCCGCAATAGCGTTCGCTTCTTACCAGCCGTCAGTCCGCCCCTCAGTCGCAGGCAACTTCAGGATCACACAGCCGACGCGACTGCAAGCCGATTCAGAAAAGGGGGTGGTGATGAACAGAGTATCTGAATTAAGCAGAACACTCCTACCCAGTCCAAAGATCAGGGCTTGATCCATCACCGTTTTTTAGCTCACTGCACCATCCCAGCTCATAACCTGGCTACATGCAAATTAGTCTGTCACTGGCCCAGTGCATCATGGGAACAGGGCAGACCAAACTACCAAGCCAATTCTTATACTGGGAAGGAAAAAAGCTTCCGGGGACCGGTTTCTGGCATTTCAGCCGTCTTCGGCCCGGCTTGCTTGAATCCTGATGGTGCAGTGAGCAAGGGACTCACATCTGAGTATACCCTTCCACGCTTATGGTGGACAAAACGATTCAGAAAAGGGGGTGGTGATGGACAGAGTATCTGAATTAAGCAGAACACTCCTACCCAGTCCAAAGATCAGGGCTTGATCCATCACCGTTTTTTAGCTCACTGCACCATCCCAGCTCAGAACCTGGCTGCAAGCTGGTCGGCGATCCGGCATTCCGCCATCTTGTCCGTCGCGGTGCTCCGCTCCTGGGCCAACTCAGATTATGGTTGTTTCTCTGGGGAGTCGTTATTTCATTCTCTGCCCGCAGATGCTCGGCGTTCTCCAATGCATGAAAATCATCTTGACAGGCAGATCAGTGGGGATATTAGCGGTGACAGACCATATTGTTTGTGGTCGCCCGGCGGAGCTGTGAATCACACAGCCATTCCACTGTGCGCCCCCTAGCGCCTCCCTTCGACCTAATTCTGACCATAAGTAGTCGTTTAAGGTTCCCTTTTTGGCCTTCCGAACTTTGTCCCAAGTGGTTAAGTACGCCCCCTGTCTTGCCAGAAGCTGTTTCTGGCCGCCAAACTCTAGCCTAATTTGAGCCGGGGAAGTATATTTTGGCATGCTGAAGATGATCCTATATACAGCTGTCACAGTTTTATCGAAAAACGCTGCATCTCTTCCTCTCTGTACTTCGCTCCCGTAAGTAATTGTGGGCAAGAGTTTGGCTCATATAACTTGTGACAGGGGCAGAAGAGATGGACTGGTAAGTCTGCTATTTAGTATTTTTAGAGAAATTGCTATAGCAATGCTTTTACCTCGGATGCTGGCTTTCTGGGTAGTAAACTGGCCCCCATTGTCAATTTTAACTGCTAGATACTTAAACACTGTTGTATCTTCTATTCGGGTGTTGTTCCAGAACCAGCCGTATGGATTTTTCCCTTTCTTGTTTATTGACATTGTCTGAGTCTTCTCCAGATTTATTGTCAATTGGTTTGCATCAGAGTATCTCTGTGTGGCATCCACAAGAATTTGCAGCCCTATTTTTGTATTGCTGTTAAGAACTATGTCATCTGCATAGAGTAGCGTTGGTAGTATTAGTCCTCCTAATTTTGGTGCATGAGAATTGCAGCTATTAAGAATCGGAATAAGGTCTCCTAAAAACAAGTTAAAAAATGTTGGGGCCAAAACACATCCCTGTTTGAGACCCTTATTGGTTGAAATACGTCTTGACAAGTGGGAGCCGTCGACCAGCTTCACCTGAATCCATGTTTCAGTATGCAAATTTATCAGCAGGTCTAGCAATGGCCCTTGTATCCCCACTTTTTCAGTTTGGACCATAAAAGATTCCGATTGACATGGTCGAAAGCAGCCTTGTAATCTATAAAGCACAAGTGAATTGGCTTTTTAGTAGGTTTGGCTTTGTCAATTAGCAGACCCATAGTAAAATATTGGTTGTTGTCCCGACCAATTTAGCAAAACCCGTCTGGTTAACAGGAATTAGGAATTTTTCTGTAGCCCAGGCCTGCAATTCCTCCAAAAGTATCTCAGCAAAATACTTTGTCTCATTATCCATAAGGGCGACCAATCTATAGTTACGTGGTAGAGACTTGTCCCCTGACTTGAATATTGGAGAAATAATAGAGCCCTTCCAGGAACCAGGTAGTTTTTTGAACTGTTTAATTTCCAAAAATAATGGCTTGAGTGCTGCAGCCCATTCACTTTCATTCTCTTTGTAAAGAATGGGAGGGATCCCATTCGGGCCTGGTGCCCCTCTCTTCTTCCTTTTTTGATTTGGCGCGTAATTATTTTTTGTAGGTTTATCACTCTTATGTTCGTAGTTGCAATACGGCCTTCTTGATTGTAGCGAATCCCGAGTAGTGGCTTTGATTTGTTGTTATCGAGTTCTGTCTTCAATTTAAAGTCTCTATGTTGATTAAAATGATCTTTAAGATGGTTTGCCCATACTTCTTCTGTGATATTGGAGGAGACTCCGTCATGCCTTGATTTTATAAAGGAATTGATGGTTTTCCAAAATCTTGCCCCGTCATTCTGCTAGGTATCTGCATGTAGTTTTGCCCACATGTTGTCCTCCATTGCTCTGTTCGGCATTTTGTTTTTTTCAAAGTTTGCTTTCATTCTCGTAAAAAGTCATATTTTGCCATATCCATTGGGGAATACCTAAGTTGACGCATTGTGTGAAAGATACGTTTTTTTGTGTGCTTTATCTTCACTTTATAATCTTTTGTAAAAGGAATCGTGTTGCTATCATTCTGTCCCTTTTGGAGCTTTGGATTTGTGGAGTAACCTGCCATAGTTGTTAGAAAACTCTCCCATTTCCCAACTTCGCTTGACCCAATTCTTCCATCAAAGTGCTGCTTTGCCTTTTCTTGCAGGCCTCCATCATTCACTGTCGAGTACTTGATCCTTTTGTAGTTGATGATATATATTGAATCTTTAGGTACCAAAGATAGCTCAAATTTATGCTTGCCTATATTGAGTATGATTTCCTGTGGGCAGTGATTGCTATCAGCTTTTTCCCCTATTTGAAAAGAGGCAATTTGATGAAATAAGGATAATGACATAAAGGTATAATCCAATATTTTACTGAATCTTGTTGTGTGAAATGTACATGCTGGCGTATTATCTCCGATAAATCTCCCATTTAGTGCTCTGATGTTATAGGACTCAAGATTCTCTAACGTCTGCCTATCTATCTTGGAATATTTTGATATTTCTGAACTCTCTTGGAGCGGTATATCCCAGGCTATATTTTGATAATGGTTGTCATTGTCTGTCGAGGTTCACATCAGAATAAGATTGAAGTCCCTGGTGATCATAAGATCTGTTGATGGAGTATCGTTTATGCATTCCTCCAGGTACTTACATAATTCTTTTACCACCTTTAATTTCCTCTTTGGATGGATAAAGACGTTGATCAATGTAAGATTTGTGCCCTTATTGCCTGATTTCGAGGTGGACAGATTTATTGTCTTTAACCCCTTGCGTGCGGGGCGTATTCACAGCCTGTGCTGACTCCGCCTTGCGAGGGCGGAGTCATGACGGAACGGTTCCGTCATCAGCACAGCTCAACCGACGCTGATGACGGAACCGTTCCGTCATCAGCATGGAAGGGGTTAAATCAGGAGAGGTTGGTCCAAGTTCTGTGATCTCATAGGCACTTGTGACTGAAACATAAGTCACTAGACCCCCTTGAAGATGTCCATATTTTGCTATTCTCACTGCACTGGTGAAAAAACGTAGAAAACCGCGCAGATGCGGCGGTTCTGCTTGCCATGTTTCTTGAAGGGTCACAATATCAAAAGATCTTATGTAACTGACAAAATCTGAATTGGACATTTTAGAGGCCAGGCTTTTGATGTTCCACGAGCATATTCTAAAATGGTTCTGCCCGCTTAATTTTGAGTGTTTGTTTGTTGATCAATTTACCTGATTGTTTATTGTTCTGGCGATCCATCTTAGATCGATTGGTCCTATTGAGGGTGATGCGCCATCTAAAGTACGTCCCCTAATTATAAGATCTTCCACGCTTCTTGCTCCGTCTGTCCCTATTACTCCTCTAAGTACTGGTATTCCGGATCTGTTGAAGGAGTTCTGTTCTCCATCTATTACTGCTGGAATTAATAGATCAGGATATTTTGGTTTTATATAAGGCGCTATTGTTATCCCCCAATTTTTAAAGGTTTGAATCTCTGCCAATATTTTATGTGCAACTAGAGATGTGACACAACAGCAAAAATGATTAAACATTTATGAAAGATGAAGAAATAAACTGATCGCTTGGATTGATAAAAACTTGATTTATTTGGATTTACATTTGTTTACGTTGAACCTTAAACATTGAAGACTCTCAGTTCTCCTAAAGGAGTGCTGCTGGGCTCACTGTTACATTTAGCAGTGTATTTATCATTCATCATTGAATCCAACTCCCTTAGGTCAGAGGGCGCAACCCGCCAGCACCCGAATGTAAAACGCAACCATAAAAAACAGGGAAACAAAATAAAACAGATTACCCACAGAGTGCCACGCCCACTTACGATTTTGATTCAACTAGAGATGTTATCCACGTTGCTTTTGTTTTTTCCGTCGTTGTTCCGTCTTCTGTTATAAATTCGATTGAGGCCAGGTCCAGGGTTGTCACACCAGCCAGGGAGGGAATGTGAGATAGCAGCCTTAAAATATTGCCTCTATTCAGTATATCATGCCTACCTTTCGAGATATAATCTGGGTTAAACCATACAATATTTGATGTACTTCTTAAATCTTCAGGGCTCCTGTTATTTTTGTTGTCATTACTTTCTTGTCCAGATTCATGTCCTTGCGCTGCTCTCAAAAATGCTTGATGTGTAGTGGATTCTGCTTCGTCACTCACTTTCTGACGGAGTGTTTGTTGTCCTCTTGTGTTTGACTTTTGGTCCTCCTCTCCATGGTCAAGGACAGCTAGCTCCCTTCCCGCACCCCTTACATGTACCTGGAACTCATCTCTCAGGTTTACCCTCGAATGTGTAAATATAGATGATTGTCTGCTAGAAGCCAGTTCACTGTCATTTGACTCTTTATGATCACCCCTCGTTACATTTCCTGGTGATTTAGATAGTGTATGCTGGTCGCTTTCTCTCCCAAGCCTTATTCCATTTGTTTCATTAGTATTCCTTGTAATGTTAATGATCGAATGATTCATGATGTTCAGCTTTACTCAATGGCTCTGGACTGGCTCTTTGAATTTGTTTTCTTTTATTGTTGGTCGAGAAAGCTTGCTAGCCTCTTCCTGATGTGAAACTTCTTCTTCATTCTTATTGGTGTCTTTATTGGGCTCCCCTTCTTCATTTGTGTAAATGCCGTTTATGGATTCGGATTCACCTTGGTCAGACTGTGGCGTCGACCCGAAAAGACGCTTAAATCCTTCTTGATCTAAATTTGTTTTTTGATTTCTGCCTTTACGCTTTTTCGCTCACCTTTGTTTTGCATTCAACTGTTTATCAATCTTGTCTTCCTTTGATACTAAAGGCAGTTGATCATCTGCTGTTTTAGTCTCTTTGGCCTCTTCTTTTCGGGTCTTGTGATTCTGTGTGTCCTTTGCACCAGGGCATAGGTTTTTGATGATTTTTGGAGTTCCTGTGCTTTTCATTTTGTCTGTTTTATTCACAATGCAGCTTTTAAAGGAATGCTTATCTATTTCAGCATCAGTTTGTCCATCATACAAATGCTTCTCTTTCCCTTGCAGGGGCTTTTTCAGTTGTGTACATAGGTCACTCAAAATTACTGGTAGTGAGGCCAGTTTGTCTATGATTGGGCCACATCCACAACCCGGAATCTTATTTTGGGATTGGTCATGCTTTTTTTGTAAGAATGTATTTAATGTGCCCAGCTTCCCGTTAGTCTTATCTTTAAACCTCTCCAAACCTCTCCTTTTTTTCTTATTCACATGATTGTTGTATCATCTACTTTTCATAAACGTTTTTCTCCTTTCCTGCCCCATTCTATGCTACTTGATTTATTCCTCTTCCCCTGTCTTGTTTCTTTGCCTTACTGTTTTCATTTTGCTCAGCTTTCCTTACTTTTCTCTTACGCTTCTCTCATGTTCTTCTCTCCAAGCCACCACTCTCTCTACTTCTCTCTTCTCTATTTTTTACTTCTCTTCACTACTCTTTACACCAACCACACTCTTACACATCCCACAAAAACTCATCGGGATCCATCTCCTGACAGGACGTAGCAGTAGATTTTGCATTTTCCTCCTATTTCCATGTCACTCATTTGTTGAATTAATATCGTAATAACGACTCTTCAAGCTTGTAGACTACCATTATATTGCCAGAATATATTTCTGGCACTTCTTTTTGGCTGTGATAATCACATGACTCTCTCACACCTTTCTTAATAAATCCATCGGTGGTATTGTGCAAATGGGTATGCTACCTGGGAAAAGGACAGCACCTATTGGGCCTACAGGAGCAAAAAGAGATTCCACTGCTTTGCATAGCATTAGCTACTGGTGTGCCTTTTGCCAGCATACCAACACTAGAACCTGGATGGAGCTCATATGAATATTTGGTGGATATAGATTTCTTTTTTTCCTAGTCCACTAATACTCAGCTATACTTGACTGGGACTGATAGGCTAACCAAATCTCAGCCATCTCAGCATTTCACATTTGATGGTCTTACGAGATCTGGCTTCATTATAACTTGTCACTTGTGCAATTCTCTGAGATTTTTCCTCTCCAATTTACATGTACTTGACAGTGATATGTGATCCTCAACCCAGAAATTGATGTTTGAGTAATTCTTCACCCTTCGTATAGTTGAGTGGTGCTTATTACTCTTTGGTGAACTCAACAAAATGATTGGAGGAATGAGTATTTATCAGCCTCTTCGTCATAGCACACCTCAACAAAGTTAACAGAGGTATATGCAGTCTATGACATTCTTAGCCACATCTGGAAGTGGTTTGCTGCAATAGCTTCATCTCAGTATATATGACAGAGATATCCTAGACTTGAGTAATTCTCACTGTTCATGCATTGTTGTGGTAGGTTTGCCCTAATTAATTTTTACTCGCCTATACATCTTACAACTTACCAAATCTGACTTGGCATCTTTTGCCTCATCATATTGGATAGGGCACCCAGAATTCAAATTCCAGAGATGTCTCTGAGGAATCACTGAGCTGTCACTGTTACAATGGTCATGTTCCAGAGAGCACAAACTTACCAATGTATGTATGAGATGCATGTTACATAAAACAACCTATCAAATATCTATGTTTCATGAATGCCTTGCTGCAGTGTCAAGTTTTCTGTGACATCATAATTGAACATCTCTAGGACACAGCCCAATACCCATTCATGAAACTCTCAGTCCATTGAGGTTCCGTGACGATCGTAAGTGGTGTTTTCGACTCGCACGAATATGGTCGAGTCTGGTATCTATGAACCGCAAATGACGAGTTTAGTGGGTGTATGCAGTTTCGCTGTGCTAACCTAAACCGTTTGTTTGTTTCGTGGTTTTTTTTATCTGTACCCACGGGTTCCATCTTAGATACGGCATCCATTTTGTCTCTTGCCCTCAAGTAGCCAGCGAACGGACGCTGTCTGCTTCGCGACCCTGGGATTCCCAAGACTCTCGCGGAAGACACGTTTCCTTTGAAAGTGTCTTTATGATGAGGGGGATGGCACTGTAAGGCAGATGGCCCCGCTCGAGGCTCATCTTGCCGTGCCGGTCTATTGTCTTAGCCGTGCATCTCATTAGGCACGTCCCTTTGATGCCTGAAGCTCGTGTTTCCCGATACCACCCCTTTTTACACCCTTTCCGATCTCCCCACTGTTTCTGCCTTCCTATGCACCTGTTACTGTTCCTTCTTCGATCTGTTTACTGCCAATTGGAATGTACTAATGGTGGGAAGATGGGTTTTTACAGTTGGGAACCACCAAATGTTTCCGTACTTATGTTCCGGGCCTTGAATATATGAAAGCAACCTCTTCTGGTGCTTATGATGGGAACCAAGTTGTAAACCTTTGTGTATCATGTTAACCTATGAGAGAAATGTGTATAAAAGGAGCGACCCACAGTAGCAATTCGAATCAGGCTCCGTGAACCTACGTTATGTACTTCTCGTGACTTCTGTGTTCCCTGCAGTAATAAACCTCGAATCTTTGACGCCGAAGGAAGTGTCCCGTGTCTCTGTCATTTGTACGCCGGAACAGGTTACCCACGAAGGTTTCAGGTGTTGTCCCCTGGCACCGCTGGGTCTTAAGAAAACCCAGTCCTTCAGTTGGCGCCCAATGTGGGGCTGCATCAGTGGTACCGGTCCAAGCCCGACGATCGTGAGGAACTTCGTGTGAAATCGCCGAGGGAAGGTGCACCCCGCTTCATCGATCCTGTTGTCGAAACAAGTGGCCCGACGACTTTTCCCGCGAAGATTCCTGCCTCCTGACGGCTGCGACTGACTGCTGCCCTGACTGTAGACCTGTTTTGGCGCCTGGCGTAGACCTTGGTACAGCGAGACGACTGACGGGCCTTCCTGGTGACGCCATCGATCTTTGAGTTAAGTATTTGTGGGTCGCTCCCAGAGTCCTTAGTTGTGGGTGCTTAGTTGTTGCATGGTTCCATTGCATTTATGGTTCTTAGTACTTGGTTCTTTGTTGTAATATTTGACGTCTGCAGTCGCCAAAAACCAAGGGTTTTTGCTCTTTGCTGGGGCTTGGTAAATCCCGTAACCCTTGAAGTTTGTGAAACTCGGCTAGTGTGCAAGATGCCTGGCCGTAGTACTTTGTTCAGTTGTTTTGGTCGTTGTGGTGTGGATTCCCGACTGGAGGACTCGTGTCCGATACCTCCGGTTGGAACTCCAACTTATGAATTATATAGCAAGCATGGGTTAGGTCCGATTACCTTTAATGAATATTGGATTCACTATACCAAAAAGGACGGTGTCCTTAGTTGGCCACCCCATGGTAGTTTCAAGACCCCGATTTTAGATAACCTTGAGGCTAAATTGTTTAAGAAAAAATCAAGGCCGGCCATGTTTGATGCCTTTCGGTTGTGGCGCAAAGAAGCCAAAGAGAAAGAAATCAGACAGACAAAACGCAATCAGAGAGATGGAGTTGCTACCATAGTAAAGAAAGCAGAACAGTTTCAGCGAGATAAGGAGGAAAAGGAAAAGGAAGTTTTCGATAGGCTTCAGCGTATGTCTATAGATAAATGTTACCCCGCTTTGCCAACGGAGTCGGATAAGAAAGAGGAATCAGTTGAGGACCCTTTATTGTCCTATCTTCTGAAATCGCCACCTCCGTATGCACAGGGTACCGCAGCTCCTGTGGTTCCCCCTGTACCTGCTCCCGTACCTGTCCCTCAGCCTGTTCCTCAACCTACACCCGTTCTTCCAACTGTTCCCGTTCCCTTGCCTACTGCTGTTCCTACTGCTCCACCGCTTGTACTTCCTCATACTCCTGCTCCCGCTGCTGCTCCTGTTCTACTTACTCCTGCTGTTTCGTCTGTTTCCGACTCTTCTCTTGTTAATCCCCTATGTTATACTTCTCCATCTACCCGACGTCGTACTCCTTCTGTTGCTGCTAACTTTTTCAATTCTCTTGGACCTATTCTTGAGTCCGCTGGTTCGGACGGTCCTCAAAGACGTAGTCAGCTTCCCGGTAATCGGGAACGTGCTGCGCTGTATAATATGGCGATGGCTTGGATGAAATACCCCCTTAGAAATCCTCCACGTGTGGTGCTTGATACGTTCTGTCAATTCAATATACCGACACAAAGATACGTTTTCGAAGAAATGTGCAAAGTTTTGCGTGATCAAATATCGGCCGATGCATCGGACGATGTATTGACTGCTTTGACTAATCTACAGCTCCAGTTTTCAAGCGGAATGATAGTCGATTCCAATGTTCGACGCGCTGTTGAGCGATTATTATCTTTTCGTCCTTCTATAATGCCTAGAGCATTGTTCGTGGAAGACATTGAGGGACCATTAGATGCGCCTGGTCAGTATCCCATGCGCGAAGTTCCACCAGTATGGATGCCAGGTGATGCTACTCGGCACCGCCGATCTTGCCGCATTTCCAGAGAGTATGGATTCATCTTCCGTGGAAACGATCGGAAGTTTTGCAGGTAAAACAATCTTTGCCTGACCCTCGCAAAAATCCTGCAGGGTATTATAAAGAATTATCGCAGCTCGTAGACGCTACGATAATGAATCTTGCCGATATCGATATGCTGTTTGGCAATGTCGTACCGCAACCGGTATGGGCAAAGATTCGTCAAGAAAACAATGCGGCAGAATTAGGTGGTAATTGGGCTGCTCTTATCGCGGCAGACACACGACAAATTGGTGGGGCTAAACCTGAACAGCTCATTACGGATCTCCCTCAGAGAATAATTACCCTAATGAAAACGCTTATGCCATCCATGAAGGTAAATTGGGACAAGTTGTCCGCTTGCAAACAAAAGAAGGATGAGAGCGTCTCTGATTTCTTTACGAGATTTGAGGAGGCTTTCATTGACCATAGTGGTCAAGACATGGGTACCGAAGGTGGTCAGAGGTTGTTTGTGGATAAGTTTGTTTCCAATTTACTGCCTGACTTAAGCAACAAATTGCGAAACTCTGAAAGTGCGTGGGCTGTTTCTACTTCTGCTCAAATATTGGCTACGGCCCAATATTATGAGAATAGGGAGAAAGAGGAGAACGATTGTGCTGATAAGAAAACGAAAGAGCTCAAAACTAAAGTGTTGTTGCAACAGGCGTATCCTCCGTGTTCGAATCAGAATGACTCACAACAGCATAATCGATTGCAGTCTCAGTCTAATAGGTCACAATCACGAAATGATTCCTCATCGCAGAGATCATCGTTAGGGTACAATCAGTGTGCCTATTGTAGGAACGAGGGACATTTAAAATTCAATTGCCCAGTTTTAAATGAGCGTAATAGTGGTAATTCGTCTAGAGGAGGTTGTGGTGGTTCTCAACAGACATCACGTGGTAGAGGTCGCGGTGCTCAGAACGATCGTTCCACTAATACTTCTGATTCTAATAATTGTTTTGATCAGCGTGGATCGTCGCAAGGGCGATCTGCTCAGTACAATGTGGATGATTATTACGTCGATCAGGATGCTGACGACGGTAATTACTAGGACAGCCATAGACAAGGAGAGGGAGTAGTATCAGTTCCGGTTGATCAGAGAGGGCCTTACGTCGCAGTTGCCACCTCGGGCGTCGTTGAGCCTTTTCTGTTGGACACTGGTGCAGCGAAAAGTTCCATAATGCATTCGAAACTCCCTGGCGCACCTTTGTCTGGCTTAACAAATGTTTCCGTTGGATTCTCTGGCGCCCCTGTTAGCAATCCGGTTTCGTGCCCTTTGCCTCTTACGATTGGGCCTCGTGAGCTGAAAGCTCCGCTGATTTTGACCACTGGTTGTGGTGAAAATCTCTTGGGTCTGGATTTGCTGAAACGTCTGTATGCGACTTTGTATTGTTCTCCTGCGGGAGTAAAGCGTACTTTGGGTGAGAGAGTTATCTCTCCAATGTACTTATCTCTCGATAAGCTTCCACCGGAATGGAGTTCTCTTCCTGCATCTTTGTGGGCAACAGGTCCCAACGACGTGGGCCTGCTTGACATCTCCCCTTATGTTGTTCACTTGAAATCTAATGTGCGATTGCCACGTATTCCCCAGTATCGTATCTCCCTTGATGGTGAACGAGCATTGTTAGCGATCATCTATGACCTGATCGAGAAAGATGTTATTGAGGAGACTCGGGGAAACGTGTGCAACAGTCCTGTGTTGCCCATTTTGAAGCGCACGGATCCATCAAAACCACCTGTTTATCGTTTTGTTATTGATTTACGGGAGGTAAATAAAATTGTGATTCCTCAGTTCCCTGTTGTGCCTGACATCACAGCGCTACTGACTCTGATTCCAGCCTCTGCATCTTGGTTCTCTGTGATCGATCTGAAGAATGCTTTCTTCAGTATACCGATTGCTGAGGAAAGTAGAGACCTTTTCGGTTTCTCTCTTGGTGGCCGAAGCTTCCGGTTTAAACGTGCTCCTCAGGGCTACTGTGAGAGTCCATCGATATATAGTCAAGCCTTGAAGGGCCAATTGGATGCGTTTGTGTTGCCGGCTGGTGCGGCTTTGATCCAATATGTTGACGACTTATTGGTGGCCGCAGATACTCAGGACATTTGCAAACTTGTTACGGTATCGTTGTTGCAGCATCTCTGTCACTTACATCACAAGGTGTCACCTTCTAAACTTCAATATTGTTGTCAAGAAGTTACCTATCTCGGTCACTTATTGTCAAAGGAGGGAAGAAGGTTGACCCCAGAGAGAATTGCAGCGATTGCCCGAATGACTGTGCCAACAACTCAGAGAGATGTGCGTGCCTTTTTGGGTATCACGTCATACTGCAGACAGTGGATTCCAAATTTTTCACTGTTAGCGAAACCATTGGTGGCTCTTACGTGCAAGGATGTTCCAACTCCTTTACCATGGACGGAAGAATGTCAGAAAAGTTTTTCTGAACTACGTGACGCATTGTGTTCGGCTCCTGTGTTAGGTACCCCTGACTACAGTAAGCCGTTTACACTATATGTTCACGAGAGAGAAGGTTGTGCGTTGAGTGTTTTGACGCAACCTTTTGGTGGTAAGCAGCGTCCATGTGCATATTTTTCCTCGACCTTGGACCCGGTAGCTAGAGCATTGCCGAGTTGTTTGAGAGCAACTGCGGCAGCTGCAGTGTCCATCCGACAATCAGCAGGATTGGTCATGGATAATATGCTTACGGTGATGGTTCCGCATGCAGTTGACACTCTCTTAAATCGTACGAAAACTCAGCACCTGACGAGTGCAAGGTTGTCTGGTTATGAGTTGACGCTTTTGGCAAGTCACATTCAGATAAAACGCTGTAATGTCCTGAACCCGGCGACTTTGTTGCCCATTAGCATGGAGTCAGATGAAGTAACACCTCACGACTGTTACTTACGGACTGAGGAGGAAACAAAAGGTCGTGTGGACCTTAAAAACACTCCTTTGGAAGACCCCGATGGGACCTTGTATGTGGATGGTTCATGTTTTAAATTGCCGAATGGTGATGTGACGACTGCGTATGCTGTGGTAACTTTGAATACTGTTGTGGAAGCTGCGAGATTGAATCAGAACTCTGCCCAAGCTGCAGAACTGATCGCCTTGACTAGAGCGTGTGTGTTGTCAAAAGGGAAACGGGTGAATGTGTTTACCGACAGCCAATACGCTTTTGGCGTCGCCCATAGTTTTGGACGATTGTGGAGAGAGAGAGGTTTTATGACATCCCATGGTACTAAGATTCAGCATGGACAACTTGTGAATGACCTTTTGGATGCACTTACGTTGCCTAAGCAGGTGGCGATTGTTAAATGCAGTGCGCATCGTAAGGTGACGGATGATGTTGGTCGAGGTAATGCGTTCGCTGATGAGACTGCTAAGGAGACTGCCCGGAACCTTAGCATTAGAATGTATGTGACGAGTTCGGTTAGGTGGCCTACAGAGACTAGTATGTGCGAGGATACCATCGAGAGTGTGAAAACGATACAGAACGAGGCCACAGAGACTGAAAAGATGAAGTGGAAAGAGAGTACGGGAAAGTTGAATGCGAATGGGTGTTGGATTGATTTGTCGGAACATAAGAGATGGATGTTGCCAGACGCGTATGTGCTAGCTGTTGTGACGATGGCACACGGGTTAGCACATATTAGTGCGAAAGGTATCTGCAAGTTGTTGTCTCCTGTATGGAAGAATGATGGTATCACGAAGTGTGCAGAGAGATTGGTGAAGAATTGTATGATATGCATGATGTACAACCCTGGAAAAGGAACCCCTACACCTCCTGGCCATTTTGCTCCCCCTTCATGTCCCTTTGAAGTGATTCAGCTAGACTTCATCCATATGGAGCGATGCAATAACCTTAAATACGTTTTAGTTGTGGTTTGCGCATTCTCCCGATGGATTGAAGCCTACCCTCTCAAAGACAACACTGCTCTGTCCACTGCGAAAATCCTACTGAAGGAATACTTTCCTCGGTATGGAATGCCGCGGATTGTATAGTCTGATAACGGAAGTGAGTTTGTGGGGAGTGTGATGAAGAGTGTGTGTAAGGGCCTTGGAAATACTCAGAAATTCCATAGCGCCAATCATCCCCTGTCAGCAGGTTTGGTTGAAGGGTATAATGGCACCCTTAAACTCAAACTAGCGAAGATTCAGGCTACGACTGGTTTTTCGTGGCCTGACGCTTTGCCTTTAGCTTTGTTGTCAACAAGGGCGACTGTACACTCCCGAGTAGGGCTCAGCCCCTATGAAATAGTGTTCGGCCGTCCTGCGAATGTTTGGGGGGTTCCTAGACCGAGTGTGTTTTCTGATCTTGAGTACCCAATGGTAATTGATTATCTTCATGATCTGACTGCTAAACTGAGGTTAATTCACCAACAGGTCTTTGAAGCACTGCCGACGCAGACGGAGGGTCCAGGCCACCAGCTCCAGCCCGGAGACTGGGTGGTGACGCGGAACTTTGGACGTAAAAGAAACCTTGAGCCCCGCTTTACTGGACCCTACCAAGTCCTCCTTGCCACGAGAACTGCTGTCCGTTTGGAAGGCCGGAAGAATTGGGTGCATGCCACCCACACCAAAAAGGTACCTATACCTTTAGCAGCGGACTCGTGGGTGAGGAAAGGCATTGCTTCGTCTGAAACGGAAAGATTGCAGACCTTCATACCTTTTAGCGACGCCCAACCTGTCGGAGAATCCTCAGTGCAGCAGAACGACATTGTTGAACATTTGTCACCACAAAGCTCAAGATCTGAACAATTGACTGATCAACAGAACTCTGTTCCCTTATCGGATCCACTGTTTGACGAACAGACACGTCCTGGAAAGAGCTGATACTTTTTGCGATCTAATACCAAGGACAAATAAAATTTGCTTTTATTCCTCGACATTTACGTTACCCCATTGCCACGATCAGTCTAAAACACTTGTACAACTGTGATTTTGTAAATATTGAGTTTTTCCACATCTGTGTTTTTGCTTCCACAGCTGAGAGACTTTGTATATATTTGTGAATTAAGATACCTTGCATCCAGGTGTACCGTAGGGCCGCGCGTGTACTTCCTTCTGGTTAGTAGGTCTTGACACTAGGTCAAAGGCCGTCGGTTCCTGGGAACTCCTAGGGATTGACTACTGCTACACAGAACGAAGTGCGTCAAGAAACGTTGCGGACGGTTTTAGAGGATGACGTTTTCAAAGCTGATGGACTTGGAAAAAGCTCAGGCACAAAGATTCAAACTGCAACAAATTACTCGAACAAAATGCTTCATGATTCAAATGTTCCTACTGTTTTTAACTGTTTCTTCGCTATTGGTGGGTGGGGTGTATTACCTGATATTGATGTTTTTGCCTTCTGCCTCACCTACCCCTTCTCCTGAACCTAAAACTACTTCCACTGTTTCTCCTCATTCCTTCCACATCTTACCTCAACACGAGCAGGCTAGACGTGCGGAATTTAGAAATAATTCCTTCATTCAGCTCCTTCATCAGCATCAGTTAGTGGTTAATACTACAAATTGTTGGGTGTGTGGGTTGATGCCACATACCACGGATAAAGGAATTCCATATCTGGTTCTTCCTTATAGTTCCCAGGGTTCAGCTCGAGCATTCCAAACAATGTTTCGAAGCGCACTAGATTCCTACCCCATTCGAGAGCCACGTCCTTCCCACTTTGGTCCTGGTCCGTACCACAAGCCCTTGGCTATAGCGATCGCTGATTTAGATAGGGATAGCTATGAGCCGTCGCTCATCCCAGAGGAGGAGGTGCGAGCCTATAGGGACCTGAGTGAGGCTGAGTATAGTGCGCTCGTGGGTGAAAGACAGTTTAGAAGCTCGTCTCCGATATGGATCGTACCCCACCTTGGTAATTTCTGTCTAAAAGGTTGTGGCCGAAAACCGAGAGCTCATCTTGGAGAGAGTGCTTGCTCCGAGACTTATGTCTTGCTGATGCTCTCGTCCCCTGTGTTTCTGACTGCCAAGGGTACGTACTTTGTCTGCCATGATCGTGCGTATACGTGGTTGCCCTCCGACTTTGCGGGCACATGTTATATTGCAAATTTGTTGCCTCCGACGTTTACCGTAGATGCAGATTACCACAAGACTAGAATTGTGAGGGGCGTGATTAGCGAAAAGGACACTGCCGGTCAAGAGGCAGGAGACTTTTTCAAGGGTTTCTTTCCATTTTGGGGACCTATGGTTAATAGTAGGAACCTGAGACAGTTGACTCGAGTGGTGGAATCGACAGCTAATATCACTGCCAGTGCCCTTGGTAACATCACAGCAGAACTTCAGGCGGATAGGCTCATGACGTTACAAAACCGTATGGTTTTAGACGTTGTTCTAGCAGATCGAGGTGGAGTATGTAAGGTGATCCATTCGAGCTGCTGTATTTTCATTCCAGATAACGCTCCGACTGTCTATCAAGCCATCTCAAAGTTGCATAAGATCTCTGAGTCCATACACGTGGACGTAGGGGATTGGACGCTACTTGGGTGGTTTTGGGGCTTAATGTCGACCTGGGGTTGGAAGATTCTGATGATCATCGGAGTCGTTGTAGCATTTCTGTTCACGTGTTGCCTTTGTGTGCAGTGTGGTCCTGCCTTATGTGGCCTCTGTGCTACGACGTGTATAAGACAGCCGCCTGTTACCAAAGGAGCTCAGATGGATAGAATTATGTTGCAACAACATCTAGATGGTCTGATGAATATTGAATATGATTCTGACTAGTGCTTGCCTACATGAGGGCAAAAGGAGCGTCTGAGGTTCCGTGACAATCGTAAGTGGTGTTTTCGACTCGCACGAATATGGTCTTGTCTGGTATCTATGAACCGCAAATGACGAGTTTAGTGGGTGGACGCAGTTTCGCTGTGCTAACTTAAACCATTTGTTTGTTTTGTGGGTTTTTTATTCTGTACCCACGGGTTCCATCTTAGATACGGCATCCATTTTGTCTCTTGCCCTCAAGTAGCCAGCGAACGGACGCTGTCCGCTTCGCGACCCTGGGATTCCCAAGACTCTCGCGGAAGACACGTTTCCTTTGAAAGTGTCTTTATGATGAGGGGGATGGCACTGTAAGGCAGATGGCCCCGCTCGAGGCTCATCTTGCCGTGCCGGTCTATTGTCTTAGCCGTGCATCTCATTAGGCACGTCCCTTTGATGCCTGCAGCTCGTGTTTCCCGATACCACCCCTTTTTACACCCTTTCCGATCTCCCCACTGTTTCTGCCTTCCTATGCACCTGTTACTGTTCCTTCTTCGATCTGTTTACTGCCAATTGGAATGTACTAATGGTGGGAAGATGGGTTTTTACAGTTGGGAACCACCAAATGTTTCCGTACTTATGTTCCGGGCCCTTGATACATGAAAGCAACCTCTTCTGGTGCTTATGATGGGAACCAAGTTGTAAACCTTTGTGTATCATGTTAACCTATGAGAGAAATATGTATAAAAGGAGCGACCCACAGTAGCAATTCGAATCAGGCTCCGTGAACCTACGTTATGTACTTCTCGTGACTTCTGTGTTCCCTGCAGTAATAAACCTCGAATCTTTGACGCTGAAGGAAGTGTCCCGTGTCTCTGTCATTTGTACGCCGGAACAGGTTACCCACGAAGGTTTCAGGTGTTGTCCCCTGGCACGGCTGGGTCTTAAGAAAACCCAGTCCTTCACCATGCACAATTCAGTAACACATAAGCACTCTGGTTAACAATGCTTTGAAAAGATAGCATAGCACAAACGCCAAAACAGTCATAGCTCTGCTTTAAGCAAATGATAGTGGCAAAGGATATTTCCACTAGTTTAGAAATACACAGGCGGGAGATATCTTTCTGGCTTTTCGACCATATGTAAGTATGGCAGGGTTCATGTGATTTAAAGAAGTGCTAGTTCACCTCTGTATTGGATATTTTTTTATGGCACACTGATACAGCACCAGACATTCATGGAGTGCCTCTTGGTGTTTTTTGGGGTGCCACTGCAGTGGAACACAACAGCTCCCCTCCATGGATGAAGAGGAATTGTATTTAATGCTCAGTCCAATAGGATTAAACACCTGTGGATCAGCTGCTCTGTTTCTTTTGGCCTTCAAAACTCAGATTGTGCCACTATCCCTCTCTTCCAAATACAGGATATGATTCCTTTGATATCTCGGAGGGATTCAGGGAATATTTGTAGGGTTAGAATATTGGGTATGTGCCCCAGAGGTCAAGATTGCTATCCACATTGTAAATGTCTTAAATGTGTGTTATCAGAAATGCGAATCATCTGACCCTAAGCAGTGGATAATGAATACCTACTTAATCGACTTTCACACTGGGGGCAAAATTACGAGTGCTTCACGTGTGGAGATGTTGATACGGCACCCACGGTTTATCAGTACCAGGGTCCTGCCAACTCAAAGAGTACTAAATTAGAGAGGATTCAAATTAAAATTCAAACAACCTCATTTGATCTAGTTAAAAAGTATAGATCATAAAATGACATACATTTAAATAATTTTTCGGGCAATAAAACCCAATGAGGAGTAGATATTCAAAGTACATATTACAAACCCTAGTCAATAGCTCTTCAAATTTGACAATTTTCCAGTAAACAAGATTTATGTATTTAATGTTGCTAGAAAATTAACAGAGCGCAAATTCAAGCATCACAATTATCTACAAGAGTTCAATTAATAGATAACTAAAAATAATTACAGATAAAATGACTATTACAGTCATAAAAACAATAAAACACACATCATTTATACGTACCCCTTATTTGTCACTCTTTTATCAATAACATAATATCCTAATTAATGTAAAGGCACAAATAAATAGGTTATTAAAGTGTGTACAGTTCTCAGTTATACAAACTGTTTTCTTTGCTTGCAAGTCCAAATAAATTAAACTGCTGAGAAACAAACAAAGGGATCATTAAGCTTTTTTCAGAAAAACAGGGCAATGCAGCATTGTACAAAGTTATATCGTTTTAAAAGAGGTGGAATATATCTGGATCTTTGTTCTTTATAAAAGTGACAGAAAACGAAAACATGAAGGTCAGATTGTTCAGAAAATTTCTCACATGGGCAGGGTGTCAAATCATTAAAGGAGACCTTCTTACCAGGGATGCCCAGCATCAAAGGAATTAAATTAGTACAAAACCTCAGAAGAATAAATCTGTGCTGTAAATGTTGAACTCTTTCTAAGTACGAGTGCTCGCCCTCCATTGGGGGCAGAGTCAGTTGGTACAACATTACAACGGGTTTCACATGATACCTTTCCTTTCTTTCACGAACTGCCGTTGCTAGAAATAGTGCTTTGAGTCTCTTTTTTGGAACAGGAACACAGGTTTGTGAATAGTTCAGGCACACCTAACAAGAACAGCATAGATTTAACATACTGCAACCAGACAATTTTCTGTATCTTATCCAGTGACAGACAGTTTTTTTATTATAGTCTGGGTTAGGTCTACTGAGGCTCTTTTCCATATTGAGTGCCATAACATGATAGGGACAAGTCTTATGATGTCAGTCACATAGGGTAAGTCTAATTCTAAGTGGCAAATATAGTTGGAAAATGAGCCAGGTAGAGAAACTACCCTCTTAAAAAAACATCCTCTTACTTTTGGAGAAAGTCTATTGAGGCTGTTCCCCATAGCCCTTCCCCATATGTTGTGGCTGATATTGTTTTAGCACTATTGATCTTTTTTATGGTGATGATGGGTTTTGAGCCCAATTTCTGAATAAAGCTAGAAACCACAATCATTATTCACTCCATTATCAATGCTCTGCTATACACCATGTATGACAAAGATTGTTTATTATCAAATGATATCCCCAAGTGTGGAAAAGTCTCCACTACTTCCAGTTTTTAAGTTCCAATATGGAAAGAAGGAGTTCTTTTAGAGGGGGGTAGTCCTCTCACTAAAACAAAGGATTTAGACTCATTTACTCTTAGATCCAAAGATGACATGAAAGTCATATAGGCCTCTATAAGGCATTGTAGTGCTATGCCTGTTCTGGCTATTTGGACAGCGTCATCCACGTAAGCCAGGATCTGGAGTGTGGAAGGGGGGAAAGAGGGGACTTCTAGTGTGGGGCCAGTTGGAGCTGCTTCCTCCCTATATGGGTAAAGCAAAATAAGAATGGGGTAAGGACACAGACTTGTCTAATGCCCCTCAGATTTTAAACATTTGTGTGCATTCCCCGTTCCTTCCATATCACACATACACTGATGCCTGTGAGTACATCTGATGAATAAGGTTGATTAACAGAGGATCTTTGCCCATCTCTACCATTATTTTCCATAGTTTGACATGACTTATGCAGTCAAATGCGGCCTTAAGGTCCATAATGACCAAATAGGTCTGGCCGCCCTTTGCTGAGGTATATTTGGCGACAGTCAGGCTCAGGTCCAGGCACTGGTCAATCGTGCCTCTACCATTCTGAAATCATGGCGCATAATCATTATCACATTGCAAATATGGCGGAACAATATGTCCTTGGAAGTTGAATTACCATCATGTCATTGGAAATAACTGAGGCAGTTTATTTACATAGTTAATATGCACATATGAAATTTGGCATTTAGCAATATTTATTCATTTTCATTCTTTTATTTTCATTTTTTGGCCTTTAATGTCGTATGATTTATGTTTAACATGTGATACATTTATCAATATGACAAAGCTGAGTTTTCATGCTCTTTCCGTTTTGAGTATCATTATCATGCACAAGGTTTGGAGTAAGTTTTAGTGATGCATTATGGGAGTTGTAGGCTTTAGGCGGAAAAGAAAGTGTATGGGAGTTGTAGGCTTTAGGCTGAAAGGAGAGCGTCAGTGCATTGATGGGCACGCACCAATCAAACAGGAGGGATTTGAATCTCAGCTGATAGTTTAAATTAAAAAATCGATACGAGGGGCAGGGAAATATTACCATGGCAGTTTTAGCCGAGTTGAAACAGAGCGAGCAACGTTCACAGGTATGTGAAGAAGAATGTCATACAAGTGACAGAAATAGGTATATGTGGGGAGTTTGAATGTTTGGTTAGAGCGGGCCGGTTTACGTTTGTTGGAGGTGGGGGCGGCGCGCAATGTAGGATGTGTGATTTTCGTTTTTTTATGTGTTTGTTTTATTTTTCTTAGTCAGAAGCAGGATGGGTGGCATATGAGTAGTGATGTAGTTTAATTGAGGATGTGCTTGGTGGAGTTTAGTTGATGTCAACATGAGTGCTGGCCGGAGTAATAGCAAATGGTGTAAGATTGAGTGTTTGATTTGCTAGGTGTTTAAGGTGTGTGTATGAGGCAAAAAAACTAAATAGGGGAGGGAGGAATGATGTACAAATGAGTGTGTTTTTTTCGCTTGTTGCTTAAGGTGTGAGTGCGAGGTTAATAACTGAAACTGGGGGTAGGGAAGTGAAGCGTTGCCAATTTGGTTGGTAATAGTGAAACTTATTAGAATTTATTATCTTTCTTGTTTTCTTGAAGATAAATGTTTACAGTTTTATGTGACATACTAGGGTAAAAGTGTAGGTGGATAATTGGGCTTAATTCAAGTCATATCATTTGATTTTCATATGCACTCTGTAAAACATATTGTAACAGTGATTTTGTATTTAATAATTTTCAGTAACCCCTGAAGAAGGGCTGATGTATAGCTCGAAATGCATTGGGTGTAAATAAAGAAACGCTGCTCTGGACGTACCTTGCATTTTTGATCGTGTCCTTGATAGAGGCCAAGCGCACAAGTTGAACATGGGAAGCATTCGAAAAACAGGACACCATATTTGTGGATTGAAAAATGATGAGTTTATAAACTTTGGATTAACACTTTGGATTAAAAGGAATCAAATGCAGCGAACGTATGTTAAAACATTTGAATAGGATGGTATATCCACTTAATGCAGTGCGACTGGGTGTGGAACGCAGTTGCGCTCCCCATCCTATGGAATATATCGTTGTGCCACCAGGGCAAGGCACTGACCCAGTGAGCACGCAGCTCTGATGATCGATTTAAACATTGGAAGTGAAAAAAAGTGAAGAGGAACCGTGTGCATACCACCACTTTGAACTATATTGAACAGTTTGCCCTACCGTTGGTTTTGTACCCGAGGAGTAAATAAGATAATCATGGCACATAAGCATTATCATATTGCAAATATGGCGGAATAATACGTCCTTAGAAGTTGAAATACCATCAGGTCACTGGAAATAACTGAGGTAGTTTATTTACATAGTTAATATGCTCATATGACATTTGGCATTTAGCAATATTTATTCATTTTCATTCTTTTTTTTGGCATTTAATGTCGTATATGTATAACATGTGATACATTTATCAATATGACGAAGCCGGGTTTTCATGCTCTTGCCGTTATGAGTATCATTATCAAGCACAAGGTTTGGAGTAGGTTTTAGTGACGCATTATGGGAGTTGTAGGCTTTAGGCTGAAAAGAGAGCTTATGTGAGTTGTAGACTTTAGGCTGAAAGGAGAGTGTCAGTGCATTAATAGGCACGCACCAATCAAACAGGAGGGATTTGAATCTCAGCTGCTAGTTTAAATTAAGAAGTCGATACGAGGGGCAGGGAAATATTACCATGGCAGTTTTAGCCGAGTTGAAACAGAGCGAGCAGCGTTCACAGGTATGTGAAGAAGAATGACATACAAGTGGCAGAAATATGTATATGTGGGGAGTTTGAATGTTTGGTTAGAGCGGGCCGGTTTAAGTTTGTTGGAGGTGGGGGCGGCGCGCAATGTAGGAAGTGTGATTTTTGTTCATTTTATGTGTTTGTTTTATTTTTCTTAGTCGCAAGCAGGATGGGTGGCATATGAGTAGTGATGTAGTTAATGCGTGTGAGATCGTAGCTAAGATGGAAGATGATTTAATTGAGGATGTGCATGATGAAGTTTAGCTGATAACATGACTGCTGGGGTAATAGCAAATGGTGTAAGACTGAGTGTTTGATTTGCTAGGTGATTATGGTGTGTGTGTGTGAGGCAAAAAACTAAATAGGGGTAGGGAGGAATAATGTACGAATGAGTGTTTTTTTCGCTTGTTGCTTAAGGTGTGAGTGCGAGGTTAATAACTGAAACTGGGGGTAGGGAAGTGAAGCGTTGCAAATTTGGTTGGTAATAGTGAAACTTATTAGAATTTATTATCTTTCTTGTTTTGTTGAAGATAAATGTTTACAGTTTTATGTGACATACTAGGGTAAAAGTGTAGGTGGATAATTGGGCTTAATTCAAGTCATATCATTTGATTTTCATATGCACTCTGTAAAACATATTGTAACAGTGATTTTGTATTTAATAATTTTCAGTAACCCCTGAAGAAGGGCTGATGTATAGCTCGAAATTCATTGGGTGTAAATAAAGAAACGCTGCTCTGGACGTACCTTGCATTTTTGATCGTGTCCTTGATAGAGGCCAAGCGCACAAGTTGAACATGGGAAGCATTCGAAAAACAGGACACCATATTTGTGGATTGAAAAATGATGAGTTTATAAACGTTGGATTAACACTTTGGATTAAAAGGAATCAAATGCAGCGAACATATGTTAAAACATTTGAATAGGATGGTATATCCACTTAATGCAGTGCGACTGGGTGTGGGACGCAGTAGCGCTCCCCATCATATGGAATATATTGTTGTGCCGCCAGGGCAAGGCACTGACCCAGTGAGCACGCAGCTCTGATGATCGATTTAAACATTGGAAGTGAAAAAAGTAAAAAGGAACGGTGTGCATACCACCACTTTGAACTCTACCCTTCTGAAAGCCATACTAGTCTGGTGTCAGGATGTTTTTATCCCTGCCCAGTCTTTTTGCCTGTTTAACAGAATTCGTCCCAGCAGTTTCATCTTGTTATCTAAAAGGGAGAGAAGACGGTAATTCCTAAGCTCTCACTGGTACACTTTCATTCAACACACCCTTACATTGCGACCACTCAGATTACAAGCACATGTGTACCTTCCTCCCTCTCAACATCATAAACAGAGGTATATAGGTTGAACTGTGTGGCACAATATTGTAACTTCAAATCTTATTTTTAACAAAAACGTCCACAACCTGCCCAGATGATAAAGCTGTCTAAATACCTTCTTTTCATTTCCTATTACCCCTCTCCACCAACCCACTCAAAGTTGGGGAATACAGAGCAACCTTCACATGGTGAACATCATTAACTTTAAGATAAATATGTATCTTTTGAGACAAAAAACGTGTTCTATTGTCCTCAGGGAACCCTTCACTGAAACTCATGTTCCAGGAACCTGACCAAATTCCCAGTACTAAGAGCATCACAAAACATTATACACAACCGTTTAGAATAGTAAAAAATTAGCAAATAAAAATATTCAATGTTACTTTGAAGAGTCTCTTTGGACCTGAACAGTCCATGCCATGCTTGTCCCAAGGCTTCCTTAGAAATGGAACAGAATGAAGAGACGTGTCCATCACTTTCCACCTCTTGTCCAGCAACAAACATTCAATACATGCATCAAAATCATTTAACCAGTGACTCCAAAGAAGGCCATCAATAATACATTTTCAGCCATTTACATGACTTGGTGACACCTAAGAATACACAGTACACAGCCATTATGATGTTCTTCCTAATATTCTTTGGTGGAATAAATAAATCATGGTGCAGGATGAAGTCATTAACCACCAATAACTCATCAGCTACCTGGAATAAGCTCCTTAAATCCCTAGACATAATCCTTCCTTCAGGCCCTCCTTCTGTTATAAATCCACCGGCCTAGGTACTGAATCCTTCAGATAGGCTTCCTGCCAAGCTTTTTCTGTGATGAAAGTCCACTCTCCCAAAGCATCGGCCACTGCCACAACACATTCAGTGCCCGCCGCCTCATCAGTATCCTCATCACCTTCCACCATGCCATCGGTGACAGGAAATTTGCCTTGAAGTTCTTCCTGCCTGGCAAATGCTTCATACAGATATGATACTCGTGCAGTATTGACAAAAGACGTACTATCCTTGTGGAAAACGTACCCAACCCATTGCAAGTTAAATTATGCACAAAAGGCTTGTGGTCGATAAGGGTCTCAAATTCACATCCCCTAAGGTACATTCTAAACTTGTTGATGAACTAAACACAGTCCAGGGCCTCACACTCAAATGTACTGTATTGTTTCTCCGCTGACTTCAACACACTAGAAGCAAAGGCAACAGTGTGCTACTTGCCTGAAAACCACTGACCAAACACAGCTCCCAAACCAGTCAAACTTGCATCTACATTAATGAAACACTTGCTATTGTCCTGGAGGATGCTGCACAGAGACCCAATTAATCAAAATTTTAACCTCAAAGATCAGGGAAACCTCATAAGACCATAAGTATCTTGCACCCTTCTTCAACATTGCACTTAAGAGCTCTATGATCTGTGCATAACCATGCGCAAAACAGCCATAACACTCCACAAGGCCCAAAAATGATCATAGAACATCCCTATATTGGGAGGGGTTGCCTCTTGAACAGCTTTGATCAAGGAGAATTTAGGTTTAATACTCTCTTGTGAGATCACATACCCCAAATATTCCCATTGTTATTTTCAAAAACTACACTTGTCCATTCCTATGGTCATCCAAGCATTGGCCAACAATGACAACACCTTGCACAGGGTTACATTATGTGACTCTCAATCAGCAGTAATAATCAAGACGTCATCTTTGTAATACTGCACTCCCGGGATGTCTTCCAACAGATCATCCACTCACTTTTGGAAGACGCTAGCTGCAAAGGCTTGCCTGAAGGGTAACTTGAGATACTGAACACCCCAAACGAGTTGACGGAGGTAGTCGGCTCCTGTGAGTCAGCTGTAAGTTGTATGTGATGATACGCTGAATGCAGGTCTATGATGGAAAAAATCCTGGCTGTTCCCAACTAAGCAAGCAATTCCTGTATTTTGGGGAGGGGGTGGCAGTCTACCAAAATGTTCTTATTCATTGAGCATAAATCTGTGCACAGCAGGAACTCCCTGGACTTTTCCCTCACCACCGCAATGGGAGAAATCCATTCTGAGGAATAACAGGGTGTGATTACCCCTTCTGCACACAGGTTCTTTAGCACAGATTTGAGGTCTCTCGCACTCAGCGGAAGTAGGCGTACTTTCTGAATGACAGTTTAAGCATCAGCTTTAATTCAAATCTGGGGTTAAAAAACTTTAACTATCCCCAGTTTGCTAGAAAACAGCTCTGGAAATTGCTGCAAAAGATTCTCCACCTCCAGGAAATGTGAACTATTATCCATACATACTGCATGACTGATTTCCTCCAGGGAACCCGCAACATTGGGATCCTTAGCTCCAGGTACAGGCCCATTTTTGCCAGGTCCTGCCAACCAATGTTGTTGCTTCCCTTGACCACAATTATATATATAACCACTTAGGCTACTGATGAACATATGGGCAGACAAATATAAAAACAGAAACCCAGATCAAAATCTAAATTGAAAACGATTTATTAGTATGAAAAAAATGGAAATGCAAAGACGTAATCAAGATATATTAAATATTTACATGATCCAAAAAGATATTTTCAATATTTTAAAAACGATGTATTCTTCCATCTGAAAAGTAATGAAACAAGCCTATGTATTCAGTCACACTTCAACATTCATCCTTCTATTATGAATGCATATTAATTCAATGGCCTGCTTAAAAAAACAGGCCTATTTAATGTGCATATTCATATATGTTCTTCTATATCTATGTAAACAATTATGAATACAGATTTCAATTATGATGGATTATATATTTTGTAGCCTACATGGAATCACATTTATTTCATCATAAATCACAATTTATTTAAAAGCTCAAGATTCAAATTCCTTGTGGCTTGAAACAATGAGGTGAGAGAGATGAAGACTAAATTTTCAATTACAACTCCGCTTGTTGGATTGAAACATATGCAAATACAACAGGACTTATATATATTGATTTATCACGATCAGCTTGGAGGCCCAATAGTATGTTTGTATATTTGGGAGGGCGATCCCGCCATCATACCACCCCTGACCAATTTGTGCATGGCTATGCGGACTGGTACTCCATCCCATAGGAGGTTACTTACTTCTGCTTCAATTGCTTTCAAGTAGGTGGGAGGAACCGGGAACGGGGTGTTCTGCAGGGCGTAGAGAAATCTGAGAAGTACCAAATACCTAAAGAGCGCAGCTTTTCCCAGTAGCGTCAAAGGTAGAGATTGCCAATGGTTAGTATCACGGCGGAGCCTTTTTAAGGGCTCCATAAGGTTGTTTTCCTTACATTCTGTGGGCTGTGGTGTACTATGGAGTCCTAGGTATTTTAAGCTCTCCTCTACGACCTGTATCATACAGCCCACCGGAAGCCGGGATGGGGAGCCGCTCAGCACATATAGAAGAGATTTGGCCCAATTAATAGTGCAGCAGGAGAATCTACTATATACCTCACATATGTCCAGGAGTCTAGAGAGCGAGTACCTGGGAGATGCCATGTAGAGCAGGACATCATCTGCTTATAGGTAGATGCGGTATTCCCAGCCTACCATCCAACGGAGTCCACGTATGATCGGCCCACACCTCATCGAGGCCGCCAGCAGCTCCAGCACTAGGGCGAATAAGTAAGAGTGGAGACAGGGGGCAGCCTTGTCGTGTTCCACATCCCAGAGGAAAGTCGGCTGAAATTCGGCCGTTGCCTACTACATGTGCCAAAGGCTTCGTGCATAATAGCTGGACCCAGGCACAGAACTTTGGGCCGAAGCCATATGTCTAAGATCGGTGAAGAGGAAAGGCCACTCGACCAAATCAAAGTACATAAGCGCGTCTATTGATAGAATGACAGCGTCCTCTTGGATGGTGTGTATACGGCCATTACGCCATGTAGGTGTTTCAAATTGAGTGCTATGTTTCGGCCGGGCATGAATCCGGACTAGTCTGGATGCACTAATTTTGTGAGATGGGGTTGGAATCTGGTGGTCAAAGTTTAATCCAGTATTTTGGCCTCTGCTTTAAGCAGTGATATTGGCCTGTAGGACGTGCATTCCTGCGCTGACTTGCCAAGTTTGTGTATAGCATTTATTGTCGCCAATCGCTGGTCTCTGGGGAGTTCTCCTGTGTCCAGGCTGGCTTCATACATGTTGAGCAAATGTGGTGTTAGTTTTACTGCTGCTTTTGTTGCAGTTTAATATGTATGCCATTAGGCCCCAGAGCTTTCCCTGATTGAATGTTACCTATGGCTAACCCCAATTCTTCTGCTGTCAGATCTGCCTCAAGTGCCTGAGTGTCATCTGGAGTAAGCATGGGCATTTGAATATCTTTGAGGAATTTTATAACACTACCGTAGATTGGGGGTCAGAAGGGAAAAAAGTTTATAGACTAGTGGATGTGTATTCCCTTAACATCAATTACATACCACAAAACACACCTGTAGTCTTGTCCATGTGTATTAAATCAGTTTATACAATTTTGCCATTTCTCTCTCAAAACTAAGTAAAGTGATATATATCACATCAAGGGGGAAGACATCCCTTAAGGATAAGACCCCTCACTCACCCGAGGGTGACATGCTTCATCATATGGGTCAGAAAACGAGGTGGTGATGGACAGAGTATTTGAATTAAACAGAACACTCATACCCAGTCAACAGATCAGGGCTTGATCCATCACCGCTTTTTAGCTCACTGCACCATCCCAGCTCAGAACCTGGCTATATGCAAATTAGTCTGCCCTGTTCCCATGAGGCACTGGGTCAGACTAATTTGCATATAGCCAGGTTCTGAACTGGGGTGATGCAGTGAGCTAAATAACAGTGATGGATCAAGCCCTGATCTCTTGACTGGGTAAGAGTGGTCTGCTTAATTCAGACACTCTGTTCATCACTCCCCCTTTTTTGAATCGTTTTTTGGCCACCACAAGTGTGGCAGGGTATACTCATACATGAGTCCCTTGCTCACTGCACCACCAGGATTTAAGCAAGCCGGGGCGACGACGGCTGAAATGCCAGAAACCGGTCCCCGGAAGCTTGTCTCCTTTCCGGTGAAGAATTGGCTTGGTAGTTTGGTCTGCCCTGTTCCCATGAGGCACTGGGTCAGACTAATTTGCAAATAGCCAGGTTCTGAACTGGGGTGATGCAGTGAGCTAAATAACGGTGATGGATCAAGCCCTGATCTCTTGACTGGGTAAGAGTGGTCTGCTTAATTCAGACACTCTGTTCATCACCACCCCCTTTTTTGAATCGTTTTTGGCCACCACAAGTGTGGCAGGGTATACTCAGACATGAGTCGCTTGTTCACGGCACCACTAGGATTCAAGCAAGCCGGGCCGACGACGGCTGAAATGCCAGAAATCGGTCCCCGGAAACTTGTCTCCTTTCCGGTGAAGAATTGGCTTGGTAGTTTGGTCTGCCCTGTTCCCATGAGGCACTGGATCAGACTAATTTGCATATAGCCAGGTTCTGAACTGGGGTGATGCAGTGAGCTAAATAACGGTGATGGATCAAGCCCTGATCGCTTGACTGGGTAAGAGTGTTCTGCTTAATTCAGACACTCTGTTCATCACCACCCCCTTTTTTTAATCGTTTTTGGCCACTACAAGTGTGGCAGGGTATACTCAGACATGAGTCCCTTGCTCACTGCACCACCAGGATTCAAGCAAGCCGGGCCGACAACGGCTGAAATGCCAGAAACCGGTCCCCGGAAGCTTGTCTCCTTTCCGGTGAAGAATTGGCTTGGTAGTTTGGTCTGCCCTGTTCCCATGAGGCACTGGGTCAGACTAATTTGCATATAGCCAGGTTCTAAACTGGGGTGATGCAGTGAGCTAAATAACAGTGATGGATCAAGCCCTGATCTCTTGACTGGGTAAGAGTGGTCTGCTTAATTCAGACACTCTGTTCATCACCACCCCCTTTTTTGAATCGTTTTTGGCCACCACAAGTGTGGCAGGGTATACTCAGACATCAGTCCCTTGCTCACTGCACCACCAGGATTCAAGCAAGCCGTGCCGACGACGGCTGAAATGCCAGAAACCGGTCCCCGGAAGCTTGTCTCCTTTCCGGTGAAGAATTGGTTTGGTAGTTTGGTCTGCCCTGTTCCCATGAGGCACTGGGTCAGACTAATTTGCATATAGCCAGGTTCTGAACTGGGGTGACGCAGTGAGCTAAATAACGGTGATGGATCAAGCCCTGATCTCTTGACTGGGTAAGAGTGGTCTGCTTAATTCAGACACTCTGTTCATCACCACCCCCTTTTTTGAATCATCAAATGGGTCCTCCTTACCAGTATTGAAAACCTAGGCAACACTGGGAGCTACTACTTCAAGAATTTAAGGAAGGAGCTCAGAGATGTTTTTTAGGAGAAGGATAGTAATCCCACATATGGGATTACTATCCTGAAGTAGTAGCTCCCAGTGTTGACCTCGGCCTGTCTCACTTCTTGTTCAAGGGCCTCTACTTGTTTTTTGTTTTTCTTTTTTATGCCCCACGATAAGTGAAATAGCCTGGCCCTGCAATACCGTCTTGTATGCTTCCCACAGAGTTGTCGGAGAGGTTACTAAGTGGTTGTTTTCCGTGAGATACTGTCCTGTGGTTTTGGTTAGACCATTCCAGATCCTGGGGTTCTTAAGAAATCCAGGGTATAGTGGGATATTCGACGTTGCTCTGGGACATGTGATGTGTACTTGACAAGAACAGCTGAGAGATGAGAGATACCTCTAGGTAAGTGCCTTACCTCCTCCAGCTTCCCACACCAATCTGCGGATGTGAGTATGTGTTCTATTCTGAAGAGGCATTTATGAGCTCCGGAATAAAAGGTGTATTGCGGTTCCTGTGGAAATCGTGTATGCCAAACATCTATATAGCTAGGTGCGTCCAGGAACTCTGCAAACCGGGAGTGTGTACCGTGTTGGGGCCTAGGTGGCTTGCAGACAAGAGTGTCATCCAACGTGGGGTTAAAGTCACCCCCTATTAGAAGTTCCCCCTGTGGAAGTGTGAGTAAGAAGGTGTTGAGGGCTGGGAGTGCCACTGAGTGCAGTGCCGGCGGGATATATACTGAGATTATAATATATGCACGTCCATCCCATTGACAGGAAATAGCTGCAAACCATCCCTGGTCGTATGTCCATGACCTGCTGATAATGATCGGAAATTGTTTTCGGACAAGGATATCCACCCCTCGTGAACCTGAAGTGAATTCGGAATGTGCCACCACCCAGTAACCCCACCTTTTCATTGGCTTACATGCTGAACCCACTAAGTGCGAATCTTGTATCAGGGCCACCGCTGGTGATACTGCAGGACCAGTCCTCTCTGTATTTTTTTGCAGAGGCCATTGACATTCCACATGAGAATGGTGAGAGGTAGGCCATCAGTAGTGTGAGTCAGTGGCGTTGTGGTTTGTGTATTGATTGATGTTACCTCTTGTGCCATATATTGGGATGGTTGAAAGAAAGCAGGCAGGATATTGTGTCAGAAGCATTGTGTGGAAGCATTGAATTTGCATTGTGAGCTTGTTTCAAACATGCAAAATAATAAAGATATCAGTGGTATAACTTTACCCCTCTTCCCACCTCCCCCTCCATGCCTCCCTGCATGACGGACTAAGAACTACCCGCCATCCCAACTGCACATAGTGCTTATTTCCCATACCCTAGTACTTGTGTTGGGGAAGAGAGTAGTCCAGTGATCCTCTCTGTACATCCCCATTACCTACTACGTAGTGTGTTGGCAACTCATTGTTAGTGTTCACTGCAGACCTGTAGTGCAGAAAGTACAAGGTGAGTAACTGCATATTAGTCTAACCCTCATTTTTGTCCATCGCGGTCATTTCGACTGCTGCATGTGATCCTCTGTTTACAAGCTGAAGTCCCAAGTTAGGTATGGGCCACCACAGCAGATCCATGCACTACAGTCGTGCCTTAACATGTCATGTTGGTGCATCTTTACTCCCAGTCTAAGATCTAGTAGCCGACAGGGTCTCTTCAATGCTCTCGGGTGAGGGAAAGGGGAGCCCCCACTCAGTGGACTGTGTTCCCAATGTCTCTGGTGCCAGGGGGTTCTCTGGCAGTTCTGCCTCTCTGTTCTGCCTTTAGTCGTATTCAATATGCCTGTGTCTTGTGTCTCTTCTTCTTCGGGACCTCCGTGTCTCAGGGGTCACTGCTTCATATGACACTTCGTGGGGGCCTGCGCATACTGGGTAGTAATTGCACCTCAGGTATTGCAGCTACCGTGCCTCGTAACCTATTTGGAGGCCAGATCTTTCTATATAGTATGCCTGGCTGGAGCCTGGTCGTGATGCCGCTCCGGGCCGCTCCGGGCTGCTCCGTGGCTGGTGAATCCTGAGAATTGTGTTGCAATGCCCCACTGATATGCCGGGTCATCCTAATTTTGACGCAGGCTCACCCGAATCCAGAGTCCGGGGTCCGCAGCAGCTGCATCCGATGCCCAGCCACCTTGGATGCTCTGCCGACTACTTTGCAGCCAAGTGCGCCAGCGGATTATTTGTCCAATCTGTTGGGATGCTGGGTGTTTCATCGAGCCGGAGCCTCTCTAGGCAGTGGCCATTTCCTCAGGCTGCTAGCCATGCCGCCTGTTTACAAGAATTAAGGATAAAATACGGGGTGACCTCAAGGATCATATGCATCCTCACCAAGAGGAGGGAGAAGAACCGAGCAAAGAACAGTGGTGAACACATTTCAAATGTTAGAGGTGAAGGAAAAGCAATGTTAGAGGTGAAGGAAAAGCAAAAAAAGAGATGTGCACAAGATGGGAGCCGCTGCTAAGTAAACATAATATACTAAGGCAGCTGAAAAAACACTATAATTAGCTGCCTTAGAGCTCCCATGGTGGTTGGGGTCATAACATGGGTTACCTTGTTTATGTTTTTCAGAATGGAGATGGGCAGGGAATAGCGTAGCCATCTCCCTCTGGTAATGTTTTGAAAGGAACAGATATATGATCTGTTAGATCAATGTGGATGCTACAGGAGTCCTAAAAAGGAAGTGCACATGCTACCCGGATATCTACTTACCTGAAAAGCTGGTGGTCAGAATGTGCTCAGCCCGGAGTGTGCCTATTCGATTAAAAAAACTCTAAAGAAGGATGAAGAAAAACGCATATATTAAAAGCTAGCATGGATCAAATCTAGGTCCCTGCGGTGCATGTTGTGTGGCCGGTGCTTGTCTGTCTATTAGTTGTGCTCGTCATAAAATGAAGTTCTTTTAGCTGGACAGAGATAGTTCCAATTGTTTATATGATGACCCCGGGGTGGGGACAGTGTTTCAATGTAAACTCAGTTGTGTTCGATGCAGCCACAGAGCTTCCTACAGCAAGCTCCATGGTACTGGGAAGGGTAAGCTGGACAAAATGTTCAAGGGCGCTACAGCAGCCGACAATGTGGTAGAAATCCCACATATGCAGAGTCGTTGCTCCCAGCGCGAAGATCTCACCAGCGGGCCAAACAGTGCACTTGTGCCGCGTTTTAATAAAACAGAGAAATCCGTATGCGCCGGTCACCTGGGAATCAGGTTTGTAAAGAGTGGCAGACATTGAAAGTGGGCTGTTAGATTACCTGGAAAATTGGGTCGGCCGTCTTGGAAAGGGGATTAGTATCTCCATCGGTACGCCGCTGCCCACAGCCCCAAACCCAAATAACACACAGACACCAGTTATGGAATGAAGAAGCTGCAGGTTTATTTGTTATACAAATAAAAGGTGGGTTATCTTACAGGCGATCCTGTCCGCCCCGCAACCCCTCGTTGCAAGGTACCTGAAGTTTAGCCAAAGAGACACCAGCGGCCATAGCCCAGTGTTGACCTGGGAGGATAACTCCTCCCACCGGTAGACCTATCGTCCACCCGCTCCGCCCTCTGAACAAGGGAGAGTTAACTCACACCTTCCCCAGCTGGGCGGAGCTCTATCTGGCAAGCCCCCGGTTGCTCAGGTTTACAACCGCCCTAAGGACTAACGGGGCGCCGTCATACCCCAAGTTCCCAAGAAGGACCCCTTGGAGCGTGTATGACTTATGCACGGTGCGCTTTGCACTGGAGGCTTCAGGTCCTGTTCCTACGCCTTTTCCTGTTTTTGGGATAGCCCTGTAACTCCTGCAACAAGAGACAAACATTAATACATAAATACTGTCCCCCTCCGCACTTCCCCCCCTTTCAGCGGATGAGCGGTAGGGAGGGGAGATGAAAGGGGATTTAGAGTCTGGGCGGGGAGGGGGCTGCCTACGGCCAGACAGCTGGCAGGGAGTATCCAGAGATGCGACCGATCAAAGGAGAGGGGCAGCAGTAAAGAGGGCGCGTGATGGGAGTGGCCACTCTTATAACCCTCCCCTGGCCCCACCCCTTATCCAGCCCCCTAGCTCGCGCCACCCCTCCAGCCCCCGAGGATGGGCTGCCCGGCTGCCCACGGAGATACTAAGTCGCCTGCCCTCCTACGGGGTCCCTTGCAGGGACCTCGGGCATCCTGCATAGTATCTCCATCGGTACGCCGCTGCCCACAGCCCCAAACCCAAATAACACACAGACACCAGTTATTGGAATGAAGAAGCTGCAGGTTTATTTGTTATACAAATAAAAGGTGGGTTATCTTACAGGCGATCCTGTCTGCCCCGCAACCCCTCGTTGCAAGGTACCTGAAGTTTAGCCAAAGAGACACCAGCCGCCATAGCCCAGTGTTGACCTGGCAGAATAACTCCTCCCACCGGTAGACCTATCGTCCACCCGCTCCGCCCTCTGAACAAGGGAGAGTTAACTCACACCTTCCCCAGCCGGGCGGAGCTCTATCTGGCAAGCCCCCGGTTGCTCAGGTTTACAACCGCCCTAAGGACTAACGGGGCGCCGTCGTACCCCAAGTTCCCAAGAAGGACCCCTTGGAGCGTGTATGACTTTTGCACGGTGCGCTTTGCACTGGAGGCTTCAGGTCCTGTTCCTGCGCCTTTTCCTCTTTTTGGGATCGCCCTGTAACTCCTCCACAGCCCTGGGTGTGGCGACCGCTGCAGCCAGAGCCCCTACCACTTACCTCCCTGAATCTCCTCTATTTGCAACTTGCTGCCTCTAGATTTGCCCCAGGTCCAGCCCGCCACATTCACCGGATTTTGCATGCAGCAGGCCTAGCCCCACACATAGGTCTAGGTGACAATTCTGACCACCAGAGGCCCACGAACCCAGCTCACTGCTCACTGTGCTTGGGTCCCCCCTCATTGCTTCCATCAGTTGCCGACTGGTTCTAACTTTTTTAACCGTCTTCTCCTCTACCTGCTCCAGGTGGTGAGAAGGCTATCCCTATGCTGGCAAAGCCAAGGTTGGCTATTCCTGAGTACAGGTGTTGCCAAACACTCCTACATCCATCTAAATTGGCCAAGGTATGCTCTGACCCATGTTCCCCTCAGATTTCAGCACCCTGCCCCACTAAATGCCTGGCAGCCCGCTACTGCCCGTGTCTTGGATGTGGCCTGGAGCTTTTTCTGTCCTGGCCGGACCCGATTCTGGTGTATGCCTGCCACCTGTCCTGGAAGTCTCGAGGGTCCCGCTCTCGCTAATGCGAGCAAACTAGTTTATCTCCCTCGGCCCCCATCCCTTTACCCCAGGATTACCACTTTTAAGTCCTGCCGGTAAGAGTCCCCCTTGAGCGAAGCCGTTTGTATGGGCCCGCATAGCCAGCGACCCTTCGCCTACCTGCCGTAACTTAAATTGACCCGCCCCCACGTCGCCCCGTTGGGGCGCTCGTTGGACCCAGGTGGCTGACGCAATTTCCCTAAACGCGAGCCTATATCATGTTGTGCAGCTATGGGACACTACCGTTTTTCCCTTCGTCTTTCCCTACCTACAATTGTTCTCTAAGCTCTCCTTCTCGGGACAGACTAACCCCTACTTAAAACTACCTTAGGTCAGGATTGTGGCCAGAATTAATATGAATAATTCTATTTATTCTGAAAAAACTATAAATCTCCTGTACCGCTTCCAGCTGCTGATACAATTTCTGATGAGGTGGTGCGAGATAGTGAACTGGACTAGGATGTTAATACCTAGACACGCCCGGTGGGGACCTGTTTGATATACTCTGAGTTGTCAGTGAACTTGAAAAGTTTAATGGTTTTATTTTATACTACTTGATTTTGATTTGCCGCAAGTGGTTTCCCCTGTGCATGAATGTCTTGTAAGTAACTAGGAAGAGGGACATGCCGTGCCAGATATATTACTGTATTTATTAACCATGTGTTACTTGCTTATGGTTCGGTAACATGCTTGGTGTTGTTAAAATAGGTTCTATACTGTTTGAGTGTTGTAATCGGGAGGACTACTGGTGATTGGGGTGAATGCCCGCGCAGGGCCCAACTAGTCATCCTTGCTGTTACCCTCCATGACGGCTGAATTCTCTGCCAATAAGAAAGCCCATGTACTGACCTTGTTATGGTTTGAGCTGTGTTCCTTTTTAGTAAGTAGGTTATTTATTACATTTTTAACTTGCAGCAAAACCACAAAGATATTACTTTAGCAGATACCTGCTATTGCATGAGATTCCAATTTATCTCACTTGGGTACCCATGAAGGAAGAGAATTACAAGCACTATTCACCAAGGCAGACATGAGCAGATAACTAAAGACCAACACTTTAAAAATGTTGTTGCCCTCACTCTTAAAATTGTGAGGCCCCCAAGGAACGGATGAAGGTTTCCTAGTCATTGTAACTAGGATGTCCCTAATGAAAGGTTGGAAGTTTCCTACTCTTCGTACTAGGAAGACCCTATCCCAGAACAACCTAACAGTTCCAGACCGTAAGTAAACAGTGATACCTTTGCGTTACCTGGATACCTTTTGCGGACCTCTAAATTCAATGTATTGTTCTAGTGGGGCACCTTGAATATATTCTACACTAAATGTTTCATGTTGCCTGTCGATCATCGATGCGGCGATAGAAGGGTTCCTAGTCTTTGTAAATAAGCTGTCCCTATCCAGGACAACCTATCATTCCCAAACCGCCCAGCAAATAATGTTACAAATCGCGCCACCTGGATGCATGCTGAGGCCTCCATATCCCATGTATTGGCGTTCTGGGATAATCCTTGAATATATTTTAAGGTAAAATGTTTCTTGACACCAACACCAAACCCTCTTTCTCACTCTAGCAGGCAGGTCTCCGTTGGATTTACTATTGAACTTTGCTGGGTTCTATTTACGATGATCAGGATGTATTGGGGCTAATTTTAATTATGCTATATTCCATGTTTTTGCCGTAATAGTTCTTAAATAAGCCCTTGAAATGGAGGCAGGTGTCTGTCCCTCTTACCAGTATTGATACAATGTAATATCTATACTGGCAAGCTTAAGGGTCTCGACCACCTCCTGTGATTCTGGGCGAATCCCGCAATCACTCCATGTCCACCATAAATCTCATGTGTCCCTGCGTATCGCAACCAGAGCTCGTGTACGTGCTCTAATACTCTAAAGTGCTACCTAACTGTATATAGATACATGATGTGGAGCCTGCTGACCCCAAGGACATGGTGTTCAGACCTGGACTATCCTTTGGCAACCTATCATAGGATCGATGCCGGACCCGGGGGGTGGAACCCACACCCAACCTGCCATTTACTCACCGCTTTTGGGAAACCTGAGAGCTTCTGCAGGACTGCTAGTTTTGTCCTTGGATTGCCCTATTCCCCATGTGTCCCCAGTGCCTGTTTATAACTCCCACTTCCAATAACTCCTAACTGCAGGGCCTAATCTGATGTAGTAGGTGAAGACACGTATGCATGTTAGCGCAATATACTTTGCCTTATGAAGACACATTATTACAATAGCGCCTGAATTTATACGCTCCGCACGTGATTGTATTCAGCCACTATCTCGCTTGCTCGCCAGAATCTTTGTCTTTATCCAGAGGGGTGCAACATGTGCCTGTTAGGTCTAAATTTGGGATGGGAAACTGGGTGGTCTCAAAATTGCTGTGGCCGCTGTGAGTAAGGGGTGGCCTGAAACACCGGCTGCACTTCTGAGCTTAGTAAAGTGTGCCGCCCAACTGATCTTTTGCTGCCCAAGTCCCTGCATCCCGCTATATAACACAACTATTGGCCTTATCATGGTTGTTAGCTGCAAAATACAAATGGCAACAACTATGGCGTCGTTGGTATAACTTCCAATGTTTCAGGTCTTAAATGGCAAGACTATGAACGAACTCTAACGGATCTCGTTGACTTAAATCAGGGAAGAGAAGGGTGGCTCTGCTGCAGTGCCTCCTCTGTCTTCCCCTGACTTCCCCGAACGGCGTGTCTTTCGGCAGATTGCGGCAGCACATACCTAACGGGTGTTGTTGACTTAAATCAGGGGGAGAGAAGGGTGGCACTGCTGCAGTGCCTCCTCTGTCTTCCCCTGACGGCGTGTCTTTCGGCAGAATGCGGCAGTGAATACCAGCCGCAAACCGACTACCACCCCACCGGCATCCTTGTCTGCTGCGCGATCTCTTGCTCGCGCACAGGCAGGTGTGGGGCGATACACTGCTTTCTTTCTGTGCTCTCCATTCAACAATCCCTAAAAACACCATAAAAGGCAGCCGGCCCTGCCTAGTAGACGGAATGAAAGTTAAACGGAAGAAAAGAGATGTGACTTAAAACCAGGATCAGTGTCTACCGTGAATCCTTTGAATTGGAAAGGAAAGTGGAGATACCCATCTACACATTTCCCCTACTAGCGCAACATTGGACCATTCGAGTTCTTGGTTTGTGCGTTCTGGCAACTGAGGCTGCACTCCCGTTATTAGTCAGGACCGCCAGTACCAGGATGCAAATGGCAGAGCGACTCTACCTGGCTACCAGCCCGATATCTCCATGATACAGAGCACGTTTCTCACACACAGCTCCTTTATCAGTAGCACGCCATGCTAATCGTAGATAAAGCTGTACAACTTCCAAATTTTTTGAGAGACACATACTATAAAAGTGCTTGAGATATTTACTTTACACGTCTGATGGATGATCATTTCTCCAGCTTAACCTTTGTTCACTGGTTGCAGGGTATTTCGTGTAGCCACCTCAAAATGTCATCACTTGTAGAATCGATGGCCATTCTGCCCGGCAGTTAACTGAGAACGAGTGAAAGACAAGCTCATGCTTGACTGTATTCTTGAATCACGTTCAGATTCAACGATGCTTTAAATGTAGTTGTAGATGTATATTCATCTGATATGTTCCAGCTTAATTTTTTTTTTCCCCCAACAATGGAAAACAAGAACGCCCTGATGTACCTGTGCTCCAAGCACAGCAGATAGTACTTGTGAAGTACCTGGCATAGAGCCCAGACCACACTGAACTCTATTAATGGCGGTGGCTCGGTCTATAGTAAAATAAATGCCATAGTCCCATTATGAATGCTGAAGGAAAACAAAGCGGAACTAGAATATCTAGAACTCGTACGACAGAACAACTTGCCAGCGTGCGATGTTCCCTGGGATACAGAAGGGGAAATGACCTTGCACTTCACTCCACATTGTTTGTGAAAGAGCCCGCTCGGCGGCGGCAGACCTGCTTTCATCCATCCCAGTAAAATTACAAAGTCAGTTCTAGTACAGGTGAAGCACGAAGCACACACGCCATCAAAGAAAGAAACACCGAGCTGCAGCTCATGGCTTTGTTCTCATCTCCATCTAAAAGGAGCAGACCCCGCCAGAAGGGTCCTTAGAGGGCGATGAACAACACTCGAGTCAAAATGGCTTCGCATGGAGATTGAGATTATCATTGCACAGAGACATCCCAGCCGACATGGCCAGGGCAACATGCATGCTCTCTGAAGGGATGCTCGAGAGAGTAATATGCTTTTCAGCATGAGGACAACATCTGACGTTCGCATTTCTGTGAGCAAACATTTCACCAATAAATCATCTATATTTAATTCTGGGGGACTGTGTGGTTTTATTGGCAGGTATCTCTACTTCGAAATAGCGTTTGGTGTGAAGATAACAAGTAGAAGTTCAACTTTATATTCAAGTTAAATTAAAGTGTTAAAATGCAAACGATACGAAACATTACTGTCTGCAAAAGTTAAACGCATTTTGTTACTGAACATGATGCACTTTATTTTACTGGGTTTGGCCAACGATCATGCAATGGGAGCTTGACTACAGTCTAGTGCCAAATATCGAACAATCATACCTCCCTGCTGTGTCTCAACCGCTTTATCATGGTGTGTGTCGGTTGTTGTCTACTAACATTCACGAAAGAGATCAGTACATTGTTCTTGTCTTCACTCTGTACAGTCGGCATTCTAAAATCCATATTCATTTCAATGATTGCCGTTTAAGATGACTATATATTTCCAAGACAATAAATACAGACGGAGATAAAGGTTATCTGCATATTGAAGCAAGAGAGGAACCCCTGTCTGCTGTTCATTTAAAATATTACTAAACGCACTGGTTAAATTTTAACAATTTGAAGCGTAATACTAGAGTATATATATTCCATCCCATTGCTAACATAGTACTGCATTATCTTAAAACACCGGGGATGGGGGATGTAACCCAAGCAGAGGTCGTGGAGCGCCTCACACTTCCAGTACTGAAGCCTAGTTACAAAGCCGTGGTTTGGGCATAACCCTCACTCTGATCTCTGGAGTCTCTGGTACCCTTTTGTCAACTCTTGGCCTCTTGGTGGGTCACCTCAAAACTTTGGTATCTCATAAACGAGGCCCATGGACCCTCCACTTATTGCGGAAGCTGCCGGATGAGGGCCTCAGTGGAGGAGGGTGGGGGTGTGGCCCTTCAGCGGGATCACCGTCGCTGTTGTGAGGGAGGGGGGGGGGGCAAAGCCGTGCCCTAACCTAATCTCGCGATACAGCGACTTCCATGCATCCTGATTTTATGGCGTTGTTAATTTGATCTGTATCTTGCCTGCCCTAGGGCCTAAGGAGTACCAGCGTGAGCATTCCTGCAAGCAGGATATGGGCCCCTAGTTGACAATTCCCTCCCCCAGGACACCATTGCTTCTAGTCTGGGCACCTACAGCAATGCCTGAACAGCTGCGCGAAGAGCATGACGGGAACTCAATTAATGCAAAATCATACTGGCGCGAGTCCCAAAGCTGCCGGGTGAAAACCAGGGCCTTTATTTCAGTCATAGCTGTCTGTACGGGGCAAGAAAAGAGCTTAGGACGACAAAGGCAGGCATGCTCCCAAATGTGAACCAAACAAAACACACATTCCACGTATCCGTGAACACGCGAAAGTAGCCTGACGGTCACACCAGTAAAACGTGGACTTGCGGAAAATGCGAACCAAACAAAACACACATTCCACGCATCCGTGAACACGCGAAAGTAGCCGGATGGTCACACCAGTAAAACGTGGACTTGCGGAAAATGTGCAAAACTACACCGAGCAGCGAGAAAAAACATACTTTCAGAGAAGCAAATGTGAAACCGGTGCCTTAGAGGCCCTACCTAACCCACCCTCTCCATTTAAGTTTGGAGCTTCTCTAATGCCGCCCCCGCTAGATCTCAATGCCACATGCCTCTCCCCGGACAACTCCACCCCCGTGGTCTCCGACCACAGGGCCCTGTGTAACATGGGCTTTGCCCAAGGACGGGGCTCGGGGGAGGTGAAGAATGCCACCGCTTACCTCGTTCCCGACGGTGCACGACGAGGGAGATAGAAGGTTATTTAGAGTCTGGGCGGGGAGGGGGCTGCCTACGGCCGGACTGCTGGCTGGGAGCAGCCAGAGATGCGACCGATCTAAGGAGAGGGGCAGCAGTAAAGAGGGCGCATGATGGGAGGGGCCACCCTTATAACCCTCCCCTGGCCCCACCCCTTATCCAGCCCCCTAGCTCACGCCACCCCTCCACCCCCCCGAGGATGGGCTGCCCGGCTGCCCACGGAGATACTAAGTCGCCTGCCCTCCTACGGGGTCCCCTGCAGGGACCTCGGGAATCCTGCAAAAAAGGCGGGCAGGCCCGGTGTCATCGGATAAACAAACAATTGGAATGAGCTTGAGCATATGCAAACATATGGGAGGGTTGAAGAAAAGATACACGTGTCAGGGGTCTACCCATAACAGTAATGGCAGCTGGAAAAGTGGGGATATCATTAGGAGTTGTACCTTATCACCTGGTCCCAGGGCATTTCGCTGTTTAAGCCTTTTTCATAAGTGTCTAGAGAGAAAATCCAGTAGACCTCTCTCCGTTTTCTGATCTCTATGCTGAACCAGGAATCCCCTTTGAACATAGACAATGAACCTGTGTACGAATGTGCGCTGGATACCACAAACTTCTGCATGGAGCAAGCTTAATACATATACAACACTACATAATCCATCATTTCTGGTTCATTTTCCTCAGTAGTTCCTCATTTACCACTGAACTTCACTTGGGTGAAAATAAACGTGTCCGCTGTTTCTGTGACTAACATAATTTTAATCGGGCTGGAGACTCCTGGTAGTGACTCCTTTGGAATTAAAAGGTACCTTATAATGAGGCCATGATTGGTAAAATATCATGGAAAACACATTTCACTCACCTCATTCGTTCAAATGTCTTTGTGAAAATAACTTAATCCTTTTGCTTTTGTTTCACATATTATCACTAGAACGAGACTGACAGCTGTAATTCTGTTTTATTAACACAGAGGTTGCAATACGTGGGTGTATATAATGAAGGCTACACATTTCCCATTTGTGCCACTGTCTAATTCTATTATTGGAGGTGACAGCACACAAACAGAAGAGGAAATGAAAAAGGCATACTATGCAAATGAGCTGTCGCCAGCTACAGAGCTCATATTAACATTTAAAATTCAAAGCTTTAATGTGGACATACATTAGAAAACAATCTCAGAATGATGCAGCTTAATTCCGTTTCAATAGCAGAAGGTAGGAGCTGTCCCAGTGTGACTTCATATGAGCAGACAATCAGAATCTCTGGTACGGTATGTTCTTTTGGAGTTTTCATTACTCCAGGTCTTCTTTGAGTAAGGATTGTGAAACATAGCACTTTTAAGCACTGAATTTTTGGAAAAACTGTTGTCAGAAACATTTATCTTTGTTGCCCAAGCAGTTACCATGATTTTAATACGGTCTAGAGTTTTTCCTAGCCCAGTCTTTTCAGAGTTTTAGGTTCTGTTATGATATACTGTTTTGTAAAGCGCAGAGCTACTCAGCAGAGTTTAAAAGGCGCTGAACAGTGGGGGATCAAGCTGGCAGCAGGATTAACTCTTAAAGAGGTAAGATTTTTATTTCCTCTTGAAAAAAACGAGCTGTTTACAAGCCGAAGGTCTAACGGAAGTCTATTCCAGAAGAGGTGCACCAGATAGGAAAAATATCTCCCACCTCTTCTGAGGCGACTAATGCGAGGCATCCTTGCCAGGTCCACAGTGGAAGAGCAAAGGGTGCGTCCAGGGATGTAAGCACTGATCCTCTCGCTGAGGTAGGATGCGCCTGTGAAAAAGGACCATGGTTTTAAAGATCATCCTCTTTTTTTACCGGGAGCCAATGAAGGGCCCTCAGGTAAGGGATCATGTGGGATCTAGGCCGGAGTCTGAGTAGCAGTCTCGCTGCCAAATAATGCACCACCTGGAGTCTCTAAAGGATTAGGGGCAAGATGTAGGTATCCAAATACCGGTCGGAAACGGCCGAAAATTCCGATTTTCGTCCGTTTCCGACCGGTATTTGGATATTGAGATGTAGGGGCATGTTAAATTACAGAATCGGTAATTGTGAGAAGTTGGCCTGATATATGATGTTTCCAATTCTGGAATCACCTTGTATTAGGCGTGGGCGGAAAATCCGTTCCGCTCGCGGATTTTGCGGATTTTCGGGAAATCCGCAATCCGCGAGATTTGCGAATTTCCCGCAAAATCCGCAAATCCGCGAGCAGCGGATTTTGCTCGCACTGCTCGCACTGTTCGCGTGAGTTCGCGCCCCGCGAATAAGTGCCAAATTGCAGAAATACGATCTTAGCAAAACTGAAAGTAACTACTTACCAGGTTCAAAAGTTCAGGCTCATCATTAGTAGCCATTTCCTGGAGTGCTTCCTGAGGGGCCCCTCCAGAGTTCAGTTGCCAGTTGAAACTATTATGTGACCCTGCTCTGAACCTCAGAATAGTTACACATATGCCACAAAGGTCCTGAATTACAGCTAAGGGAGACAAGCAGGAGCCAGGCTGGAAGTTAAAATCCATTAATCAGCCCCTAATTCATTATTGTCAGTTGGGGCAGGGCAGGTGTTGTAACTAATTTTGCAACAATGAAAGCACTTAGCAAGTGCAAAAGATCACTAATCAGGGCGCACTAAGGAAGCAGGTGCCAGCTAAAAAAATATTCTGTGACACATGAATCAGCCCCAAATTAATTCAGGTCACTTGAGGCAGGGAAGGTGTGCTTTGCTTTGCCGAAAATAATGTACACTGGACAACCAGAGGGTGTGGTGATGAAACAGAGGGTGGCATGGGTGGGCCAGAGGGTGGCATGAGTAGTCAGAGAGTGGCAGTGGTGACAGAGAGTGGCAGTGATGAAGAAGAGTGTCCCAAACAGGCTGGACACGTAGAAACAACAAGTTCGCGAAACTTGCGACCCGACAGGTAAGTTCGCAATTTGCGAAAGTGTACAAAACCCTCGCGAACTGGCAGAAACACGGGCGTACACAAAAAAAAAAAAAATCCGCGGGAATTCGCGGATTTTGCGGATTGCGAATCCGCAAATCCGCAAAATTCGCGAACGCGAGATCCGCAAAATTCGCTCATGCTTACCTTGTATCTGTCCAAACAATCCCTTATGGTGTCTGGTTGTAAGTCAATCTTATAGACAAGCTATCCTAATGGTAGCATGGACTAAGCAGCCTTAAAGGCTTTACTCATGAGGTTGTGTTAAGCGAGCTGTTTTACCAATCACAATCCTGTAATATCAAATGAAAGGACACCACACAAGTTATGGATGAGGCCCAGGGGCCACTCAAACCATATATTAAAAAAGTGGTATAAGACATACCAATCGAACAGTGGTTAGGCCTAGGGAATCGCTGGGAGCAGTCGGGACTAGCAATGCTGAAGTCGGGAAAAGCCCGCGGGAGTCGGGTGCAGCACTTAAAGCACACACATGCACCAATGCAATGTTAATGGTGCGTAAAGTTATAAAGTTATAGTTAAAGGAGACGTCCGCTTAACCTAGCAAGATGAAACTTCAGACACATACACTAGAGGTGTGTACCAGTGTAGGAACACTGGCGTTGCTGAGTTACCTCACCCACAGGAAGTGGGTGCACAGGTGCGAAGTAGTGTCGGGTTTTGTCACGCTGGTTGATGGTGCTTGGAGCTGAAGATGCTGCTGGCGTCGAGACGAGAAGTGTCTGGTGGTCCTTTAATCCTGGATTTTCCACCATTTCTCTCCTCAAGCCCACTTAAAGGATCAACTCATCCTTTTCCACGATCCCTTACTATCGCAGGTATGATCTTAGGACTCTGTTCCCCACAGGACATTTGAGTGCGGGAGGAGATTTCCTTCACCTTCTAGCTCCCCCTCCCTTACCTTCTAGCCCCCCTGTAAGATTAGGGAACCCAAAGTATGCGAGTGTAACTTGTAGTGTGATTGAAAAATACATGCAGCGAGGCAAGATGGCCGCTGAAGCTTTGTAGGAGTCAGTCGCTCACTGACCCCTCTCCGTCCTAAAGCACAAACTCAGGCAATGGAGCTCTGAAACAGCATGCAATCAGCTTTTTGGAATCAACAGACGGGAACCGCTTCTGCGAGTCTCATTCACGGCGGAATTGTTGGCCTCACACGAGTACTTCTGAAAGCAAAATCGATCTATCGTAAACTCCTCGAGGCACTTATGGCAGAGATGGGGACTCGAGGCAAAGATAAGTATCTGCAGCAGCAGCAACAGCCCACAGCTAATGGAATGCACAAGGAGATATCGCAGAAAGAAGCTGGAAGAACGGGCGCAATTCCTAAAATAAAAGCACCATCTACCAGCAAAAGAATTACCCCCACAGTCTCTACAATCACCAAAGCACAGTTGCGCAAACTGGAGAAAGCAAGCGATAAAGAGAAAGGGATCAGCCAAAGTAAAGAGGCAAGAGGCAGCAATATCACCCCAGCGGCACGAGAAACAGCAGGCAGAAAAGAAGAAAAATGATGTTACTTATCGACAGCCATCGATGTCCGAAGGCTTCAGTGCTAAAGCGCCACCAGAGGCACCGGGCTCGGCCACAGCAAACTCATTTTCCATGGCAGCAGGACCGGCGGCCGACACAGTTCAGAGCGTCCTCGAGGACGCAAGCGGCGGGGTTGCTAAGCAACCAGAGTACACAGAGCTCACGCTTCCCGCGGAACGCCGCGCAGAGGCTCAGCCAGACGCCGTGGATCGAGAACGGATGCAGGGGAGGCAGAATGACGGTCGGGATCCGGAAAAAGAGGTGAGAGAGGCTGATGAGGGGGTAAGGACATCGGGGATGTCAAACACTGGACAAATGCTAGAAGCATTGATAGAGGTGGAGGCGGAAATGCGAGAGGAGCAGATTCAGGCTCAGAGAAAAGAAAAGACTGTGCTGGGAGAGGTCACTGCAAGCCCCAGACTGGATAATAATATGTTAGAGGTGGATCTGGCAGAAGGGGCCGAGGGGGATAGGTTCTTCTCTGTCCCAGAAGAATCAGAATCCACACTTGCAAGCAGCGATGAGGAAAGGGACTCTTTGGACACAGACTCTAGCTCAGATGACAGTGGCAGCTCCAGGGGAAGAGGTAAACAAAAAAGGCGGAAAATGACTGGGAGCTCACATAAGGGTACACAAAAAAAACTCGTGTGGGATTACTCTGCTACCTCCAATATGTACAAAGACGATGATCAAGAGCTTCAAAATGGTGGAGGAAAATTGGACTTAATGTTTGCCACATTAAAACAGATTCAAATGGAGGCGAGAGCTGAAAGTCGGAGGGCCAGACATGATACGAAAAAAATCCAAGCCTCAATAAGGAAAATAAATAAAAAGTTTGAAGAAGTGGAGGAAAGAGTCACTGAAGTTGAAGAAAGAACTGGTAGACTAGAAGACGAGGTAACGGATTGGCAATCATCTAGAGAGGAACAGACCAAGAAAGTGGAAGATCTACAGTGGAAGGTGGAGGATTTGGAGAATCGCCAGAGGCGTAATAACGCCAGGCTCCTCGGAATAGAGGAAGGGATTGAGGGGCAGGATCCCAGAGGTTTCGTTGTTAAGCTATTAAAAGCAGCCTTCCCAGAGGTCCCATGGATTTGGGAACAAGAAGTGCAGAGAGCCCACAGATACCCGCTTTTTGCAAGGAAAACTCAGAAAGAAGGTTCAGGAGCTTTACCCAGGGCTATGTTGGTATTTTTTGGCAACTTCCTGGCAAGGCAAGAACTAATGGAGAAAGCCAGGCCTGACGCCAAAAAAACGGTGGAAGGAATTACTTTCTTTGCGAGACCGGACTTCTGCCACATAACAGTGGAGAGACGCTGGAGGCTCAGACAGCTGATTAATGCATTTCAGTCACAAGGAGCAGAGGCCTATCTGATGTTCCCAGCAAAGTTAAAGGTCATTTCAGCGGGCCGCACGAGAATGTTTTTTTCTGAGATCAAAGCGGGGGAATTCCTGTCAGAGTTAAAAGAGCAAGGGGGTGCCAGTAGAAAATAGTCAGGGAAGGGAGCAGAAGAAGCTCAATTTAAGAAGACACAAAAGTTGGATAACTTACTAAGCCTGACAAACAGAAGTAGTACTAGACAAGAGGGGAGGAGAGGGGGAGCGACTCTACAACGCTGAGCGGACACACATAGGTCAGGGATGACCTATTTGCCTGTCACAGGGGGGGAGGGGCAGCAGCAGGGGTGGGGGGGCTTAAAGGGGGGGAGGGGAAGGGAAGAATTCACGGGGAAAAGGTGTTGGTGTAAGGTAATGCAGATTTGTAAGGAGTGTAGTGATGCAGTAAAAGAATACAGAAAAAAAGACAAAAAAATAGCTGAGGCGCTGGTAAAAGTTAAACTAGAAATATGGCACTTAGGATAATGACAATTAATATCTGTGGTTTAAACAACTTGGAGAAAAGGCAGAAGTTCTCCGCGCTGCTGCGACACTGGAAAATTGATATAACCTGTATACAGGAAACGCACGTAGCAGCTGACGATAAATATTTGCTTGGTCAGATGGGGTTGGAGATCCTTGCTAACACAGGACAAAAAGAGCGAAATAAGGGGGTGGCAGTCCTGGCTAGAAAAGGGATGGTTAAAATTAAAAAGAAGAAAGAGGATTCTGAAGGGAGATGGGTGATGCTAGACCTTGAAACAACAGCGGGAAGATTTACTTTGGTCTCATTATATGGTTCGAATGAAGACGAATCGGAGTTATTAGAATTTTTGGATAGTGAGCTAGCCTTGTGGCCAGAGCCTGTGATTTGCTGTGGGGATTTTAATATTAATGGGTTGTATGGAGTAATAGGCACAAGCGGGGGTGGGTATCAAGGAGGAAAAAAAAAGGTGCATAAAGCAATACAAAATCTTGCTAGACACAACGCACTGGTGGATACGTGGCTGGAGCTTAATCCGATAGGATCAGGTAGTACTTACTATTCAGCACCACACCAAACAGTTGCCTGCTTGGACTATTTTCTTATCTCTAGCTCATTAGTCAGTAGGGCTAAAATAGACTGTCTCCCAAGGATAATGTCGGATCACAATCCGTTGGTGTTAAGTTTAGCAATATTACAAAAAGTGGGGGGGGAAAGAACAAACCCGACATGGACATTTGAAAGAGGTTTGCTGAAGGAGGAGGGCTACATTGCAAGGATGCAAGAATGGATGACACAATTCTGGGACTTAAATAGATACTCAACCTCAGCAGATATGGTGTGGGACAGTTTCAAAGCAGGAGTAAGAGGAGAGACATTAAGTTTTTCTTTGGCAAGAAGTAAAAAGGAAAAAGACATGATGGATGAGGACATTAGAAAATTGTTGGAGATGGAAAAAATGCTAGTAGAAGCAATAGAGAAACAAGAACCTATTGGACAGATTTTAGTGGCCATAGAGATGCAGAGATCAGAAACAGGGATTACTCTGGCACAAAAAACAGCGAGAAAATACCTAGCACACAAAGAGAAATGTTATGAGTGCAACGAGAGGGTGGGACATCTGCTTGCAATTAGAACTAGGCAAACCCTAGCTGCAGGAGAAATCAAAGAAATTAAGGATAGTAATGGGATAATTGTTAATAAAGTGGAGGAGGTGCAGGAGGAGTTCAGGAGGTTTTACGAGAGATTATACATGCAGGATAAAAATGATGAGGAGATAGAAGAAAAGAGCTCGGAATATCTAAGGCAAGGTCAACCGGATGGGCTGAGCATAGAGGATAGGGATAAACTAGATACACAATTAACACTACAGGAGATAAGAGACGCAACATTTAGTTTACCATCTGGCAAAGCAACGGGACAAGATCAGATCCCAGTAGAATTTTACAAAACTTTCTGGGATATACTAGCTAAAGATATCTGGATAATTTGTTGCTTGGCACAAGAAGGTAGAACGGTTCCTCACTCTTGGGCGGGGGCCGATATAATCGTATTATTGAAAAAAGATAAACCCCCCACTGAACCGGGCTCTTATAGGCCTATCACATTGCTTAATGCTGATGCGAAGATATTCTCCAAGGCACTGGCTAACAGATTGAGCAAAGTGATAGAGAAGGTGGTCTCCCCCGTTCAACACGGGTTTATACCAGGGAAGGGAACCACCGAACATACTAGACAGCTGATAACCATTTTGGACGCTGCAGCGGCCGCAGGCGATCCCGCTGCGGCGATCTTTTTGGATGCCGAGAAGGCTTTTGACAGGGTCTCTTGGGTTTATCTTTGGAAGGCTATGGAGTGGGCTGGTATAGGGCGAGGATACATAAAGGCTGTCCAGGCTCTATATAAACATCCTAGTGCAAGGATCCGTATTAATAGATCATACTCTAATGCAGTGCAGATTAGACGAGGGACCAGGCAGGGGTGCCCAGTGTCACCATTATTATTTGCAATATATCTTGACCCCTATCTGAGAAGACTGTCAATAAATAGGAGGATTACCCCAGTTATTTTACACGGGAAAGAATATAAACTATTTGCCTACGCAGATGACGTGGCCGTCATAACACCGACACCAGAGGTGTCACTGGTTGAAATTGAACAAGAGGCTAGGGAATTCGGAGAGGTGTCTGGTTATTCAATAAATAGGGGGAAAACACAGATCGTTCAGAATCTATACACTACATATGAAGACGCAAGGGTTGTTTCAGACACAAAGTATTTGGGCATCAGGGTGACTGCAGACCTAGAAAAACTAGTAGAGATAAATATGGAACCACTACTAGCCAAAGTTAAAAGCAACCTTGAGAGAGTAAATAATTTACACTTGACTCTCATGGGTAGAATCAACTTTATCAAAATGGTCACTTTTCCGAAATTTTTGTATTTGTTCAGGGCAATTCCACTTTTCTTTGAAGGGATCTGGTTTAATAGAATAGAATCGGCTGTAAATAAGTTAATTTGGGCACAGGGGAAGACACGCAGAGCATATCGGTTTTTAACACTACCACGTGAGAGAGGGGGCTGGGGTGCACCTGATTTTAGATCTTATTACTGGGCGGCAGCTCTGCAATACTCCAAAGGACTATTAGGCGGAAGTGATCAGGAGGAGGAGATGGGGGGGACAGGGCCGGCGAATGTATATAAAGCACTCCTAGGTGAAGCGTCAGAAAACGCTTTGGTAGCAACGGTGGATTTTGCATATTTTAAGCACACAAGATTCAAGACACTGACTGCGATATATAAAGTTTGGAAAGCGGTAAGGAAAAAATTGGGTTTGGGAAGGTACAATCGATATTTAAGACTCTACAGAAATGATAGCCTTCCGATAGAAATTTGCTGGGATACAGTTATGAAAGAATGGGACGAGAAAGGGATTAAGAAACTGGGAGATTTAATGGATGAAGGGGGAGCAATCTTAACGTTTCAAAACGTACAGCATAGGTATAAAATAGCTGGCCATAGCTTCTTTAAATACCTACAAGTAAGGAGCTACTTCTACACAAAAACGGGGGGTGCAGGGGGGATGGCGAGATGTAAGATAATGGATTATCTGGGATAGTAACTTATCATGCTCAATAAGACAGTTGTATGCAGAATTACAAGCCTATAAAACTGATGACAGAGAGAAATATAGTAGTAAATGGAGAGAGCAGGTAAATGCAGGATCTGAAGAGCTACAGGCTTCCTTAGATTTTGGTAGATCGATTTTTTGTTCCGCTACACTCCAAACCCAACACTATAAAACAGTTTATTCATTATATTATACACCAGCCAGAATAGCCAGTTGGGGAGGCTCCACGGGAATAACGTGCCCAAGGTGTAACTCAGCTCAAGCTAATATTACACATATGTTCGTACAATGTCCACAATTATATACTTTAAAACTGGCAATAGAAGAGTTTCTAGAGAATTCTCTGGATATAAAAATTAAATGATCTGAAAAATTAATAATCCTGGGGGTAAGCTCAGAGGATAATATAATCCACCCAGAATTCTTATTTATGGCCACAGCAGTATACAGGATAATTGTCGCAAAGGCATGGAAGGATAAAACTGCACCGTCATTCCAGACATGGGCTGCTAGATTATTATCTACGTATAATTTGGAGAAGGCAATTTATGACAGAAAAGGAAGGAAGGCAAAAGCTATGGGGTGCAGGATATGGCTTCCCATTGAACAGTGGAAGAATAGGAAAAATGGTGTGCAGCAATAATAGAGAAATGGGTTGAACATATAAAGCTAATAATAGTAACGTTGTGTAATGTGCCATATTCATGTCTGTGATCTTATGTCATTGAATTTTAGTACTTTAATCTGCATATTATTTAGCAGTACAAATCTGTATTCGTTGTAAAAGAATCTGTAAATGTATAAAAACACACTGGTTGTAACAGAAAAATGGGGGGGGAAAAAATTTCTTGAATAAAGATATTTAAAAAAAAAAAAAAGAAAAATACATGCAGCTCCTTTAGAGATTTCAGTGTCTTCACCATATTCACCCTGGTGGATTAGACTAATACTCAATCCCCGGGGTGTTATCATTTGGGAACCTCCAGTGAATACCTAGACCTAGACCACCCAATGAAGAAGTCTATATATGTGATGTTCTCTACACATTCAGTCATGGCCTTTTTATCTTTTATGATTAGTGAGAAATATGTAAAACCTGCGGAATGTTAACTCGAAATGCATGTTATTTTTATAACCTTTGATGTATCATAATACTCTTTAATTGTATCCTTTCAGCCTGTGTGTTCCCCTCCCCCCTCATCTTTGCCAGCCCTGACGAAGGTGCCCCTCACCGAAACGCGCGTTGGCGTCATTACGGCATTACCACCCGGAACGGCAACAACTTTCCAACTCCTTGCCTTCCCCTAGTTGCACCCGCGTCCATGCAACCATAATTCCAACCTTTTTCTGTTGCAGGCCTTTTTGAATTACCCGTATGAAGTGACTGAATATGTTTGTGTATGAATGGTTTTCGATACATGTGAGTGTCTGCTGAGCCCCTTGCCTTTACCCCCTTGAGTGAGTGGAACACTGTGTGTATATATATAATAAGTTTTTATGTATCTTTTCATATGAATTTACTGCTGCACATAAAATGATGAATTGTATTGTTGATTTTATCCATTTTTGTACTCACCTCATTCTGACTATTTTGATAAGATGACTAAATGCACTAAACCAAATAAAAAAATCTGAAAAGAAAAAAACATTTATTCTCTACCTAGAATGATTTGATTTTGGTCTGTTTACCTCTTTGGTCTCGGATACTTACTGGACATTGTCCCCCCTTAATCATAACTGGATCCCACGTTGGGACCACTATTTACCAAGTTTGGCAGGGTGATTTTCTCTATTTGCCCTCGTGTTCTCCCCTTCGTTCCTGCCTACATCACTTATCTGCCCTGGGGAACCCCCTTCTATTACATAAAGCATGGACTAAGCAGCCTTAAAGGCTTAACTCAAGAGGTTGTGTTAAGCGAGCTGTTTTACCAATCGCAATCCTGTAATATCAAATGAAAGGACACCACACAAGTATATATTATAAAAATATATGTATTTATTACTGGAATAATCCTCTGTACTCTTTATGAGTGCAAAGGCACAAGCGTTTAAACAAAAGTACAGTTAAACATATGAAAGTTGCACAATTATGGATGAGGCCCAGGGGCCACGCAAACCATATATTACAAAAGTGGTATAAGAGATACCAATCGAACAGTGGTTAGGCCTAGGGAATCGCTGGGAGCAGTCGGGACTAGCAATGCTGAAGTCGGGAAAAGCCCGCGGGATTCGGGTGCAGTGCTTAAAGCACACACATGCACCAATGCAATGTCAATGGTGCGTAAAAGTTATAAAGTTATAGTTAAAGGAGACTTCCGCTTAACCTAGCAAGATGAAACTTTAGACACATACACTAGAGATGTGTACCAGTGTAGGAACACTGGCGTTGCTGAGTTACCTCACCCACAGGAAGCGGGTGCACAGGTGCGAAGTAGTGTCGGGTTTTGTCATGCTGGTTGATGGTGCTTGGAGCTGAAGATGCTGCAGGTGTCGAGACGAGAAGTGTCCGGTGTAATCAAAGGGTGGATCGAAGATAAAGATGATCTGAAAGCAGAGGAGACAGAGTCTGTGTCACTCAGCAGTGACCAGGGTGGAACCAGAAGGAACCAGGCAATGTCGGGCGCTTTCAGGTCGCTGTCGGGAAGCTTCTCTCCGCTTCCACGTGGACTCTGGGGCACCGAGGATGTCCAGGAGTGGATCACGAGCTGTCCCACGAAGGATCTCGCTGTCGGCGGTGTCGGCTTCCGGATTGGAGCAAACAACCCTTGGCAAGCGCAACCCACGCAGGACTCGAAGATGGCTTAGTACTCGAACCAGGAGGGTCAGAGCGGGTGCTCCTTTTCAGAGGAGCGAGTGCAAGTCTGGAGCAACCAGAATCACAAGTTAGATTTCAAGGTTCATCACAGGGTCCACAAGCCTAGGGGCAAGTGTCCGGGCCAACGCGCTGAGCCAAAAGATGCAGAAGGGCCCCACTCAGCACTCGGTGAGTGTGGAGGGGTGAGCTTCGGTGCAGGAGAGGCTCAGGGCTGGGGCTTCTCAAACCCCGATATACAACTACAAGGGTCACTCGTGGGCTGCAGGTCAGGGTCTCGTGGTCTTTCCAAGATGGCGGGCCCCACACTTCCAGTCGCCTCCTCGGGTCTCAGCTCTGCAGGGACTGTGGATCGGGCTGTTGGAAGGCAGGCACGCTTGGTCTTGTCTAACTCTGTCGTTCGAGTTCCGGCAGGAACTGCAACAAAGTAAACGTCGAGGTGCTGGATGGTGCCTGTTTGCACAGGGTGGCCACTCCTTGACCACAAGGGAGATTCTTCAGTCTTCTGCGTCGAGTAGGATGTCGAAGGGTCCAGAGTTTTGTTTCATAAGTTTCAGTAAGGATAATCTGAGTGCGTTGGCACTGCTCCCATTCTTATACCAATCTAGGGGGCTGGATTACCTGCTAGGTCCCCTCCTATGGGTGGGACCCAGGAAGGGGGTGGTTATACCCCTTTCCCTTTGTCCAGGGACGCGCTGGGACTGGGACTGGGGCTGGTGTGCCCCAGAACCGGTTTGACCAGATTATGCAAGGGGAAGCCTTGTGCTCCCCAGGCACTGTCTGGTTTCTTTCAAACCTCCCTGCTGCAATTCACTATCTCCTGTCTGGGGTGGTGTGACACCTCCCCGCGACAGGAAAGCCTTTGTCCAGGCCTCCTCGGCTGAGTTTTGGTCAGCAGCAGGAGGTCAGACTTGTGTCTGTGGCAGAAGCATCCATTTTGTGATGCTGAGGCTCTTTTAAAATCAACCACGTTTCAGTAAAGTAACATGTCTTCTCCCTCCTAGAGGGGTGGAATGCTATCCCTGTCGACAGGACTGTAGAGAAGATAGTATTCCAAATCGTATGACACCCTACACGACATGTTTTGATAAAGCCAAACCAAAGTTAACATATAACCGCGATGGATTATAATGCACTTAATAGCATATGGTATGGCATTATCCCGGAACAGCTTAGGGAATTGGTCCCGACAGCTGCAGACAGGCTCAGCTCATGCTAGATCACCATCTCACATAAAACCAAGCACTCTGCCTCCAGGATTGTTAAGGCCTGCCATAGGATGACTTATAGGTATATATGTGTCCAGATAGGTTTAGATATAGGTATACTATATCTAAGCAAGGGGTGATTACACCACTTTGCCCCAGCTGAGTGATCAGCCAGTTGTTTCAATTTTGGATAGCCAGCCAGGGGTGGCAAAAGATATGCTGCAGCCCCTGGTAGGCCTTGGATGCACCTATGCCCTGGGCACCTATAGTGCTCTGTACAGGGGCTGATAAGGTGACCCAAGCCAATTTAGTTATGCACCTAGGGTACATGGAATCCATTTTACAGAGAGAGCAGATAGCCTGGGGTCCTGATTAGCAGGGAACCAGGCCAACTAATTCGAAAACCAGCTAAACACAAGGCAAAAAATCTGAGGTAACCATAGTCAGGTATCCACCTTCCTACAGTAATTTTACCGAATTTGTAATTTTTCAGATTCGGTAAAATACCAAATTGGAAAAAATTATCGATTCTGTAATTCAACATGTAGGTAGCACTGTAATCAGTGCTACAAGGGTTTAAGAATTTGTTATTTACCACCAACTAGAAGTTGGTTGTAAATAATGAAAACCCTTCAAAAAGCATTTTTTTGCTTTCAATAACGTGGCATGTTGCAGACATACATGCCCTAAGGGCATGTATGTCAGCAACATGTGCACCCATGCTCAATTGAGGGGTGCAACAGGGTGTCAAAGTGACACCCTGTCCCCCTTGCAAATTCGGTAATTTTACCGAATCAGTATTTACCGATTCGGTAATTGGCATTGATTCCTATGGGCCTCAAGGCCCATATGAATCAATTGTAATTACCGAATCGGTAAATACCGATTCAGTAATCACCGAATCATTCAGATTCGGTAATTTCATAAGTGGAATTACCAACATCCCATTTACCTACTCTTAAATACCGAATCGGTATGATTTGGTATTTAAGAGTAGGTAAATCGAGATTACCTACATCTGGCACGTAGTCTGGGAGACCGAGGTGCAGAGCATTCCCATAGTAAATTCTTGAGGTAATCAGGGCCTGCACTACCTTTCTACCAGCAGACTCAGATAAAAGAGGTAGAAATGTTTTCACCATGTGAATCGTGCTGAAGCAGGACCCAACTAGGGTTTGAATCTGCAGTTGAAAGGAAAAGGAGCAGTCTATTTTGATCTCCAAATTATTTCAACAGTTTTGTGGGGAACCAGAGAATGGCAAGTTGCTCGGACAGCAGGTCTTCATGAAATTGTGGGGGACATCTCCAAAGGTCATGATGTCGGTTTTGTCTGGGTTGCATCTCAGATGGTGCAAATTGAGCCAGAGAAAAACCTTAGTGAGACAACTCAATATCAGCTTCCCATCTAAGTCCTTGCCCTTCTTGCAAGCAAACAGAAGCTGTGTGTCATCTGCATGATATGACTTGTGCGCCAAGGGACTCCACGTCAGATATGCATTCAACAGAATGGGACTGAGAGCGGAGCCCTGCGGAATGCCCACATACACGGGTCTGGCTTGTGCGGTGTGAGGCGGCAGCCAGACTTTCATAGTCTGTCTGTCCATGAAATGATGATAGCCAATGTAAGGCTGCATGTCTGATTCCTATCTTGTAAAGGCAATCAGGCAGCTTAAGGTGGGACACGGTGTCAAACGACGAAGTGAGGTCCAGCAGTATGAATATGGCTTTACCTCCAGTGTCTAGAGTGCTCCAAACATCCTCCACCACTTCAAGAAGAGCGGTCTCCACACTTAAATGGGGCCGGAACCCGGATGGAGCGGGGTGGAGTATTCCGTTGTCCTTTCAGATAACTGGAGAGCCGGTGGTTAACTTCCTTCTCTAGGATCTTGGAAAGAGCGGGAGAAGGGAGATGGACCTATAGTTTACTACTTACCTGGCCCCCCTGCAGGTTTTTTTAGCAGATGCAGCACTTTGGCCTTTTTCCAGGCTAATGGAACCACCCCTGTTGCCAGCGAGGTGTAAAAATGTGGTTCACAGTGGTGTTGATAGAAAGTGCCACCATCTTTAACACTGCGATTGGGCAAGGGTCAAAGGGGGAGGCAGATTTTAATCTCTTTAAAGCAGCAAGAGACTTAGAGGGAGAGATGGGAGTGAATGCGTCTAAGGAAGCGTATGTAAGAAGAGATGCAGGTACCCTACACACCGGGCTCTGTGATTGGAATGTTGGAGCACTAATTTGGAAACTGTTTTGAATGGTTTTGATTTTTACATAGAAGAAGGTGTCAAGTTCATCACACAACTCGGCTGTAAGGGTGCAGGCCCTCAAAGTGACAATGGGGGGAAGGAAGGAATAAACGATTTTGAAGATTTCCTTTGCTTTGTTGTCAGTGGAGATAGATCAAGAGCTGGTAAGAGATCCCCATTTAATCAGTAGTAAATAAATACTTACATAGATAGAGTGTTTTCAGATAATGGATATTTGAAAAGTTCCCAGAAATTTTTGGGAAGATTCCTTAGTGGTCTGAGGTGCTTAACCCCTTCCATGCTAATGACAAGGTCAACTCGTCATGGGCTTTACCTGCCCTGTGCTTATGACGAGTTGACCTTGTCACGATCCTATACGATTCAAGGATCTTCAGCACCCAGGGGGAAAACGCCTAGCAGCCAAGGTGTTAAGCAACCTTAATGTCCCAAATATTTAAATACATTATCAAAAGAAGAGATTGCAGGATTATATCCAGTGCGCCAGACACACTTTCAGTTGGGAATTATTTTTATGGCTTCCCACCTCTGGTAGGTTGTACCATGCAATATCAAAGTGCCATTTTGTAGCCCACCACCAAAACCCAAAATGTGAGTGGGTAGGACTCACTTTTAAAACCTGTTAGAATGCTTTAAACAAAGTGAATAGTCAACCAGAAAACACTTGTTTTACATTAAAGTGCATGGTGCAAAGGAAGGTTAGAAAAGATGAGCACAGGTATGATAGTAGAGAATGTGGCAAAGTTGCTGATGTCGCTCAGGAGCACTCCTGGGCGCTCAGCACAATAGGACAGCAAATAATCTTTATCAGAATGCATCTAGATCAGTGCAGGATGGGAAACTATGCTTATGGCATTCTCATTTAGTGATGGACAAATTGATACTGTGGAGCAAGATTTCCTTGGAAGGCTTCTGACCTAGATACTCAATGCATGTAACTAGTAAAGCCACATAGGCGAGTGGCGCTGTGTAAATGAGTATAGTTTAATGATTCTACTACTTGCAGGGGCCGCTTCAGAGCATTTGTGTTCTGTCTTTTAGAAAATGTTTCTTACTTTAGGACCCCCCACTCCCAACATTACCCTTTTTTCTTTCTTCTAAGATGTTCCCATCTTGTTTAGCTTTCCCTATGACTCTTTAACTTTCTATTGTATCTATTGTAGGGGTGGATGGAATTTGCGTAGTCGCGCTATTCAAAATTCCACGAAACTGTAACAAATCTCTGCGAGTATGCGGAAATTCTGCCAACACGTGGAATTGCTTGTCCCGCCCGTCTGCGATGTGTTTTTGCGTGCTCGCGGGGAAATATATCGCTAACTTGCCCATGCTGTCGCTAATGGGTGAGGCCATCTTGTTTTCCACTTGTCCCACCCACGATGATTATTTCCTGTTCCGGGTCACGTATTGAGTGCTCTACCCCTTCGCGATGAGTATTTCCTGTTCGGTAACGCGTATTACATGTTTGCGATGCTTTTTGCATGCTCGGGGGGAAATATCACGCAAACTTGCCCATTTGGTTGCAATGGGTGCGGCCATCTTGTTTTTCACTCTATTCCTATTGTTCTGGGCCTGCTTTTCTATCCTCCCTCTATTTTGCAATCCTTTGTTTCTGTAAACTTTTTTAAAAATCTTGTTTATTTATTATCTATCTCTCTATTTCCTGATTCTATATTTTGAGTTTTTTTCTACTGACTTTTTCTAGTACTTTTTTACTCTTTTTCTATAACTTGTTTTTTTAATTTCTTTTACTTTCTTTTTGTATTCCGCCCTTTTCTTTTCTACCCCCCCACCCCCGTGGATTTCAAGAACCATGGGCAGGGTAAAGGGCAAGGCTGCTCACAGCTGCAGCCGCGACCGCCTTCCCTGCAGAAGGCGAGGCCCACATGGGGTGAAGCCACGGGCCTTATTTAGTGAGGCGGAGGTGGCCACGCTTGTTTTTTTGTCCAGCGCCAACCTCCCCTTAACCCTGGCAGCAGGCTGCAGGCCTGGGTCTGGGTACGTGCTCCAGGAGCATCGGCAGCGGTGGGAAAAGGTGTGCTGGTCAGTGTTTCGCTGCTCTGCTGTCCAGCGCACCAATGACCAGCTGACACACCAGTGTCCCAATATCCTGGACTGGGATCAGGACCTGCTGGACCTGCTAGGGGTGGAGGTCCCTGGGCTTGATGAGTAGTTATTTAATATCACCAATATATGTGTTCTTCTTTTATGTTTTATATATTGCGAATATATATTTTTTCCGAACAGCAGGAAGGCTCCTGCTTACATTGCAGGTAAATTACGTTTAAAAATCTTCTGTGATTGTTATGACACAAGTGCTCGGCACTACTAATCATACTTGTTTGCAACTTTGCTCTCGCTTGGCCTGTTTATGTAAGAGCATACTTTAGAGAACTTAAGTTAGGTAATGCTAGAGAGACTCTAGTCCTTCCTTTGTTCTCCTGCCACTAAGAAGAGATAGTGGTGGATTGATAGGTTTAGTTACTTATTAGTATTAGTTGGTCATTTTTAAGTGGTCTGCGTGATGCATCCTCTGCCACGTCACATACTGCTGAGTGCTGCTTACCCCAGTCCTTAGTAGAAACTTTTGTAGTTTGTTTAATGAGTGTTAATAGGCTTATCACTAGCAGAACAATAGCAGCAAACAACCAACAATTTGGTGTATGCAAAAATGTATGCATGTGTCCTCCATCTATGCATTTTTGAGGACTAAAATGAAAGGAAATGCATACTTAGTGAACAATTGGCCTGTCTGGAATAGGTGGGCTAGGTCAGGTGGTACTTAGGCTTAGTTAGTATTCTGTAATCAGAATGGAACACTGTATTAGTGTTCATAAATAATAACTAGACGGTCCGTGAATCTCGCAATACTACTAGTCGTTCAGATTAGATAGGTCAATTTTATTGCAATTGTTCCCAAAAATGTTTTTTGAGCATTTTGAAAAATATTTTTTGTTTCACACCAATCATTAATGTTTGTATCTTTCTTTATTAAATCTTACATGATCAGCACCCAGGGGCAAGAAAGCAGGGTCAGAGCCGGCGGTACAAGAACAAGATGCCTCCCAGGGCCAGGACTGCTCCACTACAGAGGGCTCTGCTGCTGGCCCCAGTAAGTCCTCCAGTGGTTAATATTAATAATTCTATTTCCCTAACTTTTACTGCGCCTTATTTTTTCCGAACTATTATTTCGGTTTCCTAATTCTATTTTTTACCAAATCTTCTTCGACCTAGACTATTTTTTTCTAAATTCTTGTTATCCCTGCCTCTAACTGTCTCTGCTGTGACACTCTGTACTACTACTATTATTCTGTCTGTAGCTAAGCTTGCCCTGTTGGCCTCTTATTTATTTAAAATGTTTTAAATAAAACTCAGATTCACCAATAGCTCTAGCCACTGAGTCCACTCCTTTGGGTTATCCTCTTCTAGTCTTCTTAATCTTGAGGGTTTTCGACAATTCCCACCAACAAAATGTCCAACCAGATTTTACTGTTTTTAATTGGATAGGACATACAACTACTGTTGTAGGGATTCTGCACATACAGAACTTTGCACAAGAAAATAGGACGTTGGTGATGAGTGGTTGGACCTTCCTTACACCTCAGTCAGAACCCCTGACCAACTAGCTATAGTATCTCATTAGCTCTCTGAACCCCCCAAGATACCCAATGATTAGACAAACCAGAACATAACACTCCCGACCTCAGTCGCGGAAGCAATGTATACCTTTTCACTCACTCAATCGTGTAAGTCCACACCAAATACCAGAGAGTCTATGTAAGTTCAAAAGGTTGATTTTCAACTGACAAGCTCTGTACATTGTTCTATAATGCAGTATATGAGCCAGCACCAACCACAACATGCCTAAGATTAAAACAAGAAGCATTATTACAACTAAAAGCCCATAGAAGACAAAAGGTGAAATCATGATAACTGAACAGTGGTGGAAGAACCACCCTCCCCTTGGTAGGAATATATTTTATATAAAATTATAAACGAAGATCTTTGAGCGAATTCTGGGGTACCCCTCACCTTAGAAGAACCTAGTACTGGTTACATCATAAGCTCTGCAAAGCTCTGGTTGGTAGAAGGGAATCTTCCGTCTGTTATGCGAAAAATGGCGCGCGTTAGTTTATTGCAAGTATTTCTCAGTTGTGCCAAAAAGGGTAGCATTTTTATGGCTAAGCAATATGGACTAACACCAGAATTCCATAACAAATTCACTTGTTTTCCGACCTTGTACTCAGCACTCAGACAGTAGCGATATATGTTCCAGACCCTTGATAATTTGTACCCCTGCACCTCAGTAAAAATCATGTCAAAAATGCCAAGTGTCCTTATAATATGATATATGAGTACACGTACTTCCAGACTGAGCACCAGCTTTTATTTATATCCTTTTATTGAAATTCGATGAGCACACTGGTTATTTGCTCATTGACTTTTCTGTAAGTTTCATTCCTTATCAAACAGTACAGGCTTGTTGTAATGATTTGATAACCTTAAACCACCCTGAACTCCCTTCCGGGGCCATCTCCTTTCCTTCCCTTTTTCCCCCCCTTTTTTTTCTTTTTTTCCCATCCCCTCCCTCCCCCAATAATCACCCCCCCCCTCCTTCCCTCTTCACACACCCCCCGCAAATGTCTTTCCTGGCCCGTGTTGCTAGACAGACTCTGTGGCCGTCTACAACTTTCCTCCTCTCTGCTCGCATTTGCGTCTACGATACGAGATTACCATAGCAACCCAGATGCTCGGGTGGGTGCCTGGTTCCTTCCCCTAGGGCGCATGCGCATTTTCCGCTACGCATACCCCTCCAGGACCATGCCCCTAGCTGTCACACCTCCGCGACCATACGGACGCGGCTTCATTAATACTGCCTCTCGCACCCGGCTTTCGATACGCCTTCATCCCATACACGACGGTGGCGGTGATTTGACCGAGCTGCTTCATTCAGCCACAGGTATGTGCCTCCCCGGTTTCAGACGCATGACACTCCGTTTTGACCATTAGCACAGAGCTTTCTGCCTGAGTGCAGCGTCCGTTTAGTAATTTTACCCCGCCTTCCCCTTTCAGACTCACCAGGATTTTTCACCGGATTCCATGGACGCTGATTGATGTCCCTGAACCCTAGTTACGCTTCTCCAACTACAGGTAGTTTGGATTTTATTCCTCCTTTTTTCCCTCCCCGTTAGTGTACCCTGACAAGGACCCTTACTATTCTAGTTTTTCCTCAATAGGATTTCCTACGCAGGCATTCAGATCCCGTTCCAGGCATTCCCATCCTCCACCATTGGATTCTCTTCTGACGTACTGGACAGGTACTTGTTTGATTCTCATTACAGATCTTCCTGGTCCCTCTGTGCCTTCCCCACACACGGTCTATCCTTAGACTTTGCCATCACATGACCTTTCCTTCCTATTGGCCCACCAGTTTCTTACTTCGTATTCTTTAGGCTGCACAGTGGTATCTCCTCTCCCCTTCTTGTCCCCCCTTATTTTCCTTCCCCCTGTCCTTCACCCCCTCCCCACCCCTACTACTACCTACCCCCCTTTTTCCCCCCCACCCTTGCGCTTTTCAGTGCTCCCTGTTCCCTTGACCTGACCTCCCTTTCCTTTTGATTTACCCTGTACAGCACTGCTCCTACCAAAACAGACTCGTCCTGAGGATGATCCTAACTAACCAGGATTGAAACATCGACTCCCCAGCTCATTAAATGGCACAGGAACCGCATTGGCTCAAAAGAAATGTTTCAAGATATATAAAAAAGTGTATAATTATATGAGCCACTCGCCTCTCTAATTCACTGTATATAATTGCACTATTTGCACCTCACGTGCCATCCTAGCTGGTTCTAATTGTCACTTGCGTCGCTACACGTATGTCACCCTTCACATACTTTGCACCAAGCCCAATTGCGTTTGTTTCCTTTGTACAGTGCTGATACTACTGTTCTTTCCTTAAATACCTTTTTGAATACAAGATGCTTTAACACCTTGGCTGCTAGGTGTTTTTACCTCCTGTGCTGATCTTGGATGATTCCCATTGTTCATGACGAGCTCAGCTCGCCATCAGCACAGCTCAACCGTGCCTCATGACGAGCTGAGCTCGTCATGAGCATGGAAAGGGTTAAGCACTTATATCAAATAATTGTGAGTCTCCTTCTTGCTTATCGTGTAATGCGTTTGCTTACAATTGTAACTGTCTCCTATTAATACCAGTGGGGTCCTTGTTGATTTTCTACAATTCCCTTACCCTGTCCTCATCTGGTATAAGGGTTGATGCTCCTGTAGCCTTATAAAAGGGGTTTATTATGGACATGGACATTCAATTGGTTGTACTTTTTTGTTTCAGACCTTGGTTGGGGTAAGGGAGGGGGGTGGGTCAGGTGTTGTTGTGGGATTTTTTACATAGTTTGTTTTTGTTAGGGGATTAAATTATATATTTATAGTGTAAATACGATGTTAATGTTTTGTGGGTGGGGTTACTGTTTTACATCACACTGTTTCCTTGCTGCTGCAGGGTCACAGCCAGTGTTTGATTTAAATAATCGGCTATCTTTGAAAGACACAAACAGATAGAGGTGGTACCCGTCACTGAGTGACTTGTCCTACTAGTACTGTTAGTCTCTCCTCCTAGTCTATGCATTCTGCAACTGGACTCAAGGGGTGTGTGAATTAATGAAAAGATTTCCATTATTAATCATGACTACCCCAAACTTCTTCTCTTACCTGTGCTTGATGTTTAACTTAGGCACAGCGATGACTGCATGGTAATGATGGTTTGCTTGCCCAACAATCCATGGTTGTGGTGGTAGTAGTAGTAGTAGACACTGGCAGTAGCATTTGCAAAAATAGAAAATGAGACAGTCAGACGCCTGAGAGAGACTGTGGGAGGAGTAGTAGAACAAAGTACAGTACAGCACTTACTGCCAAACAATAATAGGCTAAAATTAAATTTAAAAAAATGGTGGTGGGGATAGCCTAGTACAACAAGTTACAATCTGTACTTGTGTCGAGTCACCCTACTAGGCCTACACTCGACACAAGCATAACCGTTAGTGCTGTTTATGAGGATGACAACAAATCCAATTGATGTCTGCAATTAATGATGATGGGTTAGGTTCTTCTGGAGAAAAAAAATTACCTAGCAAATATACTGATCATGGGTGGGCAAGCAGAAGATCCTCACCCTGCCTTGAAGTTGAATGAGTGTTGCTTTTGCCACATCCGCCCCAGCAAGCATGTAATCAATTATTGGTGTACATTTAATTTAGTCACACCTCAATAAATCACACAGCCCGGGGAAAGAGGGTTAGGGTTTGATGAATGGTTGGGAAGGGGGTTTGGGGAAAGGTTTGACAAAGAAAAACACTACACATGGACAAACAGCAAAACACAAACTTGGCTGACGACCATATCCATAAATCTGTTAGAAGAGAAAAAGGAAATGCATGCATGATGATGATATTGTTAACTTCATGGTTGATGATAAGTAGTACCTACTAACTACTACTAGACACGTACACAGTACAGGGCAGCAGTATATTATGCAATGTGCCTTGCCTGTCTGCCTTCAGGGAGACCCAAATTACATTTTATGTTCTGTTGCACAGGGCTTACTTTTAAAGATAACAAAAAAAATAAAAAATAGCTGTAGGGATTAATTAAAAGCAGAGAGCAAACATAATAACAACAACACACAGTCAGAATGATTGAAGATAAAAAATTAATCAAATTATTTAAAAGATGATGAATGTTTATACTGTTACTGTAAGTTGTTATCCTGGTCAAATTGGGGAGTTGCATCTCGTCATTCCTCCTGGTCCTCCCTTTCATGGACACTCCGTCCATTAATCTTGGGTGACACCACTGCCTGCCTGGCGGTGTGGATTGGTAAGGTAAGTGTGAGTTGTTTTCCCCAGTATATCACAGAGTAAGGTCCGGCCTGTAATTGTAGATGGAAAAACAAAAGGGATATTGAAAAATAAAGGAGAAAAAAATGCATACATTCGGTGAAATGCAACAAGAACACTTCCAGTGGCGGCATGGATACATCATGTCTACTCCGTTTCCAGCATTAACCTACAACAACAGGACAGAGCTGACCCACGGCACCCGTGACCCATCCTCCATTTAGCGTATAATTTTTGACAGAGGCAGACAAAGCACATATACAGCAACATACCATTTTACAAATTAAGTGACTAAATCAATGCACCGCTGTCAATCATACCACTACACCCAACTCAACTCCACCACTACCCAGACATGTAGGTCTGGTGTGGTTGTTGTTGACTTGTTTACTTTTTATGCCACTCATGAAACGCCCTGACTTATTCCATCATTCATCATCCGATCTTACTGAGTGATGGCGAAGATATACTATGTCACTGTGGTTATCATGATGGTGTAGTCCAACTCAGTGTGCAGAGTGAGTCTACATTCCATATTCAAAATGCAATGGATCGGCCTGCAGTAGAAGAACAATTTTGTTCTTAAAAAACAAGAAGGGAAATATTGACTTGAGTTACTTTTAGTTTGTAGATTAAATAATAGTACACAATGAATTCATTTCATGCACAACAAACAGCAACACAGATCACTCAGTCATTGTCCAATGCAGGCCATCATTCATTACCTGTTCCTTCTCATCTTAAGTTAAGGGGCAGTCTCTCTCAGCTCTGAAAGGAAGATAGCTATAGTAGTCATCATGTTCCACTTATTTTGGAGGGACTAAACACAGCAACATTTTTTTTTCTTCTATTCTACATTCAATCATCATCTGGCTTGAGGAAAATGGATTTAGAGCGAGTCAGGAGAATAGAGGAGCAGGACTCGGAGGAGTGGACTTCAGTGAAATGCAGACAGCTGCAACTGCAATATGGCAATGAAAAGACTAGAAGACAGTGGCTATGGATTTGTTGGGAATTGAAGTTTCGAGCCAGAAAGACAGACACACACAAATAAAGGTAAAAAGGGAGGAAGAAAGTAAGAAGTTCAAGCCTAGTTTTCAGTGACGTATACCTTGTCCTCAAACTCTGGGGGTTCAACCAGAATTAGGTAATCATCATCTAACACACTACTTACGAAACCTATGTTGCTGTCCTCATCTTCCTGCGTTGATTCATATATTGTGTAAATCAGTGGTGAAAAGTGCTGATTCGTTTTGATCATGGTTAATCTCTCCACGTTTTTGGGCAAGAGACTGGTCCTTTTCACTTTTACAATGGAACCAGTAGCACTAAAAGCATGTTCAGAAGAGACACTTGTGACAGGGAAAGCCAGATAGTTTATCGCCAGCCTGCTGAGCACTGGCCATTAGTTCCTTTTCCCATACCAATACCGCAATGCGTTTTGATCAATGCAGATATCTGTTTGGTCATCCAGATAGGCCTGGACCATCCGCTCAATGTTCAGGGGTGCTACACGTTGTTTGGCCTCTTTTGTCTTTGCACCAGCACTGGACCTAGCAAACCCTTGCGGTAAATACCAATACTGAACCGATTTTACTGGGGCTGATGGTTCTTTCTGTTGTTGTCAATAGTGTTGGTGACCGCTCTCAGCCAAACGCACTGCCCTCAGGCTCTGAAGTAGAACTTGATGCAGGATGCCCTGCTGCAGTACTTGTTGTGGGTTTGAGTAGCGGGCCTTTAATTGCCAGCCATTCATTTTCAAAGTGAGTGGCTACCTCAGCTATCCAACTTTTGTTCATGTTTTACTGTCCAGTGATGATTTGTACCGTGGATCCAGAATTGTGGCACAAATGTAATGTTTTTCAGACACAATCTTACTTTGCACTATTGTATTTCCATTTAGGCTGCGGGATAAGCTCTCCGCCAACTCATATGCTTCATTTGTTCCTCGACACCTTTGTATGATTCAGACAACTCCTTCAGCTGTTGCTGTAGCATGTGCAACAATGGGATAGCTTGGCCCTTAGTACAGTCTTCCTTTCTGACGTCACATGTGAAGACCTCGGAAGGAAGAAGCATCTTTGTCAAGCATTTAACTAGGCACTATTGGTCCATCTGAAGGGTCATGCCTTTCACAGCAGCATCCCCTCTTTGCATGACATAATCATTGATTGGTCTGTTATGCTCAGACGGTCAAACATGTAATAAGTTTAGTTCCAATGTGTTGTCACCTCCTGGATGAGTGCTTTGACTGGCATTCTATATTCATGTTGAATGATCCTCAGCTGCTTCCAGGCTTTAAAAGAATGTCTGAAATGTGTGCATATTCTTCGGCAGGTGGTCAGTAAGTAGTTGACTATGGCTTCTTTTTTCAAAAAGTCTTGAACAATAATGTTAATGCAGTGCACCAAACAAGGGACCCTGAAAATAGGCACCTTGCTCCATGGCCTTAACCCCTTCGATGCTGATGACGAGCTCAGCTCGTCATCAGCCACGGATGGCGTGTGCTGATGACGAGCTGAGCTCGTCATGTAACGCGGTTTTGCGAAAAAAGCCGCACAGCGCAAAAATTACCGCAGCAGCGATGCGGTTAAGTACATTACTGCCATTATCCATGGCAACAAAACCAATGTTAAGCCCTCTTGGGCGCAGCCATTCAAAGACTTTGCTGTTGAACTCTTCCAAAATGTTTGCAGCAGTATGAGATTTTTCCATGGCGAACATGGCTACAGTTGCATGTTTCCGAGTTGCATTAAAAATCTCAGCAGTGTCAACAGCACCTGTTCCAGATACCTTTTCTCTAACCCCCACAAAAGAGATCCAGTGTGCAGTGAGGCACATGTAATCAGTGGCTTGGCAACTGGTCCACATGTCTGTTGTCTGGTGGTGGATATTGTGAACAGCACACCGCTGCACAGCTTGTCCAAGCAATTCCAACACATCGCGATGTAGTGCTGGAACAGCAACTCTGGTAAAATAGGACTGGCTGGGAACCTTCCATTTAGGGCAGACGGCTGACACAAATTCAAGGAAACCCACCCCTTCCACAAAAGAAAAAGGGAGAAGGTCCAGCGCTAACATTTTAGCCAGTTTTGCGTTGTACAAACGTGCCGTTGGGCGGTTGAGTTCGTACTGCCCCTCCAACCTAAGAATGGTGTCAATGGTAGGCTGGATTATTTCCCTTTGTGTTGCAGCTGTCTTCTTGAACCCAGTTAGGCTCAATGACACACTTTTTTTCATTGCAGTACTCAGTTGCCTTGGTGTCTCAGTCTGACTATGAGTACTACGGACCTGGTGCCACTGAGATGTTGTGAGGATGTGGGAGGTACCAATACACTGCTGGGGACAGGGCTAGAAAAGTCTCCCTCTTGTGCACCTTCCACCGCAATCATATCTTCTTCTACTTCTTCATCCCCACCAACAGCAATGGGTGCAGTTTTACTTTTTTGTAAGCAAAGTTGATGAGCCCCCCACTGTATCATGAGGTGTTCTTTGAAATGTCTTGTTTGGCCCCCGGTACCATAGTTTGTACCAAGTTTATCCCGCCTAACAGAGTTTTGACAAATTGAGCATATAGCAATGTTCTCCTACGTACTGCTAACCAAAAAAAATTCCCAAACTGGGGAGGTGTACTTTCTGGTGCTGCTGGAGGTGCCACTTTCAATGCCAGATGAACTGGAGGGTGGGTGTGAAATTTGACTGAGGTGGTGGTTGAGCTTGATGTAGGTCCCTGCCGAGCCCTAGCAAATGCAAATATGGAAGCTGGAGGTGGGGTTACCTGTCTTGGTGATATCCGTGCTACATCCCTTGCAGTGATTTTGGATAGGGTAATAATGTGGGTCTCCAGCTCCTCTGGGCCGGGAGTAATGTTCATGATGACAGGTTCATCATCATCATCATCCCCCTCTTCTACATCTACCTCCATAACTCTAAGGCTTTCTGGAACCTTCCTGTTCACTATCCTTGTCTTGTGGAGTGATTCACTCTCAGACTGAGCTGGTGGATTCCAAGTGGCATCTAGATCATCAGAAGCTGGGTTTGAAGAAGAAGTCGATGGGCTAACCCTCCTTTTCCTTCCTGGGGATCTGGAAGACAATGGATCTTCTGAAAGAGTGGCTTGCTCCTCTTCGTCTGCAGGAAGCTCGGTGTCCTGAACTGCCCATACTTCAGGAGGAACAACTACTATTGTGGGCTGTTGTTGCTGCTGTTGTTGCCCACTTATCTGCGGAGTTTCTGCCTGCGTTGATTGGGTACTACTTTGGGATATTGACATTTCAATATTACTGCTCATCAGTAGACTGGCTACCTCTGCGACACTCATGGGCTTGCGCCCAGGTTGGTGGGTTGGGCCCGCTGATGCGGAGGTGCTGCTCCCAGCTAGGTCCCCGCTGGACACCGCTGCTGCAGTCATACGTTTTTTGTTCCCAAAAAACAATGAGAGCGGCACACCAGTCTTGGCAAGTGCCACTTCCTTCTTCTGTTTCTTCTTCTTACTGGCAACTTTCTTGGTACTGAAGGACCTAGTAACTTTCTTTGGGGCCATCTTCTTTAGATGTCAGCAGGACGCTGTTGCACAAGTTGCAGAGAATTCTGTGGCCACATGTTACATGACGTTGTGCGCCGCAGGACGTCTGTCTGGCAGTACAACGGGTGACGATGACACCACCCCCTCTGTCTTTTTGTGCACCTAAAAGAAAATAAGCCAAGAGAAGAACATCAGTGAAATGTTGCACTTGTTGTTTTGGTTTAATTACTACTAGAAAAACAAACAAATATAATATATAACTTAGTGTGTGGTGGTCACACTTGTTAGCGTTGTATATTATTACATTTTATTAACTCAGTTTAAGTTATAAAAAAACATAACAGTGTAGCCATTTGTGAGACTTTGACAACAAGGGCTTTCATGGTGTACTCTGTACGCTCAGGAAGGATAGGAAAGAAAAAGAACAAAAACAAAAATACAAATGTAATGGGAGTGGAACCTGTTTGTTTGGCATTAAATTATTTGCTCATCATGTCATTCAGGGAGCTGCAGCTGGCAAAGGGGATAGATGAAAGCAGTATGACAAGAGGAACACAGGAAAGACATGCAGGCCTATGGCATATGCACACTGCCTGGCTTCCAAATGGCCACCAGCCACAAGGCTAGGCCCACAACAACAGCGAGACAGCGAAGACAGACAATGCAGGCCTGTGGCAAAAGCACACTGCCTGGCTTTAAAATGGCCACCAGCCACATGATCAGGCCCACAACAACAAGAAGCCTAGGCCAAAAAGGAACAAAGGAAATACATGCAGGCCTATATGGCAAAAGGAGCACACTTATAACTACCACCACAAAATGGCCACCAGCCGCAAGGAAACTCACAAGCAACAAGCAGGAGGCCTGGAAAACAATGAACTCAAACAGGCCTATAATAGACAGGCAAAGGAGGCAACACTGCTTTAATGCTATAGAAAATGCAAAAACTAAAATCTCCAGGGCTAAACAAGGTGTGCAAGGTACACAACAAACACACCACACACACCAAAGGCATTTATTTAACACACACTAAAGAAGTGAAATACCTCAAAAACCACATTTTGCAATTCAATCCAATGCAATCCATGCTCTAAATGATGTTTAAATTTAACAGAACACACAGAAACAGTTGTTTCATGCACCCATGACTACCTCTGATCCTACTAGAGGAAAGGCCTGTTGGCAGACTACGCCACAAGCTTGCAGGCCAATGGCAAAAGCTCACTGCCGGGCTTCAAAATGGCCACCAGCCACATAGCCAGGCCCACAACAACAACAAGAAAGCGAAGAAAGACAATACAGGCCTATAGCAAAAGCACACTGCCTGGCTTCAAAATAGCTGCCAGCCACATGACCAGGACCCCAACAGCAAGAAGTCTAGGCCAAAAATGAACAAAGGAAACACATGCAGGCCTATATGGCAAAAGCAGCACACTTATATAACTACCACCATAAAATGGCCACCTGCCACATGGACACTCAGTCACAAGCAACAAGCAGGAGACCTGGAAAACAATTAACTAAAAAAGGCCAATAATAGCCAGGCAAAGGGGGCATGCTATACAACACAGCTTTAATGTAATAAAATGCAAAAACGAAAATCCACAGAGCAAAACAAGGTGTGCAAGGATGGTACACAACACACCACACACACATAAAAAAGGCATTTATTTAACACACACACAAAAACTGAAATAACCCAAAAAATACACATTTTGCAATTCAATCCAATGCCATTCATGCCCTAAATGATGTTTAAAATAAATTCAACACACACCAAAGGAACAGTTGTTTCATCATGCACCCACGAGTTGCTCTGGGCCTACTGGCTACCCACAATACATTTTTATTAAGTAATGATGAAAAGTACCAAAATTGTAGTTGCAGCAACTGCAATGCCCCAATCAAACAAACAACAACCACTTACTTGTAAAATCTCAAATCCAAAAGTCCTCAAATCCAATGATATAGGATACAGCAGAGAGCAGACACAAAGAGTGATCTTTCCAGCTACAAATCCAAATGAAAAATGAACAGGAGATGGACAAAGTACTGGGAGGAGCCTCCTGGACAGGAACAGGAAGTTGGAGAATCTGTGGCACTTCCTTCCATTCCCCCAGCAAGTATTTTTTTTAAAAGTACTCCTTGCACAAAAAAGTGCAGCCAAATGTCAATCTGAGGAGTTTTTTTATATCCAAATTATCATTTTAAAGAAGGTTGCTCGAGATATTATTCTTTTCCAGATTGTAAATGTTGCTTTTTCGGCATCGCGAGCATCACCGAACTTCCACCAGATGTCTGATGGTGCGTCTGAATGACGTGTTTGCGATCGCACACTCTTGTGGTGTCTTTTGGAGTGGGGACTGAAGTGTTCGCGATTGCACACTCTCGCTGGATCAAGCGGCCGGCTATCAAAATCTTGTGGTGCACGCAAACGGATAGGAAAACTCATCGGTGAACGCCGGGATCCCGTTAAGTTGCTACCGCATTTTTATAGCGCGAGCCTGGAAATCATTCCGTTACGCCTGGGATCATGGAATTTCTAGTAATTCCGCTTTCTCCACAGAATTGCTGAAATTCCACAAATTCCGCAAGCAGAGGAGATTTTAATGCCCAGGGTTACTCTATTGTAGCCCTCTCCCCGTGTTTGTCTCGCATGAATTTTTTTCAAACAATTTGGAACTCAAAATGCAGACACTGTAGACTCAGAAGAATCACATGAAAAAGTAAATACAAAAGATGCATGTCAATCTTTCTTGTGATCGTACATAAATGGCTTGCAGCTGTGCTGGTGGTTGAAAAGCACTGGGAGATTACAGAATGCACAGGGCAACTCCACTGCACACATTGCAGCTTCAACTTCAGGAGTATTGTATATAAAGGAGGTAACCCGTATATACTACCTGACCTGGGTCAATAAGTACAGTATCAATACAGTGTGGTCGCGGCAGTAAACAATTTTGTGCAAAATAAATAATAGTAGCAAGAAAACAAAACAAATTTGGTGTGGCATGTATCCACATTAAGTTGTTTTATAGAAATAAAGAGTATCTGATGCAATTGTATTCAAAGCATTTACAGATAGAAGCAATGGAGTTACTCATTGCGGCAACTTGTGCAATATCATACAGTGCTCTTGGTGTGGTAGGGTAGAGGGGAGGGAATTAAGGGTTTACGTGTGGGTAGGGGTCAAGGAAAGGTATAAGTGACATATATACATCAACATGGTTTGGTTTAGACGTTTCCGCCTGTGAATGATCAAATATTCCCAGTGTTACGCATGACACAATTGGACCAGAGATTAATTGTATACAGTGCCACATGAGTTTGTGGTCAAGTGTTGTTGACGTTTCGACCCCTCTGGGCAGGACAGATTGTTGTCCTTGTGGTGGGGTCTCCATCAGGACTGGGAAGAGCACATGCAGGCAATTTAAACGGTGTTAAAGGGCTGGCAGAAATCGGTGTGTGTGCTACTAATGTGTTTGATATTAATAATACCTACTTGATAAAAAGACGGGGAGGGGATCCACTGTGATATTGAAGAAAGTGGGCTAGCGTAACTCCTGGAGTAGGGAGAGAGGGAAACAGGCCAAAATCACTGGTAGGTTGTTGACTTAACCCGAGTGACTTCAGCTGAAAAACTTGGGGGGGCCTGCTCTACGTGTGCCTACTTACAAATACTATTGTTGACTAACAGTAGTGGACATGGTAGACATTCAAATATCTAGGGAGGGGCGTCGTGATTATAAAAAACAGGGCACTAGTGAGACGCGCTCGTGTTTCTTCATTACTGGTGACAAATTGTGGTAAAAACTGTTGTGATGCAGTTGGGGGGGCCTCTTGATTTAAAGAAAAGGTCGGGCGGCCATCCCTCAACCTGAAACGAAGGAGTGTGCAGCAAAAAGAATCGGTAATGAACCGATCAGACTGGGGTTGCGCTCTGTGTCTAAAGAAGTAGATGGGATCCAAGCATACAGCTCGCTTACCTTAAAGTGTTGGCCGTAGCTCAGGATTGGAAAGCCAGTGCCGAGTGGGAAGCCGGCATTTAATATATGTTATGTTACATCCGCGAGGACGCATCAACGCTCGTCGTCATTGCTACACAGAATATGGCAGAGTCAGCACAAGTTTACTGTAACATCGACAAGGTGGCAGGGACAGCACATTCCTCATGTAAGCTGTACGTGGCATAGTCAGAACAGTTAGTACTACTGCAAGATTCAGAAAAGGCATCTTGTGCATATAAAATCGTGATTGTGAGCAATAATGACAGTTGGCTTGGAAAACCATGATGTTGGAAGCCTCAATTCACACATGGTAAATAATAATGTATTCACAGTGAGGTCATACAGGATGACGGGGACTAGGGTTACCAATGGGCATGGTGCAAATTCCGGACGGTCAATGTAAAAATTCAGGACAAAGGTTCAAAATTCAGGACAAAAATTCAGGACAGAAGGTCAAAATTCAGGACAAAAGTAAGTTTTACAGACATATCGGAGGAGGTGGCACAATAAAATATAAGTAAGTAAATAGACAACCAAAACAAGTTTATATAAGGTTGAGCCAATCGTGCACTTCACATTTTTCAGTATGTGCGCAACTTTGCAAAGCGACATGGGGCCCTTTCTGCAATCAAGATTTGTGCTAGTAACAATACAGATTAATAAATAGTATTTTTTTATTTGTATGTTGAAATCTGTCTTTTAAATGTACAGTGAAAACGCTGTTAGTTATTTTATTTTTATTTTCTCCAGCATGGCGCCAAGACAAAAGCAGAATGCTTTGCCATAGACAGTCCCATGCAGGAGAAGGCACACAACATGCTGTCACTACAATTGGGCCCATTGTCATTCTATAAGTGCTAATCAGCTGCACGCTCAGAATGACAATGGGTCTCTTCACAGTCTGCATGATGGAGGTCCGGGAGGGGCGGCTGCAGGCAGCCTCTTCAGTTTAAAATATAACTGCGAGAGGCCCTGAGTGAAAACTTTTAAACTTACGGGGCCTCTCGCATGGGAAACTGCATTCCTTACTCAGATTTCCCATTTCGATTTTAGTATGATGAATGTAAGGCGTCCGTAATTTGAGATCCCCAAATTACGGACGCCTTGTGGGCATCATACTACGTGAAATTTACGGACGGTTGGTCACCCTAACGGGGACTTCTGCATGCCCCCCCCCAAATTCCCTTTTATGATGTGCGCTGTTTTTTACATTGCTGCTTCTGTCCCATATAAGGGTTCCAGTCTTAGCACCTTGTTATCGGGATTGTGGGGGTACACAGGGCTTTAAGTGGACTGGGTCTCACCGGTGCTGAGCACCAGCAGTTTTTTAATGGGGGCCTCGAAACGGGTCTCTATCGGGCTCTGTTTTGTGCCCTGGCACAGGTGGTCCGTTTTGTTCCGGACTTCAGTAACAGCAGGCACATGGATGAATGCTGCTCACACTGCTCACTTCTCACTAGTGGAGAAGTTATGGCATGACGTCATGCCCTGTGAGCATTGTAAGGGAAGGGAAATCCTTTAAAGAGAGTCATTTTCTCACTAGATTTTTCTTCTCATTTTTTAAATTCAGGAGCAACAACATTGTCATTGTGCCACCAGGGCTTTAAATGGAAGCTTTTTGAATATTATTTAGAAGCCATAGTTGCTGCCTATTTATCTAATGCAACAAACAACCATTGACAAAGCCAATAGTCCTGACTTGTAGTAGGTATGATGTTACTTGTTGTATCATATATCTCGATGCAATAACTGAAGCAGCTAAATACAAGTCAGGTGGCACACTACGCTAAGCACAGATTTTTAGCTTACGTTTTTTTAAGCATGGCCCTCAATTACAATGGCATGCCCCTTTGAGAGAACCCCCCCCCACCCAGTTTTTTCATCCCACTTAAAGCCCTGGGGGTGGAGGTCTACTTCTTCTTGCAGACCTCCATCTTTGCACGTGTGGGTGGGTGCCGGTCCCTATAAATTCCTGTTCGGGCGAGTTCCCTTTATTAGGTAGTAAATGCGCGTTGTTAAACACCAGGTCCCTTCCTCAGCACGCTCTCGACATCCATAATCTCTTAACACAAGATGACTTAGATTGTCTCTTTCTTACAGAAACATGGCTCGGTGAGGGTTCGGAACCTGATCTGGCTATTGCCATCCCTCCTTCATATGCTATTTTCCGCCGAGATAGATGCAAGGGAAGAGGAGGTGGAGTGGCACTTATCATTAAGAGGCACATCCCGTGCACCATCTTGTCGACGGATGATTTGCCTGGCTGTGAAACCCTTGCCTTCTCTCTGGCCCTATCCCCCCATCAATCTTGTTTGGGGCTTTTGCTTTATAGACCACCCGTTCCTCTTGGCTCCTTCACGGAGGATTTGCTATCGATTATTTCCACACTGAGTCTTAGGGCAAAACATTGCCTAATACTCGGGGGCTTTAACATCCACATGGATAAGGGTGAGGATCCTGAAGTGCAAAAATTCTTGGATATGACGTCGTCAGTGGGACTTCATAGGTACCTGCAGTCACCTACACATGAGAAGGGGCATACTCTAGATCAAATCTTTTCAACCGTTCCGGTGGCCCTTTCCTCCCTTGCCCCAGTACTCTGGTCTGACCATTTCCTTGCGGACTTCACGTTAGTACATCAGCCAGGGGCCGCTCGCATTTCGCAGCGGCTAGCTGCGCGCAGCTCTAGAGCTTTCCACAAAGTCACCCCGGCCATGCTCACCCAGGCTTTAGAAACCCATCCTTGTGTTTTCACGGGTAGTTTGGAGGACGATGTGGTATGTTTTCAGAACTGGCTCACTGCATGTCTGGAAGCCTTGGCACCACCACGCCAGGTTAGATCTGAACTGGCAAGAGCATCAGCCCCGTGGTTCTCTGCTGCCTTGGCGGCTAAGAGAAGGCATTGCAAGAGGCTGGAAAGAATTTGGAGGAGGCACTATGATACATCCGCTAAGCAGTCCTACAGACTAGCAGTGAAAGAATATCACATGGAGATCGTTTCAGAGAAAAAATCCTTTTTAGCGAAAAGGATCGATGAAGCAGATTGCTCCTGTAAAGAGATCTTTAAGATTGTTAAAGAATTCACATCTCCCTCCTGCTGTACTCCTGCGTCTGCTTTCTCGGAACCTTGGATCATGGAGCTTGCAGCATTTTTTACTAATAAAATCCGCACTATTCAGTCAGCTTTGCAAGTAACTCTAAACATCTCGAGTATGGGCTCAGCGATCGACGGCCCCTCCTACCCTTGGTTATGCCCGACGGCAACGCATATGGGCCCCACCCTGCACTGTTTTCCCCCTTTAGAGCCTCAGGCTTCGCTTGACCTTCTGTCTAGCCTGAAATCTGGATCTCCACTGGACCCTTGTCCCGCCAAGTGTCTTGCGACCCTGGCGCCTGCCCTTAACCCGATCATCAATCCTCTCATTAATGCTTCTCTGAATTCAGGCAAAGTCCCCTCCTCCTGGAAACAGGCCCTAGTTCTTCCCCTCATTAAAAAACCGAATGCCAAACTGCATTCGAACTACAGGCCAATCTCACTGCTTCCTGCCCTGGCCAAGGTTACTGAAAAATATGTGCACACCACCCTTACCAACTTTTTAGAGGGTAACTCCCTATTACATCAGTCACAGTCTGGTTTTAGGTCCAACCTGAGCACCGAAACCGCTCTTCTTGAGGTTACCGAGGCTGTGAAGGAAACCCTCGACAGAAGTGGAAAGGCCCTGCTTATCATGCTCGATTTGTCGGCGGCCTTCGACACCGTTCCCCACGACCTCCTCCTAACTAGACTCTGGGAGATTGGGATGCGAGGAACGGTGTTCGCATGGTTTCAGTCTTTCTTGGCCGACCGGAGACAAACGATCTGGGCTCCCCCTTTCTCCACCCTCATGCCGCAGCTTGAAGTTGTGGTCCCGCAGGGCTCCATACTTAGTCCCTCCCTCTTTAATGTCTTCCTTACACCTCTGGCGGCACGGGTGGAGGAGTTAGGGGCCCAGATCATATCCTATGCGGATGATACACAACTCCTGTTCACTTGTGACAGGGGATGTGACTTCGATGGAGCAGCTATTCGGAAGTGTTTGGAGTTTGTGTTTGAATGGTTCGGGAAAAATGGCCTCAAATGCAACTCCGACAAATCCGAAATACTGTTCTTTGGCTGTTCTGCAGACCCAAGATGGAAGCAATGGTGGCCTTCGGCCATGTTTCCCCCTGCCAGCGATTCGGCCACAGCTAAGAATTTGGGTATGATGGTTGATAACACTCTTTCCTTCAAGGCCCAGGTTGTTGGCTTGACTGGGAAGTGCTTTGCCATCTTAAGGATGTTGCGTAAGTTTTTGCCCTATCTATCGTTTGAGCATAAGAAGATCACGGTGCAAGCACTAATAGGCTCGCGGCTAGACTACGCCGACATCCTTTACTTAGGTCTGCCTGAATATCTGTTGACTCGTCTGCAGATAGTTTAAAATTCTGCAGCCAGAGCAATCTTTGGTCTAACTAGAAGAGCCAGGGCCAGCAATCTCCTTGTCTCTCTGCATTGGCTGCCGATTCGTAAGCGCATCTTTTTTAAGACCTTAATTACAGCTTTTAGGGCGCTTCACAATTTCGGCGCGGAATATCTGCAGAGAAGGGTCCATTTCTATCTCCCATCTAGACCTCTGAGATCTGCGGCCCAGGCCAAGGCTATCGTCCCAACAGTGAAGCGTGCTCGCTGTGGAGGCCGTTCCTTTAGTTACCTTGCACCCCGTCTCTGGAACACACTGCCTCTGAGTCTGAGGGCGTGCGCCGATCTCTCTGTTTTTAGGAAGGGACTTAAAACTTATCTTTTTGCCCTGTAATTGCTGTTCTGGTTATTCATGGTGCCGTTATGACGTTATGTTAGTTGCTGGTATTTTGGTGTGATGATCTTTAGCGCCGGGACGCTCTTTGGAGCAGCTGAGCGCTCTACAAAACAAATAGTAACATAACATAACATAACACTTGCAGTCAAGCTGAAGGATTACCAGATTGCATTTGTCCTCATGAATAATTATGAGATAATTTCTTTGAGGGTTTACAGATAGCATTACGGCTCTCCTGGTTTAAGGCAATTGACACAGCCCAAAATAACATTTAGCTTGTCACATCGCATATGATGTACACAGAAAGTGCTGCTAACCTATCCTACCAGTTAGATATTTGACCTCTATTTTCTTATTTTTCTTTAAGCTGTCGTTTTTGTGGTGTTGCTTAGGTCTTTGAGGCTGCGATATGTAGAAGACAGCTTTGTTTATTAAAAAATGTAGTTACATTTATTTACAGAACCAGTGTTTAATCTTTTTTTTATGATTGAGAACACTATCCTCTCACTGTGCAAAGTAGAAGTCATGCCATATGTACTGGAATCTAGAGCACTGCATTTGTTTACCATAGCACATCATTGCATTTGTTTACAAAAAGAGGTAACAGAATGATGTTATCCGGGGCGTTGCGACTTGTTCCACCCCGGAGTCCTGGAAGATGGCTATTATAGTCCCCTTTTTCAAAAAGGGGAGACACACTTTCACCTGCATGCTACAGACCATTCTCTCTTATTAATTAAACTGTAAAGTATTTAGGGTGTGTATTTCTGACCTACCTTGAAGTTTGGGCAGAAGAAAACAATATTTTGTCCGAAGTCCAATTTGGATTGGGACTGGACATAGGAACCGTAGAGCAAGCACCAAATCTCCACCTTCTTGTGAGTAAACATGCGATGACCGGGCATTTGAGAATAAGGGAGGACCTGGAAGTTGATGCAGACCTCCTAATCTTTATACGATGATTTCATCACAATGTGAAGGTCACAGACAAGCTAGGCTTCCGCACTTTCTGTAATCTATTTCCCTTTGGTTAGTCCTAAGCGCTGGGATGCTTCCGAGTAGCCATGCGCTAAAGAAGAGCCTTTTACATTACATTACATTACATTACAGTGCGTTTTGGGCTACAAGGTGAATGCACTTTTTAAAAAAGCTCATTAAGAGGAGTGAGACTGGGCTGCGTCTTAGCCCCTTTCCTGTTCCTACTCTATATAAATAGAATAAGTAGCCATTTAATTAGGGTAGGAAGGGATCTCCCGAAAATAGGAACCCAGTCAACATCCATCACCCTTTACACATATGATGCAGTATTGATTGCTCACGTGGCTAATGGTCTGCAAGTTTTATTGGGGCTCTTTGAGAGTTTAATTTTTTTTTTTGTTTTTTTTTATTTACTGCGATTTTATATAGCGCAAACATTACCCGAAGATGTCAGACGGCTTTACAAAATAATCAGTTGCGATACATAAGGACTTAGGATTACATGAGTTACATAAAAGATACAAACAGAATAAATTGCAAATGTACAAGTCGTAAAGTCACACAAGGAAGAGATACAAATAGAGAAAATTGCAAATGTTCAAGTTGTAAAGTCACTCAAGGAAGAGATACAAATGTATATACTCCAAGAATCACATAGGAATGGTAGTGAGTACAAGGGTCTATTACATATACTAGTGGTTAGAGTTATCTCTATATACATATAGATACAAATAGTAGATTTGCTCAGGATTACATTATGCTAGCGATTAGGCTGGACAAGTATATATCACATATTTACAGAGTTAACGGGGAAATTAAAAAAAAATCAAAAGGGGTAGAAAGCGGTAGATGGGGGAGACGAGTCGGAGGCAGAGATTGGTGAGAGGAGAGAGGGGGACCTGAGGGGGAGAAAGAGATAAGGCAGTCCAGCAAAAGAGAAATGACTTAAGGTCGGCTGGATAGAATCCAATGGACCAAAGGAAAGGACAAGAATCCACAAAATGGCGGACCCGGGTCATGGGCATCGATGGAAACCATCTCAAAATGGCAAGATGCACCCAGGCCAGGACCCAAAAACCATGAGAGCAGACTTCCATTAAGTGGGGTCGGAGGGGGGACGCAGTCACAGCATCAAGGGAGGGCAGTAGAATGTCTGCTGTTTGCGTGCACAGGCACAGCCCCACAAGGGCATCAGGCTGATGACCCGTGCAACAAGGGGAGCCGAGAACTGGAGTGAGCCTCAGAATAGGTAGGGACTACAGAGACCAAAATAGAAGAGTGTCCCATACGTTGCCTGCCCCGCTGGGAACAGTGCCAAATACAGGCCTAAATCCATGAACGAGGAGGGAAGACGGAGCCACCGTTAAACAGCAAGAGCTGCCGAAGAGCACTCCGCCATCTTGTGCTCAGCAAGCGCGCATCTGACCTGGAGAGCTCAAGACTGGTGAGGGACAGATTATCGGAGACCCCCACCGTCAATACCAGAACATCTGGGGGAACACCAGGGTGATTAGCAGTGCCCCGCTCACCGTCTACCATCCTGCAGTGCTTGACAGCAGACAGTGGAGACCCCATGCATCCAGCGCTGCGCTCACCCCTCAAGAAGCACATCACCGGCCACCAACTCCGTTCAGATCTCCCACACCGCGAATGGCCCAGTAACACCAAAACAAAGAGTTTCATAATGGCGGGTATAGCACCAGAGAAGATAACAGATTTCCATTATCTAGGGATAACTTTCAGGTCATCCCTCTAGTGGAAATCCCTTCTCCTGGTAAAAACACAATTTGGCAGGAATAATAGGGCAATCTTTCATTTTGCCCAGAAACTAAAGCATAAACCGATAGCCGAGATGATAATCCTTTGCAAAACAAACTGTATCTCGGCAGCTGGGTATGGTGCAGCAATTTGGGGGTGTTCCAAAGTCGACGCACTCCAATGTTTGGGAAATGGTTTCACTCACAGATTACTAGTCATTCCCAATAACTCTGCAAATTGGGTGTGCCATGAGGAATTGGGACTACCCGATTGGCAAAGCCCCACTTCATTGGTGGATAAAATGTTGGCAGAACCCAGAGGCGGCATTAGCAAGGTCATGCATCATCCACTGCTTTTCCTTAGACAATGCTATTAGGACCCTGGCTTGCATATTTAAAAAATACTTTTTATAGGTTAGGCTTAAGGGAAATGTTTTTAAACCCCGCCAAATCTTGGTGCTAAAAGTAAGGAGATCATAAAACAACCTTTTGCCAATTCACCTTTCAATGATAAATTGCTGGGAGCACAAAAGATGCAAACCCTTAAGAATTATGCACAGGTGTCATCTGCCAGAAATATTGAATCTTATTTATTGTGGGTCGAAAACCCTACTTATGGGTCATATTTTACATTGTTCAGATTAACCCCTTCGCTGCAGCGGCAATTCCGCCACAGCGCTAGGGGGGAGGGGGGCCGAGGGGCGCTCACATGCTCGTGACGGAACCGCTCCGTCACGAGCCTCGGTTGAGCTGTGCTCATGACGGAGCGGTTCCGTCATGGCCCCACCCGCTCAATGGAACGTCCAGCGCAGGTGCGGAATCCGCGCAGCGCAGGCGCGCCGAGCGGGCCATGACGGAAGCGCTCCATCATGAGCACAGCTCAACTGATGCTCGTGACGGAGCGGTTCCATCATGAGCATGGAAGGAGATAAACCCGTTTGTTATGGTTTTTATCTTTTTGAACTCTATATGTTACATAGAGGGGTTGCAGGTCTGACCCAGTCTGGTATCACAGTAAACATTCCAGGTTATTGCAGTTGGCACTGTGGAACAAGATGGACCTGCTTCCTGTATGATTGAGTTATGAATAAAGAAGCTGTTTGTGTACTGCTACTGCGTCCATATTTTATATACCACGGAAACACCACAACACTGTCGCTTTTCCATCCCAATGTGTCTGGCTGCATGATTTGTGCCCATGTCACTGTAATAATACAGAGAAACAGAGCACTTGTCACTTACCCTGCTTTGCCCTCTATATTCAGCCCCTAAATGCTCCTTTTTCAAACCTGTGCTGCGTAAGGAAAATATTAGACATTTCAGGTAAGGCCTGGACATTTTACAAAAATTGTCTTCTCTAGTTATCTGAATCGCATTTCTAAATCTGATCAAGTGTGTACTTGTTGGCCCTGATTCACAGAACTAACTTTAGACAACATCCTAAACTTACTACCATCTTGGTATTCACAGAAGGCACTTACAGCCAGATTCATCATTGTCCCGTTTTGCGAGTCCTTAATAGCGATTATTAAGGAATCGCTATCAAGGACTTGCAAAACGGGATTCATGTAGGAATTGCAAAATAAATTGCGATTCCTACAGCTTCCTTATTTGCGATTAGCAAATAGCTAATCGCAAATAAGGATGCGATTTCAAGGGTGCCAGGGGTGTCCCCCTGAAATGAAAATGTAGACTGATGTTGCGCACACACATGTCCAAAAGACATGTGTGTGTGTAACATACAACTTAGAAAAATGCACAAAAGTGCATTTTTCTCAGTTTTTGCCATTTACCACGAAGTCAGACTTCGCAGTAAATAGCGGCAAAAATAGCGAATTCGCAATTTTTCAAAAGTTCATGAATAGCATTTGAGGAATCTCAAATTGAGATTCCTTAAATGCGATCGCAATTTGAAAAATCGCAATTATTTGCGATTTTTCAAATTGCAAGTTCATGACCCATTGATGAATTCCAAATGCCATTTTTGCGGGCGCAAACGGCCGAATTTAGCGATTCGCACCGTTTGCGCTCGCAAAAATGCTTGATGAATCTAGCTGTTACTCATTTTGGGATTCACGAAAGGCACTTACTCATCGATGAGTAAGTGCCTTCTGTGATAAACAAAATGAGTCAGTGCCTCCTGTGAATACCAAAATGAGTAAGGGCCTTCTATAATAATAATAATCTTTATTTGGATATAAAACATATCTTTAAAATAATTTACAGATTCACAGCCTGACCGAATATTAGAATAAAAACTTCTAGGAATAACAACACAAGTATAGATATAAAGGCACGATCCATTAACAAACATTATAAAAACAGGGATTTTATCTCATAGTGTATATTAAAATCACAAAAATTGAAACAAGGCGCCAGATTGCATTGGATATAACCAAATTATGTCTAACGTTGCTGAGAATAATGCCAGTTAATACTGTTTTCGGTGAGAAAAGAAAGATTGAGCACTTTAGCATGGTCTCCTTAAGTTGAAGATGTGATATGCTCGCTGGATAAATTTTATAAATTTTATGTTTAGCACTGTGTTTTCCGGGTTCAGAGCTGCCATGATGGCTTGCCTGCAGGACCGAACCCCCAGCCTATTCCATTCTAATTTTAATCCGGACCTGCGTTCTGTGTTAAGGGCTGGGCAAAGGCAACTTACATGCAACATGGTTTCCGCTGTTTCCCCACACCCTCTACAAGAGAGATCTTCCGATGTACGTCGCCATGATGGTAAGTCCTGCAAGAAATGCCAGTCACCCAGTCTGTGAATACCAACATGGTAGTAATCTTATGATTTTGTCTTAAATTAGTTCTGTGAATTGGGCCCCATTGTTAGGAAATGTTAAGAACTTTTATACCCACAATGATAGCACTGTACGCAAATTATGTAGTATACTTAATACTAACACTTTTGTTATGTACGGCTTAAACCCTGAGAGAATATGAAATGTTGTGGTAAAGCGCATGTTTTTTAAGATTTTCTGCACTTATATTTTACGTTTTGTGAATGTCAAACAGAATTAGTTTTAATCTTCTTATCACTGCTACTGTAATTTTGCATGCTAATTCTCTTTACGATCATTGTACACAGAATTATTGTTAAACTGCTTTTATGACTCATGCAAAAAAAAAGATTGACTTGGCCTGAATAATATCAGCAAATTATGTCTCAGCATGGCTAGACATCATAGCATGTGATTACTATAGGAGGTAATGGCATGTTTTATCCAGAAGGTAAGAGACTAATCTCATAGCCATGGTCTCACTGAGTTGGGTTGCAGCATGAAGTATTGGAATGATGCCACTATATGAAATCCGATATATTTGTCAAGAATCCTATCATGCAGCTTCGGTATGAGGTAATAGTAGGATTTTATGTGTGAGATTATTCCCCATTGTTATAGCATGGCATAGGTGTATTAAGTTACTGCACAAGATCTTAGGTTTAAAACATGTCTGACTGGTTGAGCATCTGAGTGAGGCATGGTTTCACTAGTAAGGTAATTAGCTGTTTAATTTCAGTTTGTCATATGTAATAAATAGATAATTGACGAAGCAGCAATAATAAATACAGCAGGAATATAACCTGCCAATGGCTCAGAGGACATTCTGAAGTTTAAGTACAGTTCATGTTCAAAGGAAAGAAAATTCAAAGCAAAGGTCAAGAATTTCAGAACATACACAATCATTTTAGGGTTCTCAATACCGTTTACATAAAAGATAGCCTTCCAACTAAAGGGAACATCCCTTTACAAGAAATATTGCTTAAACCATTTGTGGCAAAAGACACAGAAGCGGTAGTAGTAGTCAAAAGCTTTATTCTTGAGGCCGTAGCCAAAAAAAGCACAGCTCACCATGTCCTGGTACAACAGCTAATGCGGTTGTTAGGAAGAGCTGGGGCAGGACAAAGTATGTGGTTAGAAGCAATAGAAATGTAGCCTCCAAGCAGTGAGAAGGGCCAGGCTAGCTCGACCACAACAGAAAAGTAAACAGTTACAAAAGTAAGCACTTACAACATGGTACATCACCTTCCCCCTAATGAAAAGAAAGAAAAGAAGTGACAGTGAGTTAATTCAGATAATATTCCTTATATCTTGAAGGCATGGAAATATTGTGGCATGATTTCAGTGATGCATAATCAGAGGTGTTATATACAAAATTGAGCATTTGTAGTAACATTAGTCCCAGCCCTTGCAGCTGAAGTTGAGGAGGGATCAGAACTTGGATTGACAATATCCTGAACATCATTCGTAAAAGAAGGAGATGCTTCAGGTGGCTCCAGTGCTTAATTTGTAAAATATTAAGTCCAAGTGCTCACATTTTCATAGGATGCCACACCCACGCCCCCAGCTCCACCCACTTCCTCTACTGGCTCCACACACCTATTTCCCTGAATCCAAAGTGGTCTTGGCTAACAAAGACTGACAGAGAAGGCAGTTGCACAAGACACTACCAGTTGTCAGCTCACCACTTCCAAAACCACCTCCACCACCCTCCGTCAAGCACACCAATGGATGGGAACCCGCACTCAGGGAAGGTAAACCGCCTGTGACGACTGCCTGTGCAGTCTATGTAGCAGCATTATGGTATGGCTAGGTTGGTGAGCTGTCCTCAATAGCGGCCAATTGGACCCATAGTATGTGCTACCTTTAGCCAGTACAAAGCCTTGAAAAACTAGCAGAGCACATTGTGATGTATTACTTCTAGTTTTAGTTTAGAACATTGCAAGAATGTGTGCTGATGGCAGAAAACAAGACTACTTCATTGTGCCACTCAAGGGAAAATACATCTTTTTTTATTTAACTTAAAAGCCAGCAGCAGTGGAGGAAGAACTGCATCCAATGGCTTACATTATAAAAAGTTATTTAACATAATGAGCCATTTCAATGTTTTGTAGGCAACTGTAACACTGAACACTAGTACACAGCTGATGGCAGAAGATCAAGTTTACCTAAATGTGCCACTCGATGCCAATTTGGCTCGAGTGGCACGTTCAGCTAATCTTGCATTTCTGCCATCAGCTTTGTGCCAGTGTTAAGTGGGTTCACAGCTGCAGTTCTTCCGCCACAGATACCATCTTTTAACTTTAAAACAATATTTATTTCAGCCAACAGCAGAGGAGAAGAGCTGCAGCCGTGAGCCCCACAGACTATAAAATGTTATTTAGCATAATCAGCCACATGAATGCTTTGGAGACAAATATAACACTGAACACTTGCACAAAGCTGATTACAGAAAAACAAGATTACCTGAATGTGCCCTCGAAACAATTTTGCGTCAAGTACTGTGGCACGTTCAGATAGTCTTGTTTTTCTGCATCAGCTGTGTACTAGTGTTCAATGTTATATATGTCTCCAAAGCATTCAAATTGCTTGTTAGGCAAAATAAAGTTTTATATGTGGGGCCCACGGCTGCAGTTCTTCCGAAAAAGTTAAGAGCCAGCAGCAGTACAGGAAGAGCTGCAGCCACGGACCCCCACCTATAAAACTTTATTTAGCATAATCAAACATTCAAAAGCTGAAATTGTAAACAAAGACAACTCTAGTGATAAGCATTACTTACTGTCTCTACAGGACAGACTCTTTAGTTGTAATTCATCTGCGAGGGAGGAGGCCTGCTGCTCGACACATTGATTGCTTCTCCTGTCATCACATAATGATTAATTAGCTCCGCAGCTGCGCAGTATGCTGGGCAGGTCGAGGGTGAAAACAGTACTCATAGGTCCGATTCCGTGCAAAAACTTGATGATTCGCCAAGCAGGGAGGGGGCCAGGCAACTAATATAGTTTGCAATCTTTTATTGGTAGGTCACTAGGCTAGCACGCTACCAATGAATGACTGGAAACTGAAAATGGGGTGTGACTGTGTTGGTGACTGTAGTGTCCTGGGTTCAGGCCTAGATACAGAATACACAGGACACGTGTTGTATGGTTGGTGGCGGCAAACTACCTGACCACGCCCGGAGCCCCGGGCTTTTTATTGCATAACTCGCGTACGTACGTACACGTTAAGACCAAACCAAACCTCCTTACGCTCCAGGGGTAAAACCGTTAGAAACAGTGGGAGGGGGCGTGTGAGGCAGTGTAACGCTCCAACAGCCTGCGACACTACATTCCTCCTTTACCTAGGGATGACACAAAATGGCAGAAACAAAAATGCACACATGTCTCTGAAAGGTGGAGCAATGATCTCCGCCGGTTAGAAAGTTCACCACAAGTAACTCGACAGTCTCAAGTGCAGTCTCTGAACATCCATTTGAGAAAACACAGAATATCAAGCGTAAAATGTAACAGTCTTACTTCGGTCTCGGCGGGGTTCGTCGTCTAGATCAGATCAGCGCCAGCACTGGGCCACAAAGTCTCGGTATCTCTGGGAAGGCCTGGGGCAGGGACGTAGACTGTAACTCGATTGGCTGCGGCCTTCCGCTGTGACTTGGGAAGGCTCTTCCGCTTCGCTAGCGTCAGCGCTGCTGGGATTTTCCGCTGGTCTCGCCGGGTCCCCGTTTCTCGGGGTGGTGCCCTCGGGCTGCTGTGCTGGGGTGCTTGTTTCGGGCGGTTCCATCGGCCTGTGTGGTGGGCTTTGGTGTCCAGCCTCTGGATCCGGGTGGTTTGTGTGCCAGTCGTCCGGTTCTAGGTCTTCTCCTCCTTCACGTACACGTTTGAAGAACGAGACGTTTCTTGTGACTACCTCTCCACTCCTTACGGCGGTGACCATCGTTCCTTGCACTTCGGTGACCCTCCAGGGGTCCAGTTCGAACGGCAGGCGGAATTTCCCGCCGGGATGGCGGTCTTTCACCAACACTGTGTCACCCACTTGAATGGGGCTGTCTGCGGCCCTTCGCCTCCGGGATGCTTCTTGGTTGTTTTTCGAGCGTTGTTCCATGGATCGGTTGCTGGGGGTCGGAGCTGTCTCCCACTTGGGATGGTGCGGGAGGGTATCCCCCACGGCCCGGTTGAAAGACAGGCGGTTAGGAGCAACTCCGGTGGTGCAGTGTGGAGTCTGGCGATACTCCCGTAGGAACTGGTAGATGGCTAGCTCTAGGCAGGGGCCGTCGGCGACAGCGATTTGAATGACTTTGTTTAAAGTTCTCATCAACCTTTCGACTTCCCCGTTCACCTGTGGCCATCCTAGTGTGATCCGTTTGTGTCTAACATCGTGGCTCTGCAGGTATTCTGTGAACTCACTGCCATTGAACGGGGGCCCATTGTCTGTGCGGACTTCTTTCATGATCCCGTGTGTCGCAATGATCTTTTCGAATTTCGGGATCACCTCCGCGGCTGCAGTTGATGTCACAATTTCCACTTCGGGGTAGCGGGAGAAGTCGTCCACCATGACAAGCATGTGCTTGCCCCCAGGGAGGCTCCCAAAGTCTGCGCTTACTCGGGTCCACGGGGAGGTTGGTCCCTCTTCGGTGATGACTGGTGCCGGGGGATTCGGCAGGCTGGTGGCCAGGCACACCGGACAGCTGTGTACAACCTCCTCGACGGCCCTGTCGAGTCCTGGGAACCATAGTTTGCTTCGGAGTCTGCTTTTTGATTTAACGATCCCTTGGTGTGATCCGTGTGCTAGCCGGGCGGCTTGCTGGGTGAGGCTGCTGGGCAACACGAGGCGTGGGCCTCTCAGGAGGCACCCTTCGGTGGACACGGACAGTTCGTCCTTGACTTGGTATAGGGCTTTAAGGACTGCTTCGGCGGCTTGGGTTCCGAAAGACGCCAGGCTTTGCAGGGCCTTCCAGTCGCCGGACTTCAGGGCTTGGATCGCGATCTGGAGGCAGTCGTCTTCTTCGGTGGCCCTCGCCACCTCTTCCAGAGACATGGGGCGTGGTTTCGATCGCTCGACAATGAGCCTGATGTACTCTTCGGTGGCGGCCGCTTCTGTTGCTTCTGCGTCGGTGACTGGGCGGGCGTGTCTCGAAAGATAGTCCGCTGGGTTTCGGGTGCCCGGCCGGTACTCCACTGTGAACCGGAACTCCTGCAGCTGAAGTACCCACTTCTCGATTCTTGGTGGTGGTCGAGATGATGATCCTTGAAAAAGGGGTACCAGGGGCTTGTGATCAGTGATCATGGAAAAAGGGTGTCCGTAGAGGTAGATGTGGAAGTGGCGGCACCCCCATAGGATGGCGATTGCCTCTCGTTCAATTTGTGAGTAGCGCTGTTCGGTGGGGGTGGGCGTGCGGCTGGCGTATGCTACTGGGGCCCACTCCCTGCACGGCTGACGCTGCGACAGTACTGCTCCAAGACCGGTGGGGCTGGCATCCACTATCAGCTGGGACTCGTGTTGTGGATCGAAGTAGGCCAACGTCGTGTCAGCTGACAGGGCCGCTTTGGTATTGACGAACGACTCTTGCTGCTCCGGGCCCCACCTCCAGGTGGTATTAGACTTGGTGAGGTCGCGGAGGGGCCCTGTGAGGTCGGAGAGGTTTTTGATGAAGCGTCCGCAGTAGGTTACCATACCTAGGAAGCTGCGGACGGCAGTTACCGACGAGGGTGCTGGAGCATTGTGTATGTCTTTAACTTTCTCGGGGTCGGGGCCCACTCCTTGGTCGGAGAATCTATATCCAAAAAAACTGATATCTCTGCGCAGGAACTCGCACTTGTCTTTGTGGAGCGTTAGCCCCTTTTCTTGTAGCCGGCTGAACACCGCTTGGACTCTTCGGATGTGCTCTTCGAGGGTTGGGGCGTGCACGAGGATATCGTCACTCACGTTGAGCACGCCATCTAGGCCTTGGAGGACGTTGTGTACGATATTTTGAAAAACTTCTGCCGCGCTTGAGATGCCGAAGTTCAGCCTGGTATATCTCCACAGGCCTGCGTGGGTGGAGAAAGTTGTGATAGCGCGCAAGTCTGGGTGGAGAGGGATCTGATGGTATCCTGACCGCAGGTCCATTTTGGAGAACCACTTGGACCCTGCGAGCTCCCCGATGATGTCATCAATGGTCGGTGTCAGATGGCGTTCCCTTTTGATGGCTAGGTTGGGGATGCGCATATCTACGCATATTCTCACTTGCTTCGTCTTCTTGGCCACTACTATGGGTGATACCAATGGTGTGGGTCCTGTGACCCGTTCGATGATGCCTGCTTGTTCTAGCATTTTTAACTCAGCTTCGACCTTGGGCCGGAGGTGGAAAGCGATTGCCTGTGCCGAAGTGCCACTGGGGCGACCGACCGGTTGATATGAAGCCGGACAGGGGGTCCGCGTAAGCACCCAATGCCCTCGAACAGTGAGGAATGTTCTGCCACAAGATGATCTAGTCCTTGGGCTTGCACTGTTAGGGCAAAATGTATGAGTCCCAGCTCCCTCGCGGTCTTGCAGCCAAGGAGGAATCCCGACCCCTCTTGGGACACGTAGATTTTCTTTTCTAGACTGGTCGAGTCGTGGGCCACTGTTGTCCGGAACACTCCGCACAGGCGTAGGGGCCGCCGGGTTCCGTAGGCGAACACTTGCACTCTGGTGGGGTGGAGCGCGGGGGCGTCTGGTACACGCTGGCGGCCATGAGGTTTATCGTGGCACCTGTGTCGATGAGGGCCTGGATCGCCTGGCCTTGGACGTGGACGGAGCACATGGGCTCGGTCGAAGACGCTGCTGCTAGGGTGTTGAGCATGCACACCACGTGGACGGATGCTGCGTCATCTCCGTCGTCGTCCATGTCGCTGCTGGTCGATGTGTCTTGCTGCGGCGCCACCTGTCGCACTCTCCTGGGTGGGCCACTCTGTTTTTTCCTTTGAGATGTTAGACAGACACTTGCAAAGTGGTTTGCTTTTCCACACGCGCTGCAGATCTTGCCTTGAGCCGGGCAGGCACCTTTGTGGGGGGTGGGGCCTCCGCACCAGATGCAGGACTGGTCCTGGGTGGATTGTCCCTGTTTTGTGCGCCCTTTTCTGGGTGTCTTCGCCTTTTTGTCCATTGGGTGAGACTTGATGGCCCACACGGGCTCTGTCTTGACCGGGACTGGTGACTTCGGCTCCATATGGGCGGCACGGGCCATTTAGAGTTCTTTGGACCGCCCTAGCGCTAGGATGTCGCGCATGGACATGGCGTCTGTTTCGAGCACTCTCTCACGTAGCTTTAGCGAGGCGCACCCTTGAATGAATTGGGCGCGAATTTCATCTTCCGCGTCGGGGAGGGTGCATGTGCTGGCCAGTTTCTTGAGCCGTGCGTAGAAAACATCGACGGACTCCTCGGGTAGCTGGCGCGCTTGGCGCAACAGGAAGCGTTCATAGTCAGCACTGGCAAACGGTTCGAAGTACCTGGTGAGGGCATCGCGGAGGGTGGCGTAGGTGTGTGGTAGATCGCCCTCCGTGATGTCTTTGGAGATGTCGTGGATGGCCTCTCCGCCGAGATGTAGCAGCATGGCGCGGCGTCGCCCTACCGCAATGTCCGTTGCTATGAAGTAGTTCTCTAGCCGCTCCACCCATTTCTTCCAACGGGTGGCCTGGGATGGGGGAGGGCCTGAGACCTCAAACGGCTCGAGGTGCGGCACGGTGGCCATGAGGGCTGAGGCGCCGCCGACCGGGAGGCAGTAGGCAGGCCGTGGGCTTCACGGGGGGCACCGGGAGGCGGTGCGAGGCAGGCCCGGCGGGCCGATGGTGCTCAGGAGCGCTGGGCAGAGCGCCGCGGATGGGACGCTGAGACGTGGCGTCGCAGAGCACGAGGGGAGGTGGGACGTTGACCACCTCGTCACCAGTGTAGTGTCCTGGGTTCAGGCCTAGATACAGAATACACAGGACACGTGTTGTATGGTTGGTGGCGGCAAACTACCTGACCACGCCCGGAGCCCCGGGCTTTTTATTGCATAACTCGCGTACGTACGTACACGCTAAGACCAAACCAAACCTCCTTACGCTCCAGGGGTAAAACCGTTAGAAACAGTGGGAGGGGTCGTGTGAGGCAGTGGAACGCTCCAACAGCCTGCGACACTACAGTGACCTATGCCGAGGCAGGGACCCAGGCAGCTTCCGTTTCTGGAGGTAATGTGATGTGTGTGGTTTCTATTTAGGCTGCCGAGCTGCTGCATTCAGTTTGAAATATTTTACGCTCAAGCATTCATGTTCCCTATCAGCTCTCCACGGGGATGGGGGGGGGGAGACTGGAACGGTGGCACCTACACTGAACAGCGCGCGGCCAATTGTTATTAATATTGCATGTCTTGGGCCAGGGTCAGCAGACTCGATAATTCTCGCCTCGGTGCCTACTCCAACCATGGGTCCCACTCAGCAATTCTGGGCAATAGCTTGCTTAATCTCTACTAACGGCCCCATCAGTGCCGGGGATGCTTGTCTTCATCTTGGAGATGCCCAAGAGGGACCATCTCACAGGAAGAGGCCAGGATGGGTTCCCCAGCGGTATACAGCGCCGGGACGCCCCTTTACAAGTATACAGCATTTAACATGTGGAGTGTGGACTAAATTAGAGTGTAGACCCGGCCCTTAGAAATAAGTGCTGGTGCTAAGCAATGGAAAGCACCAGCACAAATTAAGCACTGGATGGCTCAGAAGGTTCAGCTGTTGTTGAATGTAAACTAAGCCTCACCCAGAAAGAACTGTCGAGACAGGAATCAAAAAATATGGGCGCCCTTCGACCATCTTTGATAGCTTTGATTGTCTCTGTGTGTTCAGGTCAAATCTTAATCAAGTTCCTTCTACTTCACCAGCTCTTAGTAATCAATGAAGACCATCTGGATAGTTTTTCAGTGGAAGAAGGACAAGTGAATCTTGACTCATCTTTTTTGATTCTTGTTGTTATTCTCATCATCTCCCTTTTCAGTAATCCAGACCACGAACGTCAGCAAGTAAGTATTTCTTTATTAAAGTATTTCTAAAGAGAAAGGGCCAACAAGTCTGACCTCTACGACATCCAGTGAGCAACTCACATATAGTAGGATATGTATGTGCTGACTGAATTCTTTACATAAATAACATTCTGCACTAAGCTATTAACATTCCATTACAACCACCAATGTATTTTAGAATAAACACAGCACATCTTCCTTCAATCAATCAATCAATGCATTTATAAAGTGAGCTACTTACCCGTGAGGGTCTCAAGGCGCTGGGGGGGTGGGGTGGGGGGGAATGCTGCTACTGCTCAAAAAGCCAGGTCTTGAGGAGTCTTCTGAAGGTCATCAGGTCTTGGGTCCGCCGTAGGTGGGTGGGGAGGGTGTTCCAGGTCTTCGGATGCGGGGGACTGTGGCAAGGGCGAGGTCCGCGGAGCTGGTGGGTGGGGGTGTCGAAGTTGAGTCATCTGTTGAGGTACACTGGTCCGGTGTTTTGGAGAGCCCTGTGTGAGTGGGTGTGGAGCTTGAAGGTTATCCTCTTGTTGATGGGGAGCCAGTGCAGATCTCTCAGGTGGGAGGTGATGTGACTACGGCGAAGGATGTCAAGGATAAGGCATGCAGAGGCCTTCAGGATGCATTGAAGTCATTTCAGGAGTTTGGCCGAGGCTCAGTGTAGAGGGCGTTTCCATAGTCCAACCTGCTGCTGAGGAGAGCCTGGGTGGCCGTTCTTCTTGTTTCGGTGGGGATTCATTGTAGATCTTGCAGAGCATGCGGTGGGTGCTAAAGCAGGAGGAAGAGACAGCATTAACCTGCTTAGACATAGAGAGGGTGGAGTCGAGGATGACCCCTAGGTTGAATGCGTGGTCGGTGGGTGTTGGATCGGTTCCCAGTGCAGTCGGCCTCCAGGAGTTGTCCTAGGCCGAGGGAGTGGATCCGAGGATGAGGGCCTCCGTTATGACCGAGTTCAGCTTCAGCCGGCTGTTCCTCATCCATTCGGCGACGGCCTTCATTCCTTTGTGGAGGTTGGTTTTGGCAGTGTGGGGGTCCTTGGTGAGGAAAAGGAACAGCTGGGTGTCATCAGCATAGGAGATGATGTTGACGTCGTGCCATCGGGCGACGTGGGCGAGCGGTGCCATGTAGATGTTAAACAGCGTTGGGCAAAGTGATGAGCCCTGGGGTATGCTGCAGATGATCTCGGTGGCTTTGGAGTGGAAGGGGGGAGGTGGACGCTCTGTGTTCTGCCGGAGAGGAAGAAGGGGGTCCAGTCCAGGGCCTTCTCTTGAGTCCTGGCGTCAAGGAGGCGGGTGCACAGTGTGCGGTGGCAGACTGTGTCGAAGGCGGCTCTGTTGTCTAGCAGGGTACTGATGTCGTGGGTGGCGGCGATGAGGGCGGTTTTGGTGGCTTCTGCGGAACCCGGACTGGGATGGGTACAGGATGTTTTTTTTTCCTCGAGGTAGCGGGTCAATTGTTTGTTGACGGCCTTCTCGATGACCTTCACCGAGAACGGGAGCAGGGAGATGGCCGGAAGTTCTTGAGATCTTTGGGGTTCTCCTTGGATTTCTTGAGTAGGGCATTGATTTCGGCGTGCTTTCAGCTGCGCGGGAAGGTGGCTGTCTTGACGGAAATGTTGATGGCCTTCCGGAGATGGGGTGCGATGGCAGTCCTGGCCTTGTTGAAGATGTGGTGCGGGCAGGGATTTGATGGAGAACTGGAGTGGACGGTGTTCATGATCTTGATGGTGTTGTTGTTGTTTACGTTGGTCCAGGAGAGCAGGTGGTTGGTGCTGTTGGTGGTCGTGGGGGCGGAGGTCCCAGTTGTTTCCGGGGTGGTCATGGCGTTGAAGCTGTCATGGATCTTGCGATGAATCCCGGCGTCGTGGAGGCAGGTGCATAATTTGCAGTGGGAGACTGTGTTGAAGGCAGCTGACAGGTGCAGGAGGATGAGGGCCGCATTAACTTCGTTGTCTAGCAGGGTCCCGATGTTTTTGGTGGCGGCGATCAGGGCGGTTTCGGTGGCTGCTGAGGAACCTGGACTGGGATGGGTACAGGATGTTGTTTTCCTCAAAGTAGCAGGTCAATTGTTTGTTGACGGCCATCTCTGTTGTCTAGCAGGGTACTGATGTCGTGGGTGGCGGCGATGAGGGCGGTTTTGGTGGCTGCTGCGGAACCCGGACTGGGATGGGTACAGGATGTTTTTTTTTCCTCGAGGTAGCGGGTCAATTGTTTGTTGACGGCCTTCTCGATGACCTTCGCCGGGAACTGGAGCAGGGAGAAGGGCCGGAAGTTCTTGAGGTCTTTGGGGTCTGCCTTGGGTTTCTTGAGTAGGGCGTTTATCTCGACGTGCTTTCAGCTCTTCGGGAAGGTGACTGTCTCAAAGAAAATGTTGATGGCCTTCCGGAGATGAGGTGCGATGGCGGTGCTGGCCTTGTTGAAGATGTGGGGCAGGTGGACGGTGTTCATGATCTTGATGGTGTTGTCATCATTTACGTTGGTCCAGGAGAGCAGGTGGTTGGATCTGATGGTGGTCGTGGAGGCGGAGGTCTCCGTGGTTGCCGGGGCGGTCATGGCGTTGAGGCTGTCGTGGATGTCTGCGATCTTGCGATGGAAGAAGGAGGCCAGCGAGGCGCACAAGTCTTGTGAAGGTGGGATGTCGTTGGTGTTGGAGCTGGAGTTGGAGAGTTCTTTCATGATGTTGGAGAGCTCTTTGCTGTTGTGTGCATTGTTGTCTAGGCGGTCTTTGAAGGAGGCCTTTTGACAGATCTGATGAAGGGATGGTGTCTGAGGGTGATGTCCTTGTGGGCTGCGTAGCTGACCAGTGTTCGTTCACAGTGCCCGTTCTACTCTAGCTTTCGGCAGGTTTGCTTGGCGGCCTGGAGGTGTTCGGTGAACCATCTGGCTTTCTTGCTAGTGTGGCTGTTGGAGGGTTTCTTGAGCGGGCGAGGGTGTTGGTGCAGTCGTCGATCCACTGTCTGAGGTTGCAGGCAAGGAATCGGGGTCGGTGGGTGGGTTCTTGGAGAGGGTGGGGTTTAGCTGGTATCTCGGGAACTTTTCTCCTGCAGCAGTGAGGCATTTGTTGGGTGTGGTGGTGCGTGGTGTGTTTCTGAAAGGTGAAGTGGACGCAGTGATGGTCGGTCCAGTGGAGTTCGGTGGTGTGGTTGAAGGTAACGTGGGGACTTGCAGAGAAGATGTGGTCAAGTGTGTGGCCGGCAGAGTGGGTGGGTGTTTTGACAAGTTTTCTGAGTCCGAGGTTGGCAAGGTTGGTGATCAGGGTGGTGGAGTTGCGGTCGTTGTTGTTCACGAGGTGGAAGTTCAGGTCCCCGAGGAGGATGTAGTCCGTGGAGGCAAGGGCGTGTGTGCTGACGGAGTCGGCGATAGAGTCGATGAACTGTGGACGAAGTCTTTCTTACACAAAAGGAAAAAAATACTATGAAAACTGTGGTACTACATTTCAAAACTGTAGTAAACAAAAACTATGGAAACATAGAAAATAAACAGAATACAACTTCTAATCAATTTCAAGTGATATAATCTTGCAAGTATGCAGGCCATCTAATTCCTCCTCCAAACCTGCTATTCAACTGAGCTTCCTGAGCTCCACCTTCCACATCACTACACCAGCATAATCATTATGAAATACATTCTCACTCACAGCACCATTCTCATTCCTACTCATCTTACCATCCTTCTGGGCATCCTCACTAAGGGAACTCTTCGTTATTCCACCACCACACTCATCTCCACTATCAGTCATCCCCAATTTCTCAAGCCAGTTTTGCTAATCCTTGACACCCTTCTAATCTCCACTTTCTTTCTTGCTTTCACAAACCGACTCATGTGCCAAACTCCACAGTTACTTAACTTTTCTGAATTAGTAAAAGTTCCTTAACCTCTAAAGGATTGGAAAACTTGCAAACTCCTTTTCTGAACCTAAGAGGTAACTTCACTCTCACCATATCCACCTCCTTAACCTGACACTCGTTTGCTGATTTTTTTGTGTCCTGATACCCTTGGCAGTTCTCCTGGACCTTCAAAATGTTACCCTTTACCTCAACTGGAGACCGTTGAAACAAACTGGAATTCATAAAAAAAAATGTGATTATCCTTAATGAATTGATCTCTTCCCCTCATAATAGTAAATAGGCTAAAACCAGTAACTGTCAAAGTCGTGCGATACATCCACACTGTTCTTTTGACACACACCTTTCAAGTCAACGTATTGCCATTTGCAATGGTCCCTTCATCATTCTCTTAAATCTCTCTACTTCTCCATTACCACTAGAATGTTAAAGAGAGATAAATGTATGCTAAATTACATTACACAAAATAAACTTTTCATTGCTTCACTCTTGAACTGTGCCCCACCTGTTATAACTCTTTCAGGAAGTCCTTCTCTCTGAAAGATTTCATCCATGAATTTGATAACTGACCCAGCGTTGGCAGAGTTTACAAATTTGACCTCTGATCATTTAGAAAATTAGTCCATAGCTACTAACTCATACCACGCTCCCCCATCTTCCTCACTCACTGGGCCCATAATACCAACTCCAACAGTTTCCCATGCCATATTAGGACAAGGTACAGTAAGTAGGTGTGATTTCATCAAAATACTTGTGACTTGTCTGTTGCTTCCCATAACTCACACTTTCTACTAATTCCTTCCACTATCCCTGGCCATCAATAACTCCCCTTAGCCTTCTTCTTACTCTTTACTATACCCAAATGTCCTTGGTGGCACAATTTTATAATGGAACTTCAAAAACCATTAGACAGAACAATCCTTCACCTCTCAAACATTTTGTTTCATCACAGCCAACTCGTTATGTACTTCCAAAAAACTCTTCCACTCCTCCTTAAAAGATTTTTTTTTCTGGCCAGCCTACCATCACAAACCTCTTTACATCCACTAAGACCAAATCACTCTTGCAAGCTGTCCTCCATTCTTCTTTAGTAATGGCATTCATTTTCTTATCACACGCATATGCTAAAGTCACACTTTCACATCTGCCCTTGGAAATGTCTTCCAATGGTAATGGCAGCCTGCTCAAACAATCAGCTATTTAGTCTATGATACCTGTAAGATATTGCAATTTATACAAATAGTCTAATAATCTTACTGACATCCTTGCAATTCTGGGAGTAGCATTTACAATCCTTCTGGAGTCAAATCTTTCAATAAAGGTTTGTGGTCACACCTTATTTCGACTTCATACACCTATACAAAGTTCCTAAAGTGTTCCATGCCCCATCTAATTGCTAGAGTTTCCTTCTCAATTGCTGACTATCATTCTCTTGAAGCAAATGCCACCATTTACTCATTACTTTTGACATACCTCTGGATGGGCACTGTACCTATATCGCTGTTACTAGCATCTGTAATCTAGATACACCTTAGTTTAGGGTCAAAGCAGGTACATTTTCCACCATACAAATTCTCTTTTTAATGCAATCAATATCGGGTTGTAATTCACTTGTTCAATTAAATTTCAATTTGTTTTTCAACTTATATGCCTTTGTGAGGGAAAAACTGTCCATTCCGTTTTTATGCCCATTGTAGATGATTAGCTCCATAAAAGTATAAATATTGTTAGGAAATATCCGAAAATATCCTTCAAGGACTTAAAACGATAGTTATGATAAATCCAGCAACTTGCCACGGTTAGATTTATAATGCCTATCACAAAAAAGAAGTTATTAAACTTTCTTTTCTATAAGCAAAAATGTAGCCTTCCAGCTGCCCTCTCCTGATTGACTGGCATCTGCCATGCTGAGCCAAGCTGTCTTAATGAGGTGTGAAGTGCCCTGCTAGATAGACAAAAGGAGTTCATGCAGGAGGAGAACCGAAACTGCAGAGGCAGGAGACATAATGAGGGTGTAGTAGCCAAATTGGTCTTCAAAGGGAAAAGGACACTTTAGGACACCTCAGGCTCACCCCCACATCCTGTACCACCAGCCACACAGGACCCTTGTAATTGAATTAGTGAGAGCAGTGGAAGGGTAGTGTTAGGGAATATTAGCCACACCAGCGGATTGGCTTAGTCTGATCTAACCTCCAAGGAGAGACTTTCTCCATATTGCATTTTGAAAGAATAGTGCATTCTCGTACAAGAATATTCCACACTTTGGAGGAAGTGGTTATACACCTGGATGGCACCCTGCTTCCCAGTGGTCAGCAACACTGCATAAATATGGACAAGCTGCATGGCAACTCAGATCTGCTGCCTGAAACTACAAGAAGGAGAACTGCCCTGCTGGAACCCTGACCTGCACCCCCAAGGATTGCACTCTGAAGCACTGAACCTGGAACTACAGCCCTAAGGACTTTGCCTTTCTTAAAGAAGGATTAAGGAGTAGACACCCTGCATGCTACAGGTTAACTAAGCTTACCTGCATCATCCCCACCAGGATGTTACCATTCTGTAGTGCGCCCAGTGGATGTTTAAGGATTTGGCCAGGTGCATTGTGGGAATTGTAGTCCCAACATCCCAAGGGCCATTTCAGAGTTTCTTGACCTCTGGGTTGGTGTTGTAGAAACTTTGAACCCACAAGAGGAAATTGAGGAAGAAGTTTCAGAAGTTTGGAGCAACTTTTGTAAAAAAAAAAACTCCATAAGGTGACCAGGTGCATTGTGGGAGTTGTAGTCCCAGGCCGCAAGAGGCAAACCAGAGCATCCGAACTCTTGGATGGTGCTGTGGTCCAATTTTCTGCATCAAGAAAAAATTCTGTGATTAAGTGTAAAAGTGTTACATCATGGGTGGCTTGAACTCTGGACTTTGTCCTGGTCCAGCACAACTTTTTTTTAACCCTTTGAGCACAATTTGCTTCTAAGCACTAGTTTTACTTTTAATGTTTTAAAATTCATATCTCTGGTTCCCTACATTGGATTTTTGTCATTTTGGTGCCATTTTAATTATACACATATTCCTATTTTTATAAATTGTCATTGGATTTTTATTGTGTGTTGTGTCTTACTTATTTAATGTATTTTTGTTTTTAAATGCTTTACACACCTGCCTCCTAAGTTAAGCCTGCCTGTTCGCAGCTATTTACCAAGGGTTGAGCAAGGGTATAATTTATTAGGACCCTTACTGGTCCTTATATTGTGATTATTGCTTCATTACTAGTGGTTGGTCCCTACTTTTTTCTATTAATAAGCCACTTACCAACACTATGAAAATACTTCCTAATAGTGGCCTTTTGAAAATAGTAATTTAAAACCCGACTTTACCATCAAATTGGATTTTAAATTCCTATTAAATTGAGTTTGTGGATCATGGTACCATATAATACCAAACCACAGTTATGCATTATAAGGTGGTATAATGTAACTCAGTGATTTTCTATGAGAGAGCCAGCCTTGCTGCAGTGAAAAACTATTTTTGAGTAAGCCTGGGTGGAGTTTGCAGAGTTCCATTGCAGTGCAAAGAAACTCCGCCGCGCTACACTGAGCTCCACGACCAGTGGAGTGCGTTAGGTAAATGCTGTTCGCAGTGATTTCCAGTGTCAGGGGCTTGTCGGCACTGTGCAATCATCACGAATGGCAGCAAGCACACTGCTTCCTTTCTGCCGCTTGAGTAGCTTTTAACCCAAGCGGCAGCTTTTTCAGCGCTTCCGGACGGCTTCTCAAAGCAAGCGGTCGCGAGCATACACAATCACGCGCAATGAGAAATCTGACCACCCGTGTTGAGAAATCCTGCCGGGAGGATGATTTTCCTTGCTCACACTCGTCATCTTGACATTGACGAATGAGAGCGAGGAAAGAAACTCCGCTAAGCTATGCAAAGCAGAGTTTTTCAGAACTCTGCAAGTGCGGAAAGCGCTGCAAACTCCGCAAGCGGAGTTCACTACCCAGACTTACTTTTGAGATGTTTCACTGCTAGGATATGTTAACTTAAGTAACAATGACCAACCTTTTAAATACTGTGTACCCATACTTTAGGGGTGACTTACCATCATAAAAAGGAAGGTTTAGGCATGTTAAATGGGTTATTTTGGCAAGTCAAATTAACAGTTTAAAAACTGCCATGCTCGGCTGAAATGGCAGGCCTAGAGCCATGCTTTCACTTTGTCACTGCAGTGGTGACACAATCAATGCTGCAGTCCACTTTCGACATTTAACTTACAGTCCCTGTGTATACAGAATACTATATACTAGCGGCTTAGAAGTATGTTAAATATGCCAATGAGGTATTCACCATTCACCAATTGCACAAATCTTTAGTGGTCAGAACACCTACACTTAGAGTCAGTAAACCAGTACTAAATCTCGAAAAAAGTTAGGGCAAAAAGTGAGGGTGATCCTGCAAAAACAGAATTTCCTTACAATGTGGGAGTTTAAACCATTGCCTTTCTTAATGGAATAATACATTAGGAAAATTGTGGGTTATTTAAGAAGGCAAAAAGTTTTATGGGACACAGCTGGCACTGACTAGTCACAGCTATTGTAAAGTAAATGGAAAGAAAAAACATGGAAGTTGTAGTAAAGAAGTCAGTAAATGAATTAATAAGAACCGTTTTATGAAAACTATAGAGTATATGCCAATGGAGATCCCTGAATGCATCTTCCAAAGGAAAGAACATTGTGTTTGCCAGATGTTCCCTTGTTCAGTTTTATTCAATTAAATACATTTTTTGATTTTATTTTCAGATACAAAGCTGAAGATTTTAATCTAGTGAAGTAAAGTGTTGTCACCCAAGGGACGGAGCGGGCACTTTTTATTGGCAAACATAAGATAAGCCATTTTAAATTCACAAGCTTAATAAAATCATTAATGTGACTGTCTTGTCTGCATTTAAGACTTGTGGCTCTGGCCGTCATAATTCTGGTCTCCTTCATTTTTTAAATTAAATAAATGGATCCTAACTGCAGTAAGTATTCATAGCTCAGCATAGATTCTGACCCTGGCTCTACATGAGGGTCAGAGCACTGACGGAAACTTGCAAATATAGTAAGTGTGCCATGTCACTAGTTTTCCAGGAGTAGTCTGATTTTAGTCCTTGTTTTTCTGGACTGCTTGAGTGCAGGGTCACTCCTTCCCCATGATATGTTGTACCCTCACTGACAGCCGCCATCTTGGGTTCTTCAGGCTGCAGCCTGTGCTTCCCAGACTGTGTCAATCAGCCGGGGTTCACCATTCCTAACGCGTCACAGCATGGAGTGGATCAGCAAATCTCACTGACCCCACCGCACTCGGTGACTCTTTGGGAGAAGGGTTGATCTGTGTGCATGTGATATGCGTCATCAGTGATGTCAGGTCACATGCTATAAACAGATACAATGTGCATGTTTCAGTTCTATGGAATGCACACGGTATGGGATCATCAGAATTTGCACCTGCGTTTAATTCTGAGATGTGATCACCCATACAGGGGTACTGGTGTTTAGCCTGACAACCTGACCTGATATGACAAGAGGCAGACGGAGGCGTCAAGCAGAGCGCATCATGCTCTGAGCAGTGGGAATATTATCATCTCCCAAGTCAGCCATAGATTTGGAAACACACATTTTGCTGTTCTTGACTTGCGGCTTGCCTGCCCTTGACAACGAATTATTGTATGGCAATATTATTTTATTGTTTAAGCATTTTAACATACATTTATAATAGGGGACGCACTGTCAAACTTAGGCGGAGCACTGTTCGATATCTTGACAGAAGGAGCCCACTCCCGTTGTTGTGCAACCAGGGATTGCTGTGTTGTTCTCTGCATTGAGCCCACCCACCAGCTGCCCCTTTCCCGCGGACTGCCGTGGCACTACTAACCCCAGAAGGCAGTGCGGCTGTGCGGGATTTGCCGCGAGAAGAAGACCTGCCTACGGTGATGGATCAAACCCAGATCTTTTGACTGGGTGTGAGTGTTTGATTGGTTCAGATGCTCCGTCCATCACCACCCCCTTTTGTACCGCTTTTGGCCGCCATAAGTGTGGCAGGGTATGCTCAGACGTGAGTCCCTTGCTCACTTTGCCACTGGATTCAAGCAAGCCGGGCTGAAGATGGCTGGAATGCCAGAAACCAGTCCTCGGAAGCTTGTTTCCGGTCCAGGGAAGGCATGGCTTGGCAGTTCGGGCTGGACTGTTCCCATGAGGCACAGGGTCAGACTGATTTGCATATAGCCATGTCTGAACTGGGGTGGCAGAGTGGGCTAAAGAACGGTGATGGATCAAACCCAGATCTTTTGACTGGGTGTGAGTGTTTGATTGGTTCAGATGCTCCGTCCATCACCACCCCCTTTTGTACCGCTTTTGGCCGCCATAAGTGTGGCAGGGTATGCTCAGACGTGTGTCCCTTGCTCACTTTGCCACTGGATTCAAGCAAGCTGGGGTGAAGACGGCTGGAATGCCAGAAACCGGTCCTCGGAAGCTTGTTTCCGGTCCAGGGAAGGCATGGCTTGGCAGTTCGGGCTGGACTGTTCCCATGAGGCACAGGGTCAGACTGATTTGCATATAGCAATGTCTGAACTGGGGTGGCAGAGTGGGCTAAAGTACGGTGATGGCTCAAACCCAGATCTTTTGACTGGGTGTGAGTGTTTGATTGGTTCAGATGCTCCGTCCATCACCACCCTCTTTTGTATTGCTGTCAAAATTAGGCGGAGTACTGTTCGATATCTTGCCAGAAGGAGCCCACTCCCGTCGTTGTGCAACCAGGGATTGCTGTGTTGTTCGCTGCATTGAGCCCACCCACCAGCTGCTTCCTTCCCTCGCACCGCGGACTGCCGGGGCACAACAAACCCCAGAAGGAAGTGTGGCCGCGCAGGATTTGCTGCGAGAAGAAGACCTGCCGCACACTTTAATATCATCAGTGAGCCACCGCAGCGCGGGATGCGCTGTCAAACTTAGGCGGAGTACTGTTCGATATCTTGCCAGGAGGAGCCCACTCCCTTCGTTGGGCAACCAGGGATTGCTGTGTTGTGCGCTGCATTGAGCCCACCCACCAGCTGCCTCCTTCCCGCGGATTTGCCGCGAAAAGAAGACCTGCCTCACACTTTAAAATCATCAATGAGCCACAGCGGCATGAGATGCGCGCGGGCGAAGCCCGGGCCAAGGGTGGGCCCGTCCAGGCCCCTCAGAGGCCGAAGGAGGCTGGGCTGGGCCACCCCCTTAACATCTTGCCACTTTCCTCTGGAACTGTTTCATATTTAAAGGTACTTTTAAAACCACTTCATCTTGGACAATTGATTTAATTATTCCATAACTTCTGTAGTAGGACTGTTAATCCCAATAATTTAATAGTTCTTAGACTTTTCTGAATATTGTGGGGCGGAAGTATTAAGCATAGTGCATTGTGGGACCTACTAACACAATTGTATCAATGAGCGATAAGGGCAAAATGTCTAAGCCTGCTTCCTCTCGCCCCATGACTAGGCACCAGGCTGCCATGGTACAACCTCTCCCAAGCCTTACTGCAATCAATAAAATGCTACAGAAGACGACTGGAGTTGTGGCATCTGCTATAGAGAATACGGAGAGGTGATTATCTATTACTCCGGCTATCCCCCCTCTCCATTCTGTTGGGTATTTTCTGCCGTTACTGTTAATCCCCCTGACTTTAGTTCTTCTCTTATGTGCTCTTTTGGAGAGTGGCCCTGTGCACAAATTGAACATTATGTAATTGACATCCCAGAGGTTTCTAGCTCCCCTCCACATTCTGTAGCTAGAAAAGCTCCTAAACCCCATTTGAGAAGTAAGAAAAGCAAAATAAAAAACTAGCTAAAAGATTCACAACTCAACCTGATGGTGCGCAGGTTGCTGCTCGTCCTCCTCTGCATATTCTGGGAACTCCTGTTTGGGTCACACACCTCTTATCTGATTTTGAAGCTCATATTGAACACATAATTGGCTCTTATTTCAAACCATTGACATCTAGGCTTGATAGATTGATCTCCACGAATAATAACTCAGGCCTAGGGAGACCTCAGCCGATCAGTCCATCAGGGAACCCTATCACTGTTAAGCCCATTCTTATTTCCAACCCTAAAAATCCACCAGTCTGCAAAAATATACCAGCTGTACCGGCTCAGGTAACTGCAAATTCTTCCCATGACTCTGATTTACCCCCGCCTAGGGCTGGAATAGTAGATGTTGGAAAAACCACAGTGCCGAGGGGGTCCACTGAAAACAGATCAGACTCATCGAACCGAAAACCCCGAGCTAGTGGAAATAGTTCAGAGGAGGGGACTCTACCAGTTTTGCCCACCCTAGATCTTCCTCCAGAGTCCTTAACATAGGTTGTGGTCCTTGTTGGGGTCCCCCCATTAAGTCAGGGGAAAAGTGAGGATCACTTTGAATTAAAAAACAAATGCATACAATGGCTTAACTCAAACAGGCCTCTCCATTCTAATGCTTCTGGCAAATATTGTGTGTAAGAAGGGTAGACTGGATCGGAACTGGGCCTAAATCTATCGTGGGAAACTGCGTTGTGATTTTTAGGAGCACCCGTGCAGTAGAATATATCTGCAGCAGGTCGCCAACTTGGTCAAACACCCACATTTTTCCTCTGCACCTATCATATTTCTACCCCACCCACCATCGGAGATTTGGACAGAATAGAGGTATGCGACAGGAGGAGGGCCAGAACATTTTACCATCAAAAACAGGGAATAACATCTTGGGAGGTCTGCCAGCCGTATTCCCCCTTACTTTCACAATTCCCACAAAGAAATAGGTACAGCATGTTGGAACAGGTTGATTGACACCCTGTGTGGCAGAGTTCCTTACCCCAAATATGTAGCAGTCTGAGTATGTTAACAGGGCTATCGGTGGGTAATGGTGACAGTAGTACCCCTCAGCAGCTAATAAGTATTAGCGCAGATAGTACAGAGCTAAACCCTTGTAGGAGGGATGGGAGTAAGGGAGTTATAACAGCTGTCCCAGTAATGAACCAGAAGGTGATACAATTGCTCTCTTGGAACATTGCTGGGCTACAAAACAAATTGGTCATACAAGATTGGAATAACTTCATCAACAAATTTGACATCTGCATGTTCCTAGAGGGTACACAGACAAAATATCGAGTTTTAAATTTCGATATACAATTATATCGAAATTTAAAAATCGATGGGACATAATATAGAAGGTAAGTAATATCAACAGTCTTAATATCGATATTAGTAATTTCAAAGTTTTAAATATCGATGTCAATAATATCGAAATAAATAATATTGACGTTACTAATATTGATTTTTAATTTTTTTGTGTATATTATATTGTATTTATTATGTTTTATTAATTATTTTTAATGTAATTTAATTAAATACTGTCTTTTAGTACTGTCGCGGGTTGTGGGTTTATAGGGGAATAGGTTGGGAAGTAATTTAATCATGTTAAATTAATTATTAATTAGTAGGAATTAAATAATTAATTAATTTTTAATTAATTTTTAATTAATTTTAATTAATTGATTAATTGATAAATATGTTCTGTAGCGGCTTATGGGTTTATAGGGGAATAGGGTGGGAAGTAATTTCATTATTTTAAATTAATTATTAATTAGTGGGAATTAATTAATTAATTGAGAATTATTTTTAATTATTTATTATTTGTAAATAATTTTAATTAATTTATTAATTGATAAATATGTAGCGGGTTATGGGTTTATAGGGGAATAGGGTGGGAAGTAATGTAATAATGTTTAAATAATTATTAATTAGTAGGAATCATACATTAATTAAAAATAATTGGTAATTATATTTAATTATTTTGGTAATTATTTTAAATTAATTGATAAATATGTTCTGTAGCGGCTTATGGGTTTATAGGGGAATAGGGTGGGAAGTAATTTCATTATGTAGAATTAATTATTAATTAGTAGGAAGCATACATTTATTTTTATTAATTGGTAAATAAATGTAATTAATTGGTAATAAATTAAAAAAAAAAATTGATAGATGTAATTTATAAGTATGTAATTTAAACCCCTACGCTATCCAACACTTTCCCTACTGTTGCACTCTCTGGAGTTTGAATAGTAATTGTTACCCCTATGCTATCCAACACTTTCCCTACTGTTGCACTCTCTGGAGTGGGAATAGTAATTTTTACCCCTACGCTATCCAACACTTTCCCTACTGTTGCACTCTCTGGAGTTGGAATAGTAATTGTTACCCCTACGCAATCCAACACTTTCCCTACTGTTGCACTCTCTGGAGTGGGAATAGTAATTTTTACCCCTACGCTATCCAACACTTTCCCTACTGTTGCACTCTCTGGAGTTGGAATAGGAATTGTTACCCCTACGCTATCCAACACTTTCCCTACTGTTGCACTCTCTGGAGTGGGAATAGTATTTGTTACCCCTACGCTATCCAACACTTTCCCTACTGTTGCACTCTCTGGAATTGGAATAGTAATTGTTACCCCTACGCTATCCAACACTTTCCCTACTGTTGCACTCTCTGGAGTTAGAATAGTAATTTTTAATCCTACGCTATCTAACACTTTCCCTACTGTTGCACTCTCTGGAGTTGGAATAGTAATTGTTACCCCTATGCTATCCAACACTTTCCCTACTGTTGCACTCTCTGGAGTGGAAATAGTAATTTTTACCCCTACGCTATCCAACACTTTCCCTACTGTTGCACTCTCTGGAGTTGGAACAGTAATTGTTACCCCTACGCTATCCAACACTTTCCCTACTGTTGCACTCTCTGGAGTTGGAATAGTAATTTTTAACCCTACGCTATCCAACACTTTCCCTACTGTTGCACTCTCTGGAGTTGGAATAGTAATTTTTAATCCTACGCTATCCAACATTTTCCCTACTATTGCACTCTCTGGAGTTGGAATAGTAATTGTTACCCCGACGCTATCCAACACTTTCCCTACTGTTGCACTCTCTGGAGTGGGAATAGTAATTTTTACCCCTACGCTATCCAAAACTTTCCCTACTGTTGCACTCTCTGGAGTAGGAATAGTAATAGTTACCCCTACGCTATCCAACACTTTCCCTACTGTTGCACTCTCTGGAGTTGGAATAGTAATTTTTAACCGTACGCTATCCAACACTTTCCCTACTGTTGCACGCTCTGGAGTTGGAATAGTAATTGTTACCCCTACGCTATCCAACACTTTCCCTACTGTTGCACTCTCTGGAGTGGAAATAGTAATTTTTACCCCTACGCTATCCAACACTTTCCCTACTGTTGCACTCTCTGGAGTTGGAATAGTAATTTTTAACCCTACGCTATCCAACACTTTCCCTACTGTTGCACTCTCTGGAGTTGGAATAGTAATTTGTAATCCTACGCTATCCAACACTTTCCCTACTATTGCACTCTCTGGAGTTGGAATAGTAATTGTTACCCCGACGCTATCCAACACTTTCTCTACTGTTGCACTCTCTGGAGTGGGAATAGTAATTTTTACCCCTACGCTATCCAAAACTTTCCCTACTATTGCACTCTCTGGAGTAGGAATAGTAATAGTTACCCCTACGCTATCCAACACTTTCCCTACTGTTGCACTCTCTGGAGTTGGAATAGTAATTTTTAACCCTACGCTATCCAACACTTTCCCTACTGTTGCACTCTCTGGAGTGGGAATAGTAATTGTTACTGCTACGCTATCCAACACTTTCCCTACTGTCGCACTCTCTGGAGTGGGAATAGTAATTTTTACTCATACGCTATCTAAAATCTATTTAGCTTTTTTATTAGTATTATGTTGTTATTAAATGTTATCTATGTGAATATTTTATGTAAATAAATGTATTAGTAATTTATTACATTTTTATTTGTTTTTAAGTTATGACAATTAATTTAGAGTTATTAATGAAAAATATATTATGTATTATATATTTATTAATATTAATTTGTATTACATTATGTATTAATTTTAAATATTATAGTACATTTTTAAATATGTTTATTACATTTATAAGTATTATTTTGTTATTATTACATGTTTATTATATTTAAAAAAAACGATATTTTACAAAAAACGATATTTTTGTCATTCTATATTTTAATTTCGATATATTTGTACTTACCTTGTTAGGGATAGGATTCCTATATTTTTGACTTCGATATTTTTGTTCCGATATTTTTGTATATCGATATTTTTGTTTTCGATATTTTGTCAGACATTCTTCCAAGAGACAAGGAGCATGCTTCCTGTATACAAAACTGGGTATTCTACATTTTACACCCCCGCAACAAGTTCTGGGTAGAGTAGACCAGCAGGGGGACTCCATGTTATGATCATGATTGCATTAAACTGTGACATCACCGTCCACAAATCATTTTACATCCTTCAATCTAAGGGCAAGATAAGGACAGCAAGATAGACCTATATAATGTTTATGCAAGAGGGTCTGTGGGGTCCCAAATGTCCAACACAATAGGCAGCTCTAGAGTTAGAAATAGCTAACAGTCCCCCGCTTTCTAAAACCATCGTAGGAGGTGATTTTGATTGCGCCTTTGAACCTCTAAGTAGGGATGATTTCCTGGGAATAGAGGAGGAAGACACCAGATGGTCCATACCGGCCTTGACGTTAGCACCTATTAGAAAATTGACCCCGAGGGCAATTCAAATCAATGCCCTGACCCTGGAACATAACCTGGGAGCGCTAAATGGCAGGACAAGCTCTGATCCAGACGGGGCAAATACCTTTAATAGGCTTAATGGCCCATCACAAATAGATTACATTTTACTGGACATCAACCTGTGGCGAGATTTAATTGATATGGAGGTAATACCATCCCAGGATAGTGATCATAACCCCTTGTGCATGAAGTTAAGGTGGGGAACAAAAAAAAAACAGAACCAAAGCCCCTTTAATGCAAACTAAGGAGGTTGTTCCTTTCTATTCCAACCGCCGGCTGAAATGGGACAGGGTTCAATCCCAGGAAGGGAACCTAAGTAAGATTAGTGAGCACTTAACAGAGAAGATTGTAGACCTAGAGCAACTTGCAGCTGTAACAGAAAGTTCCCAGGGCCTTTCCCTTTCTTTAGTTTATAAAAACGCAATAGAGAAAGCGGGCCAATATTTCATTAAACACGGGTAGTAGTGGTAGACAGAACCAGACTCAGGTAAAATCAAGTTACCCCTGGTATACGGCTCACTTGTAGGGGCAAAAGGAAGGCGCTAACTGCAGCCTTGCTCAAAAAGAATCCTTCACTAGTTAGAGTGGCCAGGAAGGATTATGCTAGGTCATTAGTGCAGGCTAAACGTGAATGGGAAGAACAACATTGGAAGGATCTTAAATCCGCATCCCAGAGGAAGAACTCCTCGTTATTCTGGGATTTAATCAATAAAGCCTGGAGAGGGGGAACGAAACCCATCACTAATCACATAACTGAACAACAATGGCACTCACATTTTTATGATCTGTATTGTGATGCCTTGCTCAAAAAGAATCCTTCACTAGTTAGAGCGGCCAGGAAGGATTATGCTCGGTCATTAGTGCTAGCTAAACGTGAATGGGAAGAACAACATCGGAAGGATCTTAAATCCGCATCCCAGAGGAAGAACTCCTCGTTATTCTGGGATTTAATCAATAAAGCCTGGAGAGGGGGAACAAAACCCATCACTAATCACATAACTGAACAACAATGGCACTCACATTTTTATGATCTGTATTGTGATGCAGTTGAGCCATGTCCCCCACCTCTAGTACTTGATAGTGATGGTAGAGTACTTATGGTTCTCGAAGACCCCTTTTCCATCACCGAGGTAAAAACGGCTATTAAATATCTGACCCCGGGAAAGGCGGCAGGCCCTGATGGGCTTCCTGGGGATCTCCTCCTAAACGACCCTGCAACTTGGGCAAACCTCATCTCCCTAATAATGATCCTGATCTCAAGGGGCCACCCAGTTCCGGATTCTTGGAAGGGGGCGGAGGTGGTAACATTTTTAAAAAAGCGGGCGAGAGATGACCCTGCCAACCACCTTCTGGACCACGTCTATCAGACTGATCGGTCTGTAGTTGGCAGGGTCATCTCTCGCCCCCTTTTTTTACAGTCTGATAGACGTGATCCAGAAGGTGGTTGGCAGGGTCATTATCTCTAGGGTAGGGTCTTGGATAGAAGAGGAGAACATCGTTTCCCATTTTCATGCGGGATTTAGGCAGAAGGTGGGCACGATGGACCAGGTCTTCCGATTCTTTGCTATTCATTGGAAGGCCGTGACCATCGGGAAGGGCAGCCTGTATTCGTTGTTTATAGATCTTAAAACAGCATTTGATCTAGTGCCACGCTCTAGATTATGGAATGTATTACAAAAGATGGGCCTCTTCATTACCCTTCTTGAATTTATCAAGAAATTACACAGGGGGAATTAAGCAAGGATTAGATGGGGTACTCAGGGCCAGCTGACAGAGAGGGTGGCCGTGAGGAGAGGAGTCCGTCAGGGATGTGTAATGGCGCCGACTCTGTTCTCCCTCTTTGTGAATGGGGTGGCGGACCATATGAGGGAGGACGCAGCGACGCCCCATCCCTGGAGGGGGAAAAACACCTATCCTGCTCTTTGCGGACGACACCCTCCTGATCTCTAAAACCCCCTCTGGCCTTCAAAAGCTGTTGGATCGCTTTAGCTCGTTTTGTGAGGATAGATGTCTTACTATCAACATTACCAAGACAAAGCTTATGGACATCTCACCTTCAAAATGATTTAAGAATAATGTCTCTCTTAATGGTACCCCATTGGAGTTGGTAGACTCATTCGACTATTTGGGGGTAAGGGTTAATAGATGAATTGGAAGGACCATAAGGCCAAAATGCTTTTAAATCACAAACGAGTTTCAGGAGCGATCCTACGGGAACAGCGAGAGTCTATGAGCAAACCTGTAGTCCCGGCTCTCGCTGTGTATGAAGGTCAAGCACTGCCCTCGGCAGTCTATGGATCCGAGTTGTGGGGGTTCGAGAATACAACCGACCTAGTGAGATCAGAAAATAAGTTCCTGAGAAAATTGGTGTCACTCCCCATCTCTACTGCCCGAGCCTCCCTCTCTACGAGGACTGAAGGAGGGGGGTGCTATGACTAATGGGCACTAAGGGGGCTGCCCTGCTGATGCCTCCCTGTGGGGGACGCGGGCAGCGGCATTCATGTGCCCTATCAGCTTTCCACGGGATGGGGGGGAGACTGGAACAGTGGCACCTACACTAAACAGCGAGCAGCCAGTTGTTATTAATATTGCATGTGAAGTGTGGACTCATTTAGAGTGTACACCCATCCCTTAGAAATAAGTGCCAGTGCTAAGCACCGGAAATCCCCGGCACAAATTAAGCACTGGATGGCTCAGAAGGTTCAGCTGTTGTTGAATGTAAACTAAGCCTCACCCAGAAAGAACTGTCGAGAGAGGAATCAAAGAATATGGGCGCCCTTTGACTATTTTTGATAGCTTCGATTTTCTCTGCGTGTTCAGGTCAAATCTTAATCAAATTCCTTCTACTTCACTAGCTCTTAGTAATCAATGAGGACCATCTGGATAGTTTTTCAGTGGAAGCAGGACAAGAGAATCTTGACTCATCTTTTTTGATTCTTGTGGTTATTCCCATCATCTCCCTTTTGAGTAATCTAGACCACGAACGTCACCAAGAAAGTATTTCTTTATTAAAGTATTTCCAAAGAGAAAGGGGCAACACGTCCGACCTTCACGACATCCAGTGAGCAACTCACATCCCGTAGAATATGTATGTGCCGACTGAATTCTTTACATAAATAACCTTCTGCACTATGCTATTAACATTCCATTACAACCACCAATGTATTTTAGAATAAACACAGCACATCTTCCTTCAATCAATCAATCGATCAATCAATGCATTTATAAAGCACACTACTTACCTGTGAGGGTCTCAAGGCGCTGGGGGGTGGGGAATGCTGCTAATGCTCGAAAAGCCAGTTCTTGAGGAGTCTTCTAAATGTCAGCAGGTCTTGGGTCCGCCGTAGGTGGGTGGGGAGGGTGTTCCAGGTCTTGGCGGCGAGGTGGGAGAACAATCTGTCACCAGAGGTCACTCTTTGGATGCGGTGGACCGTGGCAAGGGCGGGGTCCACGGAGCGGAGCTGGTGGGTGGGGTTGTGGAAGCTGACTCGTCTGTTGAGGTACGCTGGTCCGGTGTTGTGGAGAGCCTTGTGTGCGTGGGTGTGGAGCTTGAAGGTTATCCTCTTGTTGATGGGGAGCCAGTGCAGGTCTCTCAGGTGGGATGTGATGTGGCTATGGTGAGGGATGTCAAGGATCAGGCATGCAGAGGCGTTCTGGATGCGTTGAAGTCATTTCAGGAGTTTGGTCGAGGCTCCTGCGTCGAGGGCATTTCCGTAGTCCAAACTGCTGCTGATGAGAGCCTGGGTGACCGTTCTTCTCGTTTCAGTGGGGATTCACTTGTAGATATTGCGGAACATGGAGAGGGTGTTAAAGCAGGAGGAAGTGACAGCATTGACCTGCTTAGACATGGAGAGGGTGGAGTTGAGGATGACCCCTACGTTACATGCGTGGTCGTGGGTTTTGGAGCTGTTCCCAGTGCAGTCGGCCACCAGGAGTTGTCCCAGGCCGAGGAAGTGGATCTGAGGATGTGGACCTCCGTTTTGACCGAGTTCAGCTTCAGCCGGCTGTTCCTCATCCATTTGGCGATGGCCTTCATTCCTTTGTGGAGGTTGGTTTTGGCAGTGTGGGAGTCCTTGGTGAGGGAGACTAATAGCTGGGTGTCATCAGCGTAGGAGATGATGTTGAGGTTGTGCAGTCGGGCAACATGGGCGAGCGGTGCCATGTAGATGTTAAACAGAGTTGGCCTGAGGGATGAGCCCTGGGGTACGCTGCAGATGATCTTGGTGGTTTTGGAGTGGAAGGGGGGAGGTGGACGCTCTGTGTTCTGCCGTAGAGGAAGGAGGTGGTCCAGTCCATGGCCTTCTCTTGAATCCCGGCGTCATGGAGGCAGGTGAACAGTGTGCGGTGGCAGACTGTGTTGAAGGCAGCTGACAGGTCCAGGAGTATGAGGGCCGCTGTATCTCCATTGTCTAGCAGGGTCCTGATGTCTTGGGTGGCTGCTGTGGAACCCGGACAGGGATGGGTACAGGATGTTGTTTTCCTCGAGGTAACGGGTCAAGTGTTTGTTGACAGCCTTCTCGATGACCTTCGTCGGGAACGGGAGCAGGGCGATTGGCGAGAAGTTCCTGAGTTCTTTGGGGTCCTCCTTGGGTTTCTTGAGTAGGGGGTTGATTTCGGCGTGCTTCCAGCTCCGCCGGAAGGTGACTTTCTCGAAGGAAATGTAGATGGCCTTCCAGAGATAGGGTGCGATGGCGGTGCTGGCCTTGTTGAAGATGTGGTACAGGCAGGAGTCTGACGGAGAGCCCGAGTGGATGGTGTTCATGATCTTGATGGTGTCGTCGTTGTTTACGTTGGTCCAGAAAAGCAGGTGGTTGGTGCTGATGGTGGTCGTGGGGTCGGAGGTCTCAGTGGTTGCCGGGGCGGTCATGGCGTTGAAGCTGTCGTGGAAGTCTGCGATCTTGCGATGAATCCTGGCGTTGTGGAGGCGGGTGCAGAGTGTGCAGTGGCAGACTGTGTCGAAGGCGGCTTACAGGTCCAGGAGGATTAGGGCCACGGTATCTCAATTGTCTAGCAGGGTCCTGATGTTGGTAGCGGCGATGAGGGCGGTTTCGGTGGCTGCTGCGGAACATGGACTGGGATGGGTACAGGATGTTGTTTTCCTTGAAGTAGTGGGTCAATTGTTTGTTGACTGCCTTCTTGATGACCTTCTCTGGGAACGGGAGCAGGGAGATGGTCCGGAAGTTCTTGAGATCTTTGGGGTCCGCCTTGGGTTTCTTGAGTAGGGCGTTGATCTCGGCGTGCTTCCAGCTCTTCGGGAAGGTGGCTGTCTCCAAGGAAATGTTGATGGCCTTCCGGAGATGATGTGCGATGGCGGTGCTGGCCTTGTTGAAGATGTGGTGCGGGCAGGGGTCTGACGGAGAGCCGGAGTGGATGGTGCTCATGATCTTGATGGTGTTGTCGTCATTTACGTTGGTCCAGGAAAGCAGGTGGTTGGTGCTGATGGTGGTCGTGGTGGCGGAGGTCTCAGTGGTTGCCGGGGCGTTCATGGCGTTGAATCTGTTGTGGATGTCTGTGATCTTGCGATGGAAGAAGGCCAGCGAGTCGCACAGGTCTTGCGAAGGTGGGATGTCATTGGTGTTGGTTGGAGCTGGGGTTGGAGAGTTCTTTCACGATGTTGAAGAGCTCTTTGCTGTTGTATGCATTGTTGTCTAGGCAGTCTTTGAAGGAGGCCTTTTTTGGCAGATCTGATGAGGTGATGTGTCTGCGGGTGATGTCCTTGTGGGCTGCGTAGCTGACCTGTGTTCGTTCGCGGTGCCAGTTCTTCTCTAGCTTTCGGCAGGTTTGCTTGGAGGCCTGAAGGTGTTTGGTGAACCATCTAGCTTTCTTGCTAGTGTGGCTGTTGGAGGGTTTCTTGAGCGAGGCGAGGGTGTTGGTGCAGATGTCGATCCACTGTCTTAGGTTGCAGGCAGCGGAGTCGGGGTCGGTGGGGTCGGCGGGTGGGTTCTGGGAGAGGGTGGTGGTTAGCTGGTCTTCGGGAACTTTGCTCCAGCAGCGGTGCGGCATTTGTTGGGTGGGGTGGTGCGTGGTGGGTTTCTGAAAGGTGAAGTGGACGCAGCGATGGTCAGTCCAGTGGAGTTCGGTTGTGTGGTTGAAGGTAACATGGGTGCTTGCGGAGAGAAGATGATGTCAAGAGTGTGGCCGGCGGAGAGGGTGGGTGTTGTGACGACTTTTCTGAGTCCAAGGTTGGCGAGGTTGGCGATCAGGGTGGTGGAGTTGCAGTCGTTGTTGTTCTCAAGGTGGAAGTTCAGGTCCCTGTGGAGGATGTAGTCCGTGGAGGCAAGGGCGTGTGTGCTGATGGAGTTGGCGATGGAGTCGCTGAACTGTGGAAAAAAATACAATGAAAACTGTGGTACTACTTTCAAAACTGTAGTAAACAAAAAGTATAGAAACATAGAAAATAAACAGAATGAAACTTCTAATCAATTTTACGTGATATATTCTTGCAAGTATGCAGGTCATCTAATTCCTCTGCCAAACCTGCTATTCAACTGAGATTCCTGAGCTCCACCTTCCACATCACTACACCAGCGTAATCATTATGAAATACATTCTCACTCACAGCACCATTCTCATTCTTACTCATCTTACCATCCCTCTTGGCATCCTCACTAAGGGAACTCTTCGTTTTTTCACCACCACACTCATCTCCACTATCAGTCATCCCCAATTCCTCAAGCCAGTTATGCTCATCTTTGACAACCTTTTAATCTCCACTTCCTTTCTTGCTTTCACAAACCGACTCATGTTCCAAACTCCACAGTTACTTAACTTTTCTGAATTAGTAAAAGTTCCTTAACCTCTAAAGGATTTGAAAACTTGCAAACTCCTTTATTTATTTATTATTATTTTTTTTTTGGTGTAAGATTTTTATTGACAGTTATCATCCAAGTAACAGCAGTACATTTAGGCAGTAAGCATGTCGTAAGGTAAGGCAACATTTTGCACTTCTACACAGCTATTCAGCCGACAACCCTCCGGTCCGGCAGCGAATGTTGAGGATGATACGGTAGGTCATCAGGATATATTGTTCGGAGCCATGAAATCTTACTTTTCAAGTCCATTTCTTTTTCATTTTTGTAAAAGAGAAACCAAACCAAACTTAATGGCTCATTTGTATTGAATAGTCACAAAGCAGCAAGAAAAAAGGCTATCAATAAAGTATGCCGATCCCAAACACCCAGGTACATACCCCTCCCCCCCCCAAGCATTATGTGAAATGAAATCCCCATCAACAAGGTTACAGTTCCGATCCCACCCCAGAGCATCCTACAAGTCAATCAATCATTTCCTCCTCATCGTCCGAATCTTCGTCATCATCCTCCTGCAGCGGTTCACACAGGTCCCCTCTATATCTATTCCACGCCTCCCACACCTTGTTCCATTTCTTTGGGTTCGCTCTCAGTTTATATACAGTTCTTTCAGTTAGCATCAATTTGTCCATGGTCTTGCACCACAACGCCAAAGTAGGTACTTCCGCCACCCCCCATCTTTGCGCCACATCGCGCTTAGCCACCATTGTACCAATTGTGACCCACTGCTGTTGCCTAAGGTTAAGGTCAGTGCCCTCCCATATATTCAAGAGACAGAGGCGCGGCTCCGGCGTAAGGGAGGTATCAAGGGCCTGTGAGATTGTGCGCATGACCTGTTTCCAATATCTGACAATGAGAGGGCAATCCCTCAGCGTATGTAATAACGTGCCGTCCTCCCTGCATCCCCTGAGACAGTGAGGGGTGTCAGCCCTATGTATTCTATGTAGGGTGGTCCTCGTGTAATATACTCTGTGCAGTACTTTTAACTGTATGAGCCGGAACCTAGCCGATACCCCTGCCTCCCTTGGAGACGCCATAGCAGCATTCCAATCCGTCTCATCCATAGCTCCTAACTCATCCTCCCACTTTTCTCGCAGTTTCTGCAGGGGGTCTGGGAGATTATTTAGCAGTTTGCGATATGTGAGTGAGGTGGCCCGTGTCTGTAAAAAGTCCGTAAGAAGCCGGTCTTCCAGGGGTGAGGACTCCGGGACTGTGGTCCCTGGTTCCAACACCGCCAGCAGAGCGTGCCTGATTTGGATGTATCTGTATGTTTCGGTGGGGCCTAAGGCATACTGCTGTTGTAGTTGTGCAAAGGGAATCACCCCTGAGGACGACCAAAGATCCCCCACCGTTGAAATGCCTATATTATCCCACTGGGTGAATCCCTTACTGGACCTAAGGCAGCCCAGTTTTTTGGTGTCCCAAAGCGGGGTAAGTTTCGTGATGACCCCCTTCCATTTCAGCCGAGTAAGCGCCTTGTACCATAAGGTAACTGTATGTTTAGTAGGGCCAATCAGTCCTTTGAGGAGACTTGGGTTATATAAAGGGGCTAACAAACTTTGCGTTCCCAGTTGGGCCCTATCAGCCAGATATGCCGGGTCATTGTGTGGTGCGTGGAGCCATTGGTTGAGTACCTTGAGTTGAGATGCCCAGTAGTAAAGTTGTACATTTGGTAGCGCTATTCCCCCATCGTACCAACCACGGTTGAGTTTGAGGTGAGCAATTCTCGGAGGACGCTCACCCCATAGCAGGGTAGTGACAACTGCGGTGACTTTATGGAAATAGGAGGGTGGAATTACATCTGGGGTATTTTCCAGAACATACAGGAGGCGTGGAAGTGCCATCATTTTAAACAGACTTTTATTAAAAAAAAGGGAACCCACTAGGTAACCAAGGACCAGGGGTATCAATTAACTATAAACAATTGGTCCTTGACAACAGGGAATCTAACTTATTAATAATTATAGGCCACAGTGAACTCTATAACAGAGAGAAAGTCCCGCCGGACTTTAAATTTTATTCAATATATTAAGGTTGTGCTAAATCAAACAAACAGTAAAGCAGTGGGACACAGTCCTGCATCCACAATGCTACACATACATACAAAACATACAGTTACAGGGGTGCTTCAGGCATTTAAAAGACATGAGCAAAAACCGTATTTCGAGTATATTTGCTTCATATATGCGGGAAACAAAAACTTTTGGCACGTAATAGTACACTTATTGTTTAACCCACATATTGTGTCGACGGCGTTTCGATCCAATTGTGTTAATGGATCATCATCAGGACTTCCAATGTTAGCCTGAATATAGAAGCCTGTATTGACAGGGAGGAAGGAAACAAGTAACAATATATTTAACCAGCTGTAGTACTCATCAGTTTTAAAAGTAGCCTTATGTGAACTTAAGGTGCTCCAGTTTATACAAGTGACGGTGTCTCACAGACAGTGCCATACAAGTTTGACGTAGTGCTTAGCCAGTCATGTCAAGGCCATTTCAGTGGCATTCTCTAATTATCCCCCTTAACTGTAACTAATTCGTTTTACACAATTGTTTACAGGAGCCACTCCACTCGGCAACCTGTTCGGAACTCCGTAACTGGTAAGCCCTTGATTGCATGCCCCCGTACCGCCGTCACGGCTGTCAAACGCGGTTGTCTAACGCCGACTGCGGTTTACTTTTGTTTTAATCCAGCTCCCCTTGGTTGGGTTTATTAACCCCTTTCCCTTATCCTCAGAGTAGGCGAACGCCTCCAACCCTCCTGGCCATCGGCCAGATTCGGATGTATTCTTATTCCTCATTAAAGGTATAATAGGTAAGCTACCTTAACGCATTTCACCAGTGCCTATTTTAAGTAATTACAGGCACCCCTAACTGTCACTGTATTCTTTGGTTTTAGAATCATATCGCCTTGAATTATCTTTGCAACTCCAACTAATAGGTTGGATCCCTCAACCCTACTGCCCTATGTTCTTACATTGTTAATCATCTGGCTAAGATTAACAGACCAACCCTCGAGGTAATTGCAATCCGTTTTTCGCGCTGGCTGAGCATGTTTTATCACAATCTCCTGGCCCGTCGACACTACCTGATACGCAGGTGCTGCATGCAGGCTCACCCCCGCAGCACTTCGTTATACCATTCTTCCATTGTTCAGCGGCATGCCACTTCGCTCACTATCACGCCGAACTTGTGTGGCACTGGCTGTTAGACACGGTAATCTGAATATCCTTAGTACCCTAAGTTTGAATGCCACTGAAATGGCCTTGACATGACTGGCTAAGCACTACGTCAAACTTGTATGGCACTGTCTGTGAGACACCGTCACTTGTATAAACTGGAGCACCTTAAGTTCACATAAGGCTACTTTTAAAACTGATGAGTACTACAGCTGGTTAAATATATTGTTACTTGTTTCCTTCCTCCCTGTCAATACAGGCTTCTATATTCAGGCTAACATTGGAAGTCCTGATGATGATCCATTAACACAATTGGATCGAAACGCCGTCGACACAATATGTGGGTTAAACAATAAGTGTACTATTACGTGCCAAAAGTTTTTGTTTCCCGCATATATGAAGCAAATATACTCGAAATACGGTTTTTGCTCATGTCTTTTAAATGCCTGAAGCACCCCTGTAACTGTATGTTTTGTATGTATGTGTAGCATTGTGGATGCAGGACTGTGTCCCACTGCTTTACTGTTTGTTTGATTTAGCACAACCTTAATATATTGAATAAAATTTAAAGTCCGGCTGGACTTTCTCTCTGTTATAGAGTTCACTGTGGCCTATAATTATTAATAAGTTAGATTCCCTGTTGTCAAGGACCAATTGTTTATAGTTAATCATTTTAAACAGGGCAGCACGCCCCAAGAGCGTGAGTGGCAGGGACGACCAATGTCGTGCGTCTGCCTTCAGACGGAGGAGGGGGGGTGCCAGGTTCCGGTCGTAGAACACGGCCACGTCGTTGGTGACATGGATGCCCAAGTATTTAAAGGAGACATCGGTCAACACTAGAGGACAGTGTTCAGGGAGGACTGGCATAGGGCCCTGCAGGACATAAAGGACCGACTTCGTCCAGTTAATAGTATAGCCGGAGGCTGAGCCATGTTTATCGCAAAGTGCCAGTAATATCGGAACACTCGATTTGGGGGCAGATAAGTAGACCAACATATCATCGGCATACAATGATACTCTGTCTTCCCAGGCCTCCGTCCATTTAATACCTTTCAGTAGTGGTGTCTTTCTAATAACAATCGCGAGTGGTTCAAGGACCAGCGCGAACAATAACGGGGATAGGGGGCAGCCCTGACGAGTCCCACGCGCCAGAAGAATTGCTCGTGAGATGTGGCCATTGGCCGCCACGTGGGCTACTGGGTCCGTGTAGAGAAGTCGAACCCACGATTGAAATTTCGGTCCGAAGCCCATCCGGGTCAGAACTGCAAACAGGTATTGCCACTCTACCATATCAAAAGCCATTCTGGCGTCTAACGACAAAATGGCCGACGGGTCTTTCAGTGAATGTGCTCGAGCCAGTGCGCCGTGCACTCTACGGAGATTCAGTGCCGTACTCCTATGCGGCATAAAGCCGGATTGGTCTGGGTGGATCAACTGGGAAAGATGCGGAGTCAGCCTATTAGCAATCAATTTCGCCAAGATCTTCGCCTCTGTGTTAATGAGCGAGATCGGGCGATAAGACGTACAGTCCTCAGGAGGTCTGTCAGGTTTTGGGATAGCTACTATCGTCGCCAAGCGCTGGTCTAAAGGCAGTGTTCCGGTCTCACGGCAGTTCTCAAACATGGCCAACAGTGGTGGGCCCAGTGCATCCGACATCGTTTGAAACCATTCGATTGGTATCCCGTTGGGGCCCAACGCTCTACCTGTACGCAGCGCACCTATAGCCATACTGAGCTCCTCCACCGTGAGGTCCGCTTCCAGCTCAGTCACCGCCTCCGGCGATAGCGTCTCTACTTCCACACCCTGGAGAGCTAGCTCCGCCGCCTCCGCCGTGACCACCACCTCTGGAGCATACACCCCCTGGAAGTGGTCTGCTAAGAGGTCAACAATTTTGGGAGGGTGTGTGTGACACGTCCCTTCTCGGTCCCGCAACTGTAAAATGTGCCTGCCACCGTCCCGTTTCTTGTCTAACCAGGCCAGTAGTTTATTGGCCTTGTCGCCCACATCATAAACCCTGCTCGCAGTCAACTCTATATGTTCTAACACCCGTCGACGGAGAAAGTCGTCATGCTTTTGCTGGCAGAGAGACAGTGCGTGTCGAGTGCCGTCCGACGGTACGTTCATATGAGCTACGTTAGCCTGTTCTAACTGCAGTTCCAGCTCTAACAGTTCCTGTTTTTGCTTACGTTTATGATCGGTTATAGCCGCGATCGCCTGGCCCCTCAAAACTGTCTTATACGCCTCCCATAGTATCGTCGGGGAGGACACCGAGCCGGAATTCTCCTGGAAGTAATGCTTGGTGGTGGTTTTAAGGGATTTTCGAACTGGAGGGATTTTAGGATAACCGGGGTAAATGGTATAAAGCCGTTTGCGAGCCATGGTTGTGCAGGACAGTGTAGCGGTCAAGAGGGAATGGTCTGAGATACCCCGGGGCGTAATCTGCACGTCAGCAAATGTGAGTCTGCCACCCCCCAGTGTGAGAAAGTAGTCAATGCGAGACAGGCAATCATGAGTGGATGAATAGTAGGAATAGTGGCGATCAGTAGGGTGGAGCTGTCTCCAAATATCAACCAGACCCTGTGCCTCCAAGAAGTCCCTGAATTTCGTTGGGCCAGCGGGGAGGGAGCGAACCGGGAATCTATCCATGTCAGTATTGGCCAGTGCATTGAAGTCTCCGCCCACCAGCAGGTCCCCTTCCGGAAGTTCCAAAAGAAATTTGCCCAGGTCCGGAAATGCCGATGAATGTAGCGCTGGTGGGATGTACGCAGACACCACATTAATGGGCACACCTTCCCATTGCCCACACACTGCCGCGAAGTGGCCATGTTTGTCTGTTTTTGTGGAGTGATGTATAAAACGCGATGTTTTTTTCACCCAAACACCCGTCCCCCGGGACCCTGAAGTGAAGTCCGAATGTACTACCATGCGATACTCTCTCCTATCCAGAGCTTTGGTGGCCGCCCCCACCAAGTGTGTTTCCTGAAGAAGGGCGATGTCACAGTTCAGTCGCCTAATACATTGCAAGACCAGTCCCCTCTTCACTTTATCCCCCAACCCCGAACATTCCACGACATTATCTGCAACAGACCCCACCCCAGTGCCAGGTGTTACGTTATTAGGTCGTGAGAGGTCCGCCATTGTGTAAACGCGTGTGTAAGTTGGTGTTCCATGGGGTAGGACAGAGCCATAGTGACCGAAGAATTTCCCTGCCCTGTGCAACTATTCGCACGTCGGTGCCTTCGTAGTGCTAGAGGATCAGAGGTGGTACACCCGGTGTAAGGAATACGGTCATGTGTGACTATTAGCAATTTTAAAATGATGAATAGAGCCAAACAATTCAAACAAGGAAACCAACAAAACCCCCCCGTTCCCAATACCCCCACCCACCTTGCTTCCCTGCTACACGGACTCCAAACTGCCCGCCACCCCAATTTAGCAGAGTGCTTAGACCCATCCCAAAGAAAACACACAGTTACTTGCTCGTTGGGGGTGAGGAGTACTCCGGAATTAGCGACCCCTCATACCCTCCACGGAGGCCCTCGGCCCAGTGTCCTTGGCGGTTCCAGCCACAGTCCCAAACATCAATGTCTCGTACACGCCGAGTGTTCATGAGTCCACCTCCTGATTCAGGTCATCATTGTCTCTTACTGGCGAGCTTCTGCCGCTGTTCGTACCGGCTTCCCCAGCGTCGTTTTGGTCAGGTTGATGTGAGCCATTCTTAGTCCGTCCAGGGCGGCGAGAGTGGGAGGCAGGACGCCAGCCGTCCAGCCAGTCTCGTGCAGTTCCAGGGTCGTCGAAAAACCAGGTCCTGTTCTCCGCCACCACCCGGAGCCTGGCCGGGAAAATCATGGAGTAAGGGAGTTCTCGCTTCCTAAGTTCCTTTTTAACATCCAGGAAGGTCTTCCGCCGCCTGGCCACCTCCGCCGTATAATCCGGGAAGAACGCCACCGTTGAGTTGAGGATTTTCACCGGTGGTGAGACTCGTGCCGCCTGAAGGATGACATCCCGGTCGCGGTAATTAAACAGTCTTGCTAGGATCGGCCTAGGCGAGGCCCCTGGCTTAGGTTGACCCCCTGGAACTCTGTGTGCCCGCTCGACTGAAAAGAAGGCCGACAGACCTTTAGGTTGAAGGTGGGTTTTAATGAGGTCCTCCACATACAAATCCATCGCTCTCGTGCCCTCAGACTCCGGAACGCCAAGAATGCGTACATTGTTCCGCCTGGAACGGCCCTCCTGGTGGTCAAGCTTATCCTTCAGGAGCTTGTTTTCTGCCATGACCGCTTCTATGGCCGTCTGCAGTTCCGAAACATCGTCCACTAGCGATTTCGTGACAAGCTCCAGTGAGCCTACTTTTTCGGCTATCTTGTGGAGATCCGCTCGGATAAGGGTGATTTCGGTCGAGATGGAGCCCACCGTCGTTTGGACCTGCGAGAGAGCCTTCAAAACATCTTCCAACGTCGCCTTCTTCGTCCCCACAGGCTCGCCTGGTTTTACGGAGGAATGTTTCCCATCCGCCGGAGGGGAAGCGGTTCTGTCGTTCGTGAATCGGTCGATACGAGTCTGGGTTGTACCGCCTTTAACACCTTTCCCGGCCATAGTTCGGTCACAGAGAAAATACAGTTTGCCGGCACAATGGGGTACCAGAAGGAACCACCGTCACAGTGCGGTCCTCAGTTTAGTGCAAAGAGGGGCTTTCGTTGCAATGATGGAGACGCCCCGATGACCCTCACGGGGCAGATGGCAAGACAGTATTCTGATGGTTGTCTTGAAAATCCTCGGGCACCCCCCTCTAGTAACCTCCGTCGGTTATGGCAAACAGTCTGTTCCTGGGCAGGGAACTCGCCCGCCGGCCGTCACTCGGGGTGGTCCTCCAGCACCGACCACTTCCTGTCTGCGGTAGCTGAACAGGCTGCTCTTCCGGTCGGCCTCAGTCGCCACTAGAGTTCCCGGAGGTGGGCCTATACTTCGGCCGGGTCAGCACTCGACGATAACTCCGTCATCCAATCCTCGATTTCTGTCCGGGTACTTGCCGCCAGTTCCGCCCGGTCTCGGGCGTTCGGTGCCGCCGTCTGAGGTAAGAATTAGCCATGGATTATCGTACGGATAGATGGAGAGGCCGCTTCCCTGCCGGAGCTAGTCCTCTATGCTGCCGCCATGTTCGGCCGCCAGCCACGCCCCCCGCAAACTCCTTTGTTGAACCTAAAAGGTAACTTCACTCTCACCATATCCCCCTCCTTAACCGGACACTCTTTTGCTGATTTTTTTGTGTCCTGATACCCTTTGCAGTTCTCCTGGACCTTCAAAATGTTACTCTTTACCTCAACTGGAGACCATTGAAACAAACTGGAATTCAATAAAAAACATGTGATCATCCTTAATTAATTGAACTCTTCCCCTCATTATAGTAAATAGGCTAAATCCAGAAACTGTCGAAGTCGTGCGATACATCCACACTGTTCTTTTGACGCACACACCTTTCAAGTCAATGTCTCGCCATTTGCAATGGTCCCTTTATCATTCTCTGAAATCTCTCTACTTCTCCACTAGAATGTTAAAGAGAGATAAATGTATGCTAAATTACATTACACAAAATAAACTTTTCATACCTTCACTCTTAAACAGTGCCCCATCTGTTATAACTCTTTCAGGAAGTCCTTCCCTCTGAAAGATTTCATCCATGAATTTGACAACAGACCCAGCGTTGGCAGAGTTTACAAATTTGACCTCCGATCATTTAGAAAATTAGTCCATAGCCACTAACTCATACCACGTACCCCATCTTCCTCACTCACTGGGCCCATAATAACAACTCCAACAGTTTCCAATGCCATATTAGGACAAGGTACAGTATGTAGGTGCGATTTCATCAAAATACTTGTGACTTGTCTGTTGCTTCCCATAACTCACACTTTCTAATAATTCCTTCCACTATCCCTGGCCATCAATAACCCCCCTTAACCTTCTTCTTACTCTTCACTATACCCAAACGTCCTTGATGGCACAATTTGATAATGGAACTTCAAAAACCATTGGGCGGAACAATCCTTCCCCTCTCAAACATTTTGTTTCATCATAGCCAACTCGTTATGTAGTTCCAAAAAACTCTTACATTCCTCCTTAAAATATTTTTTTCTGGCCAGCCTACCATCACAAACCTCTTGACATCCACAAAGACCAAATCACTCTAGCAAGCCGTCCTCCATTCTTTGGTAATGGCATTCATTTTCTCATCACACGCCCATGCTAAAGTCACATCTTCACATCTGCCCTTGGATATTTCTTACAATGGTAATGGCAGCCTGCTCAAACAATCAGCTACTTAGTCTATGATTCCTGTAAGATATTGCAATTTATACAAATAGAATAATAATCTTACTGACATCCTTGCAATTCTGGGAGTAGCATTTGCCATCCTTCTGGAGTCAAATCTTTCAATAAAGGTTTGTGGTCACACCTTATTTCGACTTCATACCCCTATACAAAGTTCCTAAAGTGTTCCATGCCCCATATAATTGCTATAGTTTCCTTCTCAATTGCTGAGTATCATTCTCATGAAGCAAATGCCACCATTTACTCATTACTTTTGACATACCTCTGGCTGAGCATTGCACCTATACTGCTGTTATCAGCGTCTATAATTAAGTTACACCTTAGTTTAGGGTCAAAGCTATGTACATTTTCCTTCATACAAATTCTCCTTTTAATGCATTCAATATAAGGTTGCAATTTGCTCGTCCAATTACATTTCAATTTGTTTTTCAACTTCTATGCCCTTGTGAGGGAAAGACTTTCCATTCCGTTTTTGCCCATTGTAGATGATTAGCTCCATAAACGTATAAATATTGATAGGAAAGATCTGAAAACATCCTTCAAGGACTTAAAACGATAGTTATGATAAAATCCAGCAACTTGCCATGGTTAGATTTATAATAACTATCACAGAAAATAAGTTATTAATCTTTCTTTTCTATAGGCAAAAATGTAGCCTTCCAGCTGCCCTCTCCTGATTGACTGGCATCTGCCATGGTGAGCCAAGCTGTCTTAATGAGGTGTGAATTGCCCTGCTAGATAGACAAAAGGAGTTCATGCAGGAGGAGAACCGAACCAGCAGAGGCAGGAGGCAGAATGAGGGTGTAGTAGCCAAACTGGTCTTCAAAAGGAGAATGACACGTTATGACACCTAGGGCTCACCCCCACATCTTGTATAACCAGCCATACAGGAGCCCTTGTAATTGAATTAGTGAGAGGGGTGGAAGGGTAGTGTTAGGGAATATTAGCCATGCCAGCGGATTGGCTTAGCCTGATCTAACCTCCAAGGAGAGACTTTCTCCTTATTGCATTTTGAAAGAATAGTGCCTTCTTGGACAAGAATATTCCACACTTTGGAGGAAGTGGGACACCTGGATGGCACCCTGCTTCCCAGTGGTCAGCAACACTACATAAATATGGACGAGCTGCATGGCAACTTAGATCTGCTGCCGGAAACTACAAGAAGGAGAACTGCCCTGCTGGAACCCTGACCTGCACCCCAAGGATTGCACTCTGAAGCACTGAACCTGGAACTACAGCCCTAAGGACTTTGCCTTTCTTAAAGAAGGATTAAGGAGTAGACACCCTGCATGCTACAGATTAACTAAGCTTACCTGCATCATCCCCACCAGGATGTTACCATCTAGTAGTGCATCCAGTGGAAGTTCTAGGATTTGGCCAGGTGCATTGTGGAATTTGTAGTCCCAACATCCCAAGGACCATTTCAGAGATTCTAGACCTCTGGGTTGGTGTTGTAGAAAGTTTGAACCCACAAGAGGAAATTGAGGAAGAAGTTCCAGAAGTTTGGAGTAACTTTTGTAGAAAGAAATTCCATAAGGTGACCACGTGCATTTTGGGAGTTGTAGTCCATGGCCGCAAGAGGCAAACCAGAGCATCCGAACCCTTGGATGGTGCTATGGTCCAATTTTCTGCATCAATAAAAACTTCTGTGATTAAGTGTAAAAGTGTTACATCATGGGTGGCTGGAACTCTGGACTTTGTCCCGGTCCAGCACAACTTTTTGTTAACCCTTAGAGCACAATTTGCTACAAAGCACTAGTTTTACTTTTATGTTTTAAAATTCATATCTCTGGTTCCCTACATTGGATTTTTGTCATTTTGGTGCCATTGTAATTAACACATATTCCTATTTTCATAAATTGTCATTGGATTTTTATTGTGTGTTGTGTCTTACTTATTTAATGTAGTTTTGTTTTTAAATGCTTTACTCACCTGTCTCCTAAGTTAAGCCTGCCTGTTCGCAGCTATTTACCAAGGGTTGAACAAGGGCATAATTTATTGAGACTCTGAATGAACCTTATATTATGATTGTGGCTTTATTACTAGTGGTAGGTCCCTACTTTTTACTATTATTAAGCCACTTGCCAACACTATGAAAATACTTTCAAAAAGTGGCATTTTGAAAATAGTAATTAAAAACCCGACTTTACCATCAAATTGGATTTTAAATTCCTATTAATTTGAGTTTGTGGATCATGGTTCCATCTATTACCAAACCATAGTTATGCATTATAAGGTGGTATAATGTAACTCAGTGCTTTTCTATGAGAGAGCCAGCCTTGTTGTAGTGAAAAACTATTTTTGAGTAAGCCTGGGCGGAATTTGCAGAGTTCCATAGTAGTGCAAAGAAACTCCACCGCGCTACACGGAGCTCCAAAACCAGTGGAGTGAGTTAGGTAAATGCTGTTTGCAGTGATTTTCAGTGTCAGGGGCTTGTCCGCACTGTGCAATCATCACGAATGGCACTATGTTCAGCTCAAGCCTGCACTGCTTCCTTTCTGCCGCATGAGTAGCTTTTCACCCAAGTGGCAGCTTCGCCAACGCTTCCCGACGGTTTCTCAAAGCAAACAGTCGCGAGCATACACCATCACTCGCAATGAGAAATCTGACCACCCGTGTTGAGAAATCTCGCCGGGAGGTTGATTTTCCTTGCTATCACTCATCAACTTGACATTGACGAATGAGAGGGAGGAAAGAAACTCCGCTAAGCTATGCGAAGCAGAGTTTTTCAGAACTCTGCAAGTGAGGAAAGTGCTGCAAACTCGCGAGCGGAGTTCACCACCCAGACTTACTTTTGAGATGTTTCACTGCTAGGATATGTAAAATTAAGTAACAATGACCATATAAACTTTCAAAAAACCAAAACCATGGCAGTGAACCATCACAAGAAGGCAAAACCTAGTTGGTATCTGGCCGGTAAGCATCTAGACCAAGTAACATTCTACAAATACCTGGGTGTGTTGTTAGACCATAACAACTCATTTAAGCCGCAACTGGAATCCTTGCGAAGGAAGGGAGTCACAACCTATCTAGCGCTGAAACCTCTGAAGAAGCGGCTTCCGGACTTAACTGTTGACCCCCTTCTAAAAGTCCTCCGAGCCAAATGGAAACCTATAATCACCTACGGAAGTTAATCTATGACCGGTAGAGACGCCACAACTCTTGACAGCATAATGGCATCCTCCTATAGAGCAATTTTCCATCTTCCCAATTACACTTCACCAGCTCCAATTAGGCTGGAATGTGGCCTTCAAAAACAGGCAGTAGACAGGATGGGAGCCTTTATAAAAAGCTGGCACAAAATTAGAGCTGCAGAATTAGAGTACTTAAATAATCATCTCTGGGTAGAGTTGCACTGAACTGCAAAATTGCCAGCTTACATGTATCTCCAAGAATCTATTAAAACCTTAGGCTTGACAGATGCCTGGAACATCTCAATCAGCCACTTGGAGTTTCAAAAATTAGTAACAAAGACATCAAGGTTAATATCATCAATAGAGGACAAGAAAACATTGTCCAAACGTGCTCACAGTTGGGCTGTGCTTAATAACTATGAAGTCCTCAAACTCCAACCCTACCTTATGGCACATACAAAGACTGCCACCAAGGAAAGGTTCTTAAGACTTCGGCTGGGAATTGGCCTGATTAACCCATTTCTACCGCCTTGGGAAAGAAAGGGAGGCGAACAGTCTTGTCGTCTGTGCACCTGCGGCACGGAGAATCTTATCCATATTATATGTATTTGCAAGAACTTAAAGGACATCCTGATCTCCTTGTTGAAACCATTCTGTAATCTGCACGGTGTCAGGTCTTGCAGACAGGCGGTGATGCTGTGCTTTAATCCAACTTTAGTTCAGCTCAATAGCAGTCTTGTAAAAATTTTCGAACTAACAGAAAAAAAGGCTGAAAAATGCATCCTCAGTTGTCATTGACTAGATCCGCTCAACGGCCCTGGCTCTTCAAGATCTTGCCTAGAAAAGGTATCTCATGGCTTCCTAAATTGGTACTGCAAATTGCAAGCAGGGCCATGAGACAGCTGTCTCATGCCGCGCAGATGCTTCTCATCAGTTCAAAGTGATATATTTTATCTAACTGACTTTTCAGTGACTGAGTATTAATTGCACAATTGATTTTTTTAATGTATTTATTTTAGTCTTGTAAACTCCTCATTTATTGTAACCTTGATTTTATTGTTATGTGCTATATGCAAGGTTTTAATTAATCAAGCATAATAAGTGTACTTTACTTACTAAGTAACAATGACCAACCTTTTTAAATACTGTGTACCCTGCCATATGGGCACTTATGGCTTACTTTAGGGGTGACCTCCCATCATAAAAAGGAAGGTTTAGGCATGTTAAATCGGTTATTTTGGCAAGTCAAATTAACAGTTTAAAAACTGCCATGCTCGGCTGCAATGGCAGGCCTAGAGCCATGCTTTCACATTGTCACTGTAGTGGTGCCACAATCAATTCTGCAGTCCACTTTCGACATTCAACTTACAGTCCCTGTGTACACAGGATACTATATACCAGCAGCTTATAGGTATGTTAAATATGCCAATGAGGTATTCACCAATTGCACAAATATTTTAGTGGTCAGAACACCTACACTTAGAGTCACTAAGCCAGTACTAAATCTTGAAAAAAGAAACAGAACAGAGGCAGCACCAAGGATGAAGTAGCCAGGACCATGTAGTATCAAAAATAAATTCTTTTATTTTCTCATTTATAGGACAGCCAACGCGTTTCGCTCCCCAACCATGGGAGCTTCGTCAGGGCGAGAGTATTGGTCAGAACTTGAAGCGACGAAAATGACGTCAATGGAATCGTTTGATCCGAACAGTACAGATGCCTATGTCAAAATTCCGATATCCGGATAATATTTTAGCCACGTCAAGGGTTTATACGTAAAAGACAAAATTTAGTCCAAGAAGGTGATGTTCCAAAGATTAGTGTAAAATTTCTGGCATCCAAAGAACAGTACATGCGCAGACCATAATAAGCTGCCACCAAAATTGCTGAAGAGCCTCCTTTCAGTGCGGTGTCCCCCTAAATCTTGAAAAAGGTTAGGGCAAAAAGTGAGGGTGATCCTGCAAACACAGACTTTCCTTACCATGTGGGAGTTTAAACCATTGACTTTCTTAATGGAATAACAAATTAGGAAAATTGTGGGTTATTTAAGAAGGCGAAAAGTTTTATCGGACACAGCTGGTACTGACTGGTCACAGCTATTATAAAGTAAATGGAAAGAAAAAACATGGAAGTTGTAGTAAAGGAGTCAGTAAGTGAATTAATAAGAACCGTTTTATGAAAACTATAGAGTATATGCCAATGGGGATCCCTAAATGCATCTTCCAAAGGAAAGGAAAGAATATTGTGTTTGTATTGTGTTTGCCAGATGCTCCCTTGTTCAGTTTTATTCAGTCAAATACATTTTTTAATTTTATTTTCAGATACAAAGCTGAAGATTTGATTTTAATCTAGTGAAGTAAAATGTTGTCATCCAAGGGAGGGAGTGGGCACTTTTTATTGGCAAACATAAGATAAGCCATTTTAAATTCACAAGCTTAATAAAATCATTTATGTGACTGTCTTGTCTGCATTTAAGACGTGTGGCTCTGGCCGTCATAATTCTGGTCTCCTTCACTTTTTAAAATTAAATAAATGGATCCTAACTGCAGTAAGTATTCATAGCTCAGCATAGATTCTGACCCTGGCTCTACATGAGGGCCAGAGCACTGACGGAAACTTGCAAATATAGTGTGTGTGCCATGTCACTGGTTTTCCAGGGGTTGTCTGATGTTAGCCCTTGTTTTTTTGGATTGCTTGAGTGCAGGGTCACTCCTTCCCCATGATGTGTCGTACCCTCGCTGACAGCCGCTATCTTGGGTTCTTCAGGCTGCAGCCTGTGCTTCCCAGACTGTGTCAATCAGCCGGGGTTCACCATTCCCAACGCGTCACAGCATGGATTGGATCAGCAAATCTCACTGACCCCACCGCACTCGGTGACTCTTTGGGAGAAGGGTTGATCTGTGTGCATGTGATATGCGTCGGTACACAGACAAAATATCGATTTTTAAATATCGATATACAAAAATATCGAAGTTTAAATATCGATGGGACAAAATATCGAAGGTAAGTAATATCGACAGTCTTAATATCGATATTAGTATGATATCAGTAATATCGAAGTTTTAAATATCGATGTCAATAATATCGAAATAAATAACTTCGATGTTACTAATATCAATTTTTAAATAAATTTAGTGTATATTATATTCTATTTATTATGTTTTATTATTTATTTTTAATGTAATTTAATTAAATATTGTCTTTTACTACTGTAGCGGGTTGTGGGTTTATAGGGGAATAGGGTGGGAAGTAATTTAATTATGTTAAATTAATTATTAATTAGTAGGAATTATTAATTAATTAATTGAGAAATAATTTTTAATTGATTTTAATTAATTGATTAATTGATAAATATGTTCTGTAGCGGGTTATGAGTTTATAGGGGAATAGGGTGGGAAGTAATTTAATAATAATTAACTAATTAATATATGTTTGTACATATTTTAATTAATAATTAATTGGTAATTAATTTATATTAATTAGTTAATTAATTAATATAATTTTGTACATATTTATAATTATTAATTAGTTGTTAATTAATATTAATTATTTAATTAAATTAATTATAGTAATTTTTTTTATATATAATTTTTTGTTATTCTTAATTAATTAATTGGGAAAAATAATATTAATTATTAAATTAAATTAATTACAGCTAATGTGCTAATATATTTACTTTATTGTTATTGTTAATTAATAATTAATTGGTAATTAAATAATATTAATGAATTTTGGGTAAAGGAGTATTTTTAGGGTTCAGGGTCAGTTTTCAGTTTTTGGGTAAAGGGGTATTTTTAGGGTTCAGGGTCAGTTTTCAGTTTTTGGGTAAAGGGGTATTTTTAGGGTTCAGGGTCAGTTTTCAGTTCATGGGTAAGGGGGTATTTTTAGGGTTCAGTGTCAGTTTTCAGTTTTTGGGTAAAGGGGTATTTTTAGGGTTCAGGGTCAGTTTTCAGTTTTTGGGTAAAAGGGTATTTTTAGGGTTCAGGGTCAGTTTTCAGTTTTTGGGTAAAGGGGTATTTTTAGAGTTCTGGGTCAGTTTTCAGTTTTTGGGTAAAGGGGTATTTTTAGGGTTCAGGGTCAGTTTTCAGTTCATGGGTAAGGGGGTATTTTTAGGGTTCAGGTAACTGCAAATTCTTCCCCTGACTCTGTTTTACCCCCGCGCCTAGGGCTGGAATAGTAGATGTTGGAAAAACCAAAGTGCCGAAGGTGTTCACTGAAAACAGATAAGATTCATTGAACTGCCAACCCCGAGATAGTAGAAATAGTTCAGAGGAGGGGACTCTACCAGTTTTGCCCACCCTTGATCTTTCTCCAGAGTCCTTACCATACGTTGTGGTCCTGGTTGGGGTCCCCCCATTAAGTCAGGGGAAAAGTGAGGATCACTTTGAATTAAAAAACAAATGCATACAATGGCTTAACTCAAACAGGCCTCTCCCTTCTAATGCTTCTGGCAAAATATTGTGTGTAAGAAGGGTAGACTGGATCGGGACTGGGCCTAAAACTATTGTGGGAAACTGCGTTGTGATTAATTTTAGGAGCACCTGTGCCGTAGAATATATCTGCAGCAGGTCGCCATCTTGGTCAAACACCCAAATTTTTCCTCTGCACCTATCAGATTTCTACAGAACCCCCCATTGGACATTTGGACAGAATAGAGGTATGCGACAGGAAGAGGGCCAGAGCATTTTACCATCAAAAACTCAACAGAGAATATCATCTCGGGAGGTCTGCCAGGCGTATTCCCCCTTGCCTTCACAATTCCCATAAAGAAAAGGTACAGCATGTTGGAACAGGTTGATTGACGCCTGTGTGGCAGAGTTCCTTACCCCAAATATGTAGCAGTCTGAGTATGTAAACAGGGCTATCGGTGGGTAATGGTGACAGTAGTACCCCTCAGTAGCTAATAAGTATTAGCGCAGATAGTACAGAGCTAAACCCTTGTAGGAGGGATGGGATTAAGGGAGTTATAACAGCTCTCCCGGTAATGAACCAGAAGGTGATACAATTGCTCTCTTGGAACATTGCTGGGCTACAAAAAATATTGGTCATACCAGATTGGAATAACTTCATCGACAAATTTGACATCTGCATGTTCCAAGAGACATGGAGCATGCTTCCTGTATACAAATCTGGGTGTTCTACTTTTTACACCCCCGCAACAAGTTCTGGGAAGGGTAGACCAGCAGGGGGCCTCTATGTTATGATCATGATTGCATTAAACTGGGACATCACCGTCCACAAATCATTGACTGAGGACATTTTACATCTTTCAATCCAAGGGCAAGATAAGGACAGCAAGCTAGACCTATATATTGTTTATGCAAGAGGGTCTGCTGGGGCCCAAATGTCCAACGCAATAGCAGCTCTAGAGTTAGAAATAGCTAACAGTCCCCCGCTTTCTAAAACCATCGTAGGAGGTGATTTTAATTGCGCCTTTGAACCTCTAAGTGGGGAAGATTTCCTGGGAATAGAGGAGGAAGACACCAGATGGTCCATACCGGCCTTGACGTTAGCACCTATTAGAAAATGGTCCCTGAGGGCAATTCAGATCAATGCCCTGACCCTGGAAGATAACCTGAGAGCGCTAAATGGCAGGACAAGCTATGATCCAGACGGGGAAAATACCTTTAATAGGCTTAATGGCCTGTCACGAATAGATTACATTTTACTGGACATTAACCTGTGGCGAGACTTAATTTATATGGAGGTAATACCGTCCCAGGATAGTGATCATAACCCCTTGTGCATGAAGTTAAGGTGGGGAACAAAAAAAGAAAACAGAACCAAAGCCCCTTTAATGCAAACTAAGGAGGTTGTTCCTTTCCATTTCAACCGCCGGCTGAAATGGGATAGGGTTCAATCCCAGGAAGGGAACCTAAGTAAGATTAGTGAGCTCTTAACAGAGACGATTGTAGACCTAGAGCAACTTGCAGCTGTAACAGAAAGTTCTCAGGGCCTTTCCCTCTCTTTAGTTTATAAAAACGCAATAGAGAAAGTGAGCCAATATTTCCTTATACAGGGTAGTAGTGGTAGACAGAACCAGACTCAGGTAAAATCAAGTAACCCCTGGTATACGGCTCACTGTAGGGGCAAAAGGAAGGTGCTAACTGCAGCCTTGCTCAAAAAGAATCCTTCACTAGTTAGAGTGGCCAGGAAGGATTATGCTAGGTCATTAGTGCTAGCTAAACGTGAATGGGAAGAACCACATTGGAAGGATCTTAAATCTGCATCCCAGAGGAAGAACTCCTCCCTGTTCTGGGATTTAAACAATAAAGCCAGGTGAGGGGGAACGGAACCAATCACTAATCACATAACTGAACAACAATGGCACTCACATTTTTATGATCTGTATTGTGATGCAGTTGAGCCATGTCCCCCACCTCTAGTACTTGATAGTGATGGTAGAGTACTTATGGTTCTCGAAGACCACTTTTCCATCACCGAGGTAAAAACGGCTATTAGGCATTTGACCCCGGGAAAGGCTGCAGGCCCTGATGGGCTTCCTGGGGATCTCCTCCTAAACGACCCTGCAACCTGGGCAAACCTCATCTTCCTAATAATGAACCTGATCTCAAGGGGCCACTCAGTTCCGGATTCTTGGAAGGGGGCGGAGGTGGTAACAGTGTACAAAAAGGGGGCAAGAGATGACCCTGCCAACTACAGACCGATCAGTCTGATAGACGTGGTCCAGAAGGTGGTTGGCAGGGTTATTATCTCTAGGGTAGCGTCTTGGATAGAAGAGGAGAACATCCTTTCCCATTTTCAAGCGGGATTAAGGCAGAAGGTGGGCACGATTGACCAGGTCTTCCGATTCTTTGCTATTTATTGGAAGGCCGTGACCATCGGGAAGGGCAGCCTGTATTTGGCGTTTATAGATCTTAAAACAGCCTTTGACCTAGTGCCACGCTCTAGATTATGGAATGTATTACAAAAGATGGGCCTCCTCATTACCCTTCTTGAATTTATCAAGAAATTACATGGGGGAATTATGCAAGGATTAGATGGGGTACTCAGGGCCAGCTGACAGAGAGGGTGGCCGTGAGGAGAGGAGTCCGTCAGGGATGTGTAATAGCGCCGGCTCTCTTCTCCCTCTTTGTGAATGGAGTGGTGGACCACCTGAGGGAGGACGCAGCCGATGCCCCATCCCTGGCGGGGGAAAAAACACTTACCCTGCTCTTTGCGGACGACACCCTCCTGATCTCTTAAACCCCCTCTGGCCTTTAAAAGCTGTTGGATCGCTTTAGCTCGTTTTGTGAGGATAGAGGTCTTACTATCAGCATTACCAAGACAAAGCTTTTGGCCATCTCACCTTCAAAAAGATTTAAGATTAATGTCTCCCTTAGTGGTACCCCATTGGAGTTGGTAGACTCATCTGACTATTTGGGGGTAAGGGTTAATAGTCAGATGAATTGGAAGGACCATATGGCCAAAATGCTTTTAAATCACAAACGAGTTTCAGGAGCGATCCTACGGGAACAGCGAGAGTCTATGAGCAAACCTGTAGTCCCGGCTCTCGCTGTGTATGAAGGTCAAGCACTGCCCTCGGCAGTCTATGGATACGAGTTGTGGGGGTTCGTGAATACAACCGATCTAGTGAGATCAGAAAATAAGTTCCTGAGAGAATTGGTGTCACTCCCCATCTCTACTCCGGTAAAACCCTTACGACAAGATATGGGTAGACGTTCATTGAAAAACATAGTTTGTCTGCGCCCGCTACTCTTCTGGGTACGTCTTAGAAGGACCCCAGAACTTTCAAACTTTGCGGCTGGTTTGGATGAACTAATCTCACTCAACTCGGGCAACAAGATTAAGTGGCTGAGTAACCTTAGACAGCTGGTTGCAAAACTAGGTTTGAATGAAATATGGGCTAGCCAAACACCACCCCCAAAGCAAGAAATGAAGAAACTATATTGGGACTGGGTACAGGAGGAGGACATGTGTAGAGGCAAATGGGGGTATCCTAACAGAGCGGTTCCTAGAGTTCAAACCCGTGAGGAAACTCGAACCGTTCCTTGATTTTATACAAAAACCTCTGGACAGATCACTCTATTTAAAACTAAGGTTCGGGACCCTCCCAGTGAATGAAATTACTGCATTGTGGAATAAGTCAAGTTCTCCAGCAAAATCTTGCCCTGGGTGTGCAGCCCCTAAGGAGTCTGTGGCTCATCTCCTTTATGCATGTCCAGCATACAGAGGTGCAAGAAAGACATGGTTAAAACCAATATGTAAGGAGCTGGGCCTTAGGTTTCATAAGATGGCCTTGCGGGTTTTTTCCACTGATACGTCTTCCCTAGTTATGGTCTGTGGGGTAGCAAAATTCCTGGCCAGTGCCTGGCAGACTCGCCTGCGAAGGATAAAGCAAACCCCCCCATAGATGACTTTATATGGATTTATGGTACGCTGCTTTTATGTGATTATGTATTTCTGCTTTTATTGTAATACTATTTTTAAAGTAATATTTTTGTAATTTTAACGCACAGTTGTATGTAAGAATGGATTGGTGTTTTTTTTTTACTGTAAAGGATGTGTATACTATTATGATAAAATCTGATCGAATAAAGTACATACAACATTTATAATTTCGAGGCAGAGTTTCCTTTTGTTGGTACCACTTTAACACCTGGGTACAACAAGCAACACATAACAAATGGTGTGTTGACCCTTCACAGGGTCTTCCACTGCTCATTACCATATGTGCCACTTTTTTTTGTACCTTTTATCTAGTTGACCTAGAGACATTTTTGCTGAAAACTTCAAATTATGAAAGAGATTATGTGTTATGTGGCAAATGCAGTACATCTATAAATATTACATCCACAACTGCAGAATACCATAATTCTAGTGGTATTATGTACAATACGTTCCACACAACCACATCGGACTCTTTCAGCTTTTTCTGGTACTTTGAAATCATGTTACAGATGACTAGATGAAAGAGGTAAAGTGCTTTTTTATACAACACTAGGTTTGTGCAAGATCACTTGGAGGTACTGTGTGTTTCCCCGCATACTGCCCTTGATCTTAGGCTGAGTCCACACCTTGCTGCAGTGGTGTTTTTAAGGGGAAATTCTTGGGATGAGAAGAAGTCATCTGATAGAAACACTTTTCAGATGAATTTCACATATTTTATGGCTTTCTATGACACGTGACAAAAGCCTGTCATTGATGAGCAATATCCCAGACTTTCAGGGCAGAAGCAACATCACGTCACTACCTTGCTGGTAAGTGAGTGAACCATCCTACATATTAAAATGCCTCATTGATGTGACTACATAATTGCTAATACTGCCCTACAATATACACGCGTCTACAGGCAGACACGTGCTGATATGAGTAGCATAACAGAAATGATGGGTCTATAAAATATTCTCATGCAATGAATGATACCCGATCAATGAGGCATGTATCTGATGATGCAACAGATGCCAATGATTGCAATATTACCTGCTGCAGAAAATATGTTTTGTCTTTTAATTTGTTTGTTGTTGAATTTTTTTATCTGTTAATTTTGATGGGATTTTCAGTATTAACTGATTTGTAAAAAAAAAAAAAAAAAGTGATTTTCAGTAACAGATCATGGGTCAAGATTTTCCGAAGCTCACAGAGAAGTTTGCCTTTATTGGTTTGCTTTCTGCATCGACATTGTATAAAGATTAGCTTCTTACTCCTCACTTTGAGCAGTTTCTTGATCTCCACCGGACGACAGCCAGGGAAGGAAAGTGAGTAGGTTCGAGAACAGGTGAAGAAAATTGAAGGAAGTGGCGGCAAGAGGAAACAAGATGGAGAATGACGGGGATAACGCAGTACAACGAGAATAAGGGAGGGTATAAAGTGAAATGTAGATAAAAAAGAGAAAGTTATACATATATGCAAGGGAGTCAGAGAAATACAAAATGTGAATATGAAAAGGAAATGTACTGATATTGGTAGCAGACGCTGCAATCCCAATGGTGTCCTGGCCATTAGCAAGTCGTCTCCAGCTTAGAGGTGGGCCGGGATCAGGCGTTGGCAAGTTTGAGGAAGATCTCTACATTTATTGACCAGCACACTTCCAACACTGTTTATATATAGTGTAAGCAGGAAGAGTGCTAGTACGCAGCCCTGCCTGACCCCCCTCTAAAGGCTGAAGGTTTGGGAAAACTCTCCCTTAACTCCATACCGTACCCTGTCCTTACTCCTTGAGTACAGACCCCAAAGGAACTGTACTATGGCTAGATCAACACCACGGTCTAACATAATGGACCACAGCTTATCGTGTTCGACACAATCGAATGCAAAAAATACGTCTACAAAAGCAAAAAACATGTTGCCTCATTTTTCTGGGTATACTTCCCAATTAAAAAGTTAAAGTTGAATCCCTGTTCAATCGTTCCCAAACCTGTTTGAAAACCATGTTGTAAATCCGAAAGTATTTCATTAGAATTTGCTGATTCATGTAAACGATTCGAAATATTATAACCAACTACCATCACCAAAGAACCTAATAGAGAAATCAGTCTGTAACAGGCAGGGTTATGACGATCTCTCTTCTTGTAGATGGGCATTATAAGTGATTCTGACCAGGTTTTCAAAAACCCTGTACTAAAACAGGCTCCGAAAACCAGTATCAATAATGGGCCTCACAGGGGGATATTAGCTTTATAAAGGTTCACAGGAGTGCCATCAGCACTGGGCGCTTCCACCTTTAACTTGCGTTCAGGGCCTCTAAAGTAAATGAGAGGTCAGTGGGAGAGTCATGAGAAGTTAATCCTAGTTCTACAGGCCTCTAACAGGACTTCGTACAGTTGTTCGAAAAGTGAGCTACCCAATCAGCTTCACTAATAGAGATCTACAAGCGGTGGCCATCCACTGATTGCAAGAAAAAAGAATTTAATAACATGCCAAAAAGCTGTGCTTACATTACTGAGGCTTTCTTTGTGAAGGGACTCCCATGCTTCATCCCTCAAGCCTTTCTTCCGGCTCTTGGTAGCTAACTTGTTGTCACGTCTATGCGCCTGGACTTCTTGCATGCATCTGGGTATTTTATGCAGGGCCGCCTTTAAACTTTTTTGGGCCCTGGTGCCCACCGAATCAAACCAGCCCTTTCTCTTACACAATGCACGACTCATATTAACAGATAGACCATCCTTAATCTCTCTCATTATGGGTAAAAAGGTCTCTATACATTTTTAAGGCTCTGCTTTCTCATCTAGGCAAACTCAAATGCCTCTGCCTGTGTGTTAATTAGACATTATAAACATCTATTAGGCTGACCTTAAGACATTCGTAAAGAATACCCATTTAAAGTATCAATGTCAATATTGTCAAATACTGGGGATATAGGAGTTTTAGCCTGATTATTAAGGTAATTAATATCCAAGTTGACAATCTGTGGAAAGGGATCACTTATTGAGATGCAATGTGTGGTGAAATCTAAAACCTTCACAGAATGACAATTGGGAATAACACATGGTCTATATCAATGTTCTCTCCACCACCATTAAATGTACAACCAAATGGCTCGCATAGGGTACATAATTCATTTGAAAAAGCCAAATGATGTTTATACAATAGATTATTTAGTTTATCTCCATAACTATTATTAATCTGAAAAGTGGGTCTGGTCCCAAGCTTCAGAATTTGTCAAACCACAAATCGTTTTACATGGCTTTAAAAAGCTCTGCCGCACAATATATTCATTTCCTTTGTGCAGACATTATATATGGTCTCGAGGTTGTCGTCAAGTTGCCGAAGAACAGTAGTTATTTCGGACATCAATGCATTATTGTAAAAATTCATCACTGCTAACAGACTTGATGGCGAGATTTTTATAGTGATAAGCTGATAATATTGTATTGACGCCACCACAATTATATTAGAAAAGCTTTCCCAGTTGGAGACCTAGATACATAGCCCCCCTAGATTTACCAGAATCTGATGAAACAGTCAGTACATGACACGTTTTATTGCCATTAAAATGCATGGAGCTTATACCCTTTTCTCCTGTAAGCAGAGGATTTTGGTCTTGGTTACAAAGTCCACCCATTGAACTGTATTACACTTATCTCGGAGAAACGCTATGTTCCAATATAGTTTCCCCATGGTGGAGCAGTCAGCATTGACCGTGGGGTCAGTGATTGTGCTCAAAGTTGTTGATGGGTTACGTAAGAATGCTGTAGCCAATGAAGTTAATGAACACACACCGCCCTCGGTACATCATGAAGGATCCATTCTATGGCCACCAGATTTAAGTTGGCCCAGCTCCAATAGGCATAAATGCCACAGGGGGCTCCACAGCAAGTCAATTCACTCAATCAAGCAACGACATTTATCAAAATGATTCTGAGTCGGAATGGCATATTGAAAGTCTGCGGGAAATCCCAATTTAGGTTGTACTAGGAGTTCCGGTTTGTCAACAGTGTGCATTGGTTGGCAGAAATAACCGAGTGGCAGTACTATTATTTGGTGAGGGGACACAGTTAAAAAGCTAGTTCAGCACACAGTAGTTTCAACCAGTCATGGTGTGTTAAAAGACAGAACCACACAATATCACTGAAATGCTTTAAGACCACTTGCGATCCATTTCACTCTTATCACTCTCTTTATATCAGCAAAAAGAGGCCATGTTGATCCTGTTTTTATTCCCACCCAGCTCAAAATGTATTTCTCAACGAGTCCCAAGTTTCTTTTTCTGTGGATAGAAGGGTTAGAATATTGGCCAGGATTATCACATATGCTGTAGCTGCAGGATGTAGATCAAGGAAGTCAGATTGCTAATTGCTAACTCTCTTTTTCTGAGCCTGTGGGGTGGTAGGGTAGAAACTGTTTTGTGACTGTTGTGGCCTAAACAGTTTTGTAAATCTAGGTTAGGTGTAATGTCCATGGTTTGAATTAAAGGGAAGTTATTTGACAGGAATTTGATGCAGCAACAAGGAGAGGGAATTCAGGAGGTAGGCCTCGTTGGTTAGTGTTGGATACATTAAGTGTCTGGGGTCGAGCCACACCCGTATCAGGCAAGTTCTGTGTAGTGGAGAAAGCATATTTAGTTTTTAATAGATCTAAGCAGGATGAAGTAAGGCTTTCCATGTGTATTAATCTAGTAGTCAAAGCGTCCAATGTAGATTTTAAAATAGACTCCAGTGCTTGAACCATAGGAAATAGACATTTAAAAACATCAGAAGGGGCTTTAACTGAAGCCACTCTAGGTGTGGACTTGGAGGGGGCTGGACTAAGAGATTCCTTGGGTTTAGTAGTTGTAACCTAGGCCTTTGCTGTGTGGGAATCTGGCTCTCTATATAGTGTACCAAAACAAGGTACACTGCATGGAGAGTCAAGTGGCTCACAAATTGGTACCCAGGATAAAAGTAGATAATACTAATGCTCTAATTGTGGTAGTGTGGATGAGCAACTAGGCTTAACAGAGGGTAGTGCTAAACATTTGTACTCACAGTGGCAATAAATGAGACAAACACTCAAGAATAAATCTGAGACCAATTTGCAAAAACTAACACAGATTATTAAATAATATTTAACACCAAGAACTTTATTCATTCTGGAGCAAATAGTTTTTAAGATATGAATTTTCAAAGTTTGGAAAAAATCACAGTTTTGCGCAATCCCCCCTAATGATAACCTATAGGAGAAAATTAAAAAATGCATGTAAAATCGTACAGTCGGTTCTCGGGATTCACTTTCCGAGTTTAGGGTAGCAGCATGCCAAAGCCAAATATTCAACCAGTGGATCGTCGGGTGCATTACGGATTCGGCGGTGAGCAGAGTGCTGCAGTCATTAGTAGCTGGTATATTATGAAGAAAGCTACTCAGGAGGACATACAGGTCCGGGGATCCCAAACAAGGGATTGGGTCACAAGGGCCTAAGGATCATAGGAGCACAGTCGGTTCATCCGTAGCTAGGTAGGCCAGGATGAGTGCAGAGCAGATAGGCTAGCTGGGCTGTCTGCGTCAAGGCAGACTTCGCGGTCAGGGGCAGGAAGGTTGAAGTGACAATTTTAAGACAGCTGGGCCACTCACAAAGTGGGTATCAGGGGCCTCAACATTCCTCAATGGGTGCTTGCTTCCTGGACAGTTGCAATCCAGATCTGACCCTTTGTCTCGGTGTTGGTTGCAGGTGGTCCAGTACATCGGGTATTGCTACAGCTCCAGTAGATCCTGGGGTCATATCACTCAGTAGGGGGATAGATCTGACCTTCCAGAGCGGGTGTACCTCTTCTTGCTTGGGTGCTGCGTCGGAGTTGCTGGGCAGCAGACAGTTGCTAAACCACAGTCTGTGGGTTTGATACCTACGTACTTCAGGGGAGTAGTTCCTCTACTCCAAGGGAGTTCACTAGCAATTGGCTCAGGGTTGGATGTGCTCAAGGTTTCTTTGAGGCCTCAAAGCAGCAGGAAAAGGCAGCACAACACAATTGTATATTCCTTCAGGCAGCATGCGGAGTTCCATGCCAAACATTGTGCAGTAGGTACTCCGTTCTCAGGTCAGCAGCTCTTCTTTATCCATGTCTTCTTTGTATCCATTGAATCTAAAGTTCAGGGTCCAGGAGTGCCACCAAAATACTACATTTAGGGGCCTTAGAGGGGGTGCCAGGTGGTAGCCAATATGCTGCCTACCTTTAGGGTGTCTACACCCGATATGTGACCACTTTCTTTGGGAAGTGGGCACAAACCTGTACCTACTTGGCTAATTCCCTCTCAAACAAGATGGAAGAAACTGAAACACATCACCCACTCCACCTTCGGGGTGGTACTGGCTGAATGTAGGCATACCTAATCTAAGTAAGTTTTCCACCTGTCCCCCTGCCAAGACTGAAGCAGGACAGAAGGGTTGGCATCCTCCACTAACTGGAGATCCCTGGGTTGCATTTCCAAGGCGGCATCACCTTTGAATCCCACCTTGGAATACCATTCCAGCCTAGAGGAGGTGTGAATCACCTCTGCGTAGCACCAGCATTTTTCTCGGCCTCTAAGAGCGAAGGCTGCACCCCATGAGTCAGAAACATGTCTGGTGATGGCAGGCTGGCTAACCCTAGTCAGAGACCACACCAATATCTGGTAGGTTTTTAGGGGACACTTCAAAGGTGAATGTAGGGTTATATCTGTTCATACGGATATGTCTACACATAGGATATAGTGCACCCTGTCTTAGGACTGTAAGGCCTGCAGTAGGGATAACTTACCTATTGTCAGCACTGCAGAGCAAGAGCGTCTATCAAACTACAGCAATGGCTGACTCGTGCCCTGCACATGTGTGAGAGCTGGCTGCAGTGCTTTTAAGCAAGCCGCTCTCGGACAAGAAAGCTTTGCATTCTAAATTCTCGGTCAAACCTTTTTCCAGAAATACTCATCTGGCTTATGGGTCTCCACGATCTCTCCCCTCTGGTTCTCCGCCTTTGCAGCGTCCTCATGATGTCTCCCGGCCGGTTCTCCTCCTTTGCGGAAATCTTGCTGCATCTCCTGACCTGTTCGCCTCCATCGCGGCATCCGCACAGCGTCCTGCCATTTCTCGGATCTGGATCCTAAAGGACATTGCTTCTTCGTGCCCTCATTATGGCGTCTTACCGGCGTTCTGCTTGTTGACCCTCGTTTCCTGCAACATACTGGCTCCTGTTCCATGCCTCCTCCTTGTGGTACGCTTCAGGTCTGCGTCCACCACCTCCTAAAGAAAAAACAAAAGAAAAAAAATTGACAACTGCCAAAATTGATTAAGTTGGAATATAATTTTTTTCCATTGTAATATTTATTGCTTCTGATGTTACTTATCTGATTTGGGCTGCACGTCAATGAAGGTTAGATTTTTCTTTTTACATTATTCAGGGTTCCTGAAATTAAGGAAATGTTGAATTATTGAAAAGAACAAGTTACCTGCAGACACGAGATTTTAGTTATGTGGTGAATCAAGACTTTTGAGCTGTTCCCATAAAACATTTGATAGGTCCCATTTCTGTAATCATTTGATTCCAGGCATCTAAACAAGATACTATTGTTTGTTACATCTGTTTCTTGCATTTGTGTTTTATTCAGGTGTTTCAGTTGTTTCTAACTCGTCTAAGTTCTAAATTTCACCTCAGTTATTTAAGAAAAAAGAAGAAGGGAAACAATCAGGTATATGATTGATCAGAAATATACACTAGATTAAAGAAATAGTATATTCCTTAGGTCTACACTAAGCTTATACTCACCAAAGTTTCCTGTTGTATTTTACAGTGATCGCATCTCAGAATTGGAATGTCACAAGGAGTCTTTTTGGTTTTCCCTTGTTCTCTTCCCTTCTTCCCCAAGGTATTATTTGCACTTTGACTTAGTTGGGTGCATTTGATGATCAGGTGAAGTTGGGAATTTTCATCATTTACATCATGTCTCTGCAGAAATGTAAGTAGCCTGACACCTATACCTCATGCAGTGTCTGTGGGCATGTCGACTCTTCAGTTTTCTCTGCACCAAGACATGCAGCCTGCATTAGCTGTTTGCATGGTCTTGGTGAGGGGTCTCAAGGGCGGCACAATTTGTGCTGAAGCCCTAGTAGGCCCTCTTAAGTCCCAAGGTTCTAGGTACCAGCTGTACCATTTCCTAGGGACAAAGTGGTTGTTGAAGTTGTATCAATTGTGGTACAGTTTTATGGAAAGAAAACTGGTAGTGGAAACCTGGTTAGCAGGGACCCAGTACACCTCAGTCACAGATTTCATCAGCATTGCTCCTTGTGGATAAGAGAACAAAGACACTCATATTTTTAGTAATTGTGGTCATTATTTCATGTGCCCCGTGATGCAATCAGTTTTCTGTATCATGCTCTTACATTCAGATATTGCAGTGATTGAGCTACTGCATACTCCAGCAGCTTATTGTGGTGTGTACCGTACATCTTTGAAGCTTCATAAAGGGCCTGTCTGTGTTGCTTTAATGATAATAGAAAACAGTATCCAGATTCCCATTCATCCTTCGTGAATTTGTATCATACTAGCAAGGAGCATGAGCACAGACATACTTTTCATTTGCTAAGTCAGGCCCAACAGGAATACAGCGACTGGTCCACCTTGGAGTTACACAAAAATATATGCAAAGACCAACTTCGTCAATTTAGAGGAAAAGTAAAATTCCGCGAATGGCTGAACATGATTGCACTTTCTGGTATGGACGTCTTGAAAGGTCCAGACCCACAGCATGCTCTCCCAGCTCTCTTGTCACTTGCAGCAGGAGATTACTATTTCTCAGCCGCTGTGTCTTCTGGGTTACATGTTCAGCATGCCTATGTCATCACATATGGTGAAGTGCCCACCATTTCTATATTATTGAGCCTCTCCTCCTTCTTATTCCAGGGGGCACCACTCAGAAGAAAAAGGGCGCCCGCCATTAGAGGAAGGGACTCCATTACTCGGTCCCTCATGTTCTTAAAACATTAAGCAAAGAGGTTATAACAGGGCATGGTAGGGACACCCTGACCCCTTTGCACTTGTGTGGGAGACCCAGAGGTAACACCACAGAGGCCAAAATAATAAATACAAAAATTGTGCAGTGAGTACCACAGTACTCCAGCTCGACCTTGCGTGGCTCCCTGTGCGGTACCCTTTGGAGTAGCGATGCATGAATGACAGGCACCAGAAAAAAATATATATAAAATGAGATTGGGCATCCATGGAAGGAGGGGTGTCTACATGTGGTTTGGCGTCAGATCTGAATAAAGGATTAGCCCTGTGGCCAACTCCCCACTGTGCAGGGCCAAAGACTAGGTGCATTGAGTGGGAGGTTTAGCGCAGGGCCTGGCTGGCAGCAAACACACTGTTGCACTCAGCCTAAGGCTGTGTGCACTGGGTTGTAATGGGTTGCAATGGGTTGTTGGTCACCATTGGGGAGTTGGGCGCAGAGCCTGGCCGAGGCTTGACCCTCTGGCTACTCCAGTGCAGTGCATTGCAGGAGGCTTTGGCTGCACACAAACTGTGAGCAATAGCCCTGTAGCCACACCCCGCCTTCACACAACTAAAGGTCATGCGCAGCAAGGGAATGGTTGCATATGATTAAAAAAACTGAAATTCATGAAAATATCAAAGGTTAAAGTGACATTTTGTTTAAGTATGGTAATTAAATATTAACTTATGTTTAAAAAAAAGGTTGAAGTGGCATTATAGTTAGTTGTTTCAATAAGATAAAAGCGAACGTTTGAAAAACTCAACACAACTGAAATTCACCAGTCATAGTTTACCGAGATAACTAAAACTTATGCCCCCGCTATGGATTGCTTATGACGTTACATATTACATTACTCATACCATGTTAAATTCCATCATAAATGGCATCGCTGATGAGATCATCAATGACACAATGTATGCTAGTGGGCCCAGCTCAGGAATGGGGTGGTGAATTTTACCAAACTACAGAGTGTTGCCACATGGCCTGGCAGAAGGTGTCTTTTCAGTTGCAAATGTATACCTGTCAATCTCTTAACTTAAATTTGTGGGTGATGTGAAATCTTTAGGTGGACAATCCAATAGAAAATTGATTACTGATGTACCATGGCAGCATGGGCACCCTTTTAGGGTTTGGCACAGGGACTGGGTACAGGTCAGGCTCTGCACCCAAACCCACATTGTGCATTGCTGAAGATGTCTCCAGGTGGTTGCATGATAATGGACATCTTGGATCACTGACATAATATCGACAGTCAAAATATCGACTTGCAAAAATATCGAGGTAAAAATATCGAATGCCAGAATCTCGACTTTCTATCTAAAAACAGGTAAGTACAAAAATATCGACTCCAAAATATCGATAGGAAAAAATATAGACAGTCAAAATATCGATGTTTTAAAATATCTTAAAAGTAATTTAAAAGTAATATAATAATAAATATAATTAATTTAAACATACTTAAAATACTTAAATAAACTTAAAATTTATAAATAATTAATGTAAAATTAATATATATATATATATATATATATATATATATATATATATACATATTATTAACAAAACATATACAATATTTTTTACGTAGGATAGCGAGAGGGTTAAATTTACTATTCACACTCCAGAGAGTGCAACAGTAGGAAAAGCGTTGGATAGCGTAGGGGTAAAAATTACTGTTCCCAATCCAGAGAGCGCAGGAGTAGGGAAATAGTTGGATAGCGTAGGGGTAAAAATTACTATTCCCACTCCAGTGAGTGCAACAGTAGGGAAAGCGTTGGATAGCGTAGGGGTAAAAATGACTATTCCAACTCCAGAGAATGCAACAGTAGGGAAAGCGTTGGATAGCGTAGGGGTAAAAATGACTATTACCACTCCAGAGAGAGCAACAGTAGGGAAAGCGCTGGATAGCGTAGGGGTATAAATTACTATTCCCACTCCAGAGAGCGCAACAGTAGGGAAAGCATTGGATAGCGTAGGGGTAAAAATAACTATTCCCACTCCAGAGAGTGCAACAGTAGGAAAACGTTGGATAGCGTATGAGTAAAAATTACTATTCCCACTCCAGTGAGTGCAACAGTAGGGAAAGCGTTGGATAGCGTAGAGGTAAACATTTCTAATCCCACTCCAGTGAGTGCAACAGTAGGGAAAGCGTTGGATAGCGTAGGGGTAAAAATTACGATTCCTACTCCAGAGAGTGCAACAGTAGGGAAAGCGTTGGATAGCGAAGGGGTAAAAAATACTATTCCAACTCCAGAGAGTGCAACAGTAGGGAAAAGCATTGGATAGTGTAGGGGTAAAAATTACTATTTCAACTCCAGAGAGTGCAATAGTAGGGAGAGCGTTGGATAGCGTAGGGGTAAAAATTACTATTCCCACTCCAGTGACTGCAACAGTAGGGAAAGCGCTGAATAGCGTAGGGGTAAAAATTACTATTCCTACTCCAGAGAGTGCAACAGTAGGGAAAGCGTTGGATAGCGTAGGGGTGAAAATTACTATTCCAACTCCAGAGAGTGCAACAGTAGGGAAAGCGTTGGATAGCGTAGGGGTAAAAATTACTATTCCCACTCCAGTGAGTGCAACAGTAGGGAAAGCGTTGGATAGCGTAGGGGTAAAAATTACTATTCCCACTCCAGTGAGTGCAATAGTAGGGAAAGTAAATACTTCATATATAAATATAAATAACATAAATATTAATAACAATTACAAAATAATTAAAATATTTTGCAATTAAAATTACAAATAAAAATGAAATAATAATAAAAATTACCTACTAATACTAAATATTTACAAAATACCAATAAATTAATTTACAATATAAAAATAAATAAAAATTATACACCAAAAAATATTTAATTTTTTTTTATTACTTACAATTAAATTACTTCCCAAGCTATTCCCCTATAAGCACACAACCCACTACAGAAAAAAATGTAATAATATTAATATATTCATCAAATAATCAATTCCAATTAATTACCAATTATATTTTTATTAATTACCAATTTATAATTAATTAACAACTAATTCTAAATAAATACCAATAAATAATTTAACATATTTAATTAATTATATTTAAATTACTTCCCACCATATTTCCCTATAAACCCACAACCCGCTACAAAAAATAAATTACTAAAATTAACATCTTTATCAATTAATCAATGAAAATTAATTACCAATTATTACAACCCGCTACAGAATTATATCACACAAAAATTAAAAATTTATATTAACTTACCTTAAATTCGATATTTTTTGTTGTCTATATTATGTCTAGTCGATATTATGTCCATTCTATATTTTTGATTCGATATTATGTCCATTCTTTTCGATATTAAAATTTTATAGTCGATATTTTGGTAGTCTATATTATGTCTAGTCGATATTTTGTCTATTCTATATTTTTTACTCAATATTATGTCTAGTCGATAATTAAAACTCAATATTTTGTCTCTATACCGGACATCTTACGTTATGTTAAAAAACATGACAATTCAAAGACAAAAACAATGGTTAAAGTGATGTTATAGTTAGGAATTGAAATGATATCATACTTTATATTTAAATAAAGGTTAAAGGGATATTGTAGTTAGGTGAAAATGTCAATTAAAATATATGTTTTAAACTAACAAAACACTATAATCCACCATTTATAGTTATGTCAATTAACTAGAACCCATTCCCAAAGTCACTAGAACTCACACCCTTGCAACACACTGCTAAATATCTCATATATTCCATCACTCTTGAAATGTTCAATGACATGATTGATAACATCACTGCAGCATCTGGAATTACACCACTGAAGATAACACTGTGCATAGGGGCATTTTTTTTATAAAGTTCCTTAATTGTGTTGAGTGTGATAAAAAATATGGGCTAGATGTAATAAAGGTGTGGTTTGCAAACACTAAATTATTTGCAATCTGACCCATGTAAAAATAGGTTGCTTTGTAAAATAAAGAATAACAGTGGGATGCAATCTGACCTACCTAACTAATATAAAAAAAAATAGAACAAATTTTATTGGGATTTTGCAGTTGACGCATCATATACATAGCAACATTTTTGCTGAAAATGCAATTTCCCTCACGCTAACGAACTGCGGGCACATCTGTAACAACTGCTGGGCCATAGAAGGGGGTGTCATCCTGCTTATGCTTGTGCTCTCCAAATCCAGTCTTCAAGGGACGCACCAGTCTCCCCAAAACGCAAGCTCATTCTCCTGCTCACCTGGTTCTGGTGGGACTCCATATCCCAGAGTGCTTCGTGAGCTTCCCACCTGCTGTCACTTGAGAGGGAGGAGCCACCTGAGCCCTCATTAGCACTGAGTTCATCCCACGGTGCGCCCTGGCCAAGTGCAAACCCGTCCTTGCCCGTCATTGCCAGGAAGAGGCAGGGCAGGGCCACCCCCTTTCATCCAGCTACCAGTTGGTATCTCAGGTGTAACAGGCCCATTACATTCAGACAAGTTACTGTTTTACCTGCCCTCACCCCCAAGCTGACTTTGAAAACTTAAGCGTAAACTACTTCTAAGTACTGTGCATCTGTATCTGGCGCTCAGAAACAATAAAGTCTCTGCCCTTGTTGACATTTGTTCTGTGTCAAAAAGAAATTCCCTTTGGGCACCTTCATGCGAACAAAGTAACTTATACAGACAAAATATACATCAATTCATCAAACATAGAGACATATCAATCAGAGCAATGCAAAACGTAACTAAATCCTGTAAGGACAAATAAATTCAGTATGCACAGTTTATTTATATAATTAAAAAGCAGATTAAAAACACATTAAAAAAGTGTATAAAACAGGGGAAAACAGACAATATACAAAGGAACAAATGATATACAAGAGTTCATCCAATTAATTCCGAAAGCTAATGAGGGAGGTACAAATAAGGTATGTTCAGCACCAGTCAGAATACTCCTTGACCAATATATATTGCACTTCTCCCTGATTTTTTCAACGCGTTTTGACTGACATTCAACATAAAGCCACCTTCATCAGGAAAATATTAGCTGTCTTCTCAAGATAACTTTAAGGGAAAGCCTGCCTTCTAGGTAGGGGATTAACGCCTCCTTCCTCTCAGACCAGGTCGTATTTTCTAAAGCTGAAGGTATTTACATAAACCTCAGCTAAAATGATCCTATTTGTTTCTCGATGTCGTACATACGAAAACGAGCTGTGCCTCTGGGCAGAATAAAATTATATTACCTACTGGCGTGTCGCCAGTAGGTATATATAGTTAGGATTATTTGTCTATGGAACTTTTGAAAATTCTATGTCTAATAACTTTGGCGTTTGTGGACGGAATCGGCTGAAATTTTCAGGAAAATGGCACATTTTGTTTCTGAGCAGCCCCCGAAAATTTGGGGGGGTTTCGTCAAGGGGGGGCCAAGAAAAAAGGGGGTCCCAAAACGCGTTTTTCCCATGTTAATTTCCATAGGGCCTTTGGCCTCACTTTTAGCTCGAACGGCTGAATGGATTTGCACGAAACTTGGCAAAATTGTAGGGACTGTTAGCCCGATGTGCCTTTGCTAGGTCTCAATATATGTGCTCCAGTGGATTTTGAGAAATTAACGTTCAAAACAAGATATATATCTGTAACAGCGGTCCGGGCTGCGCTCCGGTCCGCTTACTTTTCGCGAAACGGAACTTTGCGATGCGAAGCTGATTGGCTCCCCGGTGTCTGTCAACATTCTAAACAGTCCGGAGCGGCCGCCATCTTATCTCTCGGTAGGATCGAGAGAGAAGAAGAGGTGAAAAACGAAGGGGGAATTTAATGAAAGGGGGCAAGGTATACCCCTCTTGACCCCCTAGAAATGTTGTTGGGGTTATTAAAGGGTCCCGTGGGGAAAATAAAAAAAAAATATTTTTCACGGTAGAAGCGCTTCCCGGGCCGCGAACTGGGCCGCAAACTGGTAGCGAAACGGGAATTCGCCATTTTGTGCTTCGTTTTAATTAAATTACTAGGTATAAGGGGGTGCGGGAGACCATTTTGTGCTTCGTTTTAATTAAATTACTAGGTATAAGGGGGTGCGGGAGACGTATCCTAATCCCTTATGTTTTCTGAGGGTGGCTGAGGAGGCTCATATATGTTGATACATGTCTTCCAGCGGCTGTGCGTGAGCTTTTTTTTTTTTGCTGCGTGACGTCTGTTAACGTTCGATTCGATGGAAATCAGGAAGTGTTGACCACCAATTTGTCAGTGCGATAAAATATTTTGTTATAAATGAATCCTTATTGATAAACATTGTCTGCGCCATCTTGCCTTTTTTCCAATGCCACAATTTTGTCGTGCACGGCAGCCATTTTAGATGCCAGGCCGGTCCCAGGCTATCACCTAGCCCTGCGGATGTAGTTTATGGCCCCAGCTGTAGAGAATCCAGACATGCCAACCCTCCCGATTCAGGCGTGAGACTACTGATTTCAGTGCTAGTCTCCCGCCTCCCGATTCCTGCAAGCAAAAACCCGGGGGCATATTACCAACAACTAGCGATAATTTTTGTCTCTAACTTGTTTAGAGACAAAAATTATCGCCGCACATCGGCGATTTTTATCGCAGATAAACCTTGCTATTAGCAAGGTTTATCGCAAATGCGATAAAAAACGGCCGCAATGCATGAATATCGCTGAAAAGTCAGCGATATTCATGCATTATCCAGCAAATGCTCTTAGACATGTTATCCACCTCCCATTGGATAACATGGCTAAAAACTGCTCAGGGCAGGTGTTAGCTTTTGGAGATATTCGCGCTTAGCGCGAATATCTCCAAAATTTGGTAATAGGAGATAGCGATGTTAGGGACGGTTTCCAGTCGCTAACATCTTGGCACGCCCACTTTGCATGTCATTAGTGATAGATATCACTGACATGCAAAGCGGGGCCCAAGATGGTCGCTATCTCCTTTTAGCTGTCACTAACTGGAGTTAGCGACAGCTTGCTAATAGGGAGATAATTTTATCTCCGCTTTCTTGGCTTTTAAAGCCAAAAAAGCGGAAATAAACCCCCTTGATAATATGCTCCACGATTCCTCGGGGGTTTCAGCTGACAGGGCTTGATATTGTGTTACGTGCTAATTCTTCCAGGAAACGTCAGAGGGTCGATGCAGGGGTTCTAGAAGGGGTGATAAACCATTTAAGCCTCATGAACAAGCGCATGGTCTTTTAAAGATCTGTGAAGTACTCGGGGCGGCGGTGTGTGTGTGCCCTCTTTCAGGAGCGGGCGGGGGGGGGGCACTGCCAGCAACTTGCCAGGCCAGGCAGTGTTCAACACTTGCATCACCCTTTCTCTGCCTGCTATTGCGCTCCATGCTTCGGAAAGGTAAGAAAAAGAACGTGCATTTGAGTTTGAAATGTCTGATCCTGTAGCAGTACACTTGCAAAGCACACACATGACAATAACCCGATTCAAGGCCCCATTCACCCGATTTTTTAATAATATATAGTACTCCAAAAAAGTAGGATTATAAAACTTTATTAACTTTTAAATATAACGAACGCAACAAAAACTGTAAATATATTTAAACATTTTTTGACAAAAAAAACCAACAATGGTCCGAAGCTGTCTTTTGTGCGAATAGTCCCAAGGCAGCACAACGTGCTGAGTTGTGGACGGCACCCAGGTGAAGAACCATCCCTTTTTTAAACCCCATGGTGACCAACTAAGTGCAGGTTTTACATAAAGTAGTGTTTACCTAGAGTGGTGCTGTGTAGGACAGTCTGAATGGAAATTAACCAGAACTATAACGATAACAACAAGAACAACAATAATATAACTTTTATGCCCAAATTACGCAAACATTTAGCTAATCTGCTAAAGGGGGGAGTCGCCATTTCTTTTGATAATTTATTCACCCATCCGTAGCCTCTCTATTCTCCATTACAATGTGTTTCTTGCTGAAATTAACCAGAACTATAACCATAACAACAACAACAACAATAATATAACTTTAATGTCCAAATTACGCAAAGATTTAGCTAATCTGCTAAAGGGGGGAGTCGCTATTTCTTTTGATAATTTATTTATCCATCCGTAGCCTCTCTAATCTCCATTACAATGTGTTTTTTGCTGTCGCTAGCTGATGAAAAAACTAAAGTGATAACTTCCTCATCCTTATTTTGTCTTTCTTTGTTCCTTAAGATGTTATCTGTGTCAACCTTTTCCGAGAATGCTGATGCGTTAGGGATTTCCATGTGTTTCTTAATAGCATTGGTGTCTGCACACTTCTTTGTCAATTCTGTGAACATGAAAACTGCTTCATAAACAGACGATATCTTTGTTTAGTCATTAGTGTTAAGTGTGTCTGAAACTACAGTGCCCTTCTGTTTTTCTTTCTTCAGGCTCTACAGAGTTTTGTGTGTTGTTCTTTTGAGCGACAATTATTCCAGAGGTTTCAGGTTCACTTGTTTTGTCCTGCAGTGAGTTAACAGCTTTAGAGACTTTATGTTTATTTGCTATGTCCTGCTGTGCGTCAACTGCTTCAGAGACGTCAGCCTCATTTGTTATGTTTCAGTAGATCCTGGACCTGCCCGGCCGCGCCCAAAATGGCTCCGGTGTAAATGGGACTCGTAACTGCTTGTTGTGTACTGGTTGCCCAACCTTGATATCACGAGATACGTATGCAGTTTTGAAGCACATGGCGGAGGCTCGTCTGCTGTAGTGGGGCACCCCTTTATCGTTTCAGTTGCCATTCCGCCCGCTTTTGCTACACTGTGCCTTTTCCGCCATTCAGCTGTTTACCGCCCGCTCTTACGGCTACAGCGTCTCGCTCACCATGTAGTTGAGTTGCTCCCACTCTTGCGGTGCAGCGATAGGCGGCTGCCACAGGACTCTTAAAATGGCGGCCGGCTCTTCGGATTTGGGCCTGGTCCAGTAAAATGGCCCTGGGACACCTTGGAACTCGGACGCTTGTCTGCCAGGGCTTGGGTCCTATTCTCGAAAGCGTCCCCTCAGCCTTGAAGATTCTACAAAAGTCTTGGGGATCTCGACTCCCGCAGGCTTCCGGTGGGGAGCGGCTGCCATGATTGCTTGCGGAATGGCCACGACGGAGCTACGAGATGGTGGTGCTCTCATGGTGACGCCAGCTTCAGTATGAAACATCCAGAAACAAGGTGGGGCTTTCATCGTTTGGGAAAAAAAATGTTTTAATCCAATGAAAAGTGTTATTTTTAGGTCACATGACCTAGTCTTACATCATTAGGAAAACAAAAGTAAAATGAACCAATGAAAAGTTTTATTAACAAGTCACATGACCTGTTATGCTTACGTTACGCGCTGCGCGGCGCGCTCTGGATCGTTTCCGGGAAGCTGCGCCTTGCGCACCGGAGCACTTCCGGGTGCGCTAACGCGGCGCGTCATATGACGCATTACGCGACAACGCAGGTCCAGAATATAGTCAAAATATCTCCACCAACCAGCGGTCGGAGTACAACCGTTTTCAGCAGTCCAAAAAGTTCTGTTAAATCGCAAGAGCGGGAGCAACTCAACTACATGGTGAGCGAGACGCTGTAGTCGCAAGAGCGGGCGGTAAACAGCTGAATGGCGGAAGAGGCACAGAGTAGCAAAATCGGGAGAAATGGCAACTAAAACGGTAAAGGGGCGCCCCACTACAGCGTGTCTTCAGGTTAAACGGATTGTGGGACAAGGTCCAGAATAGAAGAGTCATCAAAAGGCAAAAAAATCCGCCGGACCCCGGGAGCCGGCCGCCTATGTCGGGGGCGATCTCAGGCCACACCAGGGCAACACGACTTGGGGAGGGGGCAGGAGCCAAGCGCCCCTTCCCAGTCCGCGCCATTTCACCGCCCCTCGGGGGCCTCCGTGAAGCGGTTTAGGGAGGCACCGTATCACATTGTTTTCTAATGCAGTCAGGTCCACAAACGGACCCCACTTACTTTGAATAGTGAAGCTGCAGCAGGTGCAAATAAGGTTTAGACAGTGTTACAAGCGCTGCTTAGAACTCTGAAGTATGGCACTCAACGTCCAGGACTTATGCCATTTGTGTAAGGCAGTGACATCGAAGCAACTCAGGGACCAAAAGCATGAACGAACACTCACGTATGAAAATCTTACTTGGGGAGGGGGCAGGAGCGAAGCGCCCCCTCCCAGTCCGCGCCACCACACCGTATGTAGAAAATCTGAAGCCATCGTTCTACAAACTCTCAACCAGCCTTGGATGGAAAAATCTTAAAGAATGTACAAACTGAAAACCAGTTTTTGTCTGCATAGCATCAGCAGCAACGCTTGCTATCAGTGCATGAGTTTCATGCTCGATCGATTGAGCTAGCCGGATCGGGCAACAAAAAGTATAAAATAGTTATGTAAATAGTTATTTAATAAAATGTTTTACCCTTTTACTTTGCTGGTGTGTTGTATCTATTTATAATATTTGCATAGGGTTTGTTGTTATTTTGGGCGGGGTGGGTGGCGGAGTCGATCTGTCTTGCAGCCATCATGGTGTGGAGCTTAGTTCATCTCACTATTTTCGTATTTCTCATGAAGGGTTGTTCCTAATGTTTGTATTTTAGCGAGGTCAAAAAGAGATCCAATTAGTGGTCTACTGATTTTGCTCGATTACTTTTATTTTTTTACACGATTTTTCACTATCTGCAAAGACTAAACAGAGTATTGCGACTTTGTGCTTGTTTGTAAATAGAGAATGATCCAAAGAGAACCAATTCTAAAACAGTAAATGCTTGGATAACAATCAATGAAATGGAGAGACAAGCAGGTACGACGGATTACAACTGGGGTAAAGGTCTGCGTTAACTACCCTTCACTATCTGCAAAGAGAGAGTATTACTAAGAGAAAAGAGGGGAGGGGGGGGGGCAGCGTTCAAAGCACATCAGCGTGCATAAACACGAAAACGTTTTTACCTATCACGTACTTGACATTTGACAGCTTTTGATATTTGCTATTAAAAAACCATTGAAATTCACAGAAAAAACCATAGGTTATAGTCCATACATAGTTAGGAATTTGCATTTACAAAACCTTGAAAATTCACTGAAAAACCCATAGGTTATAGACCATATATAGTTAGGAATTTGCATTTACAAAACCTCATTTTACTCGCATAAAACCATTGAAATTCCATATATAGTTAGATGCGCTAACTATATATCGCGCACCCGCAATCCACTGCTGATGATGTCACATATTACATCATTCATGACATGGTTAGTGACATCACTGATGACATCACTGATGACATCGCAAATGACATCACTGATGACATCACTGATAACATCTCATTTGACATTACTGATCACATCACTGATGATATCATTCATGTGATAATACCATGAACCTCTTCAGACTCTAATATAACCTTAGATACAATCAGTGTAAACAGACAGTCACAGACTGTCACTCATCCATGGAGTTACTCACACACCTAGTCAGTCATGCAAACAATCAATCAGACTTCCATTTCCTCAACTATACAGTTATACACACCTTATTTATTCAAACATATACTAACACATATTTACTCTGTTATACAATCCCTGATACAAGTTCACAATGATCCATACAGACACTCACACATTCACTGGCTCTTATGCACACTTATTTATATATGTCAACTCTCACATGTGCTGTGTTTTACATATGTGCTTACTTTGACATGTAGCACTGAGATATCCATTCACTCACTAATACACTAATGCACACAGTCATCCGCCCATACAGCTGTTTCCACATGCAGTTTTGAACCCATACATATAGTGAATCAACTACTCACACATCTATGTACAGAGTCACACACCTCCCAGCTACCCATACACACTCACTCAGTGTCCCATACAAATACTTGGACAACCAATCAATAACCCATACAGTTATTCATATAGCTACTGATCAACACATGCAGCAGTTTGTAGAACAACAGATATAATGATGCACAAATTAAGATAGTTTAGTCACTAACCCATGCACTCATTAAGACACATTTAATCATTCTCTCATACAGTCAGTTATGCACCTACTAAATCCTTTTTCCAGACACTTATACATCCACTCATTCTTCAATATGTAAGTCACATTTTAACTTTACAGAAACATACAGTCACTGGATGTTGTCATCAGTGATGTCATTTGAGATGTCATCAGTGATGTCATCAGTGATGTCACTAACCATGTCATGAATGATGTAATATGTGACATCATCAGCAGTGGATTGCGGGTGCGCGATATATAGTTAGCGCATCTAACTATATATGGAATTTCAATGGTTTTATGCGATTAAAATAAGGTTTTGTAAATGCAAATTCCTAACTATATATGGTCTATAACCTATGGTTTTTTCAGTGAATATACATATATATAGGCCTTTAGGGGGCGCTAGGTGGCGCCAAACCAAGATGGCCGCACCTGTGTGAGGCTCTAGCTAGACCGAGCACTTTCACACGATCCTACACCATCCTGCCAAGTGAACACGGCCTGAATGCTATCCCAACGTGTTCCTGACACCGAGACGAACACAGCGGTGCCTGGATTGTCTTCTACAGACGGCGGGAACAGGTGCTCTGGAGCAGATATCCTTTAGCGGACTCGGGCGCTGGAGAGGGAGCTCGCAGTCGACGGACCAGCCAACCAGGAAAGGTCAGTGCTGTCAGGCATGCACACAACGGCCGAAAGATCACTCCTGCTCTGGGATCCAAAGCGCACCCCAACGCCTGGGCGCTGCCACCGGAGGTGCAACCCTGCTCACAGGAGAGGTACGTGTGGCCCTGTTACCCCCCCACTGCTAAGAGCGACACGGATTGACGGCGGGCCCAGCACACACTTCACCCCCGGAGCCTCAACATCCTGCTGACCCCCGGTGCGCGGCGGGTCTCGGAGGCGGCCCTAGCCATGCCCGCAGTAACGCGCCGGGGCACCCACCTTGTGGACAACTTGCGGCATCATCGCCGGCCCCTTCCCGAGGCTTCGGCACAGTCTGCACTCCAGGCCGCGGCCGGCGGCCTACTAATCCCAGACCGGAAAGAGCTGCCTGCACTCCGGCACATCCACGGGGCTCTGCTCATTACTGCCTGCGCCTCCAGGACACCTCACTGCTTGCACCCCACGAGCCCACTCCCGCTGGCCCTCTACTAATCCTACCTTGAACTGGGGCCCATCTGGCCTAATTCATCATAGCAGAGCCCTCCTCATCTGACCAGCTTGGAGCAACTACACCATCCTTACTGGGTCACCGTAATCCAGCCCCACATTCGCAGGTCAGCTCCCTAACTGCACTCAGCTGACCTAGTCTGGGCAATACCGTGTGGAGCCGGCACCAAGTGAGAGCTAGGGAGCACGTGCGTCCATCTCGCATTCTTTTTAGGCCCGAGGAACGCGTGGCATTCGCGACGTCCACCGGCCTAGCTCCCCCAAAACCTAGAGTGCGCCCAGATTACAGACTCTTTCACACCTGCCATCCACAGGTTTCAGCTCGTCCTACTGCTGTCCTCGTCCTGTGCCCTGGCTTCCTCTTCAGCCGCGATATCGCGGACTCCTCGGCGCAAAATGGGGCGCAACGACGCAAGACAGTCCAAAATCTCCTTTGAATCCAAAAAAGCGTCCAAACCGCCATCGGAAGGGGTGGACAGCCCTACCGCCTCCGCACCCCAGGAAGAGGACTGGAAAACACTCCTATTGGGCATGAGGCAGAGCCTTTCCACAATTGATGCCAAAATAGACTCCATCAATTCGCGCATGGACAGCGTCGTGACGAACCTTGAACACCACGACACTCGCATCAAAGAGGCTGAGGACAGGGTCTCTGTGCTAGAGGATGGCGCTACTTCCACTGCCAGACAAGTCACACAGATGGACAGACTACTAAAAATAATAGCGGACAAGAACGAGGACTTAGAAGCGAGGTCCCGACGCAACAACGTTCGCGTCCCTGGCCTTGCAGAATCCACCAACACCGGAAATTTTCATTGAAAACCTTATTGTGGAGTTGTTTGGGAAAGAATCCTTCTCTTCGCACCTCATAGCGGAAAGAGCTCATAGATCTCTCGCTGCCCGACCCCGTCCAGGTGCCCAACCATAGCCCATTGTTGCCCGCTTTCTCAATTACAGGGACAGAGACGCGGTTCTGCGCCGGGCAAGGGAGATTGGAACACTTACTTATGGCAACGCGATGCTCTCCTTCTTCCCTGACTTCACTCCTTCAGTCCAAGAAGCCAGGCGCAAATTTGCAGGGGTGAAGAAGAAACTTCAATCCCAGGAAATTCCATATGCCATGCTATATCTAGCCAAACTGAAGCTTTCACACCAGGGCACACAACATTTTTTTCAAAATCCGCAGCAGGTGGAAGACTTCCTTAAGCGCCACAAAAAAGAACGCGCCAGAGATGAGACAGAGTTACGACACTCGAGGTCACAGTCCCTAATGTCTCACCAGGATTAACGAACTGCGATGCCATCCTGATCACTGTGATGCTGACCACTGAACATAGTAAGACCAGTCTCTGCATTTCACAATGAGGTTACATATACTGCTTTAAGTCTCACTCGACTATGATTATGAAAGTGCTCGGTCACCCACCTCTGTCCCACACATGACTGCTAGGTCCATACCTGGCGTCTAGTGGGTGAAAGTAAGGAGGTGGATGGCAGGTATGGCGCCCCTGAGTCTCCGTCCCCAATGGGTGATCCCCTACAAACCTTTGTCTTATCTTTAGTTTTGGGGTTGTTAACAGCTGGGAGGGGGGTGGGAGAACTAGATTGCCGGCCAGTTGGGGTTGCCGGCGTGGGTGGGGACACAATCCGCTCTTATACTGAGACAGCGAACGAGCTAGCCACACTGTTTATGCATAACGCGTCTCATGCTGCACAAGTACTGCATTACCGGCCTGTTGGGGTTGCCGGTGAGGTTGGGTACATTACTTGTTTTAGTCCCGACAGCGTAGCCGCTGTGGATACTACTGGGAAAGAGGGGAATTCTGAGACTGGTTTGCTACGTGAAAGTATTGGTATTGTTACTATTGTCTGTTGCTGAATGCTACATACATATGCCACATTTACCTTTTACGATTGGGATGGGAGACGTGAATGACTCGCAGCCAGCCCTGCAATTCCAACTTGTGGCATGGAATGTACGCAGGTTGAATAACCCGAGGAAGAAGCAACAGATCCTGGGGTATTTGGATAGACAGGGAGTGTCTGTTGCAATGTTACAAGAAACTCACTTGGTGCCAACTGCGTCCCCCTTATTTGCATCACGCTGGGCCTCATGCAGGGTGTTCTCATCGTATTCAAATTACTCTAGAGGTGTCACGATTCTGGTCAAAAGAGGCATGGGATTTTACCCCGTTTGGTACTGAAATGGACTCCAATGGCAGATACTGCATGGTTTGGGGGAAGCTACACTCACACACGGTCCTATTCGCCTGCTACTATGGCCCCAACACAGATGATCCGTCTGCGCTCCTCACCATGTGGGGCAAGATTCAAACCCTGGGCATATCCCACATAATCTTGGGTGGGGACTTTAACACTGCGCTGAAACCTGCAATGGACAGGTCACACCCACATTCTACCCATTATACGCACACACACAACGCCTTACTAGGCATTGTGGAAGATCATCACTTGACTGACACATGGAGGCACTCGCACCCGTCTCTTAGACAGGGCACACACTTCTCCGCAGTCCACTCCACTTGGGCGCGCATTGATTGTCTTCCTCACCGCTGGTCTCACCCCATGGCTGGTCAAGTCACAACACCTTGCCCGCACCTACTCAGATCATTCGCCAGTCCTTCTTGCCCTGCGTGTTCCCCTGGATGTTTCCCCATACCTGAATTGGCGCCTCAATCCCGCGCACCTAACTGATTCAGCCTTTAAAGCAGACCTAGAGCAGGACATAACAGAATTTTTTGACCGTAATGTCAATTCAGTCTCAGGTCTCACTACTGTCTGGGTGGCATTTAAGGTCACTGTGTGAGACTGGTGCATTTCCAAAGGGGGAGGGGTCCTCAAATCCCTACGCGGTGACTTGCGAAAACTAGAAGCGGAAGTAGGCAAACTTGAGCGTGAAATATCCCTAGGGTCGGGGGGACACATAGTTAAAGCTCACATACGGGAAAAAATTAATGAATATACTGAGGCTGCTGATAAAGAATGCTAATTTCTGGGGAAGCCCTTTACAGCACGTACATACGGAGAAGGCGACAGACCGGGCAGGGCGCTCGCTTCTGCAGTTAGACCACCTAGACACAATAATTATGTCACCACACTACTCAATAGTCATGATATACCCCAGAGGGACCTCCCGGGACAACTCCGGGTCCTAACGGATCACTACACTGCACTCTACACCTCCCACAGACAAGCTCCGCTTGACCTACCCACCTATCTTGACGACACCGCAATAGCTTGGCTTGGTCCGACCCAACAGAAGTTTTTACATCTGGAATTAGAGGTGGATGAAATTAAAGATGCTATTATGTCCATGAAATCAGGCAAGGCCCCAGGCTCAGATGGCCTACCGATAGATTTTTATAAAACCTTTATACACCTACTGGCCCCGATTCTAAAAAATGTATACGATTCGGCCCTGGAAGAGGGCATTTTACCAACTAGTATGCGGGAAGCCCTGATTGCCTCCCTGTTAAAGCCAGGTAAATCTCCGGAGCACTGCGATTCGTACAGACCTCTTTCATTGTTAAATACTGATGTTAAAATACTAGCGAAGGTCTTGGCGACCCGCCTGAACCTATTGATGGAGCGCTTGGTCCTACCGCACCAAGCAGGCTTCGTCCCGAACTGCGCCACCTCCCACAACCTCTGCACCCTTCAGGCAGTACTACAGGATATAGACCCCGGGTGTGAAGCAGCCGCGGTTTTCCTTGACGCCACAAAGGCATTCGATTCCCTGGAGTGGGACTACCTTCTGGCACTTCTGAAGCGCATGGGCACCCGCTTTAGTTTCATAGATTGGATCCGCCTACTATACCATAAGCCGCATGCTACAGTCCTATTGAATGGTACCCGTTCAAAACCTTTTGAGATTCATAGAGGTACTCGGCAGGGGTACCCTCTCTCCCCAGTCCTCTTTGCAATAGCAATTGAGCCTCTAGCGGCCAAACTTAGGCAGCGCCACAATCACCGCTCCCTCATCTACCCGGAAAGGCAACTACTCATATCATTGTATGCTGACGATATGACACTCTATATTCACAAGCCACAAGAAAACTTGAACCCTATCTTACGCGAGGTCACCAAATTTGGCGCCATCGTGGAAATACAGATAAACTGGGCAAAGTCGGCCCTGTTCCCCCTAACGGACAAGACCCTGCAGTTCCCTCTTGACTACCCGCTACTATGGGAAAATAAAGAACTAAAATATTTGGGGATCAATATCACTAGGAATCGGGAAACCCTTATTCGTGCTAATTACGGCACTGTCCTTGATAAACTGATTGATAGCGTCACTAAATGGATCCACCTCCCTTTGTCTATGGCAGGACGTATCTCCCAAATCATGATGGTGGTACTCCCTAAGATGCTATACCTCTTTACCAATATACCATACAGCCCAGGAGCGCACTTCTTCCGGGCCCTTGATTCCCAATTGTCTAGACTTATATGGGGAGGGAAACAGGCCAGAGTCGGGCTAAAAACTCTTATGCTCCCCTACCATCAAGGTGGATTCGATGTGCCAAATTTCCGCCTCTACTATGACTGTGTGCAGGGTAATTTTGCCGCGTACTGGCTTCACCCCCCTCCCTTTATGGCTCACCTGGCTGTGGAAGATGGATACATGAGGCCCGAAAAACCATCAGGCTACCTCTATTCGGAAACCTGGGTAATTGACCGTGACCCCACAACTGTGGACTGCACTGTGCAAGCGTGGCGCAGGATAATGACGCGTATGGGCATTGCCATTCTATACTCCCCTCGCATGGTGTTGGCACACTTCCCTAGACTAAGCATTACCCGCGAAGAAATAGGTCGCAAACTGCTCACTAAATTGGCACTACATAAGTGGGAAGTGGGGGGATCTGTACATACATGGCTGATTCCAGACGGCGGCGCAATTCTTTGGGGCGCATACACCCTCAGTCATGGACACATTCCTTTATACAAGATTACGACAGAATATTCGGGCGGTCACCCCTGACTTCCCGGATGAACCGGAAACTGTGGCTCCATTACATGCTCTTCTACACACTGATACTCCGACACATGTAGTCTCCATGCTGTACAAACACACATATGCGGCCTCCAACCCTCCACCTCTCAGAGCTAGACGAGATTGGGATGAGGACCTTGATGCTCTCTCTCGGACGATCAATGGGAGGAAAGCTGCTCACACACAAATGCAGTAACGGGCAACGATCACCTCCGCCTGGTACATTTTAAATTCTTGCTCTGATTTTACCATACACCCGCCAAATTGTGCCTTTTCGGTTTACAAGCTGATGACCGTTGCCTTCGATGCAAGAGAGCTGGAGCTGACTTCATTGACCTAGCTTGGAAGTGCCAGGCTGTGGCATCGTACTGGGTGGAGGTTTTTAAAGTTATGTCTGATATGGTAGGAGTGGCAATCGTACCCTGCCCCAAAATAGCCCTACTGGGACATTCTTCTTCAGCGCTTAAGAAAAACCGAAAATTCTTCGCGCTAGGGTTCTTACTGGCAAAACGCCACTTGGCCTGCAGGTGGGGACGAGGACGCGCCCCCAAATTCAAAACTTGGCTATCTACTATGTCTACTTGGCAGGACCAACTTCACAATTACGCTGACCTATTGCCCCACAAAATGCGTCCCAAGGACCTATGGGGCCCCCTCACCGCTTACCTTCTCCGAACTCAGGATGACGAATCAGAAGGGCCGAACCCACAAGCGACACCGGACTGAGCTGAACTCACGAACACACCTGAGCGTGAGCCTGACCCTTGATGAGTCAACCCTATTAGGCCTCCTTTTCCTACCCACCACCACACTGCTAGCATAAATGGTTACTCGGGGTCTGTCGGGGGGTTCAGGGCACAGCCACAGTAGCAACTTCAAGGGTAACTCCAGGTCAGTACGCCAACACAGAATGTCTAGGGGCTTGTTGGTCGCTCTCCCATCCTTCTCGGGACACTTACCCACGAGTTCGTGCACAGCGTAATACATGGCATATACACAAGTAGCGCACTTTTCAGCTAGCAGATGCATATCCAGACTACACTCATTCCATCCCCACAACAGTTCAAGTTAGCCAGTAGGCTGCAGAGCACTCTCAACCCGCTTCCAGACTATTTCACTGTGGAGGACTCTCCACCCACTTGCTCTGCCCCGTAAATTCCTCTATATCACATACTATGTATGGTGGCCACAGTGGGGGAAGGGACTAGACACATTGGTTTTCCTGAGTTTCAATCCCAAGTTTTGAAAGGGATGGGAAAAAAACACAAAAAGAGACCTCAACTGTTCAGTGTTTATTTTGAGATTCGTTATGGGATTTACTCGCATGATGACAAGTCATGTTACAGCTTTTATCATTTTACAACGCGGCCGGCCCGGAAGGGTTGTAGGCGACATGCTGTGTTAACTGATTACGCCTCTCCAAATTGTAAATGGGAATTTTGAAACTACACACAGTTGTTGCCGGCCTGCCATTTAAGGTTGTAGGTGTAAAGCTGTGTATTAACCTTTTGCACCTAATAGAGGTCTTGGAAAAAATATATACATATATGTAGGCCTTTAAAAGTCGTTGTATGTAGTGTAACTTGCACGCGGTTAAAAAATTTTGGTTGCAGAAATTCAATACTAGTGGTACGATTCTAATAAAGCGCACTAGGGGCCTGAGAGCTATCTCCAGTCTCTTCAGTTTTTAAGATGTGCCGCCTCTTAAGATAATAAGCGCCGAACGTTCCGCGTGCAGTTCCCGAAAAAGTCAGTCGACTGGAAAATACCAGCTCACCCTGATCCAACAAGCCCCACCATACAGTCAAGTCAGACACCAACAACAAATGCTACACTGGCCACGGTTACTACATCGGTGGAGCTCAAGCTCATATATTGGAATGTTGCAAGTCTACAATACAAACTCAAACTGCCACACTGGAATGATCTTATATAGGGATTCAAAATGTGCTTATTCCATGAGACATGGAGTTTGGAGCCACCATACAAGCCAGGCTAATTTGGCATGAGGGTGTGGATAGCAAATGGGCTGTCCTGCCACTTAACTTACCTCCAATTAAAAGATGGTCCAACTTAGTGATTCAAATCAATGCACTGACAATAGAATTTGACTTACGCGCAGTCAATAGTAGAACCCCTTTGGACAAGCAGGGGGCCAATATTTCAACAGAGTCGGCTGCCCATCACGCATTGATTACATTTTAGTTGATGTAAGATTGTGGGACAAGACTACCAACATGTTTGTTACCATACGACCGATAGTGACCACAATCCTCTGTGCATGACAATGAAGAACCCGTGGGCTTCACAACTTAATCCGTGGATTAGCTAGGCAGTTTGCTTTAGCACCGACATTGTTCCTTCTAACTGTAAAAGGTATCTAAAATGGCATAAGGTCTCCTCACAAGGCTCAAATGTAGTAGTCACTCAGGAGACCTTAACCAAAAAATCAGCAGAACTATAGGTCGCAGTTGCAGATTCAGGCAAGTGGGAAGCAGTTTCTGGTATCCATTCTTGCACTACAAACTTGTCATCCTCCTGCTTTGAAGCATCCATGGTACACTAAGATCTGTAAGCTAAAAAGACAGGCCCTGACTTTAGCAATTAGAACCAAAAATGGCCCTAGGGTCAAACTGGCAAGGAAGAAATATAAGGCTGCACTGCATAAAGCTAAGATTGAGTGGGACGAATGGTACTGGCAGGCACTGAAGGATGCAAGCCTTGGTAAGAATGGAATGAATTCTGGTCATAAGTGAGCCAGGGTAAAAACAGAGACTCAGATATCTTGCCCAACTATATTATTGACCACAAATGGCATGCCCACTTTGTAAACTTATATTCTTATACAGTCGACGAAGGTCTAGAGGAGCCCAACAGACCATTTTTCGCAGCCCAAAGGCAGCAAATATGAAATATGAAACTTGTCCCTGCTAAAGATCCACGACCAGATGGACTTCCAGGAGATTTATACCTATCTGAACACAGATGGTGGTCGCATTACTTTCAGTTATTGTTTAACGCCATTGCCGCTGGATGTACTGTCTCTACGTTTTGGAAAGATTCTGTAGTGGTCCCTATTTAAAAAATAGGAGGCAAAGAAGATCTGGCTAATTACAGGCTTATAAGCCTGATTGATGGTATGCAAAAGATTCTAGGTAGGGTTCTACTGCAGAGAATCCAATCATGGTCCGAAGTCAAGGACATCCTTTCCCAACACCAGGCGGGGTTCAGTGCCAGCAATGGGACGACTCATCAGGGATTTAGGCTACTGCTCGTATTTTGGAAGGTGATGCTTATTGGAAAGGGTATTCTCTACCTGGCATTCATTGATCTTAAGACAGCATTTGATCTTGTTCCTTGGACCAGATTTTGGCAGACCCTTGGAGACATTGGCATTCCACCCCGAATTCTCAATCTACTGATTTGTCCCCACGAGGACACCTATGCTCAGGTGAGATGGGGAGCCCAAGGTCAGCTGACAAGGCAGATCCCTGTTGGCAAGGGAGTTCACCAGAGATGTGTGAGGGCCCCCACCCTGTTCTCCCTATACTTGAACGGGGTGGTGAGGTTTCTCAAGGAAGATCCATCTGATGCCCCAAACCTCAAGGGCGACAAAGTGCCGACGCTCCTGTTCGCTGACGATACCATATTGGTGTCAAAGACTCCAGCTGTGCTACAAAAATTAATGAACAACTACCAATCCTTCTGTAAATCACGAGGTCTAGTCATTAACACAGCTCATGAACTTTAACCCCCACAAAACCTTTAGGAATAATCTTACCTTGAATGGTACCTCCCTGGAGAGAGAATTAGAACTTTTGAGTACCTTGGTATTCGACTCTCTGATAAAATGCAATGGAGGCCCACCTTGCAAAAATGCTTTTAACCTGGGAACTGGCAGCTAAGGAAAATAAACGAGAGAAAGGTTCCAGGGAGGTCTACTTAGATGAAGACACTTGGGTCAAGCACTTTTCGTTATTGTATGCAGCCAAAACCCCGACCGAGGCAGCAAATGATGTACCCCCGCTCACAATACCAGCTAACACTCACCAGGTAGTGTTTACTTTACAAGAAACAGAGGCAGCAATTCTTTCAATTAAGAAAGGGAAGGCGCCAGGGCTTGATAGAATCCCTGGTGACGTGTACTTGTATAATATTGATGTCTGGGCACCCTATCTAAATCATTTATTTAACATAGTTGCGGCTAGTGAGCACATTCCGGATACTTGGAATGGCGCAGAAATCATCACCATTTTTAAAAAAGGGGATCGTGGTGATCCAGCAAATTACCGCCCCATTAGCCTTTTAGATATCACGCAGAAAATATATGCTAGGCATATTCTAAATAGAATAAATTCATGGTTGGAGGAGAAGTCAATTTTATCTAAATACCAGGCGGGATTCAGAAGCAAAACAAGTACTATTGATCAAGTATTTAGGTTATGCTGCTTGTATTGGAAGTATGTGACCTTTGTAGACCTACGAGCAGCATTTGATCTCATTCCACGAGATCTACTTTGGGAAACCCTGAATAGGCAAGGGCTGCCTGGCGACTTATTAAAACTTGTAATAGGATTGGATCGGGAGAATTACGCCAAGGTTAGATGGGGCCCAAATGGGGAACTCACAGACCCGATCCCGATAAAAAGGGGAGTGCGACAGGGCTGTGTCCTGGCTCCTACTCTATTCTCCCTCTATGTAAACGATATTGCAACCTACATGGAAAATTGCGATAACGATTCTCCTCGACTGGGAGGGGAACGCGTTGCGTCCCTCCTCTTCACGGATGATACAATCCTAATATTGCAAACGCCACGTGGCCTACAGATCCTATTAGACAGGTTCCAACAGTACTGTACCCACAAAGGTTTAGAAATCAATATAAAAAAAACAAAATATATGGCACTGAACCCGCATAAAACTTTTAAAAAGAACTTAATGTTAAATGGGCAAAGATTAAACTACGAGCACAGTTTTACTTACCTGGGGGTCTTGATGGACTCTGCAATGGGATGGGGCCCACAATTGGAAAAATCTAAATTGGTGTTTAAACAAAATTGCTTCCCAATCACACAGAGATACAACAAAAGTGTGAACAAAGCAGTTACTCCCGCAATAGAGCTCTTTAGATACAAGGTACAATCCGCCTCCTTGTATGGGGAGAAATTTGGGGGCCAGTATGCAAAAAATCTTTTGAAGTACTGGAAAACAAATTTGTCAGGAGATTATTAAAAGTTCCAATCAATACCCCCCTGATACCCCTATTCTTAGATCTTAATATTAAACACACAGATCAGCACGCTATATTGAGACCATTGATGTTGTGGGTCAGATTATGGACAACCCTGGAACTATCTGACTATAGAAATGGGCTGAAGGAAGTATTAGAGCTGGATAGAGATAATAAGATCCTCTGGTTTAAGCATGTAAAAAACTGGCTTACCAAGCTCGGATTATCACACTTTTGGAACGAGCCTGAATCTCTAAACCCAACTTCCAAGAAAATTGTTAAATTAAGCTTCTGGTCATACGTGAATTATGAATCTGTGTATTCAAGAACTCACGGCCCTCTTACTGAAAAATTTCTTTGGGCAAAAAATGAGGCTCTATTCGAACAATTTCTAGATGAAATTCAACCTCCACTGGCAAAATCTTTATATCTAAAATTTAGGTATGGAACGTTGAGGATAAAAGTAACTTAGAAAAGATGGGGGAAGACTGACGAAGAACATTGTACCTTGTGCACCAATAACCAAAGGGAGGACATTTTCCACATATTGTTTTTTTGTCCCAGTTATCATAAAGCTAGGAAAAAGTGGATAGTCCCCTTGTGCCGTAACATTGGCTCTACTTCCCACAGGGAAGCTGGCAGAATCCTAAGCATGGACATCAGTCAAGTAATCGTGTTCGGTATTAGCAAATTTCTATTGTCCACTTATTTTGTTAGAAGGAAATTATCTCTTTCATTTTAAACTAAAGAAAGTTCTATTTAGACTCCCCGGAACCATGAACAAAGCCAATGCATTGTATTTTTAATTCTGGTTGTTAAATTCAATTTAATGTTTTTTTAACTTTTCTACTGCTTTTAAACCTTTTTAATATTTATTTGACACTGTGCCAAACTGAAATTATAAATCATGTGCTTTTTTGATGAAATACTAGCCAACGTGTTAAATCTGATGAAATGTAGAAGTAATGTAGTACTAGGGTGCCCTCATGACGAATGTTATATTGTTGTATATTTTATCATGAACTGTATATTTTATTGTTATCTTTTATGTTGCAATCCAACGAAATAAAGATTGAAATTGAATTGAATTGGCTTTTAACCCCTTTGCTGCTAGGCCTTTTCCCCTCCTGTGCTAAGCCTTTTTTTGGCTATTTGGGGTAGGTCCCTGTAACTTTTTAACCACATAAGGTATCCACACCAATTTTGTGTCCTTTTCTTCCAACATCATGGGGATTATAAAGGTACCCAGGGTTTTGTAGATTCCATTGAATGGGTCCCAGAAATTTGCCAAAATACAGTAAAATATTAGCTGTTTTCAGAAAAATGGGAAAATCGGCTACAAATGAATGTGTCTGGGTTTTTCCCTGCAAATGTTATCAAAAAGGGGTTTGTGGGAATGAAATTACCATTTTCCCAGCTTTTAGGGAACAACAGTCTTTTGTCAGAGAACCAAAACATTTTACACAGTTTTGTCATTTATCTGGGACATAGCCTATTTTTTGCTATTTTTAGTTCAGTTCAGTTCAGAGAAACTTTATTTCGGTCAATGTGAGCTAATTTTAGTGCTTTCAACCTCCTTCCAGTTAATGGTAAAAATTCATATGAAAGAAATAATGAATCCTGGAAAGTTAAGCTATACATTTTAGAAAAGTAGACACAATTCCGAATTCAGAAAGGGGTCATTTGTGTAGATCCATCAAGGTTGCTTTTCCAAGGTTGTGGAGAAGTGTGGCTCAGGGGTTAGAGGCGGCAGACCCGGAAGCTGAGATTGGCCCTGGACCAGGGTTCAATTTCCTGCCTCGGCGGGTCTTGGGCTCAATACATTCCACAGACTCGATAATTCTCGCTCCGGTGCCTTCTTGACTCACGGGTTCACACTCTGCGACTCTGGGCAATAGCTTGCTTAATCTCCACAACGGCCCCTCGCGGCGGGATGCCTGGCTTTCACCTTGTGGATACCCTGCCGGGGTTATCTCACAGGGGAATACCAGGACGAGTTCCCTAAGCAAGCGCCGGGAAAACCAGAGTGGGTAGCTGTGCGCTATATAAGCTCAAATACATTTACATTTTATAGAAACTAACAGTTAAATATTGAAAGAATTGAAAATTAGTTGGAAAAAACAGCCTTTTGTGTCAACGTTTTCACCTGTAACTTCTTGTAATTATGATTGCTCTTTGAAAACAATATACTATTACATCCGCTGGACCTTCCTGGTTGTGGAGATATATAGGACATGTAGGTTCACCAAGAACCAGAAGAACCCAGAGTCAAAAACTGAGTAGCAATTTGCAATGGCTTTTTAATATGTACAGGGAATATAGCAATTATTGTGGTTTTGACATAGGCAATTTTGATGTCGCCTCACTATATTTTGGGCCCTTGCCTGTCGCGGGTACTTGCGCCTCCCACAAAAGTGGGAGGCGCCAGTACCCGCAATCCCTACAAAGATCATATTGAGCAGTGGCTCAGATATATAGACGATGTCTGGTGTATTTGGAACGGGTCCTCTGCGCTACTTGAAGAATTTCACATCTGGTTATACAATAGAAGCCCTGACATCAAATTCAGTCTGAGCTATGATTCTAAATCACTACCCTTTCTTGATGTGGAGGTGTCGGTCAAGACAAATGGACTCATGTGCTCTCTGTATCAAAAGAAAACCGATAAGAACAACGCATTACATTACAGGAGCTACCATCCTAGGATTCTGAGGGATAACCTCCCGTACGGACAATTTCTCCGTGTGAGACGAAATTGTTCATCTACAGAGCAGTTTGATCTCCATGGACAAGCACTTACGAAAAAACTACAGGAAAGAGGTTATCCTCATAAGCCATTGAAGCACTCAATGAAAAGGGCAAGATGGACGCCTAGGTAGCACCTCTTAGAGAAAAGATCCAGACCTGCAACCCAAAGGATGGTGTGTGTATCCACGTTTGGCCCCCATACCAACCAACTCCAAAAAACCATCAGGAAGTGTTGGCATTTGGTGGAGGAAGTGCTTCCAGATGTGGGAGTACCGTTGTTCGCTCTTAAGAAGAACCTGAGCATCGGCCAGATGATCACCTCGACACGGCCCCCTGCGAAAAGAGACACTCAAAGTACCATCTCCGGGTCTAATCCCGTTAAGGGGCACCGTAAATGTGGGACATGCACAGTTTGTGATCTTACGATGGAGGGCTCCCTCTTCACAGATGGCAAAAAAATCTGGAAACACGATGAACACACTAATTGCAAAACCAAAAACACAGTGTACCCCATCCAATGCCCCTGCAAAAAGGTGTACATTGGGAAGACAACTCAGGAGGTTCGCCAACAAATCATCCAACACCGATCCAGAATAAACAATAAGACTCTAACAGCTCCTCTAGTTTCTCATTTCATACAACACAAACATTCAGCCAATGACATAAGATGGACTGTGCTTGCTGTCATTAGAGGTGGCAGTGGGGACCCGGACGCACGCCTCTCTCAAAAAGAGGCATACCTCATATTGAAATTTGATACTTCAAATTCCGGCCTCAATGAAATGTCTGAACTTGGTAATCTATAACTCTTGGGTGTTTCTGCATATGGCTCTAGCCGTGCTGCTTGGATCGCGGTTAAGAACTGAAACCGCTTTGTAACAAACCACTTTCTTTCAATCCCTTAACATGCCCTTAACTGCAGGTTCTGATGAGTTGCACTCTTTCTACCAGTGGCGATGTCTGGTCTCCCTGGTGTGTATAACATTGATGATGTCTCAGATACTGTAATGCGCGTTGAAACGTAAGGTATGTTTGTATATATATATTATCTGCAACGGTGGATGTATCTATGATTATAATTCATTTGAGAACCCGATTTTCGATAACGAAATGTGATTCCATTTCTATTTACGTAAATGAAATGCGAGATATCTTCAAATACGCGCTATCATACAAAACACAATGTTTGAATTTTTGATTTTGTGTTACAACATGCCCGTAGAATGAGGATCTGATTCTTGCAAATGAAATGTGAGTTGTTTCTATATGTATATTGCATTTGAGAACCCGATTTTCACTAATGAAATGTGACATCGATATACTTATGATGTCTGTTCAGTTGAGTATTCTATTTCTATTTATGTAGATGAAATGCGAGACATCTTCAAATACCTGCTATCATACACAACATAATGTTTGATTTTTTTATTTTTTGACACATCATGCTCGAAGAAGTGAAGATCTTATTCTTGCAAATGAAATGTGAGACCTTAGCAATTATGTGCCACACACTTAGGATATGCCCGTAGACTTTAATGAATAATGACCTCTCACTGTTTAAAAAAATTACGAGTGAGTTGGCCGGTAGGGACTCCAAATACCAGCATTCTCTGAAACCTCCTGGTGTCCTCCCTCGGTTTCTGTGTTTTCACTCAGCTGTTTATCAGTCTCCTTCAAACGAACCCGCGCTAAGGACGATTCGCACGCCTTCAGCCACTGCTTGGATTCAATCCATATCGCTCATGTAAGTTTATCCATTGACCCCGAGCCACCTCTAGTAGATTAAAATCCCCGCGGGCTCTGGCAAGCTTACATATGCCTTTTTCCGCTTCCCGCAGTGGCGGCGTGTGGCAGAATAAATCCCCGCCTCACGTGGAAAAGAATTTCAAACCTCAACTGTATACAGCCGGCTCCCTTTACTTCGGCGTGCAGGTAGGAGAAGCGCCACACACAAACTGCCTCTGCCTGCTGTCATCTTGTTGGTGTTCGCTGCCTCATGCGGGATATTATTATTTTTTCCCAGCGTTTCCAAGGAATGTGAATTTTGTGACTCCTCTACAGCGCACCGCTCAGCGGGCGCCCCGTGTTAGTTGACACCTTCACTAATTCAATCAGGTATTTCAACGCTATACAAAATGTGAAAACACACAAGCCTGGTGAATGTGTCTCTCTTTGTTTAAATATTATCACATTGAGTGCAACTCCCTTCATTCTTTTTTCAGATTAAACTGTCCTGCTTCACAGTCTACCTCACTCTCGCAATTCCTGTTGCCTGTGGTGCAGGTAATTTGCCCCTTTTTGGTACTTATGGAAATACAGAGAGGTTTCCCTAAATTGTGACAATACTATTCTGACACCTTCTTTTTAATTCTTTCACAGTAAAGATTGTACCCAGTCCCCGTCCTGAGGAGAACCTATAATTTTTTCTGATTTGAAACGCGTTGACTCCCAGCCTGTGACAACAAAGAAGGGTGCAGCTAGGGATCAATTTATCCCACTGGTGTGGGCCTTTGCGTGCAACCAGATCGAACATTTAGTCACAGGTTCCGTGTGACAGGCAGGCAATTGTTTTCCACTCTTTATTCTGCCTGTCCACTGGTATTTCAGTTAAAGGACTGGTCTTTTTCCCTTTATGCTGTATATGGTATTTGATTGTAATTGATTTAGGTTGTATGTACTGTATTCTAAATTGCACTTTGGTGTCATGTGACTGTTTGAGTATTTAGTATTCATTTTTGTATATAGTGTATTTATTGTGCACACAATTGTTTGTTTTTGCTTGTGACCTGATTGCTTTTGACAGTGGTTTCTTTTTGATGTCATGCTTTTATGAGCTTGAAACTTGCTTAAGAATCAAAATAAATGTCTTGCTAAGTAAATGGTTTGGTCACGCAGTACTTATGGGCTGTGTGAGCCCTAATTTGAAATCAAAATATCCAGGCTGGCTACTTTGTTCTGTTTTCCCACAAAAGTGAGGCACCATTTTTATCAGGAGACCTGGGGGAACGCTGGGTGGTAGGAAATTTGTGTGAGTCTGGTGATGTCACACTTTCCCACACAAAAATGTGTGAAAACCAGATTTTTTCAGCTAAAATTGAGGTTTGCAAGAGATTCCAGGTAAAGTAACATCGGGGAATCCACGCAAGCCATACCTCCTTGGAAGCCCCCGGGTGTCTACTTTTTAGAAATGTGTGGGTTTTGTATGTTTCTCTAGAAGGCTGTCCAGAACGGGGCCAAAACCCAGGTAACCCCCCTTGCAAAAGCAGGTCGTTTTGAGATAGGCAATTTTGATGTTGCCTCACTATGTTTGGGGCCCTTACCTGTCGCAGGAACTTGCGCCTCACACAGAAGTGAGGCACCATTTTTATTGGGAGACCTGAGGGAACGCTGGGTAGTAGGAAATTTGTGTGAGCCCAGTGATGCCACACTTCCCCACACAAAAATGTGTGAAAAAACTGATTTTTTCAGCTAAAATTGAGGCTTGCAAGGGATTCTGGGTAGGGGAACGTTGGGGGATCCATGCAAGCCATACCCCCTTGAAAGCCCCAGGGTGTCTAGTTTTCAGAAGTGTGTGGGTTTGATAGGTTTCCCTAGATGGCCGCCGAGCACGGGACCAAAAACCCAGGTGACCTCACTTGCAAAACCAAATCGTTTTGACTTAAATATGTGTTCAGTTCTACACGTGAGATTTTTGCCACAATATTCCATGGAAATTGTGATAGACATTTTCAAGTGCAGGACATTGTGGATAAAAAAATAAATTAAAATTCACAAGAGAGACATCACAATGTACTCCCATGGGTTAACAATAATATGAACAATTGTTACTTACCTGTAAACAGGTGGTTCTCCAGTATTGGTGTCTTTCATAGATTCACATGCTTGAATATTCCCCGTCGTCGAAGTGGGAGTCCCGCGGTAAATAAAATAGCAATAATGCTAATAATATATATATATATAAATATATAAAGTATCATATAAGTAGTAAAACTGATAAAATATGTACTGAAAAACCTTTACAAAGGTTACTACATAGGAATGCATTAGAGAGAAAAAACTCATTTGCAACATATCAGTGTCATTATGTTAGTCCAAACTGCAGCCAATCAGGCTCAAGCACCCTCTAGAACCTTCTCCTCAGAAGTTCAAGCCCTCAGATTTTCGTAGCACTAGTAATAATAGCGTATGAGGAGAAATGAGCCTCTGAGGGGAGGATGGGTGGGTCGCATGTGAATCTTTGAAAGACACCAATACTGGAGAACCACCTGTTTACAGGTAAGTAACAATTGTTCTTCTCCAGTATTAGGGGTGTCTTTCATAGATTCACATGCTTGAATAGAATAGATAGCAGTAACCTCCTAGAGCTGAGATTGCAATATTTCCAAACAATTGAAGAACAATATATATAGCATAAAAGCAAGGCAATCTCAAGAATGGAGGAGGGAAAGAGGCTCACCTTATTTGAAAAGATGACGAAGCACTGCTTGCCCCACTGCGGTATCCGCTTCGTTGACAGCTTCCAAACAATAATGTCTGGTAAAGGTGTGCCTGCTGGACCATGTCGCTGCACGACAAATCTGGTGTAGAGGCACTCCGGCAAACAATGCGATGGACGACGCCATCGCTCTCGTAGAATGTGCTCTCACTGGAGTAGGTAAAGGCCTGCCAGCCTGCTGATGGCAAAACGATATGGCTGAAGAGAGCCATCGTGTTATTGTCTGTTTAGTAACTGAGTGTCCTTTGCGCAGTAGTCCATATGCTATAAATAGCTGATTGGATTTACGGAAAGGGGCTGTCCTAGAAATGTAGAATTTTAGACACCGTTTGATGTCTAAAGAATGTAGTCGCTGTTCCGCAGGGGATTTAGGATCCGGGAAAAAAGTCTTTAAGAAAACTGGCTCGTTCAAATGGAAGTCAGTAGGCACTTTTGGGAGAAAAGAAGGATTGGTACGAAGTGACACTCCATCAGGTTTGAACTGCAAATATGGAGGTTTGATGGTGAAAGCGTGTAAGTCACTTACACGACGAGACGAAGTTAAAGCTAAAAGCAAAGCCACTTTCCAGGTCAGAAACTTGAGGTTTGACCGATGAATTGGCTCAAATGGAGGTTTCATAAGTTGTGATAACACCACGTTGAGGTGCCAAGCTGGAGGAGGGCGCCTCAACGGAGGGAACTTCCTGAAAAGTCCTTTAAAGAACTGCCTGATGATTCTGGATGAACAGAGAGACGTAGAGCCGTCATGACGGTAGCGTGAGATGGCCGCCAAAAAGACTCTCAATGTGGCATGTGAAAGACCAGACTGAGCAAGACTTAAGAAGAACGGTAACAGTTGTTCTGGAGTGGAACTGATAGGATGTACGTTGGATGCTGCGCACCAATGACAGAAGCGCTTCCACTTTAGCCTATATGTTTTGATTGTTGATGGAGCTCTAGCTGACGCTAGAATGTCTCTACAGTCCTGAGGTATACTTAAAGAGGCAAACTCCATGAATTCAGGTTCCAAGCCCATAATTGAAGCGTTGACGGATCTGGGTGACACACTTGTCCGCCGTCCATAGTCAGAAGATCCGGACGTGGATGGAGGCGAATTGGTTTGCATTGGGACATCAGAAGGAGTTCTGAAAACCACGCCTGTCTGGGCCAACGTGGGGTGATTAAGATCAAGCGGCAGGGTTGCCTGCGCATCTTCCATAACGTCCTTGGTACCAGTGGGAGTGGTGGAAACGCATATGCAAATAGGCCGGTCCAATCCATGAGTAGGGCATTGCCGCTGGATTCCGGATGTGGATGCCAACTGGCAAAAGCCTGGCATTTTCGATTCACTGGCGTTGCAAATAGGTCGATCTTGGGATGACCCCATTGGTGGAACACGAGGTCCAGAGTCGACTGGTGTAACTCCCATTCGTGAGTGGATGACGCAGACCTGCTTAGGGAATCTGCTAGTATGTTTGACACTCCCGGCAAATGGACTGCTGTCAAAGAAATGTGGTGACGAAGTGCCCATTCCCAAATCCTCTGGGCAAGACAAGACAGGGGCTGAGATTTCGTGCCTCCCTGCTTGTTCATGTAGTGCATGCTGGTGGTGTTGTCCGTTTGAACCAGCACCGATTCTCCGTGTACCACCAGTAAGAAGGCCTTCAGCGCTAGGAAGATCGCCAGCAATTCCAGCCTGTTGATATGCCAGGTTTTCTGAGTCGCCGTCCACTTTCCTTTGATGGAAAGATCCAGGATATGGGCTCCCCATCCGTCCATGGACGCATCCGTGGTCAATGTCAGATCTGGAGTCTGGATAAGGAAAGAGACCCCTTGGTTCAGATTGGTCCGACGCTCCCACCAGAGTAGACTGCTCTTCATGCCAGCTGTGACTGTCACCTGGTCGTTGAACGACCCCGACACCTGTCGCCATTGTAGGTCCAATTCTTCTTGAATAGGACGGGTACGCAACCTGCAATTCGGGATCAGTGCGATACAAGATGATGCCATCCCCAGAAATGACTTTAACATTCGCACTGAAACTGACTTTCTTGATCTGATGGTGGAGACCAGATGAACTATCTTCAGTCTCCGCTCGGGGGAGATGAACGCTTTTGACACGTCCGTGTCTATAACAGCTCCGAGGAATGTCCTGCTTCGTAGAGGAGTGAAATGTGACTTCTTTACATTGATGGTCAACCCTAGGGAGTTGAAGAGGGTGAGACACAAGCGTGTGTCGTGATGTAGCTGACTTGCGGATTGGGATTTCAACAGACAATCGTCCAAGTAAGGAAATATCTGGACTCCTTGAAGACGCAGGTAAGCCATGACCGGAGCCAGAACCTTCGTGAACACACGGGGAGCTGATCTGAGGCCAAACGGTAGGACCTTGAATTGATAGTGGTTGCGTCCTACTTTGAATCTCAAGTACTTTCGATGTTGAGGAATGATTGGTACATGAAAATAGGCGTCTTGCAGGTCTATTGTAGTCAAAAAATCGCCGCTGCAGAGAAACCGCAAGACTTCTGACAATGTTAGCATGCGGAAGGACTGTTGTTTCAGGAAGAGGTTGAGATACCTCAAATCCATAATGGGACGCCACTCCCCCGTCTTCTTTAGAATGAGGAAGAACCTCGAATAGAAGCCTTTCTCCCGCTGTGATAGAGGAACCACTTTGACTGCACCCTTTGTTAGTAATAGTTGAACTTGATGTTGTAGTTCTTCGAGATGGGGAGGTGGCGGACCCGAAGGCGGAGATGGAGGAGGAAACTCTGTGAATTCCAAGGCGTGACCCTTGCGCACAATGTCCAACACCCATTGGTCCGATGTTATTTGAGACCACTGGGAGTAGAACTGCGAGATTCGACCTCCAACATCCTGCTGAACTGGCAAGTCATTGTCGTTTGTTGGTGTTGTTGGCACCTCTATAATTGGACTTCCCTCTATAGGGTCTGGATTGTTGTTGGCGAGCAGATTGAGGATTCGAGTACCGTTGGTTTCCTTGATTGTACTGGCGGTACTGAGACTGTCCTCCTCTGTTAAAATTGGACGAGGTGCCCCGCCCTCGTGCAGCACGAAAGGGCTGTTTCTTAAATTGTAATGACCCAAGCGACTTCGCTGTGTCGGTATCCTTCTTTATGGTTTCCAAAGAAGCATCGATTTGGGAACCGAACAAAGATTCGCCATCATACGGCATGTCAATTATCATTGACTGGACCTCTTGCCTGAAAGAAGTAGACTTTAACCATCCCTGGCGTCTGAGCGCCGCCGCACTGGCAAGGATACGGAATGCAGTATTCGCCACATCTACAGCACAGTCTATAATCTCCTCCGAAGCCCTTTGACCATCTTGAAGGACCTGGAGCGCTTCCACTTTCGATGACTCAGGAAGTTGCGCAAGAAAGATGGACATGTCTGACCACATTTGTCGGTCGAAACGACCCAAAATTGCAAGAGCATTCGCAGCACGGGCTGAAGTTGAAGCCATGGATGAAAATTTCTTTCCGATCGCATCCAATCGGCGTCCCTCTCTATCGGGAGGGGAAGTGACAGGCGCTGTAGGATTACGTACACGACGTTGTGCTGCTTGAGTCACAACTGAATCTGGCTTTGGGTGAGAGAGCAGACAAGCAGGTGAGCCAGTTGGAGCCTTGTACTTCTTCTCCAATCTAGGTATCTGGGCCGGCAAGGAGTTAGGAGCCTTCATAATCTTCTGCCCTTCCTTCCAAATAAATTCAATAATTGGAATTGTATGCACCTGTTTATACGGCTGATTTTTGAAATCATACAGAAAACAGTCTTCATCCCGTTGGACCCTTGTCAACTTGAAGCGGTCCGCCGCCTTGTCCATAAGTTTATGAAAACTAGCAATGTCCACAGGGGGTGAATCACTTGAAGGGCCCTGTTGCGGCGAAGGTGTTTGCACTCGATAATCATCAAACTCCGCCAAATAAGGATCCTGCTCACCCTCTGAGTCCTGACATACCTCTCCTTCCTCTCTCTCTGGCTCTGAATCAGTGTCAGTAAGTGGATTAGTAGACAGGGGAGCACTCAAATGTACTGACGGAGCCGACTGTCTTGGAGGAGTATGTAGTGGTTGATGCGAAAGTGTTACATCAGTAGACTCATGAACCGGAGTACCCTGAGGGGTAGGTGGAAAACGTCTGTTATAATCGTCCAACATATGTTGGAGGTTAGAGAAAAGTGTCATTGGAATAGACGTCATAGGGATTTGCACGCATTGGCCTTCGTGCTCATCTACCTGCTCAACTTCTTCTTCCTCTTCTTCTTCAGAAGAAGTGTCCTGGCATTTAATGATTAAATCTGATGGACTCCGTGCATCCCCAGAAACAGTGTCATCTGGAACTGACTCAGTCTCATGGTCAGACACGAACAACTGAAGTGGAGGTTGTAGAGCAGGGGATTGAAGGTGGAATGCGGAATCTTCCTCTTTATTGAATGAGGACTGTACAGTAGAAACTGAAGTGTCCATGGCCACCAAAGGCATGTTGGCATAGGAAGAAGAACTGGAAGTTGCTGTCGCCGTAGACGGTAAATCTCCAGGCACCTCCGTGGACGTAGAAGGCTTAGGCCCCACTGTCGCTGGTTTGCTCATCGACGAGCCCGTCGATGACGCTGTCGTCGACGATGCAGGAAACGTCGTCTGGGCCGTCGACGGTGACTGTATTGCAGGCGGCATCCTAGACATCGAAGGTGCCTTCGTCGACGGTGTCTTCGTCGACGGTGTCTTCGTCGACGGTGTCTTCGTCGACGGTGTCTTCGTCAACGGTACCTTCGTCGACGGTACCTGCGTCGACGGAATCTTCGTCGACGGGAGCTTCGTCGTTGCCGTCGACGGGAGCCTCGTCGACGAGGCCTTCGTCGACGATGGGATTGACGACGATGGGTTCTTCATCGACGATGGCTTCTTCGTCGACGATATGATTGGGATCGTCGACGAGATTGAAGAAACAGAGGCTCTCGTCGACGAGAGAGCCGTCGTCGAGATTCTCGTCGACGATGACGACGCCGATGTCGTCGTGACTGTAGTCGTAGACGAGGCCACAGCAGCCAATCTCGTCGTCGGAGTGGTCGTCGACGGGCCCGTCGACGACCGCGCTGTGAGAAGTGTAACCACTTTAACAGAAGCTGGAAACGACGCCTGAGAGTCAGATCTCGTGGGCGTAGTTACAACAGGCATAGAAGCAGTAGGTGGAACTGTAGCCACAGTCAAAGCCAGCTTTCTTTTCTTCAGGAAAGGAGATGGCAACTCCTGAACACTGCCACGCTTAGAAGCCACAGAAGAAGGATCTGACTGAAGGCTTTCTGCGTCAGAAACAACAGCGTCCTTATCTTGAAGGCGCTTAAGCCATAATAGGAGGCGACCCTCCCTGTCCTTAAGGGTTTTAGGATTGAAAGTTCTACATAACCTACAATCAACCACTTTATGATCAGGATACAAGCAATAAATGCACTTGTCATGAGGGTCTTTCTCAAATAAACGTAATTTCCCACAGGAGGAACAAGGTCTAAATAAAGACTTCTTACTTGACATCTTTGTGAAAAAACTGAGAAGAGTAGATAAGTTGAAAAGAACTGAGCAGAGCTCAGGGAGACTCCCTTCACACGACGTGCGGTAGAAAATCTGAGGGCTTGAGCTTCTGAGGAGAAGGTTCTAGAGGGTGCTTGAGCCTGATTGGCTGCAGTTTGGACTAACATAATGACACTGATATGTTGCAAATGAGTTTTTTCTCTCTAATGCATTCCTATGTAGTAACCTTTGTAAAGGTTTTTCAGTACATATTTTATCAGTTTTACTACTTATATGATACTTTATATATTTATATATATATATATTATTAGCATTATTGCTATTTTATTTACCGTGGGACTCCCACTTCGACGACGGGGAATATTCAAGCATGTGAATCTATGAAAGACACCCCTAATACTGGAGAACTACATTTGGTAGGTTATTCTTAGATGGAATGTACAGCTTGACAAAGAGACTCAAAAGACAAACATTCCAGCACAGCTATCTATTCCTCCATTACACATACATACTGGTTGGATTTGGCACAAGGGCGAGTGCTGGTTCAGTACATAACATTTTATTTACAAGAGATTTTGCACAAATGAAATGCTCTGTCAATAATTAAATGCATAAAAACCGAACCAGTGACTCGCAACTCGTGAGCTGTAAATCCACGACAAGGCACCAACCATTTTACAGGCCATTCACGCACCTTTCATACCTGATACACACAAGACCATTCACACCACCAGGCACAAAACCAACACAATATAACATTCACGAAAAGGGACAAGGTACACTCTGCTTCAGAAAGAGAAAAAAGACAAATATTACTGCACAGCCATCTAATCCTCAAGCACACTCACATGCTGGTTGGATTTGGCACGAGTGTGATTGATGATTCAGTATATACAAATGTATTAGCAAGTTATTTCACAAAAATGAAATGCACTGTTAATAATTGAAAGGATGAGAAACTAAACCATTGACTCACAGCTAGTGAGCTGTAAAGCCACATCAAGGCACCAACCTTTTACAGGCCATTCATACGCCTTTCATACGTGTGACACATACAAAAAATTCACACCGCTAGCCGCGGGCCCATCTCATAACAACACTCACACCAGCAGACAGCGCCATTCAAGGGCCCATCACTTTCACACGCCCAAATTTCCGACACAGCAACTACAAAAAGTGATGGACTGCGTGGAGTGGTGCTCAGCTAACAGTGTGTGTAGTGACCAACAGAAAGTAACTACTCACACACCATCAGCCGAGCACAAGTCTACCCACACCACCATCCAAGCACTAGTCCATGCACATCGCCAGCCTAGCGCCAATCCATGCACTCCACTGGCCAAGCTCCAGTCCACGCACACCGCCAGCCAAGCGCCACTCCACGCACACTGCCAGCCAAGCGCCAATCCACACACCGCCAAGCACCAATGCACGCACACCGACAGCCAAGCACCAATGCACGGACATCACCAGCCAAGCACCAATCCACGCACACCGCCATCCGAGCGCCAATCCACGCACACCGCCAGCCAAGCACCAGTACACGCACACAGCCAGCAAAGCGCCAGTCCACGCACACTGCCAGCCAAGCGCCAGCCTACACACACCGCCATCACATTTAGAATTTTTTATACAAAACAAACACAAACAAATTGCAAATAGATACAAATCTACTAACACAAAATCTGAAACTAAATATGTTGCACTAATGCCAACCTTAAAACAGAATAACATTTTTTAAATAATGCAGACCAGGCAGTTCATTTTACCACTCATGGATACTCCCAAAAATTATGTTGCGTGTGGTACGCTCTAAAACAAGCAGGCACACACAGCCCAGGGTGAGAAGGACACCCAGGGCAGAAAAGACGAGTCTCCTTCCGCAAACCTTCGCCAACAGATTCTACATCTCCTAGTGGGAAAGTCTTTTGTAGATGTGGGAGGAATGCAATCAGATAAGTGGCAATCTTTCAATCGAACCACATCCTCCACCACTCCAAATCTAGGAACACTTACCTGTTCTACAACAACAAGGCTAGCTATCACAGAGTGCTGAAACTGAAGAAATGTCAACTTTGACGCAGGCGAACACTTCTTGACACAATAAAAGCATTGAAAGTTGATAAGTTGAAAAAATAGATGTCCAACGTCTTATATCAAAAATAAGCCTTCCGAATAGCAGTGTAAGGTTTCAACCTCTGATCTACTCTGTCAACACCACCCATGTGCTTATTGTAGTCTAGAATGCACACAGGTTTGTGCACTTCAGCAACCTGACCCCAAACAGGCACAGGTGAAGTACTCTCATCATGGATGGTAGTCAGCATGTACACATCTCTCCTGTCTACAAATTTCACAGCTAGTAGTTCTTCACTACGCAAGGAACTGCACTGACCCCTCTGAAGTTTTTTGCAAACAAGCTCTTTCGGATAACCTTTGCGGTTAGAGAGGATTGTGCCACATGCAAAAGTGTCCACTTTAAACAATTCCTTAAACAATTGCACAGCAGTGTAGAAGTTATCAAGGTATAAATGATGGCCTCTGTTGAACAGTCTTCTAGCAAGATCCCACACAATTTTCTCAGAAACTCCAAAAGTGGACGGGCAACCAGGCGGCTCAATAGTGGAATCTCTACCAGAGTACATACGAAAATTAAAAACATATCCTGTCTTACTCTCAGAAAACATATACAGCTTAATTCTACAGCGTGCCCTCTTGCTAGGGATGTACTGCCTAAAATCCAAACGACCCTTGAACAAAACCAAAGACTCATCAATAGATATTTCTTTCCCTGGAATGTAAATATCTGAAAATCGATCAACAGAGTAATCAAGAACAGGCCGAATCTTAAAAAGACAGTCACAGTCAGGGTGACTACGTGGCAATGCCAAAGAATTATCCACAAAATGCAGCATGCATAGCAAAAGTAAATACCGATCACAAGTCATAACTGCTGGAAATATGGCTGTTGCCATCAAGGGACTGAAAGAACAATATGAAGCCAGGTTTGGCTTCCTTAGCAAACCCATCAATAAAGTCAAACCCAAAAACTTCTTCAGCTCTTCCAGATTTGTGGGAGTCCACCGGGTAGCTCTAGAGTGGGGCCTAAGTTTGTCACTGTTGTCCCTCAAAAACTGTTCAGCATACAAATTAATCTGCTCAACAATCTCACCCAAAAATACATCATCCATAAATACCTGAAAATATAGGTTAAAAAATTCACAATCCACTCTACACCCTGCATCACCGCTAAAAGCAGGCAACACCGGCTGCACCATGTTTGGATCAACCCAGAGTCCAGCACTTCCAGTAGGAAGCCTAGCAGCCTCAGGCTGCAATCCAGATGCCTCTTGCACCATCTGCACATCAGTATCCTCCTCTAAAACAGGCACATCATCTGCACTGAGAGAACCTTCATCATCCGATGATTCCATGTGGAGTGAAAACTCACTGCCAGAATCTTCCCCTCCTTCCTCTCAGACACACTGTCAGTCTCATAATCCGGCTCTGAGGAAGATTCAAGAAGCATACCAACCACCTGCTGAGCAGTCATTCTATGGCTATCCATAATGATTACTAGTAAAGGTAACTTGTCAAACAAGTCAACAACAACAAACACTTTGTAAAATAAGTAATAAACAAAGTGCACCTTTATCAAAAATACCTATGCACTCCAAAACGATACTACTCACTTGCCAAAAGCAGCTAAACTCACCACCACGTACAGACAAAGTATGGATCAACAATATCCCGCTTAAAAAGAAAAAGAAAAGAAAATTACACATAAGACAACGCAAAACACATCACAAAGATTTTCATGCTCAAAACACTAACTAAATGCCACTATGACACCACTTATAAAAAAAATTAATTCATACAGAACAATATTACTCATTTGAAGTACATACAACAAAGGTGTTTTTCTTACCTAAAAAGTGCTAATACACAAAACTGCAGAACAACCACTGTAGAAACCGCAAACAGGAATGAAAAGCTTAACATTAGATCTAAAAGGAGAAAAAAAACATTACAATCACATATGCAAATAATGCACCAGTCCACCTGCCAGGCTAAGGGGTAGGTGGGCCTAACAGTTTAAATTCAATATTCACCCCCGTAAAAAGGGAGCAACCCTTGCCCTTGAGGCCATCCCCCAAAACAACATTTTTTAAAAACTCTGGTGTCTAGTGGCTTCTGCCCCCACAAGGGGGGCAGATGGGCCTAAACACATACTGCTACTCTGCCACTCAAAGAGGGCAGAAAAGGCCCCAATCATCCTCCCATTAAGGGGAACGACCCATGTCCAAGGGGCAGCTCCAACAAAATCAAAGAAGCCTCTCCTAGAAAACTATTTGTATATAGGTAATATACCCATCAATTTCTATATATTAATGTTGCCGCACACAAGAGCATTTATTTGAAAAACATATCACTTTTTTATTTTTTGTCCATCAATTGTGAGTTTTTGCATAAAAGTATATACAATATAATTCAATAAAATAGACATATTCAACCCCCAAACAACCTCAAGCAACCAGGCATCCTCACAGGCAACCACACCACCATATACAATAACAGAACCATATACAAATATAACAAATTACAGTACAAAAATAAAAAAACCAAAGACAAAAATAAATGCAGGCAAAGAGCGCCGACGCGCGTTTCGGAAAGGACAAGTATCCACAAATCCTTTGTCAGGGCGCAAGGAACATATAAACAAATTCTTCAAAGGCGTAGAATTCTTCGATATTCAAATAATCAATCCAAAATGTAGATACATAAACAACCAGGGCTGTCTCTTCGAAAGTAATACATGTAACTTTGTAATATCTCTGTGGGGACAATTAAACAATGTAGGTATACAGTATACTAATAAAAGTTAAAGAGCTGCTGAAGGAACCATCACCAAGATGAATAGATGTGACAAATCTCCAAATAACTGTAGATAAAGAATGTTGCCGAAAAGAAAGGCTGATCTCATGTGCAAAAGAAGGGTGGAATGAAAACAAGATATACAGAAATAAGCACAGTCCACCCGTGACAAGCAAGAAGAAGTAAGGCAGGTGCAAACTAGTCTTGAAGATAGTCCAAAGAAAGAACCATAGTAAAACCTACCAAGCAGTCCACAGCAGAGTCAAACTAATCCACCGCGTCCATAATGCGGCTGGCAGAGACCCATCTCAATGTAAGGGCAGAAAGCGCCTGAAAAGAGCAAGAAAAAAGGAAACACACATATGTATCCTAAACGAATATACTGAAATGTCAGATAAAGCAATCACCCTAGTTTTGCTATGGAGAAAGTCTCTAAACTAGGCGAACCCAGTAATACCGGTCCAAAGGAAAGTTCAAAGGCCAGGGGGAAGGTAATTACAAGGAGAGTAAAACAGAAGACCCCAAAAACAATTACAACCCGAGCCATCCACATCATCCCTCCCGCCAGAAGTTTCACCCCTGTCCATAAATGGCCCCAGATGATGGGGAGCGCTACAAAATAGGCGTGAAAAGACTAAAATTGAGACAACATAAATAGGCCTTCAGGCAAGGGCAACCGTAAATTAACTTACCCTCCAAAACTAGAACCCACAAACACGGGTGGCCAAAAATTGGCTAGAATAAGAATAACTGATAACTGTAGGGGAAAAAGAAGCAGGAGGGGATAAAGAAAAGTATATATATGAGAACTAAGTACACATAAACAGGCAATGACCGCCCTTAAAAGAAGAGAAAATAAGAAACAATAACAGAAGGAGTAACTAACTAACCTCAATAAAAGTAGGGTGCGATATTAATGCAAATCCCTGTGCTAGAAGATCTGGGTCCTCCCTCGGATAAAGCAGAATAGATCACGGGGGGCCCAATCTTAACATATTCCCTCCGGGGAAAACCGGGGCTAGAAAAGGCCAAAAAGAAGCGGAAAGGTAAATTAGTCACGGATGACTAAAAACGTCCCCCATGCGGTCATATAAATCCAGTAGAATAAAGCGGGCTCAAAGTAGCACTCATACCTTAAGTCTGGATCGTAGAATGTTCCCTCTATTGCAGCACTGTAAGTCACGGGGTTCCCGATAAATACAAGTTCCCTCCATGCAGACAGGGGCTAAACAGGGCCAAGGAGATCAAGTAACAGATCACTAAGGCGTCCTCCAAGTGGTCATATAAACTCACAAAAGGGGAAACAAGCCCAAAACATAACGAACCGTACCTTAGGTCAAATCACAAAGTCCTCAAGCAGCAGCATGTCATCCAACAGTTTGCCGGTGAAATGTGCCATGCTCTCCTTCTCTCTCTAAATATACGTTCGCAGCCGGACAAAAACTTCACGCACCTGTGAGCGCAGAACGATAAAAAGAGGACTAGCGTGACTGAAAAAGCAACGCACGATGGAGCAGGCATTGCACACCAGTAGAGGAGAGCCCGGACATTAAACAGAGAGATAGGGCTAATAGAGAACTGGCCCCCACAGCGAGACGCCATATTGGAATAGTCGAAAGCCAGCAAAATAGGACGGAAAGTAAGAGCTAATAAAAATCCTAGCACCAATGCAGGACGCCACAAGGGAATCGTCAAAATAGACCCATGAAATAGCATAAGTAGAGCCAGAAATAAAAGGCTCAAACGAGATAAAGTAAATCAGAAAAACAGTGACTCAAAAAACCTATACTAAGCATCCAAAGGGAAGGAAGTTAAGGGAGACTCCACATGGGCAGAGAAATGTTCCTAATCAATGAAGTAAGAATGAGATGGAGCGGCTACTGGAGAAGGAATCACAATAGTGCATTATGCCACGGTATAGATTAATTCAAACCTGTAACGGCTGTCTGTAAGGTGTAGATCCAAAAAACCTGTCTTTTAGCTCTTAAGTCGCTTATGTTATTATCATGGGGGATATGTACTTTCTCCAAAATTCTCCATTTGATATCAGATAGTGAATTTTGTTTTTCGTGCCAATGAGCAACTAAAGGAGCCCCTCTTTTGTTGTTCTTAATGGCAGACCTATGTTCGCTAAGTCGAATTCTAAATTCACGGCTGGTCTCACCTACATACCCCTTCGGGCATGGGCACAAAATAAGATAGACCACATTGGCCGATCTACAGTTCGTCATTTCTTTCAGGGGGAACTTTCTCTTGCCCCAAACTAGTTCCGCAGAAACAATCGCCGAACCACAGGCATGGCAATTTCCACACCTGTGGGTACCATAGATAGGATTCTCCCCAGTGATGGATTTCTGGAGAGGCAGCACCGTGCTGTTGAACTTAGAATGAACCAAATGGTTCCTTAAGTTCTTGTTCCTGTGGAACGCGAAAACAGGTTTAGGCATAGCTACTCCTTGAGAGCCTGAATTAAGAATATGCCATTGGGAGCAGACAATCTGACGTAGTTGGTTATTATTATTGTAATGTCGTGTAACACAGACGAGTTTAGGGTCACTGTTCTCCTTGTTATTTACTAGTAGGGCATCTCTATTGTAATATTTCCCCTTTTATATGATTCTTTAAGGAGTCTAGGGGGATAACCTCGTCTGAGTAATTTATTTCTCAATTCTTCAGCGTGAGTCTCAAAATTTCTCATGTTGGTACAGTTGCGCCTAAGCCTCAAAAATTGTCTAAACGGTATGCCATCTTTCTGGCTGGGTGGGTGGAAGCTCTGATATTGAAGGAGCGTGTTGCGCGCAGTAGGCTTGGTGTAGAGTGATACTTCGATCACTCCATCAAGGGCTTGAATCCAGATGTCCAGGAATTCAATTTGAGTCCTGCTGGTATTGGTACTGAATTTAAGGTGGGAGTCACATAGATTAAGCCAGATAGTAAATTCTTCTAGCTGTTCTTCCGGTTCCCTCCAAATGAAAAAAATATTGTCAATGTAACAATACCAGTGACAGATATTTTCAAAGAAATGGGCAATTTCATTAAAAATAAAGCAGTTCTCAAATTCTCCCATATAAATATTAGTCACGTTTGGGGCACAAGCTGCGCCTATACTCACGCCCTGTACTTGTTTAAAGATGTATTTGTTGAACTAAAAATAATTTTCCTGAAGAACAGTATCTAGGCATTCCAGGATAAACAAATTATCCAAATAATTGTCGTCCCTTTCTACAGCTTTTTTAACTGCTTCCAATTCACCCCTTTGGGGTATAGCAGTATAAAGTGCCTCTATGTCCATAGAGACAAGGATGTCAGAATGGTGGTTAAATGTCAGCCCCTCAATAATGCTGATCAAGTGTCCAGTATCCCGGATGTAAGCTGGGAGCAGCTGAACCAGAGGCCTAAGGAATTTATCAATATATTTTTACAATGGTTCGGTTATTGAACCAATTGTTGTCACAATGGGCCTATAAGGGGGTTGTGAAATACTTTTGTGCGTTTTGGGTAACCCATAAAGTACGGGTATGCTGGTATAGGGCTGATTAAGATAGTCAAATTCCTGCTGGCAGATGGTCCCTCTACCTAGCGCTCCTTGTGTAAAATGTAAGATGGCATTTTTAATTATTTTTCCCGGGTCAGAGGTCACTCGCTGGTAATGTTCAGGGATGCTAAGCATCGCTTCAATTTGCACTACATAGTCTTGCGGTATTCAGGGCTAGTATACCCCCTCCCCTGTCACAGGGCTTAAACGTAATATCCTGATTCTTAGACAGTGTTTTGAGTGCCATGTATTCCTCATAATTGAAGTTATAAACAGGTTTTGGGACAAACTTAATCAGGTTCTGGATCTTAGAGCATACAATCTTTTCAAAGATACCAACCTCTGGCCCGACTTCATCCAATGTAGGTGTAAAAATAGTGTTAGGCCAAAGTCCTGATAAATTATTATCATGATTTTCGAATAATTTTTTCAATCTAATCTTTCTGAAAAAAGATTGTATGTGCCGATTGAGTTCAAATTTGTCAATTCCAGTACTCAGCACAAATGATCAGCCTTTGGACAACAGGTTCAACGTGTAGGTATCAAATGGAACCTTTGATAGGTTAAAGATAGGGATGAGGTCATGCTGCTCCAATGCATCCATTATCTCTGAGCCTACTCCTACCTCTCTGATGGTGTTCAATATCCCCAATACTGGTTACTCCTCCCTTGTGGATGTCGAGGGTAACTCTCTGGGTAGAATTTATCCATCGCTTGCTGGTATTGACCCCTGCCCTGTGATCTGAACCTGGTCCTTGGGGTGAACTGTCTGTTCCCTAAAAAAACTACTACCTCTAGAATATTGCTCAAACACTGGTCTCCTGTAGTTATTGCCTCCATAATAGTTGGATCCTGCTTCTCCTTCATAGTCAGAAGACTCAGAAAAGGTCAACAACTTTTTGTTAGACCAATAGGGAAATTCTCCTTAGTAGCCCTGGTCCCTAGGGGTATTATAATACTGGGCACCCAAATATGGATGGACTCTTTCCTCAGAGAAAAAGCGAATATCCTTTTAAAGTTTTTTAGTTTTCTTTTTGATCAAATAGTCACTAAAGGAGGCAAGATCAAAATTAACCTCCTGTAACTTTTTCTTAGCCTCTTCAACTGGATTGTTTTTGTTAAGAGCTTCCTCAATCTCTGCTATTTCTTTCAAAAGTGCATCAACCACCTCACGGGGTGTTTCAATAATAAGGATCATTAAATCCCTCGAACACCGGTTGGCGATGAGCGACCACTTTTCAAGGAATTTTGTAATTTCAATAAAAAGACCTGGAATATTTCTCACACGAAGACCGTTCGGAATAACCCCCGTTTTTAAAAAGGCTAACATGAACTCTGCATGGGACTCAGTTCTCCTAGCCTTCATTTTAAGATTCAGTAATTTCAGCCATTCATCATTATTAGTTTTGTTCAGAGTAAATGAGCGTTCCACAGATGTACTCTGTCCAATAAGTTTAGAAAAATCTTCGTCAGAGAATCCGAAGGATTTAATTTTTTCCATAGATCAATCCTAACCACCCTAGAAAGAGGAGGTGGTAAGGACAGGGCACACAGAACCGAACACAAGTTCCCCTGATGAGTAAAGAATAAGTGTAACGAATAAATCAATGAGAAGTGCGATAAAGAAAACAAAAACAAAAAGAATGGAAATCTCCAGCAGCAGGCGAACGCAAGAGCAACCCTCACAGCAGTGTGCTGGGGAAAATATCAACAACAAGCGTGGGTCCCTGAATACAATATTGCTAGGAGGAGGAAGCAGGAAAGAAAAAACAACAAAAACAAGGAAGCCTCTCCTATTAAACTATTCACCTATAGGTAATATATCCATCAATTTATATATCTTAACATTGTCCCACACAAGAGCATTTATTTGAAAAACATATCACTTTTTTGTTGTATTCACTTTATTTGATATAAAATATCATAAAAGTATGAACAAATAATATTTTGGAAAAAGAGATCCAGCAATTCATACAGTAATGACCCGATACAATGATACAACAATTACAGGATAAAAGCAGCTAAAAGGACAGTTACAAATGATTTTTTTACACTATTTACAATTTTTTGTCTATCAATCGTGACTTTTTGAATAAAAGTATATACAATATAATTCAATAAAATAGACATATCATGCAGCCCTCAAAAAACCTCAAGCAACTAGGCATCCTAACAGGCAACCACACCACCATATACAATAACAGAACCATATACAAATATAACAAATTATAGTACAAAAATACAAAAAACAAAGACAAAAATAAATGCAGGCAAATGGCGCCGACATGCATTTTGGAAAGGACAAGTATCCACAAATCCTTCGTCAGGGCGCAAGGAACATATAAACAAATTCTTCAAAGGCGTAGAATTCTTCGATATTGAAATAATCAATCCAAAATGTAGATACATAAACAACCAGGGCTGTCTCTTCGAAAGTAATACATGTAACTTTGTAATATCACTGTGGGGACAATGAAACAATGTAAGTATACTGTATACTAATAAAAGTTAAAGAGCTTCTGAAGGAACCATCACCAAGATGAATAGATGTGACAAATCTCCAAATAACTGTAGATAAAGAATGTTGCCAAAAAGAAAGGCTGATCTAATGTGCAAAAGAAGAGTGGAATGAAAACAAAATATACAGAAATAGGCACAGTCCTCCTGTGACGAGCAAGGAGAAGTAAGGCAGGTGCAAACTAGTCTTGAAGATAGTCCAATGAAAGAACCACAGTAAAACCTACCAAGCAGTCCACAGTGGAGTCAAACTAATCCACTGCGTCCAAAATGCGGCTGGCAGAGACCCAACTCAATGTAAGGGCAGAAAGCACCTGAAAAGAGCAAGAAAAACGGAAACACACATATGCATCCTAAACAAATATTCTGAAATGTCAGATAAAGAAATCACCCTAATTTTGCTACGGGGAAAGTCTCTAAACTAGGCGAACCCAGTAATACCGTCCAAAGGGGCAGCTCCACCAACATAAAAATAAACCCTGGTGCCCTAGTGGCCCTACAAAAAAACAACAGCCGAACTGCTTTTCAAGGTGATACCAAAGGGGATGATGGACGGAGCACTTGAGCAAATCTGACACTCACCCCCAGTCAACTGATCTTGGTTTAATCTATCATCATTGTTTAGCTCACTCCACTATCCCAGCTCAGACATGGCCATATGCAAATCAGACTGACCCTGTGCGGTTTGATTGCCTTACGTTGGCAGGGTATGCCCAGATGTGGGTGTCTTTCTCACTTTGCGACTGGACTCAAGTTAACCTGGCTGATTAGCCAGAAACCGGTCCCAGCATGGTTGTTTCCGTGCCAGGGAAAATATGGCTTGGCATATCGGGCTGGACTGCTCCCATGAGTCACAGAGTCAGACTAATTTGCATATGGCCATGTCTGAACTGGGGTGCTGGAGTGAGGTACAGCATGATGATTGATTAAACCCATCTAAACCTAACATTATGGGCATACCAAAATGGCCCCCAAAGGGGAGTGACCCTTGCCCAAGGGGCAAGGGTCACCCAGGACATTCATTACATTAACAAAGGCAAAATATATGCCCCAAAAAGGGGAGTGACCCTTGCCCAAGGGGCCACTCCCCACTACATTTATTCAATTGGCTCAGTGTGCCAAATACATATTTAAAAAATGTAAATCTCCCCCCCCCAGGGGGCAACCATAGCAAAAGTGATCGCCCCCAAAATGGGAGTGACCCTTACCTGAGGGGTCGCTCCCCTTCACAAATAAAACCATTGTAGGCTACCTAAAATGGCCCCCAACGGGAGTGACCCTTGCCCAAAGGGCCACTCCCCAGCACATCCCATTACTTAATCAAATTCTGCCCCCCTCCTAGGGGGGCAGACAAAACCTACAGTTTCGCTCCTACAAAGGGGAATGACCCGTGCCCAATGGGCCACTCCCCCCCCAAAAAAAATATTGAGTGCTGAATATAATTGCCCCCCAAGGGGAGTGACCCTTGCTCAAGGGGCCACACTCCATCACATTGCAAATAATGGCCAACAGTATTCCCCCCACAAAGGGAGCGACCCTTGCCCAAGGGGCCACTCCCACAACCAAGAAAACAATGCCCAAATAAAAAAATATATATATTCCCTGGCGCTAGTGGGCATTCCTGCTGCACGATCGCAGCCCAAAAACTCATGTCTTTCTCTTCCGGCGCGCAGGAAGCAAATGGCTTCCCTGTGCGTCGGGAAAGAAACGAACCTCCAATGACGTCAGCACGCCTCACGTGCTGACGTCATTGATGAAGCAGAGGAGGGAGGCAGGGGAAGGTCTTCCCCTGCCTTCCCCGTAACAAATTTGTAGATTGCGCCCGCAGGGGAACGCCAGCGCTTCCCTTACGGGTGGGTCTCATGTCGAGCTGAGCTCTTCATGAGCACAGCGCGACTGTATTCCATGACGAGCTTAGCTTGTCATGAGCATACAAGGGGTTAAACCATAAACGGGTAACCAGGGCAATAATCAAAAAACATCGCTCCTCGTACAGTAGGCCAGTTGCCCAGAGTTTTGTAGTTTATGATGCTGAGGCAGTTAGATCAGCCCTTTATGGAGCCAAGCTGCGGGCATTTGCAAATGTTGAAGAACTAAGTAAGTCTGAGCACAAGTTCCTGAGGGATTTGGTTTTGGCTCCATGCAACACCCCAATAACACTTTTAAAGTTTGATATGGGCAGATGATTAGGGATATCGTCAAGCTCTGTCCATTGCTCTTCTGGGCTCGGCCGAGGCGTACCTCTGAACTTGCTAACTACGCTACAGCCCTAACGGAGGTATTGAACTTAGATGGAGGCCACAGTGTCAAGTGGATATGGTGCGTAAAGAAAACTATGTTACGAATTGGCCTTAAAGAGTCCTGGGACAGCCAAATCCCCCGAGTAAGGAGAATCTTAAGCGCCACTATTGGGATTGGGTTAACCAACAGGACCATACCAACCCAGATAGGGGGAGATTAACAGATAATTTCCTCATGGCTAAGCTTACCAAAGGACTAGTGCCTTACCTGGATGCGATTCAGGTCCCACGGGCTAGGGCTCTGTACATCTAGTTTAGGTTTGGCTCGCTCCCTGTTAATGCTGTTACATCAAAGTGGCACTCAGCTAACAATAGAACAGAAAGTTGCCCTTGCTGTTGAGCCCTGCTGGAGAGGGTTGCCCATGTCATATTCGCCTGCCCAGCCTATAGGATTTCTAGATCCAATTGGCTGAGACACATTTTCAGTGGCATGGGCTCAAGTGATTGGTTTACCCTCCGCATTTTAAAATCTGAACCTAGTGTCCTATTTTCTTGTGTTGTGGCCAAGTTTTTGAGTCACGCTTGGCTACTTAGGCACAAAGATCTGCGAGGGGTGACTTTACCCAGGTTTTGCTCCATCTATGTGTTAATAAAAATGTGTTGACCTATTTAATAATAGTTTTGGAGATTAGTTGTATGCTGTTTTTAATTTAGAACATCTCTCACGATGGACATAACACCTGCACTTTATACAAAATGGCCGTGATGAACTGTGTAGCATATTATTTTTATCTTCATAATTTTACATATATCTATCTTGGGTACTTGTTAGGGTACGAATTCATTTTAATCTGTACACACATTTCATGACATTATGTTTTTATCGCTATTTGTCTTATCTCTAGTCCTTTAAATGTTGCTAAAATGCTACGTAATGACATCTCTAGCGAACTTGTTGTACTTAAAGGTTTGTTAATAGGAATATATGTTTTTATCTTTTGTATAAATGTTAAACAATGCTTTTATGACACAAGGTGTCGAAATACAGCTATTGATGATGATGAATTTTCCTAAGGCAGCAATGATGCATCCCCATAACCAGTGAGGCACCACCTCAAACATGAAAGGACAGTCCTGTCTCCCCTCCCTCCCCATGAGTCGGTGTGTAGTCAATAGTGTGTTATGAATTAACAATATAGTTAGGTCTGCAGTCGTGGGGCATGATGAATCTGGTGGCTACTGCTGAACTATTTCATGTGGCCGCTTCAAGGGAAAAGAGTAGCAGGGCCAAGCTCTGGGCACTCCAATTCCTATTGCGCGGAAGGCCTCAGTGAGCCTACTGGTGAATTCATGTGAGTGTCAGGGTCTATAGTAACAAAGCTATTTACTAATGTTTCCCAGGTGCAGGCTATGTCTAGTGTCCAGGTGTATTCTTCCTTCACCTCCCGTCCTCTCCATTTCCGTCTTCCAAGTGCCCATCCAAAGCCCTCTAGGTGACTTCCAATTCCTCACAATGTTGCACTTGGCTAGTATGAATGCCTTGGTTTTAGAAGTATGTGGGAACCACCCTAAGAGACATTGGCTGGGGTAGCAAGGGATTTCCTTTTCTGTGGTAGCTGCAATTGCATTCTAGAGCTCCACCCAAAAGGTGCGAGGCAAGGGGCGCAACCAGAACATATGTAGGATATGAGCTCCCACTACTGCACAGCGGTGGCAGGCTGCATTGGCTACATTAAAATATCTGCCAACGTGCTTCAGAGTGAGGTATGATCTGTGAAGGACATAAAAAATAATTAATTTAAAACTTACATTTAGAGGTACCTTCAGTGATCTCTCCAGGATAGTTTCTCACCCCTTATCAGTAATAAGGGTCATCAGATCACCTCCCCACCTTGTTTACAGGTGGTTTAACAGGCACTGCAAGTCCTCCCAAATCCCCCTGTACAAGGCACGAAACAGCCTTAATAGTGCCTGCGGAAAGAGCTACATAATGACAACTTCTAAATGTACAATGTTCATAGGAGCTGGAGCCCCGGTGTTTTTGGATCACCACTGTGATCACTTTAGGTAAGAGAAAGTGGGCACACAGCCAGTCAAAAGCCTGGGCAAAACTCTGTGAATGGGAGCATCTCCAATTCTCCACTGAGGTCACCTCTGCTGCAGTCCAAGTGTCGAGCCTCCCTGGTCACCTTCAGAAGTGCTTTGTAGCTTGTAATCAAGAGCTGCAGTGTTTTCCAGAAGTCAGTATGAGAACAGAGAGACCAGATGACCTGTCAACATTGCCTTCTAAAAGGTCAGCACGGTCATGATATACTTTGACCACAGGTAGGTCAAACAGCACGGTTCCCATTGCAGGAGTCCTAACCCTTCTGGTGACTCTCTGTGTGGTATAGTAGGGAACACTTGGAATTCTGCCAATTCACCTTCAGACCCGAAAGTCAGTGCTCCAGCATAGTCCTGGCCCTGTATAGGTCCCCTGCCCAATCTTGGAGGAAGACCAGTAGATCATCCGCAAGTAATGCAGTAATGTGACAGGATCTGCAGTCCACGGTAACCCTTCCCAGTCTTCGCAGAATAGGCCATGGGTGACATCGCCAGTGCAAAAAGCAGAGGGGACAGGCTGCATCCCTCTCTCATTCCTCTGCTCACTGGGTGTCCCAAAAAAAATGACCCTTCTCTTACAAGCTCTAGCAACCGTATCTATAAAGAGCAATTTTGTCCATGCCAGGAAGCTCCTACCATGTCTGACCCGCAACATCACCTCACCTAAGGAGTGCCACTCTAGGATATTGAAAGCCTTTTCTCTGCCGAAAGTGACCACTGTGGCATTTGCCCTATCATAATTACTGGCTTCCAGTATGGCCAATAACCGCCTAATATTGGTGCCCGTGTTGCGACGGAGTATGAATCCCACCTGATCTGGATGGATCAGTTTAGACATAAATGGTAAGAGTCTGGATGCTAGGATTCTGCTTCAGACTTTATAATCGATGTTTAACATCGAGAGAGGTCTATATGCCGTGCCGTCATGTGCCATTTCTCTGGCTTCAGGATGGGGACTAGGAGCACTTTCCTGGTGGTGTCAGGTAGACACCTGGCTTCTTTGACAGCAATGGATAGTTCTACTAGTCTGGGAGCTACTTCGGTGGAATAGGTAGCGAAAAATTCAACCAGGTGGGCTCTTGTATCTTTTGTGGGGTACTATCCCCCCTCTGCCTCCTGCATCGACAGACGTGGAAGTTGTAGCATCTCAAAGTATGCCTGCGTCGTTGTCTTGTCATGTATCATGACGCTTGTATATAGTGCAGAGCAAAGAGGGCATTGAACCCCCTCCAGGTGATAGACCCTGTTGCCCCCTCCTGCAACAAGTTCGACTATGGGCAAGCCTAATTTCTATGGGGTTAGCCAGCCATGCTAGGAGGGACCCTGTCCGGTCCTGCTCTGATTGTGTGCGATCCATGTATTGTCTATGTATCGTCAAAACACCTAAGATTTTCAGTTTGGGCCATCATCTTTGTCTTAGCTTCTAACAAAATAGGTTGGATTTCAGGGTGCCCAGGCCTATGGGTCTCAATAGCCCTGAACTCTTATTCTACAGTTATTATTATTAAGATGTTCATAATCCCTTTCAACTCCACTATGCACTAACCCCACAGCAGAGCCTTAAAGGCCTCTCACTCCACTTGGGGGGAGGAGGCTGTAGCAGCGCTATCATTAAAATACTGAATAATTGTGCTCCTGGTTGTCTCCTGAAACACCTGATCCTCTAGCCCCTCAGGTTTTATTTGCCTAGCTGGAATACAAGGTCTGGGTTGAGCCCATTTCAAATACAACAGATAGGGTTGCTGTCCGGGATTGTGCTCATTTTAATACACTAGTGCCAACATGCATCATTGTGAATTGCATTCGCAAACAGTGCGAATCGCAATTTTCGACCGTTTGCGAATGCAATTTCCAAAATTTGGATGCATCACGTTTTTCGCAATTTTAGGAATCGCAATCATGTTGCGATTTCTAAAATTGCGATTGCATTCAAGAAATCGCAATTTTAGATTCCTTAAATGCAATGCATGAATATTTTCAATTTGCGAATTCGCAAATAGGGAGAGGTAAATTACCATGAAGTTGACCTTCATGGTAATTTGCGAAAAGTTTCATTTTATACACACACATGCCCTTGGGGCATGTGTGTGTGTGAAAAATGCACTTAAAGTTATATTTCAGGGGTGCAGGGGGGGGGCCTTTGGATCCCCCCTTGCACTCTTGAAATTGCATTCTTGATTTGCGATTCGCAAATTGCTAATCGCAAATTGAGAATGACTTCCCATTGATTCCTATAGGCCTCTAGGCCCAAAGGAATCAATGGGAAGGGATTCCTTAATTGTGATTCGAAATTGTGAATCGCAATGAAGGAAATTTAAGAAATCGTAAAACAAATTGTGATTTCTTAATGCATAGCCTTTTGCGATTTCTTAATTGCAATTCCTTAATTTTCGCAATTAAGAAATCACAAATGGCAACAATGATGCATGTGGGCACAGGTTACAAGTTACTTAGTCCAATACACTAGGTTAAGGAAATGAGGGGTGAAAAGGAACGTATTCAGGTGAATATGAACTTCATGTAGGCTGGTTAAGAAGGTATAATCTTGCCCCTGTGGATGTGTTTGCCTCCAGGAGTCAATAAGCCCCCATTTCCACTGCCAGTCCACCAAAGCAAGGGCTGTGCATACTGTCTGAGAGTCCCGCAATGGAGGGTGGGATCTATCTATCCTTGGGCCTGCCACATAATTCAAATCACCCCATTACAGTTGGGTGTGTTCAGTACAGGGCCAAGGGTCTGGACAAGCTCATTAGAATGGCATTCTGGTCCATATTTGGGGCATATACATTTACTATCACCATCTCTCAGCCCTCTAGACATATCACCACCACATATTAACCCTCTGGTCTTTTAAGCCTCCCGTATGTTGAAAAGGTACCTCCACCGCATTCATATCAGGACCCCCCTGGCATAATCTGAATATGTGGTATAGTATGCCTGTCACCTCCAGCTGCATTGCAGCACCGGCCCCTCATCGGCTGTCAGGTGCATTTCCTGCAGAAGTGTTATCTAGATATCCCTCCTGTTTAAGTAGGGAAACACCTTATAACACTTAGATATGGTGTGCATACCCCGGATGATCCAGGTAAGGCACTTGTAGGTTAGGGGAACCGCCATTGTACAGATATATAAGGCTGGGAGCACATGCTCTCCATCCCCATTCCCCCGCCCCCCCAGGATCCCCAAATACATTGCAGACAACTGTGTAAAATTTTGTTGCTCATGAGTCCCCAAAAGTTTCAACCAAAAGCTATTACCCCAACACCCACTCCCAGGACAAGGGAGATTCCCTTTGCTAGGATGGGATCTCAATCTTTATAGTGGAGTAGGCATGCCACTACCAGCCTTGGGGGGCCTCTGGGAGTGGCAGTCTGGTCTGCACTCGATGGGCTTGCTCCAATACAAAGAAGGCCCTCAGGTGCAGCCTCGCAAGGTAATCAACCATGTTGGATCCCTCCAGTTTCTCAGGGAGGCCCACCACTCATATTATTTTGGCATGAGCACTTTGTGGTATCTTTGGCTCTGTGCTCGAGCATACAGATTTTGGATTCCATGATGGAGAGCCTCTCTATCTCTGAGGTAAGCACAGTGTGTATATTGACCTGTTCCTGTTTGGTTGCGGTGACCCTCTCTGCAAGGTAGCCAAGGACATCTCACAGGAGGCCCAGATCAGCGCTCAAGGTATCTATTTTAGTTTCCAGCACCTCTCTGGATGCCTCCAACACCCAAGCCTCAGTATTGCCTCCAAGGGGAGGGCTTCCTGCATTTTGATCCTTCTTGTGGGCGATTCTAAAAATAGCTCCTCCTAGTGGGGGGAGAGCCGATAGGTTCCTTTTTCCAGTCGTTCTTATCCAAGGCCCAAAGTGCAAGTCCCAGGTGCAGTAGGGCAATAGTCAGGCCTCTGCTCCAGCTGGTGACAGGTGCTTCTTCGGTTTCCAGTGGATGACTACTCTCCTTAGTGGTCACATTGAGCTCGACTGAGAGTGGAGGGTAATTAATCAGATAAAGGCCCTCAGGATCAAGAGTGCACCTGGGTGGTCCACCGGCCAAGGGAAAGCCTGCCATCACCCACCAGACGAAGACAACAAGGAGCTCTAGTTCGATAAGCAATGCTGGGTGGGCCCAGGGCAATTTGTAGTGATAGCCCAAGCATCATAGCTCAGCTGGGAACAGGGACGTGCACAGGCATCAGTTAGTCTTCAGGTGAGACGGGGGTATGATGCCTCAGTTGGCTTCCTTCTGGGGCCTAGGATTCGCCCTCTGCTGTTGCTCCTTGTTGTAGATGGGATCAGGCCACACAGACCTGCATTTGTCCAGCAGATTTTCCTCCCATGGAAACGCCACTCAGGCGAAGCTTTGAGCTAATGGAGCAGCTCACCTCCGTAAATCTGCCAACAGCTAGAAAACCCATTGTTTCCGCGAGCCAGCAATCCAATGCCTCCCCCAGGTTCCAACAAGCTCCTTACATCTGCTTACTTCAGGCAGGGATGGCAGCTAGGTCTCCTCCCCGCATGCCAGTTCAGTACTCGAGGCCTGGATTCAGGTCTGAGAACCCTCGTAGGTCTTCCGCCACCACATGAGGTACAGGATCAAGCCAGTATCAGCCACCTTTGGGGGGAAGACAAACCCTCCACAAACGCACCTCCTCAATTAAGGGTGCAGCCTCACAAACTTGTCACCCTCAGGAGAAGGCCCTGGCCCTCTCACCGATCATCTCTCCCGAGCCTCCATCTTGAATCACAACCGTGTGGTTACAGCAGGGAGAGACACAAAGTGCACTAATGGTCCCAGTTATTTCCACCCGGGCCTAATTAGGTCTCCTCAGGGAACATGTGTATCAGTGGATTCAGCAGGCTCCCCCACACTGACTGTAGGGAATCAGGATGACACTAGGTGGGACCTAGCTAAGCAGAGAACAGATTGATGCTGCTCACTCCATCTGTGTCAAGCCACACCCCTTTGCAGAATTATTATTCATGAGGAGGTCACAAAATGGAGTTCCGATTGGTAGCCATCAAAGAGATGGTTGCCTATTAGAGTCATCAAGCCGTTATATCTCTTAGTCTTTAAATTAAGTAAACTTTTTTAACATGCATTCTGGTTTCCTTAAAGAAAATAGGGTTGTGTTTGAAAAAACAGTTTTCTTTTTTTTAAACTTTTATGGGGGTTTGTGGTCCCTTGGACCAATGCCTACTCTCAAGCAAACAGTTTTATATACAAATTTCAATGGGCAAGGTTCCCGATTCTGAACAAAGTAGTACCCCAACTTGGGAGTCAGTAATTTTTCTACGCAAAACTAAAATAGGGTACCCAATCCGTATCTGGAAAGGGCACCCAAAATATTTCATTTTCAAATACTGATTTGATATCCATGTATTTATTTATTTATCTTCTTTGAAAGGTATCAAAATTGCTTCAAATTTAACATTGATGCAGACAAAGGCGGACATATAAAAAACGCATTAAGAAATTTTGATTTTATAATCTGATCATTAATCATATAACTGAATTCATCATTTTAAAATATAATCTATTTCCATCCTGTAAATAATTTTAATTCAAAATCCTTCAAAATTTTAAGGAATATGTTGGAAGCAACCACTCTGGCTGCATATAAACACTCAAACTGCCTAATTTTAAGCATCTTAGCGATCTATTGATTGAATGTTGAAATGTATGTGGTAACACCCATAGCAACACCCATGACTCATTTTTTTAATGCAGAATATTGCGTAAAGGAAGCGTAAGGGTGCCAAGCATAGGGGGAGGTTGGCTTAACAAGCTAAATTGCATTTAAGCCCCCCTAAGGTTATTAATAATACCTCAAAACCCGTGAAGACCAATCAGGGACCAGAAGTGCGCCCTTTAACTCCTCCACCAGACCTCCTGGTGCAAATTGAAGATCTAGTGAGATCCTTATTTCTGCCACTGGTAGAAAGAATTAAGAGACTAGGAGAAATGGTAGGGAACATCAAGGAAGTAACTAATGCCAATAATGTAGAAATCAAGAAATTGGCTCAAAACAATCATATTGAGAACCAAGCAGTATCTACAGTGGCTAAAACAAATGGGGCTATAATAACAAATATAAGTCAAACTGTAGCTCATAATACCACACCCCCATCAAACAGGACCCAAAAGATAATAAATGTCCTATTACACCAAAGAATGCCGCCCCGAAAGGGAGGCAGTCTAATATTTGCAATAACGAAGATGGGGTAAATGCTGATTATGGAAGAAGTAACAGAAACAACACTTGTATAGATCTTCCGCTAGAGGCTGCACCTTTTGTGTGTGTCCTCTCTGGTGTTCCAGAGCTCCCAAACGGGAAAATAGAGGGGCATCAAGAATTAAAAAACAAAGTTGCATTTTGGTTAAGCAGAAATAGACCGCTTCCCCATAATATTGACGGGAGAATTTTAAACGTTAGAAGGGTCGGGTGGCTAGGCCATATGACCAAGGACATACCAGGAGACTTGGTCATAGTAAACTTCAAGAGTAATCGTGTGATCCCTTTCCTAAGAAGCTGGCAACCACAAATAGGAGATGGTTGCATCGTAACTTGGGAATTATCTGACTTTTACCCCAAAATTCGTCTTATATCACTTGTAAGAACCAGATTAGTAAATACTCCTCTTATGGGTAATGTTGGTCCTGCTCCAATACAGTCCCTGCTGACTCACAACAGATATGCACCACTGCCAACCCTCGAAGAGAACGATTGACAGAGGGTTGGTATGATCCATCTGTAAGGGGTAGACAATGTTACTGTGTTGGTTGAGAAAAGTTTACAGGTTGCACCAGTTCCACCATGCCAGAGCCTAATGATGATCCAGTATTGTACCCCACCTCAGTAAACTCGAGCCCCACTACAATAGTGAAATCAAACATTCCCACTACGACTGAAAATGAACACTTGACAGCCACCCATCGTACCATGATCTCTGGCTGGAATATAGCCGTGTTGGAATCTAGACTTTGTGTACCTGATTGGGTGGAATTCATAGAACAAGGGGATGTTTGGTCCTTCCAGGAAACATGGGCGGTCATTCCTCTATTTCGTACTGGCTTCCTAAACTTCTTTAAATCTGCAGTTAAAGGCCACAGAGGGAGACCATTTGGCAGTCTGACAATCTGGGTTCGCCAGCACGAGGGAGTTACAGTGGAAGAAATCCCAATTGATAGTCCGGAAATATTGATTATTAGGATCCGTTCAACCAATGGTCTTAACATTCTGCTTGTGAACGTTTATGTAAGGGGTCTTCAGGGCGGGAAAGTCTCTCCAACTATTACACTCTTGGAGGACTTCCTTACTAACACACTGTGTGAGGGGAACAGGGTGGTGGTGGGAGATTTTAATTCCTGTTTTGAGCCGCTGGATAGAGAGGACGGAAAGCTCACCGAGGCTGAGGATATGATGTGGAGAATTCCTCAGCTAGAACTGGTACCCATAAGGAAGTGGACACAATCCGCTATGTATATCAAAGGGCTGTGTCTCAACCTTGGATTGAGGGCAGCTAATGGAAGGGTAAAATCAGATAGGAGGGGCAAAAACACTTTCAACAATGGCGGACATAGTAGCCGAATTGATTATCGTGGAGTGGTGTGGCTCACTGGTTAGAGGCAGCAGACCCGGAAGCAGAAGTCGGCCCGGGACCAGGGTTCAATTCCCGACGCAGCAGGGTCGTGGACCAAGGACAGTGGACTTTTTAATTCTCGCCTCGGTGCCTACTCTAACCAGGGGTCCCACTCGGCAACTCTGGGCATTAGCTTGCCTAATCTCCACAATGGCCACATCAACGCCGGGGATGCCTGGCTCCACCTTGGGGACTCCCAGTAGGGACCAACCCACAGGGAAACCCAGCGGTAAACAGCGCCAGGACGCCGGCTGGCAACAGTGCGCTTTACAAGTAATACATTACATTACATTACATTATATTCTGATTGATGTGAAGCTATGGTCTGCTGTTGTTGATATGGAAGTTATGTCCAGACCAGAAAGTGATCATAACCCGTTAGTGTTGATCCTATTAGATTATAGCTTCTTGAGCCTCCCCCCGATGTCAGTCAGTCAGTCAGTCAAAACTCTTTATTTCGATTGATTAAAATCATAAAAGAAGCAGCAATACATACATACAAAATAAATAAAACTATATGTACAATTAAAATAAACAAGCATATATGTACAGACATTCATGTATATACACTATTTATATTACATAATTCATGGAAAAACAGTTAATACAAAATGTCTCCAAATGGCCTAAAAACTACTATTAAAATACAATTAAAATTTATAATAGCATCAGTTACATGATTGTGGGGCAGGGGTTCAATTCATATATAGTGTTCTTTTGTTCTTTACTCTTGTTGCAGCCTCCAAAAAACTTGCTACACTAAAGATGACCCGCACACTGTTCAGTAGTTGCAAATGTAGCAGTGCAGGCCTCACCTGTAGAAACCCCGCTTCTCGTAATTTTGTGCCTCAGAAAAATTATCACAAAACATAATTAGGCGAAGGGTGTCATGTGTCGAGAAGTTATCACAGGAACATGGTGGGGAATCAGCTGGTTTGCCCGTTGTTGGTGGTCTCCCAGGACAAGGTGAATTAGATTGAATCTGAACCTTATCAACAGGAAGCGATGGTACGGCTTTGTGACAATATTAAGGTAGGGTTCTATGTAAGGCGAGGTCTGTAAAGCATAAATGCTTCTTACTCCTGATTTTTTAAGCTCCACCTCCTCCCTGTCTGCCTCTGCATTGATCCGGAAGTTGTATTTAATCCATCCCAGATCCTCTTTCTTAATTCCCTCTGGGGTAGTAAACAATTCAGGGCGTCCCGGCCTGACACACGCCGCTCTAACGTATGCCAGCCAAGGGATGCTGTATGCCTTGTCGAGGGCCAGGCAGTCTTTACGGATAAGGTGATTAAGAGTAATGTCCTCTTTGAGCCATGTCTTTACCCAACAAATCAATGGGGCTGCTTTAAGGTAGTCTGAGATATAACCCACACCTAGTTCACAGTGTACCGCCATGGTCGACGTCGACTGGGGTACCGCCAACAGAGATCTAAGGAACTTGTTTTCGACCAATTGAATTTTGCTCACGTGACCATATCCCCATATCAACGCCCCATAAGAGGCAATTGCACAGCACTTAGCCTTGTAAATTTTAAGCATAAGTTCCAAAGGTTTGGCTCCCAGCCTTTTGGCAAAATTAAGAAGCGCTGTTGTAGATCTAGCCACCATGTTGCTTTTATGCTTCTGCTGGGGACCCCAATTACCTTTCTCGTCGAATAGGACCCCCAAATAGCTAAAAACTGGGACCCTTGAGACTTCCGCACCCAGGCATTTAAAATTTTTAACATTCCTGATCTTCCTGCGAGCCCCTACAATCATTACATGAGATTTTTTGCTATTAACTTTAAGATCAAGGGAATCCATAAATGCTCCAAAGCTGTCCAGCAGCCTCTGTAGACCCAGACCAGTGCGGGCAATAAGTACGGCGTCATCCGCATACTGGAGGACCGGGATACCCGTTCCTCCTGCACTTGGAATGTCCGTACCAGCCCCGGACAGAGATTTTTCCAGGCCATTTATGTAGATCGTAAAAAGAAGGGGGGCCAGGATACAGCCTTGTCTGACTCCCCGTCTAGAACTGAATTGGCCCATGCACCTACCGTCCTGTGTAACCCTGACAGCTGCTGCTAGGTCCTGATGGAGGGAGCCAAGAAAATAAACCAAGGAAGCATCTATGCCCATATCTAATAAAATACGCCATAATTTGGAGCGATTCACCATATCGAAGGCTGATGATAAGTCCATGAACCCAAGATATAAAAAGCCTTCTTTTGCCACTGTGTATTTATTAATCAAGAGGTATAAATTAAGGCATTGGTCCATGGTGCTCCTATGCTCCCTGAAGCCGTATTGAAGATTCGAGAGCACCCCCCACGCCATTCAGCCAATCTCCCAGTTTCTGAAGGATAACTCTGCCCATGATCTTAACGGCAGAGTCTAACAAGGAGATTGGCCTGTAGCAGGCGGGGTCCCCTCGGATCCCCTTTTTAAAGATGGGCACGATAATGGAAAAACCCCAGGAGGAGGGAAAACCCACCAGTGCTGTGGCATTAAATAAATTTGTTAGGATTTTTGCCCAAAAATTGGGGTACATGATATAAAGATCAGCAGGCACCCCATCGGGGCCTGGGGCCTTGTTTTTAGAAGTAGCACAAATAGCCCTTTCTACTTCCTCCAGTTCAAATTTAATGGGGGTATTGGGACAGCTAATGGTAGGGAGTACAGATGGTAACTCCAGCGTGTCATTGTCCCCATAAATATTCTTAAAATGCTGGAGCCATACGTCATCCGGAATTACGCAATCCGTACCTAGATTGTCGCTTTCCGAGAAAAATGGCTGGTTTATTGTGGCCCAGAACTTTCTGCTATCCCTTAGTACGTCGACTGCCTGTAAATTATCCCATGCCTCCTCTTTGATTTTCTTTTTCCGCACGGAGATTGCCAATTTGTACTCCTTGCGGAGAGAGGAAACCAAGATTCTATCCCTTGGGCTCTTCTTAAGGGCCTCCAAGAGGGCCTCATGAGCTTTTGAACAAGAGGTATCAAACCATCTCTGGGCTTTCTTGCGGTGTGTCCCACCCCCCTTGTGTAGGTTATCAGCAATTTGTTTACAGATTGCTGAAAAAGAGGTTATCGTTCCCTCACCTACGTCATTGCCATCCAGGCAGATACCAATATTGAACTCAGTCTTGGCCACCAGTTCTTCAAAAAAAGCCTCTGGGACTATTCTGTCCCACTTTATCCGTCTGCCTTGATCTTTTATGGAAATGGCTCGTGGTGCTTCCCTTCCTGGGGCCCTGATGATAGTCTTGGCACCCATGTCGACTTCTAGTAAGAGAGGGTTATGGTCGCTAAATGGTGACATCACTACGCTATAAGCCAATGTCTTAGTCAGGAGTAGGGGGGACACAAAGATGTAATAGATGACAGAATTAACCCCCCTCCCTGTAAAGGTAGGTGCATTCTCGTTACCACTTTCCCTAGCTGGTACTAATAAATTCAAATTGGAAAGCAATGCTTCCAAATCCTTCCCCTGTTTACCATGTTCAAAGTGGGGTACCCTACTGTTTGGGTGCCCATCCAAGTCACCCCCATAACAGTCCCATTTGCAAGGGTTTGTATTAAAATCTCCCATAAGAAAAATCTCTACCGAAAAAGAGTTATTAACCTTGTGGACTGACAAATATTGTTCTAACATGTTAAAATGTTCAAGACCATCCATAGAGTTATACAAGTTTATCAAAAGGTATTGCTTATTAGGCATGGACCATTCTAAGATAAGAAAGTTATCTGACTCCACATTACATTTTCTAAATGACCCAGCAAGATCTAAGGAGACAAGGAAGAGTAAGCCACCCTTACATCTCCCCACAGTCCCTCGGATCGCAGGTGTGGTAAAGCTTTGAAAACCATCTAGATTAAAACTAGAATCTACATCCCAAGTTTCCTGCAATGCCAAAATATCAAAGTGTTTTATAAATTGCAACCAGATGGGATCAGTGCTTTTGGATCTGCTGCCCGCCACATTCCAACTTAAAATTTTGCATGGGACTAAATGTGAGTCTGTTGGAATAATAGGACAATCTCTCTCATTCCCATTACTTAGGGTTACATGGCACAGTCAATCATTACATTCCATCTGGGATAGGGGTGAGAACCTATTACTAAGCTGGATCTCTCCCCTTGGTTGCACATTTATCGGGGAAGCTGGGAGTATAGTCATGGGTTCAATGTCCCCTCCCCTGGTTGGCCTCTGAGCAGGGTGCCACTGGGCACTCATCCTGGCCTGGTATGTTAAAGTACTTGTATTACTCGGTCTTGTGTATGATCGGAAATGTGGGGCTGCGTGTCTATGAACATTGGGTGGTGGGTAGAAAAACCCCAAAGGAAGGGGTCTAATGCCTTTATTTGCAAGCTCTGAACCATCCCAAAATAATCTTTCTGCACAATTCCTGTTATTAAAATTCACCACCACACAATCCCCTGGTATGTTCTTTGGTCGATGCCCCATCCATCGTACCCTCCTTACCATAGTGATTGCGCTAGCCACATTAGCTTCGCTTGAGCTAAACTGGTCACATCACTGACTAGCTAGATTCATCAAGTCAGCGGTAGTTTCCCAAACACCCCCCCTAACCAGGGGAACTCCTGTGAATGTGGAGAAGTGTGGCTCACTGGTTAGAGCAGGCAGACCCTGAAGCAGAGGTCAGACCCGGGACCAGGGTTCGATTCCCGACGCGGCAGGGTCTTGAGCTCAAATGTCCATGGACTCGATAATTCTCGCTTCGGTGCCTGACCTAATCATGGTCACTCTGCAACTCTGGGCATTAAGCTTGCTTAATCTCCACAACGCCCCCCCCCGCGGCGGGATGCCTGGCTTTCACCTTGGGGATGCCCTGTAGGGGCTATCTCACAGGGAAAAGCCAGGACGGGTTCCCAAGGCAAGCGCGGAGATACCCGTTCGGGGGTCAATTCTGGCGCTACATAAGAAACATAATAATAATAATAATACAGCCACAAGAGGTGCAGCTTCCGGTGGGAGCTCCAGGGTATAGCCAGGCTGATGGGAGTGTCTACTATTGGCCTTATCCCAACTATGCCATGCATTTGCATCAAGTATTGGGTTTACTGACCCGACCCTTATGCTTGGGTTCTCTACTGTGCTAGTAATCCTTTCCAGGCTAGGGGCCCGACAGGGTATGGGATTAGAGTTATCAACTGTAGGCAGATTGTTAGCTGGAACATCTGGCTGGGTCAGACCTCCCTTAACCCCACTGTGTAGTCTCAACAGCAGATCACTCTTTTCGCATTTAGAGAGAAGCCCTGCTACGCAAGTATTTAAGGTGTCCACAATGTCTTTAGCTACAGAAACCAATACGGGTTCCAAGCGTGTGGTGAATAGGTCCTCAATGAGTTTCCCAATTTGGCTCTTCAGGCGAGAATCCAGTCTATTAGTGTGTGCAAAGTCTTTTTTTGCTCTACCCAATGTACTTTGTGGCTTTCTCTTCTTTTGCGCCCTATGTGGTGTGGCAATGGGCGTGGGGGGAATGGGTAAAAGGTGGGTCGATGCATCTGTGGGAAATAATGGTGCGGTATGAGTTGGGTTCGATTCCCGATTGGTAATCACGACAGTAGGGACCAAAGGCATCTCCCTATTGTGGTCTGTCCTCAGGGCTGGGTCAATCTCCTCTGCATTCAGGCCCAGTTCTTTCTCAGCATTTGCATTTTCTTTAGTCAAAACCCCCACCGCTGAGGTTAGGTATGAAATGATAGATTCGGATTTTCGAGGATGTTTAGCTTTTGTCCCAGCATCGTCTTTGGTACATACCTTTTTCCTTTTGCCCATGCTGAAGGTTAGGGGGGGCCCTGCCCTGAATCGGACTGCCGTAGACTGTCCCGCCCTTGTCCCGGGCTTCTCCCGGGCAGCTCCCGTGCGCGACTCACGGGGCGAGAGTAGCCTCTGCCTTTTGTAGCACCTCCAGGTGCGCTGCTCTCGTGGCAGATGTGCGGCGGCCCCGGGGTAGTTGGGAAATGTAGTTCTCGATGGAACTATGGCTGTTGCCCTCACGGCGCTCTCAGGTGTCTGGCCGTTCCCTTCACGGCATGCTGGTAGGAGCCAATGCCCCAGAGATGTCCCCCGCAAGGCTCGTGCAGCCTCTGCCTTTTGTAGCGCCTCCAGGCGCGCTGCTCTCCTGGCAGGTGTGCGGCGGCCCCGGGGTAGTTGGGAAATGTAGTTCCCGATGGAACTACGGCCGTTGCCCTCACGGCGCTCTCAGGTGTCTGGCCGTTCCCCTCACGGCGTGCTGGTAGGAGCCAATGCCCCAGAGATGTCCCCCGCACGGCTCTTGCAGCCTCTGCCTTTTGTAGCGCCTCCAGGTGCGCTGCTCTCGTGGCAGGTGTGCGGCGGCCCCGGGGTAGTTGGGAAATGTAGTTCCCGATGGAACTATGGCCGTTACCCTCACGGCGCTCTCAGGTACTGGCCGTTCCCCTCACGGCGTGCTGGTAGGAGCCAATGCCCCAGAGATGTCCCCCCCGATGACTCTAACATCGTCCAAGCGCAAGTTACTTTAAAAAATGATCTGAGAAGGGTTTGGTGGCCTAAGATTGCAACAGATGAAGCAGCTAGAGCCGAGATAAGATCTCTAGTCACTCAAACTATGGAATCCCTGGGGAGCTGTGACACCCAGGATTTGATTATTGCTAGAACTCCTAGTGCCCATAGAGAGTTATTCCAGGGGTAAACAGACAAAATATCGACTACAAAATATTGAATGGACATAATATCGAGTACAAAATATAGGCTGGACAGAATATCGAATGGACAGAATATAGACATCAAAAATATCGTTTTGAAGGTAAGTAATGTTGTAATATCGAATTTTAAAATACAGATAGTCAAAATATCGAAGTACATAATATAGGTTAGGAAAAATATTGAACTTTTAATAACTTCGAATTTTTTATAGTGTATTTTATGTGTTAAAAGTGTTTATTTATGTTATAATGTAATTTAATTAATGAATTTAATGTTATTTAAATTTTGGGTAATTTAATTCTGTAGCGGGTTGTGGGTTTATAATTAAATATGGTAATTTATTTAGTGTAATTTAATTATAATTAATTAAATATGTAAATGTATTTATTGGTATTTGTTTATAATTAATTGTTAAATAATTTATATTTAGTAATTAAGGATATTTTAATTACCAATTAATTTTATTTAATTGATTTATTGATAATTATGTTAATTTAAGTAATTTAATTTCTGTAGCGGCTTGTGGGTTCATAAGGGAATAGGGTGGGAAGTAATTTAATTATAACTAATTACATATGTCAATTTTTTTGTGTATTTATTAGATTTTAATTGTTAAGTAACTGTTTAATTACTAATTAATTAATTTTTAATTTGTTTTTAAGTTGTGTTAATAGACAACTAATTGTAATGATTAAATTAAATTAGTATTTGTAAATAATTAATTATTATATTATATTAAAGTGGTAATTACTTTTAATTAATTTTTTTTATAGATAATAATATATATATTTATTTTTAACTAATATATGAAGTATCTACTTTCCCTACTGTTGCACTCACTGGAGTGGGAATAGTGATTTGTACCCCTACGCTATCCAACGCCTACCCTACTTTTGCACTTTCTGGAGTAGGAATAGTAATTTTAACCCCTACGCTATCCAACGCTTTCCCTACTGTTGCACACTTTGGAGCGGGAATAGTAAGTTTTACCCCTACGCTATCCAACGCTTTCCTTACTGTTGCACTCTCTGGAGTGGGAATAGTAATTTTAACCCCTACGCTATCCAACGCTTTCCCTACTGTTGCACTCTTTGGAGTGGGAATAGTAAGTTTTACCCCTACGCTATCCAACGCTTTCCTTACTGTTGCACTCTCTGGAGTGGGAATAATAATTTTTACCCCTACGCTATCCAACGCTTTCCCTACTGTTGAACTCTCTGGAGTGGGAATAGTAATTTTTACCCCTATGCTATCCAACGTTTTCCCTACTGTTGCACTCTCTGGAGTGGGAAAAGTAAGTTTTACCCCTACGCTATCCAACGCTTTCCTTACTGTTGCAGTCTCTGGAGTGGGAATAGTAGTTTTTACCCCTACGCTATCCAACGCTTTCCCTACTGTTGCACTCTCTGGAGTGGGAATAGTAATTTTTACCCCTACGCTATCCAACGCTTTCCCTACTGTTGCACTCTGTGGAGTGGGAATAGTAATTTTTACCCCTACGCTATCCAACGCTTTCCCTACTGTTGCACTCTGTGGAGTGGGAATAGTAATTTTTACCCCTACGCTATCCAACGCTTTCCCTACTGTTGCACTCTCTGGAGTGTGAATAGTAATTTTTACCCCTACGCTATCCAACGCTTTCCCTGCTGTTGCACTCTCTGGAGTGGGAATAGTAATTTTTACCCCTATGCTATCCAACGCTTTCCCTACTGTTAAACTCTCTGGAGTGGGAATAGTAAGTTTTACCCCTACACTATCCAACCCTTTCCCTACTGTTGCACTCTCTGGAGTGGGAATAGTAATTTTTACCCCTGCGCCATCCAACGCTTTCCCTACTGTTGCACTCTCTGGAGTGGGAGTTGTAATTTTTACCTCTACGCTATCCAACGCCTTATCTACTGTTGCACTCTCTGGAGTGGGAATAGTAATTTTACACTTCCGCTATCCTACGCTAATAATATTGGATATTTTTTTATTATATTATGTTACTATATATATATACATGTTTTAACAAATATGATTGTAATTTTTTTTATAACTTTAAATACTTATTTAAATATTATAAGGTAATTTAAGTATATTTTAGTAAATAATTTTTAATATTAATTTAATTTAACATTGTTTATAATAAAGTCGATATTTTTACAAACTATATTTTTGTAAACTATATTTTTTACTCGATATTTTTGTACTTACCTGTTTGTAGATACAAAGTCGATATTCTGTCTGTCGATATTTTGTCGCCAATATTGTTGGTAGTCGATATTATGTCCCTCGATATTATGTCAGTGATCCATTCCAGGGGTTGAAAAAGTTGTTTATCTAGAGTATCTCTAACCAGGGTGGGAAGGGAACCCAGAAGAATGCTACCTGGTACGATCATAAGTGTAGGCAGGCCCAACATGAATTGATTGCCGCACTTAAATATAGAGCACAGGGTTTAATACGGACCTGTAGAGCTACATATAAATTAGCTCAGATAAATGCAAACAAAACTGGGATGAGGAACGTTGGAGGGTCCTCACAGAGGCTTGTGATGGTAGTATTCTGTTGCAGTTTTGGCATCATCTTAAATGGGGCAAATGCCCGGACGAGCGACCAAGGTCTGCCTATGTGGACCAACAACAGTGGGTCAGTTTCTTTGAAAACCAGTTTAGGACTGACAATGGGGCTTTGGTTGTTCTTCGCCCGCCAAACCCTGATGAACCTCTAATATTTACACACTCAGAGGTAAAGACCGTTATGAAATCTATCCCGAGTGGTAAAGCGCCAGGCCCTGACTGCATCCCAGCGGACCTTTTCCTGCAAGAACAGGACCTCTGGGTTCCTTATGTCACCATCTTGGCCAACGCCTTAGCTAATGGTGCGCAGGTCCCCGATTCCTGGTTCGGGGGGCTGAGATTTTACCGATATATAAGAAGGGTGATCGCTCAGTCCCGTCCAATTATCGGCCGATCAGCTTAATAGATGCAGTACAAAAAATCACGGCCCGCTTAGTTCTGGGACGCATCCAGTCCTGGATGCTTGAGTCTGATATACTAACACCCTTACAAGCATGTTTTCAAACCCATGTAGGTACCCTTGACCAGGCATTCAGATTTGTGTTACTTTACTGAAAGGTTGTCTTCATCGGGGGTGGCAAACTATATGCGGTCTTTGTGGATCTAAGGTCTGCATTTGACCTTGTACCAACGGCAAAGCTATGGGAATGTTTAATTAAACTGGGCATGCCAGTAGAATTGGTGAGGCTTCTGGTAAACTTACATGCCCACACTTATGCACAGGTTCACTGGGGTAAGCCTGGTGAGGTTACTGATACATTAGATGTTGCCATGGGTGTTAGACAAGGGTGTGTTTTGGCCCCTACCTTATTTTCTTTTTTCATTAACGGGGTCCTAAACTATTTTACAAACCACCCTACAGATGCTCCATCCTTGGCCGGTATGAAAATCCCTCTGCTCATGTTCGCGGACGACACGCTTCTAATATCTAAAATGAGACAGGGACTACAGCTAGTCCTATCTAGGTTTGAACTGTTTTGCCGCGAACATGAGCTAGAGGTTAACGTGGCCAAGGCCAAGTTTATGGTTTTACGGGGGAAAAGCCCAATTACAGCCAGGGTAACAATGGGTGGGGCTACTCTTGAACAGACTTCGGTCTTTACATATCTTGGTGTCACATTTAGTGACAATCTTAGCTGGAACCCCAAGATAGACCTTCTTGCTTTAAAGCATGCTCAATTAGATGGAGCCCTCCTTAAAGAACATAAATGTTCCCAAACAAAACCCATGTCCCCACTTATGAAGATCTACGGCTCTAAAGTTTTGCCAGCGGTGCTGTATGGCGCTGAGCTTTGGGGTTATAGCAACTTGGACCCCCTCAAAGTGGCTCAAAACAAATTCCTTAGGGCAGTAATAGGCCTCCCGCAATCTATACCCCGCATTCCTCTTTTATATGATTTAGGGTGCCAACCAGTCGAGGATGTTGCGCGATATAGACCATTAGCATTTTGGCGGCACTTGTGGACCACACCAGAACTTTCTCTATACGCGAAAGCACTGTTAGAAGTTAGGGATCTTCAGGGTTCCTACAGGATAGGCTGGTTGAGAGACCTAAGAACCACATTGTTTGATATGGGGTTGGGAAAACTCTGGTGTAACCCGGATACAGCTACTTTTCCTCCGAAAAAGCTGTTTAGAGATCTGTATTGGGATGGGCCGTCTCTAAAAGACATGCCTTGTTGATAGACGGCTCATTGACGGCATCCTTTGTGTTGGTGAAGGATGTGCGTCACCTTGAAGACTATTGGAATGTCATTACTAGGCCCCTAGATCGTAAGCTATTCCATCAGCTTAAAGTAGGGACACTACCGCTCAGGGGTCTAACAAAGTCTTGGGCCAACAGTGGTAATTTATACTGTCCACTGTGTACAGAGCCGGAAGAAACAGTTGACCACTTCCTCTTTGTCTGCCCTGTGTACCATGCTCCTAGACATAAGTGGATACGCCCGGTCTTTAGGTCACTGGGTACACGCTCAGCGAAGACAGCAAGCGGAATTCTAAAGACCGACACCTCATTATTGGTGGTAATTGGGGTTGCAAAATTTATTAGCTGGGCCTGGATCCTACGGTTAAGGCTGATTAATTCATTTTTAACTGCCCTATAATATGCCATGTTGGGTACAGGCCTGACGTACCTAGGAATTATAAGTTGTATCATAGATGTTTGTTTATACAGGTCTTTTACTGAAAATGAAGTCTTGAATATTGTGATTTAATGCTATTTTTAGTCTGTTCTTAATGTATAGTAATTTATTGTTTTAAACTATTTTACACAGTTTACCGACATTCGCATATTTGTATTGTAGGGTAATGTACCCACTCTAACTGGTCATCTTATAGACTGAATTGTTTTTATGATTGATTTGTGTAGTATGTCTTTTATGATGAAAAATCGAATAAAGACTTCTTTGACTTGACTTGACTATTGCCTGACAGCTATAAAGAAATTCCGGTCTTTCTCAATATGTTCCATAGGAGGCAGATTAATTCTATTTGTGTTTAGTTACGCTATTATTTTGTGGGCTGTGTTGAGTAAGCTAGTGGAGATATATAAATTCAGAGCTCCTGGAATGCTATCTTTTTTCAATAAAGCTGACCACCATCCTGGTATTGAAGGAGGAGGGGAATATGTCCTCCTGATAAAATGAGATTTGCCACTTTTAAATCCTTGCATGCTCCAGATGGCCCCCGGCCGTCATGCGTCACAGTGGGCGTGTGCGGAGGACGGGGAGGGCCGTCCAAATCCTGCCCACTATTCAAATCGCCTGCTCAACGCAAAAATTCACCCCACATGCAAGGGGTTAATAATTAAATGTTTACCATTTCCTAGAATTTTGTAAATAAATCAGCAGTAAACCTGTACTCTACTCTTGCTTTTCCAGTAGACAAAGATTTAACTACAAAGTCTATCATATCAAATGCAAAATATTTTATACTCAATCAATCAATAGACTTTATTTCGGTCGAATGGTCCTAAAAGTGCAACAGTGCAACATGCAATACAGTACAATATGTAATCAGAAATAGTTAAAAATGTTCAGTACAAAAAAAAAAGTATATATATATATATATATATATATATATATATTCAATGAAAAAACCATTGGTTTTAGGCCATATATAGTTAGGGATTTGCATTTAGAAAACCTTATTTTACTCGCATAAAACCATTGAAATTCCATATATAGTTATAAGCGCTAACTATATATCGCGCACCCGCAATCCACTGCTGATGATGTCACATATTACATCATTCATGACATGGTTAGTGACATCACTGATGACATCACTGATGACATCTCAAATGACATCACTGATGACATCACTGATTACAACATCCAGTGACTCTATGTTTATGTAAAGTTAAAATATGTTTTACATATTGAAGAATGAGTAGATATATAAGTGTCTGGATGAAGGATTTAGTAGGTGCATGACTGACTGTATGAGTGAGTGATTAAATGTGTCTCACTGAGGGCATGAGTTAGTGACTAAACTGTCTTAATTTGTACATCATTATATCTGTTGTTCTACAAACTGCTGCATATGTTGATCAGTAGCTATATGAGTAACTGTATGGGTTATTGATTGGTTGTCCAAGTATTTGTATGGGAAACTGAGTGTGTGTGTATGGGTGGCTGGGAGGTGTGTGACTCTGTACATAGATGTGTGAGTAGTTGATTCACTATATGTATAGATTCAAAACTGCATGTGGAAACAGCTGTATGGGCGGTTGACTGTGCATGAGTGTATTAGTGAGTGAATGGATATCTCAGTGCTACATGTCAAATTAAGTACATATGTAAAACACAGTACATGTGAGAGTTGACATCTATAAATAACTGTGCATAAGAGCCAGTGAATGTGTGAGTGGCTGTATGGATCATTGTGAACATGTATCAGAGATTGTATAAGAGAGTAAAGTAAATATGTGTTAGTATATGTTTGAATAAGTAAGGTGTGTATAACTGTATAGTTGAGAAAATGGAGGTGTGATTGATTTTTGGCATAACTGACTAGGTGTGTGAGTAACTCCATGGATGAGTGACTGACACTGATTGTATCTAAGGTTATATTAGAGTCTGAAGAGGTTCATGGTATTATCACATGATTGATATCATCAGTGATGTGATCAGTCATGTCAAATGAGATGTTATCAGTGATGTCATCAGTGATGTCATTTGAGATGTCATCAGTGATGTCATCAGTGATGTCACTAACCATGTCATGAATGATGTAATATGTGACATCATCAGCAGTGGATTGCGGGTGCGCGATATATAGTTAGCGCTTATAACTATATATGGAATTTCAATGGTTTTATGCGAGTAAAATAAGGTTTTCTAAATGCAAATCCCTAACTATATATGGCCTAAAACCAATGGTTTTTTCATTGAATTTTCAAGGTTTTGTAAATGCAAATTCCTAACTATATATGGAGTATAACCTATGGTTTTTTCTGTGAATTTCAATGGTTTTTTAATAGCAAACATCAAAAGCTGTCAAATGTCAAGTACGTGATAGGTAAAAACGTTTTCGTGTTTATGCACGCTGATGTGCTTTAAACGCTGCCCCCCCTCCCCACTCCCCTCTTTTCTCTTAGTAGTACTCTCTCTTTGCAGATAGTGAACGGTAGTTAACGCAGACCTTTACCCCTGTTGTAATCCGTCGTACCTGCTTGTCTCTCCATTTGATTGATTATTATCCAAGCATTTACTGTTTTACAATTGGTTCTCTTTGGATCATTCTCTATTTACAAACAAGCACAAAGTCGCAATACTCTGTTTAGTCTTTGCAGATAGTGAAAAATCGTGTAAAAAAATAAAAGTAATCGAGCAAAATCAGTAGGCCACTAATTCGATCTCTTTTTAACCTCGGTAAAATACAAACATTAGGAATAACCCTTCATGAGAAATACGAAAATAGTGAAATGAATTGAGCTCCACACCATGAGGGCTGCAAAACAGCTCGACTCCGCCACCCACACCGCCCAAAATAACGGCAAACCCTATGCAAATATTATAAATATACACAACACACCACCAAAGAAACAGAATAAAACATTTTATTAAATAACTATTTACATAACTATTTTATACTTTTTATTGCCCGATCCGGCTAGCTCAATCGATCGAGCATGAAACTCATGCACTGATAACAAGCGTTGAGAGTTTGTAGAATGATGGCTTCAGATTTTCCACATACGGTGTAGTGGCGCGAACTGGCAGGGGGCGTTTGGATTCTACCCCTTCTCCAAATAAGATTTTCATACGTGAATGTTCGTTCATGCTTTTTGTCCCTGAGTTGCTTCCATGTCACTGCCTTACATAAATGGCATAAGTCTTGGTTATTGAGTGCCATACTTCAGAATTCTAAGCAGTTCTTGTAACACTGTTTAAACCTTATTTGCACCTGCTGCAGCTGCACTATTCAAAGTAAGTGGGGTCCATTTGTGGACCTGACTGCATTGGAAAACAATGTGATACGGTGCCTCCCTAAACCGCTTGACGGAGGCCCCCGAGGGGCGGTGAGATGGCGCGGACTGAGAGGGGGCGCTTGGCTCCTGCCCCCTCCCAAGTCGTGTTGCCCTGGTGAGGCCTGAGATCGCCCCCGGCATAGGCGGCCGGCTCCCGGGGTCCGGCGGAATTTTTTCCCTTTTGAAGAATCTTTCATTCTGGACCTTGTCCCACAATCCGTTTCACCTGAAGACACGCTGTCGTAGGGCGCCCCTTTACCGTTTTAGTTGCCATTCCGCCCGCTTTTGGTACTCTGTGCCTCTTCCGCCATTCAACTGTTTACCACTCGCTCTTGCGACTACAACGTCTCGCTCACCATGTAGTTGAGTTGCTCCCGCTCTTAAGATTTGACCGAACTTTTTGGACTGGTGAAAGCGGGGGAATTCCGACCGCTAGTTGGTGGAGACATTTTGACTATATTCGGCACCTGCATTGTCGCGTAATGCGTCATATGACGCGACGCGTTAGCGCACCCGGAAGTGCTCCGGTGCGCAAGGCGCAGCTTCCCGGAAACGATCCAGAGCGCGCCGCGCAGCGCGTAACGTAAGCATAACAGGTCATGTGACTTGTTAATAAAACTTTTCATTGGTTCATTTTACTTTTCTTTTCCTAATTATGTAAGACTAGGTCATGTGACCTAAAAATAACACTTTTCATTGGATTAAAACATTTTTTTTCCCCAAACGATGAAAGCCCCACCTTGTTTCTGGATGTTTCAGACTGAAGCTGGCGTCACCATGAGAGCACCACCATCTCGTAGCTCCGTCGTGGCCATTCCGCAAGCAATCATGGCAGCCGCTCCCCACCGGAAGCCTGCGGGAGTCGAGGGCCCCCAAGACTTTTGTACAATCTTCAAGGCTGAGGGGACGCTTTCGAGAATGGAACCCAAGCCCTGGCAGACAAGCGTCCGAGTTCCAAGGTGTCCCAGGGCCATTTTACTGGACCAGGCCCAAATCCGAAGAGCCGGCCGCCATTTTAAGAGTCCTGTGGCAGCCGCCTACCGCTGCACCGCAAGAGTGGGAACAACTCAACTACATGGTGAGCGAGACGCTGTAGCCGTAAGAGCGGGCGGTAAACAGCTGAATGGCGGATGAGGCACAGTGTAGCAAAAGCAGGCGGAATGGCGACTGAAACGATAAAGGGGCGCCCCACTACAGCAGACAAGCCTCCGCCATGTGCTTCAAAACTGCATATGTATCTCGTGATATCAAGGTTGGGCAACCAGTACAGAACAAGCAGTTACGAGTCCCATTTACACCGGCGCCATTTTGGGCGCGGCCGGGCAGGTCCAGGATCTACTGAAACATAAAAAATGAGGCTGACGTCTCTGAAGCAGTTCACGAACAGCAGGACATAGCAAATAAACATGAACTCTCTAAAGCTGTTAACTCACTGCAGAACAAAACAAGTGAACCTGAAACCTCTGGAATAATTGTCGCTCAAAAGAACAACACACAAAACTCTGTAGAGCCTGAAGAAAAAAAAACAGAAGGGCACTGTAGTTTCAGACACACTTAACACTAATGACGAAACAAAGATATCGTCTGTTTATAAAGCAGTTATCATCTTGACAGAATTGACAAAGAAGTGTACAGACACCAATGCATCAGCATTCTCGGAGATAACATCTTAAGGAACAAAGAAAGACCTGTTCACTCTTGACACCCCAGGTGCTGTGTATATTGCACTATAGTGCTGCATCGAGAAAACGGGCAACCCTATTGATGTGGATTTTTCATTATTGATTATTGTAAAGAAATGGCGACTCCCCCCTTTAGCAGATTAGCTAAATGTTTGCGTAATTTAGGCATAAAAGTTATATTATTGTTGTTGTTGTTGTTATCGTTATAGTTCTGGTTAATTTCAAAAAATGGTTAAATATATTTACAGTTTTTGTTGCGTTCGTTATATTTAAATATTAATAAAGTTTTAAAATGTAACTGTCTTGGAGTACTATATTTTTTTAAAAAATCGGGTGAATGGGGCCTTGAATCGGGTTATTGTCATGTGTGGGCTTTGCAAGTGTACTACTACAAGATCGGACATTTCAAACTCAAATGCACGTTCTTTTTCTTACCTTTCCGAAGCATGGAGCGCAATAGCAGGCAGAGAAAAGGTGATGCACGTGTTGAACACTGCCTGGCCTGCAAATTGCTGCCAGTGCCCCCCCGCCCGCTCCTGAAAGAGGACACACACACACCGCCGCCCCGAGTACTTCACAAATCTTTAAAAGACCATGCGCTTGTTCAATGGGAAGTGGATAACATGGCTAAGAGCATTTGCTGACTAATGCATGAATATCGCTGACTTTTCAGCGATATTCATGCATTGCGGCCGTTTTTTATCGCATTTGCGATAAACCTTGCTAATAGCAAGGTTTATGTGCGATAAAATTCACCGAAGTGCGGCGATAATTATTGTCTCTAAACAAGTTAGAGACAAAAATTACCGCTAGATGTTGGAAATATGCCCCCGGGTTTTTCCTTGCAGGAATCGGGAAGCGAAAGACTAGCACTGAAATCAGTAGTCTCACACCTGAATCGGGAGGGTTGGCATGTCTGGATACTCTACAGCTGGAGCCATAAACTACATCCGCAGGGCTAGGTGATAGCCTAGGTCCGGCCTGGACAATCGGACACAGAGGAAGAGAAGTGTCAGAGGGTGCGGTAGTGAATAGGGTGAAAGGGAGGTGTCGAACGGGCACAGGGTGTGATTCTCAGAGAAGAGCAGCGCAGATGGGGGAAGTATATGGCCCATGCATGAGAGAGAGAGCGGGGGTGACCATTGCGTGGGGGAGATGCGTGCGAGGGTGGGGAGCCATGCTGAGAATCGACGGCGTGCAGAGAGTGGCCCTGGTCACGGCATCTAAAATGGCTGCCGTGCACGACAAAATTGTGGCATTGGACAAAAACGCAAGATGGTGCAGACAATGTTTATCAATAAGGATTCATTTATAACAAAATATTTACTCGCAGTGACAAAATGGTGTTCAACACTTCCTGATTTCCATCGAATCGAACGTTAACAAACGTCACGCAGCAAAAAAAAAAGCTCACGCACAGAGCGGTTTTTAGCCATGTTATCCAATGGAAGGTGGATAACATGGCTAAGAGCATTTGCTGGATAATGCATGAATATCGCTGACTTTTCAGCGATATTCATGCATTGTGGCCGATGTGCGGCGATAATTTTTGTCTCTAAACAATTAAAACGAAGCACAAAATGGCGAATTCCCGTTTCACTACCAGTTTGCGGCCCAGTTTGCGGCCCGTGAAGCGCTTCTACCGTGAAAAATCAATTTTTTTTTATTTTCCCCACGGGACCCTTTAATAACTCCAACAACATTCCTAGGGGGTCAAGAGGGGTATACCTTGCCCCCTTTCAATAAATTCCCCCTTTGTTTTTCACCTCTTCTTCTCTCTCGATCCTACCGAGAGATAAGATGGCGGCCGCTCCGGACTATTTAGAATGTTGACAGACACCGGAGAGCCAATCAGCTTTCTGTTATCCAATGGAAGGTGGATAACATGGCTAAGAGCATTTGCTGGATAATGCATGAATATCGCTGACTTTTCAGCGATATTCATGCATTGTGGCCGATGTGCGGCGATAATTTTTGTCTCTAAACAATTAAAACGGAGCACAAAATGGCGAATTCCCGTTTCACTACCAGTTTGCGGCCCAGTTCGCGGCCCGTGAAGCGCTTCTACCGTGAAAAATCAATTTTTTTTTATTTTCCCCACGGGACCCTTTAATAACTCCAACAACATTCCTAGGGGGTCAAGAGGGGTATACCTTGCCCCCTTTCAATAAATTCCCCCTTCGTTTTTCACCTCTTCTTCTCTCTTGATCCTACCGAGAGATAAGATGGCGGCCGCTCCGGACTATTTAGAATGTTGACAGACACCGGAGAGCCAATCAGCTTTCTGTTATCCAATGGAAGGTGGATAACATGGCTAAGAGCATTTGCTGGATAATGCATGAATATCGCTGACTTTTCAACGATATTCATGCATTGTGGCCGATGTGCGGCGATAATTTTTGTCTCTAAACAATTAAAACGAAGCACAAAATGGCGAATTCCCGTTTCGCTACCAGTTTGCGGCCCAGTTCGCGGCCCGGGAAACGCTTCTACCGTGAAAAATAATTTTTTTTTTATTTTCCCCACGGGACCCTTTAATAACCCCAACAACAATCCTAGGGGGTCAAGAGGGGTATACCTTGCCCCCTTTCAATAAATTCCCCCTTCGTTTTTCACCTCTTCTTTTCTCTCGATCCTACCGAGAGATAAGATGGCGGCCACTCCGGACTATTTAGAATGTTGACAGACACCGGAGAGCCAATCAGCTTTCTGTTATCCAATGGAAGGTGGATAACATGGCTAAGAGCATTTGCTGGATAATGCATGAATATCGCTGACTTTTCAACGATATTCATGCATTGTGGCCGATGTGCGGCGATAATTTTTGTCTCTAAACAATTAAAACGAAGCACAAAATGGCGAATTCCCGTTTCGCTACCAGTTTGCGGCCCAGTTCGCGGCCCGGGAAACGCTTCTACCGTGAAAAATAATTTTTTTTTTATTTTCCCCACGGGACCCTTTAATAACCCCAACAACAATCCTAGGGGGTCAAGAGGGGTATACCTTGCACCCTTTCAATAAATTCCCCCTTCGTTTTTCACCTCTTCTCTCTCGATCCTACCGAGAGATAAGATGGCGGCCGCTCCGGACTGTTTAGAATGTTGACAGACACCGGAGAGCCAATCAGCTTTCTGCGCGCAAAGTTCCGTTTCGCGAAAAGTAAGCGGACCGGATCGCTGCCCGGAGCGCTGTTACAGATATATATCTTGTTTTGAACGTTAATTTCTCAAAAACTACTGGAGCACATATATTGAGACCTAGCAAAGGCACATCGGGCTAACAGTCCCTACAATTTTGCCAAGTTTCGTGCAAATCCATTCAGCCGTTCGAGCTAAAAGTGAGTCCAACCGCCCTATGGAAAAATGAATGGGAAAAACGCGTTTTGGGACCCCCCTTTTTTCTCAGGCCCCCCTTGACGAAACCCCCCCAAATTTTTAGGGGCTGCTCAGAAACAAAATGTGCCATTTTCCTGAAAATTTCAGCCGATTCCGTCCACAAACGCCAAAGTTATTAGGCATAGAATTTTCAGAAATCCCATAGGGAAAAAATCCTAACTATATATACCTACTGGCGAGACGCCAGTAGGTAATATATATATATATATATATATATATATATATTCACTGAAAAAACCATAGGTTATAGACCATATATAGTTAGGAATTAGCATTTACAAAACCTAGAAAATTCACTGAAAAAAACATAGGTTACAGACCATATATAGTTAGGAATTAGCATTTACAAAACCTTAATTTACTCGCACAAAACCATAGAAATTCGAATATATAGTTAGTTGCAATAACTATATATCGCGTACCCGCAATCCACTGCTGATGATTTCACATATTACATCATTCATGACATGGTCAGTGACATCACTGATGACATCACCGATGACATCATCCAGTGTGTGTTTAAATATGTTTTACATATTGAAGAATGAGTGGATGTATAAGTGTCTGGATGAAGAATTTAGTAGGTGCATGACTGACTGTATGAGAGAGTGATTAAATGTGTCTCACTGAGTGCATGGGTTAGTGACTAAACTGTCTTAATTTGTGCATCATTATGTCTGTTGTTCTGTAAACTGCTGAATGTGTTAATCAGTAGCTATATTAGTAACTATATGGGATATTCATTGGTTGCCCAAGTATTTGTATGGGAGACTGAGTATGTGTATGAGTGGCTGGGAGGTGTGTGACTCTGTGCAAAGATGTGTGAGCAGTTGATTCACTAGATGTATGGGTTCAAAAGTGCATGTGGAAACAGCTGCATGGGCGGTTGACTGTGTGCATGAGTGTATTGGTGAGTGAATGGATATCTAAGTGCTACATGTCAAAGTAAGTACATATGTAAAACACAGTCCATGTGAGAGTTGACATATATAAATAACTGAACATAAGAGCCAGTGAATGTGAGAGTGGCTTTATGAATCATTGTGAACTTGTATGAGAGATTGTATAAGAGAGTAAATATGTGTTAGAATATGTTTGAATTAGTAAGGTGTGTATAACTGTATAGTTGAGGAAATGGAGGTGTGATTGATACTTTGCATGACTGACTAGGTGTGTGAGTAACTCCATGGATGAGTGACAGTCTGTGAGTGTCTGTTTACACTGAGTAGATCTAAGGTTATATTAGAGTCTGAAGAGCTTCATCGTATTATCACATGAATGATGTCATCAGTGATGTCATCAGTGATGTCATTTAAGATGTCATCAGTGATGTCATTTGAGATGTCATCAGTGATGTCATTTGAGATGTCATCAGTGATGTCATCAGTGAGGTCATGTGAGATGACATCAGTGATGTCATCAGTGATGTCACTGAGCATGTCATGAATGATGTAATATGTGACATCATCAGCAGTGGATTGCGGGTGCGCGATATATAGTTATTGCAACTAACTATATATTCGAATTTCTATGGTTTTGTGCGAGTAAATTAAGGTTTTGTAAATGCTAATTCCTAACTATATATGGTCTATAACCTATGTTTTTTTTAGTGAATTTTCTAGGTTTTGTAAATGCTAATTCCTAACTATATATGGTCTATAACCAATGGTTTTTTCAGTGAATTTCAATGGCTTATTAATAGCAAATATCAAAAGCTGTCAAATGTCAAGTACGTGATAGGTAAAAACATTTTCGTGTTTATGCACGCTGATGTGCTTTGAACGCTGCCCCCCCTCCCCCCCCGCTTTTCTCTTAGGAGTACTCTCTCTTTGCAGATAGTGAAGGGTAGTTAACGCAGGCCTTTGCCCCCGTTGTAATCCGTCGTGCCTGCTTCTCTCTCCATTTGATTGATTGTTATCCAAGTATTTACTGTTTTAGAATTGGTTCTCTTTGGTTCATTCTCTATTTACAAACAAGCACAGAGTCGCAATACTCTGTTTAGTCTTTGCAGATAGTGAAAAATCGTTTTAAAAAACAAAAGGAATCGAGCAAAATCAGTAGGCCACTAATGAGATCTCTTTTTGACCTCGCTAAAATAGAAACATTAAGAACAACCCCTCATGAGAAATACGAAACTAGTGAGATGAACTGAGCTCCACACGATGATGGCTGCAAGACAGCTCCGCCCCCCACCCCACCCAAAATAACGACAAACCCTATGCAAATATTATAAATATATACAACACACCAGCAAAGTAACAGGGTAAAACATTTTATTAAATAACTATTTACATAACTATTTTATACTTTTTGTTGCCCGATCCGGCTAGCTCAATCGATCGAGCATGAGACTCATGCACTCTGATCTCCTTAGCCTCAGTCAAGCATCAATAGTAAGATTTTCATACATGAGTGTACGTTCACGGTTTTGGTCCCTGAGTTGCTTCGATGTCACTGCCTTGCACAAATGGCATAAGTCCTGGATGTTGGGTGCCATAGTTCAGAGTTCTGAGCAGCGCTTGTAACACTGTCTAAAGCTTATTTGCACCTGCTGCAGCTTCACTATTCTCAAAGTAAGTGGGGGCCGTTTGTGAACCTGACTGCATTTGAAAACAATGTGATACGGTACCTCCCTAAACCGCTTGACGGAGGCCCCCGAGGGGCGGTGTGATGGCGCGGACTCGGAGAAGACGCTTGGCTCCGACCCCCTCCCCAAGTCTTGTTGCCCTGGTGTGGCCTGAGATCGCACCCGACATAGGCGGCCGGCTCCCGGGGTCAAGCGGAACTTTTTGCTTTTTGGTGACTCTTCCATTCTGAACATTGTCCCACAATCCGTTTGACCTGAAACGATTACACAAATAAAACATTTGTGAGTTTTAAATTTCCGGAGAAGTATAATTCACCAATACCTTTCTCTGTAGATCTTTTTCCATTAACAATCCCAGTTCCATCACCCGCCCAGGATATCACTACTGTTAGTTGTCATTTTTGCTTCTGTTTTAATAAAAAATGTTTTATTGTGTTTACTGTTTTTGTTGCGATGTATATATTTATAAGTTATTAAAGTGTTATAATCCTACAAATTTTTTATCGATTATTGCTCTTTGAGATATTCCCTGTCACACGGAATATCTCAAAGAGCAATAATCGGACCCTGTCTACAAACAGAGAAGAATAGGAATATTCTGTCTCCCTTTGCAGATAGTGAAGGATAGGTAATGCAGACTTTTGTCCCCCGTTGTAATCCGTCATGCCTGTTTTTCTCCCCACTGATTGATTGATTGGCTGGACATTTATTGTTCAAGGAATAGTTCTCTCGAGGTATTCTCTGTTTGCAAATAACGTGGAATAGAAATATTCAGTCTAGTCTTTGCAAGTAGTGAAGGGTGGGTAATGCGGACCTTTGTCCCCTGTTGTAATCTGTCATGCCCATCTACTCCCCACTGATTGAGAAACTAGTTCCACCCGGACCATTTATTAGAGGTACATCATCTGGCTCAACCGGAGAGTACCCCTAATAAAGAAGACATATGTAAAATACGAAGTAATCACTGTATGCTGTTAAACAGAAACTTTAGCATGAAACACACTTGAAAAGGAAGGGAAAGAAATCAAACAAAATCATTAGGCCACTGATGAGTTTTTGACTTCGCTAGAAATAAGAAACATGGAAGTGGTGAAAAAAGCCAAGCTTGACGTTACGGCAGCCACAAGGTAGCTAGGCTCCGCCACCCTCCCACTGCTCCAAGCTTGTCTGTCCCACCGCCCGCCACGCACAATACCAGTAACATGAAATAGATACAAATCAGCAGATACCTACCCCCATTCCGGAAACTCCCGAAGTGCAACAGGGCCACGGTTACGCCCATCCGGAAGATGAGGCCTCGACACGTGCAGGGCGGGGCCTGGCCAACCGCCATCAGCCGTGGGCTGGATGGCCCGAAATGTACTGGTCTCCCAATTCCCTTCTTCTGCCGCCTTGCAGACCACGGGGGGGGGGATGTCTTGCCTCTGCCTCCGACCCCCCCCTCTTATCGCCTGGTCCGGACATCACGGATATCAACGCCAGGTGTCGGCGTGGGGTGCGCTGGGAGGGAGAGGCGGCGCAAACGAGCCTCTCCCACCCCCCCAGGTGGGGCCCCTCAGCTGCACCCCCAACGCTCCACTCACCCAACAAAAGGGTTCCTCCACTCTTGCAATGCAGCGACGCTGCACTCACCCGACAAAAGGTCTCATCCACTATTGCGAGGCAATGATGCTCCGCTCACCCAGCGGGGGTCTCGTCCACTGTTGCGGTGCAACGACGCTTCTAGTTTCCTGCGTCCAGAAACGTTCTCCTCAACTTTGAAGAATCTATAAGAGCCACGGGAGCCCCCGACCCCCGATGGGGAATGACTGCCATGATCACCCACGGAACGACCACGACGTAGCCGTGGGACGTCGGCGCGCTCATGCCGGCGCCGGCCTCAGTCTTGAAATCACCTAAATCCTGCAAGACTACCAACTTGATCAGTTCCGGTGGGACACCAGTATGACCCGGTAGGAGAGATTGTTGCCTCCCACCCCACTTTGACTGATGGTTCATGTCGGCAGTCCCCTCTGCTACCCTTCAACGAAAACTTTTGGACTGCCGAAAGAGGTCCCGGTCCAACCACGAGTTGGTGGAGACATTTTGACTATACTTGGACCTTCCTGACCTCACCCAAAATGGCGCCGGTACAAATGAAACTCTCAACTCCTTGTTGTGCCCCGATTGCTCAGCCTTGATATCATGAGATATGTATGCAGTTTTTAGCACATGAATTGATATGGGATAAGACTGATTATATGTTCGGACAATGAATTGATCCAGGATGGGTATTGATTATACGTTCGAACAATGAATTGACATGGGACGGGTACTGATTACACGTTCGAACAATGAATTGATATTAAGTTCTAATGCATCATTGATTACTATATTTATTATTGAAGGTTCGAATTGTCGACACTTTTGGTACTTGCTCACAATGAATTATCGATATGATTTTGTTGCACTTGTTGCACTTTTTACTATGAAATCAACGACCACTGACTCTCTGTTATGTTTTCCACAAATAAATACCCCCCCCCCCCCCCCCATTTACAGTTCCAGCCTGCTCCGTGGCCGGCCCACGGGGTTGTAGGCCCGTATTTGGGCACCAACATTTTTATTAAAGGTTTTTGAAAAAGCAAACGTAGTTGTAACGCGTAGATTGGTAAGTTTTAAAAAAGCAGGTGAAATGAAGCCGCTCAATTAGTTAAGGGTTAAAAAGTATAGTACGCAGAAACATTGAAAATATGAATGGTCCAGGTTTGTTGTGTGTTTTTCATTTTTGTACAGCATAAAGCAATCGATAAAGATCCTGGTATTTAGCCTCTACTTTATATGCTACCTGTATCAGGGAAGTTGTTTTAAATGCCCCTAAGCCACCCCGAACGAATGTCACCTGGCCCCCCTAGTACGAACAAAAACGACCCTGTACCACTGTAGGTTATCTCTCTTCCTCAAAAATGACAAAAATTACTTTCTAGGACGTTTTGGAAATTGATGATTTTCATATGATCTATTTATTAAAGTAATACTCATCTCTCCGCATGAAATTAATTTTCCACATGCTACACAAGTCAATCTCATCTGCCTAAAGTTCTTTTACAGATTTGGGACCGTTTCCCTTGCCTCTGACTCACTTATTGCTAAGTCATTGGTGGATGTTTTTGCCGGTCGGGGATTATCCACCAAATCTCGAAGTTGTGCTTTAGAATAATTAAGAGGGTGCCACCTCTCCATGTGCCGATGCATGGTATGATTACCATAGCTATATTTTTTTTCGGTCCCTCTCGAGAGTTTTTTTTTTGCAGATGAGGCAGGTAACGAACCTGGCATTAACTTTCTTTTCATGAGAAGGAAAAGAAAAAAATTGCCAGATAAAATTCACTTTCACATGGGACGTTCTTGGCATTTCTTTCAGAAACTTTTACATCACTGTGTCATTTCTTTGTCTATCCTGGTTAAAGCAATGTCATGTAAATAGTTCTTTAAAAAGTTTTTTTTTAACGTGTTTACTTTGTTGGAGCGTTGTATATATTTATAAGTTATTAAAGTGTTATAATACTACTACTTTGTTGGAGTGCTATATATTTTTAATGTGACACATAATTGTGAAGACTTTGATGTACAAAAAGGCATCCCTGGAATCTTCCGCTTCAGGCTCGGTCCCACACACCCTTACAGTGAGAATCCCCTCCCCAATCACAATACAGGATCGTTATCAGATAGTAGGAACACGTGTGGTGTGACGGATCTCATGAGGTGGGGGCTTTGATCTACTGTAACTCCTTTGAACAGGGGTGATTCTTTACAGTTGGGGCCATAAACTACATCCGCAGGGCTAGGTGATAGCCTGGGACCGGCCTGGACAATCGGACACAGAGGAAGAGGAATGTCAGAGGGTGCGGTAGTGAATAGGGTGAAAGGGTGGTGTCGGGCGGGCACAGGGTGTGATTCTCAGGGAAGAGCAGCGCAGATGGGGGGAGGTTTATGGCCGGAGCGGGGGTGACCAGTGCGTGGGGGAGATGCTTGCGAGGGTGGGGAGCCTTGCTGAGGATCGGTGGCGTGCAGAGAGTGGGTCTGGTCAAGGCATCTAAAATGGCTGCCGTGCACGACAAAAGTGTGGCATTGGAAAAAAAGCAAGATGGCGCAGACAATGTTTATCAATACGGATTAATTTACAACAAATATTTTTAACAATATATTTACTCGCAGTGTCAAAATGGCGGTCAACACTTCTTGATTTCCTTCGAGTCGAACGTTAACAGAAGTCAAGCGGCAAAAAAAAAAAAAAAACGCTCACGCGCAACCGCCGGAAGACAAGTATCAACATATATGAGCCTCCTCAACCACCCTCAGAAAACATAGGGGGTCAGGATACGTCTCCCATACCCCCTTATACCCAATACTCACATTGCTTTTCCTCCATCTTGTAATTTAATTAAAACGAAACACAAAATGACAAAATTCCCGTTTCGCTACCAGTTTGCGACCCGGTTCGCGAACCGAGAAGCGCTTCTACCGCGAAAAATCAATTTTTTTTTTTTGCCCTACGGGACCCTTTAATACCCCAACATCATTCCTAGGGGGTCAAGAGGAGTCTACCTTGCCCCCTTTCATTAAATTCCCCCTTCGTTTTTCTCCCCCTCTTGTCTCTCGATCCTACCGAGAGACAAGATGGCGGCCGCAGCGGACTGTTTAGAATGTTGACAGACACCGGAGAGCCAATCAGCTTCGCTTCGCAAAGCTCCGTTACGCGAAAAGTACGTGATCTGGAGCGCTATCCGGGACGCTGTCACAGATATATCTATTTTTTTAAACGTTAATTTCTCAAAATCCACTGGAGCACATATATTGAGACCCAGCAAAGGCACATCGGGCTAACAGTCCCTACAATTTTGCCAAGTTTCATGTAAATCCATTCAGCCGTTCGAGCTAAAAGTGAGGCCAAATGCCCTATGGAAAAATGAATGGGAAAAACGTGTTTTGGGACCCCCCTTTTTTCTCGGCCCCCCCTTGACGAAACCCCCCCAAATTTTCAGGGGCTGCTCAGAAACAAAATGTGCCATTTTCCTTGAAATTTCAGCCGATTCTGTCCACAAACGCTAAAGTTATTAGACATAGAATTTTCAAAAGTTCCATAGAGAAAAAATCCTAACTAAATATACCTACTGGCGATCGCCAGTAGGTAATATATATATATATATATATATATATATATATATATATATATATATATATATATATATATCACACACGAGAGAAATAATCCAGCACTCCGCTCGTTGGATGCAGTTAAATTCATTGTAGCACACTGTTAGAGCCTACGCGTTTCGAACCAGATGGTTCCTTTTCACGGCAGTGTTACACAGTAGTCCTACTTTGCTCTCATTATATCTGTGCATATAACAGTGCATTCTGGGACATGCAGTTTAACTTATACATTTGTATATACGAACATTTCTTCATGTTTGTATTGCATTATTATATACAATGTTATTCATTCGTGCTGTTTTTACACTATTTTTCACATTTGGCTGCTGAGTGCCCGTTTGCGAATGGCATGTCCTTATGGCACTGGTGCTCGGTGTATTGGCAGTGTTCACAACTGTGCACATAGTCTGTATAGCTTTGTACAATGCATGGAACCTACATGGGTTGGGTTCTTGGTTAGTCTGTGCTACCAGTTTCCATATCTAGGGCTGAGTGCCCTTGCCACTGCCTTGACTTTACACCAATATTTCAAACACCGATCAGGCAAATGCAATTTGTTATCAGTTAATGTACCTGATCTCAATGTCTGAATGTTAAGCAGTCTAGAAAGTACAAATTAGAGATGAAAATATAACTCCTCATCCCCGTTCAATCCTGTCGGCTGTTTAGTTTTGAAGCGCATGATAAGTTTTGATTCCAGTCTCCTTAGCTTTAGTTTTCTGTTCCCACCACATTCATGTTGCTGGATTGCGGCCATGCCAAAAAATTGAATATCTTTCCATGTTTTGTTGTTGTGTGTTGTTATATGTTTCGCCATGGCATAGGCGAAGTCTTTGTTTTGTATGGCACGGATGTGCTCCAGAATTCTTTTCTTCAAAGCACAAGTGGTGCTCCCAATGTACTTCTTACCACAGTAACATTGTAGCATATAGACTACAAAACTAGTTTCACAGGTTATGTACTCTCTGATGGTGTAGATCTTGTTTGTTGGATCTGTTATTGCTTTCATGTTTTTTCCTATTTTGCAGGCCTTGCAAGTACTGCATTTGACGAAGCCTTTTCTCTTTTCCGATAGCCAATTGTTTGTTTTTTTGTCCTCATAGTGGCTATGTACCAAATGATCCACTAGGTTGGGAGCTCTCCTGTAAGTTACCAAGGGTCTTTCTCCAACATTCTTACCTATGTCCGGATCTTTGACGATCAGATGCCAATACTTGCTGAGTAATTTTTGTATTTTGTAGCTTTCTTTGCTATATGTAATGATCATTCTTGGAGGTTCAATCTTTGTTTGTTTTCCGTTGTTGTTTGTGTTCCTTGTTTTTGGCAATAGAGTATCAGCTCTTGTTTTCTGTCTAGCTTTGGTTTCTCCTAGCTGGATGTCATGGTATTTGTATCCGCGCTGCAGAAATCTCTCTTTTGTTTCTTTAAAGTTCTTTTCTAGTTCACCATCTTCTGAACAATTTCTCCTCATTCTCAATAGTTCCCCATAGGGAATGCTTTTCTTCAGTTTCTCGGGGTGGAAGCTTCGTCCGTGCAATATACTATTTGTAGCAGTTTTTTTCCCTGAAAATGGTTGTTTGTATTTGGTTGTTGTGTACATATACTTTAGTGTCCAGGAATTACACCTCTTTATTGCTGATATTGTAGGTGAATCTTAGCCCTACTTCGTTGTTGTTGAGTTCATTGAAGAATTTTAGGAAATCAGATTTTGTTCCTTTCCACAACAGGAAGAGATTGTCAATGTAGCGCAGCCATAACGCTACATCGGCCATATGTCGGTCATTTTCTTCTCTCCAAGCTATGCTCTTCTCCCACCATCCCATGGTGAGATTGGCATAGCTTGGAGAGAAGGAAACTCCCATCGCGGTACCGCATTTTTGCATGTAGACCCTTTTATTAAAAAGGAATACATTATTGTACAACCAAAGTTTGATCATTTCGATCAACATTTTTGAATGATCACATTCCTTGATTGGTCTCTGCTGTAGGAAGTATTGTACTGCTTTGATACCTATCTCGTGTTCTATCGATGTATATAATGAAACAACATCGATAGTAACAAGCATGTAGGTAGGTTGCCATTCAGTTTCCATTAAGATACGCAAAAAATCACCAGTATCTTTAATGTACGAGCTAAGAGTTGGTACAATAGGTGATAAGAAATGGTCAACGTAGTTTGCCATATGTTCATATAAACTCCCACAGCTAGAAATGATTGGTCTCCCCGGGGGTTTGTTTAGAGTCTTATGGATCTTGGGAAGAAAATATATGGTGGGTGTTATAGGATACTCAACCATAAGAAATCTCCTTTCTTCCTCTGTTATCAAGCCGTTTTCTTTCCAAGTGTTTAGCTTGATTCCTAGCTCGTTCTTGAATCTTGGTGTTGGATCTTGGGTTATGCAGATATAATCTTTGGTGTTGCTTAGTTGTCGCATCGCTTCTTCCACATAATCAGCTTTCTCCATAATCACTATATTTCCCCCCTTATTGGCTGGTTTTATTTCAACCTTATTGTTTTCTTTGAGAGTTTGAATGGCAAGACGTTCTGATTTGGATAGATTTTCTCTTTTGGTATTTTCAATTTGCTTCATTTGTTCCAAATCTGCCAGTACTAGTTCGTAGAATGTATCAATTTTGTTGCCTGGGTTCAGAATAGGACAGAACTTGGATTTGTTTTTAAATTCTGTCCGTCTTCTTTCGTCTGTTGTTAAATCCATTTCATTTAGTATTTGCGTGTCAGACACTTGAGAGGCCTCTGTTTGATTTGCTAATTCGTATGCTGTCCATAAACACGGAATTTCACTTGTGAGGATTTCGCTCGTTGAGTCACTTGATTCTTGGCTGTCTTGAATCAAAAGTGGTGTCGTTTTTTGATGTGGGAATCTCACAAAATGTTTTTGAAGTTTGAGTTTCCTCACATACTTATAGAGGTCGATTTTTGTTTCTACAATATCTCAGTGTGTTTCGGGGCAAAATGATAGGCCTTTATTGAGAAGTGTGCGTTCGTTTTCGGAAGGTATGTATCTGGACAAATTGATTATTAAGTTTGGCGATGTTTTTTCATTGGACGTTTTGTTGTTGTTTACTTTTTGGAAGGTTTGCAGTTCTGCAGATTGTATCCGCTTGCTTTTGTTCCTTCCTCTCCTTGTTTTGCGTTTTGTCCTTTTAATTGATAGGTACCCCTTTCCATGGGTCTCGATGGCTGGTAATTTCTGTTTCTGGTTTTTCCTCGAGGTGTTAGTTGTTTCTGATACACCAGGGTTAGTTTGTCTAAAAAAGAGAACCTTCTAGTGTTTCTGTTGGCTCGTTGTTCACCATCACTGACCTCAGATTCAGGTTCGCTCGAAGATGGTGTTGTCATCGGCTCACCCGGCGATTTCAATTGTTGTTTGTAAATCTCATATTTTTTGGCAAATGTCAAAATTGTTCCGAATTCATAATCATTCTCATCTCTACGAAATACTCTTTGTTTTCTCAATTGAACTTCCTCCTCATGTTTATCTAAGTTTTTTTCCATGTCTGACATTAGTTTTTTGACGGTTGCGCTGTCTTCTTTGAGGGCTAAGATTTGATTTTCAACGTACCTTATTTTGTCATGGATTTCTTCTACATCTTTCCTTGCATACTTAATTGTGATTAGCATCATGTTGCGCGAGCAGTCCATATTGTTCATTCCCCATTCCTCTAGCATCTCAGGTTTGGTGTCAGGGTGGTTTGGGAGTGTGATGATTCGCAATCCTCTTGGAACCATTTTATGTTCGATATATTTTTCTAGAGTTATGATTTCCCATGATCTTGATATCTCCTTTCGCATTAGTTTTTTTAATTGTGTAAAGAGTTGTTTGGCTGTAACTGTTGTTGCTTGCGGTTCTTTTCTAACTTCCTCCCTTCGTTCTGCTCTATCTGTGCCTTTTTGGAAAAGGCTTTCCACAACTGTAATTCTCTTTGCGGCACGTTCCTCCATTGTATCTGAAAATGTTTGGTTCTATTAATGTTATTATTGCTGTCTTGATCGGGTTAGTTGAGCATCTGTTCGAACAACTTGTCACAGTTTTCAAGATATTGTTCGTAAATGAAATCCCCTGACGGGATATCGTTGATTAACAGTGTTTGTTGCTTTTTTCCAACGAGCGAGGTCAAATACGTAATCAAAGCAGTTTTGTACGTTAATGGTTTTTTTCTTTTCCGAGTGAGTTTAGCAATTTTGTGACCTTACTTCGACATACGGCATTCTTTCTCTTTCACACGCAGTTCAGCTCACCTGGGAGACTCCCGGTCGTGTCCGCGTCCTCCGGCCCAGCACTCCGGCGCTCAACCAGTGGGTGTGGAAGGAGTTCTGCCTGTATGTTGCTCCAATCAGCTCTCACTTTCTCGGAGATTTTTGCTTGGCCGCTTCAATCCACGATGCCGGCACTGATGCTTCCGAGATGGTTGCTTTTTCGGAGGTGATTGTAGGTATGTCGGGCTCTCCACTGTTTGAAAATGCCAATCACGATGAGTCCTGTCGCAGACGGAGCACTTTGTAAGCCGGTGCTGGACTCGGGACCAGGACCGGGTTCCGTTTTAAATCACACACGAGAGAAATAATCCAGCACTCCGCTCGTTGGATGCAGTTAGATTTATTGTAGCACACTGTTAGAGCCTACGCGTTTCGAACCAGATGGTTCCTTCTCACTGCAGTGTTACACAGTAGTCCTACTTTGCTCTCATTATATCTGTGCATATAACAGTGCATTCTGGGACATGCAGTTTAACTTATACATTTGTATATACGAACATTTCTTCATGTTTGTATTGGATTATTATATACAATGTTATTCATTCGTGCTGTTTTTACACTATTTTTCACATTTCACATTTCTAGATATGGAAACTGGTAGCACAGACTAACCAAGAGCCCAACCCATGTAGGTTCCATGCATTGTACAAAGCTATACAGACTATGTGCACAGTTGTGAACACTGCCAATACACCGAGCACCAGTGCCATAAGGACATGCCATTCGCAAATGGGCACTCAGCCGCCAAATGTGAAAAATAGTGTAAAAACAGTTACTCTTTCCGACTTCACGTTTTTAACAATACCAGCCAGTGTTTATTACATAGTTTTTTTATCACTAGGCCAGGTATTTTTTAACATCACCTTTTTATCACTCCTGACCCCACTGACACTCACTCCAATTCACTCAAATAGCACCCACATTTAAAAAGGTGCTCCAGCGTAGTCGCTTGTCGCAGCACTGCCCCGTCCGGCAGCCGGGCGGGAAGACCCCGAGGATGAAGCATGACACCAAGGGCCCTTTTGGTGTGTGAGGGGTATTTTAAACAAATGTGTGTATTCCAGAGTCATCAGGATACATACAAAAAAACCCTTGAGGTGGACCCCTTTGATTACAGTTACTTTTGCATGAGGAGGATGTGCCCACCTCGGTGCCACGCAGCACTACTTCTTCCTCCCCCCTTTTGATCTCCCTATGTCCAGCATTATATGCTGGATGAAGGACAACTCACCAAATCAATACTGATAAAAATGAGGTTCTGGTCTTTGGCCTTCAGACCCCCATTTGGTCTGCTGCCTGGTGGCCCGCAGAATGTGGTCCCCTTTCTGTTCCAGTAAAAATGGCTAAGAATCTGGGTGTCCTATGTGACAAGGACCTGTCTTTTGACGCCCAGTTGAACCAAACAGTCACTACCTGCTTTTACATCCTCAAAATTTTGAAGAAAGTTCTGCTGTTTATACCTTTGGAGCTACATCCCCCACCATTATTGCACTAGACACCTACCGGCTAGACTACTGCAATGCTTTGTACCTTAATATCAGCATAGGCTGCCTGAACAAGCTCCAGGTGGTGCAAGAAGCAGCAGCAAGGCGGCCCTTCACATCCCAAAACACCAGTCCGCCAGTGAAGGTATCCATGCCTTGCACTGGCTTCCCATCTGGAAGCGCATCTCCTTCAAGGCTCTGATCTTGGTGTACAAAGCTACGCATAGCAAAGGCTCACCACACCTTAAAATAATGTTTCAATGGTACGCTCCAGGGAGAGCCTTGAGATCCTCGACTCATAAGAAACTTGTCTCTCCCAGATTTTGATGGTCCAAATTGGGTGGCTGTTCATTCTCTGCGGCGGCCACTATGCTCTGGATCTCCCTGCCCCCTTCTATTACCATGGCTGGCTCGCTTCCGGTCTTCAGGAAACTTCTGAAGACCTGTTTCAGGATCCACGATATTGCGCCTGCATTACATGAAAAACTACATCTCCCATGATCCTCTGGGAGAGGGGAGTTATTTTAGCCTAACAAGACACACTTCCTGTTGTGTGTAATTCCATTGTTGTTCCGGCATTTCCTGGCATGGGGAAAGGCTTTCCTGCATGTCGTTCCGGGCCATGATCTAAGTGAAGGGAGGTTGCTGCCTGATTCTCGTAAAAGGTATGACCTCGTTTTCCCCTTGATTTATTACGGAGCACGCTGCTTTCCGCCGCGCTGCCGTTGGATTCCAACAGACTTTCAATTATATACCAGAGCAGAACGCGGTAGTATTCTGCTATGCGCTGCTGTTTGTTTTACGTTTGTGTGGGTGTGCCGAATTCGAAGTGACTGTAACTTTTCATTGAGCGCAACTGACATCAATACCCTTCATTATTTTCTTTGTTTTCCCTGCTACTGTCAACGCGGAGCGCTGTAGTGGTCTCAACTACGCGCTACTGTGTGAATTTGCTATTCGGAGGATTCTCAGTTAGGAAGCGGAGTGCAGTGGTTAAAGGTCTACACGCTACTGTGTTCCACAAAAATTGTTTTTTCACATGCACTAGGAAAGTGCTTCAGTGCATTCTCACTCTGTTGAAAACGGGCACATGGCAGGATAATATGTATCAGTACACCACCACATAACAGAGTGGAGTGTTGTGGTTTTTGCAACCTACACATTACCGTATCTGTAGATAATAGTGGTGCTTACAGTTGGAGTATTATTCGCCATAAAGAAGGGATATCTGTATTTTCTTTTCCTCTGGAATGAATTACCAGAATCCATTATTTCACACAATCCTCATGCTCCTTTCATGGTATGCCTAGGGGTCTGTTCGATAATGCACATGTTTATCTTTCAAGAGGAAAGGGTTAAGAATGCATTATGAGTATGTTCTATGTTTTCATTAGGCAAAACAAAGTCACGAGGGGAGTTGTTGAAGAGGCATTCATCTGAGTTTGTGTTTCTCTTTTGAAGCAGGTATATAGACATTCTATCGAGACCATATGAGTGTAGACTGATGTTGTATGCTTTTGTCTTTAAGTTTATCCATTGTCGTTTCAGGTTTCCCTTCCCTGCAGGCCCTTTCCTTTCCCTTCCCTTTTCCTTTTTTCCCTCACCTAATGGCTCAAATACTCTGTGTATTACTATCACAGTGTTTGTGACGTTTGGAGGAGGACCATTATATGCTACAACTGGATTCTGTGGAGCCAAGTCTGACAACCCGGCTCTTTGACTCTTAGCTGGCTGCTGCTAGTCTTTCTTCTGCTCGCATAGTTCCTTGACACCTTTTGCTTTAGTGCACTCTATGAATATCCTATGCTATCCCAAAAAGTTGCATTTAGTGCCTAAATATAGTTTTTATGTTATTCACCCAGAGCCAAGTTCCTCAGACCCCTCACTATATAGCGGCCAATCCAAAAATAAGGGTTTTTACCTTATGTAGTTCACCCATCATGGTAGTTTGTCATCGAAGGTGGCCCTAAACTAGAAGTAGAGAGCCCCTATCACCCATCATCTCAGAGGGGCTCTGAAATACAGATTGTCCCACGGTGTGCACAGCAACAGTGCTTGATCACCATCTGGAGCTGTAGGCCTAAGGTGAAACCAATCAGCATGTCAGCAAAACCTGGCACCAAATGTGAAAACTGAGAGAGAACACCCCACTCAGAGCAGACATGTGCTTTGAACATCACCACTACAGGTGGTATAACTTCTCCTCTGCACCCACGGAAATTAGGAGCTCAGCCCACTGCAGTCATGAGAAGTTGCCTTGGGCTGTAACACCATCATCATGCTTGGTGTGGAGGAGCCCAAAACCTTGCAAAGCTAAGATGACACTCTGCGGGCTACGTCATCTCATCATCCAACTGCTTTGATATCCATTTCTCAACAAACACAGCATTTCAGAAAGAGCTTTCTGAATCACTCAGTGTATGTGCGTAGATTGTGAGAAAGGAGTACTGCCAGTCGCAATCTCTCTCACTTACCGATTCAGAGACTTTGCAAATTCTAAAACCCTTCAAACATCTGGCCTCATATAGCTTTTCTGATAAATCTAGCAAAATAGTCACAGATTAAATAAAATGTTTACAGTCAGTGTCTGCTACCTGAAGAAGTTAGTCTGTCATCTGGTATGGGTGTACCTGTATTAGGAGCACTAAAGAACACGATAAATGGCAGTTGTTTTTGCAGTAATTAAGGGCCAGATGTAGGTGGCCGTTTCAGGCCATTTACCAATCGGTAACGGTCGATTTTGGCCGTTACCGATCGGTAAATGGGTGACAGGTATGTAGGGGGCATTTATTTACCGAATCGGTAAAATTACCGATTCGGTAATTCTACCGAATCGGTAAAATAAAAATTTGGTAAATTTACCGAATCTGAGGCACCCAGATGTAGGTGGGACTCTTCTGAGTCCCAGAGGCCTTACCGAATCTGTATTTTACCATCAAATCCAATTTGATGGTAAATATCGATTCCGGTGTGCATGCACATGTGTGCATGCACACCTATGCCATGTGACAGGTAGACCTGCCCTTCGACGGGGCGGCCATCCAGAAGTGCCTGGAGTTTGTGTTTGATTGGTTCGGGAAAAGCGGCCTCAAATGCAACTCGGACAAATCCGAGATATTGTTTTTCGGCTGTCCTGCCGACCCGAGATGGAAGCTTTGGTGGCCTTCGGCCATGTTCCCCCCGGCCAGCGATTCTGTTACAGCAAAGAATCTGGGCATGTTGGTCGATAACACCCTCTCCTTCAAAGCCCAGGTAGCTGGCCTGACAGGGAAGTGCTTTGCCATCTTAAGGATGTTGAGAAAGTTTCTGCCGTACCTATCTTTGGAACATAAGAAGATAACGGTGCAGGCCCTGATAGGCTCTCGCCTAGACTATGCCAACATCCTTTACTTGGGTCTTCCTGAATATCTGCTGACCCGTCTGCAGATAGTCCAAAATTCAGCAGCCAGGGCAATCTTTGGCCTTACCAGAAGAGCCAGGGCGAGCAATCTCCTTGCCACTCTGCACTGGCTGCCGATTCGCAAGCGCATCTCATTTAAGACCTTAACTACAGCTTTTAAGGCGCTTCACAATCTCGGCGCTGGCTATTTGCAGAGAAGGGTCAATTTCTATCTTCCATCTAGACCCTTGAGGTCTGCTGCCCAGGCCTATGCCATGGTACCGGTAGTGAGACGTGTTCGCTGTGGAGGTCGCTCTTTTAGCTACCTTGCCCCCCATCTTTGGAACACTCTGCCCCTGATGCTGCGAACGTGCCCTAATTTGTCCGCCTTTAGAAAAGGACTTAAAACGTATCTCTTTGCTCTGTAAGTTGTTCCTTGGATTTCTAGTACCGTTTGGCTGTCTTGTTGGTTGCTGGTAGTTTGTGAAGAGGATCTATAGCGCCGGGACGCTCTTTGAGCAGCTGAGCGCTCTACAAAACACCCAGTAACATAACATAACATAACATAACATAACATAACATGTATGCCTGCCACATGGCACCTGAGCCTGTTTTGGGGGTGCCAGAGGGTGTCAAAGTGACACCCCCTGCACCCTTGTGAAAATCGGTATTTACCGAATCGGTAAATACCGAATCGTTAATGCCCATTCATTCCTATGGGCTTCAAAGCCCATGGGAATGAATGGGCATTACCGATTCGGTATTTACCAAATTGGTAAATACCGATTTTTTTCTGATTCGTTATTCCAGCACATCTGGAATACCTACATGTCCACCCCTCAGAATTACCGATTCTCAATTACCGAATCGGTAATATTCGGTAATTTTCGGTAATTGAGAATCGGTAAATCTATTTTACCTACATCTGGCCCACAGTGTATTACTTCACTTACTGCATGGATCCCAAAATGCCTCAAACTTAGGCGAGACCAGTACCACAGATTAAAATCTGCTTCAAGAAGTGCAACCACCATGGATTTCATTGCAGGACCCCCGTGCAAACAAATATACATACCTACATTTTGAATGCAGGTAATGTACTTAATGGTGTAGTTCAGCATACATTTTATCAAGTAAAATTCTCCAAAATTTGATTGGTGAAAACTGCAAGGGTTTGAGTGCTGGTGCTCAGGAATGGGGAAAACATACAGTATAAGCATATTATCCCCAATTCTGTCTGACAGAACTAAGAATGAGGAGGTAATACCTTAATAGGAAAGAACAAGCTCTATGTTATGGGTATTATTCACTGGTGGTAGTGTTGTAAGGTTCAAAAGGGTCCGCCCACAAGTCTCCATTATAGCTACGCTTAAACTTGACATCTTTTTCTAATGGTGACTTTTCACATGCCTTGCACTTACATGATAATCTACTTAGAAATTGTTCTGCATGCAGCACATTTCTTAATAAGCATTTTATCATCCCATTCATACCCTCTGTCCAAGGCTAAGGAACATTGAACGTGATGCCCTTGAATTTGGTTGTCTGGTTGGAGACAGCTTTGAGTCTCAAGCTGAAGGAGCAAGGTTCCACGTTCTAGATTTACTCTGGAGCCCTATGCCGGTGTCTCTTTTCGTCTGCATAAAAGTGTTGAGGGGAGGGAAATTGTTAACAAATTACTCATTACTGTTCCAATGAGCTATAACTCAAAAGACTTAGAGACTCCGAATCCAGAGTTTAGTTAGTTTATTACAAAGCCAAGAACAATTGGACAAACAAACACCTCAAGATGAGGGTGTAGAAATACATTGGAACTAATACAAAGCCAAATCTACAAGTGAAATTGCGGCAGTGCAGCATGCACAGAATAACCAGCTCCAGAATCAGGATACAAATATAATGGCTCCTACATCCAAATTAAAAAGTGTAGAAGAGTAGGATCTGCTTCTTACAGTTACCCCCACTTTTTTCTGATGTTTCACTGTTTTTGACTTAGTCTGGCTGGGATTCAGCCTTTCAGGACACCAGCCTAGCTGCTTTCTCTTATGAACTGATTGCAGGTACTTTAGGTACACTCCAGATTGGATTCTGGGGTACCTTATAAGTCCCTAGTATATGGTACACTATATAGCCAGGGCATAGGTACCCCAGAGGCCTCCCAGGGGCTGCAGCATATATTATGCCACCCCTGAGAGGCTTTTCAAATTGACACCACAGGTCTGCTTCTGCAACCTGTGTAAGGTGGGGCATGCACCCCTTACTTAGATATAGGTTCACTATATCTACCTTATCACTGAACATATCAACCTATCAGTCACCCTATTTCAGACCTTATCAATCCTGAAGGCAGGGTGCTGGGTTTCATGTGAGAGGGTGCCCATGCATGAGCAGGACTGTTCTGCAGTCTTCAGAATCTATTCTCTGGGGTTGTTCTGTGATGCAGCCATACCATATACTCCTAAGTGCATTATAACTTCACGGTAAGTGCTAACTTTAAAACGGGTGCACAGAAATATGTTATGTTTGGTGTCAAACACCTTGGAATCATACCTCCCCACCAGTAACTGGCGGGGGGGTATGATTCCACCCTCCTAGAGGGAGAAATATGACAATACAGGGTCACCCGGTACCAACTTTCTCGACCCTGGCATCACAAGATCGATAGTGCCAGCCACAGACGCGAGGCTGGCTTCCTGCTGCTGGATGAAACGCCGGCAGGCAAAGGCTGGCAATAGCTTTCCTGTCACAGGGAGGTGTAACCACCTTCCAGACAGGCTTTAGTGTATTGGGGCTGGGTGGGTGCACTCCAAGAGTGCTTTGATGTCTACGCAGGCACCAAAGACGCATCTGACCAGTTTTCAACTGCAAAGCTCCTGAGGACTCTGAAGACTTTTGCAACACATGAGATGGGTTTCCAAGTGTCCTGAGGTCGACTAGTGTGCTCAGCAAAACTGAGACCCATATCCCTCGTGGGGACCATGCAACCCGAACCCCTGGGCACTGTGTACATTTGCAGAAGCATCTGCTTTCTGGCAACCCCTGAAGCTGTGCTTTGGGCTACTTGTATTCCAGACCCGAGCAGTGATTCCACTGAAGATTATTGGCCTACACTCCATGAGTGTTCCATGGGCTGGTATTTTGTGATTCCTCTCGAGGTCCCTTCGCAATCCCTTGTCCGTCGACCTGTGGGTCCCTGAGAAGGGAACTTTAACTTTCAATGGGCTTTCCTTGTTGCTCCGGACGTGCTTGCACTCTCCATCACCTGGTTTGTCCTCACTAAAGCATCTTTTCTCTGACCGCGTGGGTTGCAGTTGCCAAGGCTTGTTGATGTTCAATATGGACAATGACCCTCCCTAGCACTGACACATGGGTTCTGGCCTTAGAGCCTTCTAAGTCTGAAAGGGTTTGCTCAAAGTCCTCTCCTAAGTGTCCTTAATCTTTAGAATTCCAACCGCGACTTTCCCATAGGATTGTACATAGCTCGCAGCTGTGTTCTCACACTGCACGCATCCCCCGTGGGTCCCCTGTGTCACTTCCTTGGTTGGTTCCTTGGGGTCCCAGCGATTCTTCATACTCTAGGCACTGTGTCTAGTCAAGTCATGGTTGTTATACCACTTTCTTGGTATATGGTTCGGTCTCCCCCCTGGAGCCCGCTGTGTATTGTGCTGTTTACTTTCGTTCTAGTACTGTAATATTGTGTGCCTTGTTCTCTAATCTCATAAAGAGGTTAGTAGAGAGTGTTTAGTAATACAATTCATGTTTATATTTTTTATGCATACTTTGTCTGGTTCTCCTTTCATTTGGTCATTCAAGAGGTTATAGACTGGTAAAACAAGCTGCTTTACATTCCTACGAGATTTAGCCTGAAGGCTACTCTCCATAGCTACCACTAGGATAGCTTTCAAAAAAGGTTGTCTTTAACCTAATCATCAATAAGGGTTGTTTGGACTGGTAGATGGTGCCCACTATAATTAGTGCAAAAACAACAGGTGATGGACCGAATGTGGATCATTGTCACACACTCAACCCAGTCCAAAGATCTGGGCCCAAATCCATCATTTTTTTGCACTCCACACCACCCTGGGTTAGACAATGGCGATATGCAAATCAGCTCTGACCCTGTGCCCCATGGGAACAGTCCAGTCCGAACTACAAAAGCCATGTCCTTCCCAGAACGGAATCAAGCATCCGAGGACCGGACCGGTTTCGAGGTAACACCTCTCATCAGTCCGGCTAGCTTGACTCCAGTGGTGTGGAGTGCCTGGGACCCACGTCTGGGCATCCCCAGCACACTTAGGGTGGAATATGCAAAAACAACAGGTGATGGACCGAATGTGGATCAATGTCACACACTCAACCCAGTCCAAAGATCTGGGCCCAAATCCATCGTTTTTTTGCACTCCACACCACCCTGGGTTAGACAATGGCGATATGCAAATCAGCTCTGACCCTGTGCCCCATGGGAACAGTCCAGTCCGAACTACAAAAGCCATGTCCTTCCCAGAACGGAATCAAGCATCCGAGGACCGGACCGGTTTCGAGGTAACACCTCTCATCAGCCCGGCTAGCTTGACTCCAGTGGTGTGCAGTGCCTGGGACCCACGTCTGGGCATCCCCAGCGCACTTAGGGCGGAATATGCAAAAACAACAGGTGATGGACCGAATGTGGATCAATGTCACACACTCAACCCAGTCCAAAGATCTGGGCCAAAATCCATAGTTTTTTTGCACTCCACACCACCCTGGGTTAGACAATGGCGATATGCAAATCAGCTCTGACCCTGTGCCCCATGGGAACAGTCCAGTCCGAACTACAAAAGCCATGTCCTTCCCAGAACGGAATCAAGCATCCGAGGACCGGACCGGTTTCGAGGTAACACCTCTCATCAGCCCGGCTAGCTAGACTCCAGTGGTGTGGAGTGCCTGGGACCCACGTCTGGGCATCCCCAGCGCACTTAGGGTGGAATATGCAAAAACAACAGGTGATGGACCGAATGTGGATCAATGTCACACACTCAACCCAGTCCAAAGATTAGTGGTCAACATATACCAGGCCAACTTTTCACAAAAAGTGTTAGTCTATCCCTACACTACCGCTAATGTGACATTCCTACTTAGCATTTCCCAGGCAGGTTCCCTAAAGGTGCCAGCTCGTAAAGGCTTCCTAAAAAGTCGGTTCACATTGAATGGGTCTGGAAGCATAATGCTTCCAGACCCAGTGACTCCAGTGGTGTGGAGTGCCTGGGACCCACGTCTGGGCATCCCCAGCGCACTTAGGGTGGAATATGCAAAAACAACAGGTGATGGACCGAATGTGGATCAATGTCACACACTCAACCCAGTCCAAAGATTAGTGGTCAGCATATACCAGGCCAACTTTTCACAAAAAGTGTTAGTCTATCCCTACACTACAACTAATGTGACATTCCTACTTAGCATTTCCCAGGCAGGTTCCCTAAAGGTGCCAGCTCGTAAAGGCTTCCTAAAAAGTCGGTTCACATTGAATGGGTCTGGAAGCATAATGCTAAAGAACTTGTTCTAAGATGCTCTCTCTTTCACTGCAAGGCAGAATTCCCCAGACTCTGTCCCTAACTTCAATTCAAGGACTTCAGGTAGCTTCCCAGATCTCATTTTGGCATCACCCCATCCATGCAAGGCACCTCCTTTTAGGTAGCTTTCCATACGGCAGCGATGCTCCCAGGCCTTGGTTTGATGACCTTGATTCCCAGGCTCTCTCCTATGAGAAAGAACACAGTCCATCATTATTAGCAAAGCTGTTCAATGTATTCTCTCCGCCTTACTAAGCCTAACTCCTAAAACAAAGACATTTTTCTAACTAACAAGGAGGAATATCTCCACTTGTAACAGAAAAGTGAGAAAGAACGAATTCCACATACACATGAAATTTACTAGCGAATCTAATGCAAGAGCTTCCAGGGACAAATACAATTCAGGACTACAGAAAAGAGCCACCATAAGAAACGGCACATCAGTTACTAAAGCACACGTATAAGTAAACATTATTTCTGAACACATTTAAATCAATGCACTTATCATGGGCATTTTTGCTAGCCACTTGTATGATTCTACACCTTAAGGTTTTCATCTTGCAACATTGATTTCTTCATGTTTACACTGAAATACCTCTAGCATTTCACTTTTCACGTTATTACAGTACAAACTCTGTTGACCCACTGTTAGCACAAAAAAGTCTTAAATGCGGAAACAAACTACCCATGATTATAATGCCTCCCTACAAATGAAATAGCAAAATCACGCTCAAACAATCCCCCCGCAGATGACTAGAGTCACCATACTCATTTGCAACCCCCTGTTGAAAGAACCAACTTAAACAGGTGTTGCAGCCAGTCTTCCCTTTCAAAACCTCCCCAAGGGCCAGATTTGGAGACCAAATACCGGTCGGTAACGGACGATTTTGGCCGTTACCGACCGGTATTTGGGTTTTGTAATGTAGGGGGCCTTTGATTTACAAAATCGGTAAATTGACTTATTCGGTAAATTTACAGAATTGGTAAAATACCGAATCAGTAAATTTACCGATTCTGTAAATCAATATGTAGGTGGCACTGCAAACAGTGCCACAGGTCCCTAAGAATTCGTTATTTACCATGTAATACTATTGCACGGTAAATAACAAATTCCTGTGTACATGCACATCTGTGCATGTACACCTGTGCCATGTGGTGTACAGACATGCCCTAAGGGCATGTCTGTGTGTCACATGGCACACAAGCCAGAAACAGGGGTGCAACAGGGTGTTAAAGTGACACCCTGTCCCCCTTGGTAATTCGGTATTTTTACTGATTCGGTAATTACTGAATTGGTATTTGCCATTGATTCCTATAGGCTTCAAGGTGCATAAGAATCAATGGAATATACCGATTCGTTAATTACCGAATCGGTAAATACTGAATCCTACCAATTTGGTATTTGTTACCGAAATATTACCTACATCAGATTTACCGATACATGAATACCGAATCGGTAAAACTCGGTATTTATGAATCAGTAAATCTGATTTACCTACATCTAGCCCCTGGTTCTTCAGGTTCTCATAGTGACTGTCTTGCAGTCTCTCCTGTCTCCTCTCTCACTGTCTAATAGAATTCCCAACATATCTTGACCAATCCATGTATAAGCTCTCACTGTGCCCATCAACAAAATGATGCAAACCACAACTATTGCTATTGGTTTCAAGATATAACCAAGAATTCCTTTTCCTAGATTTTCGAACCAACTTCCAACTTTCCCAAATGCTTCACTAACCTTGCTCTAAACTCCCTCAGTTGCCAAATCATGTATCTCATGATGCATCTCAGTGATCTTACTTATATATTTCCTCATATCCTTTCTATGGTGTGGGATATAACTTCAGCACTGTTGAACCCTCAGCATTTTACAGACTCCACCCTCTTTTGCCAATAACACCTCCAAAGCAAGACGGTTTTGCATCTCCATAGCTCTTATCAAGACCACCTCTCCATCTATGAGTAGTAATGACTGAATTGTATTAACCGACAACTTATCCACTATAGTCAACAATTTTCTAATCTTACCATCATTCAAAACCATTCCCAAGCTTGGTATCAGTGCTCCAAACACATCTCTTATAGTCTCTCCTGCACTTGTACCACATTTATCTCTACTTGATGACTTACCTTCCAACGGCCTCAAATCCTCCACATGGTATATCTTAGGAAACACAACACCCACATAAAATGTGCCATAACCCCCCCATGACACCCCCGCGCCGCACGGCCACCAGCTGCTGCGTGTGCCCCTTGCCTGCCCTCTGCCTCGCTGCTGCCTCGTTTGCCGGCTGCCGCCGCTGCGAGTGTTTTTGCCCTTGTTTTGACGGTTTTTTGTGCTTGCTTTGTTTAACTTGGTTTAACTCTCTTTTTCCCCTGTTTTTGCGTTAATTTGTGCCTGTTTGATTGTTTTTGCATTTTTCCCGTGTTTGCTCTCCTTCCTTGTTGTCCGCCTACCGCGCCGCCCCCCGCCCTCCCTTCCCGCCACCGCCGCTTGTCCCCGCCCCTTTTTTGTCTTCTGTAACCCTCCCCGCTCCCGCCTCCCAGCTGCTCCGCCCACCCGCGCACTTGGCCTTAAATGGCGACCGTGCGACGCAGGTGAGTGTGACCCACTTGTGGGACACCCCCGCGCCGCACGGCCACCAGCTGCTGCGTGTGCCCCTTGCCTGCCCTCTGCCTCGCTGCTGCCTCGTTTGCCGGCTGCCGCCGCTGCGAGTGTTTTTGCCCTTGTTTTGACGGTTTTTTGTGCTTGCTTTGTTTAACTTGGTTTAACTCTCTTTTTCCCCTGTTTTTGCGTTAATTTGTGCCTGTTTGATTGTTTTTTCATTTTTCCCGTGTTTGCTCTCCTTCCTTGTTGTCCGCCTACCGTGCCGCCCCCCGCCCTCCCTTCCCGCCACCGCCGCTTGTCCCCGCCCCTTTTTTGTCTTCTGTAACCCTCCCCGCTCCCGCCTCCCAGCTGCTCCGCCCACCCGCGCACTTCGCCTTAAATGGCGACCGTGCGAACGTGCAGCGGTCACGCGCAGCGGGCGCGCCGATTGTGCGCCGAAGGCGCGCCAAAGGTAAGCCCGTCTGCGCCCGTCCGCGACCGGATCGCGACCAGCGCCAGGACCCCTGGACCTCGAAGATCTCGACCTACCCGCCTGACGTACTCAGCCGCCACCCTCATCGCTCTCAACACCGGCCGACTCCCAGAATGCCACCAAGCCACTCCAAGACGCACCCACGGACCTTTCAGCTGCCACGCCTGCAAGTTCTCCTGCATCCGGACCAGCCCCGCACCAGCACCCGCCAAGGCGAACTCCAGCAGCACCCACCTCAAGTGCATCCTGCTCAACACCCGCTCCGTCCACAGACACGCCATCGAACTCTGGAACCTCCTAGACGCCACAGCCCCTGACGTTGCCTTCCTCACGGAGACCTGGATGAACGCCTCTTCAGCTCCCGACATCGCCATCGCTATCCCAGAGGGCTACAAGATCGTCCGGAGGGACCGAAACGCCAACCAGATGGGAGGAGGCATCGCCATCATCCACAGGAACACCATCCGTCTCACGACCAGCACCGACAACACCCTGACCAGCGCCGAACACCTGCATTTCCAGATCCACACCAACCCGAACACCACCCTCAGAGGCACCCTGATCTACCAACCCCCTGGACCACGCACGCAATTCAGCGAGGACATCGCCGACTTCATCAGCCCGCATGCCCTCCCCTCCGCTGACTACATCCTCCTGGGAGACCTCAACTTCCATCTGGAGAACAACAACGACCACAACACCAGCACCCTGCTCGACAACCTCGCCAACCTGGGACTCAAGCAACTGGTGTCCACCCCCACCCACCTCGCCGGACACACACTCGACGCCGTCTTCTCATCCAGCACAGACATCGACTTCAGCCACGCCACAGAGCTTCAATGGACGGACCACAGCTGCATCCACTTCACCTTCAAGAGAACGACGACCCACCAACACCAGCAACAGACCGCCCGCAGAAGCTGGAACAAGATCACAGCAGACCAGCTCGCCACCTCCCTGAGCCAACACCCTCCTGCCAGCTCAGCGAACCCCAGCCAGGCCGCCGACAACCTCACGAAGTGGATCAGCAACTGCGCGGACGAACTCGCCCCGCTGAGGACCCCGCCTAGCAGACCCGGCAGCAAGAAGGCCCCATGGTTCACCGACGAACTCAAGAGCTCCAAGAAGAACTGCCGAGCCCTCGAGAAAGTCTGGAAAAGGGAACCGACACCGGACAACAGGACCTCCTACAAACTTGCCACCCGGAAACACCACCAGCTGATCCGCGCCGCCAAGAAAACAGCATTCAAGGACCGGTTGGACAACAACGCACACAACTGCAAGGAACTCTTCAACATCGTGAAAGAGCTTTCCAACCCCAGCGCAGGAAACAACGACATCACCCCATCGCAAGACCTCTGCAACTCCCTCGCCTCATACTTCCACAACAAGATCACGGACATACACAGCAGTTTCAACAACCAACCAACGCACACCACGACCGACCAGCCACCCCCCCCCACCACCACCCTCCACGCCTGGACCCCGATCAGCACCGAAGACACCATCCGCACGATGAACTCCATCCACTCCGGATCACCGACCGACCCCTGCCCTCACCACGTCTTCAACAAGGCCGACGCTGTCATCGCACCCCACCTGCGAGACATCATCAACACCTCCTTCGACACCGCCATCTTCCCTGAAAGCTGGAAACACGCCGAACTCAGCGCTCTACTCAAGAAACCAACAGCGGACCCCACCGACCTCAAGAATTACCGCCCCATCTCGCTTCTCCCGTTTCCAGCCAAAGTCATCGAGAAGACCGTCAACAAGCAGATGGCCGCCTTCCTCGAGACGAACGGATCCCTCGACCCCTCACAGTCCGGCTTCCGAGCCAAACACAGCACCGAGACCGCCCTCATCGCCGCCACCGATGACATCCGAGCCCTGATGGACAATGGAGAAACAGCGGCCCTCATCCTCCTAGACCTCTCCGCGGCATTCGACACGGTCTGCCACCGCACCCTAGTACGGCGCCTCAGCAACATCGGAATCCAGGACAAGGCGCTGGAATGGATCATCTCCTTCCTCGACGGAAGAACACAGCGAGTCCGCCTACCACCGTACAAGTCAGAGGCCTCCGAAGTCATCTGCGGCGTCCCCCAAGGATCATCCCTGAGCCCCACCCTCTTCAACGTCTACATGAGCCCCCTCGCGGCCATCGTACGCAAACACCACCTCAGCATAATCTCCTACGCCAACGACACCCAGCTGATCCTCTCCCTGACCAACGACCCCGCCGCCGCCAGAGCCAACCTGCACGAAGGGATGAAAGAGGTAGCCGAGTGGATGACGACCAGCCGCCTGAAACTGAACTCCGACAAGACGGAGGTCCTCATCCTGGGCTCCTCACCCTCCGCCTGGGACGACTCCTGGTGGCCTCCCGCCCTGGGCACCGCACCCAAACCGACAGACCATGCACGAAACCTGGGCTTCATCCTGGACTCCTCCCTCTCCATGACCAGGCAAGTCAACAGCGTCTCCTCGGCGTGCTTCAACATCCTACGCATGCTACGGAAGATCTTCTGGTGGATCCCCACAGAGACCAGGAAGACCGTCACCCAGGCCCTCGTCACCAGCCGACTGGACTACGGCAACGCCCTCTACGCCGGGACCACCGCCAAGCTCCAGAAGAGACTCCAGCGGATCCAAAACGCCTCAGCCAGACTCATCCTCGACATCCCACGATCCAGCCACATCTCCGGACATCTGAGAGACCTTCACTGGCTCCCCGTCAACAAGAGAATCGCCTTCCGCCTCCTCACCCACGCACACAAAGCCCTACACGACCAAGGCCCGAGCTACCTCAACAGCCGAGTCAACTTCTACGCTCCCAAACGCCACCTCCGATCAGCCAACCACGCCCTCGCCGCCGTCCCCCGCATCCGAAGAGCGACTACAGGAGGAAGGTCCTTCTCCTACCTGGCCGCCAAGACCTGGAACTCCCTCCCGTCCGACCTGCGCCTGACCCAAGACCACCTCTCCTTCAGGAAGAAGCTGAAGACCTGGCTGTTCGAGCAGTAGCGGCACCCCCCCCCCCCAGCGCCTTGAGACCCTACGGGTATGTAGCGCGCTTTATAAGTGTCACTGATTGATTGATTGATAACAATTCACTAGCAAGCAGACATTTGCTTCCCTCCCACATACAAAATACACATTCAGTACCACTAGTGCCATCTCTTGCAAGAACCTATTTGCAGTGGTTTCAATTGTGAAGATATGATCACACACACACTGTCCCACAAATATCTTGTAATAATAAGTCTGTTCTTGTCTGATGCACAGCTTCCCTCGCTGTTCCCAATCTAAAGCTATTGGACCATAACTTGCCTCAGCCTTGTGCGCTAACTCCTCTTTGGTCCATTCAAAATGTCTATTTCTAGTGTTAAGATGAATTGCTAATGATCTATGTCAATCTTCTACTTGATCTACAATGTTCTTTTCTATGTCAGTCAGCATACATGTCAAATTATGTCTATGTGCCTAACCTGTGTCTAATGTAATGGTAGGTACGAAATGCTTTCCCATTCTCTCTTCTTGTTTGTAATAATCATACTTGTTCAAGTGTTTGTAAGCTGGAACCTCTAATAACACTGCATCACATTTCGAGAAATATTTCTCGTAATTTCCTTTATTATAAAACATGCTAAGCAAATATATATATAATTGTTCATCTAGCTAAACAAGCTTCTTTTATTATTGTCAGGATTTGTAAAAAGTATATACACAAATGTTTTATGTGCTTTTATTACTATTTGTCGAATAAAGCTTGTTTGACTGACTGACTGGCTAAGCAACAAACTACAATTTATACTGTACATCAGAGGCAGATGACGGGATCTGATATCCTCCTCGACTAACGTAGGCATTTGCATACACACATGACAATCTCTCACATCCATTGTTTTTACATACTCATACAATAACTTCGCACAAGCTTGCAACATATAATCACCTTTAGACAAATCTACGCACAGCAAGCGACTAGTCTGATCAATCATAGCACTGGCTCCTAGTCCTGATGCGGTACCAGCTGAACTTGATAAGGCTGACCCCTAGTCATGGGCAAAGGCAGTCATTGTCCCCATTTTTAAAAGGAGTCCCCCGGATGTTATAGACCAATTTTGCTCTTAAATTCTGCATCCAAAATTATGGGTATGGTAGTTCTGGATTGCCTCACAGCATGGCTTGATCATGCCACTGTTATTTCCGATCTCCAATATGGATTCAGGCAGTGGAAAGGGAGACTAGAGCAATGCCTGAATCTCCATTTGGTGATCGGGAAGCATACCTTTGGAAAGGGAGGGGTCCTGCATCTGGCCTTCATGGATCTAACCTCAGCTTTTGACCTTGTCCATAGGTCTAAGCTGTCGTTGAACATTCATGATATAGGGCTAAATACAGAACTGGTCTGCTTCCTGCATACTGCTCATGCTAACTCCACAGCCGCGGTACGGTTTAATGAAGCTGGCAGTCTGACAGACTCATGGCCAATATGAAGGGGGGTCCGGCAGGGATGCATTTTGGCTCCTCTGCTCTTTACTCTATATATTACCATAGTGGGGGACTCTTTAATATCATGCTGCAAGGACATACCTAGGGCTGGCACCAAAATGATCCCTGCATTCTTGTACGCTGACCACCCGGTTTTATTGTCTAGAACTGCAAGGGGCGTGCAACAACTCTTAAACTGTTTTATAGATTTTATGAATTCATTAGACTTAACCACGAATTTGAAGAAATCTCATGCCATGTCCATAGGCTTTTGAAAGGCGGCCAAGACCAAATTTTACTGTCATGGGGATGAGTTAAGTAAGGTATCCACGTTTCCATACCTAGGGGTACTGTTTGATGACCAAGGTGCATTATGTGTGTAATAAACTCTTAAAAAGAATGTCCTAGGTAGAGCAGTAGGGGCCACTCTGGACTTTGCAAAGAGACTAGGGTCAAAACCCTTCCTTGATCTACTGAAGGTCTATAATGCAAAATGTATTCCTATTGTTATGTATGGATGTGATATTTGGGGCTACAAGGACGTGAAGGGTATACAAGTGGCTGAGAATAACTTTATATGTAAACTTCTTGGGGTCCCTGTTGCTACCCCCGTCTACAGTCTGCATGAATAATTGGGGGTGGGCTATATTTCGGACTAGATTGCGGTTGCCCTGTGGTTACGTTTGCTCAGAATCAGGGCTCAACCTTCCCCAAATTTGAACCAACTCATAATCTCGGATTACATTGTGCTAGAGGGGGCCCTACACATCCCTTGGCTGAAATACATAAACAAATAAACAAGATGTCTTGGTTGTCCAGAATTGTTTTTGACCCCTAGGCCCTTGGGAAAGACCGCCATTAGAGAATTTAAACTGCAGTTTATGGATAGGCGGAAATGCCTCAGGGAGAAGGTTGAGTTAGCTAAATCCTAGGTGAGAAGGTTTGTTACATTGAGCTGAGGTCCCTAGCTGCAACTATATTTTTCTTATGTCAGCAGACAATACCATTGTTTTGTCTAGACGAGATTTCATCTGAATATGGTTCCCTGGTTTCTGGCATTTCCGAGAGGATACTCAAAACCGGAATCACTAAAACCCTGCCCCTGTGATAACTTCTTGGAACAGGATACCCTGTACTTAATGTTTTTCTCTGCTTATTATGATTCTTTGCGCAGGCAGCACATTCTTCCTTTACTTAGAGATTGTCAGTTTGTCCAAGTGAAACTGGCCCTTCTCTATCTACAAATGCTAGCCTCACCTATGGTTTGTTTTGGGGTCGCAAGCTTTTTAGTCGGGCCATTACACATAGGAATAGACTATCATTGCAATAGCAATCTTGTGTTAATAGTTGGTTCAAATATGTTTTCTTAAATAATACCTTGCATTTTTAAATTTGATATTACCTACGGACTTGATTTACTATTCTAGCACAGTTGCACTTTATAAGATGTAGGTTTTAAAGGTTTTTTAACACCAATACTGTAATAGTAATGCGGAATGATTTTATTACATTATGTATTTGAGCAAATGTGTATTTTTTATAATATTGTATGCTTTTATGGCTCTTGGCTGTCGAATAAAGTACTTTTGACTGACTGACTGACTGACTGACTCAATGCAACCACGGTTTTCTTTCCAACATTCATTTGCTCACATGTAACACATCACTGACACACTTCTTCAGAAAACGCACAAAACCACTGGTTAAACCACGTTTGCCTAAACACTCGCACCATCGCATCTCTTCCAATGTGAACTGCTCCATGAATCTGTAGTGCCATAAGACTCAGTAAACAATCTGGTAAACCAGCTCTACTGTCTGTTGAGACCCAAATACAATCATTTCTTTTTTCACAACCTACTTTGATCCAACCAGCTTCTTCTTGGTCTGACACTTCTCCCTGCAGACGCCTGACCTCATCACAGGTATCCGCTATGGCTAAAATCATGCTAAGCTCGGTTCTCTCTGTGCTCTTGCCTAAATAGTCCCCATCTACTCAGTTTTCTGACTGCATCAAGGTCCCAAATCGTCAACATTTTATGTAGCGCAGGGCCGCAAGACAGCTTGCTGTACTGCATAAAAGGGAGGGGGCAGAAATGTATCATATTTATTTATCAAAATATGTCACATTCCTGCTCTTTCTCTGTGCTGGAGCACAGCGTGCTGCTTAGCACCAATACAGGCACCCTTGAGCCATGGTGAAAGGCTGCCATGTTACACGGCTCCCTGGATTTATTTGAGTAAGAAGGGACACCTCCCTGCAAAAAAACAATTCTTAAAGGCAAGGGAAACAGAAACCCTTGATTAGAGCAGTGGTGCATGGTGCCAGCCTGTCAGGTGGGTGTAGGACCATGGTAGTGAAGTGGACATCAAGTCAATGATACTGCCAGGATTCTGTTCCTGTGTGAGCTAGCCAGGTGCTCACTTGGGCTCATTGAAGGGATGTAAACTTTTGTCGCTCACTCTTACGTTAGTAGTGTATCAGGGGTGTTAGCCTTCTCCTCTGTGGCTTTATGTAGCTCATTACACTCCCAATCGCCCTGATGTGCAGTACGCCAAGGGAGACCCACTTGACCTCTCAAAAGGGGGTAGAGAAGAAAAGATACCTTATTGGAATGCATCAAGAGTTCAAAAAGTAATTTTAGGTTAGGAAACTAGGAATAAACTATCTGATTTAAAAAGTACTATACTGTGCCTGTCAAAATGTTTTTGTTTGCAGAGAATACAACCAGTTGTGGTTTCCTATCTTCTTTAGTTCTTTCATAAGCACCTACGGGCAGGTGAGGACCAGACAAGCAGCTGACATCATCACCGGGGTTTTGGCGGGTGGGAAGACAACTACCACAACCAGTGTTGCTGCTGTGGCAGATTGTTCTGCTGAACGTGGTGAGTCATGTTTATTAATATTTCCCACTTTCAATTGCCACTCGTGAAATAATGGCCATGTGCATACTTGCTAGTTACTTATTTTCTCCTTCTATTGGTTGTTTTCCATGTATTTCCCTATGTTTTCTATACTTCCTGTTTCTGCAGCTGACATTCTCCTGTTTGTAGCTTTCTTCTTCTCCCTTTATAGGTCTCTACTAGACAGCACATGAGCTGTCTCAAAGAGACATGTTGATTTTAATCTGTGGGCTTCAGCTCCCCTATAGGCTTACTATTTTCACTCTCCATTGTCACTCTCATATCCTTTGTCCCCATTTGTCCATGACATGAATACACCATACACCTTCTTGTGTTAAGCCCTCCTGCACAGAATCAACAAAGTACTTGTGTCCATCCACAGCTCCCATTTCTTTGTGTTTCAGCACTCCAGGCAAGGGCTCATGTTTTCACCTGATCCGTCCTCCACCTCCTGTTGCCTCTTCCACCTCCCATCAGCCTCATCCTAACCCCTGGTTGAGCCCTGTATCACTGTTGCTGAGCGGCAGCTCTCTCTCACACATTTGCTTAATTCTAGTTTATTTGTGTTTAGGCACACAATGTGAGCATGTTCTCTCACTCCTTTCCCCTCCCACCCACCTTACATTCCTGTTGCATGTTTTTTCCCACCACCCACCATCCTCCCTATTGCTTCTTTCCGCCTTGCCCCCCTGCCCCCATCCATTTCTTCTTTACCTAACCCCTAGCCAGACCCTCCTTGCTCATATTCAGCTTTTCTACATCCTCTCCTTTTAACTTTTGGTTCCATTACAACATTGGTAAACATCTCACAGTTTATTACCTTTTGCTCATTTGGAAAAATATAATGAAAGTAAGAAGGGTGCTTGGAGAACGGATGTTGAAACCCCTGTGCCAAAGGCTGTCTGTTTCCCATTAAGAGTTCACAGAATGGGCTTCTCTTTTCAAACCTTTCTTCGTCAGAACAAGCCTTTAAGTGAGCTGTTGCTTCGGGTCTTGAATTCCCAATTAGTAATTTGTGCCCAGCAGGAAGTCGCTGCTGACGTGGATTATGGGCCTTTAGAGTCTTTTGCAAGTTTACCATGAAAGAGGTTTGCTGTTCACGGAATAGATGGCTTGGAAGTACAAGTCTTCACTCCACCTTTGAATTTGCTAGGGTAAAACATAGGATGCAGGGAATAATGTGAATATTGTAAGTGATTAAATGAAAGAATAAAAGTTTGTGCTAGTGTATTGAATTTGAGAACCGGGCTAGTGTCAATTAGTTTTGTGCGATTTATACTTTTTTTTTTTTTTAATTGAAAGGTCTTCAAACTGCTTTCCTCGATATGTGCAGACAGTTGAGTTTTGTTTATGCATAATCCTTGTAAACAAGCAACATGGAGCAAGGAAAAGCTGGCAGCGGATACAGGAGAAATGCTAGCTTCTTCTGTCATCATCTTTTGCTGTTGGAATCAGCAGTAATGCAAAGTGCAGTGTGTGAGTTGAGTCATTCCTGGGCTTTTAGCCAACAGCAGTTTAAATTACTGGTGTCCATGTCCCAGCGCCCCCCCCCCCTCCAAATTTCCCCTTTCTCATGGTTTGGGGTTCCTTGTCGCAATCCACCGGCCAGACAAAATAGCGCTATGGCGTGGCCAGTGCTGGCTGTATCGTAGCACTTTTTCCATGACTTTCAACCATGCTGAGCAGCAGATGTGCTGCTACACAGCAAGGCTAAAAGCCCTTCACATTGGCAACACTAATAACTCTCTTATTGTCGTTGTGAAGACAGGGCGGTTTTACCAGCCGTATACCCCTGAGTAATTTAGAAACTAAAGGATGTTCCCCAGCAGGCTTGTCACCGATAGAGATGTGGCCTGCAGAAATGGCAGAACGAAAATTATTGACAGTCCTATAAGCCAGACCTGAAGAAGCAATCGAGGGCAGAAAATTGACAATCAAAGCGATATCCGCTGACAAAGGATCCACCTCCAATTGTGAACACCAATCACACCACCGTTTTCAAGCTGAAGCATAACGTGTGTGTGTGTTGGGGGACCAAGCCTCGCTGATAAATACACCATGCCACTAGAAGGAGCTGACCCGATTGAACCAGGGGGTGCAGATTGAGAAGAGGGTCCAGCTACAGATTCCACTTCTGGGGAAGAAGGAGCTGCGTCGAACAACTCATCTCCAGAAGAACCGTGAACCAAGCCTGAGCCCTCCAGAGAGGAGTGATCAGAATGAGCTCCGACTGGAAATGCTTCGTGCGAGCCAGGACCCTGGGGATCATCACAAATGGGGGAAATGCATAACACAGGTGAGGAGGCCAGACCTGGAGAAACGCATCCGTGGCTACTGCCTCCGGAACCGGACGCCAACTGAAAAACTGGGGAAGCTGAGTGTTGAGGCGAGATGCAAACAGATCGATCTGACACCGGCCCCAAATCCGGGACAGAGACCGGAACACCCGAGGGTGAAGCCTCCAATCGTTGAAGTCCCTCAGATGACGAGAGTTCCAATCGGCAATCAGATTGTCGCCCCCCGAGAGATATTCTGCAATAACATGTTAGGGTTTGTGCACAGCAAAAAAAATGTCCCCTCTAATTGCACTAGTGGTCTCTGTAATAGCTCTCTTTAAACATACTACTGAAAGCCTTTCTTGTTATCTCAGCCACTCCCTAAGACTTCTGTGTATGTTGCTCAATGTATTCACCAGTTTCGACATTGCTGTCTTGTTTGCACATTGAACCTTGCTTTTACCAAGGCTTATTTAGAAAACATTGGACCTTGCTTTTACCAAGGCTTATTTAGAACACTCCTCCCTAGGCCATGTGCTACTTCAATTCATTAGCATAATAACTTAAGCTCTGCACACATGCTTGTGAGAACCACACCCAGTTCTTCGAAAAACACCCAGCCCTTCGAACCACACCCAGCCCTGTCTATAAAAGGCATCCCCTGAACCTCACCCAGTGCTTGTGCTCATCTACCTCCCACTTACCTGAGAACAGATCCTTCGGCGCTGGCACTCCTGCTCTCTCCAGACCTTCATTGACTTCAACGGGCGCGGCTTATGGCTCTTCCTTCTTCTGGGTTCCGGAAACTTCTTGCCTCAGCCCCTTCTCTGTCCACTGCAATCGACCTGCAAAAGAGAAAGAGGTCAACGTTAGACTGATCAGTATCCCTTTTCAGCAACAAGTAAGTGCAAAACCTTTTATTACCTGAAATAACTTTATCGCCGATTTCTGGATTCATGTAAAGACAATTTGGAACAAGATATCTCCCATGAACTTTGTGGTTCAAACCCCTTGTTACAAGAATACTTTGTGGAACTTTGTGAAATAAACATTGTTTTACAAGGAACTTTTTTAAGAATCGAACAGAGGAAACCATTGACAGCAAGGCAAACAGTAAATCAAGGACTTGCACAAATTACCTGCTGTATTTTGATGTAAAAGTACAGTATTTGTTTTATAAAAAGTCTGGAAATGTGTGAAAAGTGAGTTTGCTATTAAGAATTTAGGCTTTAGTTACATTAAGGTGAATGTTAGATGTTGGTAATTCTGATAATGATATTCGTTTGATTTTACAAAAGTTTTACAGTAATAGAAAGCACATCCCAGAACAGTAACACATTCCAAACCTGGAAGCTTGAGACCAGGATCCAAGAGGTACTTTTAGAAGAGAATTTCTAATAAGATTAAGGTTTAGTCAGGAACACATTTAGGGATAGGTTGCACTTATCTGTTATTTGTTTATGTTTCATTAGGCACCAGTTTCTACAAAAGTCAGAGAGGTCCGCAGATTTTACCAGCTCTTCTACAGTGGAAACGCAAGAACGGTGTTGTCTCTCTTTTTTTTTATCCACTTCCCCCCTTCCCTTGAGCTTATGGTTCTTAGTGCGCTGTTTTAAAACTAGTGGGCTGGAACAAGCAGTTTCACGGTGGGGTCGGACTGTCTTCAACCTCCATCAGAACTGAACAGAAACTCAGGTGAGCTGGGCTTTGACAATGTTTTTTCTTCCCCTGCTTTAGGTAAAAAAAATTGAGTTTCTATTTTATGTCATAAGAAATACCAAGTTCAAGTTCCCCACCAAGAAGCAGATTTGCAGAGCTGTTAGGTTATTGTTAAAATTCTTATAAATCAAATACCCCTTCTTCTTTTTAATGTATATGCACCAGTCAATGTGGACAATACATTTTAGATGCAGATATCAGATAAACTTCTTTTATTCGATGATGAATATATTATTTTTGGTGGGATTGCAACCAGGTTTTTGAGCGTATTCTAGATAGAAAATCTTCAGTTAAATTTTCAAATACAAAGATGCTCTCACAATTTACTTCCTCCATACGCCGTGAGTCTTTAGTTGATATATGGAGGCTCTGCAACCCTGCTCTTCGAGAATACAGTTTTTATTCTCCCCCTCATCACTTACAATCCCGTATAGACTATCTCTTTTTCAGTAAGCGCCTCTCTCAACAAGACTCCCATTCTGAAATTGGTTCTATTTCAATTTCAGACCACGCTCCAGTTTTTGTTAACTTTGAGTTACTCACTTTTACCCCCGATGCAGGCAGATGGCGTTTTAAAAATGTGTTGTTATCTGATCCTAACTTCATAAGCTAGTTCACCTCTTTTGCTTCTGAATTCTTTTCTTTTACCTCTACACCGGACTCTTCTCCTGTAATGATTTGGGATTCCATTAAAGCTTCAGCCAGAGGCTTTATTAATAAACTTTGTTTCACAAAAGAGAAAAGCTTTTCAAGAGAAAAACTCCCAGTTACTTGCTAAAATCAAACACCTTGTATATACATACTATCATTCGTACTCTGAATCCGCGTTAAAGAATCTTATTGAAGCAAAATTTGCATTTAACAAAATATCTACGGAGGCCGCTTCCTCTTATCTTTTAAAAAGTAGCGCTCGGGCGCGTGGCCAAGATTACGGAGTGAGGAGGCGCTTTCTCCCGGAGCTCCCGACCCAGCCCGGGCCCTGAGCCTTTTGTACAGCTTGAACTCCTCCCCATCGGTGTGAAACCGGGTGGGGAAAGGTGCGGGAACGGTTCGGGCTGCACCAGAGCCGTGTTCTAGCCCGGAGTGATTGGGATCCGGCCCGGAACGCTGAGCAGCGCAGAGACCAGACGCGAAGAAAAATGGCGTCCTGGCTGTCCTGAGCTCCTTCCCTGAAGCACGTAGAAGCCGGCAGTGGTGCGGTGAAGAGCGGCGGGCGCCACACTGGGTGCCGTGACGAGACCTGCGACCTGGAAAGGGGACGAGCTGCTCGCGGAGACGACGGGCCCCTAGCTGCTGATCCCTATTGAAATTGAGGCTGCGGCTGCGGCCTAGCTGATCGGAGGCCCGCGAGCCGGAAGGGCGGGGTCTCTGGACGCATAAGCAGCAACGGTGTTGCAGCGACGAGACGGGAACCGGGACCCTCCTGCTGCAGTGGAGGAGTCCGCGTCTGGCCGGCTAGTGACTGACTTTGAGCCGGGCGGGGAGACGCCCATGGCTGGTGCCCTCGCTGGAAGGGAGACAAGGGCCTACAGGAGCACTCGGAGGCGCCATTTTGGCTCTCGTGATGGTGAAAAGTCAGACGGCGAAGTGTTGAGCCTTTGAGACCTACGTCGGGGATAATCGGTTCACCGCAGCTCACTGGGCAGTAGCCGAGGAACGAGACAGGCCAGAGGACCAGAGGACCCGGTTTGCGCGGCTGGGGTCGACCCTTTGCCCCTGGTTGTGGCGAGGCCGGAGGCAACAGTGCCCAGCAGTTGTAGTCGCCCCCTGGACACGGAGGGTCCCGGAGAAGCACCCTGCGACACGAGGCGGAGCCCTTCTAGCCGGACGAGGCGAGTGGAGTCGCTGCCCCGGGGCCCCGGTGCCCAGCTGACGAGGTGCCATTTCTCAGCAGGGCGGCTTCGAAGACAAGATGGCGAGTCAGAAGGGCAATAAACGGAGCGACCGCACGCTCCCCAAGATGCTTGGAAGGTCACAAACCAGGGGGGACCGGAGCCAACCGTCCCCGAACGCAGCGAGTGGCTCCAGTGCTATAGGCGGCAGTGAACCCCCAGTCACTCGGTCCTTTCTGGAGTCGCTTTTTGGGACGCTGAGAGACGACTTCCAGGCGCTGAAGCAAGAGGTGGCCGGGGAAGTCCGTGAGATCCGGAGAGAAGTCGACGGCCTTGGCGAGAGAGTTGTCACGGTGGAAAGTTCCACTCAGAGGCAGGAGGAGGAGATCACGCAACTGCAACATGAGGTGCTGCATTTGAGGGACCAACAGATGGACCTCCAGGCCCACAACGAAGACTTGGAGAACCGTTCTAGGCGGAATAACATCAGGGTCCGGGGTTTACCATCCACGGAAGGGACAGATGTGGCAGAATATCTGAGGGAGCTCTTCAGGGACATCTTGGGCGAAACAGCGGACTTTCCGGTACGAATTGACAGAGCTCATCGAGTGGGGCCCCGTAGACGTGCCTCGGGCCCACCCCCGGATATCCTTGCGTTTCTCCCTGACTTTCCCCTGAAAAAAAGAATCATGGCGGAGGCCAGGAAAAAACCCTCGCTGACGTTTAGAGGACACCCTGTGGCCTTGTATCAAGATCTGTCCGTCATCACCCTCCAGAAAAGGAAGGTGTTTAAAATCGCAACGGACTTCTTGAAACAACATGAAACGCCGTACTCCTGGGGTCACCCTTTTAGGCTTATTTTCCGTTGGAACGGTGTGCTACATCAATTGAGGTCCCTACAGGACACGTGCGAGGTGCTGGGGATCACTGCGGAGGAGGAGGCCTCCGCCACACCTCGCAGAAGACGCACCTCCGGGGACGGCTGGCACAGAGTCTCGAGACGCAGAATATCAGCGGCATCCCAACGTCCGAGTTCGCCTACCATCAGGACTGAAATGGCGAGTGCCATTCAAGAAGCCTCAAGAGACACAATGGTGCACGACGGAGTCGCACTAACAGCGTAAGACTGCTCCGGGGGAGAACGACTTTGCATTTCTGTTTTTGCCGGCTTAGGGCCATGATGGGCTAGGGGGAGGGCAGAGGGGGGAAGGGTGGGCTGGACATCCACTACGATAAGTTACCACAGACTTGTCCGGATAGGACATGGCTGGGACAATATGTTTGAAGAAGTTGGGGGGTTTTGGGGGTTGGGGGAGGGAAGGGAGGGGAGGGAGTTGGGGGACCGAACTGGGGACGGGAGGAAGGGGAGTTGGGGAGTTGGGGGAAGAACGGGTCGGGAGTTGGGTAGGGGAGGGGGGAGTGCAATCCGTTCAGTGTTCTTGATCTTTTCACGATGGCCTAATGGGGAGACACGGGTAATTGAGGCTCATGGGCCCCCCCGACACACAGGACCCACTGCATGTCACATTCTGTCTTGATTCTGGATGGCAACTCGTAAGGTAGTAACCCTTAATGTCAAGGGACTTAATAACCCTGTTAAAAGGAGGGCGATTCTGTCCCTGTTAGAGAACACACAAGCGGACACTTGTCTTTTACAGGAGACTCATTTGCTTGCACGAGATTGCCATAGGTTAAGATCCCGCAAATTTCCCACACAGCTTTATTCTTCATCTAGCACTAAGACGGCGGGGGTGGCGATCTTACTGTCGAGCTCCTTTAGACGGGAGGTCCTCCACAAGTTTGCGGAACATAAAGGGAGACTATTAGTGCACAGATTCAAACTGGGGGCTTTGACATTTACCATTGGTTCGATTTACTGCCCGAATGAGCGTCAGGATACTTTTTTTCAGTCGGCTTTGGTGGACATAACAGCATCTCCAGACAGGCATATCATTCTGGGTGGGAATTTAAATATGGTGGCAGACTCCACTATAGATAGGTCGGCACAGCGCTCTCCACAGACAGGGGAAATGTCACAAGAAGTTAAATCCCAACTTGTGGACCTAGATCTTCATGACCTTTGGCGCCACCTGCATCCTGCAGACCGAGATTACTCCTTTTATTCTCACGCACACAAAACCTACGCGAGGCTGGATCACCTCATAGTTACCGGTCCGGTACGTGACTTAGCTACGGCGTCGGAGGTGGGGATCTTATCTCTATCGGATCACGCACCGGTCTCAGGGAGCTTCTCTCTGCCGGCCGACCGGGCCCCTCGGGTGGTCTGGCGCCTCCGAGACGCGCTGTTAAACAGGAAGTCTGTGGTGGAGAAAGTTACGGAGGTGATCAGGGACTTCCAGACGCATAATGATAACGCAGATACCTCAGCGGCAATGCGATGGGCCGCTCTTAAAGCAGTGGTCAGAGGGGAATTTATTGTGATCTCCTCAGCAGAAAACATGGACCGGAGGCAGAAGAGGGACGAGCTCACCCAAAAAGTAAGGGAATTGGAGGACGTGCACCTGCGTACGGGGCCCCTAGGATTTGGAAACAGCTGAAGGCAGCGAGAAAGCTCCTGTCGTCATTGGACATGGACAGGGCTGAATACGCTGCACTTCGACTGAAACACGCATATTACACGGGGGGACAGGTGTGGTCGCCTACTGGCGAATAAGCTCAGGGTGGCCAATGAACGTCATCGGGTAAAGGAAATTGCGACTGAGAATGGCGGATTAGTTACGGGGGACGAACAGATAGCCGTGGCCTTCCGCCGATTCTATGCAGACTTGTACACCGGGGAGGATCTGCGGGATCAGGAGTCGGAAGACTACCTGGACTCGGTCGCACTCCCGTCCCTAGAACCATCACAAACGGAATATCTCGAAAGGGAGATACGGGTCGAGGAAGTGGTCGCTGCCATCTCCAGGCTTAAACATGGGAAGGCCCCAGGCCCGGACGGCTATACGGCGCTCTTTTGCAGGACGTTCATTGACAAGTTGGCCCCTGTACTAACCAAATTGTTTAATTTATTCTCTGAGCCGGGGGCGATCCCACCGGACCTCCTACAGGCCTCGATTTCGGTTATCCCTAAACCAGGGAAAGATCGGACCCAATGCGGCTCGTACCGCCCGATCTCCCTCTTGAACGTGGACTTGAAACTGTACGCGGGTATTCTGGCGGCGCGCTTAGCACCTCACTTGCCGGGCCTGGTGGAACCGGACCAAGCTGGCTTTGTCCCCGGAAGGCAGACGGTGGACAACACCAAGAGAGTGGTGCACGTTCTGGAGAAGGCCTCCCGGATTCCGGAAGAAAGGATGCTCCTTTCGGTGGATGCCGAAAAGGCGTTTGATCGCGTGCACTGGCCTTATCTAGAAAGGGTTATGACGAGGATGGGGATAGGTGAGAAATTTCGGACCCTGGTCTTTAATTGTTACAGGTTCCCGTCGGCGGTGGTGCGGGTGAATGGCTATGGCTCCCGGAGGTTTGGCATAGAGCGTGGTACTAGACAGGGCTGCCCCCTGTCCCCGCTCCTTTTCGCTTTATATATGGAGCCACTCGCTCAGAGGCTCCGACAGAATACGGACGCTACCGGAGTGAGGATGGGGGGATATGTCCACACAGTCAACCTCTATGCGGACGATGTGATCTTGACCTTGGAGGAACCGAGACGCGCACTGCCCGCATGTATCGGTGAACTGGAGGCTTTCTCGCAGGTGGCTGGCTTCAAAATGAACATGGGCAAATCGACAGCACTGGATATCTCCTTGACTCCCGCAACACTGCGAGAGTTGCAGGACCTTTTCCCCATGGATTGGTCAGCTCACCAAGTCCAGTATTTGGGCATACTGTTAGCACCCACGCTGCAGGCCATGGTGACAGCCAATTATACGGCCTTGACCAGGAAGATTAAAGAGGAATTGGGGAGATGGAGCAAAGGGTTGATATCGTGGCTAGGGAGAGTGGCAGCAGTTAAAATGACTGTCCTCCCTCAGATACTGTACCTATTCAGAGCCCTGCCGCTACACCCGCCTAAGGGCTGGTTTCAGCAGACACAATCGATCCTATCCCGTTTTATTTGGCAAGGCCGCAAACCACGGATGAGGAGAGTTCTCTCCATGCTGGCACCGGAGTCTGGGGGGCTGGGAATCCCAGACCTACGCAAGTATTTTCATGCGGCGCAGCTCCGATATCTGGTTGAATGGAGCCGATGGCAGTCGGACAAGCATATTTCAGGATCAGGCTATAGCGTGTCGCCCTTTACAAGAGGTGCCTTTTTTGCGCAGGGCTCATCGCCCTCCGAATCTTTACGCGTCTTTTGTAACAAGGGTCCCGCTGAGGGTGTGGGATGCTACTAGCACGGCGTACGAGCTTACCACATTCCCCCGTTTACTCCTATTGTGGACAACCCGGACTTTACACCAGGGGTTGCTCAGTGGGCTTCCGCGCACTGGCGGGCTGCTGGATGTAGGTCACTTTTCCACGTGTACAGGCCGGACGGAGTTCTCCCTTTCCAAGCGCTTAAGGAGTACGGTTTGGCTGAGACAGACAGGATGCGTTACTGGCAGGTGCGACACTGGGCTTTGCAACCGCAGGTACGTGAGCTGGCAGATAGGAAACTATCGCCGTACGAGAGGTGGCTAGTGACGCGTACTTCGGATGCTAAACTCATCACAGATCTATATAAATTACTGCAGCCCTCCTTCTTACACTTTCATAATCCAGGTAGGGAACGCTGGAACAGAGAGCTGGGAAGAACGTTGAGCCATAAAGAGTGGGACCAGATCTCATATCGCGCACGGCACTCTGCATATCATGTAGGACTTACTGAAACCTTCACTAAAGTGTCTACGTATTGGTACTACACCCCGGAGCGATTACACGAGATGGACAGGCATATTGATAATACATGCTGGCGAGGATGTGGGCTCCCGGGCACATTGACACACGTCCTGTGGGATTGCCCAGTATTGAGCCTTTATTGGAAAGAGGTGCTAGATGAGGTTGATACTCGATTTGAAATAGAGTTGCCCCGCTTCCCGGCATATGTCCTGTTGGGCTTGCCCAACGGGCTGATGTACCCATTGAAATCCTGTAGGGGCCGACAAATTGCAATCGCATTGGGCTCCGCCGTTCAGAATATCCTAATCCATTGGCCGACCACCACTGTTCCATCTATCACGGGCTGGTTGCTTAGGCTGTGGCACATTCTGGGTATGGAAAAACTGTCACTGATGATGGCGGGGGAGGTGGAGCAATTTGGGGAGTTGTGGCAGCCCTTCCACGCATTGATGGCTACCGAATTCAGGGAGCTGACCTGTCCGAGGTACTTGAGGCTCTTGAGATTGACGCCACCGCTAGAGTTTACTGCACAATAATCATGGGTTGGATAGGTTTTGGGGTAGTGGGGGGGGGGCTAAACTCCGTAGGTTTGGCTTAAGACCGGACACTGGACGGGATGTTGGGAGGGGGTTTGGGAACAAGAGGGGGGTGGGGGGAGTTGGGGTGGAACTGTTCCTTTTAAAAGGGGAGGGCACGGACACTTTCTTCTACCTCAGGGTGTTATTGAATGTAATGTTGTTGGACGAGGAGCCCACACAGCCTCTACTGCTCTTGCGGGACATGTAGCATTCACTTGAAGATGGGCTCCCGGGACTGCAGCACAATGCTATTGCTTGAATGTTATTCCTTTTGTTCTGTGTACCCTTTAAATAAAATACTTTAAACATAAAAAGTAGCGCTCGAGACTATGGAGGTCAAAATAAGATGGGAAAATTATTAGCAAGCTACTTGAAAATCAGACGTGAACGAACCAAAATAGAAACTATACGGACCAACACTGGTTTATCTTTCTTTAAAGATAATTATATATTAAATTAATTTGTTTCTTTTTATAAAAATGTATATATCCCTGAACAACAACCAAACCCGACAGATCTCTCTGCTTGTTTTCAGTCTATTGAACCTCCTTCGCCCTATGACACAGACTTTTCTTCCCTAGAAAAAGATATCACTACAACTGAAATTTCACGCACTATTTCACTATTAACCCCTTGGCCACGGCGGTAATTCCACCATGGCGCCTGGGGGGGGAGGGGGCCGCACGGCGCCGCCATGCTAGTGACGGAACCACTCCGTAATGAGCCATGGGCGCACTGTGCTTGTGACGGAGTGGTTCTGTCACGGCCCCGCCCACTCAGTAAAACTGCCGCAAAGGTGGGGAAATCCTGCAGCGAGGGCGGGGCGGCCACGCCGTGACGGAACCACTCCAGCACAGCGCGTCCATGGCTCGTGATGGAGTGGTTCCGTCATAAGCACGGAAGGGGTTAAAAAGAAGGAAGGCCCCGGGTCCAGATGGTTTTACCATTGAATTTTAGTCTCACTTTGTAAATCTTTTAACCCCTCATCTATTATCAATTTACAATACCTTTATCTCGAGTGGTTCTTCATCTGAGACCTTTCTAGAGGCCATGATTTGTTTAATAACTAAAGAAAATAAAGATCCATCTCTATGTAAAAATTATAGGCCAATTTCTCTAGTAAATCTAGATTACAAGCACTTCACATTGACCCTTATTTACCTACTCCTATTGACCCTGAATAATAAGGCTTTCTAAAAGGTCCTCTATCTTCTGACAATTCAAGTGTTTTTTTTAATATCCTTAGCAAAGCGTCTTCGCTTGACTACCTCATTGCTGCTATAGCATTGGACGCAGAGAAGGCGTTCAACAGAATTGGTTGGGATTGTATGTTTCAGGCATTAAAATGGATAGGATTTCCCTCTAAACTAATATCTCTCATTTCTACACTATATTCTGGTCCCAAAGCCTCTATTTTTGTAAATGGCAAAACCTCAGAATATTTTCCGCATTTTAGGGGAGTGCGTCAAGGATTCCCCCTTTCTCCTCTTTTGTTTATAATAGCATTAGAACCCTTTCTAACTAAGATTAGACTGGATGAATAAATTACTGGCTATCAACTCCATTCCTCTCATGCCAAAATGTCAGTGTATGTGGATGATTTTCTTTTGTACTGCTCCAACCCGACTACCTCCATCCCTTCCTTTTGTATCTCAGGTTGATATTTTCTCTCGATTATCTGGATATCGTCTCAATTCGGATAAATGTGAGGTCTTGCCTTTAAATGTTCTCTGTCACAAAAAATGTCTTCATTCAAACAGGCTTTTCTTGGCAAACCTCTAAGATTAAATATTTGTGCTTATGGTTTTCCTCCAACATCCCAGAAACTTTAAAGATACATTTTGAAAGTACTATAAAGACTTTATCAGATTCTATTGATCGCTGACACCCACTTTTTCTTTCTTGGTGGGGACGTTTAGATTCCATCAAGATGATGCTTTCCCCTTTGATTCCTTATCTTCTCTCTATGATCCCTTTTCACATGCCTGCCTCCTATTTTAAGAAAATTCCTTTGGAAAAATAAACCTTCTCGAATTGCTCTATCTGCCCTAAAGGCAGGCAAATCATCTGGAGACCTTAAATTTCCTGACTTTAAATCATATCAACATGCCTTTTCTCTAAAGCAACCTTCTCGCTGGCTCTCTGAAGATCAACATATTCATCCTCCTATCTGGTTGAATATAGAAAAATATTTTTTATCGCCTTTTGAATTCAAAGAATCACTTGCCCTTCCTAATAATAACTGTCTCTTTCGCTCTCCAGTTACCTCCCATACGTGGAAAATACTTACCCCCACCTTCCTTCTTCTTATCCTTCCTCTCCTTTGTTAGATCAGCAGCCCATCAGGTATAATAATTAATTACGTATTAATAACCGCACTATTTATTGGAAAACAAGGGAGACTCAAGGTGTTACTTTGGATCTCCCAATTACTATTCAATAACATCCCTATATCCTTTTCGGAATTACAATCAAAATTCTCTATACCATCCTCTTCTAAGGCTAAATATATTTTACTTTGCTCCTCTCCCAATATTTCCTTGCTTTACCGGCTATTTTTACTCCTTCATCCAAATGCTCCAATAGTTTTCCTTTGTTATCAACTTCCACTTCAGTTTCTTCTTTATATAAGTGTTTATTTCTTTCTCCAATTAGGGACTAGGGGAAAGTTGAATTTGCTTCGGAAAAGGACTTAACCGACTGTTGGCTATTTCCCTTTGGGATAAGTTATGGCTAAAGATTCACAAGACATCTAGAGCTGCTAACACCTCACAAACCTTATTTTTTGTTTACAAATGTATTTCATTCACTCCTACAAAGTTGGCTTCCATTTCTCCTGATTCCTCTCCTGCCTGCTGGTCTTGTCCTTGTGTAGCTGCTGACCTAAAACACATGCTTTTTGATTGTCCTCCCATCTCTTGCTTTTGGTACCTGATCTGTATCAAAGTAAAAAAATCTTTAAACGCAGATCCCTTTTTCACATACTAACATTTTCTTAGGTTCTTTATCACTTTCCTGGCCTACTCCATTTCAAAACTGTAAACTGGTTGATTTATTATTAGCAATAGCCGTCTATTTGATAACTTTCAACTAGAAACAAGCAGACAAAGTCACTTTCAAAGCATGGTGGAATGCTGTTTGTTTTCATCATAGACTAGACATTAATTATGACACTCCCATATCTCTGTCCATTAAAAGTGACCTTTTATGGCTCCCACTATCCTCCTTTTTAACATGTGTTGCATCTACAACCATGACACCAGTTAACTCTTCCGATGAAGTCCGGAAGCCTCCTTGATGTAATTGTTGTCTTTTCACTTCATTCTCATTTACTCTCATGATCACTCCTTTTGTTGTATGGTTTCAGTTACAGTTAGTCTAAAGAATTTAAAACCTATTTCTCTATGCCCTTAAAGTTTTAAACTCAGGTATTATTTCTCATTTTTGATGATGTACTATTTTATCATCTTTACCTCCCTTGTTTCTTTTTCCTCCCTACCTCCCTCCCCGTTCACCTTTTCTTTTTTCCTTTTTATAACTTTATATTGATAATGATTGTAAGCTTATTATGTTATATCTCTACATATATGAAATGTTCTTATTTTTTTATTCACTTCTTCTCTTAATAAACTTAAACTTTAAAAAAAAGAAATTGGGTTTCTGGCTGTCAGAGTTATGCATACTGTCCAAGCACGCACCACAACCCTAGTGAGGGTAAGTCAGATACACACCATAAATTAACCTGTGCACACCCTCTGGTAGCTTGGCGCAGAGCAGGCAGGCTTAACTTAAGAGGCAATGTGTAAAGTATTGATGCAACACTTCAAACACTATAACAGTGCAAAGCATCATAAAAATGACTGGACATCAGTTCAACAAAAAACTGTTCAAATGTTTATGAACAAATCAAGACCAAAACAGCAAAAATCCAATATGTATAACCAAAGTTATAAACTTCTAAAGAATAAATGAAAATACAGTGCTCAAAAGCTTAAATTTCCATCTGGGCGCTCTTGACCAGGGTACATCCAAAAGTTTGGGTTGACTGCAATGGAGCGAGGGTCGAATACCGGGACCAGCCGTGGGCCTACTGAAAAGTACCTGGGATGTGTCATCAATGGAGTCAAGCTGCGAGAAGCAAAGAGGTGATTCATCAGCATCAAAACGCTGAATCAAAGGAGATGCATCAGCTTCGAACCGCGCAATTCAGAGATGCGTTGTCATCGAGCTGCAGGATGCAGGCAATGCATCAAGAACTGGAGGTGATGCACTATGCAGTTGGCAATGCAAGGACCAGGGACCATGCAGCAGCTGCGATACATCAACGTAGATGGAGATACATCAGTTCTGATCGGCGCAACATCATTGATGCATTGATTCTTAGGATTTGCAGCACTTTATACCCACTTCCTAGGCTCCAGGACTGGATTAGCACCAGTTGGCAGAGAAAGACTTGCAGCAAGCAAAGTCCACATGCTGTTGATGGTGGATGAGAAGTCTTTGATGTCCCTGAGACTCAGAACAGGGGGTAAACCACCATGCCTTAGGTGTCATTTTGGGTTCAAGTGAGATGGGTACATTCCTTCCTCAGGAGGGCAGAGGTTAGCAGGCAGCAGGGCATCATAGAAGAAAAGCAATTCATCAAGAGCAGCAGTCCAGCAGAGTGGCAGTCCTTGTAAAAGCACAGCAGTCCTGCCGCCTGGCAGACTTTCTTTACACTTTCCAGTAGTGTCCAATTTTAATGGGTCAGAGACCCAGTACTTATACCCTGTTGTGTTTTGAAGAGTAGGTGTATTCAAAGGGGTGCTTCGAAGTGCACACATGTCCCCCCTCCCAGCTCTGGCTCCAGACTCACTCCTGCGGGGGTATACAGCCCTTTGTGTATTGACAGGGTTCTGCTTCTTCAGGTGTAAGTTTCATCTCCTCCCTCCCATCCTGCCCAGGATGACCCACAGGATGTGTATGGCTACTCCGTCACACCTAAGCTCCCTTTGTGTGTGGTTTTCTAGATGGAATGAACAAAGTCCATCTTTCAGCCACTTCAAATGTGTATTAGAGAAAGGTTGCAAGCACACATGGCTAAGAGCAGAAAAATGCCATCTTTCTAAAAATGCATGGAGGGAGCACTTGCACACCTTGCTTGTGAATTTTCTCTGGATTATTGTTTGAATCCTTTTCGCATCCTTTATGCATGCTGACTGGGACCATGTGTTGCCTAAGAACACGTACGAGAATTGAATATACAATGATGAACAAGCGATTATTGTTTAAAGGATATTACTTCATTAGGCAGGGTTCACTTAAGTTTTTCGTAGCGGTTAGTTTCTAACTTAAGGGGTTATGGGACATGTAGGATGGGAAGGATAAGAAGGGATTAGAACAGAAGGGTAAACTGATGGGTAGTATTCAATAGGATGCAGGTGAGGTCGAGCAAACCAACATGATTGGAAGAATGTGGCACTAGGGGAATAGTTGAAATAGCTCGTGCAGTACCACTAGGTTCGTTTGAAATGGCAGTTTAGAATGGATTCGAACTTCATTTAAAAAGAAACAGGTAAACTGAAGATTACCGAATCCTGGAAGGTTATATTGATAAGTTTCAAGAGCACAGGGTTTTGTTTTTTTACTCACAGTGGACTGTAGAGAGTAGACTCTTGGTTTAGCATTTAGTTTTTGTTAACAGTAGCAGGGACATTCCGTGTTTACTTAGAAACGTGGGCATATTGACAGGTGTAAGGGGGAGGTAAGCACATTCATAGACTCTAAACCAGAGGTCTTCAAACTTTTGTTGGTTGAGCCCCCCCCAGCTCAATTTGTTTAGCTGTTGGGCCCCCCCAACACCTGGCAGAAATTTCTGCAATCTGGTACACTACATAATTGACCGCCGCACGCATATCCTGGGCCATATCCAGCAAATAATGTTCAATATTATAAGAGTGTTTAATAAAGTGTAGGTTTGTGAGTGGGTGTGCTGAAATGACAGATTATTACATAGCTCGGAACACCATTTTTCTAGATAAAATGTGCGCAAATTCTTTTTACTGGGATGCTTTGTTTTACACATGACATTGATTGATAACACCACCAACATAAATATGACGGGTGTGCATGTTTTTCGCCATAGACGGTCAATCCGTGGATGGATTTTTGCTACTGCCATCCTCAGGTAGTGTCCACATTCAGGGGAAGATTTACAAGGAAGTGCCGCAGCGTGGCACTGCAAGCCCTTTGGCTGCGCCACGCTGCGGCACTTCCGAAGCACAGGGATGTAACATATTTACAAGAATATGACGCATCTCTGGGCTTCCCCCTGCGCTGGCACACAAACTGCAGCCATGCCCCCTCCCACATTTCCTCCTCCATGAATTCCCTCACTACCACTCACCAACGATGCTCCTCATCTCTCTTTATTTTGCCATAGCGCTTCTCATTGTATACTCAAACTCAGGTCTGTGATCTCCATGGTACACATTCTATGGAGCAGGCACATTAACCGTCTGTGCTGGGTGGGTGGCAGGAGTGCTCATGTGTGCACAGTGAGCCATGCGACAGTTTGCGAGTAGGGTAAGAGGTGTGACTACAGGGTGAGCGAGGTGACCATATTTGGTTGCAGATATAAGCGCAGAGTGGGATGAATGAATGTATAGTTAGTGGTGGGCTTATTGGAGTGAGATTGCAGATTGAGCAGTGAGGGAGACAGATGTGTAAAGTGTCACTTGACCGCAGGTTGATTAGTGTGCTTGTAGGGTGAGGTACAGTGTGAACAGTGCAAGTGCATTGTAAATGTAAATGTACATGAATTTATATAGCGCAAATCACCAAGCGGTTTCTAAGCGCTTGCTTAGGGAACCCGTCCTGGTATTCCCCTGTGAGATAACCCCGGCAGGGTATCCGCAAGGTGAAAGCCAGGCATACCGCCGCGAGGGGCCATTGTGGAGATTAAGCAAGCTATTGCCCAGTGTCGCAGAGTGTGAACCCGTGAATCGAGTAGGCACCGGAGCGAGAATTGTCGAGTCCATGGACATTTCAGGACTCAAGACCCCGCCGAGCTGGGAATTGAACCCTGGTCCCGGGCTGACCTCTGCTTCCAGGTCTGCCTCCTCTAACCAGTGAGCTACACTTCTCCACATTGTGAGTGCAGAGTGATCACTGTGAGTACAGGGTAAGTGGGTGAATGGTGAGTGCATGTGGATCATTGTGAGTGCAGGGTGAGCGTGAAATTGAAGGGCAAGAATGAGAAGCGAGTTGTCTGAATGCAAGGTGCATTCCCAGACACTTGAAGTAACTCAGATTGTTATTGATGGCAGCGTAGGGTTTCAAATGTTTTAAACTATTGCTAATATGGCAGTAACCAGGGATCAGGGTTGAGGAAATAAATAATGTGGTGATCCTGCAGCAAACTCCCAGTCTCGTGGTTAGGGTTGACAGATTATTATTTTGATGTCCCAGGCAGTACAAAAATAAGCAGTCACTTAAAGCTGTTTTGTCAGTACTTGTCCATGCATACTTTGAACAGCAAATAGAACTAGAAATAATTTTTACTTGTGTTCCAGGGCTGCTTGAATAATCTACGGCTAAAAATAAAAGGGTTTTTGTGGAGAGTCTGCGCACACCGTATTTGAACACAGTAAACAAAGAATAATCATGTTTAACTTAGTGAATGCGTGCAACCCAGTTAAAAGGTAGCCAGCCTATTGAACTAACACAATACTTATGGTGGAAAACCACCAGTACACCAGATCCACAGCTAAAAAATTCTGTATGTTTTCTTCACATTAGTAATCAGCAAAATATCACAATATCTTCTGTTAGTTTAAACATTATTTTTTATAATGTACCAAAATCGTTTTTTCTTGTATTTTTCAAGTCAAAGAACTGGCAACATGAAAATCATACCATGAATTGCGAGTAATGCAAGTATTTTACAAATAATGCTTAAACTAACAGAATATATTGTGAACTTTGCTGATTACTAATGTGAAGATAACATACAGTATTTTTTAGCTGTGCATCCGGCATACTGGTTATAATAAAAGGGAACATGTAGTCTGCAAAAGAACACATGGCTGGCTGGCATTTTGCACCCCTGCCTGTGTAGTTTTAAAAGAAACTGTCTTCTTTCTGGGAAGCGCTAACCCTCCCAGGTGGGGGTTAATTCGTACAGCTGAAATGCTTCAGCTGGAGTGAGAGGCAGGATGTCTCCACTGCTTAAACTGAAAGCAAACTAACAGACAGGCATTTCAGCTGCAGTGCGAGGCTAGGAGTCTCCTCTGTAAAAATATCGAATGTGAGAATGTGAAGGCTGTCTTTCAGTTTCTTTACCTTCGGTTTTAGCAGAGGAGACTTCCTGTCTCCTAACTGCAGCTCAAGCTGAATGGATTAACCTCCTCTTGGGACAGTGAACATAATAAAAGCGTGGGCACTTCGTGCCCCGTCGATTTCCCCTCCCTCCTCCCTCCAACCATTCCGAAGTTCTCTAAGAAGACTTGTCAGGGAACAAAAGTAAAATTAGAGTGGAGTGATGCCCCCCCCCTTAGGAAGGTGTTGCGCCCCCCCCCAGGAAGGCGCGCCCCACAGTTTGAATAACTCTGCTCTAAACAATGGTAGGATTTTATGTAGAGTGTGAGGCTTGGGTAATTGTTTAATCTACAAGGGTAGGACTATCCTAACATTACCGCAAAGTTATGGTTAAAATGTGCATCTGTGTAAAAACAGTTCATTAAGTCATGACAGAAGATTAACATGGGTTTTCATTTTAGTATTTTAACAGCTTCCCCTGACGAAGGGCAAAATAAATGCCCAAAATGCGTTGGGACTGAGATTATTAGCTGTAATACATGAATCAATGTTTCGATGTGACATATTAAGAGACCTCGATTGGCACAACTACCTTATGTGAAACAAAGGGGCATTTGGACAGTTTTATCATATATAAGCAAGTCAAGCTGGATGAAACATGAAAATCATGGAATAAAATGAACTTGAACCTGAAACGCTTTGTAACGTATTCCTGTAGAAGCTGTGCGATTGGCTTGCAGCAAAGTGTAGCTGCAATTGTTGTTTCAATCTTTCTAAAAGTGCCATTTTAAAAAAGTAGTGATTATTTATTCTTTACCAGTACCACTCCAATGATATGAAACATGACAAAGCTATTCCTTCTCATTCAGGAATTACAGCGTATAAGTATAATAAGTAATTTCCAATGTTAGTAAAAAAGGAATTTGGGTGTTTTTCACTACCTGGTCATGAAAACTTAAAACTACATGTCTTGCCTTTTGATTACACAGCTCCCTGCCATTTGGGCTACCCAGGGCCTACCTTAGTGGTGATATAATTAACACAAGGGGAGTTTAAGGCATATCAAGGGGTCCTAAATACCAAGCCAACATGGCAGTGTAAACTGCACTCACAGGCTCTTCATTGGCAGGCCTGATGCATGTTTAAAGTGCTGCTTGTGTGGGTGGCAAAATTAGTGCAGCAGGCCCACTATTAGCATTTAATTTGTAGGCACTGGGCACTGGTATTGCACTCTACTAGGGACTCATAGAGAAATTAAATCCAATTGTGGATATGTCAATCACACCAAGTTTTGGAGGAGAAGGACATGCACTGTTATGTTACAGTGTATTTTAAAAATCACACGTAACACAAATGTATTTTAATTGCGCTAGAGCAAAAGGGGTAGGGCACTCAGAGCTTATCTACAAGCCTGTCTAAAGAACCATGTTTTTAACAAGGTCCTAGAATTCGTATAGGAAGTTGTAGCTCCAATATGTGGAAGAAGAGAGTTCCATATAATTGGGGCAACTATTGCAAATCTTGCGCCATCCAGTCTTTTTTGTTAAACCTATGGACCTCTAACAGATTTTGATGAGCTGATCCAAGGTTACATTTAGGGCTATAATTCAGGATTCTGGAGATTACAAAAGTAGGACTTTTGCTGATTCAATATTTAAAAATTATACATCCAGTTTTAAACAGGGTCCTCTGAGTGACTGGCAGCCAGTGTAATTTTGACATCAAAGGTTTAATGGGGCAGTGTCGAAGCTGGCACCAAGCCAGGCTAGCAGCCTGACTTTGAACCAGCGGCAGCTTCTGACTCAGTCCCTTAAAATTCAAAGCTGGAAAAAATAAGATGAGGTTACTGTACCATTGAGGCTGCCTAGAAGGTATGTAACTGTTACCACGCAACTTTTAGCACGAAGTACTTTTACCACGAAACTATTACCACGCAGGACCCTTTGCCACGAATACCTTTACACCGCATTACACTACAACGTAGATACTATTACAATGCATACCGTTACAACGTAAGTATAGGTAAGTTTATCTTTTTTTTAAAAACATTTATTAGGGGTATTGGGTTTTGGGGTACAGGGGTATTTTTAGGTTTCAGGGCTAGGTTTGGGTTTTGGGGTACAGGGGTATTTTTAGGTTTCAGGGTTGGGTTTGGGTTTTGGGGTACAGGGGTATTTTTAGGTTTCAGGGCTGGGTTTGGGTTTTGGGGTACAGGGGTATTTTTAGGTTTCAGGGTTGGGTTTGGGTTTTGGGGTACAGGAGTATTTTTAGATTTCAGGGTTGGGTTTGGGTTTTGGGGTACAGGGGTATTTTTAGGTTTCAGGGTTGGGTTTGGGTTTTGGGGTACAGGGGTATTTTTAGGTTTCAGGGTTGAGTTTGGGTTTTGGGGTAAAGGGGTATTTTTAGGTTTCAGGGTTGAGTTTGGGTTTTGGGGTACAGGGGTATTTTTAGGTTTCAGGGTTGGGTTTGGGTTTTGGGGTACAGGGGTATTTTTAACATATATATTTTCAAATTACTAAATAAAAATTTATATATTTAATTAAAATATTTAATAATAAAATAATTATTAATTAATTAAAATTTTTAAATTATTATTAATTACATTATTTTAAAATAATATATACTTACCTATACTTACGTTGTAATGGTATGCGTTGTAATAGTACCAGCGTTGTAGTGTAATGCGTTGTAAAGGTATTCGTGGTAAAGGGTCCTGCATTGTAAAAAATGCGTGGTAATGGTATGCGTGCTAAAAGTATGCGTGGTATCAACATATATCCGCCTAGAAAGATCTTCATCAATTATAATCTCAAGACTCTCAAGCTATTTTTTTTGGAGTGGGAGGAGAGCCCATATCTTCTGACCAAATGGAAGTGCTTCAGTTTTGCCGTTTTTTTTTAGTCATCACAATTTCAGTTTTATCCAAGTTCAACTTCAACTTCAACTGATGACAATTCATCCAATTACAGATGTACCACACGGTGTTTCCAAAAACCCTGTAGATTCTGTTATGTAATCGATGTTAAAGATCAGCTGCATGTCATTGGCTTAATTGTATATCTTTGCCCTGCCTCTGTAAAGTCCATACTAATGGGTGTATATAGAGGTTGAAAAGATAAGGGGACAAATAAGCTCCATGTGGTACTCCACAGTTGAGCCCAACCTATGGCGAGCAGAAAGGGGTGAGACATACTGATTGTGAATGGTCAGCGAGGAAGGTCTTCATTTAGTCTAATGAGGAACCCTGCAAAGCTGGGGCCTGGACACACTCAATTATAAAATCATGATTTACTGTTTCAAAGTCTGCAGATAGGTCCAACAGGACCAGTGCCTAGGCCAATCCTTTTTCTGTTTCTTTTCTCGTGTTATCAAATACAGAAAGAATTACAGTTTCTGTAGAGTGGCCGGTACAAAAACCTGCCTGGTGGGGATCAAGAAAGGAGGAGTTCTCTAAGAATGTACATAAGAATTGGGAAATATGTGGCTCTAGTATCTTCGCTAAGAGTGAGATAGGGTGCTAGTTTTTCAAGATGGAAGGATCTTCCCCAACGTTTTTAGTTAGGACAATGCCCTGACTTATGGTTAAATTGAGCAGAGGAATCACTGGGAAGTGTGAAAAGAGTGTTTTTGGGGGACAGATGTCTTCTGGAGATTCGTATTTGACCGTAGCTTTTCATTTCAAAAAGGTCATCTTTGGTAACTTATATCTTTCAAGCAATTAGTGCTATTTAAGGGGCTGGGAGGATGCTGCTTTTACTAATTCATAATGTTATTGATTAAAAAAGATCTCAAGTCATCACACAATTTTTGAGTGGGGACTACCGGGATAGTTGAGTGGTATGGTTTAGAGAGTTCTGTAAAAATATCCAATTTTTCCTTGGTTTTATTTCCAGAACTTTGCATTTTGGTTGAGAAATAAGTAGATTTGGCCTCCCAAATAACATTTCTTTTTATGGCTTTAATCACATAAAGAAAATGTCCTTTGTGGTCCGACTGTATGTTTTCCTCCATTTTCACTCAGATTGGCTTAACTCATATGTAGCATTTTTAATGCTTAATTTAGCTTTTTTTATGCTTCATGGCAAAGAAATGGTTTGGCACTGGTTGGCAGTGTTAAAGTGCTCAGCATTCTAAGGCCAACAAAAGAATTAGGCAACACTGGAGGCAAGCAGGCAAAACGTTTGGGGGAAGACAGTCATGTCGAATATTTGCACTCAATGCTATTGCATTATGTGATGCATGGGCAGGAAAAACCTGGCCCTGTGTCTAATCATCTATCCAAATTATATTCCAATGGTCCTAGGGGACCAGCAATGTTCTGCTACTGTGCCTCTATATACAGCATAAACAATTGTTTGTGCTGAGCATCATCATTTGTGTTTTTGTTTATACTTTTGTGCTATAGCTACTCCTGCTGCTGGAGCTGACCAACAACCATCCCAGCAGACGTGGAATGGCAAAAGTTGAAGGCTGTGCCAGCTCAATATTGGCCGGCTAGTGGCTTCAGAGGAGGCAGAGGAGGAGGATGCACAGGACTTCAGTTCCATCAAGGCCCTCCTTCAATCCAACCACATGAACACCAGCATTGTCGCCAAATGCCACCAAAGCCCCTTGCCGCCTAGAAGATCACAAGCTCTCAATCTTTATCATCATCCAAATTTGTCCTTCACCCCACCCTACAAGAGCATAATTAGAGGAGTTTCACATTTTAGCCAGCACACTACTTGGCATTTTCCAATTCAGTGCACCTCTCTCTGTAGTGTTCAGGACTGTGTAGGCCTATTTGAGTCATGTTTATTCCTATTGAGGTAGATAGGTATTGTTCATAACTTCCTTTTCTGGCTGTAGTGGTAGTCCTGTCCTGTCTCTGAGTGAAACCCAAATGGGATTGAGATAGACCTGTAGTGTCGATGAACAAAAAAAGCTAAAGAAAATGAGCATTTTGCGCAGTTTTGGTAACTAAACTGACTGGTCTCTGAAGAACTTAAAAACATAGAAGCACATGAGGTGAGTGGAAAATGTATGTAATTATAGTGAAGTGTGAAATCAGGGAAATCATTCAAACAGAATCATCCATATCAAGTTTCCAAATTAGTTCAACAACACTCTCCCATCCACTACATGAATCATCAATCACTAAAAAAATTGTCACTCAGTGGTGCAATAGTTACCCTTTCCATGTGTGGTGCACATTTTTCTATTGCCCTCTGTGCTAAAGGCAGCTACAATAGTGCCCATCCTGAAAAAATCTGACGCGGACCCTTCCATCTCGGCCAACTACCGCCCCATCTCCCTGTTAACCTTTTTGGGCAAGGTGATGGAACGCCACGTCACCGCGGCACTTAGCGCCCATGTTGAGGCAAACGGAGGACTGGCATCCCGCCAAGCCAGGTTCCGTCCCAGGCATTCGACCGAATCAGTCGTGGTCGCAGTCTTAGACAATCTCAGAAAGGGCATGGATGAGAACAAGCACCAGGCACTGGTCCTCCTTGATCTCTCCGCCGCCTTTGACACGGTGGACCATACCATCTTACTTACCCGTGTCAAGGCGGCTGGTATCGGGGGATCAGCTCTGGTCTGGCTCTCCTCCTTTCTGAGGGACCGCACTCAGGCGGTCCGGCTAGGCGACTTCACGGCCACTCCCCTCCCTGTCACTTGCGGTGTTCCCCAGGGTTCCTCTCTCTCCCCTCTGCTTTTCAATCTCTATATCTTTCCTCTTATTTTCGCACTCCAGCAGCTGGAGGTCACCGTTTATAATTACGCGGACGACCTCCAGCTCATCTTTGATCTGTCCCCCTCTCCTCTCTCTGTCTCTAACTTCCAGTCAACTATGACATTCATCAGGGACTGGATGAACCACAACCACCTTAAGCTGAACCCGGATAAAACCGAGCTGGTTCTCACAGGTGGTTCATCCAGCCCCTGGAACTCTCTCTTTTGGCCCCCCTCTCTCGGCCCCTCACCTACCCCTTCCACCACGGTCAAAACACTCGGTTTCAAAATAAACAACCAGCTCACTCTCCATTCACAAATTAGTTCCGTGGTATCCTCTTGTTTCCTCACTCTCCGCACTATCCGCACTATTACCCGTTTCTTTTCCCCCCAGGCACTTAAGATCATCATGGCCGCACTAGTGATATCGCGACTGGACTACGCAAACGCTCTCTACCATGGTATCCCCACGTACTGCTTGCGTAGACTCCAGATTATCCAAAACCAGGCAGCCCGGCTGGTGTATGGCCTTCCTCGTTATCACCATTCCACCCCCCTTCTCAGGGAGCTTCACTGGCTCCCTGTAAAAGAACGCTCCCTTTTTAAGATCGGCTGCATGGCCTTCCAGGCCCGCCAGGGCACTGCCCCCGCTTTTATCTCTTCATTAATCCATCCGTATGTACCTGCAAGAGAACTTCGGTCTTCCTCCAAGTCCCTTCTTCAGACCCCGCGCTTCACACGCAAAAAGTGGGGCGGGGCCAGCTTTTCCACCCTGGCTCCAACCTTCTGGAACTCACTCCCTGACCACCTCCGCTCTGCCACTCAGTACCTCCCCTTTCGTAGAGATCTGAAAACGTTCCTCTTCAGCCAGGCCTTCCCCTCTTAAACTCTCTTAATATCTCCTCTTATCCTTTCTTCTGGTCTCTCTCCCTCAGTTGCCAATCCCCCCAGCGCCAAGAAACCGCAAGGTGTACGCTGCGCTCTAGAAATACTTTAAATAAATAAATAAATAAATAAAATAAAAATTGTATCTTCTCCTTCCCCGTGGAAGCAACAAACAATGGCAGTCTTGTTTAATTAATTATATTTACTGGCAAGGCAGCTTAGGAATAAAACAAGCATTTGCAATACAATAGGTCTGGTATTTACGCGAGTTTAAGCTACTGGCATTGTAAATGACAATTACTTTTATTTATGTTTTGAAGACCAAAACATAAATAAAAGGCATCACTTCCACTATGCACAGCCCTGCCTTCCAATGCACCGGCCGGCAGTCCCTTCTACCCCCATTGATGTTTTTTCTAAACCTCATTACAGTGCGTTTACCCAGCCATGAAGGTACCATGGCATATCCAGAAGCATTCTTTGGTTAATATCCTAACAATGTGGGATAGCTTAAGAGGCCCCAGGGCGGTTATGCGCTATACAAATGCAATTTTTCATTAAGCGCTGCGAGGCCCCAGGGCGGTTATGCGCTATACAAATGCAACTTTTCATTTCATTTCATTTCAGGTGTATGTGCTTACTGCGGAGATCTGCATGCAGCCTGCAGTGTTCAGGTTGTGATGCCAGCCGCTATATATAGCTATAGATCTATACATTTTAAAATATCACTTTGTTCTATAATATTTTCATAACCTTATTTAAATAAATTGATGTAACTATTTAAAAAATATTTTAAATTAATTCTACATATCACTTTAAGTAATTTGGAATACATAATAAATATAAATACTTCACTTTAGGCATATTTTTTAAATAAAGCTTCTGCTAAACAACTTTTAATTTAATATATTTGAAATAATATAAATTTTAAAAATTGGTAAAAGTGTTGTAGTATTTCTTATTTTGTTCTACATTTAAAATAAATATATAACATTAACAATATTATTTAACATTACGTTATTTGCACCCATTTTTGAAAAAGTTGAATACACTTTTTTACTTTTATGTATACTTTACCATAGCACGATCTCTGCCCCAACTGCGGAGATCTCTGCCTACGTGTGAAAAAGTAAACGTTTTCAGGGTTGGAGATATGCAAGTCTGCGCTTTGTACTAAATTTACTCACTTAAATGGTCAGTAGCCCAAAGTAATACATTAACTACAGAATGGTCACCGGAATCAAGAAATTCAATCATATTCCTCCTGCACTCAGAGAACTTAAGTGGATCCCAATCGAAATGAGGTTTAGCTTCAGAACAGTCTGCCTTACACACAAAGCCCTGCTCACCGGCAAACCTAAATATTTGGCGACCAAACTCAAAAAAGCCGGTCAGGCCAGGAACCTTAGAAACTTGAACTCCCTCCTACTCATCCTGCTGAAAACTCGAAAAAAAACTGCGACACAATCCTTTGCTGGAAGCGTGCCTAAAATTTGGAACTCTATTCCCCCTCATCAGAACTATTCCCTTTTTTTTTTAAATTCAAAAGCCAACTCAAAACCATGTTCCTAGACCGCTTCCTAAGGAACCGATAGGAGCAGTCAGAGCGCGAAAGCAGACGCAGCGCACTTCTTCGTCCACTTCTCCCCAAAACTTCAAAACAGATCTCCCCACCACCGACCTGCACTGCTGACTGTTGTTTTGCTGTGATGCTCTGCAATTTACCTGGTGTACAGCGCTCCGATACCCTCAGGTCAGGCCAGCGCTATATAAAAATTCTTAAATAAATAAAAAATAAATACAAATACTTTTGTGGTAATTGCTAGCAGGATGGCAGCTTGTTTCAGAAACATGCAGTGATTAGCAGGTTGCACCTTCTAATCCTGACCAGGCAGACTCAGCATTCCATCACTTAGAAGGTCTGTAAATTCAGTACCATTACCTTCCACCTGCACGTCCTAATATCATTAGCCTAACTCTTTCCATTTAATATTGTTAATCATTTCAACTATTGTACAATTAAAAGGTGCTTACGCATCTCCACTAATGCACAAAAGAGTTATAGATTGGGCATCAGACTTTCATAAGTCTTCAATTCTGGAACTGGTAGCAGCAGCATACACATGCTACCCTGTTTGCGTTATCATGCAAAATTCTTGGTCTTTCGGAAGCAGGCATCTTGTACTGTTACCCTTATGATACCTTTTCTATTTAGTTCTGAAGATTGCAAAACTGTCATTGACAATTCTACTGCTTGTTCAGTCTTCTGCGCAGATCAGGACATTTGTGTTAACATCATACCATGGAATCATGTGTATGACAGTTAAGGCTTTACTTAAATTCCTTTGAACAAAACAAAAGAATTTGCTGAATGGCTCTGATTCACCTATAACCTCTTCTCACTTGTTAGCTCCTATCTCTCCTCTCTTCCATCACCCCTCTTACCCTTTCAAGTTATTACAACACTACACTCTAATTCCTTTCTTTTACCACCTCACCAATTTTCCTAGTTGCAGTTCCCATTTGATGAACAATCGCCCGATGGACAAGAACAGACAGAACATATTCAACTTGACGTCAGACTCAAAACTATTCAGAAAAGGGGGTGGTGATGGACAGAGTATCTGAATTAAGCAGAACACTCATACCCAGTCAACAGATCAGGGCTTGATCCATCACCGGTTTGTAGCTCACCGCACCATCCCAGCTCAGAACCTGGCTACATGCAAATTAGTCTGTCCCTGGCCCAGTGCATCATGGGAACAGGGCAGACCAAACTACCAAGCCAACTCTTTTACTGGGAAGGAAACAAGCTTCCGGGGACTGGTTTCTGGCATTACAGCCGTCTTCGGCCCGGCTTGCTTGAATCCTGATGGTTTAATGAGCAAGGGACTCACATCTGAGTATACCCTTCCACGCTTATGGTGGACAAAACGATTCAGAAAAAGGGGTGGTGATGGACAGAGTATCTGTATTAAGCAGAACACTCATACCCAGTCAACAGATCAGGGCTTGATCCATCACCGTTTTAGCTCACTGGGCCAGGGACAGACTGATTTGCATATAGCCAGGTTCTGAGCTGGGATGGTGCAGTGAGCTAAATAACGGTGATGGGTCAAGCCCTGATCTTTGGACTGGGTAAGAGTGGTCTGCTTAATTCAGACACTCTGTTCATCACCACCCCCTTTTCTGAATCGTTTTTGGCCACTATAGGTGTGGCAGGGTATACTCAGACATGAGTCCCTTGCTCACTGCACCATCAGGATTCAAGCAAGCCGGGCCGACGATGGCTGAAATGCCAGAAACCGGTCCCCGGTAGCTTGTCTCCTTTCTGGTGAAGAATTGGCTTGGTAGTTTAGTCTGCCCTGTTCCCATGATGCACTGGGCCAGGGACAGACTGATTTGCATAAAGCCAGGTTCTGAGCTGGGATGGTGCAGTGAGCTAAATAGCGGTGATGGATCAAGCCCTGATCTTTGGACTGGGTAAGAGTGGTCTGCTTAATTCAGACACTCTGTTCATCAAACACCCCCTTTTCTGAATCGTTTTTGGCCACTATAGATGTGGCAGGGTATACTCAGACATGAGTCCCTTGCTCACTGCACCATCAGGATTCAAGCAAGCCGGGCCGACGACGGCTGAATGCCAGAAACCGGTCCCCGGTAGCTTGTCTCCTTTCTGGTGAAGAATTGGCTTGGTAGTTTAGTCTGCCCTGTTCCCATGATGCACTGGGCCAGGGACAGACTGATTTGCATATAGCCAGGTTCTGAGCTGGGATGGTGCAGTGAGCTAAATAACGGTGATGGATCAAGCCCTGATCTTTGGACTGGGTAAGAGTGGTCTGCTTAATTCAGACACTCTGTTCATCAAACACCCCCTTTTCTGAATCGTTTTTGGCCACTATAGGTGTGGCAGGGTATACTCAGACATGAGTCCCTTGCTCACTGCACCATCAGGATTCAAGCAAGCCGGGCCGACGACGGCTGAAATGCCAGAAACTGGTCCCCGGTAGCTTGTCTCCTTTCTGGTGAAGAATTGGCTTGGTAGTTTAGTCTGCCCTGTTCCCATGATGCACTGGGCCAGGGACAGACTGATTTGCATATAGCCAGGTTCTTAGCTGGGATGGTGCAGTGAGCTAAATAACGTTGATGGATCAAGCCCTGATCTTTGGACTGGGTAAGAGTCGTCTGCTTATTTCAGACACTCTGTTCATCACCACCCCCTTTTCTAAATCGTTTTTGGCCACTATAGGTGTGGCAGGGTATACTCAGACATGAGTCCCTTGCTCACTGCACCATCAGGATTCAAGCAAGCCGGGCCGACGAAGGCTGAAATGCCAGAAACCGGTCCCCAGTAGCTTGTCTCCTTTCTGGTGAAGAATTGGCTTGGTAGTTTAGTCTGCCCTGTTCCCATGATGCACTGGGTCAGGGACAGACTGATTTGCATATAGCCAGGTTCTGAGCTGGGATGGTGCAGGGAGCTAAATAACGGTGATGGATCAAGCCCTGATCTTTGGACTGGGTAAGAGTGGTCTGCTTAATTCAGACACTCTGTTCATCACCACCCCCTTTTCTGAATCGTTTTTGGCCACTATAGGTGTGGCAGGGTATACTCAGACATGAGTCCCTTGCTCACTGCACCATCAGGATTCAAGCAAGCCGGGCCGACGACGGCTGAAATGCCAGAAACCGGTCCCCGGTAGCTTGTCTCCTTTCTGGTGAAGAATTGGCTTGGTAGTTTAGTCTGCCCTGTTCCCATGATGCACTGGGCCAGGGACAGACTGATTTGCATATAGCCAGGTTCTGAGCTGGGATGGTGCAGTGAGCTAAATAACGGTGATGGATCAAGCCCTGATCTTTGGACTGGGTAAGAGTGGTCTGCTTAATTTAGACACTCTGTTCATCACCACCCCCTTTTCTGAATCGTTTTTGGCCACTATAGGTGTGGCAGGGTATACTCAGACATGAGTCCCTTGCTCACTGCACCATCAGGATTCAAGCAAGCCGGGCCGACGACGGCTGAAATGCCAGAAACCGGTCCCCGGTAGCTTGTCTCCTTTCTGGTGAAGAATTGGCTTGGTACTTTAGTCTGCCCTGTTCCCATGATGCACTGGGCCAGGGACAGACTGATTTGCATATAGCCAGGTTCTGAGCTGGGATGGTGCAGTGAGCTAAATAACGGTGATGGATCAAGCCCTGATCTTTGGACTGGGTAAGAGTGGTCTGCTTAATTCAGACACTCTGTTCATCACCACCCCCTTTTCTGAATCGTAGACTCAAAACTAGACAAGCTTGGAGAAGAAGCTTTGCTAGTATTATACATTGCACTATAACAAACTATCAAAGCCATACAAGAAACCACAATTGAAAAGCCAGAGGAGGCATAGCATGTTATTCAAATAATAATCACAAATCAACAAGATTGAAACACGCCTGATGTACTGCAAATCACTTGTAGCAAACACCCCTATCGTCTCCTATGCACTGTTATTCATATACATACCACTGGAGTACAATGCAGTTTTCATTAATGCTCTCTTGCACGTCATCTCGGTTATCTTCATCAGCTACACCCTGTGCATGTATGGGGACCTAAAAGTTTGGTTCAACTGACCATAAATTCCACAAACACAGACAAGCACACATCCTTATGAAGATCACAGGGAAAGGACATATCTGCTGGGGGGGTCACTACATAATTTCTTTCATGTATAAGCAGCCATCAAGGCCTAATACCAACACAACATTGCCATCAACTATTGTGTGTGGCACTGAGCACCTCTACTACTATTCCTGGCATTTTACCTTTTCACTTGTTGTTTAGGATACAGATACATTAATATAAAGCTACAAAATCAATGTCTGTAAGGTGAGTCACTGCTGGAAAACCTAAAGATGCAGGGCATTTGTGTACCACAAACTATAACATTAGTTTTCACAGTTGCTGCTTTATAACCTCATAATGGTTACAGAATGAAAACTATGCTTTAGTTTGGAAGAGTAATATATCAAAATTCATTGCAGGTTTTACAACGCAAGTTGTTACAACGACTTGTGTTGGAGGGCGCTGGATAGTGAATTGTTTCATTTACTATTCCAACTCCAGTCCCCGTGGATAGTAGGAAAGGTGTTGGATAGTAAATTAAACTATTCCCTATCCTAGAGTGCCCTCCAGCGAAAGTCGTTGTAATAACTTTCGTTGCTAAACCTGCGTTGTAATGGTACAGCGTGGTAAGGGTTTCATTGTAAAGGATGTTTCCCAAATTCATTCATGCTTAAGTATCTGAACCCAGCAATTTTTACCTGAAGCTGGTGAGAACTGCTACTGAGGAAGAGATGCTGTGTGACTAGTCCTTCTGAAATGTCCCTACTAAAATCTCAGTATCATCTGTGGGATACATCCTACTTGTATGAAGTTCCTTGACACGTACCCATCCTCATGGCTCTCTAAGTTCATAGCTAATACAGCAAGGATACTGTGTGTCAGACACTTTTTGCACTTGAAGATGCATCAAAGCCTTAAGTCAGCAAGGCCCATGGACTAGATCAAGCCTTTAAAGGTTCCAACCATCTCAGCACCAAAGCACAGTCACTAACCGTAAATAGTGTGAATATTCAGAATCTTCGGGCTCCTCTAGACTTTGGGAGGCTGGCAGACAACCCACCAAAACCTAAATGACCTTCTGTATCATGAATGTCAGAGGAGGCCCAGGTCTTCACTCCTATGGTGGAAGACTGTTTACCATATATAGAGATCCCCCTTTGCCTTCTGGGGATATTTGTAATGAAAGTACAATCACAAGTGTTCCAGAAACAAGCCCATTTGGGTATGGTGATCTCATGATTACATGTAAATATCAATTTGTTAAAAGGGGCCCAGGTTTTCCAAAGTCTTGAGCACCTCAGGTTGCAACTAATAAATATACTTTTCAAGACCAAACAAGAAAATACATTCCTGCCACCATGCTTTGAAATCAGGTGCTTCCCCTTGTAACCATGAGATTACCACACCCAGATGGGCCACACCGATTGCGAAAAATATATCCCTGACAAAAAATAAGGAATAGTGGATGAATGGCCTAAAAAGATGGCCTGAGGTTCCAGTTGGATTCTGAGTTTAATGATTAATTTGAGAATATCGAACACCTTTGGCCAGTAGATCTGGACATGAAGCAAAGATATGTTTAGTATCAGCACAAGGAGATTGACATCGGAAGCAATTCCAAGTGGCCTTTATACAGCCTATGAGGTGTATAATACAGATCAGATGATACAGTAATTTAAAAGAATGAGTCTTTAGCCAATAAACATTGAGTATATCTTGTGATCATGAGATGCTCCAAGCGATCTCAACCCTGGAGACATCAAATAATTTCTCTGCCATTTGCCAAATGCTTGTTCAGCATCAAGCAGGATAATCCGTGTGGGCTGCCCCAGACCCCTAGCTACACCAAGAGTCGAGATTGGCAGATTAATAATTGACATAGTGTTGCGTGCAGAAATGATTACATGCCAGAGAGAATTCACTAAATCAGCAATTACCAAAGAGAGGTGATTTGCTAGTATCCTAGTATAAATTTTTGAATCCATATTGATCAGCAAAATAGGGCAATAAGCCTGTGCAAGAAGGATCTGATCTTTGTTAAAAAAATACTTCTATAAATGTCTCGCCTCATGTTGCAGGCAGTAACTGTGCCAAGGTTTAAGACTTAAACAAGTCCAGCATGACCAGGATGATCAATGGAGAGAAAACCTCATAAAACACAAGCAGTGTTAGATCAGGACCACTGGCCTTCCTGGATGCATCTGCTGTATGGCCTGCTATATATCCACCTGGGTGACTGTGGCATCAAGAATTTCTTGCTGACCTCTTGTTAGTTGATTCAGTCCCACGGCATTAAGATACATCTCTACCACTTCTGGTGGGGCTAAGCAGTCATTACCCATAATAAGTTAGAATAGAATGCCTTAAAAACCGATAGTATATCACTGTGTTCTCTTGCAATGCTACCAAAATGTCTTTGATTACTCAAATTATGCTTCCACTTTTGCTATCCCTAATTTGAAAAACGAGTAGTCTGTCAAATTCCTCATTATTTTCAAAACACAAAACCTGCTTGGCCTTTGCTTTTTTGCACACACTAGCCCATATCCTTTTCTGGAGTACCATACATACGAACGTGAGCTGTTCAGACTTGCCGGCAGTGATCTCAGCTGATAATTGAGAAACAATAGTGATCAACAGCTCCATTTCCAAACAGTGAAGCTGAGACAGTAATCACTCTTCCATCGCTTGCTCTCTTTTTTCCTTTTCAAAAAGTGAAGTTCAGGGCTTGTCCCCAAACATAAACTTTTAGATCACCCCATACCACTGTTGGCTCTGCAGAGCCAAGATTGTTGCCTAAAAATTCCAATCCGGCAGACTGCATACATTTCACAAACTCTGTGTTGAGAAGTAACTTTCTATCACATTTCCAATGGTGTGATAAGTTATTGGTAAACCTGTCTCTTTATAAAGAGCAAGTGGGCCTTGTGATCCAAAATAATCCTGGAATTTTTTGGATCCAAAGAGCCAATAACAAAGTATGACTTCCCAAATGTGTTGATATGCAAAGATGTAATAAATGGAGTAAAAAAATAAGTAAACCAATACTCCCTGTGACTACAAGTATGCCAGACATCAATGAGAGAATGAGAATGCATCAATTGCTTCATGGTCAGCATAGATTTGGACTCGCAATATCGATGATAATCCTTTAAGAACATCGGATCTGGACCAGGTTGCAAGCCCAGATTAATATCTTTGCATTTAATAATTGGTTTCCGGCCATTAACTAAGCTCGGGCAGAAAAAATTATATGATGATGGATCATCCTCAATAAACACATGAAGTGTGCAAATGGTTAAACCGAGACAACACATATCTAAGGGGAGATTACCCAATGACTTGCCTAGTCATTTGTAACCATCCAGATATAACAGCATAATCATGCATCAGCAGCGTAACAATGCACTTAAAGGAGTCAGTACCAGATACCGCCAGGACTTTGCATCCTAAACTACTGACTTTCCTGGATTCTATGATAGTTAAAAGAGTCTCTTGTAGTCAGACAGGTCAGGCTTTTAATATGGACAGTTCCTCCCTGAGGAGACTGATCTTAGCCAATGCTCTAATTACATTTATATTTGAGGTAAGAATTTATACATGCTGGCTGCGAGGACATGACATAAGTCATCAGCCATTATTACTTCTATGGTCTTTGCAAATGGCAAATCATGAGAAAGAACAACAAATTATTATAATTTCCATTTTTTCATTTCACACAGACCAATGGGGCAACTATGCCCATTCCCATATAAGCCCTTACAGAACTTGTGAAAATTGCACCCTCTTTAAATCAATCCCGCACCCGCCCCATCCCAGTCCTCCCCCCACCAGCTACAACCCACAACCCTGCATTCCCAAAGCTACCCATACCTGTCATATTTCTCAGGTAGGAAATAGATTATAACCTCATCACCCAAGAACATTCCACTCACACTAGAAGAAAGGGGTCTAATAAGGACGGATAACCTTCGCCGGAGTCATGGCTGCTGCAAGGATGTAGGTAAAGAAGGAAAAGAAAATAAGCAAAAGACAAGAAAAAAAACTGTTAAAATAAGAAATCAATGACAATGACAGACAACAACTAAACTCATTATAGACCACCATTGAATATTATAAAACGAGAAACCCAGCCCCATTTCAAGAGAGAAAGACTATATTTCTGCAATAGATCTAGACATTATCATGGCTGCCCAAATTAGCGCATTATTTTAAAGCGAGGCAAGATAGTACAGTAAATATATATTTTCCCATTAGAATCTACGCAAGACTTCTTAAGTCTTAAGACTTCTATAGCTTTCATGAGGTCATGACAAAAGAGGGGTTGCCTATGGTATGAAAACCTCAGATTAAGCGGTTCAATACTGCCCCAGGTATTTGAAAGGCTGGTGTCAGTTTTCGCAGCTGCCAGTGTCTCTCCAATGTATGATGGCAGAAGTCAGATTGCACAATAAACTTCACTCCAAACACCTTAACTCAACTACAGGGGCGTACCAGCTGAAGAACTAGCTGTTGAAACAGAAAATTGTCAAAGCATATCAAAATAGCACAAGGGTACTCTGGGGGACGATTCTTTCCAGGCTTTTGGAAGGGGAACCTGTAAGCCCTTTAGACATGACAATCTGTGTCCCAATCCGCTAAATTAGTATAGGCTTTTTTAAAAGGATGAACAATATATTGTCTTGGGTCACCAGTCTCATTCCACTCCAGTACGGCCAGCATGCCATATTTTTGACCTTATGGTCTCTCTCACTCAGATTAACCTCATGATGGTCTATTTGGGTTTGCAATGTCTTATTTGTCTTCAGAGACTCTGCAGTTTCCATCTTAAAACCTGTTCAAGCAGCTATAAAGATATCCATATTTTTGGGGGCATTTTATGCAGTATTGGCTAAGCCTTGTGATGTGATGCCTTAGTCTGTGTGGAATCCCTCCTATAGTCCTTTCTATGCTGCTGTATTAATTCATAAATTGAGGAAAGGAGGAGGAGAGGTTGTTCTCCATATTGAGTTTGTCTGTGAGCTACAGAATTCCAATCTTTGCACTTATCCTGCTCTAAATTGGTCAGTTCCTGACTAGAGGGAATCATTGGAATGGCAAAGCTGGACATGTGAGGAGATCCATACGTAACCAGTTTGACTGAAGGGGATTATGACAGCACCCCTCAGTAGATCATTATTAGAAGTTGGTTCAATGCCCTCTGGATTGCAAGCCATCTCTCTATCTTTGGGAAATACTCCTTTCCTCACTTCCAATATGCTGCAGCCTTCCTCAAGATTTGGAGCCATAAACTGGCCCTTTGGAGCAGTGAGACCATAAGCCAGAGACTGCTTCTCATGAATCCCCACCTTAAAGAGTTGTCTGTCACATTGTTGCTTCGGGCCAGGTTGCTTTACAGTACCCATTAACTCAGCACCCTATGCCACATTGTCCTTCATTTCAGATTCACATTCGGAGATGCATGAGAGGCTACTGCCCTGACCAATATGACAGGGAAAAGAAAGCATTCAGTGATTCTTGTCCAGCCTGTCCATCAGTGCTAAGGCTCTCAGCGTGAGCCGAAAGTCCTTCCTGCATCCATCCCCTCTTCGTCTCCTTGCCACAGGGCTCCTAAAACCACAACTCCCCACAAACCTGTCCAGATTTTTGGACGTTAGCACAGACGTTTTAGGGCATGGGCAAAGTGGGCTCTGGCACAGGGCCACAGCCTTTCATGGGACCCCTGCAAGAGCCAGGTATGTTCTGCATATAGGTTACCCGGATGACCTTGAATAATTTTTAAACAGATTGTTGTAAATAATATTTTCTATCTTTTATTTTTAATGTGTGAGAGTCTATTACATATATATTTTGCAGATTAAATGTGTTTATGTTTCATGCAACATCCATATAAAAAGTTTCTTTTAGATCAATTCAGGATCTCACATATGAGAAATGGAAGGGTGTGACGGAGACTATTTGCAGTAATATTAATGAGCTGCTGCTGTGTTACCATAATACAAACACACATCACTATCCCTGAATATCAGATGTACACACATTTAGACTTTGACCAAAAAGAGCCTGAAAAAGAGCTGAAACTGGATCATAAAATCAAGCTGTTCTAAACAGGGGCCCCAAAAATACATTTGTCCCAGGCCCCCAAAATCCTTAAAACATCCCTGTGAGTTAGAGGAGCTTGCCTCAGTGTTTTCCCAGCAAGATGATTTCAGTGCAAAAGTTGCTCCCACATTACTGGCATCTGCGTCCGTACTTTGAGCTTCTGAATAACCCTGGAACACACTTCCAGGATTTTACTTGCCAATGGAGCAGTTAGAAGTAATAGGGCTCAGATCAACACTCCCAGAGTACCCAGCATGGATATCCTCTACTTGTACAGCCAGATATACTAGTATAGTCATCTCCTCGCATGCCATGTCTTTAACAGATGCTGGATTTTCTTGTCCAGCCCGCTAGCGAATGGGCCTGACTCAGCTATAGGGGTTGGTAATGCAATATCTATGTGTGCTAGTATCCCAGGACCCATAGGGCCCAAAAAATCAACCAAAGCCTTTTGGATAACCATAATTACTGATTAATCAGCATTAGCTGCATTAGGCTTAAAATACAAATTGGTATTTGGCTTTACCTGCAAGCCTTCAGTGGAGCCTTCAATACCTATAGGCAGATGTTTGCTTCCTATAGCATGTTCAGTGCCCCGAAACAGCTTCTCCAAGCAGTTTGCTACCTTGGGCTCCTTAGCTCTTTTAGTCCCTTGGGCTTATTGGGCTTTCTGTTTGTTGCCGTCAGTTTCTTACCAGATGCTTGGTTGCTTGCGGTGGCCTTTTCAACTTTCACAGGCGCATTTGACTGCAGCTGCTGTCTGCGTCCCCCACCTCACCAATTCAACAATGCAGAACGCCTAGCCAAGACCACCTGCCCACCAAAGACCACTGATTGCACTCTCCTCCCAGTCCGCCACCTCAACCACCAGTGAGCTGCCAGAAGCACACCAAAGACAGCACAGCAGCTGAGATGGCCAGCACCTACGCAGGTAAGCACCACACATTTTGCACAGATAAAATGTATCATCTGCTGGACCTGGCCCTTTCTGCAGGGTTATCCCCTAGCTGTTTGCCTTCCTATACCCCTTTGTATAACTTGCCTTTTTTTGTCTTTTAGTACTCTGGGAACTTTACCACTGCTAACCAGTGATAAAGTGCATGTGCTCTCCCCTTAACCTGGTATGATTGGTTTACACCTGTTTGGCATATTTTATTTACTTGTAAGACCCTTGTAAAGTGGTGTACCATTTTCCCAGTGCCTATAAATTAAGGACCAATTGTGGGTATACAGCACTGATTGTGCAACTTTCAGTAGTAGCCTTTCAAACCTGTCTTTGGCCTACCACAGTAGGGCCTGTGTGCACAGTTTACGGCCACTTCACCTCGGCATGTAAAACTATTTACCAAGCCTTAAAATACCCTTTTATTGCACAAACATCACTCCTAAGGTAGGCCCTTGGTAGCCCTATGGGCAGGGCGCTGAATATTAAAAAGGTAGGACATGTACCTTTATGTTTGGGAATACCTGGTAGTGACAAACAGTATATTTCATTTTTGACTGTTTTGAGGGCTGCTCCTCTCTTAGGCTAGCATTGGAAATTCTCTTATATACTTTTAAATGGTAATTCGTGATCAGAAAGGAAAGGCATTGCTATGTTATGAATGGTAGTGATAAATTATACATACTGGTGAGATTGGATTTCCAATTACTATTTTTGAAATGCCACTTTTAGAAAGTGTGCATGTTTCTGTGCTTATAACTCTTCGTAATTTGCAGCCTGTCTCCAATACAGGTCTGGGCGACAGCTACTCTTTGTGCATTCTCTCCAGACAACCACGACACAGGAAGGGCTGGGTGTGGCAGGTGATGCATCTGTATTCATCTGATAGTCTTCCTGGGCAGGAAGAGAGAGAGGTGGTTCCCCCTTACATTAGAATTAGTTGTATCCTGCCCTCAAACAAAGGGCTGATTTACCGCCTACTGATATCTGGAGCCAGGGATCATTGTACAATTATTTGAAGGCACTTTTGGTTATATATAAGTACTAGGGCTCTGACATAATCAGTTCACTTTTGGGTCTCGAGGAGACTCTGCCAAGAAAAGGAGGTGCGCTGCCAGGAGGGGCTGCCTCTTTACACTGCTCTGCTGTGTTTGCCTGCTGCCTCTTGCAGTGAGAAGGGCTGAACCTAGTCTACATCCTGCAGAACACTCTAAGTAACTCCAAGAGCTTGTTGGCTTGCCCCCTGTTTTTACATCTCAGACCATCAAAGATCTTACTTAAGCACCACTGCTGTGGGACTCTGTCAATCGTGAGTCCTCAAGCAGAGTGATAGGAACTGAAATTGATCGCTCCTTGCTCTGCATTCTACAATCCGCCAATGTGGATCTCCATTTGGCCCCCCTGACACTGGACAGGCACAGTCAGTAAGGAACGGGACTGGTGAGGCCCCATGTGGCAACTCTGGGCTGCATGTGATTGATTGCTCAGCTGCATTGTTTACTTGTAACCAGCGAGGCCCCATGCAGCAGCTCTGGGCTGCCTGCTGTTAATTACCCAGATTCTTTGTAATTCCTCCCTGGTCCCGAGGGGCACGTAAGCCAACACTGATTGGGAGATGCTGGAATCCCCAGTAAATCACATCACTGGAGATTACGGGCTTTGTAATCTCCAGTGCTCTCCCAGCACTCCCCCCCCCCGAAGACATTACTGTATAAAGTCTATCAGGCGTGCAGGTGCTCCTTACCCTTAGGTTTTCCTTATTCAATTGTTACAGTTTTCCGGCAATGTATGAGATTCTCTCTAATTCTGCATTATTTGCCCTGATTATATGATTTTTTTGTTTTGGACATGATGTGTTTAAAATACCTTAATCTATTTTTATAAACCCTGTGTGGAGTCTCATTTTGTAGTGTATTCATTGTTTACTGTGTGAGTGTGAGTGTGCAGATAAGCCTGCCTGCTCTGCACCAAGCTACCAGAGGGTGAACACAGGTTATCTTTTAGTGTGTATCTAGCTTACCCTGACTATACATTACCTAGCTTTTCAGTGTGGATGTCTGGAGTCTGTTTGCTTCACTCAGCACAGAATTTCTCTCCTTCTCCCCTCCTCATCTCATGTTGCCACCCGGCACCAATGCAAAGCACCTCAGCCACGCGTATCCAGTTGTTTCCTTGCCCAACATGCCCTCATTAGGTATTCTGCCATAAAATATACCTCTCATGCGTGCAACCTGTTTTATGCTTCCGTGAGTTGACTGGATAATTTGGGTGTGTACAAAACAGAAACTGAGCAAAAAATAACATGGGTTCATAAAAGGCCATAACAATCAATGCTCCTCGCAAAGAAGGCTTTTAAAAAGTGGCATGACATTATTAATAATCAGACATACACCTGCTCCAGAAAATGGGGGTTGCCCACATGCCAAGCAAGGATGGCAGCATGGAGAACACGGACAGAAAATGGCCACCAAAAACACGTACAAATTGGCACCACAAAATGGTAGAAGCTCACACTTCAAGAAAGGAATGAGACTTGCAAAATAAATACAAAATGCCAGTCTATGACATCGATGCGTAGGCTGCCCAAAATGGTGTTTGTCCACATAGCAAGCAAAGAAAGAGGCATGGAGAACAGACAGCCCTACCATGACTGAAGCTTCTTACTTTGTTGCAACTTTCTTGCAACTTTGCAGGAAAAGTATTGCACAGGAATATATTGAAATATGATTGGGCCAATTTATCGGGTTTAACACACCAACAGTGAAACAGCAGTAATATTGCAAAACAAAACAATGAAACCAAGATATACAAATAACAGCAGAACAACATGGAAACTATGTTAAAACAATCTCAAAAATGTTCTTTGAAATACCCCTAACACCAACAGCATTGGCAATAACTACCTTTAAAGAAAGTACTTTCATAAGTAGCAGAAAAACACACCAATCAACCAACTTGCATAATGCAAAGATACATCAATCAATCAATCAGACATTTGTAGAGTACGGCAAATCACCCATGAGGGTCTTGAGGCACTAGAAATGTTGGCTGCTGCGAGGTGGGTTGTTCATTCGAACATTCAGGTCTTGAGTTCTCTCCTGAATTGGTGGAACGACAGTGCGGTCTTGAGGTTTTTCCATGCCTTGGCTTCCAGGTGCGAGAAGGAGCGTCCTCCGCTGTTGGTTCAGCGAAGGAAAGGGAATCAGATCAAAGGTGTCTGGTCGGTTGGTGGAAGGTGAGGTGCTTGTCAGAGGTGTAGCTAAAGCTTGTGGCACCCGGGGCTATCCCTCAGATTGCCGCCCCTGGGGTGGGGGTGCTAGGAAAAAAGGACGGCGAGCACTTGAAAGAGGTCCAAGAGACACGTAGTATTGCCGCTAATAGTTACCTCAATAATTCAAGTTACATGCACATACATGACACGTTCCAAGGCTACACAGTTGAATACACTGGTGACTGGCAGTGACTGGCAGTACAAAAGAGAACAGACAGACTGCATGATCTATCTGGGGACTCAGAAAAACCACATGTGACATCCATCAGAGAGCTGCATCAACAATTACCTGGTAATCCCCCCAGCACAATGCAAACATGCACATACATGACACTGTTCAGGGATCTATCCTCTAAAGCTGAAATTAAATGACCATTCATCATGGTCCCCCCATTAAAGCAGTGCATGTTGTGATCTGCATGGTACATGCTCTTTGCAGCAGGCACATTAACCCTCTGTGCTACCTTTCCATGAGTCAACCCTTCCACCAGACAAAACTCCAATCTCTGTCTAGGAAGAACAGTTATCACTGAAGTTGTCATGACATTTTTATTGTTTCTGAAAATTGCTGGAGGCCAAGAAGGAGGCAACAATTTTTTTAAACCGTAATATACTTGCAAACACTATGCACCCACCCGAAATAGGTTCCCAGTGCGGTCACACCATTCGCACCACCCTAACCTGCTCAAGGGTCATGTGACCTCAGTGACAGAGTCACAGTGACTGGATCACTGTTGCCCTAAGGTGTGCTGCTTCATAGGCCTGCCCGCAAGACTGGAGATGAACTTCAGTATAGATTGTGGTGGACAGGCCTTCCAGGTTAACCCACAATTGACACCACTAGGTATACCTGCTTGTGCTAAGACATCAAGCCTTCTAAGGTCTAGCGGGGCCTTCTAAGGTCTAGCATGGGCATATGCTCCCTCAGTAGAGTGGTCTGGTGGACTGGTCATGAAGGCTGAACCCGGTTGCCCACTTCCAAATTCGACAGCTCTGGTCACAGTGCCACATCCTATCCCCCACTGAATACCATAATGCTCCAATGAGAGAAACTCGCACTGCCTTCAGCTACAGCCGAATTGTGCCCGCTATAAACACTTGAATGTGGCCCAATTCAAATGATGCACTTGATAAGAGTAGTATGCGCCTAAAAAAAAAGTAAAAGCAAACACTCCTAGGGAATGTAAGATTAAGTAAAGCATGTGAAATGTAAGCAGAAATAACATGGTTACCTTAATTATCTCTCACTCACTATTCAAAAACCAGCCTACAGGGTCCTGAAGGGAACGTTTCAATGGCTATTGCTTATATCCTTACAAAAAGTAAGGAGTATGGTTTAAAAAGACCACATCCATTAACACAGAGCCATGGTACACATTTGTTTTCCAATCCACCCGTCAACCAGGTATTGCAGTACCTCCAGGAATGGTTCACTTCCCCACCTGGGGACAACAATGCTGTTCAAAGAAAGATGAGAAAACAAAAAAGTGCTTCACTGGCAAACTCTGTAAAGTGAGGCTGATGTATTTGGATGTGAATAAAAACAATCTGGCCACTTTGCAACCACTCTGTCTTGCTTTATGTAGTTATGTATTTATTTTTCATATTTAAAACCTTCTATTTCTCTCCATCCTTCTGCACTTTGGAATGGAAAAATGTCAGAAAAAGGGCATTTCCCACAGGAGTGTTTTTTTTTGGATCTATTTAACAGGGAAGCACCTAAAAGAAAGAAGGAAAGAGAGGTTGTGAACCGTTTCTTCAAGTCACGGTTTTCAGTAAGTGAGGAGCAAGACAGAAAGAGAGCACGAAAAAGAAGAGGAAATTGTCTGAGTCCTATTCCTTCTCTGCCCGTCCCCGAACTTCCACGAAAGCAAGTCGAGCCTTATCTGAATACCTTCATCCGCCCCCAAAATAGTGCCGCCTGGGGTGAACCGCCCCCACCGCCCTCCCCCCCCCCCTTGCTACGCCACTAGTGCTTGTCCCTTGTTGTGCAGGATCTTGTAAGTGTTGTTCAGCATCTTAAACTGGCATCTCTTCTAGATCAGAGTCAGTGTAGTTTCTTGAGGTGGGATGTGATGTGGGTCTTTCTATGGAGTATGAGAATGAGTCTAGATGCAGAGTTTTGAATTGTCTGAAGTCTCTTCATGAGCCGTGCAGTGATTCCAATGTAAAGTGTGTTTCTGTAGTCCGGTTTGTTGGTGATAATGGCCGAGTGACAGTCATTCTGGTGGTGACTGGAAGTCACCTGATGATCTTGTGCAGTATGCAAAGTGTGTGGAAGCACGCGAATGCGACTGCATTGACTTGTTTCTTCATAAATAGTTTGCTCTCCAGGATGATGCTGAGGTTGCAGGCATCATCTGTTGGGGTGGGGCGGCCTGAGTTCCATTGGCCACTATGCATTGTTCCTTGGTAAGGTTTTGTTCCTGAAGATGAGGACTTCTGTCTTGTCTTTACTGAGGCAGTTGTTCTTCACACAGTCAGCGACATTCATCGTGCATCTGTGGAAATTGTTTCTGGTGGTGGAGGGTTCTTCGGACAGTGAGAGGTTGAGCTGGGTGACATACATAAAAAATAATGGGAAAGCACACAGGGAGAAGGTGAAGGAGAATATTGGAAAGTTTACATGTGCCTGTGCTCCTTCAGTCTCTGGTACCCTGGCCTCCAAAAGGAAAATATAGACAGAACAATAACTTAAATGATGCTTGAATTCAAGGCCATCTATAAGCCCATAAACTAATTCCAAAAATGCCTTTATCACAACAACAGTGATAATGTGAAAAATGCATTACAAATACATCAATGACCTGCAACAGACTAGAGCACAAAGAGAAACTCACTGTAGTGTATTCACAATTCTGGACACAAATAATAAAACCCAGGGATAAGGAGGAAATATATATAACCCAAGGCCTACACCATCCTAAAATCTCCACTGCATTTACTTGCTTATCCAATTCCATCTCTGCCCTCCTAATCCCCATATTTTATTCAAGAAGCTGTCCAGCAACAATGATACAAAATGAAAATTCAAAAATAAGAGTAACAATAATGGTACCTGCCTTCCTTCAAACAACAGACATTTTGCAAAGTACTGCACTGAATTTTATTTTCCCTCTCAAAAATAATGAATTATGCTTTCTCTCAAGAATCCGAACTCAAAATGACCAAGGACTGAACAAGGAAAAGGGAGAAGCCTTCAGAATACCACTCTTACTCTCTAAGGCACTTCCCCCATAAACACACAAAACAAAAACAAAAAAGCTGACTTTTGTACTACAGACCATACCCAAACAGTCCGCTCAGGTAAAAATTCAGCTAAAAAGTAAATTTTCTATTTTCTTATCAGTGAGTGCCCCATGTTAAAAACAAACAGTTGTGCGGTTTGGTAATGCCTCTTAACATTGTTCTCGTGTTCCCATGATAGAACTTTTCCCCTACAGCATTCTCGCTTATGGGACATGACGCAAAGGTGTACTTTTGGGCATTACTCGTCACTTCCATATTGTGAAATGCTAAAGATTACGCAAGATTATGTTGGACTAACAAAAACTTTGCTGATGGGGATTTGTCACTCATATATTCGCTGATTTTTGTACTATGGCCCCACATGGGAACTGGGCGAGGTCCTACTTCAGATGTTGTATAACTTGCACTAGGCTTCAATTGTCTTGCGTGTCCGAGTAGGGGAGAACTCCCTGAATTATAGGACACCCAACTTTCAAATTAAGGATGCCAAAAGTGTATTCAGTGATGGCTGTAGTATGTATGTGTGTGCTATGTTAATACCCTTGTGAGGCAAGGTTGAGGGATGTCGGGATGTGATGAGGCTAGAAGAGAGAGGGCACAATCGGCATCATCTGCAACAAGTACATGCAAATGCTGTTTCTTTTGTTGTTACCATAATAATGGTGTAGACATTTCACATATGTTTGCAATCTATGTTATTATCATAGGTGTATCAGGATGAGCCAAAGTTAGAAGTGAATATCTTAAGTGAAGTCATTCCACAGGTTCTATCGCAGTCCTAGTGATAATTAGGGAAACTTACCCAGTGCTAAAAAATTGTTACTTCTCAAGCCACTCCTGTAAATCACTACTACTTTATCCTTCGTCATCACATTTATGATTCCGTCGTGCTGAATTGGGTATCATTCTTTCCAAAAGGCCTGAGCATAAATAGAAAGTAAGCTATATATCGAATAAAAAAATATAGTCCCAATCCACACTGTAATGTTGGGCTGAGTCTATATCTGAATAAATGCAAGCGGAAATCAAATCTTTCATTGTTTTTTTTCTTCATGATCCTTTGTGTAGATAATGAATTGAAGTTCAATAAAATAAACAATGTTTACACTTGGAATAGAGCACAGTCATTTGCATCGGGGGTGTGGGGGTTGAACTAGGTATTTATATCATATTTTCGGTGAAAGAAATAGAACATAAACATTGCAGCACGATTCATTTTGACAAGGATGCAAGTGATTTTAATGAATTCGAGCTTTAGGTTTCACGTTGCTAATGATAGGATTTCACAACGCACTTTACTAACCTTGTTAATTTCTCACAGTGCTTCCTTTTTGTTTCATTTCGATATTGAAACATCTGCAATAACTACCTCGTTCACGTCTCAAGCACTCCCCATCTTCTCCAAGTCACCCTTCAGGTTTTAGTGACATGGGGAGGCCCCCTGAGCCCCTCCATGATAAACGACTGAACAGCAAGATTCCCAAAAGCCTAGCTGGTAGCGAGGAAGCTGAACCAGTGATTGTTCATGGTATGTCTGGCATAAAGAAAATTCAGATCACTTTTATTCAACCTGTTCAGAGTCATATAGTACAGACAACACCACCTAGTTCCATCTTCGCAAACCCCGGGAATTAGCACCTACTACAATCCGTCCCACAGTTTCAGCCTTCACAAGGGAAAGGCAAACGCAATCACCTAGATACACCACGTCCAGTGGTTTTTGCTCTATAAGGAAGCTCTCCTCCACAATTTGGAAGTTCTTTACACATAGGCTGCATGAGGACTGCATTGCAGATTGCACAATTTGACATAGAGCAGTGCTTGATGGGAAGTTGGTGGACATTATTAAATTAGGGCTTACTCGCTCATCTGAAAAACCAATTTGCAATCATGTTTGAACAGCATCTCAAAAGGAAAGTTGCTGCCTAAAGAGAAAAATAAGTTGACCCAATAAAAGGCAGTGTGTTATATTCTATATTCTATGTTTTATATAGTGTGTATCATATTTCTTTAGATACTGCTGTCATTGGGTTTATGATGTCACTTCATCATGTTCCACTTAGAATGTTATATTTCAACTCTGTGAAGCCAACTGACTGTGGAGATGGATGCGCCTAGCAGATGACCAGCTGTGTAGTCTTTTTATCAAATAAACCACTCTTTGAACTCTGTGCTGTCAAGTAGATTACTACAGATTTTTGGCAATGATTTGACTGCACAGCAGAACCCACATTTAATACATTTTTGACAATTTTGATCATCTGCTATCAAGTCATCTCATTATCGACATTTCTTCAAAAGCGTCTATTGAGTAATGCTTTATTCAGCACATCAACAAGCTTCATCTTCGAATTATTTCTTTATCTACCTGTCAATTTTCAAGTTTTCCTGCTCTAGATGGACTGGTTAAAGAACGTCTGCATTGATACCTGTTGTGCTTGTTCCTATTTGCTCTGTGGAGATTTGCTCTGGTGTTCTGGTGCCGATACTGTCATTTTGTGGCAGTTTTCGCCTGACTAGCATTCACTTGATGAGCCCTCCTAACACGAGCAGCTTTTAAAACCTAGATCTCTCTATCAAACTCAACCATCGGAGTCACAAGAACTAAGTACAGCGCTCATCTGTAAAGTTCGGGTGAGTGACTTACAAGACCTCATCTCCAGTATAGCGCTTGTCTTTGAAGCTCCGGTGAGTGAATTCTCATTATATTTGTATTTTTACTCACTTTTGGCCCTGCAGCTTGTGCGCGCGCTCCATCTCAAGCCGTTAGCTTGCATCTCGTCATTGTTAGCTTTCTCTCGAGCGTCATTGCAAGCTTTGTTTTGCACGCCATCTCTAGCACAGGAAGTGTTTTGATGAACTTTGTTTGTGACGTTGCACGTTCATCTTTCTAGGCTTGCTCGGCATTCAGGACGTGTCACTTAGCAACGCTGTTGGTTTCACCACAACGCCAACCATAATGCTGCCAACCGCGTCCTGTATTATTCACATTCATCTTTCTAGCCGTGCTCGGCATTCAGGACGTGTCACCTAATGTACTGACGGAGCCACCCGGCCCGTCCACGCACGCACGCACGCACGCACACAGCCTGAGGGCGGTCACGCCCCAGGTATAAATAAACGGGCGCGAGACCGCCTCGGGGTCTTCGGCCCTACTCAGCAGTTAGTGTCTGTGTCCATCATTGTGCTCCAGTATAGTTAGGCCCCAATCTGTGGCATAGGTTGTCCCAACACTACACCTAGCAACGCTGTTTGTCTCACCACAACGCCAACCATAACGCTGCCAACCATGTCCTGTATTATTTAAGTGACTTTACAACTTCAGTGGTTTTCCGCCGACCATAACGCTGCCAACCACGGATCTCTTTTATTCAAGTGTCTCTTACTTCTCCTTTGTTTGCCAACCAGTTTTTTTTGCAGCATTCAAGTAAGTTTAACGCTTCATTGCCCTTTCAATTTCAACGCTGCAAATCTGCCAATCAGCTGCAAAACATCTTCATTCATGCTTTCAATACAAGGTTCTTTGATATACAAAAAAAAATATTTTTATATATATTTGTTTTTTTTCTATCAGAAGTGGATTCCTTTTCTACATATTATTTATTCTTCAATGCGGATTACAGTGATTTGTACACTAATTTTGCAGTTTTTTCAAGCATCTTATTTTTCCTTTTTATCTATTTTAAATTTCAATGCGGATTGCAGTGATTCACACACTATTTTTGAAGTAATTTTCACGCCGGATTTCATTGACTTCAAACTAATCTATTTTGACGCAAATCACAGTGACTTGCACACTACCACTACTTTGGGAAACTTTCACATCTCCATTTAATATTAGAGTTTGCATTTTATTTTACCTTGCAATTTATTAATTCTTTAGTATTATTTTTTTTCTTCCGAGAAGTATGTCAACTATGCAATCAATTAATGCTCCTACTTCTTTTCTCGAAATTCCAGGAGAACCACCTGTGAAGTGGGATATTTGGTTTGATGCTTTCGAGACATATCTGGGGGCCATTGGAGCTTTAAGGTATCGTCCTGAAAAAAAAATATTTATCACTACATTCTCTTGGGTTTGAGGGCAAGTCAATATTTAAACATTTACCTGATTTAGCAGATAATGGTGAGGTTTTGGATGAATATCAAATTACTGTATCTAAAGTAAAATTACGTTTTGATAAGCATCCTAGCCTAATAGTACTCAGGCACAAGTTTTTCAAGAGGAAACAAGCGGAGAGTGAGGATGTTGACGCTTATGTCTCCGTTCTCAGAAGGTTAGCCTCGGTATGTGTCTTTGAAAATTTCTCTGAACACAGTATTTGTGACCAATTTGATTGTCAATGCAAAGACAAGCAAATTAGACAAAAATTACTATCTATGGACAATCCCTCACTTGATGAGACTATTAAGGTTGCGAAAAGTATTGAGACCTCCCAGGTTTGTCTCAAAGAGCTCGAAGATAAACCAGTTGCAAATATCAATTTTGTTGGTCCTATTAAAAAAATAAAAACATACATCTTCTAAGAATGTTTCTAACAATCATTCTAAAGTCAAACCTAATGTATCTATACCCAGCAATGTTTGTTTATGTTGTGGAAGTTCTTCTCGTGCCAAGGGGTCAAAATGTCCTGCTCTGAATTCGATGAGTAACTACTGCAAGAAAATGGGGCACTTTGCACCAATTTGTCTCAAAAAGAAATTTCAAAAGAAATCTGTAGCATGTGTTAGAGAATCAGACAATAATTCAGAGGGAGAAATTGTTTCTGTTGTTCATGAAGATGTTCTTCCAGATGGTATGTCTGTTCCCCTTACTGCTGACTCCTCATTATGTGTCCATCCTATTATTGAAATCATTGTTGGTGATAAGAAACTTCAACTACTAGTGGATTCTGGGGCTAGGATCACCATGAAAACCCCAAAAATATTAAATGATACATGGGGTGAGAGGAAGTTATTACCTCCTAATCGATCACCTGTCTCCTATGAGGGAAGCAAAATTTAATTATTGGGTGCTATTGAAGATTTTCTTATTTTCAAGGGGAGGAGAATCAGAGGCAAAATGTATGTAGCTGTCAAGGGCCTCAACAGTCTTGTGTGGTTTCACTTGGGCCTATTTGGCATGGTACCTAAACCAGGAACAAGAGAACAAGTCATGTTAGTTACATGTGAAGAAGAGTGTGCCAAGTGGAAAACTGAATTTCCTTCAGTTTTCGGTGAAGGCCTAGGTAAGATTACAGGGTTCAAACACAAAATTATTGTTAGGGATGGTGCTATCCATGTTAATCACAAGCTCAGAGGTGTTCCTTTCAATAGCAGGGAAGATCTCAATAAGGAGCTGTTAAAACTATGAAACAAGGGTATCATTGAACTGACTGAATCTTTCCTATGGTTGTCACCTCTTGTGGTCGCTCTCAAAAGTGATGGACAACTGCATGTGTGTGTGGACCTCAGGTCTCTCAACAAAGAGACCTGGGTTGATTCTTACCCTTTGCCTAGAATTTCTGATCTATTTACCAGTATAAAAGGTGCGCGTGTGTTTTCCAAATTGGACTTGGCTAGCGGCTACCATCAGATAAAATTGCACCCAGACTCTCGTTCTCTGACAGCATTTGTTTCTCCTCTTGGAACCTTTCGTTACCGGAGGATGCCTTTTCGGTTAGCCTCCACTGCGTCAGTGTTCCAGAGAGTCATGCAAAACATGTTGAAGGACGTTGAGGCAGTTCTTGTTTTTAGGACGATGTTCTGATTTATGCAAAGGACAATGATTTTCCTGATGTCATTATTAGGAATGTACTTGAAATTTTCAAGAAAAGTGGAGTTGTGCTCAAAACTGAGAAATGTAAGTTTTCGTGTAAAGAAATAGAATACCTTGGTCATCTACTGTCTCATGAAGGAATCAAACCCAGACAAAGTCTTGTTGATGCCATTTTAAATGCTTCTGTACCCGAAGACAAGACAGGGGTTCAATCTTTATTAGGTCTATTGGAGTATTATTCAAGATTTATCCCCAATTATGCATCAATTGTAAGACCTATCAGTAATTCACTTAAGCCCTCAGAAACATTTTTGTGGTGTGTGGAGTGTGATCGAGCCTTCAAAGAGGTTAAGAGTTCTTTAAAAGAAAGTGATGCGCTTACCCCTTTTGACCCTGACTTACCATGCTTTATAATTGTTGATGCAAGTCAGGTTGGTCTAGGGGCTATCCTCACACAACAGGTCAGGAGAAAACAGTTGATTTTGCCTCTAGGGTACTCAAGTGCACAGAGGCACAATACTCTGTAATTGAGAAAGAGTTACTTGCTTGTTTATGGGCCACTGATAAATATAGGCCTTATGTATGGGGCAGACGTTTTAATCTGATCACTGATCATAAGCCATTTGTTTCAATTTTAACTTCTGGTCCCAGCAAAAGCTGTATGCCAAGGATTACTAGAATGGTCAGCAAGCTACTTCAGTATCAGTTTGAGATATCACATATTGCTGGGGGAAAGAACACAAGAGCTGATTTTTTCACGTTTTCCTCAGAGTAGTGGGTTTGGTGAAGGGACCAGTTTTCAAGATTTAAATGATGAGGATGATGAAGATTGTTTTGTTGCCTCACTTGATATTTTGATACTTGCTGTTGGTACTGAAGCTGATTGGAGGACAGCTCTTTTTGGAGATAGTCTTTTTCAACATGTATCCACATTTGTAAGGAATGGATGGCCGAAAGAAAATCTTTACCGATCATACTTCAACCATATTGGAAATTTGAGTCAGAAATATCGGTGGAAATGGTTTATTAATGAGATGTGATAAAGCTTTTTCCACCACATTCTCTTAGGTCTACTATTATCAAAGAAGCTCATGAGGGACATTTAGTCATCAATCTCACTAAACGGCGTGTCCGTCAAGATTCCTGGTGGCCCAGCATGGATGATGAAATCAGCACAAGAGTTGAAAATTGTCCTGTGTGCTGTTCATCTGAGAACACATTGAAGGTTGTGTTACTCAGCCTTTATCTCCCATTTGATGTCCTTCTGCTTCATGGGTTAAAGTTGGAATAGACATTATGGAACCATATGAAATATTACCTTTAGGAATTAAGTACATTTTTGTTTTGATGGATTATACTTCCAAATGGCCAGAGATTAAAGTGGCCAAGGAGTTCAGGGGCATATTATCAAGAAAGGGCCTTACATTATCACCGCTTTTATTGGCAGGAAACTGCTGATAAAGCGGCAATAATGGGCTTGATAATATGCTCTATGAAGCCCATGTTAGATGTGAAGACATGTAACATGGGCTTCAATTGGAATTCATAGAGCATATTATCAAGCTCATTACCGCCGCTTTATCGGCAGTTTCCTGCCGACAAAAGCGGCGATAATGTAAGGCCCTACCTTGATAATATGCCCCGCAGTTCTTCCAGTGTTGTCAAGTTTCTCAAAGATATATTCTTGAGGGAAGGGTTTCCACAGTTTTTGGTTTCTGACAATGGAACTCAATTTCTAGGTGAGGAATTTCAGTCTTTTCTCAGCCTGAGAGGAATTAAACATCTTAGGAGTTGCTTATATCACCCGCAGACCAATGGTCTTGTGGAGAGAATGAACAGAGTTGTAGGTGAGTGTGTCAAGTGGGCTGTGAATGGAAAACATGATGTTTATAATTCACTTGAGAATATGTTGTGGTTTTACAGAACCATGCCTCATTCTTCCACTAAAGTCTGTCCTTTCGATGTGTTAAGGGGAAGAAAGGTGAATACCAGTTTTCGACCGGGGTGGATGGGGAAATGGATTGATGCTCTGACAAATGTTGAATCTCTTACGGAAAAGGTTAAAACCAATTCTGATATTGCAAAGGGAAAAGAGAAGAAATTGTTTGACAGAAAGAAAGGTGTAAAGATTGTGCCGCTTCCTGTCCGTTATTTTGTTCGCATTAAGAATCCAGTGCACATCAAGAAAGGAAAATGTACATTTGGTGAACCTATCAAGGTTATTAGAATCTGTAACAATACTGTCCAGGTGGAAGGTGGTTGCTGGTGGAATTTATCCAAGCTGGTCAAGACCAGATCTTGTCCTATTCCTAATGTTCCTTGTTTGAATAGAAAGGGGGTTTTAAACACTCCCTCTCTTGAACAACGTAGGAAAAGCTCTAGACTTCCTGTTACTCCTCATAGGTTTTGTGATTGAATTTGTATACTTGTATTTTTGCATAATTCTATTTTACTTAATTTTGTTTTGCTTTTATGTTTTACTTTAGGTTGGAGAAAAGGAGGTATGTTATATTCTATGTTCAATGTTTTTATAGTATGTATCATCTTTCTTTAGTTACAGCTGTCATTGGGTTTATGATATGCCTTCATCATGTTCCACTTAGAATGTTATATTTCAACTCTGTGAAGCCAACTGACTGTGGAGATGGATTGCCTAGCAGATGACCAGCTGGGTAGTCTTTGTATCAAATAAACCACTCTTTGAACTCTATGCTGTCAAGTGAATTACTACAGAGTGGGGGGGCTGATGAGGAGGAAGACTTGTTTATTCTTGTGCAGCAGCCATGTAGTTCTTAGTAAGTAGTCGTCACCCATGGCAACCATGCACGGCACAAAGACCAGAAGGACAAATCATTCAAGCAGCCTACCTGCTCCCTGCTGATCCTTGAGGTAGGATCGCAGTAAAGAAAAAATCCACAACAACTCGATATCAAGTCAATTTTCACTGTACTGCTAACCCCTTGTGTTAGACCATTTACACAATGGAAAGCTGATTAAAATGTTGTAGATTGATATCCTCTTTTTTTGCAGGAAGGAGAGGAGTTTCTTGATTTTGTGGAGAACCTCTGTCCAAATTGTAAGGTCTCGGGGGTGTGGCCACACACAGCATGGAATAAGGTGCATTCTTTCAGTACTCTGCTCCTCCTCTGCCCAACATACAATGATGGCACCCCCTTTCTTGGAGACTGAAACCCCCTAATCACCATTGTACTCGTGGTGATGTTCTCCTTCTCATCTGGGGTGCCAGAGGAAGTACAGTGATGCCACCATTTGTGATCACCCCTGCAACATCCATGCAGAGGAAAAGACTCACACACCATCTTAGGCAACCCTCCAGTCTGGAACTCCATTGGGGGCCTGAGTGATGGGCCTGTGGGATTGGGACCTGCTGCATCTGAGTGGTCCCAACCAGGTCTGTGGGGCAGAGGCGCAACCCAGGTCATAGTCTCCCCCAGCAGCTGGGGATCCCGTAAGAGGACAGAGAGACAATCTCACCAACGGCTTCACTGCAACATGACCACCATCTTAATCTACATGTCAGTTCTGAGCTCCACCAGTGGCTCTAGAGATAAGACACCGCTACACCCGGCTATATTTCTCTGCTCCGAGGAGGGCAGGAAGAGTGCCCCTTCCAATCCATTGTGAAACACCATCTCTTGAGCCCTGCACCATCTCTGCGCTTGTCTCTCCAAGTGACCCACCACAGTGGAGGAGGAAGTGGCAGACCACTATCTTGCTGGTACAGTCTCAAGACCTTCAGCGAACCCAGAAACCACCTATGGTGGGCAGACCCTATGCTGGGACCCCCTCAAATAATTCAAATATTGCCTGCTCGAGCAATCGGGTACCTGCCCTTCCTTTTGTGCCAATTAAACTGCACCTACATACCCGATCTACAACGGGAGCTGCATCTCCCAGTAAGAGACTTTGCAATGTGCATGAATCCCGCAACTCAACAGGACCCCCAGCCTTGCTACCTGGAGGCTGTCTCACCCTCAACAATGCCCCCTGTGTAGGACAATAGAATTGCTTATTTCCGTGACTCACAGACTTACTAGCCCTTGAAATCGCTGACTAGACAGGTGTGACAAACTGTGCTTGTCACTGGACGAGAGGCCTAGCTATCTCTGTAGGGGCATGGAGCAGATGACCCCAGACATGGAGGTTCTGGATCCATTGTAGACCCCCCACAGCACCTTTTCCATTCTGCCAACCCGAAGAGTGATATATACCCGGAAATGACATCCTACAGTTGTGGCCAGAATGTTTAAACCATGTTCACAGCAAACAGGCTGCAACCAAGCTTCACAGACAGTAAACTATTCCACAACTCGAGATTGCTGCAGACAGAAGCAAGCTCTTTCCCACTATACAGCACAGGAACCCCCATTATTAAGACTAGCATACACCATCACATCCACAACAGGCTTCCATAACTCTACAGTAGACCCGCTCCCTGCATTGGCTCTCTACCCAGACTCTTACAGCATGGATAAGGGTAAAAATCACAAAAAAGAGCATGCTAGAAGACATGTGAAGTTGCAAATGAGGGGACTCATAAATACTACGACCCACCCCCACAATGCATGGAACCCACCAGCACTCCAGTCATGCAAGAAAATATGGATTGCTTCCTAACTGAAGTGCTCCCTGAAATTGAACTGTTTTGAATAGACATGAAGTCCTGCCTAAAGGACTTGCACAAAGAAGTGAGAGAAGTGGGTTAGAGGGGGATGATTTAGAATGCACCATGGGTTCAAGAACTGAAGTTCAAGAACACCTATGGCAACAATATGCTGACATGCAAATAAATAGAAGGACCTTGAAAACCACAGCAGAGCCAACAATATACACATTCAAGTGGTCCTCAAAGGCGCAAAGAGAAAGGACATTATGACCTTTCTAAACACTTACTTCAGCCAATTAGAGGCAAGCCAGCCATGCTAGCAACTTGTAGCAATCCTGTGCAAACCATGTATTGGCCCAAAACCATCCTCTATCACCAAGGACCCAAAGGACAACTTCATCAAAGTAGTCATTCCCAGAGGGAAGGACCCCCTTTCTGTTCTGAATATATACATTCCTAATTCTGCACAATATTCATATCTACGCATGCTCCTGGCAAATCAGCATCAAAGATGTTCCTGGAGCTTTGAGAAGAGAAAACATAGAGCAATATATTACATATTTTCTTTAATTTGTATTTGCTTCCTAACGGTAATACATAAGCTTTTGAGATCATGCATTACTCTAAATGCTACGTCTATGGAAAACCCTGTAATTTTGCTTAGGGATCTAAATGCAAGAGCGTTCGCGGTTAGCAGAGTGTTCAACTCAATTTTAGCACAGCATACATGATTACCCCCACCTATATGGATATATAATACAGCAAATAAATGAGGGGTATGTTTAACTAAAGTGTTCATAATTTTGGGGTATCTGGCTTAAATGGAAGGGAATGTTCATATATTCTGGTGCAACAATTCCATTTGGCATTTGGCTCGTTGACTACCATTGGAAAAGTTTGTTCTCCCTTTCCTTATGGAACGCAGTAGGGAAGTTTGTGACCATAAAAACCACCAAGAGAGGCTACTTCCCACAATTAGTAAATTGAGTAAGTAACTGAGATTATTGTACCAGATTAAGTGGTGAGACCCAAGAAATGCTATTATAGCAATATTTTGGACATTTAAAGAATATGTTGGTTGTTTGTGATAGGTTTTTATCTCAAGAATTGCATCAACTACTCATGAAATCTTCCAATCACTGAAGAACTACAATTACTGGGCCTGATTGTAAAACTGTTCATGCATAGACATTATACCTTTGCCACTTATATGAGCTTTTGTGAAAATTGAAACGATCAAGACAATACAGTGAATCTGAAACATATGCTGAAAATGCGTGCAATCCAACAAAATGGTATAGCCCATTGGAATATGTAAAGAATGAAAAATCAGCAAATGTTTTTTTACAGAATTATTTTAAAAAAGGTATTCGGGAGAGGTGAAATGGCTTTACTGCAGTGAAATAAATGTGTGTTTTGGCGTATGACAGCCAAAGGTCAAATAAGGGGCATAAATATAAGACCTACTCTTTGAAAAGTGCTTGCTGAGTAATTAGCTTGCTAATGTAGGTAGATTATTTTACTAGCCACTGTTTCTGTTCTGTTGGCTAGTTCAGTACCAGACCTTACTGGGTCAGGCAGTGTCAGGAAACAAGGACAAATATTAGGGTAGTAAATAGGGTAGTAGATAGTGAGTAGTAGGGAGTGAGTAGTAGAGAGAGAGTAGTAGAGAGTAGTAGAGTAGTAGAGAATGAGTTGTAGAGAGTGAGTATTAGAGAGTAGTGGAGTAGTAGAGAGTGAGTAGTAGAGAGTAGTGGAGAATATTCCATAGTTTGGCACAGCAACACTTGCACAACAAGTCCAATCAAATCATATCACTTGGAGTCCTTATTGAAGCGCTGAATCTTGGTGTATATTCAAATGCTTTTATTTTCCTTAAGTTTATGTACCACAGCCAGCCGACGCATTTCGTTCTGTACAACAGAACTTCTTCAGGGCGTTCTTATTTCCTTTAAGTTATGTCGGTATCCTGTTGTCATATAACTAGATATTTCTTCCAAATGTTAGACGAGTCGTAAGTACATTCTTATTCAAAGTGACTAGGTATCAATTTTACCCACACAATTCGGGCAGACTTGAATAATGTATAGCATCCTCAAAGTCAGTCTTTCAAAAATTCCAAAGTATAGGACATGATAATCCAAATCCAAATGTTTCTCAAGAAAAGTCATTTTCAATCGTTCGGAATATCGGCGTTTGGGCAGATATGACCCATGGTCACGGTTTATGACTTTTCTTGAGAAACATTTGGATTTGGATTATCATGTCCTATACTTTGGAATTTTTGAAAGACTGACTTTGAGCGTGCTATAAATTAGTCAAGTCCATGGATGCTGCTGGGAACGTCCCCAGCAACACCCATTGCAACCACCTTTAATGCAGGACACTGAGTTAAAGGGACTGATATTTATCAGGCTGGATTACGCCACAAAAAGTGGCTTAGTCCTGCCTGATACATATCACTCAGTCTTCTGCGCCACCGGAACGTCACAAAAAGTGACGTTCCGGAAGGCGCAAGGGGCTCGTAAATAAGGCCCCATAGGTTTCACACTTATAGTAAGGAATTAGCATTTAAAAACCTTTGAAATTCACTGAAAAAACCATAGGTTTCATACCAGTTATAGTTAGCTGGACATTTTACACATACAAAACCATTGAAATTCCCCCGTTATAGTTAGTTGTACTCACTATAACTCGCGCGCCCGCAATCCACTGCTGATGATGTCACATATTACATCATTCATGATATGGTCAGTGACATCACTGATGACATCACTGATGACATCACTGATGACATCATCCAGTGAATGTGGTTTGCTTTGATATTTAAATATGTATTATAAGTACACTACTTTGCATTGAAGAATGAGCGGATATATAAAAATAAATGTGTGGGTGGTGGATTTAGTAACAGTGTAATTGATTGTTCCCTTGACTAATTTGTAGAGTCTCACTATATATAATGTGTAGTTACTAAACTGTGTGAAAGTCTTTATTGCTTTGTCTTAATTGCTATGTTAAAGACTATATTTGTTATTGTTTTTTTAACTGAGTATTTGTATGGGTAAATTAATGTCTATGTGGTTTGGTGGGGGGTGTGTGATTGCCGAAAAATGTGTGAATAGTTCATTCAGTAGGTATATGAGGTTAATATTACATGTTATAACAGTTGTTTCAGTGAGTGTATATGTTTATGGGTGTGGTGGTGATGAAATATTTCTCTCAAAGGTACATCTCCATTAAACTTGAAAAAAAAGGCAGTGTATGTGACAGTTATATCTAATTATTATTTTTTAAATATATTTATTGAGATGTTAAGGTGCATTTTGAGGTACAAAAAAGTAGAAGAAACAGGTTAAGAATAAATACATCAGCATCAATCAATAACAATAATAAGAGAAGACCAGTCTAATATAGTTCATACCAGAATTGCTCGGACAAGATAAAAGCATCAGTTAATAGCATTATTAAAACGCCTCAAGGCTTCACAAAATTAAAATGCATGCCAGCACAGCTCGGGGAGGATATAAGAGCAATTTTTCTTATTAGAAATTTCTTCTAGAAGGTTCTTAAAAGTTCAACGCCTAGATTCCCTCTATCTTCTGAGGGGAGCCCAGATGTTTCTTCTCATTTCCTGCAATTTCTTTCCCTTAAATTCATATAAACACGCCTCTATATTATGCATTCCTAATAAGCTTGTGAGCCACATCTAGAAAGTGGGGAGGTGGTATCCTTCCAAATAGCAGAAATAAGTATGTGTAACACTGCCACTGAGATAAAAACCAGGGCTTCAGCATCTCTTGCCGCCTTCAGTTTACCATCAGTACCTAGTAAAACCACGGTAGGGGATAGATTGATGTTTTGATCTAGCAGCCCCTCCAAAAACAACTGTATTTCCCTTAAAATTGGAGCCAGATTGGGGCAGTGATAAAACATATGGAGTAAATCTGCGGACCCGTATTACATCTGGGGCATCTGTCATCTTCCCTTACACCCCACGCAAATAATTTCGCGGGGGTGTAGTATAAATTATACAGAGTCTTGTAATGCTGGGCCTTTAGATTTGAGGATCGGAAGATTTTCCTATTCATAAGTAGGGCAAGATCTGGGTCAACATCTGGATCACCTAACTTCCGGACAAGGTGGCTTCCATTTTTTCCAGATCATCCTCAAGACCTTGTTGTAAGAAATGTTACCCTATTTTTATTTTCCTACCCCCTTTTCTCAGATATTCGACCATTGGGTTCACCGCAGGGAGAGAAATCCTTGGCCTGATTGCCCGCACTGTCTGGACAATTTGACTGTATAACAGCCACTGGCTAGATGGGCTACAGAATTTCTGCTGCAAAATGTCAAAGCCAAGAATATTAACTCCTACCATAATGTCCCCCAAGCACTTTACCCCCCGCTCCTTCCAAAGTTGACTGTCCCTATTTTGGCCTAGATGGGTAAAGAAGTTAGAGTTCCAAAGATCGATAATGCCATTTATTTTTGGAATATTCAAAAATTTCCTGACTGCCTTCCATGTCCCCCACACCCCTTCTAGAATTTTATACCTCGCTCTCTTATAATACCTGCGGTCCACTTCACACCTTAGTAACCCAGTAGCCTTTCTTCCCAATAGGAGCTCAAAGATGCAGGGGAGTGCCTGATTATCCGTCTGGCTTTCTAGTGCTACAGGATCAAATTAAAACAATATATTCATTTGTACCAATAAACATGTCCAATGATACAGCCTAAGGTTCGGCATAGCCAAGCCTCCCCTCGCCAATGGTAAAGACATACGGGTAATCGATCGTCTGGTTTTGCCATACTGCCAAATGAACTGCGAGAATACTGATTCTATTTTTCTGATCACCCTTTCTTCTAACAGCAGTGGAATGGCCCGAAATAAATACAGAACCTTTGGAAACATAGTAATTTTTAGAACATTCACCCTCCCAATCAGTGATAGATGTAACACACCGATTCTTTTCAGCTTGGTTTCAATAGAATCTATCAAGGGTAAATAGTTATCTTTAACAATCACATCCACAATGGAATTCACCCTTACCCCCAGATACACGGCTGAGTCTACAAACCTTTGATCTGTCTTATTGATATTGTTAGTGCAAATTATCTGAGTCTTTTCTTCGTTCAAGCGATACCCAGATCGCCCACCAAAATCCTTGGCCAGTTGACACAGCTCTATCATAGATTGATGAGGATCCGTTGTTATTATTGCCAAGTCGTCTGCATATGCTAACAATTTAGTGGAATGACCGTTAAGCAACACTGGATTAATCAGTTCGGAGGCTAGGATTTTCTGGATGAGCGGGTCGATGTATAACGAAAACAAAATTGGAGAGCACGGGCATCCTTGGCGAGTGCCCCTTCTAATTAATATTTTGTCAGATCGCTGGCCCATGACCGTAACCCTCGCCACCGGATCACTATACATTGCCTTACTGGCTCTTATGCTTTTATTCTCAAAACCCCTGCCAGCTAGGATACCCCACAAAAACTCCCAGACCACGCGGTTGAACGCTTTCTCCGCGTCGAGGAGGATCATGGCCATCCCCCCCCCATGGCAGCGTGGGCATCAAATAATGCGATGGCCCGTCTGGTATGATCCGTTGTGCCCCTGCCCGGCACAAACCCATGCTGCAATGGAGAGACGAGTCGGCCAATGATTCCCCCCAGTCTCTTCTCCCAGATCTTAGAATATAATTTAGTGTCCGCATTGATAAGCGAAATTGGTCGATATGACCCTGGGTTGTCTTTGGGTTTGCCCTTTTTATGAAATATAACAATATTAGTCTCTTTCCAAGAGTCTGGGATTACGCCTGTATAGACTATGCCATTAAATTGATCTAGAAGGATTGGTGTGATCTCTTTTTCTAGTCATTTGTAGACTTCCAGGGGGATCCCGTCTGGGCCTGCGGCCTTACCAGCTGCTAGCTCCCGTAAAGCCATCCTTACTTCAGTCAGGGTCAGGTCTCTGTCCAATAAATCACTGCTATGATTGTCTAACACAGGACCAACATCATCGCAATCTGGACTCTGATCAAGCACCCTATCTTCCTCATCATACAGTTTTTGATAAAAGGTCTTAAAGACTCTTAATATATCCTTCGGCACCGTATAATCAATACCCTTCTCTTGTATGCTGGAAATTGTGTTTTTTGACCTCTCCTGCCTGATCCGGAGTGCCAGTGCCCTCCCCGCCTGCTCACCCGTTTCATAGCGCTTTGCCCTGGAAGACTGGTATTCTCTAGCCTCTTTCTGAGTGACTATTCCCTGAAGATCCGGTTTAATAGTGACAATTCAGTCAGTGTGTGATGAGGTGTATTTGATTGTCACATGGATGATGTCATCAGTGATGTCATTAGTGATGTCATTTGAGATGTCATCAGTGATGTCATCAGTGATTTCACTGACCACAGACACACACAGACACACACCACAGACACGCCATCGAACTCTGGAACCTCCTAGACGCCACAGCCCCTGACGTTGCCTTCCTCACGGAGACCTGGATGAACACCTCTTCAGCTCCCGACATCGCCATCGCTATCCCAGAGGGCTACAAGATCGTCCGGAGGGACCGAAACGCCAACCAGATGGGAGGAGGCATCGCCATCGTCCACAGGAGCACCATCCGTCTCACGACCAGCACCGACAACACCCTGACCAGCGCCGAACACCTGCATTTCCAGATCCACACCAACCCGAACACCACCCTCAGAGGCACCCTGATCTACCGACCCCCGGGACCACGCACGCAATTCAGCGAGGACATCGCCGACTTCGTCAGCCCGCATGCCCTCCCCTCCGCTGACTACATCCTCCTGGGAGACCTCAACTTCCATCTGGAGAACAACAACGACCGCAACACCAGCACCCTGCTCGACAACCTCGCCAACCTGGGACTCAAGCAACTGGTGTCCACCCCCACCCACCTCGCCGGACACACACTCGACGCAGTCTTCTCTTCCAGCACAGACATCAACTTCAGCCACGCCACTGAGCTTCAATGGACGGACCACAGCTGCGTCCACTTCACCTTCAAGAGAACGACGACCCACCACCACCAGAAACAGACCGCCCGCAGAAGCTGGAACAAGATCACAGCAGACCAGCTCGCCACCTCCCTGAGCCAGCACCCTCCTGCCAGCTCAGCGAACCCCAGCCAGGCCGCCGACAACCTCACGAAGTGGATCAGCAACTGCGCGGACGAACTCGCCCCACTGAGGACCCCGCCTAGCAGACCCGGCAGCAAGAAGGCCCCATGGTTCACCGACGAACTCAAGAGCTCCAAGAAGAACTGCCGAGCCCTCGAGAAAGTCTGGAGAAGGGAACCGACACCGGACAACAGGACCTCCTTCAAACTTGCCACCCGGAAACACCACCAGCTGATCCGCGCCGCCAAGAAAACAGCTTTCAAGGACCGGTTGGACAACAACGCACACAACTGCAAGGAACTCTTCAACATCGTGAAAGAGCTTTCCAACCCCAGCACAGGAAACAACGACATCATCCCATCGCAAGACCTCTGCAACTCCCTCGCTTCATACTTCCACAACAAGATCGCGGACATACACAACAGCTTCAACAACCAACCAACGCACACCATGACCGAACAACCACCCCCCCCCACCACCACCCTCCACGCCTGGACCCCGATCAGCACCGAAGACAACATCCGCACGATGAACTCCATCCACTCCGGATCACCGACCGACCCCTGCCCTCACCACGTCTTCAACAAGGCCGACGCTGTCATCGCACCCCACCTGCGAGACATCATCAACACATCCTTCAACACCGCCACCTTCCCCGAGAGCTGGAAGTACGCCGAACTCAGCGCTCTACTCAAGAAACCCACAGCGGACCCCAGCGAACTCAAGAATTACCGCCCCATCTCGCTCCTCCCGTTTCCAGCCAAAGTCATCGAGAAGACCGTCAACAAGCAGATGGCCGCCTTCCTCGAGACGAACGGATCCCTCGACCCCTCACAGTCCGGCTTTCGAGCCAACCACAGCACCGAGACCGCCCTCATCGCCGCCACCGATGACATCCGAGCCCTGATGGACAATGGAGAAACAGCGGCCCTCATCCTCCTAGACCTCTCCGCGGCATTCGACACGGTCTGCCACCGCACCCTAGTACGGCGCCTCAGCAACATCGGCATCCAGGACAAGGCGCTGGAATGGATCACCTCCTTCCTCGACGGAAGAACACAGAGAGTCCGCCTACCACCGTACAAGTCAGAGGCCTCCGAAGTCATCTGCGGCGTCCCCCAAGGATCATCTCTGAGCCCCACCCTCTTCAACGTCTACATGAGCCCCCTCGCGGCCATCGTACGCAAACACAACCTCAGCATAATCTCCTACGCCGACGACACCCAGCTGATCCTCTCCCTGACCAACGACCCCGCCGCCGCCAGAGCCAACCTGCACGAAGGGATGAAAGAGGTAGCTGAGTGGATGACGACCAGCCGCCTGAAACTGAACTCGGACAAGACGGAGGTCCTCATCCTGGGCTCCTCACCCTCCGCCTGGGACGACTCCTGGTGGCCTCCCGCCCTGGGCACCGCACCCAAACCGACAGACCATGCACAAAACCTGGGCGTCATCCTGGACTCCTCCCTCTCCATGACCAGGCAAGTCAACAACGTCTCCTCGGCGTGCTTCAACATCCTACGCATGCTACGGAAGATCTTCTGGTGGATCCCCACCGAGACCAGAAAGACCGTCACCCAGGCCCTCGTCACCAGCCGGCTGGACTACGGCAACGCCCTCTACGCCGGCACCACCGCCAAGCTCCAGAAGAGACTCCAGCGGATCCAGAACGCCTCAGCCAGACTCATCCTCGACATCCCACGAACCAGCCACATCTCCGGACATCTGAGAGACCTTCACTGGCTCCCCGTCAACAAAAGAATCACCTTCCGCCTCCTCACCCACGCACACAAAGCCCTACACGACCAAGGCCCGAGCTACCTCAACAGCCGAGTCAACTTCTACGCTCCCAAACGCCACCTCCGATCAGCCAACCACGCCCTCGCCGCCGTCCCCCGCATCCGAAGAGCGACTACAGGAGGAAGGTCCTTCTCCTACCTGGCCGCCAAGACCTGGAACTCCCTCCCGACCGACCTGCGCCTGACCCAAGACCACCTCTCCTTCAGGAAGAAGCTGAAGACCTGGCTGTTCGAGCAGTAGCGGCACCCCCCCCCCCCCCAGCGCCTTGAGACCCTACGGGTATGTAGCGCGCTTTATAAGTGTCACTGATTGATTGATTGATTGATTGACCATGTCATGAATGATGTAATATGTGACATCATCAGCAGTGGATTGCGGGCACGCGAGTTATAGTGAGTACAACTAACTGGTATGAAACCTATGGTTTTTTCAGTGAATATATATATATATTTATATATATATATATTCACAGAAAAAACCATAGGTTATAGACCATATATAGTTAGGAATTTGCATTTACAAAACCTTGAAAATTCACTGAAAAAAACATAGGTTATAGACCATATATAGTTAGGGATTAGCCTTTTCAAAACCTTATTTTACTCACACAAAACCATTGAAATTTCATATATAGTTAGTTGCACTAACTATATATCGCGCACCCGCAATCCACTGCTGATGATGTCACATATTACATCATTCATGACATGGTCAATGACATCACTGATGACTTCACTGATCACAACATCCAGTGACTGTATGTTTCTGTAAAGTTAAAATATGTCTTACATATTGAAGAATGAGTGGATGTATAAGTGTTTGGATGAAGGATTTAGTAGGTGCATGACTGACTGTATGAGTGAGTGATTAGATGTGTCTCACTGAGTGCATGGGTTAGTGACTAAACTGTCTTAATTTGTTCATCATTATGTCTGTTGTTCTGTAAACTGCTGAATGTGTTAATCAGTAGCTATATGAGTAACTATATGGGATATTCATTGGTTGCCCAAGTATTTGTATGGGAGACTGAGTATGTGTATGAGTGGCTGGGAGGTGTATGACTCTGTGCATAGATGTGTGAGCAGTTGATTCACTAGATGTATGGATTCAAAAGTGCATGTGGAAACAGCTGCACGGGCGGTTGACTGTGTGCATGAGTGTATTGGTGAGTGAATGGATATCTCAGTGCAACATGTCAAAGTAAGTACATATGTAAAACACAGTGCATGTGAGAGTTGACATATATAACCGTGCATAAGAGCCAGTGAATGTGTGAGTGGCTGTATGGATCATTGTGAAATTGTATTAGGGATCGTATAGGAAATTAAATATGTGTTAGAATATGTTTGAATTAGTAAGGTGTGTATAACTGTATAGTTGAGGAAATGGAGGTGTGATTGATTCTTTGCATGACTGAGTAGATGTATGAGTAACTTCATGGATGAGTGACAGTCTGTGAGTGTCTGTTTACACTGATTGTAGCTAAGGTTATATTATAGTCTGAAGAGGTTCATCGTAGTATCACATGAATGATATCATCAGTGATGTTGTCAGTGATGTCATTTGAGTTGTCATCAGTGATGTCATCAGTGATGTCATTTGAGATGTCATCAGTGATGTCATCAGTGATGTCATTTGAGATGTCAACAGTGATGTCATCAGTGATGTCATTGACCATGTCATGAATGATGTAATATGTGACATCATCAGCAGTGGATTGCGGGTGCGCGATATATAGTTAGTGCAACTAACTATATATGAAATTTCAATGGTTTTGTGTGAGTAAAATAAGGTTTTGAAAAGGCTAATCCCAAACTATATATGGTCTATAACCTATGGTTTTTTCAGTGAATTTTCAAGGTTTTGTAAATGCAAATTCCTAACTATATATGGTCTATAACCTATGGTTTTTTCTGTGAATTTCATTGGTTTTTTAAAAGCTAACATCTGTAGCTGTAAAATGTATTCTTCTTTAAATCCCAAAATATATTTTAGATGTTTATTGATAATTTTTTTTTTTTTTTTTTTCTTCGCTTCCGGTAAGCGAACCGGGAAGCTTTCCGTTAGCTCAACTTGATGCCGCGACCTAGTCCGCGAACCGGTAAACGTTTCGTTAGCGCAACTGTGACGCGTCGCGGAAGCGCGACGTATCACGTTGTCGCGCAATGCGTCTTATGACGCGCCGCGTTAGCGCTCCCGGAAGTGTTCCGGACCGCGAACCGGAAACGATCCGGGACGCGGCGCGCACCGCGTAACGTAAGCGGAACAGGTCATGTGACTTATTTATCAAACTTTTCATTGGTTCATTTCACTTTTGGTTTCCAAATGATGTATGACTAGGTCATGTGACCTAAAAATAAGACTTTTCATTGGTTCAGAACTTTTGCTTTTCCCAAATCATGTAAACCCCTCCTTCTTTCCTCACTCTGACTTTCATCTTGGTGAGAGAAAGACCATTTTCCAGTATTTCAGCAATGGCTTCTATCCTTGCTTCAGCTGGTGGACCCCCACCACCACCTCAACCTCCTCATGACAAGAGAGGACCACCATCACAATTCATCTCCAACAGAGAGGAGGAAGAGGAGGACCTAGAAGAAGAGGACACAGATGAAACTCAATTTATACAGGAGTTGCCCCGTGTTTCAAAAAGGAAAACAAGTTTCATATGGCAGTTTTTCTCAATCCCTCGAGGGGAGAAGAAGGTCAATGCCAAGTATGCCACCTGCCTAATCTGCAAATACAGATTATCTAGAGGCACTGACAAAAAGTATAGTATGGGCAACTATACTATGCATCGCCATATGGCCAGGTGGCATCCATTAAACTACAGCCGGGTAGAGTTAAGGGACCTTCAAGATAATCCCCCGACAACTCCTGTGGCCATATCAACATCAACTATATCTTTGACAGGAAGAGAGGCACAGGAAACTGTGCCAAACATACAGCCAAACTTCAAACACATGAAGTTTACGTGTATATATATTGTGGTGCTCTGCTCTCATGTGGGAACATGAGCGTGAACTTAATCAACTTGGTGTTTGAAAACCATAAGTGCCCTAACCCACCCAAACAGTAATTTTTTTTTTGCTCCTGTTGAGCCCTTTTCAATGCCTGTTTTTTGTTGTTTCCCCTCCATGAAAAACACAAAAAAAAACATAAAACTGTTCTAAAAATACAAAAAAAACAAAAAATGTTCAGAAAAAAAAAAAAAACATAAAAAAAAAGTTCTTTTCAGAACTACCTCCCCTTTCAAATAAAATTGCTAGAATGTTTTGCACTCTGGCAAGCTCTAATCCTTTTGGTTCGCTTTCCGGTTCGCTGCCCGGTTCGCGAACTTGAAGCGAACCAAAAAAATATTTTTTTTAAAAAAAGAAGAGTTTGTATAAGGGAAGTACACAGAGAGTAATGTTAAAAGAAAGACAGCTATAGGGAGTAAACCAGAGATACTGTTTAATAGATCTATTTATTAATTCAGGATGACGATAAGGTGTGATTTCTCCTGAGGTTTTAGATTTTGATTATGCCCTTACACCATTTTTGGGACATTATTAACATGCCTATGTAACTCCCATAATCAAAATCTAAATTTGCCAACCGCAAGTGGGAGCGTATTTACAAGAAACTTGCCCCATGAAGAACGCTTTCCATTTAAAAAGGGTAAAATAACATAATAGACACTCAAATGCCTTATAAATATGACCCAAAACAACCTATGAAGCTCTAGCAGGACATATCCAGAAATGTAATTGATTTCAAAAAATCGTTTTTAAACACAGCATATAAATCAATTGTATACCTGCATTCAAGAGGAAATGACTGAAAATGTCCTTGAGACACATGAAAGCGTTTTTTAGAATGCCCTAACACCATTTTTTTGACATTATTAACATGGCTATGTAACTCCCATAATCAAAATCTAAATTTGCCAAGCGCAAGTGGGAGCGTATTTACAAGAAACTTGCACCATGAAGAACGCTTTCCATTTAAAAAGGAAAAATAACATCATAGACACTCATATGCCTTATAAATATGACCCAAAACAACCTATGAAGCTCTAGCAGTACATATCCAGAAATGTAATTGATTTCAAAAAATCGTTTTTAAACACAGCATATAAATCAATTGTATACCTGCATTCAAGAGGAAATGACTGAAAATGTCCTTGAGACACATGAAAGCGTTTTCTGGAATGCCCTAGCACCATTTTTTGGACATTATTAACATGGCTATGTAACTCCCATAATCAAAATCTAAATTTGCCAAGCACAGGTGGGAGCGTATTTACAAGAAACTTGCACCATGAAGAACGCTTTCCATTTAAAAAGGAAAAATAACATCATAGACACTCATATGCCTTATAAATATGACCCAAAACAACCTATGAAGCTCTAGCAGTACATATCCAGAAATGTAATTGATTTCAAAAAATCGTTTTTAAACACAGCATATAAATCAATTGTATACCTGCATTCAAGAGGAAATGACTGAAAATGTCCTTGAGACACATGAAAGCATTTTCTGGAATGCCCTAGCACCATTATTTGGACATTATTAACATGGCTATGTAACTCCCATAATCAAAATCTAAATTTGCCAAGCACAGGTGGGAGCGTATTTACAAGACACTTGCCCCATGAGGAATGCTTTCCATTTAAAAAGGAAAAAATAACATCAAAGACACTCAAATGCCTTATAAATATGACCCAAAACAACCTATGAAGCTCTAGCAGTACATATCCAGAAATGTAATTGATTTCAAAAATCGTTTTTAAAAACAACATATCTGTTTCAGCTTACATAAGAGACCATGGAATGGGCTCCATGTACAACAATAACTTGTGTTACTGCATGCCAGAATGCTACACCGAATATGCAATTACAATTTCTCAAACAAACAAAATCTATTTGTATATCACTAGAGACAAAGCCACATTTTAAAAACACAGCTTTCTTCATCATTTTCTCCTTAAATCATACTATTCTCTATCTAAATTAAATAAATCTTTTCTCACCTTGGCAAATACTTTTTGAGTTTTGAAAACAGTCTCAGAAATACACCAAATTGTCTTCAGCAGAAGAAAAAGGATGCACTCCAGAGGCTGCAGCTATTGAAAGCACAGAAATACAGATATTCATTTCACATATCTCTCATATTAGCCAATCATAACTCTTCCCTCACTTTTTTCAAATCAAAACCCTTCCCCCCTCTGCCCTCTCTGCCTTTTTTCCATAGCAACCACCTCCTGGAAGACCTCTCATGTTTGCAAATTCACACAACAATGTTTCAATTGAACTCTGAACTCTCAGTGCACCTGCGTATCCAGTGCAATCTTTCATTAAATGTTTCTTCCTTGACCATTCAAATTACATCTTTCAAAGAACACATCCATGCACCCTAAGTTTCTGTTTTCAGAAATGGAAATGCACCAATCACTGCTAATGAATCATTAGCATTGGAAATCCACAGTTTTTTTTCTTTACAAACTCCTACTGTTTCAACTGCCCTTTCATTACCACACTTCATCTGACTGCAGCACAACCTTCTCCCACCATGTTTAATGTCTGGATTGTTGGACATAGTTACATCCACTGGGCTCAAAGGTATGCTGAGAACAGAAATTTACCTAACCTTAATTTACAAGATGTGGAAATTAAGTGGTTGGGCCAAAGAGGATTAAAATGTCACCAATTGATACCATTGGTGAAAACCTTTATGCATTTGCCAAAACCTGACCTGTTAATTGTGCACTGTGGAGGTAATGATTTGGGCACTTTGACTGGGGTAGGTCTGGAAATGCTTTTAAAGGACACCTTTGAGCAATTAATGGCACTTTTACCTCAAACTGCCTTGGTATATTCCAATATATGCCAAAGACAGAAATGGAGGTGGTCCAACCAATTTTGTCCACAAATTGAGAAAGCGAGGAAGCATGTAAACAAATCTGTTTCAGCTTTCATGAAAGACCATGGAATGGGCTCCTTGTACAACAATAACTTGCGTTACTACATGCAAGATATCTACAGAGGAGATGGAGTTCACTTCTCAGATGAGGGCAACAGAATTTTCATTCTGAATTTAAGACTGTGCATTGGTACCTACTTATAAGTACCAAAATGTACCATAAACCCAAAAGCTCTTCTCAGAGCTACCCTTCATCTGATCACTCACAATTATTAGTTTTTTTAATTTTTTCACTAATTTTCCACAAAATACGCTCCCCGGGGCGCTATCCGGTTCGCTAACCGAAAGCTAACCTCGCGGATTTTTTTTAAAAAATGTTTTTTTTCCGCACATATAAGCCTCCTCAGCCACCCTCAGAAAACCTAGGGGGTCAAGATAAGTCTACCATGACCCCTTCTACCCATTCTAAACATTATTTGCCCTCCATCTTGTATCTTAATGCGACCGAAACACAAAATGGTGGACTCCCGTGACGCTTAAGGTTCGCTAACCGAGCCGCTTTCCGGGAAGCGGTCCTAAAAAAAGGTGGGAAAGTAATTTACAGAAAAACGACTAGAGACACTCTCACCAAATATAGATAAGCTCATACTACATAACAATCCCTTTCATTTTCACAAATTTGATTGAAATTTCATTTAGCCATTTAGCCTGTAGACCTCTCTAAGTACCATGAGGTAAATTACTTCACAAAACACATCTGAAGTGTTGGAATTGACAACCAATGAAAATGTTACTTTCATTTTCTACTTTTATTACCTGACATTTGATTGGTTATATACCTGAATATATATAAAGGAAGAGAAGGAAACACAGCCATTTTGACTGCTACTTCGTGAAGTGCACAACAAAAAATCAACTGATAACTTCAACTTATATTTGAAATGTAAGATATTATTTATAAAACTTAAGTATGTTCTGTACTGAAACCTAATTAGAAAAACATTTTCTGAGAATTATATTCTATCACTCTGTAATACTTATAGAAAAAAATAGACTACTCTGTTTTAGTTATGGCAGAGCCATTCCAAGAATTTGCAAGACCATAGGCTAAAAAGGAACGTGCGCGAAGCCCCCTCCAATTTACATAAGTGGCCCCTTGCAAGGAGACCATTCACAGGCACTGAGGGGGCCCCATTGTCCAGCATTTTGACGCCCCCACAGTTTTAACTTTAAATCCACACGCATATCTCACACCTTCATAGGTGTGAGAATTGATTGTGGTCTAAAAGTTAAAACTGTGGGTGCGCAAAAATGCTGGACAATGGGCCCCCTCAGTGCCTGTGAATGGTCTCCTTGCAATTGAGGGAGCGTCTCCTTCTCCCTCCCCTATACCTCCTGACACCATCCATGGGAGGCCCAAGGAGGGGGCCCCCTGCAATAGACCTTAATTGCAGGCGACACCTATATAAATAACCAAACTGCCAATCTGTACTGAAACCCAACAATGCCCTTTCTGTACTGATATATTTTTTTAAAATTCACTTTTCAGAATTGAAAATGGAAGAACAACAAAACAACATGAAAACTGAAACAGAAGAAAAAATTCAGACACAAGATGAAATGGATTTCTACGACGACACAATAAATAATGAACTTGTCCAATGCGTAGAAGCAGTAGATTTTCTACTAAAAAATGAAGAAAAAAATGATCACGATTTTTTAGATTTTCTTTTAAATTTTGAAAAACAAAATGAAAAATGAATTTTAATTTCTTAATTCAAAAATTGTTTGACACATTATTTATTTTCATATGTTTATTGAATGTTAAAAGTTTAATGAATTATGACACACAATCAAAATTAAAAAAAAAAAAAATTAAAATAAAGAAAACAAAAAAAACAACAAAAACAACAAATAATTAACATACAGTATTAGAAAAGTCTATCATTCTTTTATCCTTATAGTACGCTGCCCAGAACGCTTTCCGGTTCGCGAACTTGGCGCTTACCACGCAAAAAAAAAAAAAAAAAAAAAAATTTTTTGACCCTCCTGGGCCCTTTTAAAACCTCCACATAAAACCTAGGGGGTCAACGAGGATCTACTATGCCCCCTTTTGGTAATTTCCCCCTTTGTTTTGGCCTCCTCTTGTCTCTCGATCCTACCGAGAGACAAGATGGCAGCCGCTCCGGACTGTTTAGAATGTTGACAGACACCGGAGAGCCAATCAGCTTCGCTTCGCAAAGTTCCGATACGCGAAAAGTTCGCTAACCGGATCGCTGCCCGGAGCGCTGTTACAGATATATATCTTGTTTTAAACGTTAATTTCTCAAAATCCACTGAAGCACATATATTGAGACCTAGCAAAGGCACATCAGGCTAACAGTCCCTACAATTTTGCCAAGTTTGGTGGAAATCCATTCAGCTGTTCGGGCTAAAAGTGAGGCCAACCGCCCTATGGAAATTAACATGGGAAAAACGCGTTTTGGGACCACCTTTTATCTCAGCCCCCCCCTTGCCGAACACCCCCCAAATTTCCAGGAGCTGCTCAGAAACAAAATGTGCCATTTTCCAGAAAATTTCAGGCAATTCCATCCACATACGCCAAAGTTATTAGACATTGAATTTTCAGAAATCCCATAGGGAAAAAATCCTAACTATATATACCTACTGGCGACCGCCAGTAGGTAATTACCTACTGGCGGTCGCCAGTAGGTAGTTATAGTTAGGATTTTTTTCAATGTTAAATCTCAAAATTCTATTTGGAATTACTTTGGCACCGGTTGACGAATCTGCCTGAAAATTTCCTGAAAATGGCCTCGTCGAGCTCCGGTCCTTCCTTGAAAGTTTGGGGGGGATACGTCAAGCAGGGGCCGAGATAAAAGGGGGGTCCCAAAACGCGTTTTCCCCATGTTAATTTCCATAGGGCGGTCGATTTCACTTTTAGCCCGAACGGCTGAATGGATTTCCACCAAACTTGGCAAAATTGTAGGGACTGGTAGCCCGATGTGCCTTTGCTATGTCTCAAGATATGTGCTCCAGTGGATTTTGAGTAATTTAGGTTCAAAAAAATATATATATCTATAGGCGCTCTCCGGTGCGCGCACCGGAGTGCGCTCCTGGCGCGACACGCGACTTGTGCGCAGAAAGCTGATTGGCTCTTGGGTGTCTGTAAACATTCTAAACAGTCTGGAGCGGCCGCCATCTTGTGTCTCGGTAAAATCGAGACACAAAAGGGGTTTGAAACAAAAAGGGGCAAATGACCATAAGGGGGAAGAGTAGACCCCCTCTGACCCCCTAGGTTTGATGTGGGGGCTAAAATAGGGTCCTGCGGGGCATTACATTTTTTTTTTTTTCGTTTTGCGCGGGGGAAGCGCATGGTACGCGCACCGGCGAAGCACAGGGAAAATCCAGGACCATATTTATGAAGGCCTTGCGCTGCCAGTTTTGCGCCGCCTGTGCGTCAATTTTTGTGACGCACCAGCGGTGTAAAAAAATGCGCATTGTTACGCAATATTTAAAAAGTGACGCATCTATATAGATGCGTCACTTTTTAAATATAGTGCAACGAGGCACATTTTTTTACACTGCTGGTGCGATGCGTCACTTTTCTGTGCGCACTCCTTATGACATTCCAGATGTGTCATATTTAATGTATGACGAATCATGATGCAAGGAGTTACAGATACATCAGTATTTCTGACATATCTGTAAACATAAAAGTGACGCGAGGCAGGCGCAAGATTTTGACGCAACAGCATCCTAAAAGTGACGCAGAGAAATCTCATAGATTTCAGTACGTCGTTATTACCAAGCTTTTTGCGGGGGAATGCCCCCTCTGCATACATTATACCTGACGCAGATATAATGTGGCGCAGAGTTTTAAAAAGTGACCCATGTACCTAGATGCGTCACTTTTTAAAAATAGCGTCAGGTATAATGCATGCAGAGGGGGTGTTCTCCCGCAAAAAGCTTTGTAATTGCGACGCAGTGAAATCTTTGAGATTTCACTGCGTCACTTTTAGGATGCTGTTGCGTCAAAATCTTGCGCCTGCTTTACAGCAGGTGTTAGACTGACGCAAGACCTTTCACATGGTGCTTTTTCCATGTGAAAGGACACATTACTGGAGTTGCGTCACTTTTGTGACGCACTCCAGCAATGCGTTACTTGGAATGTCATAAGGAGTGCGCACAGAAAAGTGACGCATCGCACCAGTGGTGTAAAAAAATGCGCCTCGTTGCGTTATATTTAAAAAGTGACGTATCTAGGTAGATGGGTCACTTTTTAAAATCAAGCGCCACATTATATCTGCGTGAGGTATAATGCATGCAGAGGGGGTGTTCCCCCGCAAAAAGCTTTGTAATAGCGACGCAGTGAAATCTTTGAGATTTCACTGCGTCACTTTTAGGATGCTGTTGCGTCCTTTAAATATAGTGCAACGAGGCACATTTTTTTACACTGCTGGTGCGATGCGTCACTTTTCTGTGCGCACTCCTTATGACATTCCAGATGTGTCATATTTAATGTATGACAAATCATGTTGCAAGGAGTTACAGATACGTCAGTATTTCTGACATATCTGTAAACATGAAAGTGACGCGAGGCAGGCGCAAGATTTTGACGCAACAGCATCCTAAAAGTGACGCAGAGAAATCTCATAGATTTCAGTACGTCGTTATTACCAAGCTTTTTGCGAGGGATTGCCCCCTCTGCATACATTATACCTGATGCAGATATAATGTGGCGCAGAGTTTTAAAAAGTGACCCATGTACCTAGATGCGTCACTTTTTAAAAATAGCGTCAGGTATAATGCATGCAGAGGGGGTGTTCCCCCGCAAAAAGCTTGGTAATAACGACGCAGTGCGTCACTTTTAGGATGCTGTTGCGTCAAAATCTTGCGCCTGCTTCACAGCAGACCTTTCACATGGTGCTTTTTCCATGTGAAAGGACACATCACTGGAGTTGCGTCACTTTTGTGACGCACTCCAGCAATGCGTTACTTTTGTGTTTACAGATACGTCAGAAATACTGACATATCTGTAACTCCTTGCGAATTGATTAGTCATATATTAAATATGACATATCTGGAATGTCATAAGGAGTGCGACCAGAAAAGTGACGCATCGCTGTTTTCACGTAGCGATGCGTCACTTTTCAGAAATGAGGCCTCCAGTTTATTCACTGTGTCATAACTTTCTTTTCTAACACTCACCTTCTTTCATTCCTCCTACTTCACTTCCTTTCACCTCTCATACCTTTCTGTTCTTTCTTACTCATTCTCCTTTCAATTATCAATGCACTATATTTCACTTACTCTTCATTTTTTTAAGAATATAGCTCTTTGATGAGAATTGGAGGTAGTTCTGAAAAGAACTTTTGGTTTTCTTCTTTTAACTGAAGAGGAACAAAAACAGGGAATGGAAACTGCTCAACAGGAGCAAAAAGAAAACAAAAAAATTAGGGGTGGGAAGGGCAGCGATGGTTCTCCAATGCTCGAACCATGAGCTGGACACTTTGCTCCCCATAGGTGAGGAGTTGATTGCAGTATCTGCATCTGACGACCCCATGGTTAAATGCAGGTTGTATGTTTGGCACCTGCTCCTGCGATTGCTCTCTCCCAGAAGAAGTTGCTCCTCCGGTTGATGTAGAGGCCCCATCTCTGGGAACCTCTTGTGCCAGAGCCCTGACACTTTCCCGGGCAAAATTCTGGGGGTGCCTCCTCTCCACATGTCGGATCATGGTAAAGTTCCCAAAAGAGTACTTTTTTTGGGGGTTACCCCGTGACAGGACCTGTTTGCAGATCCTGCACTCCACTTTTGGTGCATTCACCTTCTTCTGGTCTGCTGGAAACTTGAAAAATTTCCAAATGAAATGTTCCTTCACCTTTGGGGTAGGAGGCTCTTCATTGATGAACTCAGGTTCATCCTCACTGCTGGATTCTCTGGCAGCCATGGTAATTCACAAAAGATCCAGGTGCAAAAAACAGGTCTTTCAGTCACAAAAGTGAAAGAAGAAGTGAAGGAAATGGGTGGGGATTTCATTCATTGTAAAAAAAACTGTTAGCAACCAATGAAAAGTGTTATTTTAGGGTCACATGACCCGACGCGTTTACGCTGCGCGCTCTGGAGCACTTCCGGGTGCGTTTACGCAGCGCGATCGTATGCGCTTCCGGGGCGCAAACGTGGCGCGATCGTAGGCGCTTTTGCGTGCGTTTACGCGGCGCGAACGTAGGCGCATCCGAGGGCACTTACGTTGCGCGCCGAAGTGACGTCATCAAACTTTTACAGAAATGCATAATCATTTTCCTTATTAAAAAAAACTAATTTTATTTGTATGGTACGAAATGTTTTGCATTATTATTAACTTTTCATTCATATTTTTTTCACGAACGACAGTAGCGCTCTGGGTGCGCTTTCAGGTGAGCTCACGGAAAAGCTTACCGGAGAGCTTAGCTGAAAGCTTCCCGGAGCGCGCACCCAGAGCGCAAAAAAAAAAAATTATATAAAAAAAATGAATACTTAAAAAAAAACAGCTAATTGTAAAAAAAAAAGGGTTAGAAACTCGATATACAAAGGAATTAGCATTTAAAAAACCTATGAAATTCACTGAAAAAACCATAGGTTTCACACCAGTTATAGTTAGGAATTAGCATTTAAAAAACCTATCAAATTCACTGAAAAAAACATAGGTTTAACACCAGTTATAGTTAGCTGGAAATTTTACTGATATAAAACCATTGAAATTCCCACGTTATAGTTAGTTGGACTCACTATAACTTGCACGTGTAATGCACTGCTGATGACATCACATATTACATCACTCATGACATGGTCAGTGACATCACTCATGACATCACTGATGACAGAGAGACTGACCTACTTTCACTCGCTAATATATGTATTCACTAAGATACACTTAATAAGGCAGATATCCAATTTTTTTTTTTTAAAAAACATCCATTAAGACAATAATTTAAACAAATATTCTTCCATCGACCTTAACATACATATATAAAACATATTTATTTATCTGAAAGACACACATTCACTGGATGGTGTCATCAGTGCATTACACGTGCAAGTTATAGTGAGTCCAACTAACTATAACGTGGGAATTTCAATGGTTTTATATCAGTAAAATTTCCAGCTAACTATAACTGGTGTTAAACCTATGGGTTTTTTCAGTGAATTTGATAGGTTTTTTAAATGCTAATTCCTAACTATAACTGGTGTGAAACCTATGGTTTTTTCAGTGAATATATATATATATATATATATATATATATATATATATATATATATATATATATATATATATATATATATATATATATATATATTCACTGAAAAAACCATAGGTTATAGACCATATATAGTTAGGAATTCACATTTACAAAACCTTATTTTACTCACACAAAACCATTGAAATTCCATATATAGTTAGTTGCACTAACTATATATCGCGCACCCGCAATCCACTGCTGATGATGTCACATATTACATCATTCATGACATGGTCAGTGACATCACTGATGACATCACTGATGACATCTCAAATGACATCACTGATGACATCTCAAATGACATCACTGATGACATCACTGATGACATCTCATTTGACATTACTGATCACATCACTGATGATATCATTCATGTGATAATACGATGAACCTCTTCAGACTCTAATATAACCTTAGATACAATCAGTGTAAACAGACACTCACAGACTGTCACTCATCCATGGAGTTACTCACACACCTAGTCAGTCATGCAAAGAATCAATCACACCTCCATTTCCTCAACTATACAGTTATACAAACTTTACTTATTCAAACATATACTAACACATATTTACTCTCTTATACAATCCCTGATACAAGTTCACAATGATCCATACAGCCACTCACACATTCACTGGCTCTTATGCACAGTTATTTATATATGTCAACTCTCACATGTACTGTGTTTTACATATGTACTTACTTTGACATGTAGCACTGAGATATCCATTCACTCACCAATACACTCATGCACACAGTCAACCGCCCATACAGCTGTTTCCACATGCACTTTTGAAACCATACATCTAGTGAATCAACTGCTCACACATCTATGCACAGAGTCATACACCTCCCAGCCACCCACACACACACTCAGTCTCCCATACAAATACTTGGGCAACCAATCAATAACCCATATAGTTACTCATATAGCTACTTATCAACACATGCAACAGTTTACAGAACAACAGACATAATGATGCACAAATTAAGACAGTTTAGTCACTAACCCATGCACTCAATGAGACACATTTAATCACTCACTCATACAGTCAGTCATGCACCTACTAAATCCTTCATCCAGACACTTATACATCCACTCATTCTTCAATATGTAAGACATATTTTAACTTTACAGAAACATACAGTCACTGGATGTTGTCATCAGTGATGTCATCAGTGATGTCATTTGAGATGTCATCAGTGATGTCATCAGTGATGTCACTGACCATGTCATGAATGATGTAATATGTGACATCATCAGCAGTGGATTGCGGGTGCGCGATATATAGTTAGTGCAACTAACTATATATGGAATTTCAATGGTTTTGTGTGAGTAAAATAAGGTTTTGTAAATGCGAATTCCTAACTATATATGGTCTATAACCTATGGTTTTTTCAGTGAATTTTCAAGGTTTTGTAAATGCTAATTCCTAACTATATATGGTCTATAACCTATGGTTTTTTCAGTGAATTTTCAAGGTTTTGTAAATTCTAATTCCTAACTATATATGGTCTATAGCCTATGGTTTTTTCAGTGAATATATATATATACATACATATATAAACATATATCATCTGTATATCTATATAAATACAAACATAAATGCATGCATACATATACTTATATGCATTTTAGGGTTGTTAGGGCGTTTTCGTGTGTATTATGTTGCTTTTTTAGGGCTTTTGGGTCAATTAAGTAGGGTTCCCGGAGCCTAGGGCTGAGGGGCCGGTTCAGTTTCGTGCGTATTGGTGTTGGCGAGGTTTTGAGGGATTTTGGCGGTTTTTGGTCGAGATTTGGCCGTTTTATGGCTTTTTTTTGTGTTTGCGGGGGCGCGTATTCGGGTTGAAATTCGTCCCCGTTCCAGTGGATGGATTGGGCTGATTTTTGGTGAGATGTTAGGGAATCGCTGGAACTAGTGTCCAGCCAAGTTTGAAGCGGATCGGAGCAGTAGAAGTGCTTTAAAGAGCAATTTTTGTGCGGAGTAGTGAATTGCCATGTTATTCAACGGGAGTTTTTGGTGCGCATGGAGAAGGTGAATTTGGGGTGTTCCAGTTGCGCTAGAGGGACGGGGCTTGGGTGAGCTGTAGGAAGAGTGGATCGGCAGGTGTGCCGAATTTTTGGGATTTGTTGGCCGAAGGGAAGGGTGTGCTTGGGCAAAGTCGATTTGGTGAAAACGGTGCGTTATTTACATGAAAGTTGAAAAAACACTAATAAAAGCAAAGCTAAAAAGCCACCTCATTACAAACAGAATGGCTTTAACTTAAACGAGGGCGAGATCTATTGCATTTTCAATGCTTGTTTACTTTGGTTCCATCAAGAAGGCATTCAGATGTGTCACACATTTGCCATAAATTCTGAATGTTAGCACTCTAGTTGCACATTAGATCACTGTAGTAAAGCTACTGCTCACCAGGGACGTCTGCTGCTGGTATTCAAAGTGCATGTTTCAGTCTGCATGTCAGAATTTTTTTAATGAAATAGAAGAGGATTTGAGAAGTCACTCAAAATGATCCCTAATTTTTCTTTCTGAAGCACTAATCATACTTTCTATGGCAAAATTAACCCCCTCATGTTGTTCCTTTTTAAATTGAGTGTTTTCAGACTTACCACTTCATTCCAATCAAGATGGCTTCTGGTGTGCCATACTTTTGTCATAAGTAAGACTGTTAGCGCTCTAGTTGTTCTTTAGAACACTTTGGGACATTCTGTCATTGGGCTATACTTGGGGTACATCTGGGTGATATTTGGGCTACATTTAGGCTCTTTTGTCTCTGGTGGCCATCTTGGGAGACTATGTCAGAATTTTTTAATGAAATTGAAGAGGGTTTGAGAAGTCACTCAAAATGTACCCTAATTTTTCTTTCTGCAGCACTAATCATAATTCATATGGCAAAATATACCCCCTCATTTTGTTCCTTTTTAAATTAAATGTTTTAAGAGTTACCACTTTATTCCAATCAAGATGGCTTCAGGTGTGCCATACCTTTGTAATAAGTAGGACTGTTAGCGCTCTAGTTGTTCTTTAGAACACTCTGGGACATTCTGTCATTGGGCTATACTTGGGCTACATCTGGGTGATATTTGGGCTACATTTGGGCTCTTTTGTCTCTGGTGGCCATTTTGGGAGACTGCATGTCAGAATGTTTTAATGAAATAGAAAAGGATTTGAGAAGTCACTCAAAATGTGCCCTAATTTTTCATTCTGCAGCACTAATCATACTTTCTATGGCAAAATATACCCCCTCATGTTGTTTCTTTTTAAATTAAATGTTTTAAGAGTTACCACTTTATTCCAATCAAGATGGCTTCAGGTGTGCCATACCTTTGTAATAAGTAGGACTGTTAGCGCTCTAGTTGTTCTTTAGAACACTCTAGGAGGCTGCAGTAGAACACAAAGGAATCAACTGACAGTCTCTGTCCTTGTTGGATGTACATGTTTTACTGAGAATGTCAGACTTCATTTTCACATGACTGAGAAAGATAATGTGAATTTACAGAAAATATGCTTTCAGTTTAGCTTATAGATCCCCTTCCAAACCACTGTGGGAAAATCATGAGATATTAGTTTTCTTTCAAACAATATTCATGATATCACAGCAGAAGTTTTTTTCACATGGTAAAATCACCTTAGAACCCACCACAATTCCTAAAACGAGTATGGTACCATCAACAAATGATTTATAATGTAACTAAAGTCCTAAAACCATCTATTAACTACAATGCTTTTTAATGAGCTGCTATCATGTATATTGGTCCCAAGATGGCTGCCAACACTTCTTGGATGAAGTGCTGACAGCCAATCAGATCAGATGTGTGGTTAGGCTCCGCCCAGATATATATCTTTTTTTGAACCTAAATTACTCAAAATCCACTGGAGCACATATATTGAGACCTAGCAAAGGCACATCGGGCTAACAGTCCCTACAATTTTGCCAAGTTTCGTGCAAATCCATTCAGCCGTTCGAGCTAAAAGTGAGGCCAACCGCCCTATGGAAATTAACATGGGAAAAACCCGTTTTGGGACCCCCCTTTTTTCTCGGCCCCCCCTTGATGAAACCCCCCCAAATTGTCAGGGGCTGCTCAGAAACAAAATGTTCCATTTTCCTGAAAATTTCAGCCAATTCCGTCCACAAACGCTAAAGTTATTAGACATAGAATTTTCAAAAATCCCATAGAGAAAAAATCCTAACTATATATACCTACTGGCGACCGCCAGTAGGTAATATATATATATATATATATATATATATATATATATATATATATATATATATATATATATTACCTACTGGCGTCTCGCCATTAGGTATATATAGTTAGGATTTATTCCCTATGGGATTTCTGAAAATACTATGTCTAATAACTTTGGCGTTTGTGGACGGAATCGGCTGAAATTTTCAGGAAAATGGCACATTTTGTTTCTGAGCAGCCCTTGAAAATTTGGGGGGGGGTTGTCAAGGGGGGGCCGAGAAAAAAGGGGGGTCCCAAAACGCGTTTTTCCCATGTTAATTTCCATAGGGCGGTTGGCCTCACTTTTAGCTCGAACGGCTGAATGGATTTCCACGAAACTTGGCAAAATTGTAGGGACTGTTAGCCCGATGTGCCTTTGCTAGGTCTCAATATATGTGCTTCAGTGGATTTTGAGAAATTAACGTTTAAATCAAGATATATATCTGTAACAGCGCTCCGGGCAGCTATCCGGTTAGCGAACTTTTCGCGTATCGGAACTTTGCGATGCGAAGCTGATTGGCCCTCCGGTGTCTGTCAACATTCTAAACAGTCCGGAGCGGCCGCCATCTTATCTCTCGGTAGGATCGAGAGAGAAGAAGAGGTGAAAAACGAAGGGGGAATTTAATGAAAGGGGGCAAGGTATACCTCTCTTGACCCCCTAGGAATGATGTTGGGGTTATTAAAGGGTCTCGTGGGGAAAATAAAAAAATATATATTTTTCACGGTAGAAGCGCTTCACGGGCCGCGAACTGGGCCGCAAACTGGTAGCGAAACGGGAATTCGCCATTTTGTGTTTCGTTTTAATTAAATTACTAGGTATAAGGGGGTGCGGGAGACGTATCCTAAACCCTTATGTTTTCTGAATATGTTGATACATGTCTTCCAGCGGCTGTGCGTGAGCTTTTTTTTTTTTTTGCTGCGTGACGTCTGTTAACGTTCGATTCGATGGAAATCAGGAAGTGTTGACCGCCAATTTGTCACTGCGAGTAAATATTTTGTTATAAATGAATCCTTATTGATAAACATTGTCTGCGCCATCTTGCCTTTTTGTCCAATGCCACAATTTTGTCGTGCACGGCAGCCATTTTAGATGCCTTGACCAGGCCCACTCTCTGCACGCCGCCGATCCTCAGCATGGCTCCCCACCCTCGCAAGCATCTCCCCCACGCACTGGTCACCCCCGCTCTCTCTCTCATGCATGGGCCATATACTTCCCCCATCTGCGCTGCTCTTCCCTGAGAATCACACCCTGTGCCCGCCCGATACCACCCTTTCACCCTATTCACTACCGCACCCTCTGACACTCCTCTTCCTCTGTGTCCGATTGTCCAGGCCGGACCCAGGCTATCACCTAGCCCTGCGGATGTAGTTTATGGCCCCAGCTGTAGAGTATCCAGACATGCCAACCCTCCCGATTCAGGCGTGAGACTACTGATTTCAGTGCTAGTCTTTCGCCTCCCGATTCCTGCAAGGAAAAATCCGGGGGCATATTACCAACAACTAGCGATAATTTTTGTCTCTAACTTGTTTAGAGACAAAAATTATCGCCTCACATCGGCGAATTTTATTGCACATAAACCTTGCTATTAGCAAGGTTTATCGCAAATGCGATAAAAAACGGCCGCAATGCATGAATATCGCTGAAAAGTCAACGATATTCATGCATTAGCGAGCTAATGCTCTTAGCCATGTTATCCACCTCCCATTGGATAACATGGCTAAGAACTGCTCAGGGCAGGTGTTAGCTTTTGGAGATATTCCCGCTTAGCGCGAATATCTCCAAAAGTTGGTAATAGGAGATAGCGATGGTTAGGGACTGTTTCCAGTCGCTAAAATCTTGGCACGCCCACTTTGCATGTCATTAGTGATAAATATCACTGACATGCAAAGCGGGGCCCAAGATGGTCACTATCTCCTTTTAGCTGTCACTAACTGGTGTTAGCGACAGCTTGGTAATAGGGAGATCATTTTATCTCTTTTTTTGGCTTTTAAAGCCAAAAAAGCGGAAATAAACCCCCTTGATAATATGCCCCACGATTTCTCGGGGGTTTCAGCTGACAGGGCTTGGTATTGTGTTACGTGCTAATTCTTCCAGGAAACGTCAGAGGGTCGATGCAGGGGTTCTAGAAGGGGTGATAAACCATTTAAGCCTCATGAACAAGCGCATGGTCTTTTAAAGATTTGTGAAGTACTCGGGGCGGCGGTGTGTGTGTGCCCTCTTTCAGGACCGGGCGGGGAGGGCACTGCCAGCAACTTGCCAGGTCAGGTGTTCAACACGTGCATCACCCTTTCTCTGCCTGCTATTGCGCTCCATGCTTCGGAAAGGTAAGAAAAAGAACGTGCATTTGAGTTTGAAATGTCCGATCCTGTAGCAGTACACTTGCAAAGCCCACACATGACGATAACCCGATTCAAGGCCCCATTCACCCGATTTTTTAAAAATATATAGCACTCCAACAAAGTTTGATTTTAAAACGTTATTAACTTTTAAATATAACGAACGCAACAAAAACTGTAAATATATTTAACCATTTTTTGAAATTAACCAGAACTATAACGATAACAACAACAACAACAATAATATAACTTTTATGCCTAAATTACGCAAACATTTAGCTAATCTGTTAAAGGGGGGAGTCGCCATTTCTTTACAATAATCAATAATGAAAAATCCACATCAATAGGGTTGTCCGTTTTCTCGATGCAGCACTATAGTGCAACATACACAGCACCTGGGGTGTCAAGAGTGAACAGGTCTTTCTTTGTTCCTTAAGATGTTATCTGTGTCAACCTCTTCCGAGAATGCTGATGCGTTAGGATTTCCTTGTGTTTCTTAATAGCATTGATGTCTGCACACTTCTTTGCAATTCTGTGAAGATGATAACTGCTTCATAAACAGACGATATCTTTGTTTAGTCATTAGTGTTAAGTGTGTCTGAAACTACAGTGCCCTTCTGTTTTTTTTTCTTCAGGCTCTACAGAGTTTTGTGTGTTGTTCTTTTGAGCGACAATTATTCCAGAGGTTTCAGGTTCACTTGTTTTGTCCTGCAGTGAGTTAACAGCTTTAGAGACTTCATGTTTATTTGCTATGTCCTGCTGTTCGTCAACTGCTTCAGAGACGTCAGCCTCATTTGTTATGTTTGACTAGATCCTGGACCTGCCCGGCCGCGCCCAAAATGGCGCCGGTATAAATGGGACTCGTAACTGCTTGTTGTGTACTGGTTGCCCAACCTTGATATCACGAGACACGTATGCAGTTTTGAAGCACATGGCGGAGGGTCGTCTGCTGTAGTGGGGCGCCCCTTTATCGTTTCAGTCGCCATTCCGCCCGCTTTTGCTACACTGTGCCTTTTCCGCCATTCAGCTGTTTACCGCCCACTCTTACGGCTACAGCGTCTCGCTCACCATGTAGTTGAGTTGCTCCCACTCTTGCGGTGCAGCGATAGGCGGCTGCCACAGGACTCTTAAAATGGCGGCCGGCTCTTCGGATTTGGGCCTGGTCCAGTAAAATGGCCCTGGGACACCTTGGAACTCGGACGCTTGTCTGCCAGGGCTTGGGTCCCATTCTCGAAAGCGTCCCCTCAGCCTTGAAGATTGTACAAAAGTCTTGGGGGCCCTCGACTCCCGCAGGCTTCCGGTGGGGAGCGGCTGCCATGATTGCTTGCGGAATGGCCACGACGGAGCTACGAGATGGTGGTGCTCTCATGGTGACGCCAGCTTCAGTCTGAAACATCTAGAAACAAGGTGGGGCTTTCATCGTTTGGGAAAAAAAATGTTTTAATCCAATGAAAAGTGTTATTTTTAGGTCACATGACCTAGTCTTACATCATTAGGAAAACAAAAGTAAAATGAACCAATGAAAAGTTTTATTAACAAGTCACATGACCTGTTATGCTTACGTTACGCGCTGCGCGGCGCGCTCTGGATCGTTTCCGGGAAGCTGCGCCTTGCGCACCGGAGCACTTCCGGGTGCGCTAACGCGTCGCGTCATATGACGCATTACGCGACAATGCAGGTCCAGAATATAGTCAAAATGTCTCCACCAACCAGCGGTCGGAATACAACCGCTTTCAGCAGTACAAAAAGTTTGGTTAAATCTTAAGAGCGGGAGCAACTCAACTACATGGTGAGCGAGACATTGTAGTCGCAAGAGCGGGCGGTAAACAGCTGAATGGCGGAAGAGGCACAGAGTACCAAAAGCGGGCGGAATGGCAACTAAAACGGTAAAGGGGCGCCCCACGACAGCGTGTCTTCAGGTCAAACGGATTGTGGGACAAGGTCCAGAATGGAAGAGTCATCAAAAGGGAAAAAATTCCGCCGGACCCCGGGAGCCGGCCGCCTATGCCGGGGGCGATCTCAGGCCACACCAGGGCAACACGACTTGGGGAGGGGGCAGGAGCCAAGCGCCCCCTCTCAGTCCGCGCCATCTCACCGCCCCTCGGGGGCCTCCGTCAAGCGGTTTAGGGAGGCACCGTATCACATTGTTTTCCAATGCAGTCAGGTCCACAAATGGACCCCACTTACTTTGAATAGTGAAGCTGCAGCAGGTGCAAATAAGGTTTAAACAGTGTTACAAGAGCTGCTTAGAACTCTGAAGTATGGCACTCAACAACCAGGACTTATGCCATTTGTGTAAGGCAGTGACATGGAAGCAACTCAGGGACAAAAAGCATGAACGAACATTCACGTATGAAAATCTTATTTGGGGAAGGGGTAGAATCCAAACGCCCCCTCCCAGTTCGCGCCACTACACCGTATGTGGAAAATCTGAAGCCATCGTTCTACAAACTCTCAACGCTTGGTATCAGTGCATGAGTTTCATGCTCTATCGATTGAGCTAGCCGGATCGGGCAATAAAAAGTATAAAATAGTTATGTAAATAGTTATTTAATAAAATGTTTTATCCTGTTTCTTTGCTGGTGTGTTGTCTATATTTATAATATTTGCATAGGGTTTGTCGTTATTTTGGGCGGGGTGGGTGGCGGAGTCGAGCTGTCTTGCAGCCCTCATGGTGTGGAGCTCAGTTCATTTCACTATTTTCGTATTTCTCATGAAGGGTTGTTCCTAATGTTTGTATTTTACCGAGGTCAAAAAGAGATCGAATTAGTGGTCTACTGATTTTGCTCGATTACTTTTATTTTTTTACACGATTTTTCACTATCTGCAAAGACTAAACAGAGTATTGCGACTTTGTGCTTGTTTGTAAATAGAGAATGATCCAAAGAGAATCAATTGTAAAACAGTAAATGCTTGGATAACAATCAATCAAATGGAGAGACAAGCAGGTACGACGGATTACAACAGGGGTAAAGGTCTGCGTTAACTACCGTTCACTATCTGCAAAGAGAGAGTACTACTAAGAGAAAAGAGGGGAGGGGGGGGGGCAGCGTTCAAAGCACATCAGCGTGCATAAACACGAACACGTTTTTACCTATCACGTACTTGACATTTGACAGCTTTTGATATTTGCTATTAAAAAAACATTGAAATTCACAGAAAAAACCATAGGTTATAGTCGATATATAGTTAGGAATTTGCATTTACAAAACCTTGAAAATTCAATGAAAAAACCATTGGTTTTAGGCCATATATAGTTAGGGATTTGCATTTACAAAACCTTATTTTACTCGCATAAAACCATTGAAATTCCATATATAGTTAGATGCGCTAACTATATATCGCGCACCCGCAATTCATTGCTGATGATGTCACATATTACATCATTCATGACATGGTCAGTGACATCACTGATGACATCACTGATGACAACTCAAATGACATCACTGATGACAACATCACAGATGACATCATTCATGTGTTAATACGATGAACCTCTACAGACTCTGATATAACCTTAGATACACTCAGTGAAAACAGACACTCACAGATTGTCACTCATCCATGGAGTTACTCATACACCTAGACAGTCATGCAAAGAATCAATCACACGTCCATTTCCTCAACTATACAGTTATACACACCTTACTTATTGAAACATATTCTAACACATATTTACTCTCTTATACAATCACTGATACAAGTTTTCAATGATCCATGCAGCCACTCACACATTCACTGGCTCTTAAACACAGTAATTTATATATGTCAACTCTCGCATGTACTGTGTTTTACATATGTACTTACTTTGACATGTAGCATTGAGATATCCAATCACTCACCAATACACTCATGCACACAGTCAACCACCCATACAGCTGTTTCCACATGCAGTTTTGAACCCATACATCTAGTGAATCAGCTGTTCACACATCTATGCACAGAGTCACACACCTCCCAGCCACTCACACACATACTCAGTCTCCCATACAAATACTTGGGCAACCAATCAATAATCCATATAGTTACTCATATAGCTACTGATCAACACATGCAGCAGTTTACAGAACAACAGATATAATGATGCACAAATTAATACAGTTTAATCACTAACCCATGCACTCAGTGAGACACATTTAATCACTCCCTCATACAATCAGTCATGTACCTACTAAATCCTTCATCCAGACACTTATACATCCACTCATTCTTCAATATGTAAGACATATTTTAACTTTACAGAAACATACAGTCACTGGATGTTGTCATCAGTGATGTCATTTGAGTTGTCATCAGTGATGTCATCAGTGATGTCACTGACCATGTCATGAATGATGTAATATGTGACATCATCAGCAATGGATTGCGGGTGCGCGATATATAGTTAGCGCATCTAACTATATATGGAATTTCAATGGTTTTATGCGAGTAAAATAAGGTTTTGTAAATGCAAATCCCTAACTATATATGGCCTAAAACCAATGGTTTTTTCATTGAATTTTCAAGGTTTTGTAAATGCAAATTCCTAACTATATATCGACTATAACCTATGGTTTTTTCTGTGAATATATATATATATATATATATATATATATATATATATATATATATATATATATATATATATATATATATATATATATATATATATATATATATATATATATATAGATATATATTATATTACCTACTGGCGGTCGCCAGTAGGTATATATAGTTAGGATTTTTTTGAATAGGGATTTCTGAAAATTCTATGTTGAATAACTTTGGCGTTGATGGACGGAATTGGCTGAAATTTTCAGGAAAATGGCACAGTTTGTTTCTGAGCGTCCCCTGAAAGTTTGGGGGGGTTTCGTCAAGCGGGGGCCGAGAAAAAAGGGGGTCCCAAAATGTGTTTTTAACATTGAGTTTTCCATAGGGCGGTTGGACTCACTTTTAGCGCGAACGGCTGAATGGATTTCCACAAAACTTGGCAAAATTGTAGGGACTGGTAGCCCGATGTGCCTTTGCTATGTCTCAAGATATACGCTCCAGTGGTTTTTACAAAAATTCACTTTGAAAAATATATATTGGGCTACATTGGGCTATATATATGTTAGAGCCCAAATGTAGCCCAATGTAGCCCAATGTAGCCCAAAGATGGCCACCAGAGACACAAAAAAACTAATGTAGCCCAAATATCAGCCAGATGTAGCCCAACTATAGCCCAGTGACAGAATGTTCCAGAGTGTTCTAAAGAACAACTAGAGCGTTAACAGTCTTACTTATGACAAAAGTATGGCACACCTGAAGTCATCTTGATTGGAATAAAGTGTTAACACTTAAAACATTTAATTTGCAAAGGAACAAAATGAGGTGTTTCATTTTGCCATAGAAATGTTATATATATATATATATATATATATATTCACTGAAAAAATATATATGCAGCTTCACTATTGCCCGAGGTGGTGTCCAGCAAATTGCCGCACTGGTGTGGCCATCCTACAATGCTGCGCCGAAAGACGGCGTGTTCAGCTGAGTTCCGGTCACTCTTGCGGTACAGTGACTCGAACGCGCCGAGATCCGGATGGCACCGAGGTTGTGTCCAGCAAGTTGCCGCACTGGTGTGGCCATCCTACAATGCTGCGCCGAAAGTCGGTGTGGGGTGCCCCGTTGGCTTATGAGGTGATGTCAGTAGTGGACCGATGTGTGAATAGGTCGGAACCAGCACAAGGCGCCAAGAGCCGGATGGCAAGTCCTGGATGTTGAGTTCCATCGTTGAGAGTTCTGAGCAGTGCTTGTAAGACTGTCTGAAGCTTATTTGCACCTGCTGCAGCTTCACTATTGCCCTGGTGTGGCCAAAGATCGCCCATGACATAGGCGGCCGGCTCCAGAGGTCCGGCGGGACTTTTTTCCTTTTCCTTTCTGCTTCTTGTCCCACAATCCGTTTCACCTGAAGACACGACCAGGTCCCTGAATGTGTGCAGGGGGACGCTATTGATTGAATGAAAATGGCGGCTTGACACAAAGCTGACTCAAGCGTTGCTGTTGATGCTATACAGACAAAAATTGGTTTTCAGTTTGTACATTCTTCAGGATTTTTTTTCCATCCAAGGCTGATTGAGAGTTTGTAGAAAAATGGCTACAGATTTTCCACATATTACTCTTCAACATTCTTCCTAAATGTAACAATGTGAGACTAACTAGGAGAACGGCTGTTTATCTTTCCTTTCAAAATGCTGCCAACAATATTTTCTGAATGGAAGACACCATCTTGTAGCATAAAGGGCCGAAAGGGGTTCTGGTCTGGCCGATGGTTGGTGGAGACATTTTGACTGTATCTTGGACCTGCCCGGCCTCGCCCAAAATGGCGCCGGTATAAATGGGACTCGTAACTCCTTGTTGTGTACTGGTCGAACAACCTTGATATCACGAGATATGAATGCAGTTTTGATGCTCATGGCGGGCGGGGACGAGAATTGATTGAATATTTCGACATCCCTATTGATATTAAGTTCTGATGTGTTATTGATTACTGTACTATTGAAAGTTCGAATTAACGTCACCCATGGTACTTGCACGCAAATGTATATCTAGATAACTTTTTTGTAAGTGGCCCTGTCGTATTTTAATTACAAAATGTACGTCCACCGATTCCGCAACTGTTAGACACCTTAGTTCTTGCAACCTAATGGCTCGTTCGATACGTTCCTCTATAATGTAAATGTCTCCTCATCATATACGATTTCAGTTTGCTCCGTGGCCGGCCCACGTGGTTATAGGATCGTATTTGTATACTGACATTTTCACAATAAAGGTTTTTAAAACAAAACATGGTAGTAGTATTTACATTGGTAAAGTTTTTACTTTTAGTCACTGTTTTCGAATCAGTAAAAGGCAAGTGAAATAAAGCAGTCCAATTACATGACGGATAAAAGGTATAATATGTAGGAACGCAGTAAAGATAAATGGTCAAGGGCAGTTGTGTTTTCCATTCCTGCAACATAAAGTGATCGATAAGAATCTGATAATCAGGCGTATCGGCGACTACGACAGCAGGCCGAGTCTCTTTTACTCAACGGCTCCGTCATGGAACGAAGAAACGCCCTTTTTCTCGAAAAATATATTTTACTTGCAGGACAGTTGAAATTTTTCCGGGAAAGTACATTAGCCTGGAATATTATAACATATATGTTATAAAAAAAAAAGTTCGAAATCAATAAAAAGCGTATTTTTTAGGTCATATGACCAAGCTTTTCATTATTAAAATAACAAAAGTAAAATGAACCAATAAAAAGTTTTATTAACAAGTCACATGACCTGTTATGCTTACGTTACGCGCTGCGCGCCGCGCCCCGGATCACTTCCGGGTGCGCTAACGCGGCGTGTCATATAACGCATTACGCGACAACGTAGGTCAAGAATATAGTCAAAATGTCTCCACCAACCAGCGTTCGGAACACAACCCCTTTCAGCAGTCCAAAAAGTTCTGTAAAATGACAACAGAGGGGACAGGCAATAAGAACCATCAGTCAAAGAGGGGAGGGCAAGTTCTTCTCTACCGGGTCATGTTGGGGCGCTACCGGAACTGATCGAATTGGTAGTCTACAGTGTTTCTGGATGTTTCAGACTAAAGCTGGCGTCAGCATGAGAGCACTACCATCTCGTAGCTCCGTCGTGGCCATTCCACGAGCAGACATGGCAGCCGCTCCCCACCAGAAGCCTGCGGGAGTCGGGGGCCCCCAAGACTTTTGTAGAATCTTCACGGCTGAGGGGACGCTTTCGAGAATGGAGCCCAAGCCCTAGCAGGCAAGCGTCCGAGTTCCAAGGTGTCCCAGGGCCATTTTAGTGGATCACGCCCAAATCTGAAGAGCCGGCCGCCATTTTGAGAGTCCTGTGGCAGTCGCCTATCGTTGCATCGCAAGAGCGGGAGCAACTCAACTACATGGTGAGCGAGACGCTGTAGTCGCAAGAGCGGGCGGTAAACAGCTGAATGGCGGAAGAGGCACAGTGTAGCAAAAGCGGGCGGAATGGCAACTAAAACGGTAAAGGGGAGCCCCACTACAGCGTGTCTTCAGGTCAAACGGATTGTGGGACAAGGTCCAGAATAGAAGAGTCATCAAAAGGCAAAAAGTTCCGCCGGACCCCGGGAGCCGGCCGCCTATGTCGGGGGCGATCTCAGGCTAAACCGGTGCTATAAGACTTGGGGAGGGGGTCGGAGCCAAGCGTCTTCTCCGAGTCCGTGCCATCACACCGCCCCTCGGGGGCCTCCGTCAAGCGGTTTAGGGAGGTACCATATCACATTGTTTTTAAATGCAGTCAGGTCCACAAACGACACTCACTTACTTTGAGAATAGTGAAGCTGCAGTAGGTGGAAATAAGCTTCAGACAGTGTTACAAGCGCTGCTCAGAACTCTGAACTATGGCACCCAACATCCAGAACTTATGCCATTTGAGAATGGCAGTGACATTGAAGCAACTCAGGGACCAAAACCATTAACGTACTTTCACGTATGAAAATCTTACTTGGGGAGGGGGCAGGAGCGAAGCGCCCCCTCCCAGTCCGCGCCACCACACCGTATGTTGAAAATCTGAAGCCATCGTTCTACAAACTCAACCAACCTTGGATGGAAAAATCTAGGAAAATGTACAAACTGAAAAACAGTTTTGGTCTGCATAGCATCAGTAGCAACGCTTGCTATCAGAGTGCATGAGTTTCATGCTCGATCGATTGAGCTAGCCGGATCGGGCAATAAAAAGTATAAAATAGTTATGTAAATAGTTACCCTGTTTCTTTGCTGGTGTGTTGTCTATATTTTTAATATTTGCATAGGGTTTGTCGTTATTTTGGGCGGGGTGGGTGACGGAGCCGAGCTGTCTTGCAGCCCTCATGGTGTGGAGCTCAGTTCATCTCACTATTTTCGTATTTCTCATGAAGGGTTGTTCCTAATATTTCTATTTTAGCGAGGTCAAAAAGAGATCCAATTAGTGGCCTACTGATTTTGCTCGATTAATTTTATTTTTTTACACGATTTTTCACTATCTGCAAAGACTAAACAGAGTATTGCGACTTTGTGCTTGTTTGTAAATAGAGAATGAACCAAAGAGAATCAATTGTAAAACAGTAAATGCTTGGATAACAATCAATCAAATGGAGAGACAAGCAGGCACGACGGATTACAACGGGGGTAAAGGCCTGCGTTAACTACTCTTCACTATCTGCAAAGAGAGAGTACTACTAAGAGAAAAGAGGGGAGGGGGGCAGCGTTCAAAGCACATCAGCGTGCATAAACACGAAAAAGTTTTCACCTATCACGTACTTAACATTTTACAGCTTTTGATATTTGCTATTAAAAAAAACAATGAAATTCACTGAAAAAAACATAGGTTATAGGCCATATATAGTTAGGAATTTGCATTTACAAAACCTTGAAAATTCACTGAAAAAACCATTGGTTATAGACCATATATAGTTAGGGATTAGCCTTTTCAAAACCTTATTTTACTCACACAAAACCATTGAAATTTCACCAGTAGGTAATATATATATATACATATATATTACCTACTGGCAGTCGCCAGTAGGTATATATAGTTAGGATTTTTTCCCTATGGGATTTTTGAAAATTCTATGTCTAATAACTTTGGCGTTTGTGGACGGAATTGGCTGAAATTTTCAGGAAAATGGCACATTTTGTTTCTGAGCAGCTCCTGGAAATTTGGGGGGCATTCGTCGAGGGGGGCCGAGAAAAAAGGGGGGTCCCAAAACGTGTTTTTCCCATGTTAGTTTCCATAGGGCGGTTGGCCTCACTTTTAGCTCGAACGGCTGAATGGATTTCCACGAAACTTGGCAAAATTGTAGGGACTGTTAGCCCGATGTGCCTTTGCTAGGTCTCAATATATGTGCTTCAGTGGATTTTGAGAAATTAACGTTTAAAACAAGATATATATCTGTAACAGCGCTCCGGATAGCGCTCCGGTTCGCGAACTTTTCGCGTATCGGAACTTTGCGAAGCGAAGCTGATTGGCTCTCCGGTGTCTGTCAACATTCTAAACAGTCCGGCGCGGCCGCCATCTTGTCTCTCGGTAGGATCGAGAGACAAGAGGAGGCCAAAACAAAGGAGGAAATTACCATAAGGGGGCATAGTAGATCCTCGTTGACCCCCTAGGTTTTATGTGGAGGTTTTAAAAGGGCCCAGCAGGGTCAAAAAAAAAAAATTTTTTTTTTTTGCGTGGTGAGCGCCAAGTTCGCGAACCGGGAAGCGTTCTGGGCAGCGTACTATAAGGAAAAAAGAATGATAGACTTTTCAAATACTGTATGTTAATTGTTTGTTGTTTTTGTTGTTTTTTTTGTTTTCTTTATTTTTAAAGCTTTTTTTTTTTATTTTGTTTGTGTTTCATAATTTATTAAACTTTCTAACATTTCAGTGTCTGAAATGTCATTATTTTCTTGGAATATTGTTTGCAATCTGTGAGGTTGTAAAATGTCCTCATTTTCAAGGAGGTCATCTACTGCTTGGACACATTGCAGTAGTTCTTTGTCCAAAGTTTCGTCCATAAATTCAATGTCAATTTGATCAATTGTATCAATCAATTCTTGGCTGCTCTCTTGCAGGTCCATTTCAAAAGAAACTTGGTTTTCGCCTTCCATTTTGCCTGAAATTTGGATTAAAAAAATATATATTAGTAGAGATAGGGCACTGTTGGGAATAATTTTAGATAGGCATTTTTTATCAGTGAATTTATCTTTGGGCAGTGTATAGTATCAGAGTGGAAGTAGGAATATAAAAAAGTGTATGTGATTTAATGTAAGTAAATTTATAATTATACAAGAGAAGTCTAAGTCCATCCATAACTATAACAGAGAAGTCTATCTAAATCTATAACTACTACAGAGGGATAGTATATAACTATTTGAAAAAGTTTACCATATTTACTTATAGTGCACAATATACTTCAGTTTTAAAAATAACAACTTACCTTTAGAAACAAGTTGAAGTGATTAGTGATATTCCAAATGACATATACAACAAGAAGTAGTAGTCAAAATGGCTGTGTTTCCTTCTCTTCCTTTATATATATTCAGGTATATAACCAATCAAATGTCAGGTAATAAAAGTAGAAAATGAAAGTAACATTTTCATTGCTTGTCAATTCCAACACTTCAGATGTGTTTTGTGAAGTAATTTACCTCACGGTATTTAGAGAGGTCTACAGGCTAAATGGCTAAATGGAATTTCAATCAAATTTGTGAAAATAAAAGGGATTGTTATGTAGTATGAGCTAATCTATATTTGGTGAGAGTGTCTCTAGTCGTTTTTCTGTAAATTACTTTCCCACCTTTTTTTTGGACCGCTTCCCGGGAAGCGGCTCGGATCGCGAACCTTAAGCGTCACGGGAGTCCTCCATTTTGTGTTTTGGTCGCATTAAGATACAAGATGGAGGGCAAATAATGTTCAGAATGGGTAGAAGGGGGCATGGTAGATTTATCTTGACCCCTAGGTTTTCTGAGGGTGGCTGAGGAGGCTTATATGTGCGGAAAAAAACATTTTTTAAAAAAATTCCGCGAGGTTAGCTTTCGGTTAGCGAACCGGGTAGCGCCCCGGGGAGCGTATTTTGTGGAAAATTAGTGAAAAAAGTTTGAAAAAAATAATAATTGTGAGTGATCAGATGAAGGGTAGCTCTGAGAAGAGCTTTTGGGTTTATGGTACATTTAGGTACTTATAAGTAGGTACCAATGCACAGTCTTAAATTCAGAATGAAAATTCTGTTGCCCTCATCTGAGAAGTGAACTCCATCTCCTCTGTAGATATCTTGCATGTAGTAACGCAAGTTATTGTTGTACAAGGAGCCCATTCCATGGTCTCTCATGTAAGCTGAAACAGATTTGTTTACATGCTTCCTCGCTTTCTCAATTTGTGGACAAAATTGGTTGGACCACCTCCATTTCTGTCTTTGGCATATATTGGAATATACCAAGGCAGTTTGAGGAAAAAGTGCCATTAATTGCTCAAAGGTGTCCTTTAAAAGCATTTCCAGACCTACCCCAGTCAAAGTGCCCAAATCATTACCTCCACAGTGCACAATTAACAGGTCAGGTTTTGGCAAATGCATAAAGGTTTTCACCAATGGTATCAATTGGTGACATTTTAATCCTCTTTGGCCCAACCACTTAATTTCCACATCTTGTAAATTGAGGTTAGGTAAATTTCTGTTCTCAGCATACCTTTGAGCCCAGTGGATGTAACTATGTCCAACAATCCAGACATTAAACATGGTGGGAGAAGGTTGTGCTGCAGTCAGATGAAGTGTGGTAATGAAAGGGCAGTTGAAACAGTAGGAGTTTGTAAAGAAAAACAACTGTGGATTTCTAGTGCTAATGATTCATTAGCAGTGATTGGTGCATTTCCATTTCTGAAAACAGAAAGTTAGGGTGCATGGATGTGTTCTTTGAAAGATGTAATTTGAATGGTCAAGGAAGAAACATTTAATGAAAGATTGCACTGGATACGCAGGTGCACTGAGAGTTCAGAGTTCAATTGAAACATTGTTGTGTGAATTTGCAAACATGAGAGGTCTTCCAGGAGGTGGTTGCTATGGAAAAAAGGCAGAGAGGGCAGAGGGGGAAAGGGTTTTGATTTGAAAAAAGTGAGGGAAGAGTTATGATTGGCTAATATGAGAGATATGTGTAATGAATATCTGTATTTCTGTGCTTTCAATAGCTGCAGCCTCTGGAGTGCATCCTCTTTCTTCTGCTGAAGACAATTTGGTCTATTTCTGAGACTGTTTTGAAACTCAAAAAGTATTTGCTAAGGTGAGAAAAGATTTATTTAATTTAGATAGAGAATAGTATGATTTAAAGAGAAAATGATGAAGAAAGCTGTGTTTTTAAAATGTGGCTTTGTCTCAAGTGATATACAAATAGATTTTGGTTTTAAATTTTAATTGCATTTTCGGTGTAGCATTCTGGCATGCAGTAACACAAGTTATTGTTGTACATGGAGCCCATTCCATGGTCTCTCATGTAAGCTGAAACAGATATGTTGTTTTTAAAAACGATTTTTGAAAACAATTACATTTCGGGATATGTACTGCTAGAGCTTCATAGGTTGTTTGGGTCATATTTATAAGGCATTTGAGTGTCTATGATATTATTTTTCCCTTTTTAAATGGAAAGCGTTCCTCATGGGGCAAGTTTCTTGTAAATACGCTCCCACCTGTGCTTGGCAAATTTAGATTTTGATTATGGGAGTTACATAGCCATGTTAATAATGTCCCAAAAATGGTGCTAGGGCATTCCAAAAACGCTTTCATGTGTCTCAAGGACATTTTCAGTCATTTCCTCTTGAATGCAGGTATACAATTGATTTATATGCTGTGTTTAAAAACGATGTTTTGAAATCAATTACATTTCTGGATATGTACTGCTAGAGCTTCATAGGTTGTTTTGGGTCATATTTATAAGGCATATGAGTGTCTATGATGTTATTTTTCCTTTTTAAATGGAAAGCGTTCCTCATGGTGCAAGTTTCTTGTAAATACGCTCCCACTTGCGGTTGGCAAATTTAGATTTTGATTATGGGAGTTACATAGGCATGGTAATAATGTCCCAAAAATGGTGTAAGGGCATTCTAAAAAACTCTTTCATGTGTCTCAAGGACATTTTCAGTCATTTCCTCTTGAATGCAGGTATACAATTGATTTATATGCTGTGTTTAAAAACGATTTTTTTAAATCAATTACATTTCTGGATATGTACTGCTAGAGCTTCATAGGTTGTTTTGGGTCATATTTATAAGGCATTTGAGTGTCTATGATGTTATTTTTCCCTTTTTAAATGGAAAGCGTTCCTCATGGTGCAAGTTTCTTGTAAATACGCTCCCACCTGTGCTTGGCAAATTTAGATTTTGATTATGGGAGTTACATAGCCATGTTAATAATGTCCCAAAAATGGTGCTAGGGCATTCCAAAAAACGCTTTCATGTGTCTCAAGGACATTTTCAGTCATTTCCTCTTGAATGCAGGTATACAATTGATGTACTTGCTGTGTTTAAAAACGATTTTTTGAAATGAATTACATTTCTGGATATGTACTGCTAGAGCTTCATAGGTTGTTTTGGGTCATATTTATAAGGCATATGAGTGTCTATTATGTTATTTTACCCTTTTTAAATGGAAAGCGTTCCTCATGGGGCAAGTTTCTTGTAAATACGCTCCCACCTGTGGTTGGCAAATTTAGATTTTGATTATGGGAGTTAAATAGCCATGTTAATAATGTCCCAAAAATGGTGCTAGGGCATTCCAAAAAACGTTTTCATGTGTATTAAGGATATTTTAAGTCAATGAGGAAACACAGGTGATGTAATTCTGATATGAGGAAAATAAACTCCACATTTTTCAATTACATCACTAGTGTTTCCTAAGTTTATGAATGACATTGTGCAGATGAAGTTTAGGTGTGACCACAGATTCAAAAGAGGTCTGCCCTTTGTTCAAGAGTGAAGAGGACATGACTTACTTCATTGGTAGGCCTTCACATGTATTATCTCCTTTGTTTTCTTCAGTGAAAATCTTATCTGCAACCATGTGTTGGCCTCACCTCAAACAAACAAAACAGGTGATGGACCGAATGTGGATCAATGACACACATTCACCCCAGTCCAAAGATCTGGGCCTAAACAAACCTTTAGATAGGCCACACCTTATCGTCATCCTGAATTAATCATTTGAAATGTTAGGGAGAGATTTATGATTGTTGTATGCCTGTTTAGTACCACTGTGTGTCATTTTTGTGACGCAGTGCTGGTGCAAAAGATTTGCTATGTTAAATAATAAGTAGGGCGTTAAGTTTTTGATGACTGTTATTCATTTACTGTTTGGTAATAGTGGTTAATAACATTTTTTATTATATTTTTCCACAGATTCAACTGCAGATCTTTTCTAAATTTGAAAAATGCCAACTAAGAATCGAATTAGAAAGGCTAGAAAACGTCAAAGACAGCAGGATGATCTTTTATTGCAGCAGTCCTCTCCCCAAAATACTTTTGAAATCACCAAGAAAGCTCCGGGTAAGAGCACGAAATCATTCTTAAGAAATATTTGTAGTAAAAAAAGTATTTATCCAAAAAATGTTTCAGTTCAGAAAAAGAAAAGCAATTTAAATGGAAAGGAAAGACCAATCAAAAATGTTACTGGTAGAGCAAGAGATAACTCTGTGCATGATAGTAGAAGGAAACAACAGTTTAGGGACATTCGAAAACGAATGTTCCGCAATAGGATAATAGTTAATTTATTAAAAAATATTAAGAAAGGCCAACAGAAAGTGGCATTTTATAAGAAGAAGAAAAATGTAGAGAAAATTATTGATCATGCTTTTGAAATTAAGCGAAAGTTGTTAATTTTGGTAATCAATAGAATTAGGAAACTAAGCAAGGTAATTTCTGATTTCAAAACAAAAAGTAGATGGAAGAGAGTAGTAAATCGTAGTAACTTTTGTGAAGTTTTTTCCGGAGAATGGATGCATAGTTCAAGTTGTGAGGCATTTTTTAATGAGGAGAGTTATTTTCAGGATAATGATTTGGTGTTTGCAGTTGACACCAGTGGTCGAGCTTATGAAGTGAAGGATGGTTGTCCAGTTGAAAAAGAAAAACTTGTGACAACAGAGACAGATGAGGTGTTAGGTCATGAGGTTTTAGGAAGACGTCCTAAGGGTCCTGTGTACATTTGGAAGTGTAGTTCTATTTGCAGTGTGCGACAGGTTTCCATCAATTTGCTTTGTGATTTTATACGGACATTTAATAAGAAAAGTTTGAACAGAAAATGAAGTTGTTGCAAGATTTAGATCCTTGCAGAGTGAGACAAATGACAGGTTTGCGTGGTCATTCACTGGCTTGTCTTTCCAGGAGAGTATGCCAGAGTGTTTTTCATCATTTCAGGATGCTAGCAGTGCATCATAATGAAGTGAGAAAATTAGTGAGAATGTTGTATTATGCTAAGAGTCCAGCAATTATGCTTAAACAATTATGTGCTGCTCTTTTGCATGGTTCTGAAATAGATGTGAAGAATATTTGTGAAGAAATTGAGTTTTGTTACTTTGGTAGTAAAGATGAGAATGTTCAAATTGACCCAGAAGTAGAGGGTAATGTTGAAGATAATTTACAGGTTTCCAGTACAGATAAGTTTCAGAAGGAAATTGCCACGTTTCAGATGAAATCAAGTGAGAGGCCTAATTTCACTTGTGTGTGTTGTCGACGCACTTATTATAAGAATCAGACTAAGTTAGTGGATTTATATGCAAAAAGTGAAAGGGAAAATAATAGTGAATGGAAGGATTTTGCCACATACTTGATGGTAGAAAATTCTTTTCATTTGGGATCGGATCAACGTGTGTGTACTTATTGTTGTAACAAATTAAACAAAAACCAGATGCCTGCTAGGGCGGTTCATAATAATCTTGTATTAGTTGAGATTCCTTCTGAATTGAAGGATTTAAATACTTATGAATCTATTTTGATTCAAAGTATTCATCCCTTTCAGGCTATTGTAAGAATGGAGCCAAAGACAGGGAAGTTGCCTCCAGCAGATTTACAGAGAGGATTAAAGGGAAGAGTTGTTTATTTGCCTCTAGATTTGAACAAAAACATTTACACAATTGGAGTAGAAAAAGTTGAAGAGGAACCTTTGGTTATCTTGGTTAATGGTGTTCCGACAAAGAATAAGAAAATATGGCAAGATTTAGTGGATGTTAGGAAAGTCAAAAAGGCAACATTGTATTTGAAGAAAAATAATAAGTACTATCTAAATGTATATGTTGCAGAAGAGGAAGTAAGTGATGAAGAGGATAGCGATTTGTGTGCTGGCCAAATTGAGAAAGTAGAGGCCTCTAAAAGTGAAGAAATATATGAACATTATAGTGTTCATCCTTTGCATTCCAAGGAAGTCATGGGGAATGCAATTGAGTTGTTTCAAATGAAACAAGCCAAAGGGAGTCCCATTAGTGTTTGGGAGGAAAGTTTGGAAGCTCGGTGTTTCCCACAGCTATTTCCCACAGGTCGAGGAGGAAGATATGATGTGCGACCTCATCAAATTCCTGCGTCTGAATACCGGACTTTACGATTGTATGCAGAAGATCCTAGGTTTCGTCAATGCATTCCCTATTTGTTTCATCTCCTGTTTGAAAGCGTTCTGTCTGGACTGTCATATGCAGTGAACCACATCTTAAAAAGTGGTATACAGATGCGAAACATCTCGGCAAGTGATTTTATGCATAAAGTCAATGTCCAAGACAGTATTTTGGATTCTCATCTAATTAATCTCATGGCGTGTCAGCGTGGTACTAATGAGTACTGGTACCATCGTCATGGTGATTTAAAATGTATGCTGAGGAACTTAGGAACTCCAACATGGTTCCTTACTTTGAGCTGTGCCGAGTATGGCTGGGAAGACTTACTTGAATTTCTACGAGAGGCAAATGGAAATATTGAAAATATTGAATTCAAGACACCTGGAGAACTGTGTTCTTTGGATCCAGTGAATGTATGCAGGTACTTCAATCATAGATTTGAAGCTATGATGTCTTTCATCACAAATAAGAAGAATCCACCTCTTGGAGAGGTGTTGGATTTCTTCTGGAGAAAGGAGTACCAAGCAAGAGGTGCTCCTCATATACATATGTTGTTGTGGATCAAGGATGCACCTAAATTTGGAACAGATCCGGATGACTTAGTGATAAATTTCATAGAACAGTATTCTACGTGTGCTGTTCCAAATGCAACGGAGAAGAAAAGCCTAAGAGAACAAGTTCTACGTTTCCAAAGCCATTGTTGTGGAAAGTACTGTCGTCGTAAATTCAGAAACAAGGACAAGTTCTACACCAAATGTCGTTTCAACTTTCCACGACCGGTGATTTCTAAAGGAAGAGTGAACAGTTTGATGTCTTCGCTGCGACATAATGTGACGAGGAAATCACCCAAAAATACATACAATTTGAAAAGGAACGAAGAGTCCAAGTACATCAACGACTACAACCCAGTGATTTTGTCCATGTGGAATGCTAACATGGATATACAGTTTGTGGCTGACAACTGTATGGCTGTGGCTCGGTATGTGACATCTTACATCACCAAAAAAGAAAAGACAGAATTGAAGGATATGTGGGAGGACATTTCCCATGAAAAGAGCCTCAGCAAGAAGTTGTACAGTTTCAGTCTGAAGATGTTGTCGCATCGATAAATCGGAGCTTACGAATGTTGTGACGGGTTGTCTTCAGCAAGTCTCTATGCCAAATCCAGGAGTATCGTTTGGGCGAGTCTTGGTCTTGCTGCAACGCGAAATCGAGTTCTAAAACCTGTCCGGGAAATTGAGTATTTGGCAGAAAAGGAACCAAACAGTACCGACATTTTGAAGACCAACATGTTGGATACATATTATCCAAATCGAAGCAGTCACCTTGAGAATGTTTGTCTATATGAGGTTCTACAAAATTATATATTCAAGAGGAACATCAAAGAAGATATTGAGAAAGGAGTGTATGCTGTAATTGGAAGTGAGGGATGTCTGGTCAAGCAAAGAAAATGCCAATTAGTAAACCATCGAAAATTGAGTGGCGAATCTCCAGAAAAAAAGGAGTTTTTCTATTTAGCACTTTTGCAACTTTTCAAGCCTTGGCGTGCAGAAGAGGAACTGCTTGGAGATTTCCTCTGTTACGAAGACTCTTTCACTGCTGCTAAGGAGACCATAGAATGTCCTGCTTTTCCCAAATATCAAGAAATGTTGACTTTGGAAATTGAGCAGGAAGCAACGATTGCAGCTGAGATTGCTAGAGACAGTTCTCAGGACAGTCAGAGTTCTGTTTCATTGAGTCAGTTTCCACTAGGAGGACCTATTATCGAAAATGAAGCTGCCACTGCTATGAATGAAGTGGAAAGAGCCATGGCACATGCTCAGGAGGATGCAGTTAACTTAGAAGACTTGGAAAAACAACTCAACGTTGAGCAGAGGAAAATATATGATGAAGTTACCAAGCAAATTGAGCATGGATTAAGTCATGAGAAGAAAGCGTGCTCATGTACATCGTTGAAGCCTGTCCGACTGTACGTGAGTGGAGAAGCGGGAACTGGAAAAATTTTCCTCATTAAAGCAATTTCTTGTTATTTGCAGGAAAGGACTGAGACATCTTTGTCTTGTGTTGTTACTGCTCCTACTGGATTGGCAGCACATAACATTAAAGGGATTACTTTGCATCGTCTACTGATGCAGCCGGTGGAGCATGACAACAAATTACAATACGTAGTAAACAAAGAGTATAGTACAGAGTTCCCCAGTGGGAGCCAGTGGTTTAGCTCAGATTGTCTTTTCTCTCCAGGTGGGGCCAGCAGCGAGTGAGGAGATCCTACAGGGGGAGCAAGGCATCCCGCGGGACCGTTAGGAAAATACAAGCCGTCCGGTAAACCGCGTGAAGGAGTACAGCTGAGTAGTGACTTGCCGCGCGTCTGGCAGAGAGCACGCGGAGTTCAGGGATTAGCTCAACACCTTACCTCAAAGGTCGCTGGTGGAAGGCATCTCAGCACCTACCCCTCCCACGAATACACCGAGGTCAGGACAGCCAGACAAGTAGTGGGGCACTGTCCGGTGCAAATAAGGGAGAGTTGAGCGCGCACCAAGGGGGCGTGACCCTCCGGTTGCTAGGCAACGGCTCGCGGGAGTAGAGAGCAAAGAGGGATTGCTCAAAACTGCGAGGCCAGTACACTTCAATGTGGGGGCCATTTTGGAAAGGGGAGAGTTGTCTGGTACGACGTGTTGGTAATCGTCTGGGTATGGACCAAGTAGTCCTGATAGATGACTATCTGGCGAGTGTTGTCCAGGGCACCCCATCGTTCAACCCCAGTTCATCGCACTGTAGTCGATGTACCCCCACACTCACTATTGCACTTTTTTAGGTCCCTCACACACACACACCCGTTGGCTCGGAATAAAAGATCTCCGCCAAAGTGCAGCTCCCCCTGCTGCCCGATGGGCATTGCACCGCCAGCCTGCCGCAGGAGCAGGATACCAATGATGACGCTGGACGGCCATCGGCTGGGACAACAGTTGTTATCCTGCCGGTAACCTGTGTGAGGTATCCTTATATTCTGAAAAGGGTCTACACCATGCACTTACCCCTTTATAATCAGTGAGAGAAAAGACAATCTGAGCTAAACCACTGGCTCCCACTGGGGAACTCTGTACTATACTCTTTGTTTACTGCTTCCTAGGACGAGTACATTGGACCCCAATAAAAATCGTCCACTTTTATTCCCCTTGTTTGATACCAACAAATTACAATACCACAAGTTATCTGGAGATGCTTGTTGTGAAGTTTCAAGAGTCTTGAGGAAAATGAAACTTCTTATCATTGACGAAGTAAGCATGGTTTCCAATGTCATGCTTGCCTTTGTGCATTTGAGAATGCAAGAAGTTCTTAAAACTGAGTATGATGTGTTATTTGGTGGCAAACACATCATTGTTTTTGGAGATCTTCTGCAGCTGACACCAGTGAAAGGACAACCTGTGTTCAAAATACTCACGCATGAAGATACCAGGAAGTGCCTAGGGAGCATTGGCAACGTTAATATATGGTTAAATTTCAATTATGCTGAACTGCATGAAAATATGCGTCAGGCGAAGGATGAAGATAACAAGAATATTCTACAAGATATTAGAATTGGAAAAGTGACCGAGCATGGGAAAGAAGCTTTAAATGCACGATTACTGTCAAATTTATATCCCGAACAAGACATTGTGCCTGAGAATATTTTTCAGAAAATTACTGAGAAGAAATCCGGAATATGTTTGATGCCAACTCTTGCAGAATGTGCCATCTTCAACAACAAAATGTTGAATTTAGAAAAGCAAGAGATTGTGAAACTTGAAGCTATTGACAAAATAGAGCATATGGGATCAACAATTATTTTGTCTGAGAATTTGAAATCAAAATTGGATTCATTAGAGAAGACTATATCTAAAACAGCGGGTTTTGAAAAGACTTTGAATGTGTGTTTAAATTGCCGAATCATTTTGAGAAGGAATTTACATGTTGAAAGAGGTCTGGTAAATGGATCAATGGGTAATGTTGTTGATTTTGAGAAATACAGAAGTAGAGATGGAATTGAATTTTCAAAAATTAAATTTGATGGCATTGAGGAAGTACAGCTAATTGGTTGTTGTTCTGCTAGGTTTTTGCTTGTTAAAGATTTATATGTTCGCCGTAAACAGTTTCCTGTTTGCTTGGCATATGCGGTGACAATCCATAAATCGCAAGGTTTAAGTGTAGATACTGCATTGGTGAATATTGGCAGTTCTGTGTTCAAGGAGGGTATGGCATATGTGGCATTGTCACGAGTTAGAACTTTATCGGGATTGTACCTGATTGACTGTGATGTCACAAACATTTGTGCGGATCTAGATTGTGTTAAAGAATACAATAGGTTAAGAAAAGAGTATGCGCCACATTTGCCTCAATATCCTTTGATTGAGAAACGTGTGGTAGGCCGGAAACGAAGAAATATCAGTAATAGTAGGGAGGTTGTAGCAAAAAGCCCAAAAGTCGATGAACCGAAAATAGTATGCAGAAAGAAAGTGGATTCTGTTGAAGATGTTGTCGGTTTTCAATTTGAAAACAGTTCTGGTGTCAACTGCTATGCAAATGTAGTGGTTAATGTTCTCTTTTCACTAGAGACTTTAAAAGAACAGATTGTGTTCAATTCGGAACAAAGTTTATGCTGCTTGTTGAATTCTGTGTTAGAGAAATGTAGCACTGATCGAACAAAAGTAGAAAGTGTGTCTGAAGTTCGTTATCTGTTAGATGAATGTTCAGGTCAAACAGACTTCTCTGAAAATAATCAGCAGGATTGTCAGGAGTTTTTAATGTATATGCTTGATGTATTGCAAGATGAGGGTGTAGATGTAGATCACCTGTTTGGGCTTTCTTATCAATGGCAGCATGACTGCGAGAACTGTATGGTATCAAGTACTACTAGTGTAGACTCAGAAAGATTTATATATTTAACTTTGCCAGACAGTAAATCAGTCTCCTTTAATAAGCTAGTAAATGCAGCGGATCACAACATGGAGTGTAGCCAATGTAAATCTGAAATGATGTCAACATTATTTATACGAAGATATGGCCAGTATGTCATTTTAATGATCCAACGATGTAGGCCTGATGGATCAAAATTGTCAACTTTAATAAAAAAAATTGTTGCTTCTCAGCTGTCAATATCAGGAAGGACTTTTGTAACTGTAGCAATTATCTATCACGATGGTCCTTCAACAACATCAGGACATTAAACAGCTTATTTAAAGTCTCGAAACGGCTGGTCATTCTGCAACGATTCTGTTGTAACTTTCAAAAAAAAATTGCCGTTTGACCTTAAAAATTCTTACCTGGTGTTTTTAAAACCAAAATTTTAAGGAAAGAATCTTGGGATTTCCTCTGAGGAATTGCAAAACGTTCATGAAGTAGAGGGAATGTAAGTCTGCAATGCTGTCTAGATTATTGGTCCAAAACTTTTAATTATAATGTCAATTAAAAAATCCAACTATATAAACCTGATGCAAGTAAGTCTGCTTCATAGTAAGCAGTATCAGTGTCATAGGAAAAGGAGAACATGAGTGAGAAAGAAGGGTAAGATATTAGTAGTCCAGGATTGTGAAAATAATCTTAAATGTTTTCTTTTTGAAAGTTGCAAAAATAGAAAATGACGGGATTTGATTGGAAGAATTACAAGAGTTGTGAATCGCTGCAACATGATTTGGCCAAGTGGAAACATGTGGTAGAATGTGAGAAGTGTTTTATTGTATGTAACATATTTTTCAAAACGATGGAGGTTTTCTTTCAGAAAGTGGCGGGCTGAAAATATTTATAGCACAACAGAGTGGACGCTGTTCATAGGACATCCTTCGACGTTATGGAAAGTAAGTTAATTTTAAGGAGTTTTGAATTCAGATTTCTTAGGTTGTATGGGTTTTTTAAACACAATCATTTTGATTGTGGGTTTTTTTCCCCGCTGTTACATGATGAATACCTTCAAGTCACTGATTTAAGTGAAATTTGATACATTCTGAGAACAGCAAAAATAAACCATTTAACATGTATAATTAATGTTCTGCTTTTTGTACTTATGATATACATTTAGAAATGTGAGGTAGATATGGAGAAACTGAGTCTTCTGTAAGTGTCAAAGTTAATGCTTACAGTGCAGTACTTCTGGGTACTGTTTTTTTTTTAAAAACTGAATAGGCCTCACCTCAAAGAAACCTCTTGAAAGGACACATCTTATTTGCATCCTGAAACAATCATTTACAATGTTAGACACAATTTTATGATGGCTTTACATCTCTTTTGCGCTGCTATTGCATCACTATTGTGAGACATCAGCAGTGCAAAAGAAGCACCATGTTCCAAAATAGGCCTCACTTCATCAGCATGAAGATACTGTTTGTTTAAAATATATATCTTTAGGATTGTTTAGGGGACGTAGAGAAGCAGAGGCTTCTGTAAATGTCAAAGTTGTTGAAAAACAGTTTGTTTTTGAACCTTTTCCCTTCTCTTTTCAAATTTTTAAATACATGTTTTAATATTTTTGGAAATGTTTGTTCTTTCTTTTACAGATTGAAAGTATGAAAAAATATTTTAAAAAGTTTACAAGAATTATAAGGTAAATGTTTTCTACTCTTTTTACCCGCAAGGCACTGCTGATGATGTCACTGACCATGTCATGAATGATGTAATAAGAGGACATGACTTACTTCATTGGTAGGCCTTCACATGTATTATCTCCTCTGTATTCTTCAACAAGTGTAAAATTGATCTGTAACCCTGAGTAGGTCTCCCCTTAAACAAACCTCAGGAGAGACCACACCTTATCGTCATCCTGAATTAATTATTTAAAATGTTAGGGACAGATTTATGATATATGTATGCCTCTTTTGCGCCACTGTGCGTCAGTTTTGTGACGCAGTGGCGGTGCAAAAGATATGTTATGAGGCGTCAAAATTACAAATTGATGCATTTAGGCAAATGTATCATTCTGTTTTAAAACCGTGCCACATGAAACCGATGCAGCAGTGATGAAAAGATGCACCATGTTGCAAGACAGGCCTCACTTGGGGTCATATGTATCAAGCTAATTAGAATGCTTTGGCGACATATTTCTGCTGATAAAAAATGCAAAACTTTTATTGCCTATGTTGATGATATGGCTCTATGTTATTTACATTTCTTTGCTGTTTCAATTAATCTTTTTCAGTTATTTTTTCTTTTCTGTTTTCTATTTTTTCTCTCTGTTATTCCACATGTTTTAATCTTATTTTGAACATTCACTCACATTCTCCAAGAAACTCTTCTTTGTTATTGTTCTACTCTCTTTTCTTTCTTTCACTTCCTTATCCATTTTGTTTTTCGCAATTATACCCTCTTCTCTTCGGTAAATAGATCTATTAAACAGTATCTCTGGTTTACTCCCTATAGCTGTCTTTCTTTTAACATTACTCTCTGTTTACTTCCCTTATACTAACTCTTCTTTTTTAAAAAAAAAAATGTTTTGGTTCGCTTCTAGTTCGCGAACCGGGCAGCTAACGGGAAAGCGAACCAAAAGAAATAGAGCTTGCCAGAGTGCTAAACATTCTAGCAATTTTATTTGAAAGGGGAGGTAGTTCTGAAAAGAACTTTTTTTTTTATGTTTTTGTTGTTTTATTTATTTATTTTTTTTCTAAACATTTTTTGATTTTTTTGTATTTTTTGAACAGTTTTATGTTTTTTTTTTGTTTTTGATGGAGGGGAAACAACAAAAAACAGGCATTGAAAAGGGCTCAACAGGAGCAAAAAAAAAAATTATTGTCTGGGTTGGTTAGGGCAATTGTGATTTTCGAAAGCAATGTTCATTAAGTTTATGCTCATGTTCCCACATGAAAGCAATGCCCCGCAATACAAGCAGGTTAGTTTCATGTGTTTAAAGTTCTTCTGAATGTTTGGCACGGTTTCTTGTGCCTCTCCTCCTGTCAAAGAGATATGCGAGGTTGACCTGGCCACAGGAGTTGTTGGGGGATTATCCTGCAGGTCACGCAACTCTGCACGGCTGTAGTTGAGTGGATGCCACCTGGTCATATGGCGATGCAAAGTATAGTTTCCCATGCTATACTTTTTTTCAGTGCCTCTTGATAGCCTTTGTTTACAAATAAGGCAGGTGGCATACTTTGCATTCACTTTCTTCTCCCCTCGAGGGATTGAAAAAAACTGCCAGATAAAACTAGTTTTCCGACGGGAAACACGGGGCAACTCCTGTAAGAACTCTGGTTCTTCTGTCTCCTCTTCCTCAAGTTCATCCTCTTCCTCCTCTGTGTTGGCGATGAACCGAGATGGTGGTCCTCTCTTCTCATGAGGAGGTGGAGGTGGTGGTGGGGGTGCACCAGCTGAAGCAAGTACAGAAGCCATTGCTCAATTATAGGTAAATGGTCTTTCTCTCACCAAGATGAAAGTCAGAGTGAGGAAAGAAGGAGGGGTTTTCATCATTTGGGAAAAGCAAAAGTTCTAAACCAATGAAAAGTGTTATTTTTAGGTCATATGACCTAGTCTTACATCATTTGGAAACTAAAAGTGAAATGAACCAATGAAAAGTTTTATAAACAAGTCACATGACTTGTTCCGCTCACGTTACGCGGTGCGCGCCGCGTCCCGGATCGCTTCCGGTTCGCTGTCCGGAGCACTTCCGGGAGCGCTAACGCGGCGCGTCATAAGACGCATTACGCGACAAAGTGATACGTCGTGCTTCCGCATCAGTCATCAGTGATGTCACTGACCATGTCATGAATGATGTAATATGTGACATCATCAGCAGTGGATTGCGGGTGCGCGATATATAGTTAGTGCAACTAACTATATATGGAATTTCAATGGTTTTATGCGAGTAAAATAAGGTTTTGTAAATCCTTATTCCTAACTATATATGGTCTATAACCTATGGTTTTTTCAGTGAATATATATATATATATATATATTCAATGAAAAAACCATTGGTTTTAGGCCATATAGAGTTAGGGATTTGCATTTACAAAACCTTATTTTACTCGCATAAAACCATTGAAATTCCATATATAGTTAGATGCGCTAACTATATATCGCGCACCCGCAATCCACTGCTGATGATGTCACATATTACATCATTCATGACATGGTCAGTGACATCACTGATGACATCACTGATGACAACTCAAATGACATCACTGATGACAACATCCAGTGACTGTATGTTTCTGTAAAGTTAAAATATGTCTTACATATTGAAGAATGAGTGGATGTATAAGTGTCTGGATGAAGGATTTAGTAGGTACATGACTGATTGTATGAGGGAGTGATTAAATGTGTCTCACTGAGTGCATGGGTTAGTGATTAAACTGTATTAATTTGTGCATCATTATATCTGTTGTTCTGTAAACTGCTGCATGTGTTGATCAGTAGCTATATGAGTAACTATATGGATTATTGATTGGTTGCCCAAGTATTTGTATGGGAGACTGAGTATGTGTGTGAGTGGCTGGGAGGTGTGTGACTCTGTGCATAGATGTCTGAACAGCTGATTCACTAGATGTCTGGGTTCAAAACTGCATGTGGAAACAGCTGTATGGGTGGTTGATTGTGTGCATGAGTGTATTGGTGAGTGATTGGATATCTCAATGCTACATGTCAAAGTAAGTACATATGTAAAACACAGTACATGCGAGAGTTGACATATATAAATTACTGTGTTTAAGAGCCAGTGAATGTGTGAGTGGCTGCATGGATCATTGAAAACGTGTATCAGTGATTGTATAAGAGAGTAAATATGTGTTAGAATATGTTTCAATAAGTAAGGTGTGTATAACTGTATAGTTGAGGAAATGGACGTGTGATTGATTCTTTGCATGACTGTCTAGGTGTATGAGTAACTCCATGGATGAGTGACAATCTGTGAGTGTCTGTTTTCACTGAGTGTATCTAAGGTTATATCAGAGTCTGTAGAGGTTCATCGTATTAACACATGAATGATGTCATCTGTGATGTTGTCATCAGTGATGTCATTTGAGTTGTCATCAGTGATGTCATCAGTGATGTCACTGACCATGTCATGAATGATGTAATATGTGACATCATCAGCAGTGAATTGCGGGTGCGCAATATATAGTTAGCGCATCTAACTATATATGGAATTTCAATGGTTTTATGCGAGTAAAATAAGGTTTTGTAAATGCAAATCCCTAACTATATATGGCCTAAAACCAATGGTTTTTTCATTGAATTTTCAAGGTTTTGTAAATGCTAATTCCTAACTATATATCGACTATAACCTATGGTTTTTTCTGTGAATTTCAATGGTTTTTTAATAGCAAATATCAAAAGCTGTCAAATGTCAAGTACGTGATAGGTAAAAACGTTTTCGTGTTTATGCACGCTGATGTGCTTTGAACGCTGCCCCCCCCCCTCCCCTCTTTTCTCTTAGTAGTACTCTCTCTTTGCAGATAGTGAACGGTAGTTAACGCAGACCTTTACCCCTGTTGTAATCCGTCGTACCTGCTTGTCTCTCCATTTGATTGATTGTTATCCAAGCATTTACTGTTTTAGAATTGGTTCTCTTTGGATCATTCTCTATTTACAAACAAGCACAAAGTCGCAATACTCTGTTTAGACTTTGCAGATAGTGAAAAATCGTGTAAAAAAATAAAAGTAATCGAGCAAAATCAGTAGACCACTAATTCGATCTCTTTTTGACCTCGGTAAAATACAAACATTAGGAACAACCCTTCATGAGAAATACGAAAATAGTGAAATGAACTGAGCTCCAAACCATGAGGGCTGCAAGACAGCTCGACTCCGCCACCCACCCCGCCCAAAATAACGACAAACCCTATGCAAATATTATAAATATAGACAACACACCAGCAAAGAAACAGGGTAAAACATTTTATTAAATAACTATTTACATAACTATTTTATACTTTTTATTGCCCGATCCGGCTAGCTCAATCGATCGAGCATGAAACTCATGCACTGATAGCAAGAGTTGAGAGTTTGTAGAACGATGGCTTCAGATTTTCCACATACGGTGTAGTGGCGCGAACTGGGAGGGGGCGTTTGGATTCTACCCCTTCCCCAAATAAGATTTTTATACGTGAATGTTCGTTCATGCTTTTTGTCCCTGAGTTGCTTCCATGTCACTGCCTTACACAAATGGCATAAGTCCTGGTTGTTGAGTGCCATACTTCAGAGTTCTAAGCAGCTCTTGTAACACTGTTTAAACCTTATTTTCACCTGCTGCAGCTTCACTATTCAAAGTAAGTGGGGTCCATTTGTGGACCTGACTGCATTGTAAAACAATGTGATACGGTGCCTCCCTAAACCGCTTGACGGAGGCCCCCGAGGGGCGGTGAGATGGCGCGGACTGAGAGGGGGCGCTTGGCTCCTGCCCCCTCCCCAAGTCGTGTTGCCCTGGTGTGGCCTGAGATCGCCCCCGGCATAGGCGGCCGGCTCCCGGGGTCCGGCGGAATTTTTTCCCTTTTGATGACTCTTCCATTCTGGACCTTGTCCCACAATCCGTTTGACCTGAAGACACGCTGTCGTGGGGCGCCCCTTTACCGTTTTAGTTGCCATTCCGCCCGCATTTGGTACTCTGTGCCTCTTCCGCCATTCAGCTGTTTACCGCCCGCTCTTGCGACTACAACGTCTCGCTCACCATGTAGTTGAGTTGCTCCCGCTCTTAAGATTTAACCGAACTTTTTGTACTGCTGAAAGCGGTTGTATTCCGACCGCTGGTTGGTGGAGACATTTTGACTATATTCTGGACCTGCATTGTCGCGTAATGCGTCATATGACGCGACGCGTTAGCGCACCCGGAAGTGCTCCGGTGCGCAAGGCGCAGCTTCCCGGAAACGATCCAGAGCGCGCCGCGCAGCGCGTAACGTAAGCATAACAGGTCATGTGACTTGTTAATAAAACTTTTCATTGGTTCATTTTACTTTTATTTTCCTAATGATGTAAGACTAGGTCATGTGACCTAAAAATAACACTTTTCATTGGATTAAAACATTTTTTTTCCCAAACGATGAAAGCCCCACCTTGTTTCTGGATGTTTCAGACTGAAGCTGGCGTCACCATGAGAGCACCACCATCTCGTAGCTCCGTCGTGGCCATTCCGCAAGCAATCATGGCAGCCGCTCCCCACCGGAAGCCTGCGGGAGTCGACGGCCCCCAAGACTTTTGTACAATCTTCAAGGCTGAGGGGACGCTTTCGAGAATGGAACCCAAGCCCTGGCAGACAAGCGTCCGAGTTCCAAGGTGTCCCAGGGCCATTTTACTGGACCAGGCCCAAATCCGAAGAGCCGGCCGCCATTTTAAGAGTCCTGTGGAAGACGCCTATCGCTGCACCGCAAGAGTGGGAGCAACTCAACTACATGGTGAGCGAGACGCTGTAGCCGTAAGAGCGGGCGCTAAACAGCTGAATGGCGGAAAAGGCACAGTGTAGCAAAAGCGGGCGGAATGGCGACTGAAACGATAAAGGGGCGCCCCACTACAGCAGACAAGCCTCCGCCATGTGCTTCAAAACTGCATATGTATCTCGTGATATCAAGGTTGGGCAACCAGTACACAACAAGCAGTTACGAGTCCCATTTACACCGGCACCATTTTGGGCGCGGCCGGGCAGGTCCAGGATCTAGTCAAACATAACAAATGAGGCTGACGTCTCTGAAGCAGTTGACGAACAGCAGGACATAGCAAATAAACATGAAGTCTCTAAAGCTGTTAACTCACTGCAGGACAAAACAAGTAAACCTGAAACCTCTGGAATAATTGTCGCTCAAAAGAACAACACACAAAACTCTGTGGAGCCTGAAGAAAAAAAAACAGAAGGGCACTGTAGTTTCAGACACACTTAACACTAATGACTAAACAAAGATATCGTCTGTTTATGAAGCAGTTATCATCTTCACAGAATTGACAAAGAAGTGTGCAGACACCAATGCTATTAAGAAACACAAGGAAATCCTAACGCATCAGCATTCTCGGAAGAGGTTGACACAGATAACATCTTAAGGAACAAAGAAAGACCTGTTCATTCTTGACACCCCAGGTGCTGTGTATGTTGCACTATAGTGCTGCATCGAGAAAACGGACAACCCTATGGATTTTTCATTATTGATTATTGTAAAGAAATGGCGACTCCCCCCTTTAGCAGATTAGCTAAATGTTTGCGTAATTTAGGCATAAAAGTTATATTATTGTTGTTGTTGTTGTTATCGTTATAGTTCTGGTTAATTTCAAAAAATGGTTAAATATATTTACAGTTTTTGTTGCGTTCGTTATATTTAAAAGTTAATAAAGTTTTAAAATCAAACTTTGTTGGAGTGCTATATATTTTTAAAAAATCGGGTGAATGGGGCCTTGAATCGGGTTATTGTCATGTGTGGGCTTTGCAAGTGTACTGCTACAGGATCGGACATTTCAAACTCAAATGCACGTTCTTTTTCTTACCTTTCCGAAGCATGGAGCGCAATAGCAGGCAGAGAAAGGGTGATGCACGTGTTGAACACCTGACCTGGCAAGTTCCTGGCAGTGCCCCCCCCCCGCCCGGTCCTGAAAGAGGGCACACACACACCGCCGCCCCGAGTACTTCACAAATCTTTAAAAGACCATGCGCTTGTTCATGAGGCTTAAATGGTTTATCACCCCTTCTAGAACCCCTGCATCGACCCTCTGACGTTTCCTGGAAGAATTAGCACGTAACACAATACCAAGCCCTGTCAGCTGAAACCCCCGAGAAATCGTGGGGCATATTATCAAGGGGGTTTATTTCTGCTTTTTTGGCTTTAAAAGCCAAAAAAAAGAGATAAAATGATCTCCCTATTACCAAGCTGTCGCTAACACCAGTTAGTGACAGCTAAAAGGAGATAGTGACCATCTTGGGCCCCGCTTTGCATGTCAGTGATATTTATCACTAATGACATGCAAAGTGGGCGTGCCAAGATTTTAGCGACTGGAAACAGTCCCTAACCATCGCTATCTCCTATTACCAACTTTTGGAGATATTCGCGCTAAGCGGGAATATCTCCAAAAGCTAACACCTGCCCTGAGCAGTTCTTAGCCATGTTATCCAATGGGAGGTGGATAACATGGCTAAGAGCATTAGCTCGCTAATGCATGAATATCGTTGACTTTTCAGCGATATTCATGCATTGCGGCCGTTTTTTATCGCATTTGCGATAAACCTTGCTAATAGCAAGGTTTATGTGCGATAAAATTCGCCGATGTGCGGCGATAATTTTTGTCTCTAAACAAGTTAGAGACAAAAATTATCGCTAGTTGTTGGTAATATGCCCCCGGATTTTTCCTTGCAGGAATCGGGAGGCGAAAGACTAGCACTGAAATCAGTAGTCTCACGCCTGAATCGGGAGGGTTGGCGTGTCTGGATACTCTACAGCTGGGGCCATAAACTACATCCGCAGGGCTAGGTGATAGCCTGGGTCCGGCCTGGACATTCGGACACAGAGGAAGAGGAGTGTCAGAGGGTGCGGTAGTGAATAGGGTGAAAGGGAGGTGTCGGGCGGGCACAGGGTGTGATTCTCAGAGAAGAGCAGCGCAGATGGGGGGAAGTATATGGCCCATGCATGAGAGAGAGAGCGGGGGTGACCAGTGCGTGGGGGAGATGCTTGCGAGGGTGGGGAGCCATGCTGAGGATCGGCGGCGTGCAGAGAGTGGGCCTGGTCAAGGCATCTAAAATGGCTGCCGTGCACGACAAAATTGTGGCATTGGACAAAAAGGCAAGATGGCGCAGACAATGTTTATCAATAAGGATTCATTTATAACAAAATATTTACTCGCAGTGACAAATTGGCGGTCAACACTTCCTGATTTCCATCGAATCGAACGTTAACAGACGTCACGCAGCAAAAAAAAAAAAAAGCTTACGCACAGCCGCTGGAAGACATGTATCAACATATTCAGAAAACATAAGGGGTCAGGATACGTCTCCCGCACCCCCTTATACCTAGTAATTTAATTAAAACGAAACACAAAATGGCGAATTTCCGTTTCGCTACCAGCTTGCGGCCCAGTTCGCGGCCCGTGAAACGCTTCTACTGTGAAAAATATATTTTTTTTATTTTCCCCACGAGACCCTTTAATAACCCCAACATCATTCCTAGGGGGTCAAGAGAGGTATACCTTGCCCCCTTTCATTAAATTCCCCCTTCGTTTTTCACCTCTTCTTCTCTCTCGATCCTACCGAGAGATAAGATGGCGGCCGCTCCGGACTGTTTAGAATGTTGACAGACACCGGAGGGCCAATCAGCTTCGCATCGCAAAGTTCCGATACGCGAAAAGTTCGCTAACCGGATAGCTGCCCGGAGCGCTGTTACAGATATTTATCTTGATTTAAACGTTAATTTCTCAAAATCCACTGAAGCACATATATTGAGACCTAGCAAAGGCACATCGGGCTAACAGTCCCTACAATTTTGCCAAGTTTCGTGGAAATCCATTCAGCCGTTCGAGCTAAAAGTGAGGCCAACCGCCCTATGGAAATTAACATGGGAAAAACGCGTTTTGGGACCCCCCTTTTTTCTCGGCCCCCCCTAGACAAACCCCCCCCAAATTTTCAAGGGCTGCTCAGAAACAAAATGTGCCATTTTCCTGAAAATTTCAGCCGATTCCGTCCACAAACGCCAAAGTTATTAGACATAGAATTTTCAGAAATCCCATATATATATATATATATATATATATATAGACATATATATATATATATATATATATATATATATATATATATATATATATATATATATATATATATATATATATATATATATATATATTACCTACTGGCTATCGCCAGTAGGTATATATAGTTAGGATTTATTCCCTATGGGATTTTTGAAAATTCTATGTCTAATAACTTTTTATGTGTGTGTACGGAATCGGCTGAAATTTTCAGGAAAATGGCACATTTTGTTTCTGAGCAGCCCCTGAAAATTTGGGGGGGTTTCGTCAAGGGGGGGCTGAGAAAAAAGGGGGGTCCCAAAACGCGTTTTTCCCATGTTAATTTCCATAGGGCGGTTGGACTCACTTTTAGCTCGAACGGCTGAATGGATTTGCACGAAACTTGGCAAAATTGTAGGGACTGTTAGCCCGATGTGCCTTTGCTAGGTCTCAATATATGTGCTCCAGTAGTTTTTGAGAAATTAACGTTCAAAACAAGATATATATCTGTAACAGCGCTCCGGGCTGCGCTCCGGTCCGCTTACTTTTCGCGAAACGGAACTTTGCGTGCAGAAAGCTGATTGGCTCTCCGGTGTCTGTCAACATTCTAAACAGTCCGGAGCGGCCGCCATCTTATCTCTCGGTAGGATCGAGAGAGAAGAAGAGGTGAAAAACGAAGGGGGAATTTAATGAAAGGGGGCAAGGTATACCCCTCTTGACCCCCTAGGAATGTTGTTGGGGTTATTAAAGGGTCCCGTGGGGAAAATAAAAAAAAATGATTTTTCACGGTAGAAGCGCTTCACGGGCCGCGAACTGGGCCGCAAACTGGTAGCGAAACGGGAATTCGCCATTTTGTGCTTCGTTTTAATTAAATTACTAGGTATAAGGGGGTGCGGGAGATGTATCCTAATCCCCTATGTTTCCTGAGGGTGGCTGAGGAGGCTCATATATGTTGATACATCTCTTCCAGCGGCTGTGCGTGAGCTTTTTTTTTTTTTGCTGCGTGACGTCTGTTAACGTTCGATTCGATGGAAATCAGGAAGTGTTGACCGCCAATTTGTCACTGCGATAAAATATTTTGTTATAAATGAATCCTTATTGATAAACATTGTCTGCGCCATCTTGCCTTTTTGTCCAATGCCACAATTTTGTCGTGCACGGCAGCCATTTTAGATGCCTTGACCAGGCCCACTCTCTGCACGCCGTCGATTCTCAGCACGGCTCCCCACCCTCGCAAGCATCTCCCCCACGCACTGGTCACCCCCGCTCTCTCTCTCATGCATGGGCCATATACTTCCCCCCATCTGCGCTGCTCTTCTCTGAGAATCACACCCTGTGCCCGCCCGACACCTCCCTTTCACCCTATTCACTACCGCACCCTCTGACACTCCTCTTCCTCTGTGTCCGATTGTCCAGGCCGGACCCAGGCTATCACCTAGCCCTGCGGATGTAGTTTATGGCCCCAGCTGTAGAGAATCCAGACATGCCAACCCTCCCGATTCAGGCGTGAGACTACTGATTTCAGTGCTAGTCTTTCGCCTCCCGATTCCTGCAAGGAAAAATCCGGGGGCATATTACCAACAACTAGCGATAATTTTTGTCTCTAACTTGTTTAGAGACAAAAATTATCGCCGCACATCGGCGAATTTTATCGCACATAAACCTTGCTATTAGCAAGGTTTATCGCAAAAGCGATAAAAAACGGCCGCAATGCATGAATATCGCTGAAAAGTCAGCGATATTCATGCATTATCCAGCAAATGCTCTTAGCCATGTTATCCACCTTCCATTGGATAACATGGCTAAAAACTGCTCTGTGCGTGAGCTTTTTTTTTTTTTTTGCTGCGTGACGTTTGTTAACGTTCGATTCGATGGAAATCAGGAAGTGTTGACCACCATTTTGTCACTGCGAGTAAATATTTTGTTATAAATGAATCCTTATTGATAAACATTGTCTGCGCCATCTTGCCTTTTTGTCCAATGCCACAATTTTGTCGTGCACGGCAGCCATTTTAGATGCCTTGACCAGGCCCACTCTCTGCATGCCGTCGATTCTCAGCACGGCTCCCCACCCTCGCAAGCATCTCCCCCACGCACTGGTCACCCCCGCTCTCTCTCTCATGCATGGGCCATATACTTCCCCCCATCTGCGCTGCTCTTCTCTGAGAATCACACCCTGTGCCCGCCCGACACCTCCCTTTCACCCTATTCACTACCGCACCCTCTGACACTCCTCTTCCTCTGTGTCCGATTGTCCAGGCCGGACCCAGGCTATCACCTAGCCCTGCGGATGTAGTTTATGGCCCCAGCTGTAGAGAATCCAGATATACCAATCCTCCCGATTCAGGCGTGAGACTACTGATTTCAGTGCTAGTCTTCCGCCTCCCGATTCCTGCAAGGAAAAACCCAGGGGCATATTACCAACAACTAGCGATAATTTTTGTCTCTAACTTGTTTAGAGACAAAAATTATCGCCGCACATCGGCGAATTTTATCGCACATAAACCTTGCTATTAGCAAGGTTTATCGCAAATGCGATAAAAAACGGCCGCAATGCATGAATATCGCTGAAAAGTCAGCGATATTCATGCATTATCCAGCAAATGCTCTTAGCCATGT